>NC_134244.1:26181789-27655539 GCF_965152275.1 Natator depressus
TACCAGAAAGATCTACCCCTCCAAATGAAAATGGTTCTACTATGGGGAATCCAGCATAAATTAATTCCAGTTAATACCAGAAATCTACATGCCATACTTTAACTACATGCCACACTTTAAATAGGCTGGTTTGACTCTTAGTTCTCACAAAATCCACCTTGCAGCAATATCAACATGTCACACTTTGATGCAGTCATACTTGGTCTTCAGTCATCCAACAATATCCAGATTCTTCAAGGACCTCCTGCATACATACCCATGTGTTAGAGACCTGACTCCTGCATGAGATCTTAACACCATCCTCCTGAAACTCATGGAACCTCCATTCAAGCTATCATCAGATAGCTGCATCATCACCTTGCCCTTAAGATGTGCTTTCTGGGAGCTATTAACTCAGCATGGAGGGTCAGCAAGCTCTAAACTCTTACGTCTGGATCTCCTTGTATCTCATTTCATAGGGACAGAGTGGTTCTGAGACTGCACCCTAAACTCATCCCTAAGGTAGTCTTAGAGTTTCACTTCAATCAACCTGCCAGTCTTCTTCCTGATACTACCCTCTATGGGAGAGAAGAAGCTACTTACCTTGGATGTTTCCAGAGCCTTGCTTTATTACCTTTCAGACAGTCTCCCTGCCTCTTTGTGGTCATATCAGGCTTGTTGAAAAGCCAAGCCATCTTATCTAACTGAATCATTTACTGTATTTCCACCTGCTATCAATTAGCTGGTGAACCTCTATTTCCACACATCAAGGCATACTCCACCAAGACACTGGCAGCATCTTCTGTCTTTTTCAGAAATGTGTCAATATCTGAGATCTATAAAGTAACAACATAGAGCAACCCACTGACTGTAATTAAACAGTCTAGAGTGGCCCCCTTACTATCAGCTGCGACTCTGCATTGGGAAGCTTTGCACAGAGCAGAGGACCCTTCCCAGATGGCAAGGACTTGGCTGCAGGGCCAGGAGAAAACCTTTGTAATCTTGTCCATCTGCCACTCATCTGTGGCTGTCATCAAACGCCTTTTCTGCATTAAAACATCCTTCTCCTTCTCACTTAATCCTCCCTTTCCCTCACTGGCTCCATCGTCCCTTCCTGATTTACCCTCACCTCTCTATAGTTTAGCTAACTCTGCCTGCTACTTTTTCTTCCCCTCTTGATCCCAGTCTCCCCCCACTTCCCACCAGCTGAAATCCAGGTCCCACATCCTCCTCACTTCTGGTGACATTTATCCTAATTCTGGCCCTCCGTCCATGCCCACTCTCTCCACATCCTACACACATTTCTGTCATCACCTCTGCCCCTTTTATGTCACCATTCCTAACTTCACACCCATCCCTTTTTTCCCCCATCCCTTCTTCCCTTTTCTTGCTGACTTTGGAACCACTTCATCTTTATTAAGATCACAATGTATTCACATCTCACTCCTTCCAGCTCACAGTTCTTACAGAGACCTGGATCCCTTTAGCTGAAGCTGCCTCTGAAGCTGCCCTTTCTTATGGGCCTCACGTCTCATGCTCTCCGCATTGGATCAGACTGGGGTGAGGGTGTTGGGCTGCTTCCAACATTTCCCTCTTCCCATTCTTTCTCCTTGTTCAAATAGCTCTGCATCTGGCTGTGCTCTCTCTTCCCCTTCCAAGTTGCTGACAACTACCATTCACCTAACTCTTCCCCAGCAGTCTTTCTCTCTCATTTTGACTTTTGGCTCTCTCCACAATCTCCCACATATCTCCTCATATTCAGCTTCTACGTTCGTGACCCATCTGACACCTTAGCTGCATATTTCCTCGCCCTCAACTCTTCTTTTGATCTGCACCTCTTGCCAGTTGTCCCACTCATTAAAGGGCCATTGACTACGCTGCTCTCCTTGCGTCACTGTCCTCCACTTTTAACTTTTTAACTCTCATTACAAGATCAGCCATGACTCATCCCCATCATCCACTTCATCAGTTTCTTCTTGCCTTGCCTTCCTTTCCCCCCTACAACTCTTCTCCTTATCCACTGTCACAGATGCAGAAGTTTCTCATCTGCTGTCCTCCTCTAACCCCTCCACTTTCCCCAGAGACTCCATGCCACCTCCCGATCTTCTTGCACCCACTCTCATCCTCTCACTTGCTATTCAGATCCTCCACTCTCTTCTGGCTTTTTCCCCTCACAATAAAAGTATGCTTTAGTCTGTTCCATCTTTTTTAAAAAAACAACAACAAGCAAAACAAACAAAAAACCCCACCTGTGACCTTACGTGCCTTTCCAGTGAATGCTTTATCTCTAAGCTCATTGAATGCACTGTCTGTAATTGCTTTCTGGAGTTCCTCTCCTCCAAGTCTATCCTAGACCCTTTCCAGTCTGGCCTCTATCCCCTGCACTCCACTGAAACTGCTCATGCCAAAGTCTTCCTAGTCAACCTTAGAAACAGTACTCTATCTGCATTCTCGACCTTTCAACAGCCTTCGACACCAACTGTGCTCAATCTTGTCCAACCTTATCCATGACTGTCCTTTCTTAGTTCTGCTTCTTCCTCTGTAATCACTTCTTCAGCATGCCCCCTTTCAACTTTCTGAGGGGGCTCCAAAGGGCTTAGTCCTTGGTCTCCTTCTCTTCTGTGTCTCTGAGTAATCTCATCTGCAAACAGAAATTCAACAACTATTTCTACAGTGTTGACTCATTGATCTACCTCTTTTCTCTAAACTGGTTTCCTTCTATCTAAACTAAAATCTTGGCCCCACTCTGACATTTTTTCCTGGGTGTCTAGCTGTCAGCTCGTGTTCCCTCTCTTCCTCTTTTGATCATTGTGGGCAACACCACTGGGCCTGAATGTCATCTTCAACTCTGATGTCTCTGTAGGTCGTCACATCCAGACTAAGGCCATGTCTATATTAGTGATCTTACAGCTGTAAGATCACTTGTATGAGAGAGTTCTTCCATCAACATAATACAACCACCTCAACAAGCGATGGTAGCTATGTCCACAGGAGAAGCTCTCTCACCAACACAGCCCTATGCACACTACTACTTAGGTTTTTTCACACCCCTGAGTGACATAAGTTTTGCCGACATAAGTGGTCATGTAGACATAGTTTAAGTCTTGCAGATTCTTTCTGCATAACCTCTCTAAGTTGTGACCATTCCTAGCCATCCACACAGTCAGAATTCCTGTTTAGGCTCTCATCTCAATTGCTGCAACATCCTTTTCTCTGACCTTGACAAATGCAATCCTGCTTGTTCATGTCCATTCAGAATGCTGCTGCAGAGATTGTTCTCTGAGCCCATTGCTTTAACGATGTCACCTCTTTTGAGTTCCTCACCTACCCCACCTCTCTTTTATTTGCTCAAAGAAAAGCTGCTTGTCTTCTTTCACAGCTCTTCATGGCTTAACGCCACCCTACCTCCCATTCGGTATCAAAATGTTGACTCTCTCGCTTCCAGTCTGCCAATGATGTCAGTCTCCATTTGTTAAATTTTCAAACAAGCACTTTCATGCTTTCGCCCATGTTGCCCCTCATCCTTGGGAGGAGTTCTCCATAAACATCTGCAAAGCTATTTCATTATCCTCCTTCAGATCCCTACTTAAAACTTTCCTTTGCCATGATGTTTACACAAATCTTGATGTTAGGCTGCTGGTGTTCTGAAACCGCTGCCTGTCATGCTGAGCAGCATTGGCTCATTGTTTCCTTGTACTCCCCTAGTATCTGTCTGTATCTTTTTTGTTGTCTTATATGTAAATTATAGCAACTTCAGAATTCAGGACTTAATCTCCAGTTTGTGCATATAATAACTAAACTGAAGCATTTCTTTATTTTAAGACAGTTTTTAATATTTGCCAAATACTTATTAAACAAATTATTTTCTCTAAAGATGAAAATGATGGGAATTCTTGTGTACTTGCAATTTTAAGATTTATTAATTTATTAAATGTTCTAAATTTCATATTTAATGTTTTATAGTTGTAATACAAGATTGTACACACAGCATTACCTGTGACAGTGTTTTTAGATCTAAATTCCATTTTATTTATCACTTAAAGTGTACAAAGATTGGTTATATTTTTGTAAAATGTTCTTTTCCTTATGCAGCTATGAAATAACCTTTAATAATGGAAGCTTAGGATAAACCACAAAGCTTTTTGCTTTTGCTGTCTTTAGAGACCATACATAAGTACAATGCAACCCGGTTAAAGTTGCTGTAGGAACCTTAACTATTACATTTTCTGACTTCATAAATTTAACATTGCAACTTTAACATTGTACTAATACAGCTTTTTGGTATGTATTGATAGTGTCACAGGTTTTCCTGGCATGTGAGGCTTTTTAAACAGATAGTCCTGGTCTGAATAATTTTTAAAATGTAAGAACCCAGTTCTGCAATTCCTTACTACTAAGTGTAGTACACAGTGCCCATGGGACAACTCAAGGTATTAAGTGCTTCCTCACCAGCAAGGATGTGTAGGATTGGGCCCTAAATTTGATAGATAACAGAAGAATGATTGACTGCTAATGAGGAGGATACAACACAGTGTAACAGAAAAAGAAACAGCTATTGCAAGTTACTTGTTACACTGGAGCATTGTGTCTACACAACGGGTTTGCACCAGTACATTTATGCTGATGTGAAAAACCCAAGTGT
Source organism: Natator depressus (assembly GCF_965152275.1). Taxonomy (NCBI): domain Eukaryota; kingdom Metazoa; phylum Chordata; order Testudines; family Cheloniidae; genus Natator; species Natator depressus. The sequence continues at coordinate 26,186,411 of NC_134244.1, forward strand.
AGACAAGGACGAAGACTGCTTGCGCTTGTTGTTAAAAATGAAACATCAGCTTGTGATATGTAAAAAAAATTTTTAACCTCTCAGTTGTGTCACTTGCCAAACAACATTTGCTGAATTTGCAATGTAGCAAATCTGGAATCTAATTTTTAAAAAAACATTTGACCTAATATGTTTCTGATATTTTTAATTGTGCAGTGCATAGACCACAGAAGTAGGCACTTGATTTATTTATTTTAGATCTATAAAATGACAAGAATTAATAATGTATGAATTTGAAAAATAAAACCACGTACTTACGATCAGTATTGTTTACAGGGACCACATGGTTCGTGGTTCCATTCAAGAGATAATTGTCAGCCCATGGTGTGACAGGAGTTTAACTTGCAAAAAACCACCACAAATCTAACTTTAAAGAGCTCATAATGAAAGACCAGGAAAGATCCATTTTTGGAAAGGTTATTGTCTTAACTGAAAATAAGTCTTAAGGTTACCTGCTGTGATCTTCAGTGCATAAGAAATATGTAAAACAACTCCTGCCTTGTACTCACAGTTTTATTTATTAATATTATTGCTTTATTAATAACATTGCTTTGTTTGTATTACAATGATGCCCAAAATGTTCTAGCTACTTTACAAGTATGTGAAGAGGGGTGTCTGTTCCTAAGCACTTGATTTTAAGAGAATAAATATGTGAATCTAGTGCTCATAGAAGGTGCCAGATCAGCATATGAATAAAGAACAGTTGGTTCAAACTAAATTTTTCTTTCTTTCTCGTGTTACATCAGTTGGAAAGGGGGAAGTGGTTTGAAGAATTAGCATAGACACTGGAGTAGTGTGCCTATTCAGATCAAAGTGGTGCAAACTTTCATGGCCCTTTTCATGGATCCATTGCTAAGCCTAGACAATTAGGTTACATTGCTGGTAAAAATAACTTCAAGTTTCAAATACCTCAAGTTTGCTAGGAAATGTGACCACTTTCTGCAGTTTCCATTATCATTTATGATCACTGTAGCATCCAGAGGTCTGGTTGTACTCAGTGCTGTGCAGGCCTATGTTGAAAGACCACCTTTTCCCTGAAGAACTTTCAGGCAAGGTACAACAGTGTTAGTGTACAGACAACTGGAAGAAATGTTTGAATGAGGGAAACAGAAATAGACATGTGTAGCTAGATACTATGAGGCAACTATCCAGCCTAGGGATGATAAATGAATGTTGAACTGCAACTTCTTTGTGAGGCTGAAGGTGGAAGCCATGCGATGGCTTTAGTTTATGCATATTATAGCAGTCCACCTCTTGAGCAGGACAGAGCAGGTTGCTCTTGGCTCCCAGTCCACTTTCATTGCTAGTTCAAGTTCTTTGGGCCTGATCTTTAAAATTACAAGTGGGTCAGGGCTCAGTGAACATCAGTAACTACACTGCAATCCATCAGCTCTTCTCCCCCCGTGCCAGTTGTGTTTCTCTGGGACAATGATTCTAATGAAGGATGTAAGAGTCATAGATAAGCACACTCGTATGAGTGATTTGGCCATGGAATGAAGCAGTTAGACTAATGAAAAGTCTACCCATCTTTAGGGCAATATGAAAAATCTTCATATTAGATAATAAGCTTTCTCACCATATCAGGAATGATATATAACATTCTCTGATGCAGAGATTATTATTACTGAGGAAGGGAGAAGAGCAGAAGACTCCATTAATTTCACTATGGACCTTGCGCTGCACATTTAATTTATATGTGCACTCAAATGCTACCGTGATGGCAGCCCTAGAAAATCCTAAAATAGATAGCAACACTACAGGTTAAAATCCTCAAACAGTGGAATCTTTACAACTTTGCGAACTTCCACATCCCCTTAATTTGCTTTAACCATGATGCGGAGAGTGGCAATGCAGGATCATTCAGTTCTTGGGCTCTAAGATTGACAAGGATATTAAAGGTGATGGTGACTTTTGATGTGACTTTCAGATTCAGACCACCAGCTAATTTCAGATTGACCACTAAAAAGTCATTAGGTGATAGATACTGATGTTGCTAGGATTCATACTAGTGACATAGTTAAGAATGTTTGTCATTACTAAAATCCTAGGTTCTGTAGTCTCCTACATACATTGAAATATTTCATATTTGTAACGTGTCAAAGGTAATTAAAAAATCTATCTGGAAATATTTGTGCAACTGATATATGGGTCAACACTTAACTAATTTGTGAGCTCTCTGGGACAGGGACTGTCTTTTACAACATGTATGTACAGTGTCTAGCAAGCTGCAGCTCTGATTCTTGATTGGAGCCTGAGTTACTGCAATACAGATAATAAAAATAAATTATAATTAAGTAGATATTATAAATGACTATGCATCATTTAGGTTTATTTTTTAAAGAATCAGGCAATAACAAACATACCCTACCAAATTTTAAGAACAAAACTATAGGTTTATCTTCCCAGTTCCTTACTGGGCCTTACTGTCCTCATTTTTGCTAATTTTAAAAGACTGTTGTGAGGTGATTGATTCTCACACAAAGTTTTGTTCACTGACTGAACCTGTTGTGCATATCTTTTCAACAATAATTCAGTCAAGGTAAGGAATTTAGGAAATTAAAGAGAAAAGAAACTAGGCAGAAATAAAAACAAACTACCACTGTACAATTTTTTTAAACCACGTTGGAAAGGCTGGTAAAGTACCAAAAAGCTAACTGCAATGCCTATGGATGTAAAACTGAATTAATATGCTTTATTAATGTGTTTTAAGAGTTTACGTGTGGATGTAAACTAATAGGGACACTTTTACAAATAGAAACATAAAAATAAGAAAGTGGTATAATGGAATACCTGAGTCAGATTTAGCAATCATTATAGAAGGTGGCATAGCTCAATAAAGTGTGTGCCTATAAATTAATCAGGAGCTTTTTTATTTTTTACCACACACACACACACACACACACACACACACACACACACACACACACACACACACACACACACACACACACACGACACGTAGTTTGAAAAGGATTTTGCTGTGAAGTGAGTAATATTTTGTGTGGCAAATTTAACAAGATTTAATTGTGAACATCAGTAGTCATCATATTTGAACTACAGGTATCGTATTTCATTCTAGGGAAAAGGGAAGAACAAATAAGCTAAGTAAAGATTTATTTTGCTTGCTTACTCAGATTAGCCCCATTAGGCGTAAATGTAAAGAAAATCTTGGTTAAAAAAAAAAAGTCTACAAGTCTGATGATCCAACATCTGTGTTTTGAGAGTGGGTAGTGAGAAAGATCAGTCAGAATGAACTATTCTGCTCTTGTGTCTAGTCCTGTTTCAGCTATTTCCTGCAGCATCCCTCTAAACAATAAATAAAGAATTACTATTGCACTAGTACCTGATTCAAAAAGTTGGTTTTCCTGGGATGTTGGGAAGCCCACTTAATTATAGAGCGCTACGAGAAAATATTTGCATACTGGTTTCTGAGTATGGTCTGACTTGACTGTAACTTTGCTTACTTAAAATGGGATTTTCATAAAGCTGGGTGTATTGTAAGTAGCAGATGAACTAGAGCAAACACTGAAAGTGTAGAATGGTTAATATTTTAATTGTTAGCACGGTGTTTTTTTATTCAGCAGATACTATTCCTGTAGATTCTAGATATAATTTGGGGTTGCAATACCATGGAGCATATGTAATTATAGTTGAGAATGAGATGCTGCAAGGTTTAATGAACTGGAACTTTGGATATCAAATCCGCTCTTTGTCAGCACCTAAAAGAACTTAATTCTATGACTGAATAAAATCCAGGTAGCATTAAGATGTTGACAATATTTTAATTTGGTTGAGGAAATAAGGATTCTGGCTAAATTAGATACGGGAAACAATAGATAAGGGTAACACAGTTGGTGGTTGGTATATTTGTCAAAACTATGAACCAGTAAATGACCAAGAATAAGCATAGTCTTACATTGTTTTGCTTTGTTATCGTAGGGATACCTAGTATTCTACATGCACCTCACACAGTGTTAATTCTGATGTGGTTATTACTGCAATCATAGCTTAGATTCTGGCCTCTGACTTCTTTTGAATGATCTTCAATTTATATGTGTGTTTTGCACAGGAAGGGGAAATAGGGGAGAGTTCATTCTGCTCTATTTCTTTCCCTTTCCCACCCATATCTATAATCCTCTATTGACCTTTCAGTTTTGCTTTAAGCAGCAGTATTTCCTAAATCTTTTAGCTTTTGGTATGCTTTGTTTTCCTTCAAATTGTTGAATTCTGGTTTGAAGAAAAATATCTTGGCATTGAAACACTATTCCAGACATATGTAATTTTATATATATGCATATATATAATGCATCCGATGAAGTGAGCTGTAGCTCATGAAAGCTTATGCTCAAATAAATTTGTTAGTCTCTAAGGTGCCACAAGTCCTCCTTTTCTTATTCCAGACTAAATGCTTAACAAAACTTTCAGTTCAGAGCAGATTTACAGTAAAAGCTTTGTTATCCGGCATGTTCGGGGAATAGGGGGTGCTGTTTAATCAAAAATTCCAATTAACTAAGAGTTATGCTTACCAACGGAATACCAGTTTTCAAAGAATTAGAATACAATAAAATTAATGAAGTATAAAATAGTATACAGGTACTCACAAATCCAGCAGTAGTACTGCACTGCAGAGTAGTTGGTTTCTTGAAGCACTTAAGTGTATATAGGTAAAGTTTTCTATACAGTAGGTTATCTTATGACACTACATATCACTATGGGCAGCGCATGGTATACACCCAGATCACTAAAAATACACTTAACACTAAAACTATACTGAACATAATTTAATCTTTGATGATTCAGAAGGCACTTCAGGATCTTGCAGTGCCTTAGGGTCATCATTATAAATTATCATTGTTGCTGTAGAAGGTGTAGGAGATTGGGCTGAATCTGTAATGACGCAATGACACACCCTGGAAGTTGCATTTTTGAATAAATCTCTGATATCAGTTTGCTTACTCGTCTTCTGTCTCTTTTGCATAAAAGTCGAGTGCAGAATGTGCAATTGTATAACCTCCTGGTCAGCATACTAGTCCTGGTTACTAGATTGAAGATTTGTATTGGGAGCGATCAGAAATGCCAGTTAATAGAGTTTTTCCAGATGGTAAAGTGCCAGATAACAGCTTTTACTGTATATTGCAGCTGTTTACGTGAGTCTTCAGAGAATGAAGTAGACAATAGTTGTCACCATAGGATCATATACAGTAATTGGATATGGGAAAGAATTAAAGTCCATTCCTTTACAAGTGTAAAATATGGTCCCTCAACAGACTTGGAGGTTTTTTCTCCTAGTGAAAAGCTGGTATGATGAAAAAACAGGCTATTCATTATGGTCATTTCAATTCATTTTTTATAACATAGGGATACTGATATTTTCATTATGGTAACCTACAAAAAAAACTGATGACATTCCTCTTCGGTCTTGCACTTCACTAAATGTAATCCTGTGCTAAAATTTGACTTTCAGGTTTGGAGTTCATTAAATTGGGAATTGATGACATTTTTTTGTATTGTGCTGAGGCTGGCCAGTGCAGGTGGTATCTGTCTTGTGGGACATATCCTTTCCCACCATGGGAACAACATAAGGAATGTCATGTTTATTTGCTTTTGTGGCTGAATGAGTACACAGGTAGCAGTTCTCATAGCAGCCAGTGGGGAAAGTAAATCAGTGGGGTGGTGATGGCCTTTATAACTGTTTTCTCTCCCTGGATGAAACTGATCACTGGGTTAAGTTATTATTCCTATGGCTGCATTAAAACCTCAGGAATAGTGACAGCCTGCACCTTGCCTTTATTCAACAGCATGCAGCAACTTGTAGCTATTTTTCTAGCAGTTTTCACCCACTCATCTCAAAGCACTTTATAAAAAGAAGATAGCCACCATCATCCCCATTTTGTAGATATGGAAATTGAGGCACACAGCACTTCCCTTCCTAATGCCCTGTGAGAAGGTGATATCCTTCAGGTTTGCCTCAATGTGTTTCTTACTAGTCAGTGAACTTTTTAATCTCCCTTGGCATCTCCCCCCCCCCCGCCATTAATGAGGCCTTGATGTAATACCATCTAGTTGCAGAAAATGCTGCTCAAGTCCTCCTTCAACACACTTTTGAAAAATAATAAGGGGGAGATGAAATAACAGGAGCAGTTCAAAAATCACAGGATAGAAATGGCTTATTAACCTTAAACACTGACTGTGATCCTTTTATGAAATTATTGGAGCCATATGCTAGATTTTAGACCTGGGGAGCCAGTTTTTCTCATCTTACTCCAGTTCCTTGGTCTTCAAGTTTTTGGTGCACATCTGAACCTGCTGCTCAAGTGTACTGGATGTTGCTCCACTCACATTGCCTAATACATATCGGTAGAGTGGAGATCTGATCATATAGCACAAATGCTGGTGGTGCTGGAACTACCAGGTGCTCTTTTTCTGAACACGTCACCAGATCTCAGAGGGAAGAAAAGTAGAAGGAGGCTACTATAGGGGGTAGTAGCTGAGAGTGGTTATAGTAAAGAAAAGTGAACCATTCCTCTTCCCCAGCCTCTTCCTCATTTCCTAGAAGCCAGGAGAAAAATTTCTTTATGGTTCCTTTATGGTTGGGAAATGGTGTAGCTTCATAAAGGATGTCATTTAGTGGGTGTGGCTCTGATGTAGTCTCAGTTTAACTTGCCTACCAAAAAGTTGCCTACCTAATACAATAGCCATAGCTACAGAGAAGGAACACACTTAAGGCACTTTTCAGTGCTAGTAAGAAGCTGTTGTTTTCTGAACTATCAGACCCTTATCATGGATGACTTCATACTCAAAGGGAATTGGCCAGTGGTACGCATTTAAACTGGTGGTTTGCCCTTCACAAACATAGATATATTGAGGTCTGTGCAAGTGTTCAGTACCCTCCTTTCATGTGTCTTGCTTTCACATTTCATTGTCCCATGTCAGTTTGCTTTGTACTTCATTTTTGTTCTAGAAAATTTTGTTTTCTTCAAGTACATTAAACTCTGGGTTCGTTTTTCTCTTCCACAGTAACGGGGGGTATCACAGAGGAGCAGTTTCAGACACATCAACAGCAATTAGTTCAAATGCAAAGACAGCAACTTGCTCAGCTTCAGCAGAAGCAGCAGTCTCAGCATTCCTCACAACAGACGCATCCAAAAGCACAGGTAATACTCCTTTATAATCTTTTTGATGTGCCAAGATAGTCTTCCACAGCAGGTTCTCCCTCCTGCTTGCTCACTTTTTGTTAAGTCTTTGTCACAAGTTAAAGATAATCTTTTGTTAATGTACTAATTGTGTGAAATGCATTTAAATTATTCTGATCAAAATCCTTTTAAATTTCTCTGTGTGGCTTTGGAAAACTCAGTATCTCTCTAGCTACCATAACTTTTTTCTTTTATTTTTTCTTGTAATTCAGAATGTGGTATTTCTTATAAACTTTGAAGGGACACTGCTAAATGAGTGTGTATTTTGGAAGTATGAATGTTCTTACTTACGTTGCAAATGGTTTGTTTTAAAAATATAGTTTCACTATTTTTATGTTTGTTTTACTTTTAACACTTAGGCAACGGAAACAGAATAGCCAGTTTCACTTCGTTTTGTCAGTTTGCCAGTTTCACTCAGGGTTTCATGCACAATGCTGAACTGTTTGGATTGCAAACATTGCTGGGGATTTTTTAGTAGATAAAAATATTGTTGCACTGTCTCTCAAAAGCATTTCTGTTGGTCTTGACTTTTGTCTTACTTTCTTTTGAAAGGAAAAAAACCAAAACACAACAAAACTAGATTTTAAAGCAAATTTGCTTAACAAGCGTTCCTGTAAGAGAATATGAAAAGAGACTACAAATGTTTGATGTCTTACTGCCTGCACAATTATCTGTTCTCTTTTTTATATTTACATTTCTTGGAAATTAAATACACTTTGTTTAGGGATAGAATATGCCACTTGTACTGTGTACCTTACTGTGTGAGTAGTCTAGCTGAAATCAGTGTGACTAATTTTGGAGTAAGGTAGTGTGAGTAAGAGTGGCACAACTTAGCCCTTTGGTAGCTATTGAGTTAAAAAAAGCTTTTAAATGTGTTATGTTCTGAATTTCTTTGTGAGGAAATTAATTTTTCCAATGTCATATCTACTGTGGACAAAGGATGCACTTACTGTCAGGCTTACATAGCTAGTATTTTGCAAATTAATAAGAAAAATATATGTATAAAATCAAAAATATTGTAAAGCATTACTAGAAAAACCTTTTCCCTATATTATTATGAGAAGTGTATACATGAACACCAGTGTTCCTTTCTCCCCCCCAACCATTTTCTGTATTTATTCATCATAATCTTCCCATATATATTATTGGTTGCAAAGTGGGGTTTTTTTTCTATTTACATAACATATGGAATGGTGCTTCTAACTAGGAGGAGGAAATGATATTTGATGGTTTAGATATTGAAAAGTTAGTGTATTAAATATGCAGCCATTACCAGTGGTTCTCAGCTAGGGGTCCGGGGCCCCCTAGGGGTTGCAAGCAGGTTTTAGGGCGTTTGCCAAGCAGGGCCAGCATTTAGACTTCCTGGGGCCCAGGGCAGAAAGCTGAAGCCCAGGGCCCCGAGGCCTGTCACCTGTGGCTGAAGCCGAAGCCTGAGCCACTTAAGTTTGTGGGGCCCCCTATGGCATGGGGCTCCAGGCAGTTACCCTGCTTGCTACCCCCTAATGCCAGTCCTGGTTTTACATGCAGAAAAATGGTTCTGGCACAGGTGGGCCGTGGCGTTTTTGTAGCATGGTGGGTGTGTGTGTGGGAGGGGGGCAGGCTTCAGAAAGAAAAAGGTTGAGAACCTCTGCCATATACAGCCAATAGGATACTGTATCAAAGGTAGATGGCAAGTGCTAAAAAAATGAATATTAGTACTTATGTTTTCAAGGTGGCTGGATTAGTAGAAGAAATATCCTTCCAAAGCTCAGTACGCAAGATCCCTATGAGGCAAATTAATCCCTGACAGAATAACGTTTTGGACCTTGCATAGACACAAGTGTATATAAGTAAAATAAACGAAAAAAAAAAACCTTCAGGATTTCAAAAAGCCTCCCAAAGACTGATACAAAAGACTTGTCAAACACACTATGAATTTGATGTGTCAGTCTAATGAGACCTTTTGCAGTTGAAGATTTAAGAAGCTTCCTTATGCAGCCTGTCAACTTTCTACATAATTGTCTAGATCGACCATTGTTGGGAGGGATGCATAAAACTAGATTCATGACCTTTAAATATTTCATGTTATAATGTTGGTTCAAAAGATGCTTCCCCTTAATTCACTAGTAGCTATGTACTGTTGTTATCAGTCTTAATGTGTTTCGTCAGCTTGTACTGGCAGAATTATAAACACTATTTGGTTAATTCCATAGGGCTCAAGCACCTCTGACTGTATGTCCAAAACACTTGACTCAGCCAGTGCCCACTTTGCTGCATCTGCAGTGGTCAGTGCACCTGCTCCCAGTCGCAGTGAGGTAACAAAGGAACAGAACACCAGCCACAACAATATTAATGGTGTTGTCCAGCCTTCAGGTGATGATTTCTTAATGTTAGCTGTCTAATGGAGAGTTTAGAATCTTTGAACAAAGGACTTTTAATTTCTAAAAATATATTTGAGTTGAATAAATATACTAACAGTGCAGATTTTAATTATTACTCTTTTAATTATACAGTTTTGTACAATGGTCTGGCCTTATCTAATGTTGATATGTTAGTAAAGTACAAACTATATTTGGATAATGTTGAAGATCTAACAGTGTCTTCAGAACAAAAATTTCCTATCTTTAAATCATGAACAGTAATTCAGTAACTTTTCCATTTTCTTTTCAAAGTAATAAAAACTCTTTGTAAAGTATGGATTGGTTATGATTGGTGCAGTCTGACTCTATTTACACAGTTTTTTAAAAATGCCATTATTCAGTGTCCCGTGATCTTGTGGATGGTTTTATGGGGAGGGAGTTGGTGTTTAAAACTTTCAAATCCATATTGGTTCTACAGTCTTATGAAATTTCATTCTTTAATTAGTACTGTAGCCCCAAATGAGCATAGAACATATATGCTTATCTTTATCCTGTTGACATCATTGATGTCAGTATGTACCCAAAGTTAAGTATGTGCTTAAATTCTTTTCTGAATAGGTCCTAAATGTACGAGTGGCACATACTAGAGCAGTTTTTCCAGAGACCACGAACCTAGCTGCAAAGCCCTAATGTAATTGCAATTTTTCTGTGAGACTCCACTTATCAGAAACCAATCATGTCAAAATTAGACAGGTTGGATTATTGCCTTACTGGAGGAGACAAAAGTTCATTGGGATTTGACTTAGATAATAAATCAGAGGGGCTTTATGGTGGTTTTTTGTTTAACAGCTAATGGTGTAATGGGGTTTATAGAACCTGTGCACTGGTGGGGAGGAAGAGAGTTAATATATGGTAAATCATAATGCTGGAATTGATCCAGGAGAGAACTGTGGCTCAGCCCAGTTGTGGTAAATCAGGTCATTCCTCAACACATTATGCAAGAGAAAGGGCAATGCTCTGAGGAGTCTACACTAATTGGGACTTGGAGGCAAACTTTTTTTCCTCTTCATTGAACAGAAAAGACTGTAAAAGTTGTGACTGCAAATAAACTTTAGTAATTTTGTTCCCAAGCTGTAACTTTGGCATTGGGATTATGGGATAATTATTGCCATTGATAATTACAGCCTTTTACTTAAGCTTATGTTTAAACTTCTGTTTTGTGACTAAACAATTACATGTGTTTTATTTGTGTAATTTTTACTGAAAATGTTTTGTTTCTAACAGGAACCTCTAAAACTCTGTACTCCACCAACATGGCTTTATCATCCAGCCCAGGGATTTCAGCGGTACAACTTGTAAGGACAGTTGGCCACAGCACCACAAACCACTTAATTCCAGCTTTGTGCACAAGCAGCCCTCAAACACTTCCCATGAACAATTCTTGCCTGACTAATGCAGTGCATCTAAACAATGTCAGTGTTGTTTCTCCAGTCAATGTACATATCAATGCAAGGACTTCAGCACCATCGCCAACAGCCTTAAAACTTGCCACAGTTGCTGCCAGTATGGACAGAGTGCCAAAGGTTACTCCCAGCAGTGCCATCAGCAGTATAGCAAGGTGTGTATATAGTATATTGTGACAGAATTTCTTAAATTCCGGTATTATTATTATAATATGAATAGTTCCATAAATTTACCAGGCTCAGTAGAGCGTTAAGTAAGACATAGTCCCTTGCTCAAAGATCTCACAATCTATGACTTTGGCCCTACAAAGGGATCCCCACCTGCACAGTATATCCTTTACTTCAGTAGGCTCCTGAGCAGTCATACAAGTTCGTGTCTAGATAATCCTTTTGCAGGATTGAGGTCTAAGATAATACAGATTTATAATTGAACACATATAAGTATACTTTTATTTTTACATGGTAACTGTGTAAAATGAGTTGTTCAGGTAATCATTTTGATTTGATTAATCTAATGCCGCACTAGCCACTTACAGGCTTCCCAGACCCTGCTTTCCCCAAAAGGAATTATGCTTATGCCCTTCCCCAAACTCCATGGGTGCATCTTAGAGCACAGTCTGGGACTCTGACCTCACTTCCACCATGAAATTCCCTCAGAGCATAATTTGGTTCCCTATACCAGTTGTAGAATTGCAGTTTTAATATATGTAAATAAAGATTACTATGTATGGAGGAAGGGTGATCTTGAACAAGTATCTGGAAATTTCTTTTAAAAAAAGCTTAAATTTTCCTTATGTTAAACTTGTCTGCTGGACTGTATAATCTATGAATTAATTATATCTATTGTTTATAAAGTACAGGAATACAGAATGGGCACTAACAGGTTATGGTTCACTTTGCAATTTCATTCATAACTACATTTTTTTTGTGTGAAGGTGTTGTGTTTTTTTGTTTTTTTTTTTAAATAAATAAATACTGGATATAAGTCAAAGTATGTCTAGACTAGAGGAAAGGTACTTTAACAAAAAAAAAAAAAAAAAAAACACAACCCCCAACAACCTAGAAACACCCTTTTGAATGTTTAGCACGCTCAGCTCTGGCTACACTAGATGCAAAGGGCTGTTTCAAGTTGTTAGCTAACTCTTAAAAAGCACCTTTTATTCCTACTCTAGACAAGCCTTAGGGTTCTAACAGGTGCAAAATCCCGAAGAGCATTATATAAAGACTGATACAAAATGAAAAATTCTTCATGCTAGTGCTGAAAAGTTTTTTTTTAACTAAACTGATAAAAAAGATGGGCTATGTTAGAACAGTAATTTATGCACCAGCATGCACGGAACAGTTGTGCTTTCCGCAGCTCCCATTGGCCGGGAACGGCGAACTGCAGCCACTGGGAGCTGCAGGGGGTCGTGCTTGCAGACGGTCAACATCCTCAAAATGTCTGACGGCCCGCAATCAGCTTACCGTGATGGGCTGCATGCAGCCCATGGGCCGCAGGTTACCCACCCCAGCTTCTGTACTATCTCATAGGAAATCATCAATAGGATTTTCAGCTTCAGCAAAGTTAGCTGTTAGTACTTTATTAATGCGGCAGCGCATGAATAGGATCGTGGTATTGGTGGACTAAAGCGAACGTTTGGTTTTTAAGCAGCAAGTTCAAGCAGAACTTTCCCTGTTCCTGCCTATTTGTTTGAGTTTAATGGTCTTTCCATTCCCTGAATAAGAGATCTGTGCAGAAACACTTATATCAAGAAAAATACTGTGAAATTGTATATAGAAATATTAATGTTCTACTTGTAACTATTCCATATTCCATTTTATTACAGAGAGAACCACGAACCAGAACGACTGGGTTTAAATGGCATAGCAGAGACAACAGTAGCAATGGAAGTGACATAACCTCAAACCAGTGGCTTAACCTGTGCTGATGGTGTAGTCATTTATATTCCAACTGAATGCAAAATACAACACTCTGTGGATCACAGGGAACTGAAACGGACCTAAATGGACTATCATTATATCGTATATTAAGTCGATATATAATGTACATTTTGTAAAATAGGGAAAATCACTACCTTGTAAAATAGTTTATTTGTATCATCAATATTATTTCTGTTACTTGAATAGTAGATATTCATCATCATGCTTTTGCACTTGAATTTGCAACTGAATGGATTTAAAAAATAATTCTTTAATGGGATCATGAGCATGAAATGAGATCCTGCATCACTTGTTTTAACTATTTATTTTGCCATGTTTACATTTTGTATCTTGTACAAATAAATCCAACTTTGTGTCTAAAAAAAAAAAAAAAGTTAAGATTCATAGCTAGGAAATGAAATTCTTGTAATTTTTTTCTAAAGGAAATGTAAAGTTTTCACTTGGTTCATTTTGTTTCACAATTTGATTAGATGGACTTTTTGGTAAATACTTTAGTGGCATTTCACTGTCAAATATGAAGTTCAAGGCAAAATAGTATTTTCTATTACTGTGCAGGGGAAAGGGATGGATCGATACATGCAAATTTAATGTAGTAACTCACTTTTCCATATATTTTGAATGTATATTTCTATTTATAATACCAGTTTATAAAAGATAATTACACAGAAAAAACTGACTAGGAAAAATTATGCCTCTAGCACACATTAAACTGTGCAGATATGAAAAATTTTCAACTGATTACATTTTATCTGAAGACTGCATATTTTAACTGGCTTTAAAACTGTAACACACCACATAAAGGATATTTTACCAGGTATGTATTGCATTATATATCATTGCAATAATTATTGGATGTCTAGATATCGAGCCATCCCAGGTGGTGGGAGGGGGGAGGGTTGTGGCAAGATTGTCTTTTCAATTTTGGAGAGTTTTCCTGTGGCTACAAGGCAAGTAACGGGTTGGAAAAAGTCTGACTGTAAGCGTTGGACACCTTCGTAGTGTAGTGTTTTAGTGACTTTTTTTATATGGTTCTTGTAAATTAGATACGTGTAGTGGTGTTTCAGAATGTTTGTTTATGCACTAGTTCAGACAACTTTCCCTGTTACTTGTTCTTGATAAGTGAAAACTGCAGGGAAATAAAAATACATATCAAAACATGGACATGTTGCATATGTGTTTATTTCACAATGTGAAAACAATATGTATGTTAAGGTGGTACTGGTAGTCTTCTGAGATGTTTTTAATCCAAGTATATTCACTAAAACTGCCACTTCTATGAGAAAGTGATTGTTTCCTACCTTTAATGTATTTGTAGTATAACAGGAGAGAAACAGTAGACCAGTGGTTGGAACTTGAGAGACCCAGGTTCAGTCCATTGGGTTTCCACCACAGAACTTAGTGTGTGACCTTGGGCAAGTCACTTATTTTTTGTGTCTCAGTTCTCCATCTGTAAAATGGGGATAACAGCACTTCACTATCTAACAGAGGTGGTAATAGTAGGAGAATTAAAGTAAACATTGTGAAGTGCTCTAATGTTGGAGTAATGGGAACCATATACAGTAGAGCCTCAGAATTACAAACATCAGAGTTACAAACTGCCCAGTCAACCACATACCTCATTTGGAACCAGAAGTATACAATCAGGCAGCAGACACCCAAAAAAAGAGCAATACTGTGTTAAACATAAATTACTAAAAAAATAAAAGGTAAGTTTGAGAGAGAGATTTGACAAGGTAAGGAAACTGTTTCTGTGCTTGTTTCATTTAAATTATGTTAAAAGCCTTATTTTTCTTTTGCATAGTAAAGTTTCAAAGCTATATTAAGTCAATGTTAAATTATAAATTTTTGAAAAGACAACCATAACATTTTGTTCAGAGTTACAAACAACCTCCATTCCCGAGGTGTTTGCAACTCTCGGGTTCTGCTGTACGTACCTTAGATAGACTTGAGTATATTAGAAATCACAGAAATAATTCCCATCTAATGCGTTGCAAGAGTTGCTTCATACAAGACCTACTTGTGTAAAACCATTTTACTAGAAATTTACTACAATTTACTACATCAGGTGAGTGATTGGGTAACATCCACAGTTAAACCCTGCAATTAAATCTGGTTTATTCTGAGTTCATGCATGTTTTATAACTATCTCACTGAAACTGAAGTGTATTGTAGAGCAGGTGGTAAAATGAGAACTTAGACTTCTGACTTGCTCTGGGGGTTGGTTTTAATTAGTTCTTCAGTTCATATTGCAGGTTTTGCACAGAAACACAAAAAAGAGTAAATAGTGCTTTCTCCTTCAAGGTCTATATGTTGTTGTTCTTCCTGTGTGCCAAGATATCAATTTATGCCTTTTTTTAGCTGTTTCAGAAAGATATATTGTTTGTCTTCTTCAAAGACACTTTTCCCTCCCATTAGCTGTTTTATTCTGTTACCGGTAATTCAGTAGATATTGTTTTGAAGTATTTTCCAGCTCTTATCTATCAGAGAGCTACCCAGCAGCCTGAGATGCTGTAGGCGGTCCAGAAGTATTCCCTATTGTTACTGATAACTAGTACCATTTTTCTCTTTAAAAAAGTTATAAGGGCCATAGGAAGAGAAAGGCGAGGTTGGGGGGGGGAGGTTTCAAGGAGCATTTCCTGCATATTTCTCCACAGACCTTGGAAGCCCTGTACCACTGGAGATGGTAATGGGTAAAGGATGAGTGTGGGATTTGGGTAGGCAATGCATGGGATATTCAGCCCAGATCTGCCGCAGTGCCTTGCATGATTGATAAATTGTTCTTTACATACACATACCCTTTGACAATTCTTTTTGGATTTTGTGTAGAACTAGTGTTACTTTTGTAAATAGCTAGACAGGTTATGTGGTCTGAAGTACAAATGCTAAATTTCTCACTTGAGTTATTGGTCAGATTATTAGAAAGCGTATTGCAGAACCATTTGTCTTCTGTTTTGTACATAGCTAACAGAGAATTCTATCATTTCTACTTCTACGTCTAGTCTAGAAAGATAGCCCAAGAGGCCTTCTTTTGTTCATAAAAATGTCAGGGCATTGTGAGTACACGAACGCCAACCTGCTGAAGGTTAAAAGTATTGTATTTAGCTGATTGCAACTAAGATATATTTCAAACTATTTTAATGACTAATTTAGACTATTTTCATGGTAAATTAGACTGAGAATGTGTTGGTTACTTAGCAGTCACCTTTTGTGGCTTTCTGGAGAAGAGTTGGTCTTTAGTTACTTGAAAAACCTCTGGCTGGAGCTTTAACTAGAATGCATTATGACCAAATGTGGTGGTGGTGGTGAAGAGGGCATCTTTATATTCTCCAAAGGCTATTTGATAAGCATGCCTGGGCAATATTACACACTTCAGAGTGTGTTCCATGTAAAGGATTAGCAGTAATGTAATGTATTTTTACTGTAAAATAGAACTGATCACACTATTTTTGTTAACAGTTAGCAGTGAATAATTAGGTTATTTTAACTGTCTGACTCAGATGTCACTCTTGCTATACAGTCTATTAGGGCTTATAAGGGCTATAGCCTGAGCTTTGTTAAAAATGAAATTTTCTTTCAGTTTGCTGTGAGGTCAGCCGTACACTTATAGATTCATAGATATTTAGGTCAGAGGGGACCATTATGATCATCTAGTCTGACCTCCTGCACAACGCAGGCCACAGAATTTCACCCACCACTCCTGCAAAAAACCTCACACCTATATCTGTGCTATTGAAGTCCTCAAACTGTAGTTTAAAGACTTCAAGGAGCAGAGAATCCTCCAGCAAGTGACCCGTGCCCCATGCTACAGAGGAAGGCGAAAAACCTCCCGGGCCTCTTCCAATCTGCCCTGGAGGAAAATTCCTTCCTGACCCCAAATATGGCGATCAGCTAAACCCTGAGCATATGGGCAAGATTCATCAGCCAGATACTACAGAAAATTCTTTCCTGGGTAACTTGGATCCCACCCCATCTAATATCCCATCACAGGCCATTGGGCCTATTTACCATGAATATATTTAATTACCAAAACCATGTTATCCCATCATACCATCTCCTCCATAAACTTATCGAGTTTAATCTTAAAGCCAGATAGATCTTTTGCCCCCACTGCTTCTCTTGGAAGGCTATTCCAAAACTTCACTCCTCTGATGGTTAGAAACCTTCGTCTAATTTCTAGTCTAAACTTCCCGATGGCCAGTTTATATCCATTTGTTCTTGTGTCCACATTGGTACTGAGCTTAAATATTTCCTCTCCCTCTCTGATATTTATCCCTCTGATATATTTATAGAGAGCAATCATATCTTCCCTCAACCTTCTTTTAGTTAGGCTAAACAAGCCAAGCTCCTTGAGTCTCCTTTCATAAGACAAGTTTTCCATTCCTCGGATCATCCTAGTAGCCCTTCTCTGTACCTGTTCCAGTTTGAATTCATCCTTCTTAAACATGGGAGACCAGAACTGCACACAGTATTCCAGGTGAGGTCTCACCAGTGCCTTGTATAAGGGTACTAAAACCTCCTTATCCCTACTGGAAATACCTCTCCTGATGCATCCCAAGACCGCATTAGCTTTTTTCACGGTCGTATCACATTGGCAGCTCATAGTCATCCTATGATCAACCAATACTCCAAGGTCCCTTTCCTCCTCCGTTACTTCTAATTGATGCGTCCCTAGCTTTATAACTAAAATTCTTGTTATTAATCCCTAAATGCATGACCTTACACTTCTCACTATTAAATTTCATCCTATTACTATTACTCCAGTTTACAAGGTCATCCAGATCCTCCTGTAGGATATCCCTGTCCTTCTCTAAATTGGCAATACCTCCCAGCTTTGTATCATCCGCAAACTTTATTAGCACACTCCCACTTTTTGTGCCAAGGTCAGTAATAAAAAGATTGGTCCCAAAACCGATCCTTGAGGAACTCCACTGGTAACCTCCCGCCAGCCTGACAGTTCACTTCTTAGAGGTCCCACAAATACATTTATTTTTGGTTTAGCACCGAACAGTGAAAGAGAAGCCTACCAAAAAAAGCCTGTTCACTGACTGCTCATAAATTGCTGTGGAATTAAATGCCAAACAGCATTCAGTATCTTCCAGTCCCATATGGAACTGCTGTCAATTTTACTGAAAGTCCTCATCCTTGTGCCTTTGTTCAGACATTTGAGAGAACCATTTCCATGGTATCATAGGTGTTTAACTTGACCCAGAGGCCAAATATCTACTACTGTACTTGATAAAGTACAGACAAGGTTAAAGTCATATTTTGACATGCTTCTAGATTTTTCAGGAACAACGTAACTTTTTAAAAGCATGCAGTGGAACTAATGGAGTTAATAGCCACTTTGTCCATTGTAAAGTAACCAGAAAATGTCTACCATCCTCTGGATGTCAGTTTAATTAGTATTCAGCTAATTGACCACATAGATAACTGTACAGCAGGTAGGCATACTACTTTTTAAATATATGTCTAAATACTAAAATATCTTCCAGTATGAGCACATGCAGCCAATAAACTATCCAAGAATTGTGAAATTGATTGCTCCATTCATAATCAATATGTAGTATGCATATTAATTGTTTAAAACCATATTGAGGAATCTTAGGGGGTCTCTGGTTAATTTTCATCAATTTCATTGCCTTTTAAATAGTATTAGAAAAAGAAAAGAAGTGACAAATAATCCTGAATTCCAGCATGAATGTACAAAAAAATCAGAACTCTAGTGAGAAACTATTCTTAATGTCTCTTTATGCCTGAATGGAGCAGGGATTACCAATGAGTGGGTTACATTTCTGTGATGGCAATCTGGTGTGTGTTAATGATACAATATCTGTCTTACCTCTGACTTTTATTGTGAACATAGACTTATCCTCAGCATAATTTAAACTCTGTTTTGTGCTTTAATGGTTATTAATTATTAAGGAAGATGTGGTCTGGCAACAAAAAATAGTTCAAGTGTAATTCAACTTCAGTTTTTTCCTTTGGGTTTTGAACACAATCTAAAGATTCATCCATGTATGTTAAGTACTGTAGGACTGAGTGATTGCTTGACATATTAGTTTGATACATTGTAATGTTAATTTCTTTCAAATTACTACCTGTGCACCACAACAAAATTACATTCCCTAAAAATTGCACCAAATACTGATTTTTGAAAATTGGGTTCAAGGTGATCAGAAATTGACCCTGCAAACTGCGTTATGAGATTTGTCAAATGAGTCTAATAGTGGGGCAAGCAATTAAATTATAAATATTGACTTGTACTAAATCAGTCGTATGTTCATTCTGACGGGAGGGGGAGGTGGTCAAGGAGCACATCAGCAAAAAATGTCAACTGTAGTGTCTGGGAGTTTGAGGAATACCACCTAAACATAATGGGCTAAATTCCACCCTCAGTTACATGCTAGTTTAACTGGAGCTGCATCTGTTCAACTGAGGGCAATGTTCCACCCATTGTTCCTACTTTTGCAGTGTTTCAAAGATTCTGTTTTGCATCCTCCACTTTATATTTGAGAATTAAAAATAAATAAAATCAGATCAAAACCGACACAGACAATAACAGTGAAAACAAACATGGGATCCTGACCTGTTCTGTCGGATGTTTGCATAAGGTTGAGATGTATTGTGAACCTCTCTCACATGCATAAATAAAGTGCATTGGTCATGACTTTCCTCCTGATCTTTAGTTTCACAGTGGATAAGTATCCCATTGTGAGAAACAGATTATAGCTACCACAAACCAAATGCTGATTCATGAACAAAACCTAACAAATCAGAATCCCAGTATAATCAGTTTAATAATAGATCATGAAGACAATTGTCCTAATATTGCTGTTTTTAGAATAGAAATTTCAGAATCCCAATGTTTAATAATATAAACTAAACTAGAAATTTACTAGCTAAGTGGGCATTTGACTTCAATATTCCAGGGTTGGGAAGCCAGTGCAAACAGTGGAAATTCCCTTTTTTTTTTTTTTTTGGAAAAGGAGCCAATGCATATCAAGAAAGGCTGGGTGCCAAACCTTTCTCATAACCCTTCCCAGACATTGCTACCCAGATTCTCCTGCTTCCTTGAAACCATTTTCCTCTGCTTCAGATGGTCACTAAGTTTTTATGGAGCAGCAGCAGAAGAAACCAGGAAGACGCTCTTCCTCTCCTGATTCAACCCATTTCAGCTACCTGATGTGGGTCCTGTTTACACTGAGTGCCCTCAACAGCCAGCTGGCAGTGGAAGTACTTCTGGGTTGAAAGGTGGTCACACTGCATGTCCCTGCAAAGCTGTGCAGAAAGGCCAGGAATAGACCCTTGATCAGTGAGCCAGACAAGAGATTCTCCTGGACTGATTACAAGCTGAAACAGTTAAGAGATTTCCATTCTTTCTTTGGGCCCCCTCCCCCACCTCAGTTGGACCAGGCTATGCAACCTTACTTCTTTCTCCTGGTGTAGACATTTTCTCTTCCTGCCAACCCAAAAAATTTAACCAGTGCCCTCTTCCTCAATCCTTTTTTTGTTTTGGTTTGTTCCTTCCTTCCTTTGCAGGAGAGAAGACCATCTTCCTTGCAGCCTTCCTCCTGCTCTGCCCTTGCCTATGGACACTTTGGAAGGCGAAGAGGACTCTGAGCCTTCTATTCTGGTTGCCCCTTCCCCTGCCATCTGTGATATGGTTAGTAAAGAACATCAGGAGAGTCTCCTATCTCAGTCTCCAAGATGACTTCCTGACATGGCTCTCAGTTTGCTGGAAATATCTGCCAACTAGATGCTGCCTTCCCAGAGTTGTAACGTGCCTACTCCAACGTGGTCTAACCAGTGGCCTCCCATTCAAAACCATCTGGCCTCCTAGATTCCAGTATTATTCAGAAGAACTCAGCCCCGGGGTGGAAGGTGCTATAAGGAGGATCTTCGACCAAGGAAACATTCCAATAACTACAGAAGACTTCAGATTCTATTTATCCAGAGCAGCCATATCTCCAGCTCTCTGGGTTCAGCCTTGGAGGGGAGGCATGTCTTCAAAATGTAGACTTCTGCTTCTTCCATTCATAGGCCCAAGATTGTTTGGAGATATCCTTAGCTCCACTCTCAAAGTTATGAAGGAAAATACATCTCTTCCTATTTCACAAGCCCTCGTGAATAAAAGCAAGCCTGCTCCTTCCTTTTCCTTCTTTCCTAGATAGCAATTAACAGTAAAACAAATTTGTGTCTAAGTGGGAAAGGAAACACATGCAGCAGATCTGGCAATATAGCTGACAAGCTGTTACGACCCAACTAGTCTTTAAAATGTAGGACACGGACACAAGCAGGGATACCATACAAAATAATAGGAGATGGCATTCTTTTCTTTAGCATATCAAATTATCTAGGTATTTATACGGCACCCAGTAAATGCACTTAATGACTCAACATTTCTCATGTGAACCAATGATGGTATACATGTAAATAGTAGCTTTGGGATGAAGGTTAATTTGGGTTTAAGATGTTAATTAAAAAGTTGCATGTGTATACTGAAACTATGGTTAAAACCATGTAACCAAGCAGGATAAGTAACAAGAGAGGGGTTAGAGCAGGGGGAGTGGACTCAGGGTCTTCCATGTAGGTTCCCTAGCCACTGGACTACAGAGTCTCTCTCTCCCTCTTCTTTTCCCAATAACAGTTTCACTGTGGATAAATACTTAAAGTCACAAGCACTAGTGCTTGATTCCCACCATCATTATCCATAATAGAATGAATATTCCTGAATTCACAGTCTTTTCACTGAAAAAGTTGCTTTCAGCGTAAAGTGCCTTTTAAACACACATCATCCCACGCACTTGCATGACTAATATGTGACTAGGTGAGACAGCTTTGTAAATGACACCAGAAGATGGCACCATAAACCTGCAGTGGTATTTCACTCTTTGTAGACGTTACTCCAAAAGAATTTTGCTTTGCTTTTTAAAAGCAACAAGAGTGTTACTTGGCCACACAGTAAAACTCAGAGGATTTTGCATAATCATTGAAAATGTTTGGTATAGTTTAGAAAGAAAATTAAAGGAGGCAGCCTTCTTATGTACCTCCCAGGTCAGTGGTTCTCAACCAGGGGTACATGTAGCCCAGGATTACACAGATGTCTTCCAGGGGGTACATCAGCTTTTCTAGATATTTGCCTAGTTTTGCAACAGGCTACATAAAAAGCACTAGCAATGTCGGTACACACTATAATTTCATATAATGACATTTATATGCGCTATATAATATACACTGAAATGTAAGTACAATATTTATATTCCAATTTATTTATTTTATAATTATGTGGGGAAAATGGGAAAAAGCAAGTTTTCAGTAATAGTGTGCTGCAACACTTGTATTTTTATGTCTGATTTTGTAAGCAGGTAGTTTTTAAGTGAGGTGAAACTTGGGGGTATGCAAGAAAAATCAGACTGCTGAAAGAGGTACAGTAGTCTGGAAATGTTGAGAGCCACTGTTCTAAATCTTCTATAAAAGAAAATTGTATTAGGGATGCTTATGAAATTACTTAAATTTGTACTTTTATCCTAAAATGATTATTAATAGTAGTAAAATTAAACTAACTCAATTGTGTTTAATAAGCACAATCACATTTGCAGATGAAACATAACCAAACCTCACTTCAGCAAAACTCATATGGCCATGCTTGATTTTAAAGACATGGGTAATCCCATTGAATTCAATATGACTTATGCACATAGTTAAGTGCTTTGTTTATGGGTTACTCAAACTTGAAGTTAAGCACAGGCTTGCTTTTTTTTTTTTTCTGAATCACGGCCAAAAGTAGCTTTTCTTAACATGCTTCTTAGTAGAACTGGTCAAAAATTTTTCCCTCTGAACATTTTTCCATTGGAAAATTCCATTTTGTTGAAATCTAAACTTCGACTTTTTAGAGATTTCAATGACATTTTGTTATTTAAAAAATTGAAGTGAAGCATTTGGGAACAGAATATTTTTATTTTTTTTGTTTTGAAACTTTCCATTTTTTATTTTATATACTATAATATAGTAAAGTCAAAATTTGAAGTAAATATTTCAATTTTATTGAAGTGGGATGTTTCAGTGGACCCAAACTGAACCTTTTACTCTGTGTGTGTGTGTGTGTGTGTGTGTGCGCGCGCGCGCGCAAATTTTGTTTTTCAGGAAATTTTGAATGTTTTTGGTTGTATTCCAATTTGGAGCAAAAACAAGTGTAAAAATCATTGGCATGTCCTGCCAAACAGAGGTTCTGGTTCTTGCACAGCTCTATGCCTTCCATGGGATTACAGTTTTAAACATAACTAAAGTATTTTGTATTAGCCAAATCAAAATGCCCTGTGATTCGGATATAGGTTAGAATTTATCTCTATCACCCTTCTTTCAGAAACAAAAAAGTAAACAATGCAGCAACACCTTATGTGGTTAGGCAGAAATTTTTCCTGTGAGCAGGTTATTTCACAACTACTTACTGCTGTGTTAACTCACATGTTCCTCTGAAAGCACTTGCCATTGTCAGAGGCAAGATACTGGAGTAAAAGGGCCACTGTTTTGATCTAGTATGGTAAGTTTAGAGTTCAAGATCCAGGCGTGGTTTCTTGTTGTTAACTTGCAGGACCTAGGATTGTATGTGCTCTGCCCTGGGGGATGGAGCACCTTTTGTTCACTGTGTGTCTAATGCTAACTTTAGACTGTAGGTGCCTCAGGGCAAGGGCTTTTTTCTTTGTTAAATGCCACATATGCTTATGGTGTTCTGTAAATAATAAACACATCCAACAATGTTCTCAGGCTTCAGAAAGAGCAGCATGCAGCCCTCCTCCGTGGAAAGGCAGCTTTATGGAGTCTGCAAGGGAGGCTGGGGAGTAAGCAGTTTATCCCTAAAAATCAGTATTGCTCCCAGAACTGGCATTACGTTAACATAACTACTGCCTAGTTTAAACTGTTATAATCCAGGAAATTAGGAGTAATGGCTAAAATTGTATCATTAACTCACTCTACTGTGTACAACTATTGCAGATCACAGGCTATGGCAGCTCTCCCATTTCTTGGGAGCCTCTGTTAGTGATCAACTTTATAGTGAGCAGGAACAATGGAGTGAGTTAGGGACAGAGCTTCTGCCTTAACTCTGAAGGAAGCATACAAAACGGGTGGGAATTTTCAAAATGCGTGTTCTTTATCTAACATCTAGCCCATAAAGATGTCTTAAGAGAATGTTTATTAATGTTAATTAATAATTTAATACAAACTCTGACTTTATCCCCACCTCTAATAATTTGGTTTATTGTATATTTCTCTTTTGAAACAAGCCATTGTTCTGCTTTCAAACACCATCCTGAGAAAAGCT
This sequence comes from Natator depressus, assembly GCF_965152275.1. Lineage (NCBI taxonomy): Eukaryota > Metazoa > Chordata > Testudines > Cheloniidae > Natator > Natator depressus. The sequence goes on from NC_134244.1 coordinate 26,210,706, forward strand.
GAGCATCCTCCAGTCCCAGTGAAATAAGAGAAAGTTGAGGGTGCAACTCGCCTCACAGGATTGGGCCTTGGAAGAGTAACTAAACATGAAGCTGTGCTAATCATGGCTCTGATACTGCAAACACTTAGAGATGCACTTAATTTTACTACTACCTAAGTCAGTGGTACTACTTATGGTAGTAAATTAAGGGTTTACAGAATCAGGGCTTATGTTAGCATGTTGTCTGGTTTCTAAGTGAAATATGGGAGATTTTTAAAAATTATGTGGTTCTTAATTCACCAAACTCCTGCTGGCTACAGTGAGATGAGAAACACTTCACTAAATTTATCAAAAATGTATAATTTTGGTAAATTTAGGCACATGAAATATGTATTTGTTAGTATTTTATCCTCTGATTATATTTTCATTTGATTTTGAAAAATAACTGTTGAAAAATAGCATTAGAACAATAAAGTGAAAACCACACACCTGAAATCATATATTGCACTATTCATGTACTGCATTGGCGTGAATATCCATGCAAATAATATTTTTCCCAGTGCCAGTTAACTATGTAGAAGTATTCTCAATAGATAAATAAATGCCACTATAATACGAACCTTTGTTGAGAAAAACTGTAGTAAATCATTGGCACTTGGGGAAGTTAGCCCAACACAAACAATTACCCGTTTCAGCATAAATCTGTTTTATGGTTTGTTAGTAACTGTTGTTAACATGCAAAAATAAAAAGTAAATAAATGAAATAAAGTATAAAAACAGCACAGAATTATTATTTTATTGAATGTAGAAATACCTGAAATGATCCAACTGATCTTGGCTAAATGTCTGTCTCTGCCCTAGGTGCACGGTGTTGTTAAAAAAGCTATTAATTACCAAAATGTTTTAAAGCACCACTCACCTGCTCAGTGTACACAAGCTCCTGGACTGGGGAATTGTCAGGCGTGCTCTGGTGAAATGGGAATGAGCGGTGCATATTTCAAGGAAAAGCTGAATTCCAATTTATATTCCAATTCTTCTCTCCCCTTTCAGGTGCTTGTTACATTCTCAGATAAAGTACTTTGGGCTTGGCCCCAAAATGAATCTCTGGAAGCATGTACCGGAGCCAGATATAGAATTGTGACATCACCCAGAGTACAATCCAGACTGATGGACAGCTGTGGCCCTTCAATTCCCCAACCTAGGGGTGCTTTTTACACTGCTTCGCTGTGAAAGCAACCACTCCTGGTCTGCCCACACAGCCTCCAGCATGTAAATCATCCCAGCTGAGTGCTATGTCCAGCCACTCATGAATTACACTGTGGGCAACACCAGTGAACTCCTGGTCCCAGACTTTCCCACAGAAATGTGTGTCTTGTACTGCCCAGCCCCCCCGGACAACACAAGCTCATATAAAGTCTATCATTTTCTATTCATGAAATGATGTACACAAATCTTGTTATCCTAAATGAAGTTTCCCAAACACGTCAAATTTTATTAACTACAGAAAGATAGATTTTAGGTGATTACAAGTAATAAGGCATAAAAGTCAGAATTGGTTACAAAGAAATAAAAGATAAAACACAAACTACTACCTAACTTAACAAGCTAAGTGAACTTTTAAAGCAAAAGGATCTCTCTCACCACATGTTCTAGCAGTCTTACGGGCTGATTCTTTCAGCCAAGATCTCGCCCCAGTTCGGTGAGGCTTCCTTTGTCCTTCAACTGTTGATGCTGTGAGTAGAAATGAAGGGGGAAGTAATCTAGGGAGTTTGCCCCCTTTCTTATAGCAATTCTCTTCTTCGAGAATCAGCTCCAGCTGGGATGCAGGTGACAAAGTTCATGGGATGGGATCTTGCAGCTATTTTCTTTGTGAAGATGTACATTTCTCACTCAAGCCTTTTTTCCTGCCCAAAAATGGCCACTTAAACCAGGGATAGTCCATTTGTTGACACATGGCTGAAATGCTAGTTTGCCTTTTGTCTCTGAGGAACAGGTTTCTGCCCGCTTTTCTAAATTTGGCGTATGTTTCAGCAATCTCATACGGTAGAATTTTATAACCTTACATACAATGTTGCCATACATATTTTACCAGGGCAATAATCAGCAAATTATGAGTTTTCTAATGATACGTCACAAGGCATACTTTGTACAAAATTTATCATAGTCTTGAAACAGGATAAACAGCGGGATACCGTCTGTCACAATAGTACACCAAGTGGCATTTAGACACTGTAAACAGAAAAGACCATAATGTCAGCAAAGAAATAAAAATAAAAAGTTATCAGCTAGAGTGAAAGCCATACTCTATATGGGAATGAAGACTATGGAATGAGCGAAGCCCTACCCTTTACATGTGCACATTATCCAGTCTTCTGCTAAATAGTTAATGCAGAAGCCCAAGCTTGTGGTACTTGACCACAGAAAGTGTTTTTGCTAAGATACAGTGCCCTTGCAGGGTCCAGGCTGTTTCAACTAAAACTCTTTCTGAAATGCACTAAAGAGAGAAAAATTGGCCTCACATCCCCTCATATGAAGTGCTTTTGGGAACAGCTAGCAGCACTTCTCTGTGAGAATGGAAGGGAACATTGTTCGTATTTATTTTCATGTGGCCACCAAAGGGCTTGGATAAATGTTTTGTACTTTAATTTTAGTTACCATAACATGTAAAGACAAGGAAAGGGGGCCATGGGGGAAGGGAAATGAATGTAAAAACCAAGCTGACCTGACATAGACCAGTTCTGTAACATGTTATTCAGGGCTAGCCCTCTATGCCTGCAGGCAGCCTCATTAAACCACATGGGTTGGGGTCTTCCTCCATGGAACAAATTGCAGGACTAGGACTCATAGCCCCCAGTTCTGAACTACTTACACATACAGTGGACCCTGAGAGTTATGAACATCTTGGGAGTGGAGATTGTTCATAATTGAAATGTTTGTAATTCTGAACAAAACATGAAGGTTGTTCTTTCAAAAGTTTACAACTGAACCTTGACTTAATACAACTTTAAAAATTTATGATGCAGAAGAAAAATACTGCTTTTAACCATCATAATTTAAATCACAGAATCCTAGAATATTACGGTTGGAAGGGACCTCAGGAGGTCACCTAGTCCAACCCCCTGCTCAAAGCAGGACCAATCACCAACTAAATCATCCCAGCCAGGGCTTTGTCAAGCCTGACCTTAAAAACTTCTAAGGAAGGAGATTCCACCACCTCCCTAGGTAACGCATTCCAGTGTTTCACCACCCTCTTAGTGAAAAAGTTTTTCCTAATATCCAACCTAAACCTCCCCCACTGCAACTTGAGACCATTACTCCTTGTTCTGTCCTCTGCTACCACTGAGAACAGTCTAGATCCATCCTCTTTGGAACCCCCTTTCAGGTAGTTGAAAGCAGCTATCAAATCCCCCCTCATTCTTTTCTTCCACAGACTAAACAATCCCAGTTCCCTCAGCCTCTCCTCATAAGTCATGTGTTCCAGTCCCCTAATCATTTTTGTTGCCCTCCGCTGGACGTTTTCCAATTTTTCCACATCCTTCTTGTAGTGTGGGCCCCAAAACTGGACACAGTACTCCAGATGAGGCCTCACCAACGTCAAATAGAGGGGAACGATCACGTCCCTCGATCTCCTGGCAATGCCCCTACTTATACATCCCAAAATGCCATTGGTCTTCTTGGCAACAAGAGCACACTGTTGACTCATATCCAGTTTCTCGTCCACTGTAACCCCTAGGTCCTTTTCTGCAGAACTGCTGCCGAGCCATTTGGGCCCTAGTCTGTAGCGGTGCATGGGATTCTTCCGTCCTAAGTGCAGGACTCTGCACTTGTCACTGTTGAACCTCATCAGATTTCTTTTGGCCCAATCCTCTAATTTGTGTAGGTCCCTCTGTATCCTATCCCTACCCCTCCAGCATATCTACCTCTCCTCCCAGTTTAGTGTCATCTGCAAACTTGCTGAGGGTGCAATCCACATCATTTATGAAGATATTGAACAAAACCGGACCGAGGACCGACCCTTGGGGCACTCCACTTGATACCGGCTGCCAACTAGAATGAAACAAGCACAGAGACAATCTCCTTACCTTGTCAAATCTTTTTTTTTTTAAACTTTCCCTTGATCGTTTTAGTAGTTTACATTGAATACAATACTGTACAGTATTTGCTTTCTTGGCTCTGCTGTTGCCGGAGTGCATACTTCTGGTTCCAAATGAGGTGTGTGGTTAACAGGTCAGTTTGCATAGGCAGCGGGTGAACCACCGGTTGAGGGAGACTAGCCCCCGGTCAGCCCCGCCCTCAGCTGTGGATCTGACCCCTTCCCTTGCCAGAGGGCCCCCCCCCGCACTGTGGCCACCAGTTCCCCCCCCCCACACCTCAAACTGCTGAGCAGGTGGGTGATGCGTGGCCTCCCCTGAGTGCAGGGTGAGTGGGCAGCACACAGCCCCCCAGACCCCAAGTGCAGACTGGAAGGGGGTGCAGGGCCCCCCACAGCACCCCCATTGCCCTCAAGCACAGGGGGGCAGCCCCAGCAACTCCAGCCCCCTCCCCAGTGCCAGGTGGCACGGTCCCCCACAACCGGGGGCCCTGCAGTGCTGTGCAGCTCCAGCCACCTCAACTCCCGGCTGCCCTGGCCTCAGCCCCAGCATGCTTCCCTGAAGCGGAGCAGCCTGCCTGGGCTGGGGCCAAGGGGGAAAGGCAAGCAGGAGAGGGCTTCAGGCAGGAGCATGGGCAGGGCCATGCTGGGGTCTTTGGGGAGGCACAGCATTCCCTAGCCTATGCAATGCACCGCCCATGTCAGTTTGTAACTCTGGTGTTCGTAACACTGAGGTTTTACAATATGCTTAATTTCACTCATAGACGCAATCCCATTGATGTCAGAGTGGGACTACGTGCTTTGCTAGGGCAGGGCCTGCAGCAGCAAAAGCTTGGGCCTGCACTAGTTGCTTCCATTTACTCTCTGCCAGCAAGCATCAGCATCAGCCTAGATAAATCTCTTCAAGGAGGAGAAAGATGCCCATGATAGCCATGGACAATAAAAGAACATTTAAAACAAATTGAGACTGACCTATTACCAACCATGCCCCAGCTTGCAGAACAATCTTTTGCCCTGATGCTGTAAGCTGGGCCAAGCATGTGGCCTCAGCAGGCCTCCCCAGTGAACTTCCTTATCAAGGTGGCTGCGGTGATTTGCCTGCAGAGATTTGCCTTCCTGCTGATGGCTTAGGCCAATTGATCCTGCAAACACCTGGGCATGTGCCCTGATAGTCTGACTGAAGCCAGTAGATGACAAGCATGTCAATGTGAGATGATCTATTGGGATAAATTCCTGCCCCCATACAGAGCCTAACTGAATAGAGCTGGGGGGGGGAGAGGTATGGGGGCTACCAATGTGGAGCTCACTGCAGGATCTGAACCTTAGTGAGCAAGTGACAGAAAGGGGACAGGACTGCTCCCTTCTTATGGGACAGTGAGATGGGAACAGCTCTCTCTATTACCAAGATTAGTCCTTTGTTCTCCTTACTGCACATAAGTATCAGCAACCCCTTATATACCCCACAAAAAGAGAAAGAACAGGAGTCACCCATGCTGTAAGATGGGGCTCTGTCTAATGCTCCTAAGGGTGTTTGCAGTTCAACAGAGAACATAGCAAGCTTTGTGTTCTACAGCAATATAGAGCACTATATTGGTTCTGCAGGGGTAAATGTTTGGCCTGCTTCCATTTACCTATTTTTTTTCTTTAGTAGGAACATAGGAGACAATAACGTTGTTGAGACTATGTTGAAGAAAGATTTAGCAAGGACTCTGGTTGTTTTGTGACAATACTATATAAAGGGAAGGGAAGCTGGTGGGGTAGGGTGGGGGAAGCTTTATAGTACAAAAGTTTGCAGAAGAGTGTGTGTCTTATTATGGGGTGGGAACTACAACCATTCTAATGAGAAACTAAAAACTGTTCTAGTTTGCTCAGAAATAGTTCCTTAGTAATGAAGAAACTGGAAATATAAATTAGTCAGAATGGTCTTTCATAAGACATCACCCACTGGTCATGAATTGTAAATCTGCAGTCTGAGGCTAGTGAAATGCTTGAAGTATATGGGGAGGCATGTTAATTTGTTGATAATCTGTAGGAACAAATCACATGATACAGACTATACAGTAATAGTCTACCACACACTGCACATTGCTAACTACCTTAGATGTTGTCAAGACTGATTCCCCACTCTGACTTTGAGTGCAGAAGGTGGGGGCCCACAAGGATTCTAAAAAATAATACTAGCCACTCCAGGCTTGTATTAAACTCCCAAGGTTACAGCTTCTCTCTGACCTTGGATGGGTAGATGCTGCCACCACCCAAATGCAAAAACACCCTTTTGAGAACCCAGAAAGGCGCCCTTTGGAATTCCTTCCTGTGGGGTACCCTCAAGCCCTTTCACTCCACCCCCAGGAAGAGCTGAGAAAGAAAAACAAAGAAAATCAGCTGTTGCCACCATCTAATTAAACAACAAATCTCTTATGGACACAAAAACCCAATCCTATTCTTAAAAAAGGTAAATTTTATTAAAAACAAACAAAAAAAGAAAATACATCTGGAACTTAGGCTTTTTGCTAGATCAAAAAAAAATCTATTACAAAAATTAAGCATCAAGATAGCTCTCTTGAGGTTCAACTTAAAGGTTATAAGCAAAACAAAAGCAACTGGGGTTAACCACATTTCTTATTGACCACAAGCCAATAAGAAATAACCCTAATCGCATCTTCCTAGACATTCCCTGACTTACTTACATATCTGGGGTTTCAGATAAGCAATCTCTAGATATGATCTGACGGTTTTTCATACCTGGCTTAAAGCTTCCTACATCATAGTTCAGCCCAGTTTCTGTGTCTCCTCTCTCTGGAGGGAGCAACAAACGGACAAAGGAAAAGTTTTTTCCCCAATCTTAAAAGTTCTAGCCCTCCCATTGGCTCTTTTGGTCAGGTGCCCACTCCCTTCTTTTTACCTATGGGTTTTCTTAACCCTTTACAGGTAAAGCAAGTAGACAACTGCTACCAAGAGGGATTTTATAGCTAACTGGCTGGCTGGGTGTCCATAAAAGGAAGCTACTCTCCCCCCACCCCCCCTTAATTTATCACAGATGTAGTTGCTTTTTTTTAGAACTGTATGGGAGCCTACACTAAATTGCCAGCTGAGTTTATGTCAGCCCACCATAATGAGGTTACCACCATCTAAAGAGAGAAATGAAGACGACTCTCCTAGGAAATGCAAAAGAACTGCCCCCCCCACTTTTTGCATGAGTGTGATTCAGCCTCACACTAATGCAATCTGGTAGGAAACTAACCACAGAGGTTGAGAGTCATAGAATATCAGGGTTGGAAGGGACCTTAGAAGGTCATCTAGTCCAACCCACTGCTCAAAGCAGGGCCAATCCCCAATTTTTACCCCAGATCCCCCTCAAGGATTGATCTCACAACCCTGGGTTTAGCAGGCAGATGCTCAAACCACTGAGCTATGCCTCTCCCAGTCCATGCACACGTTTAGGTAACAGCTCCTACTTACCAGCTGACAAGAATGTTTCTTGCTCACAGCATTCAGCAGCTATGATGAGCTCCTGTGGGGGGTGGGGGGTGGGCGGGTTTGAGAATAAGAAATTTGTTTAGCTTGTGATTATTGTAAAGCTTGTTTGCTTTTCTAAGATTAAAGGTGGCAGAGTCTGAAATGCCTGCCTGTGTAACCATACGCATTCCCTGTCAAGCTGAGCTTCATTTACCTCTTCTGATTGCCTAAGGGTGCTCCCCTGTCAGTATTGTTTAAACAGCAAATGATCAGGCTTATCAATCTTCTCTCAGTTATGTACAGGCACTCAACATTAGCACAGATACTTCATTTAAGCCTCCCCCCACCTTCCTCTTCCTTTGAGCCTAATTTTGCCCTTGTAAAAGCATATGCAGTTCTTATTGAAGTCCAGGAGAAGTGTGTGCACTTATGTGAGGGCAGAATTGACTTCTAGGGTTTTAGGCCTTTTTTGGTCAGTACTTCACATTTTTATTTTATGTACCGAATTTCATATATGGGTGATGCATACTTAGGCAAGGATAGGTGCGTGTGAATATGTTAATGGACACTGTGCAATGAAGAGAGTGTTTGGAGTTTTCTAGTTTATTGTGTTTTACATTCTTCATCTCACACACACATGGATTCTTTATAAAGAAATCAGCATGGTAAACATATTCTGGTATTCAATCTCTGCTGAGTTTTTTTGGAACATATGAGCATATATTTTGTTTTTGGTCAGCGTTAATATGCCATTTTACTGACAGAATAGTTCTAATACATTTATTGAGGGCAACCACAGCTAAATCTTGTATGGCTTAGTCCTGTATAGAATATACAGTGGCAAACTATTGGAGTGGCACAGAGAGAATTCCTTCCTACCCAAACTCTTTGAATGTTTCCCCATTTGTATCTTTGTCCTCTTCTATGCTATCCCTTACACTTGAAATTCTGTTGCAAAATCTTCATGTTACGTATAAAGGACTTCTAACACATGGGATTCTGAAACCAAAGTGCATTTTGTACTTGAATGTTCTTATCTCTGATTAACTTGTAAGATCCTTAGGCTTGAGATTAAGACTTCTATGTTTGTACAGTAGTTGGCATGTTTACGGTACTCAACAAATAACTACTGTAGATTGGTAAAACTGCCTATTTATCTCCGGGGGGTGAGGGGGGTGGGGTGTCAGAGGTCTCATTAATGTTCATAGAGTGCTTTGGAGAAAGATAAAATGCTATAATAATTGCTACATGATACTCACTGGCCTGTAGTTTTGGTTTAGTAGTGGATTGTTTGTGAATAGGTAGCAAGGAAGGTCTGGCATCTACCAGAGAACAAACCAACAGGTAAAATAAAATGAAGCTAAAGCACCTTTGACTTGGCCATGGATTGTAGCAATGAAAACTAATGGACAGCAACTTCTGTGAGGGCCACTTGCAATAATAATTGTGAGACAAACTGATACTTTGTGCAGGTTGTATTTAGCCAGAGATACCCGTTTGACACTAGGTGAAGCTTGCATCCTGCAGTGGACTGAAAAAGTCTGTTGTGGTGATGATGGCTTTCCATCATTATGGAATAATGTCAGTTGTTCCATAGTTAAAGATAAGATTGCAACAGAGGTTCTGTTATAAATTTTTGCATATCTCTTCTCTAAAAAATAAAATAGAGAGCGAGAGAGACACACACAAAACGGGCTCAAAACTGGTAGGTTAGATCTGAGCCTAAGGTAGAATTGTTTCGAGTATCAAGCGATTGGCTCACGAACTGCCTGAGTTATGACACCCTAAAAACAATCCAGTCAGGACAGTCCCAACAACTTAGCACATTACTGCCCTTTTGGAGCATGACAGCTGTAGTCATATGTTTGTTTGATCCATGACTAATCCTGCACAGTAAGCAGGGTATTGTATCTTTCATGTTAAGTTATTAATTGGACCATAATAAAACAAACAGTGATCTATGTCTGTTAAAAAAATAAAGAAAATAGCATCTTTATTACAACATGCTATTCACAGGGGGCTATATTCTTTCAAACTTTGTGGCTTCCCCCACCTCTTGTGAATTTCACAGCCAGATCATTTCAGATGTAGTTGTTTTGCTCCACAATTCAGTACAATCTCAAAAAGGAAAAAAAAAGGTAAAAGCGGTTTTTGAGCACTTTGTTAAGCAAAGAGAGCCCCGCCCATGCTAGATGTCAGCAAATGAGGGGTGACCCTAATCAACCAACCAAATTGAAATAGGTTAGGTGATGGATAGACAACAATTCAGTGGAAGTTTTATTTTTCATGTACCACTTTGCTCCTCCTTTATCACGTCAGAGGAGCCTGGATCAAGATAAACTGCTAAGAAACAAAACTTCTATTTTCATGCAAATGTATCTCATGACAACTCCCTTCCTACTGCCCCACCTATAAATTTATTGTTTCTAAGTAGAACTTTTTTCTAAGCTTCCCAGGAATTGATAACAGCTCATTTAAAAACTTTTATTTGTAATAAAACTGCATAATGAGGAGTTTCCTGTTAGAATTTGGGGTAAGCTGCAGTTATAGCTTGCTTCATGGCCTCTCAACCTAGAGAAGGTTGCAACTCATGGACTAGCTATATCGCTAAAACAGAGATCCCCAAACCATTGTTTATTGTAACATGGAATCACAGTTCAGGCCAACTGCACCTGTATTTCCCCTCAGTGACCCAGCAAAGGCATCTTCACTCAGGTTTCTGGCTTCCTAGCCTTTGCCTTTCTTGGGTGGAGATCTACATCTCTCTCCCTCGTGACCTGGGTATGTCCAGGCTGAACAGTTCAGTTCCTTCACTGTGTTATTCCCAGCAAAAGACAGTCCACCTAAACATGCTTGCTTCTTCCCACAGAGACAGCACACAGTGTAATTTCCTACAGTTATAAGTTACCACACAACTCTTCCTATGCAGGCTTATTTATTATGGTAAAAGTATTAGAGAAAATACATTAAAAACAATAAAAGAATCTACAAGCATGCTAAAAACAAGCTTGCAAGAGATCTCCCCCCACTGTCTGCACCATGCACACTGGCAGGTGAGCTCCCACAAGAGGTCTTGTTTGTGGTCACAAGTTTATAACAGCCTCTGCTCAGAACTAGCACCTAGTCTTCTGGAGCCTCAGTAGGCCATGGTGTTCGAACCCTTCCCTAAGGATTGGGGCCCGCCATGGACCAGAGGTCCTGTCCATTTGCTGGATCACAAAGAAGCCCTGAGTCATCTTAAATTCAGGCTATGTAGTCAAACTTTTTTTCTTTGTCAGTTACTCCCTGCAGAATGCAGACGGGGTCTCTGAACTGTCCTCATGTCACAGGTGACCAGCAGACAAAAAGTTCCCCATCAGGGCAAAACTTCAAAGGCTGAGTCAGTAGGTGGGGGGTTGCAATCCCCTCCTCCCCAGTAACCTCCTAAGAATTCCACTTCACACATATTGTCCCAAAAGATCAAGCATGTCTGCTATATTATTCATCATAGTCTTTTGAAATTCACAGTATCTCCTAGAGATTACATTAATCCTTCTTCGTCCTAAAGAAGTTCCATACAATGCCACAGTAGTACACAAACATTTTCATTTTCAATACAATGGACCCAGAAGTTACTAAGTGTAATTCAATACGGTTTTACTTAATTCCATAAGGTTTGCACATGATATTGCAGGATATTGTCATATCTGTCACAAATGGTATGGAAATGGTTGAGAACCAGTGCTCTACTTACACCCATTCATTAGGTGCTAAAAGAACCAACCCACCAATAGAACATACAATAATCCAATCTATTGTCACATAGACAGACACAAAAAGAAAAGGAGTACTTGTGGCACCTTAGAGACTAACCAATTTATTTGAGCATAAGTTTTTGTGAGCTATAGACAAACACAGGGGGTGAAGTCCTGACCCCCTGGAAATCAATGACAAATCTCCCATTGACTTCAACAGGGCCTGGATTTCATCCAGAGACTACTACAGAATGTTTGCTTCATTTCACATTTTCAGAAAAGCCTGGGATAGTGACTATAAAGTAAAAAATCCTGTGACATATCCCCTAATCAGGTGTACAGAAGCTCTTTAGCATGGTTTAATATTATGGGATATTGATTCTATTATATTTTCCATATGCAAAGAACAAACACACACTTGCAGTCAGAATGACCTTTATTTTATATTAAGAGTCCAACAAAGCAAGAAGGAACAAAGGTAAAGTCTGCAAAAGAGAGTACAGTGTGTGTGTATGTCTCACGTGCAGCAGGAAAGGAAACATCTGCATTTAAAAGTGTACTTCGTAGAACAAGTCATAACATTAACAAGCCACATATACCATAGGGTCTATTCCCCTTTTCTCTCTCTCATTTTTAATTAAGCATAACTGGGGTTTCTGGATTTAGGGTTAAACTGATAAAACTCCATACTGGAAACAAAACAAAAGGAAGAAAAATAATAATAAAAAAGCTAAACAAACACCCAAACTGACATGTTTTGGAGTGTTGAAAATGTTTAGGGGGTGGGGAGAGAGGAGGAGTTATGAAAAATAACTCTCTGAGAGCTCATTCCCTGCTGAGTGGTGTAATGTGAATGTAAATTAACAAAAACGACCAAGACTGGAAATTCAAGACCCTGATTGGAAAAAGAGCTGTCCAAAACCAGGGAAAATATGTTTGTCATTGTGAAACACTTTAAAATTGTGTGTGATTTATGAAACTTTGAATTTCACCCTGATCTAATTAGGAGAGGATTTCCCCTAGCTGGGGAGCTGTAAACGGCTTTCAAAATAGCGCCTACTGCCACCACCCATCAATCCTCACTCCCCAGCTATCGGTAGTTAGCCAGACACTCAAAGAAAGTGGGACACGGCCTATGCTTCCCCCTTTATCGTCCAGCACCCTACCTGTACACCGCTCGGAGGACTACATCTCCCAGCATGCTTTGTTGGCTCCTCTCCCCTGGAGCCCGGGCTTTGGGCGGGGTTGATGTAATGCGGTGAAGTCACAAAGCCTCTCGGGGAGGCGAGAGGCGGTGGGGCTCGCAAGAGGCTGCCGAAGCTGAAGAGGCAAAGGAGCGGCCGCTTTGTCTGTTTGCCGCCCGCAGAGAGCCACCTGCAGTCCCCGCACGGGCTGCGAGCCCCGCCCCGGCGCTCTGCAGAAGTGGTTCTGCCGCGGGGCCGCTTGGTTTTTTGCTGGAGAAGCTGGACAATGCAGGGTCGCTGCTTTCTCTGACTCCCCCCGCCCCATGACCTGCTGACGGTGGGACCCGGGTGTCTGCGGTCCCTCCCTGCCTGGCTGGACGCTGGATGCATTAGGCACGCGGGTTGCAGCTCGCCCTTCAGCATCCCTCCCACCCCTCCGAGATGGCGGACCCAGCCGAATGCAGCATCAAAGTGATGTGCCGGTTCCGGCCCCTCAACGAGGCGGAGATCCTCCGCGGGGACAAATTCATCCCCAAGTTCAAAGGCGAGGAGACGGTGGTGATCGGGGTAAGTCTCGCCGGGATGCCCCCCGCTCCCAGCTACCGCAGGGCCGAGCATCCCGGGGCCGCTGTCCTGCAGCCTTGGCGAAAAGCACCATCCCCCCCCCCCCTCCTTCGCGCGCCGCGCAGCACCCGCGCCCTGGGCACCTGGCTGCCTCCCTGCCGCGGCCCATTGTTCCCGCCCTCCGGTGTAGCTAGCGGGGTCCGGGCAGGCTCCTGCCGCAGAACTGCAGGGGAACCCGCTTCCTCCAGGAGGGGGCTGGGGCAGGAGCACGGGCACACCCCCAGGGTTTCTCTCACTTCCCAACCCTCCCCCCCTCCTCCTTCTCCTTCTTCTTCTTCTTCTTCTCCTCCTTTGACTTGGAGTTTATTGTCTCTCCCTCCCCCCCCCCCCCCGGGAAAGCAGCCCTGCGGGCACGCGGCCCCCTGTGGGATGAGAAGGGTCTGGGGGATGCAGACGCCGGGGCAGGGGGGAGAAGTTCCTCAGAGTGGGGCGGGTGGCACGAGCCTGCTCTGCACACCCCGGCTTTCTCCCGGGGACCAGTGACCGCCTCCGCTGCCCGCGGCTCCAGCCCCGGGGCCAGGGGCTGGGCGGCAGAGGGCAGCCCGCGTGCCGCGCTCCCCTCGTTCGTACCTGCGGTGGGGAGGAATTGAGTGGAGTCGGCCTCGCTTCCCACCTGGGTTGCAGCCTCCCAGCCCCCAGTATTGATTAGGCTGATGTCATTCTGCTCATTGGGCATGCTCGCGCTCTCCCTCGCTCGTGGGGTACCTCAAATGATTGGCAGGTGACAACAATTTCGGGAGAGAACTGCAGAGCTCAGTGTGCGTGTGTCTCTTCTCGTCCCCTCTCCCCGGGCTTGGCTTGCTCTCAGCCTCCGTATCTCACCAGCGGCGCTGTGTAAAAACCTGCCAGGTTGCGGTCGGTGCAGATGGAAGGAGAGAGGTGTACGGGCTGCGTGTGCTCTGGTGATTGATGGGTTCCCTTCAGCCCCTTTGCTGTCACATAGCTAGAGAGAGCTCATTGCGGCAGTCGCTGGAGGCCGCCTTCTTTCCCGGGAAAGTTTCTTCGCTTGAATGGATCGAAGAGCCTTCCGCCACTCTTGCTGTACGCGAGGAGTCGTGCTGGGAGTTCTTACGGGCTTCTGAGCACCGGCCCGTGGTTACTCCGCGCCCAGTGTGTTTTGTGGACAACAGGATCGGTGCTCCCTGAACGTGCTCGGTCAATGATCGTTCTGTTGCACCTGTTTTGCATTGTGTTTGCACTGGAGCCATGTGAGGTCAGGAGCAGGAGGCAGAGATTAAATCCTAACCTGTTCCTTCGAAGCAGAAAAAAAGTGTCGTTTTGCAGTATGTAGTTGTTGAGTATAGTTTGGATGTAAAGCCATCATTAAATTTTATTATGCATTATTTATAGAGGCACATAGACAAAGGGTTACAGATTCCAGTAGAACAAATAGTTGTTTTGAATCGTCTGGAAGCACAGTGTAGTAAAATCTCATTCCATGGGCAGGTTAGTGATATAGTTGAAATGTTCATCCTTAGATAAGTAGATCCGCATGTGGTGGTTCTTTCTACCACAAAGTCTAAAATATATATTTAAGCATCAGTTCACTACTCCAGGTCCTAGTGACAACAGATTTCTGGACAGGCCAATATTCTTGTTCCACCAGCATATCACGCTGGGAAGTAACCTTCATAACAGCAAAGGGCTCTGGAATCACTGATTAGAGCATATCTAACATGATCACTAAAAAAGCAATCTATGTGGTTATTTGGATTCCTGTATGATCTGGGACTAGGGTGACCATATTTCCCTATGCTGAATATGGAACACCTAGTAAAATTACTCGTATTCAAGCAAGTTCAATGGCAATCAATCAGAACTATGCAGTACAAACATTCAAAGTAACATCAAGTTGACTGAACCCCTGTTAAAAAGAAATAGTGCACAGTTGGATTCTTCTTCTTTACCTTCTTATCTTTAAGGCTTTAGGGCTCACACGGGAGAGGTGACACACACACATACTCCCATACGCCTTTCTCACACGGGCAGTGACTGACCCGACCCAACCCTCCCTTCCCGGCGATCTCGGCCCTCCATGCTTGGTTGGGCCCCCAGCGTGGACCCACCTCTCCTGGTACCTGGTGTTGCCTCTTCCTGAGGCAGCACATGGAGGTGGCATGCAGGGTCATATGCCCGCCAGATTTTTGCCAGGGTTCACCCCAGAAAGTGGCCAGCAGCAGCCTTTCGGCACTGCATGGGAGGGCAGGGACCGGAGCTGCTTCCAGTCGAGGGGGGGGGAGGGATGACCTGGCCCCTGTATTTGCAGAGCTCATCTCTTCTTCCCCTCCCCGCTGTGCCTGGAAGCAGCTTGTCCCTTCCTGCTCACATAGTGTCGAAAGGCAGCTAACACCTCCAGGCTGCTGCTGGCCACCAACATAACCCAGCCGCCTCCTGTCCCCCAGGTAGAGGTGGTTCAGCAGGGTCCCTAGGGGACGGAGCAGCCCCACGCTCCTTGGGGGCAGGACCGAGGGCAAGTGACGAGGATGCTAAGACCCTGCCCGGGGGCTGCTATGGAGCCTGCAGGGTCGGGGTGCTAACAGACTGGAAATCACTTCCGCCCCTCTACTCCAGAGCTTAGATGAGGGGCAGAGACACTTCCCTATGCCAGTGCTGTGTGGGGCTTTGGCACGTTCAGGGCTCGGCTCCTCCTGGCCAGCGACCCAGGCCGGAGGGTCTTGGGCTTTCCCAGGGTGCTGTCCCAGCCAGAAGCAGTTGGGGAAGGAAGGAGCCTGCCAGCGAGGCTGTTGGTGGGCTGAGCACTCTGACCTGGGGCTGGTTCTCCGCACAGCGCTGGGAATGGGATGCGCCCCACCGGGGGGATATAGAGGAGCAGCGGGGCTGGGGGGGTGGTGGTGAAGGGGCAAAGCAGGGAGAGGACAGCGAGAGGGGGAGCACATAAAAGGCAGATGGGTGGGCAGCAGAGGTGACACTTAGCCAGCTGCTGCCTAACACCTGCCTGCACTCACCAGCCACTGCAGCGCACTGCCAGTGCCGGCCAGAAACAGGATGGGGGTGGGGCCCTGCTGGCCAAGAGCTGCCATCCAGCGGGGTCTGTGCTGATGGACCAGCAGGGGGAGCGGCCAGCCCCGCATGCTCCAACCTTATCGCACCACCAACCTCGCACGCCCACCCTCATTGTCAGTTATTGCCCTCTCCCCTCTCACCACTGGTGGGCAGGTGGTTGGTGAGCAGGGATCCGGCCAGCAGCAGGAACCACCAGTACAGATGCGGGGTGGGGAGAGAGACAGAAAATACGCCCACTTTTAAGAAAGTCAGGACACCTACAGGAGGGCTTAAATATGGGACTGTCCCTTTAAAACCAAGACATCTGGTCACCCTATCTGGGACCCAACTCTCCCACAGACTGTTTGCTTATCATGGCAGTTAAGATTGTCTGGGGTGTGCTTGCTGTTAGTTCTTGGAGCTGAAGCTTTCCAATGGAGGCCCTTATCTTTGGAATGGCTCCTTTTGGCAGTCTGCCAGCATGGGGCTTTGGTGATCTTCAGTGCATGATGTAGGACCAGGTCATTTCTACTTGAGCTAGTATGTGGTTAATTGTCTGACTTGCTGGATTTTGTTTTCCCTTGGTGCTTTGTTTTGTATTTTGGCCTGCAGTGATCACAGCCATATTTATGCTACTCATTATAAGGTTTATTTTTATAACCAAATACTTAGATAAGTGCTTGAGATAAATAAATAATAAACCACATAAATGGCTAGTTGGTTATTAACAAGGTTTTTATTTCAACTGCTTACAGGTATTGTCAGAATTTATTGGAAGGACAAGCAGTTTTTCATGAGAGAGCTGCTAAATGACTCATGAACGACTGAAATGTTTTGAGATAAATGTTATAGAAAAGTTTATTTCTCTTCTCTTTTTTAATTACTGAGGGCATTGCATCAAAACAGGATATTTGCTTTCTGAGCAGATTCTCATTCCTCACCTTCAGTTTTAATCATAATAATCTTCACAGCAATTAATCTGATGTCAAAACAGAGGATTGTGACTTCAGGCAATGAATGTTTAGAATGAAGGAGAAATAACGAGCAGGAAGAGATGAAACCTTATAAAAGAGAGATCTTCTTCATGCAAATGTCAGTGACCTTAAACAACACATAAAGTATATTAATTAAACTAAAAGTAGAATTGTTTTAAAAAAACTGGAATCTGACTAAATCAGTTTACAGAGAATTTGAACGTAAAGTGGTATTTTATTTTTTTTCATGGAAGTGAAACCATGTGCAAATTGTAATTCTGGTTATAGCTCATCTCTGCTTATAATGTAGTTCTTTGGAAAACACTGAGTTCAGTTTAAAATGATTCAGGTGAAGAAAGAGCTCAAACATCGCTATAAAGCGTTAGCTGCTCTCTCCAAAGACAAAAACGAAAAACAGATATTTTCTCGTTCTTATGCATTGGAGGTCTTAGTCTCTAATTTATGACATGTAAAAGTGTATTTTGAACCTTGTGTATAACTTGTGGTTTGGCAGGATAAATCTTCATCACCTTTAGTTTATCATCCTGGAAAGCTTGTCTCAACCAGAACAGCTTCTTCCTTTCTCTTTCTCATGACATGGCTAGGGTCTGGGAAGAAGACCTAGTGACATCCAATGAGACTTAGGGCTTGTCTACACTACCGTCCGGATCGACTGGCAGTGATCGATCCAGCAGGAGTCGATTTATCGTGTCTAGTATAGACGCGATAAATCAACCGCTGATTGCTTTAGCATCCACTCTGGTACTCCACCTCAACAAGAAGCGCAAGGGGAATTGACAGGAGAGCATCTCCCATTTACACTCCACAGTGAAGACACCGCGGAAAGTAGATCTGAGTACATCAACTTCAGCTACATTATTCACGTAGCTGAAGTTGCATAACTTAGATCGATTACCCCCATAGTGTAGACCAGGCCTTGGTTTGCTTAGTTGTAAGTTTGTCACATTAAACAGAGAAAAAAATGTATCTCTTGAGTTGGGTTCGCTGCCATGATGCCTGTGAGGAAATCAGCTAGTTTAAACTGGCTTGAGGGGCTGATGTTTTCTGTATCTCTTTACAGTTTTTGAATTATAAACATTCATAAGAATATTTTCACACTTGAGGCCTTGACCTTAACTGGAACCTGTGGGTACTACTGCAATATACTATTAATAATAGAATGTATTATTGATCTTCATTATTTAGTGTGTCAGATTGAATGCTCAGCTCCAATAACTAGTAATACTTACCCACAGAAAAATCACATTTCTGCTAGAAAATGTTCCCAGCATAGTCTTCATTTTAGAAGAGCGCTCTTTTTCTTTAACATTCATAAAGTTATTAAGATGGAATTGCCAAGCTAAATTAAACAAATCAACCACAATTTCAAATGGTCCTCTGTTGCTTCTGAATAAAGGCCGCAAAGTGGGTCTTTTGTTAGTCCAGCATCTTTTTCTTTTTCTTCAGCAATATCAGGACTGATTTTTCTATGAGAAGACTGTAAAACTAGTGGAGTCTTGTCATCACAAAAGATAAGACTGAAACCT
Source organism: Natator depressus (assembly GCF_965152275.1). NCBI lineage: Eukaryota > Metazoa > Chordata > Testudines > Cheloniidae > Natator > Natator depressus. The sequence goes on from NC_134244.1 coordinate 26,229,297, forward strand.
GAATAACTGAAAGGGGAGAAGATGTCTAATCCAACTCTTCTGAATCCTTAAAGTGAGATTATTTTTTTTCTTAACTCAAGCTCCTGACAAACAACTCGGGGGAAATGCTTTCTTTGTGAAATATTCAACATCATGCACCTCCTGTTGTTTTCTCCTATTACAGTTTTATGGGGTTTCAGAAGGTCCTCCAGCAGCTACAGGATGGGAAGACTTAAAATTACTGCTTTCTCTTTTCTTTTTCTTTTTTTTTAAAAAAGGCAAATGACTCCTCCTCCCCCCCAACTTCTTTTGGGACGTCTTTGAGTCTATTTCTATACATCTTGAGTAAAGCTGTATTTTATCATAACCATGACTCTGTGACTTTCAGGATTTGCTTATCTAAAACAGTCCTGGCCCCATTGAAGTCTATGGCAAAATTCCCCTTGACTTTAATAGGAGTGGGATTTCATCCATGGTCTTTGTCACCTGAACCAGCCTCCTCCATGAATCTTCTTAGATTTGGCTGTACATGTGTACCGTTTACTATGGATAAACTAATATAATTAAATGGCTTTAAACAATTTTTAATGGCAAATTGGAGACTAATTACCTTTTCTCAATTTTCCATGGCCAACAATATAATAATTAAAATTTTAGTGTGTCAGACTTATTTTTAAGTTCAAATTGACTCCTGCGTTTTTACTGTGACTTAACCCTTTTTTTGCCATGATGGCCAACTTACCTTGATCATCCTAGGGCATGAAGAGGCAAAAGCAATAAATAAATTGCTTTCTTTTGCAGTTCACGTTTAACTAAGCTACTGGATTCCTTATTGAGTTTCAAACAGATTTTCAGTAGACTGCTGCTTAGTTTGTTGTCTTTGTTCCTCTGTACCATCAAGGTGACTCTGTTAGCTATTTGGTTTTGCCTGATGTGTCTGCAAATGTATTTTCCTTGACAGGTTTTTTTTTTCCTTGTATTTTGTGAGTGTTAAGCGGTGTGCACAGTTCAGCCAGTGAAGTATCTTGGTGACCTGAAAACACTTAACACCTGCAGCTACTGTACTCACATGCCTAAGTGTTTGCAGGATTGAGGACTGGGAGGGATACACTGGGAGACTCTGCGAGGAAATAAGCTGCCTGTGATGTAAAAAGACTATTTTCCCAGCTAAGTTTGTGGGCCTGCAATATATTTCCCCCCCAAATTTAAAAAATAAATAAAGAGCAAGGAATTGAACTTAATTGAGGGGAAAAAATGCAGGAACAAGTTCTTTCTTTGTTCTTCAGGTGGATCTGTAGTGCCCACTCATTTTGAAGCTTGCTGTTAGTGAAAGGCAGAAACGGATGTTCTTTAGTTTTAGTTATGATATTTAGCATTGTGGATTGCCTGAACTAATTTCTGGCTGTCCTAATGTCAGTGTTTTGTATTTCCAGGAAGGAGACAGAAATTAACTTTTTGGTTCTGGTTTCGCATTCCTTTTTGAGATGAAACGCGAGCAAAATATTGGCATGTACCTCTGCATACTGAATCTGCTGAGTTTTGCACATCTCTTGTTGTGCAGGCAACATAGGGGGAGGGAGGGAGAGGAGTGTTTGTTTTTAGTTGTTGCTCAACAGGATGCATTCCAGCTGACTAAGTGTGGCACTGGTGGGCTTTGAAGCAAGTCCTTGCCAGTTGTGCTTGACTAGAAGGATGATGGCTATGATACAGGACCTTAAAGTGTGTGTGTGTGTGAGAGAGAGAGAGAGAGAGAGAAAAAACCAGTAAGGAAAATGGAACAAGTCTAAGGGTCCATATACTAGCATCCGATGAAGTGAGCTGTAGCTCACGAAAGCTTATGCTCAAATAAGTTTGTTAGTCTCGAAGGTGCCACAAGTACTCCTTTTCTTTTTGCCATTACAGACTAACACGGCTGCTACTCTGAAACCTATACTAGCGTAACTTGTTCTCTCAGAGGGAAGTCCTACTATCTATTGTTTCAGCCTTGATCTGCTCTAAAGAGTCCTTATTGTGTTCAGTGACTACATTTTTTGTGAAGAGACATTGAATAATTTTTTGTTTTGTTAATCGGACACTAGAGAACATGTAAGGATGTAGGGAGCAAAAGGTCAAATGATGTTTCACAGCATAACACAGTACTTGTCAGACGCAAATAATGACAGCCCATTCTTCTAGGGAAAAAATGTCTATTTTTACCTAGTTTTCTAATGCGTTTACTATTGACACTATATTTTTCCCCTTAAAGTATCAGGTCAGACTATTCTCTCTCTCTCTCTCATGCAGGAATGATAGTGAAGTTAATGAAAGTTGCACTCGTAAGAAGAGAATTAGATCCATAAATTCTTTCGGTTTAAAGATCTTCGCAGACTATTTATCTGGATCATTCATGCCTAATTAACTTATTTAGCAAAAAGACCTAAAACGACTGGATAGTAGAGCAGCGACAATGTGGCATAAAAATCCTCATTGGTTCTTGAAAGCCGTTCACATGATTTGGTGGTTCCCTTTGATGCTGCATGGCACATTGCTCTTTTAATGAAATCCACACCGATATTTCCACCTCTGAATGCACAAGGGTAGACTATCATATCTTGATGTGAGACACCCTAGAAATACTAGAAATTATACTCTCATAGATTGATGTGGGGTGGGAATGTCTGTATTGCTAGTGAAGTTGATTTTATTTTAACTTATCAAAATCTAACCTGTCAATTTGTTCTGTTAAATATGTTAATATTTTTTTGAAAAAAATATTTCGCCATGTGTTGAGATTGTTTTCTTTCCTTTTATACAACACACACAATACATACTTGATGTACAGTCATTCATTAGGTGTGTGATATATTTTTTGTTACAATTTTTCTAGTGGGAAAACTTAAGCTGGAAACCTTTAATGTGTTATAACTGTGCATCCTTAGTTCATTTCCCTGCCCTCTCCTAACTTCTTTATTCCCATGAAGTTTAAGCATTGTTTCTGTAAAAGAGCTAGTCTGAGATACCTGTAATGAAATACAAGCATCTTGCAGAGATAAACATATTATGTCTTTGAAGCCTATCATCTCCAAAGACACTATGAAATGATACAAATGTGTGGTGGGTTCTTCTCTTTTAGAAAACATGACTAATCCTCCCACACCATCAAGTTTTCCTTCAGTATGACATAAGTTGATACATTGCAAAGCATGTGGTTGACCCCGATGCCTTTCATCTTTCTGCTTTATGTATAAGATGTGTCATGCTGTGCTAACTTTCCTGTCGTGTTGGGCTGTGTTGTTTCCATGCCTGATTATTTCTAGAGATGGAAAAGTGGAGTGCTGGCAAATCTGTCACTTTATTTCTGTGGTGATTTCCCTCCTACTCCAACCCATGAATTAGCTTAAGGGGAATGGGACACATCTTTTATAAGTACCACATTTTCTGTCAGTTTATAAGGCTTCCCGATCTGCTGCAGAACAAACATGTTTCACTAACTTAAGGACTGTAGTTGTAGCCATCCAGGGAATAATTGTTGGAACTGCTAAAAAGAGTAGATTGCTCTAGGTTCTGTTATGCTTAATAATTAATTGATTGAAGGGGAAGCTGTTTAGGAGGTGGAGTTCTTACTGCAGTGGAATAATTAGTGGAGTAGAGTTTCTGGTTCTAACAGAGGAGTTAATTGTCTGGTACATGAGGGCTGGCTGGATCTGCAGCTGCCTTCTTTATTAGGAAATTAATTTTTGCAGCTTCCCTCTTTGAGAAACAGCCAACCACCCAATGAATTTAAAAATCTAATATATTGCATTCTCAATTGTAATTTAGGGCAACGAGAGATTTAACAGCAGATATATATTTGTACAGATAAGGGCTTTCTGCAGACATTTCTGTATTCTCAAATTTAAATTTGCTTTCCTTCAAACCACCTCATCTCTGATCCTGCCAGATTTCATAAGCTAGGCTGGGTTAGTACATGATTAGGCCACTTCTAAGGGCCAGTCTACACTGGCAATGCGGCAGTGCTTTAATGTGCCTTGTGTGCTTGCAGCGCAGCGCTGGGAGACAGCTCTCCCAGTGCTCTTAAAAAAAAAAAACAAAACACCTCAATGAGGGGCGTAGCTCCCAGTGCTGGGGCACTGTTTACACTGGTGTTTTACAGCGCTGCAACTTGCTGTGCTCAGGAGGGTGTTTTTTCACACCCCTGAGCGAGAAAGTTGCAGTGCTGTTATTTGCCAGTGTAGACAAGGAACATATTGGTGTTGTCTGTTTCTGTGAAATTTCCCTTGTGTGCAGGAGCAGTGGGAGTTCTGGTGTACACTAATTATTGGTAATGTCTTAAACCACTGTGTATGAGCAAGGCTAGATGATGTGATTGTACAAATGCTGGTGGCTGGACTTCATTAACAGTGATTGCACCAGCACAAAAGCTTAATGGTGGGAGGTTCCTGAAGATGCAGCCTTAGGTACTGCAGGAAGAGCTGTTGCTGATTTCACCATTGGTACCCTGTGAGCTGGTACAGGACCAGTTCTCTAGCACAATTTTGAGGCAGAAGTGTTTGCCTTTCAGATGCAAAACCAACATCATGAACCCTGTGGTGGCTATTAAAATTCCTTCTGGAGAGTTATTTGGAAAGAGCATTCGTTATGTCCTATCCTAAGGTGTTGTGCTCCTAATTGAAAAATAATGTTTCAACCCATATTTGCATTTCAGTGGCGGATGAAGCGATCCTGTGGGTGTTTTGCCTATAAAATGCTGTAGGCTGCAGTTGTCTGTGTATGATCCTTAACCTGAGGGGGAAAATGAAATGGAAAAACAGCTTCCATTTACATTCATTTCAAACATGTGTGTTTCTTATAATGTTCATTGTTTTCACTGAAGCAAGTTCCTTTCAGCACTCCTCATGTACTATAGGTTTTTTGAATGCAGTCTTTTCCAAGCCCCAATCCACTTTTATTTTATTTTTTAATCCCCATGTCCTATAAACACCAGTATGTGTGTCAACAGTGTGGAATTATAGCTAAAGGTTTGACATTTTGAAGTTTAGATTCTTGATTTTTAGGATAATTGATTTATAAAATTCTAAACAATTGTAGAAATAGTTGCAGTTACATATCTCTTGTGCCTTGGTCAACCATGTTTTGCTAGCTGCTATATGGCCTCTTTCTCTTGGAGGAACACACTGGGGTCAATTTTTTAATAAATAGAAGTATATGATTTCACATGACTTTTCTGTGTGATGATTTTTTTTTGTTTAATTATATATTTTCTTGTGGACCGTGTTCTAGTCTGGGAAAAGAGGTGATGATGGATTTTTAATTCAGTGCTCCAAGTGAAGAATTTCACAAGGTAGACAGAAGACAAGGGTCTCTCTGGGTCATCCTGTGACCCAGAGTAAGGGAGGAGTTAAATTTATAATTTACATGGGGAGAGGGGAGAAGAGACGGGTGAGGGCTCCTTTTAAAAAGTGGACACATCTAAGATCTTGAAATCAAGGTCTCAGCATTGATGATTAGATTCCTTGACTTCAGGGAATAGTTCTGTCTATGGTTCAGTTTCTAAAGTGGGTTGCTTCCCTTTGTCTTGAATATATGATCATGAGTTAGCTTGAAACTAGGCAATAGAGGTAGCCAGACAGGAATTGGGAAACCTTTATTGAAATATTTTAGAGGGAGTGGGATTGAGGAGTCTTGAAAGTTAATCTAACACCGTGGTTCTCACCAGGGGTATGCATACACCTAGGGGTATTCAGAGGTCTTCCAGGGGGCACTTCAAGTCATTTAGATATTTGCTAGTGCTTTTTATGTAAACTGTTGTACTGACTTTGCCTAGTTTTACAAAGTAAAATTTCATGCAGACAGCGTTTTGTTCATGCTGCTCTATATACTATACCCTAAAATGTAAGTATAATATTTATATCCAATGGATTTATTTTATAATTGTATGGTAAAAATGAGAGAGTAAGCACATTTTTCAGTAACAGCATGCTGTAACACTCGCTTGTATTTTTATGTCGGATTGTATAAGCAAGTAGGTTTTAAGCGAGGTGAAACTTGGGGTACACAAGACAAATCAGACTCCTGAAAGGGGTACAGTAGTTTGGAAAGGTTGAGAACCACTGATCTAACAAACCAAGTGGGATACATGTGTTCTATCTTTCAGACTCCAGCTTGCATTAATTAATGTCTGTAAAGCACTTTGAAGATAAAAAGCACTATATAGGCACTAATAATGTCAATCCCTGAGATGGAGATTGAGTTATGATTCATAAGCATGGGTATTTCATAATTTTTTATTATGTCTATCCTTTATATTACTTAACTTTCCAATAGCAAGAACATCTTAATTGTTACCATATTTTCAATTTCTAGTGTCTGTCTTCTTCCTTGTCAGTCATGTTAAATGCTATCACTTCAGTTGTCCTTGAGTGTGTCCTTTCAGAAGATATCTGGGAAGTACGGTATCTCAAAGAATAACCATGCATTATGGAGAAAACTAACCAACCTCTTTAGCTGGGCATTAAGAGTATTTGAAACAGATCCTGGGCCAAGGTGAACCCCTTAACTTACTGTAGGACAAGCCCAAAACTCTGGACCAGAGGAGCGCAATTTTGGTGATCCTTAGTTCCCAGCTTTGTCATATGAGTGAATGCTGAACATGAGTAGATGTGGTGCCAAGGTGCCTGAGTCCATGGCAGAGAGCTAAATTCCCATGTTGCAGCCTGTTCGTAATGGGAGCTGTGCAAGGTGCTGAAACACTAACCTTCAGTAGATCTTGGTTCCTCATTATCGTTGACTTCTAGCAACCACAAGTGCCATTAATCCTTTTCCAATAACGGCGATCTGGATACATTTGTCTGAAGCATCCCAAAGCAAACCTTTCTTTAGCTACAATATGGTCCTGCCTACCAAATGACAGGCTTTTTCTTTTCTTTTTTTCCTCCTGCTCTTGGTGCAAAGAGGAGGAAATCTAACTGATGTGAAGGCAGGAGACTGTGCATTTAGTCTTTGGCAGAGCTCGGAATAAAAGTCAAGAAGGTCTTATCTTATCTTTCCTGTGACTCACCTATCAAGTGAAGATTAACTAGTTTTTGTAAAGCACTTTGAGGCCCCCTAAAGGGTGTCCTTATAGAAGTGAAAATAAGTCCTCCAATTGACATTTAGTTTATCATATGTCTTGACTTGATGTCACAAGATATGTTTAAAATGTATCAAATACTTCAGTTAAATGTATTGTGCCTTAGTAATGCTGTAGTTAGGCATTCACATTTAATTTAAAACAGACCTGATTTGTGTCTTAGCCTTTGTCAAAGAGTTTAAATGTTTCCCTTATTTAATAATATATTTACACATTCTTTAGTCACAAAATTGTTTGCATTAAGAACTTCTGTTAGCTTCATTGTTGTTTTGTGACCATGTTTCTTAGCTGTTGTAGCTATTCTAGCACATATGAGGCTTCAATGGATTTTCCAAGGAGGCTTTTCCATTTATATTATGTTGTGTGTGTTCGTGCACCAAAGCTCAGTGTTAACAGCAATGGTAGATGTAAAGATTTAGAGGAATGCTAATTGCTTGCAATGTGTTCAGCAGCTGGACTTGTCTATATCTTTCTAGTTTGGCAGACTTCATTGTGTTGTTTGTACATCTCAGGGGAGGCAGTTGATGGTAGTGCTGGGATTGACTTCTGGATATTCCTGTTCACTCTGGTACAGTCATAAGAGACGCTTTCAGAGAATACTGCTCCATCCATCTGGATTTTTTGTATGGTCTGAGGAGACTTTGTATGAAATCTCCACTTCCCCTGAGGTTAAACTGGGGAGCAGTGGCTGTTTTGGTTAAGAAAGTGATGTGATGCTCTATACTGAAAGAAATGCAGAGATGCTTCACACTTTGCTTAACAGAGCGCTGTCAGTGATTGGCTGTAGCAAAAGATAAAATGGAAGAGGAAACAAGAGCTGCTGACCCTGGACCTTCCCATAAGAACATGCTTATTTTTTCCCTATAATTTTTTCAAGATTAATATTTCAGTTTTGAGTGTGAAGAATATTGGAATTTCATAATATCTTGTAAAAATGCACTCTTGATTACCATTACCCCCCCACCACCACTGGTCACCCTATGTCCTTACCACCACCTACCAACAGCAGCCATCAAAGTGAGTCACTTAAAGATTTCCTATTTCTTCTATGTTGATTTGTGTAATACCTAATGTGTTTCTAGCCATTCATGAACCTTCTCAGCTGTGTAAGTTGCATTGCAATCAGCCTGCTAAAACAGCTGACTGTATTTAGATATCTACAGCTGGAAAGAGGGAACCACTTCCATGTGAACAATGTTCAAAGTTTCAGTTGTAAGTAGATGTCTCACCTTTGTCTATTTTCTTGTTTAAAAGGCTTAGAAATGTATAAGACTTAGATGTGCATAAGTGAAGTTATGTAGTGGTGGTTGTGATACCTTTCTAAATGGCCAAAACCGTAACTTACTGACGAGTGCAGAAGGGGGAATATTTTTACTGAAGAAAAAGATGAATTGCATGATCTAGTCTCCTTTTTGGAGCAAGGTGTGTGCATAATTGAAATTACATCCATTTAGCCTCCATGGCTTGGAACATTTTGGTTGATTATCTTTTCCTTTAATTTGCTAGCTCTTGGTGTCTGGATTTTTTTTTTTTTAAAAGTATGAATGTACAGAATGCAGGCAAATTTCGGTTGCAACTTTTCATTCAATGTAATTTTTCTAAACGGAAAGAACTTCTTTTCTTACTAAGAGCACCTAATGCATACAAATACTTTGTGTCCATTTTGTTAAATCTCTTAACTGAGCCTGTAATGCTACATCTAAGTGAAGCAGAACAAGATCTAACACAACCTATTTACCCCATGCAGCTTCTTACAGACCCTTCCTTTTCCTTCCTTCATTTTTATCTTGCTTTAGCCTTTCAAAACCCAAAGGTCACGTCTAGATGAGACCTTGATTCCATAGTGGTGTTAGTCATGCCAGTCTGATCGCTTGAAGAAATTGTGAATGTAGAGTTGAATATAGATGCAGAGTAGGTTTTCTTTTAAGAAACTGTTCAGACTACTGCAGTCTGAAGCAGCAAAGTTCAGAGCATGTCTTTCAGCAGTGTCTGCGGGATATTGAGTGCAAGTCATTTGAGACAGTAGCCTGTGTGTGCAATATACAGTAAACCCTGCTTGAGCTGACACTGTTTGTATGGAAGCAGAAAAATGACATAGGGGAGAAGGGCAGGAAGGTGGGCAATTACTGAGTGACTGTGGGGCAACCAAGGCTTTCCTTAGCTCCAAAGAAAAATCCATATTGGAATATTAGTGGATTCCCCATGGGAATATTTTACAATATACTGAGCAGGGGACTCTACCTCCCTTCAAATTATCAGGTTTTAGAGTGTGAGAAAGCTGTCTATTAAAAAAAAAAACCCATAAAATACCCCAAACTCTTCCCTTTAATAACTCTTAAAGAGCTGTTGCTCAGAGGCACATGTCTGTCCTGTTGGGTCTGTCTACTGGAGAAATCAAAGTCTCTTCGAAATAGGGCCACAATATTTCAGACAGCTTTCCTTCTCTTTAAACCTGTTTTCCTGAAATGGAAATCTACTGACTTCATCTGAAACCACAGTGGTGGAGGCAGCCATGGGGCCTGGCCCTGGAGAGGGGTGTGTGTGTGTGTGTGTGTTATCCTTCAAGTGGACGTTGACTTTAGAAGGCTGATTGTGGTCCTCCTTGTAACTCCAAGAAAACCTCCTAGTTGGGGTTCAGGATTGTTTAAAACCAGAACACTTTTTTTGAAATACATGATTTATCTGGATGAGTGCTTCTTTAGTAAGAGACATAAAATGTCAGAAAAGAGTCTTATATTATGCAAAGTGTCTACAGTATTTCTCTGTGCCCCTCTGTCTGCTGAATGAAATCCTATTGCACTGCAAAATTTGAAACACCAGTAAACTTTGCTGTTCATGCCAGAGACTATCTTCAAGTGCACTGTAAAACTTTGGTTGTTTTAAAACTAGGTACAGTGCTGTCCGTGAAGCTGGTGGAGAGGAAGGAGGTGGCAACAGAAAATAATTTTCATCATTATCAATCTTTGAACTGGCCCAAGCTAATTTTGAGAAGGAAATGGAGCATTTGGTAAAATGAATTCTTTTGTATTTGTTACCAAAATACACCTTCACCTTTGTTTATCTCTTACATACCTATGTGGTCCCCACTCTTATAGTATCTGAATCAGATACTATAAAATTCCTGGAAATTTGAAGGTATGGAAAAAACCTGGGTAAAATTGAAATTTGCAGTAGTTACTTGCTTATCAAAACTAAACTTTATTTACTTATTCAAGAATGAGAAATGTATTCTGTATAATTTACTTGTCACATTGTGACAAGAGTGCTGAGAGCTAGCAGGTAAGCCAGCACTCTGATCAGTCGGCTCCTCTGGAGAAGGCTGGCTGGGGATATGCAGGCTGATTAGCTGATCAAGCTGGGAGAGCTGATGAGCCAATTCGTCCAGCAGCTGAGGGGTATAAGAGACACAGGAAGGGAGAGGTGGGTAACCAGGGCCAGGTGAGTCCAGTGTATGAAGAGGCCTCAAGAAAGGGGGACCACTGTTCCTTCCTGGCCCTGCAAGAGAGGGCTAAAGGCAGAGAAGCATTGTATATAATATTGGTGCACAGGACTGTGTTGGTAGTGATGTAACTCGGTAGAGAGAGTCTGAGGGGTTCCTGGAGCATCTGAAGTGGGGATGAAGTGTGCTCATCCCACGCATGGAAAAAGGACTGTTCGGTATGATATAAATAAGTATCAATTCTTTAGTTTTGATTTTATAGAATAGTGACATCTAGCATTAGGGGTGGGGTTGCAGCTGCAAACCAAGGTACTTAGGTGTATTTTCACCTGTTGGCAAATAGGAAAAAAATGTTGAAAATAAAAACCATCAATATTGTTGTAAACAAAAGGGAAGGTTATCCTTAAGGTTCAAACAGTATGTAAATAGCGCTTACATACATGCACACACAGATGAAATTCAAATTTTTAGAGAGAGCTCAGGAAATGAACTCCTTATAATTTAGTTAGCAGAGCTCAGTATTAAGGACTAATGGTAAATTCGGGTATATATCCTAACTTTATAGTAACAACAACACCAGAGTCTTTAATAGTGCATTATCACTGATACAGTAAGTGTCATCGTACATGAAACTAGCTATTGTATGAACCAGTATACTTAGGGTGACCAGATGTCCCATGTTTTAAAGGGACAGTCCCATATTTAAACCCTCCTGTAGGTGTCCCGACATTGTCTTAAAAATGGGCAAATTGTCCCGTATTTTCTGTCTCTCCCTCCCATTGGTACTGGCGGATCCTGCTGCTGGGCGGGTCCTGCTGCTGGCCGGATCTCTGCTCGCCAGCTGCCCACCCGCCAGCGGTGAGTGGGGGGGTCCAGTGGCCGACGATGGGCGTGGGTGTGGCAGGCTGGAGGTGGGCAAAGCTGCAGTGCGCGAGCCGGATGATCCTACTGCTGGTCCGTCAGCACAGCCTTCCGCTATGTGCTGGCTCTTGGCTAGCAGGGCTCTGCCCTCGGTCCCGTTACCAGCTGGCACTGGCTGTGCGCTGCGGTGGCTAGTGAGTGTAGGCAGGTGCCAGGCACCGGCTGGTTAGGTGTCGCTTCTGCTGCCCAGCCATCATCCCTTTACGTGCTCCCCTGCTCGCTGTCCTCTCCCTGCTTTGCCCCTTCACCTCCACAGCTCTGCTGCTCCTCCATATCATCCCTGGCAGGGCGCTCCTAGCACTGTGCAGAGAACCAGCCCCTGGTCAGAGTGCTCAGCTCACCAACAGCCTGGCCGGGAGGCTCCTTCCTTCCCCCAGTGCCTCTAGCTGGGCCGGTGACCTGAGAAAAAGGGGGGGAAGAGATGAGCTCTGCAAACATGGGCCAGGTCATCCCTCTCCCACCCACCTCCTCTGCTGCTGGAAGCAGCTCCCTTCCCTCCCACACAGTGCCAAAAAGTTACTGCTGGCAGAAATCTGGGGGAGGGGGCATGTGACCCTGCGTGCTGCCCCCCCCCCCCATGTGTTGCCTCAGGAACGTGCAGCGCCAGGTACCAGGAGAGGCGGGTCTGTCCCAGGGGCCCAGCCAGGCATGGACGGTTGGGTCAGTCGGTCACAAGCGTGAGAGAAGTGTATAGGAGTGTGGGTGTGTCACCTGTCTCTGTGTGTGTGGGGGTGTGTGTGTGTGTCTCTCACCCCTCCCTGTGTGAACCTTAAAGGTAAGGTAAATAAAAAGAAGCCAACTACGCAGTACTTCTTTTTAACAGGGGCTCAGTCAACTTGATGTTAATCTGAACGTTTGTACTGCATAGTTCTGATTGATTGTGGTTGAACTCGCTTGAATACAAGTAATTTTACCAGGTGTCCTGTATTCAGCATAGGGAAATATAGTCACCCTAAGTATACTGTTAACAGTTACTCATGTATTCGTGGAAATGCATAGCATTTTTCTGTGTCTAACCAGAATCCGTGTCTGAAAGATCCACAACTTCTGATTCTGAACTTCATGTACTTCAGACTATGTATGCCAATGATATATACGAATTGTAATAGCCTAAGACTGTAAAATTTGTAAATAAAGTACCTTCATTTCTAATACTCATTAAAATGCTTTGTAAAGGACTGAAGGGCAGCAGCAGCAACAATATTTTAAACATTACTTTAAAAATGTTTACTGCTCAGTCTGAGAGAAAATACTTCATGTAACAGTTTCTTTACAATGTTCCCCAAAACTTCCAATTTTTCCATATGGGGCCGTGGGGGTGGGGGTGGCAGGCAGCTGGAGGGGAGCAGAAAAAGGGTCTTCCACCCCCTTATTTCTCTAATCTGAGTGCCTCACAGTCTTTCTAGTGTAAGTATTTTGACAACACCAAGTGAGATAGGAAAGTATTATTATTATTATCCATATGTTACAGATCAGGAACTGAGGCACAGAGAGACTGACTTGCCTGCCCCGAGTCACACAGGGAAGTCTGTGGCAGAGAAAGGAATTGAACCTGTGTCTCATGAGTCCCAGGACAGTTTCCTAACTATTGATCCTTTCACCGAAGGGGAACGTGCACAGGCCTATTATCCAAATTGGGGTAACTGAGTAATAGAGGGTTTAGTGGAGTTGTTAACTAAACCCTGACTACATCGTTCCTCTTGCAAAATACTTCAAATATATGTATTTACATCAACCAAGATTTGGATAATAATACTTGTCCACCTTTGTAAAATGTTTGAGATCTTACATCTGTAGAGCAAATCATTATTAGCTACATTTTTCAAATAGGTTGCCTAAAGCATAGAGTGACTTTGCTGGGAGGGACCAGAGCCTAGTGAGTTAAGTGTTGTCTGGAATCAAAAAGCCAACCTTTGGTCTAGCACTTAATATATTTATGAGATCTCTTGCACATTTGACAACGCTTTGAGCAAAGGTGGACTTTGCTGAATGTGCAGTTGGGACTAACTTAGCTACAATGCACATTCACTGTGCACATCTTGTCAGGTACTCATCGAATGAGACCGGGCTCTGAAGGATTCGTTGTTTAGGCTTGGCCAGTGCATGTGCTCCTTTTTAATTAAATAATTTAGTGACCTTTCTGTTCTCCTTCATCCCCTACAGCTCAGATCTGCTCAGATCTTCCTGCTGTTGTTTCCAAAACACTTCTAAGATCTAACTTTTTTGTTTCTAACCATGCAGCAGAAACGCTTGCCATGCCCTTTTCTCTTGACTACAGCAGACACCTTCTCTCTAGTGTTCCCAATATTGACTTCATAACCTTTCAATTGGTTAGAAAATGCAACTGCTAAAATGATCTGGCCTGTTGATCTAACTTTATTACTCCTTTCTTGAAGCAATCCCAGGGCTCCCTCTTTTCATCGAGTTCAAACTTAATTGTTTATCCCTTTGGCAATGCATAACTACTCCCAAAAACAGTCTACAAGTCAGAGTTAAGGTGGTTGTGCTGAAATATGCATTTCTTTATACTTGATGAGGATTTGTGTTTGTGGACAGTGCAGGATTGATGATGTCTTAAGTGCTGCTTAGGTCTTCTAAATGTCACATAGCAACTGTAACTGTGTGGAGTGTGTGTATTTTTTTTTTAATTGTTTGGAATAAAAATGGCTCCTGCCTACTACTCATGGAGCCTAAAGCACCTTTCAAATGTTAATTAAGCCTCTCCTCTCCCATGTGAAGTGGTATCCTCCATTAACAGACAGGGCAAAGAGAGTGACATTCCTCAGGATACTCTGCAAGCTGATGTCAGAACTGGGAATGGGACTCAGGAGTGGAATGAACTGACTGCCAATTCTCTGCTCCAAGCATTAGACTAGAATGCTTCACTGCCTTTTTCTCTTATGGTATAATCTTGTTAAGGATGGGTTGTTCTATGTCTGTCCTGTAAGTGATGACCCTGATTGATACCCAGTTAATCTAAAATCAGATTTATCACCATCTTGCTGAGGCAGGCAGTACATCCCCCCCACAAATAGCTCTGTGACTTTCTGCATTTGTCACAGCGGTAGAACATGCATATGAGTCTGAAATGTCCCTGTCCTTTAATCAAAAACATTTTAAAGGCTGCTTATTCAATTTGGTGTAAAAACTGACAGTGCTGCACATTCAGAAATGGCTAACTTGTTTGCTGCAGTAACTAAATGCAGTGTTCAGTAGATCTCTCATCTGTTAATCAATCTGCCAGAATACACTTCCTGACAGGGAAGCCTTCCCCGGTGCTGTGTGGTGTTCCTGATGATTTGCTGTTAATCCTGGGGGAATTCTGTGCCAAAAAATAAAAAATTCTGCACACAATAATTAAAATATGCAGTAATTTGCAGAATTTAATTTTGTCAAAATAGCACAAAATAATTACACCAGTTTCAATTATTTTGGTAATTTATTTTAAAATACCTGTCACCAAGTATGTCTGTAACAATATAGACAACAACAAAAAATTCAGGAAATGTGTTTTGACGAATAGATTCCTTATTAGGCATATTAATACAGAACTTGGAGTAATTCATTTAAACTACAATACAGAAACATATTTCTGGCACCCTCAGAAGCAATGGGCAGTGTAAAGGCTTGGGGGAGGTAAGGGTAACAGAGAAGCTGAGGGAGAGGGAAATAATTGCTGGGAAGGAGCCTGGGAATGAACCTGGAGGGTTGTTGGGGGTGTGTGTGTGTGTGTGTGTGTGGAGTAGGGTTGGGGAGGGAAGTATGGAACAGGGTTTCTTTTTGTTTTGTTTTTTTTGGGGGGGGGGGGGGATTATTAGGGAGTTGGGGAGCCTCCCCCCATGCAGACTCTGGCTGACCCCTAGCCTCTCCCATTCAGTCAGGAACATTTGCCCCGTCCCCATGTGTCCCTGCACCCCTACTACCATTGAGCCCTAGCTCAATGCTGTCACCCCACTAGCTCCTGTGCCCTGCCCCAGTCTGTTCCCCCCACTATCGCTTCTGAACCCCAGTCTGTGTGAGGTGCCCCCCAGCAGCCCAGTGTGCCTTGCTCTGTATGTCCGTCCCTGTCTTCCTCCCCTCCCCCCATAACCTGTGTCTCCTTATCTGTCTCCATGGGCAGGGTTTCTGTGGGGAATTCAGCTGTCCTCCCTCTCTGCAGCTGGCTGCTCTGGCCTGTGAGCCAGCTGCCCTTTGTTCTGGTGCCACAGCAGCCCCTGGTGGTCAAAAGTAGTAATTGCAGCAGCTCTCTGGCAGAACCTATTTTCTGCAGGCAACATAAATTCTGTGTGTCTGCAGTGGTGCAGAATTCCCCCAGAAGTACTGTGTACTAGACTTTTGGAAAGGCTTATTGAAGTGGATGTTTTCTAACTGCAGCCTGAACCATTTATTTGCTGGCTACCTTTATTGCATCAGCAGAATTGGTGAATGTCGCACCACACAGAATAGTATTTCTGCTTTTTAACCCATCTCCCTGTTACTCTTGTAATGGCTGCATGAGGCATTTACATTGGACCTTAACTGAAATGCAGAATTTTTATGTCCATTGGGGTGTTCTCTACATGTTGCTCTGGCTTGATGCACCTCATAACCTGTTTAGATTTAACAGTACTTCCGCAGTTGAATGGTTTTATGATTAAGACATTGGACAGGGACTCAGGAGATCTGGGTTTAATTCCCAGCTCTGTCACAGATTTGTGTGACCTTGAGCAAGTCACTTAATTTCTGTGTCTCACAATCCCCTTTCTCTCAACCTTTGTTTGTCTTGTTGATTTATATAGTAAGCTCCTCTGGACAGGGACTGTCTTTAGCAATGTAATTGTGGTTCTGATGATATGTGGAGGCCACAACCATCCTAATGCTTCTAATAATAAATTAATCTGCCAAATGATTAGTAGTTGTGTTTTTTTTTTTGTTTTTTTTTTTAAATAAACATGCTGTTCAGTTTTTGGCCCTTTCAAAGTGTAAGTCAACAGTGCATATTTTACCTAGTGGACAGTGAAGATAGGATGGTGCATGCTGGCAATTGGGATAGGAAATACTGGAAATTAAAAAAAACAAACAAAAAACTGTGTCAAATGGCTTGTATCTTAATAAAAAGAGCAGCTGCTTGTGGCTCTTCAGTGCAAAGATGTTAGTGACTCTTTGTTTTTTCCAGGGAATGCCTGCCAGACACAATGAGAGAAGGATTTTTGTAGAATGCATTGATGGTACAAACAAGATTGATGAGCTTAATGCCGCCAGTGGAGCACAGGTGCTAAATTATCTGACAATCTTGGTCCTTCGTGCTCTGGGAAGAAGGTTAATGTGTGAGAGACCTGACATAATGACCACCTGCACTCTGGGCGGTCTAGCTGTTCTGAGTAGCTGTATTGTGAAATCCAGATCTTCAGTGAATATCCTATGTATGCTGTGTTCTTGGTTTGGTTGCTTCTACTTTCCTAAGGAGCTACGTATTACAGCTAGTTGACCCATCCTCTCGTGGGTTTATTAAGGGAGTACATATTTAGGTGTGTTTTTGTTTGTTTGTTTTGTTTTTTTCTCCCTGGTACTAAGATTTGGGATACCAGTATTTCCCCATCTGAGAATCTGACATTTTTGGCTAGAAAACTTGGTTGACTAACCGCTTCTTGCATGTTTGTCCCAATATGTTTACTGTTAATTGGGTGTAGTCCTTTCCTCTTCCTACATCCTGCAGATTCCTTCTGTTAGGTGGAGACATGCAAGGAGGCCTGGATTAGCCATGATCCTATGTTAATAGTCCCTTGTTTTGATTATTGGGATTATAAGGAGGTTGATCTTGTTGTCTGATGTGGACATGGTCCTTTCTTCCACGGCTTTTTTCAGTGAGGGTGAGAAATTAAGCCTATGTTCCTTCATTTGAGTCTGAAACTAGTGTTCCAGAGGCTGTGTTCACACTGTCTACCTGAATCCCACTACCTTTATTCCCTTAAGACTCCACGTCCTATTAATTAATTTTGTATAATAAGAAATTGCAGACTGGCAAGACTATATACTGTTTGGAGGATAAGTCAGGAAATTCTACTCCGTGTGACCAGTTTTAGCGGAAGAAAACTGAAAAATGTTGTTCTGTTTCAGGCATGCTAGTTGTCTTCATGACGTACTCCAAAATTAGGAGAGGAAGGTACTTCAACGTTCTTGCAAGCTTGAACTTTTTCTGCCCACCTAATATGATTTAAAGACCTAGGTTGATACTTTCAAATGAAGACTGCCCTTATTTCCTTGAAATAAGGTTGATTATACTGAGTAATTCTAAGTATTCAACCATTAGATCAGGGTCCACCCCCAATGTTCCCTCTAATTTTTCCCATCAATGTGCGGAATGAATTTTGCTTTATACACCAATATGGACATGATGTGTGGCGGGGCTGGGGCTGAGGGGTTCGAAGTGTGGGAGGGGGCTCATGACTGGGACAGAGGGTTGGTGTGGGGGGTGAGGGCTCTGGCTGGGGGTGTGGACTTTGGGGTGGGGCCGGGGAGAAAGGACTCCCAGCAGCAGCACCTGGGCCGGGGTAGAGCACCTCTCCCCGCCACAGCAGCTCCAGGGTTGGAGGAGTTAAGTGTGCGGCCCTTGGTGGCACCTTAGCGGGAACTTAGTCCACCCCTCCCTAAAGTATGAGATTTAAAAATAATAAATGTTGGGATCTTTTTATTTGCCATCTAGTTTTTGAACTTTTAGGGTTCAGATTTTCAAGCTATTTTTTCTGCAACCACAAGTGCTAGAAACCTTATTTATAGAATCTGAGATTTTAATGTAATCGCCTGATTCCAGATGTTGGAGCTTTAAAGACAACACCAAATATTGTGAGACTTGTGTTTAAAATCATGAGTGCTGGCAATGCTGATGACTCACCCTTAAAATCAAGGTGATCTGTTTTCTTTCTCAAATTAATGAGAGATGATTCATCAGGAAAATATTTCTTCAGACTGAACAGCAGAAGCTCATGGATTTCAAGATCATGAATAGAAGGGTCTTGACTGATGTTTACAGGGCAGGAGCCCCACTGATCAGGGTCATCTTGTTAGAATCAAAGCTTCCAGTGACTGACTCAATTAGTGACCACTTTGTGCCTTTCCGTTGGGCTGCTGTTCCCTTCCTCAGATTAGAAAACTGATTTGTTTAAAAAAGATGGTCATGGATGCCTCTCAACCCTTCTCTAAGATTGGAAATTACTTCATGTGCCTGACGAGTTAGTATGTTCAAGTGACTTGCTTATGGCCTTATAGTGAGTCAGTCAGTGATGCAGCAGGGACCAGAATTTAGGCGTTCCTGGGCCCTAGTAACATACTCGTTCCACTACTAGATCACAGGCTCTGTTGTCATGCTCTTTCTGCTACCTTGGAACACTACTTGGTTTTGACGTCTAAGAATCTAGAGTTTTTCTCATGTAGGATGGGAAAAACCCCCTAAATGTTCCAATATTGTTTCTAGTACTAAAATTTACTATCTGTGGTTGCACGTTAACAGTAATGGGATTGTTACTGTTATGGTAGTCTGGATGTTAAACACTCAGAGTTTGTGGAAATATCCGTGTCTCAGTTACTTTGACTTGGATATATCTTCAGGATAGTGTTGCAGAGGAAATCGGTCAGTGTGGATAACAAGCAATGAATCTCATGTGCAGAAATACATGGGCTTTTTTTTTTTTTAATATGGAAGTTTTATATGTGCTTGTGAGTTGTGTTGGCTCAAGTGCACTGCCAACAGAACAGGTATTGTATAGCACAGGCAGTGGCAGTGCAAGCTTCCATATGTTTTCCTTCGAATGTATGTCTGCCCTGACCTGGCGGGACCACCTTGAGCAGGAAGCCGCTAATTTAGCTCTCCATTCCCATTCAGGCCTTGGCTTTGCTGAGAGTGCCAAGAAGGATACTGTATATGTGGACCAAGACTGCCATCTTATTTCACGATGTCCCCTGCTGACCTGACTTGGATTTGAATCTGTGACCTAGAATGCTCCGTATCCAATTACTAATCCCCTGAGCCATCTAGTCTCCCATAAATCTGTAAGTGATACCTTGACCCAAGATGCTAAAGTGAGGTTACAATGAAGGGGGTCACATACTATGGTCACTGATGCTGCACTTCTCTTCCATATGCAGAGTTGATAATCAGCAGCTCCATTTATCATTTGTGCTTCCCCAAAAGCATGTTTAATTTTTCTCAGATTGTGTTTGCCTATCTCTTGTGCTTAATATGAATGCTTTTGTAAAAAAACCTCATGTTAAATAGACTTTTTGCTCTATTTGTAGTTCATCTGAATATGACCATTTGCCATTGACTTTTTGAGAGGGCATTGTGTGTCGTCTGTTGCTATTGTTATGATCTGGCTGAGAATATCTTATTAATAAATTCATTTCTGTGTTGTTATGAATAGTAGTATAATCTTTAAATTTCTGGTTTTCTTTAAATGGGACTTAAAAACAATACTTGATGCTTCTCTAGTGGTTCTGCAGCAGAGTTCTTTTGTGTGTTTTATAAAAAATGGAATATTAAAAGCGATGTAATTCTGGTGCCACTTTTAGTGCAAGGGGAGAATAAAGATGGCTTATTAGAGAAGTGCACATGTATTAGAGTGTTAGTTTCAGGCCTAGGGGAGGGTATTACAAACAATAACTGCTCTTCCCCTTGTCCTTCTGTAAAGCTAGGTTTTGACAGTGTACCCAAGTTATTAATTTTACACACACAAAAACAAACCTGGGAGATGAATTGGAATCCTATCTTTTTTAATTTTTACAACCCAATGATTCAGGAAAGCAGCCATGTTATCCTTGACTTTTGTCCTCAAACCCAGTAAAATTTGAGTAAAGGATTGTCGGAAAAATCATGAGCCCATCTTTTATTCAAAAGTCTGCTTGGCAATGCTTTAGTTGGATGCTTACAAGGAACCTGTCATCTTGCTGGCCCTGGAATATCACCATTGAAGATGGAAAGCATTGAACGTGTTGGAAAAGAAAGCCAACATGTTAATTGCGGCCTGGAATAATGTGTCTAGTGTCCTTACCTGACTTTTGTTTACCTAAGGACTTCAGAACATGGTCTGAGAGAGCATGGCTTGTCTTAAGAGCAGTTGGAAAGCAGCATTTTAAAATGTTTAGACTGACTTTGGCTGTGTTTTGTGGAAGTAAAATGAATTGGTTTGTGATTGTGCTGAATAGGACTGCAAATACATTCCATACCAATAAGGGTATTTTAACCTAAAATAACACTGACTTTTCCCCCTTAATGCAGTAACACAAACTAGTGGAAAACTGTGAGAACAAGTATTGGGTTGGACAGAATGTCTTGCTTTCTCTTGTGGTACTATTTCAACTGCATCTGTAGGTAAAAGAGTAAATCCAGTTTCACTGTGTGTTGGAATTGCATCTGTTTATGCTAGTGGTTCATTTGATACATACTGTGTGATATAGTGGCCCAATATAATGGGAGAGATGTACACCTATTTTAGATGGGTGCAAACTAACACCTCAAACTCAGAATAGGTTTTTCCTTGCAATCTCATTTTGGCAAAAAATTACCCTTTTTTGATCTGCCTTTATCTACATTTGGATTCTTAATGCATCCCCCTTTCTGTGATTTAGGAATAAATGCCTAATTTATTGTGTGTCTGAAATATTTTTTTTTTATTCTGCCTTAATTCATATAATTTAGAGGAAAAAGAGAGGGAGGAAGGCCGGGGGAAGCCCTTTAACCTCATGAAAGCAACTTAAGTTGGAAATTCATGATTTTAATTCCGCAGCACATGGTGAATGACCCAAATGGTGAGGTTGTGAATGTGCATTTTAAATCAGTGTTATATGGGGCTCTAAATGAAATCCTCCTTCCAATTCATTATTATGGCTTCTTCTCTGTGAAGACTAAAAATGAAGCTTAAATTAGACTGCAGAAAGATAATGCTGCTGTTCAAATGCCCATTGTTTGCTGTGAATTAATCAAGTGGTGTGTATGAGAGAGAGAGGGGAAAAAACAACCTGATTGGGAGGTGTTACATACATTGAAAAGTAATTAAGGGCCCCATCTGCAAGCTGCTTGGGTCCCCCTGAATGGTGCAGCTTGCTATATAAGGGCCAAAATTAAGATGTAGAGAAATATTATAAACTTTCTCAGAGACAAGAAATGGGGGGAAGGGGATTTCATTTATCTGATTTATGGTTATTTCTTGGTGCTCATCACTGTAGTATCTAAGCATCCTACAAAATGAATTTATCCTTGCAATACCCCTGTGAAGTGGGAAGTATGTCCCTCTTGCAGCAGGAGAAATTAAAGTGCAAATAATAATTTACGTGACTTGTCCAATATCACAAGTTTGTGGGAGAGCTGTGACTAGAATCCAGACCTTTTGACTTCATTCCAGTAACTTACTTATCAGCCCATCCTAATTCTTTGTCCATTATTGCCCTTAATATAGGCAGTAGGATTCCTGATCATATCTGATAGCAAGAAGTCATCCTACTCTGCTATAGAAAGGTGGTGTTTGTTACCATTCTTCTGGATAAATCCATTTGAGGCTTTACTCTGGTAATTTTTAATGATAAACTTGCCCTTCTACCAAAACGCAAATGCAAGAACCAGCCATCTTAGTAAGTATTTTTAAAAACTGGAAAATCCACCAGAGTTTAGATTTATTTTCTCAATCACTGATACGAAGTAGGATTTTTTTTTTTGTATTTATGCCAGATTAATTTTATAGAATCTTATTCTGAATAGCCCAGGCACCAAAATTGGTTCTAAATATATTTGTTCTCAGAGAACAGTTTAAATTTATCCTAGAGATATGAAGTCACTTGCTGTAAAAAGACATGAGAGTGTTTCATATAGACTACTTTATTTTTAGCTAGATAAGCCATCCTAATTATATCTTTTTTGAATATGAGGCCATGTTGTCACTGATAAATTATGGATCTTGATATATTTTTGCTAAAATGACCTGAAGCATTCAGGGCTCATCACCTAGGAAATTGTTGCTGTGACTTTCTTTGTTATGGACTCTAATACAAACAAAATGGAAGGTGGAAAAAGAGGAATGGGTATCTTAGTTAAAGCTCAGGACTAGGATTAGGTACATCTGGGTTCTTTTTTTGCTCTCACAGACTTGATATATGACCTCTTTGCTTCAGATTTCCAGATGTAAAATGGAGATAATTCCTATTTCTGCTTTTATTACTAGTACCTCTGGTAATTTACAATTGATTATACCCCATTTTTAGACTAGCTTTCATGTAAATCTATTATATTTACATCACAGCTTCAGATCAACCTGATAAATAAGGTAATTATATATTTTTTAAAAGTCTATTTGCAAGCTAGAGTATATGATCGGTGGTGTTTTTGACAGTACAGACGCATGTTTGATTAAAGATATAAACTCTGTGGCAAAACTTCTTCTTCTTTTCAAACAAGAAATGTGTAAAATGTTCCTTATTAAAACTGATCTTATGTAAACTACAGATCCTGGATCCAGATACCCTTTGACTTTGAGGTGCTCAAAATCCATATATGATTTTTTTTTTTTTCTGGGTAAGGCCTATTTGTAATTTAAACTTGGTATGTGTAATTGTTACAATTAGTAAAATGGTGAGTTCTGACCCGTTGTCACAATAAGGGCAGATAAGTGACACTTTAAGCACCAAACATACCTATCTGGGGAATCCTACAAAATGTAGTTAATTCTTTTCCTCAGGCTTCCCTGCAATTTCTCCTTCCTCCCACTAGATTTCTGTTTCGTCCATAACAGGATGGGCACTATGGCATACCCAGAATACCAGACATTCTAGTGCTTCCGGGAATGGCATGATTGCACCTTGCCGGAGTGATGTATGAGGTGGGTCACACTGGCTGGGGGTGGCACACACTGAAAAAATGGGGTCCTCCATGCATCCACGAACTGCATGTGAAAATACCAGACAACCATATCCAGTTCTAAATTGCTACTGGACAGGGGGAAGTACTTTAGAAAAACAGGACTGTATGGCTTAAAACTGGATGAATGGCTCCACAAAGCAGCTTCAAAGGTCCAGTGCTGTCGTGACCCTCCCTCTGGCTAATAAGGGCTGGATGTTGCTCCCTGTAGAGCCCTCAGCAGTATTCTTTGCATCTGCACGGGGAGATTGTTAAAGACGAATGCGGGGCTTCCTCCCTTCAGCATGGGTCCTATCTCAAAGGGTACGTCTACACTGCAAACACCTCCCCCCCCCCTCCAAAAAAAAAAATCCAGCCAAACTGACCCACTGAGGCTTGCATTATGGGGCTAAAAGTAAATGTGAATGCTACTGCTTAGGTTGAAGCATGGGCTCTGAGGCCTGTCAAGGGGGGTGGATCTCAGAGCCTGGGCTCTAGCCTGAGCAGTAATGTCCATTTTAGCCCCAGAGTGCAATCCCTGCAAGCCTGAGCCAGTTTATCTTGAACTCTGAGATTTGCTGCCATGTCCCTTTTCCCCCCGCCCCCCTTCTTTCAATGTAGATGTACCATAAGAGTTTTGTACTGCTGCCCATCACCATAGTATCTGAGCACCTTCCATGTAAAATCAGTAGTGATAGTGAGGTCCTGAATGAATTTCATGGAATCTTTTTTTTTTTTTTTTTTTTTTTTTAAAGGGGGTAAAATCCCTGCTTGGGGTATAGGGCTTTTGTTGTTTGATTTCTGTTTGTTTCCAGTTGGTGGTTTTTTTTTTTGTTGTTGTTGGTTTTTTTTGAAAGGTGGGTGATTGAATAGAGTGTCATTCTTGCTATGATGGAAATCTGAGACTGAAAGCTGAGGGTATGTTTACACTCCAGTTAGACACCCAAGGCTGGCCTGTGCCAGCTGACTCAGGCTTGTGGGTCTCGGGTTAAGGGGCTGTTTAGTTGCAGTGTAGATGTTCAGGCTCAGGGTGCAGCCCGAGTTCTGGGACCTTCCCATCTCGAAGGGTCCTAGAGCCTGGGCTCCAGGCTGAAGTCGAATGTGTACATTGCAATTAAACAGCCCTGCGAGCCCACTCAGCAGGCATAGGTCTTCTGCGGGTGTCTAATTGCAGCGTAGATATACCCAGAGACATATTCTATTTAAGGAGGACATGATTGTCTACCAGTATGATCACAAAGAAGGGAGAAGGATGTATCTTGGAATGGAGTGTAATTTGGAGTAATAGGGTAAAATTACACAGAAGGAAAATTTAAGTTAAACAGTTTCCGAACAAAGACCTGTTACTGTGGAATAGCTACTCCAGGGAAGTTTTGGAAATTTCAGCACTTGGGACACTTAAAACTGGACTAAGCACAGGAGGTTGAACTGTAGAGAACAATCCTGCACTGGTAAGGGGATGAATTAGATGACCTAAAACAGTTTATACATCTGTACCTCTTGACAGTGGACACTAGGCTTACATTATCAAAATTTATGAATGGTGAAGACTGCGTGTTCTGTTCACTTAGTGCATTTAGCAGTTGAAGCTTATGGAAAGGTTGGACACTTAAAGAATTTATTTTTCTTAGCTATTTAAGCTATTAGCTTTAGCAGTTAGCTATTTAAGTTGGCTTCATTGTATTATGAAGATTTTTTATGTTCATGCAAATTTAACACCATTAATTTGGGCTTGAGTAGGGACTGGGAGTGGCTGGTTCATTACAAAAGCAGCTTTGCCTCTCATGGAATTGACACCTCGTCATCTATTGTTGGGAGTGGACTACATCCACCCTGATCAAATTGGCCCTGTCAACACTGGTTCTCCACTTGTGAGGTAACTCCCTTCCCTTCATGTGTCATTATATAATGCCTGCATCTGTAATTTTCACTCCATGCATCTGAAGAAGTGGTGTTTTTACCCACGAAAGCTTATGCCCAAATAAATCTGTTAGTTTTTAAGGTGCCACCAGACTCCTTGTTAAATCTGAGGAGTGACTTCTAGAACTTCTATTTCTAGATTGCAAACTATTCCACTGTATCAACAATTACATGGTATAAAATTTCTGTACTCTTTGAACATGTTACAAAAGGTTAAAGATTTTTTCTGCAGAGAATGAAAGTTACAAATTGCACTGCAGCTATGTGCTAGATTCCAGCAACCACAGCGAAATACTCAAGTCTGCTGTGTGGGCTGTGAAGCTATTTCCTGACTTGAATTGCTCTGTGGCGCCTGTTTGTATGTAATTGCTTGGTCT
The DNA here is from genome assembly GCF_965152275.1 of Natator depressus. Lineage (NCBI taxonomy): Eukaryota > Metazoa > Chordata > Testudines > Cheloniidae > Natator > Natator depressus. Next base: position 26,254,898 of record NC_134244.1, read on the forward strand.
CATTTATTTTTTGGTTGAGGATTAGGATTATTATCAGGATTTAATAGTTCATGGGAGATGCTGTTGGCATACATTGATTATGGTATTCCAGAAAGATTATGAGCTGAGTAATTAATTTAGTTACCTGTAAAACCTTTTCTTACACCTGTCTTTAAATCTTATTTATTGTTAGATGTATTTTTTTTTTTTTAAATAAAGAGCAGTTAGTCAGAAAATGTCCTGACTAAAAAAGGCACATCCTTACTCAGTAAAACCGCTGGCCTCTTCCTTTTTATTTAATCAAATTTGTTTACTTTCCAGACAAATACTTTTTTAACCTCATTTTAATTCTGCTGGCACTCTGAAGCTAACATAGCTATGAGAGAGTGAGATGGGTTCTGTTTGTTGTTGTGCACCAGAAGGAATTGTAAACTAAGGTTCAATTGTAGAATCTGTATTATTGGTGAAAAAGAACCCATTTAGACTTTCAGATCCAGACTGATTTAGGAGGGAAGGCTGTTAGCCCTTTCTACTTGTGAATGAAACAAATTTGATATAGCAGTTATGATGCAATCAACATGGTCCCGACACTTAAAATTTTGAGATGGCATCAGCCTTACTATTCTGACACTAATATAGGCCAGGAAGATGACATGAAATACTTGTTCTCTTCTTGGCAATAATACTAGTAGTAGACATGGGGTGGCTGAGTTAAAGATTGAGTGCCTCTGTAACGGGGTTCACGCTGTGCCCCCCCTTCAATGAGTTAGGCACACTTCAGTCTGGTGCAACATCTGTGCTCTTTATTCTCAAAAGGTTTCCCACTACCAGTTCCCAAGTATATACAGACTTCACAGCTACTTTGCCTACAACAGGCCTGGCCAGCAACAGACTAGGAGGCTCCTACTGCCTTCTGTGCTTGACCTTTCTCTTTCCCTTTTCTCCCCCACCCCTCTCTGCCTTCCTCCCAGCCTTTATAGCCAGGCTAATAAGACTGCCTGGCTGCTCCTACCACGGGGCTATTTGCTCAGCCCCAATCCATCCTCCTTGATTGGGGCTGGAGTGGTAGGAGCTGATTAAGGGCTTCTCAACCAGCACCCTCCCACAGCCTCCAATAATACATTGCTTTCCACTCTCCATAAAACTTACGTTCTTATGTTCCCTTTCAGGCATGCAACAAATATTCTTTTCTTGTTTGTGTTCTATATGAATGGTGTCATTTTTTAAGTATGCATATTTGAATGCTCTGAGATATTATACGTATAATGAAGTCATATGATCATCTATTAGAACTTTCTCTATCCTGGTGAATGTACTTTGTTTGATATGTTAAACCCAGTTATACATTATTTATTTTAGCATCAACACAAAAATCTCTGACCTGAATTAGCAATGATGCAGAATAATGACCAAGTTTTCTCCTTAGTCATAGTGAACGCAATCCAACTGGTAAAGACAATTATGTGGTCTAAATCCTCTGAGAGGATCAAAAGGATTTGGTGCCACTAAATGATTGGCTGACAGTAACTATCAGAGTCGCATCTCTGAATGCACCTCAAAGGCATTGTCTGGACTAGTGGGGGGAGGGGTGGAGGAGGGTAGTGGCTCATTTAAGAGTCCCCGCTCCCTTGATGGTTGTGAGTGGGAGGTCACTGGGAGAGGGGGCCCCATCACCTGAGTGGGGATTGGGGACGGCTATCAAAGCTCAAGTAAGCCATTGGCTCCTGCAAATGTGGGGGAGGGTATATTAAATCCTGTGCTTCCAGAGTCTAGCCTGAGTCCCCTCACATCTCCAGATTAGTAGCTCAACCCTCAGGAGCTCTTTCCCATCCTAATGGTAGGGACTACCTGCAAGAATGAAGTCCCGAGTGAGAGAGGTGATTCTGAAGGATAAAGCAGGCAGTGATCTACAGTGGTAACTGCCAGTTCTTCAAATCACTAGAAATACAAGGTGGACGAAATTTGAGTGTTGGTGTTTGGGGCCAGCCAGCCATTCAGGGGCAGCTAGATCTCTGGAACCTTGGTTCTTGACCAGTTTGACTTGTTGCCAAGCAACTAACATCTTGAACATTCAGGTTGACATTATGGAGGAGTTTACTTCACTTTATTTGAAGGCATGGGTTTGTCCTCTGAGTTGTCGACACTTCACTGTGCATTGTTATGGCTAGTGCAAGGATAGCCTCCATCAGGGTTAATAAGGGGATCAGCAAGGACGGATTTAGATACGGCTTTGGAATTTGGGGATCTGCAATTTGGGGGAGAGATATGAAACTCTGATTCTGAGAGTGTCAAAACAATAAGGAATGGTGAGGTGCGTGTTGGCAAGGTGAATAACCGTACTATGAGAGTATGGGGAGCTGGGATTTTCCCAGTCAAAGCAGGACAGATTTGCTTAGTATTGGATGCTGGTGTCAAGCTGCTCTTTCTTCATGGGGAAGGGAGTTACTTCAGAAAAGGAAACTTCAGTTCATGGTCATGTCAGAGAGTGCATGCTGTTGAGGTTCCCTGGTATAATGGGATCCCATTCATTCGGGATCGCACTGGTTACATCCACAGCACAGCTTGGAATGGGAGCCCAACAGGTTATTCCTAGCTATTGGTCTCATCCAAATGAATATAAGGGTGTATGGAGGCTCCCTGTGTTGAGGTTAATTCAGTGGCTTATATGTTTAAACTTCCTTCCTTCAGGATTGCGTGAACAGGTCACAGTTGATAATTGGATGTGGTGGTATAATATTTTGGTTTAGCCCACAGGTGGGTGGCCAGTTCCCCCTGGAAGTTCACTGATAGGCCTCATTAGTGAGGTAGCTCTTGAGTTGGTGTGGATACAGGGGCACGCTACAGGGAGCAAGGGAATGGGTCATGAGCTGGTGTTCAGGTCTGCGGGCACAGTATTGTGTATTGGGCCCACAGGCGGGTGGCCAGCTCCCATGGAGTTTCACAGCTGAATCTCGGTGGCAAGGTAAATCTGAGTTGGCATCAAAAGAGGGATGTGCTTTGGAACCAGCTGATGCCCCTCTTTTAGGAGACCTTAGCAGGCAGGAAGTAGCCACCTGCAATGAGTTTTCACCTAGATGTACAATAATATTTGGTAATTTGTTAGGGATCTGATTTAATAGCCAGGGCACAGAAATTTAGGCCAGTTCCAAGATTTTTTTCCCCTAGGGTCACTGTAGACTGGTCTGATATGCTGCAGTGGAGGGTGTGGCAGGAAGCTGCCAGGTTTCTATGAGTTGACGAGGCCAGAAGACGTGTGAAGTATTGGGAATGGGGAGTTTTGGTAATCCCCCCCACAAAAATATTGTAGTTGCTACCTGAGTTATCCAGGCACAATGGAGTACCCTTCTCCAACTGGGGAGAGGATCTAGTGTGTCTGATGTTAGGGCAGAAACTGTTTGGTATTTGGCCATGCTAAGTGCTGGTGCCTCCTTTGACAGGCGTCCAGTGCAAGTACTCATCCCATACAGAATCCAGCTCCCTGATAAATCAGAATTTGAAGGGGAATTAGGGGAAGGCATCCTCTAAAGAAGAGGAGGAATGGAACTGGGGCTTCTGAGTCTAGTACAGTGAGGAGACAACCCGCTTTCTAGTACAGGTGAGGAGGCTGGTGAAGTCCCAGCAATGGATGGGGGACCAGCACTGTGGGACTGATGGCAGTCCTCCACCTGGTGGAAGCAATTATGGAAGGAACCATGACCTGCACAGTCTGACTCACTGCTGGATAGTTCCCAGCTGAATTAATTTACCGAAGATGTGGCCTAATTCAGTGGTTCTTAACCAGGGGTATGGGTACCCCTGGTGGTTCGCAGAGCTCTTCCAGGGGGTACATTAATGCATCTAGATATTTACCTAGTTTTACAACAGGCTACATAAAAAGCACTAGCAAACTAAAATTTCATACAGACAATGACTTGTTTATACTGCCCTATATGATATATACTGAAATGTAAGTATAATATTTATATTCTATTTGATTTATTTTATAATCATATGGTAAAAATGAGAAACTAAGCAATTTTTCAGTAATAGCATGCTGTGACTTTTTTTTTTTAGTTGTTTATGTCTGATTTTGTAAGCAAGTAATTTTTAAGTGAGGTGAAACTTGGGGGTATGCAAGACAAATCAGACTCCTGAAAGTGGTCACTAGTCTAGAAAGGTTGAGAGCCACTGGCCTCACTAAATCACATCCCTTGTATCTTGTCTGTCTTTCCATGTGTCTTGCCATCTCTTTCCCTGTTCTTGCTCTTTACTCTTGATTAGCTGAAGTGCTGCTGTTGCCCATAGACTCTAGATTTGTACATCTGGGAGCAGAGGGCTCTCAGTGAAAGGCACTCTTCTCTGTACTTTTTTACCCTTGCTTCATTCTTGAAAACAGCAAAATAGCTGGATGGGTCTTTCCCTGCAATTGCAACTCTGGGCTGCTGCAGGCTGTGTCAGGCCCAAGCACTTGAACTGAGAGCAGGGAGTCTCTCTCTTCTTGCTGGAGGAAGCTGCCTGATTTAAACACAGGCAAAGTTGAGGAGGAAACTGCCTGATTTGAACGCAGAGGGGTCAAAAGCCAGATCTGCAGGGCAGGGGTTAAGGAGCACCGATTGGGACAAAAGCCTGGGATGGGGAGCGGAAACTGTCTGGAAGCTGGGGGCAGGTGAGGAGTGCCGGGGAGGGAAAATGGGACCACGAGTTGGGAGGAGGGTTGGGGACTGGGATTGGGACTGCTTCTCCAGTTTTTCTTGAGTGGGTCCTGCGGGAGGGTGCTCCCCACTCACTTCTGGCCCACAGAAATTAATCATTGGGCCCCTGCCCTGTGAGCCTCCCTGGACACACCCAATATGCCACCTGAGCTGCCTGCACAACATTCAGCCAGTCTGCCTCTGAGGTTAATCCAGAGAACATCTGTATGTGGTCATGCTTCATAATATCCACTTCCTTGCCCTTGTGTCCTGCCCCAACACCAAGTGGCCAGACCTCTTACCACCTTAGAAGGACGAGGAACCCCCGTGGGCCAGCCTGTACTCCACTCTGGTTCTATGGCCCTCTGGGGCTACTAGTTCGTGGCTCCTCTATGGAGTCGTGAACATGGGTGTGCACTGTTGCGATTCACAAACTCCCCTGACACCTGTCCCTTGTGCTGCAAGAGGGAGACCCTGGTGCACATCTATTTAGTGTGTCAGGTTGCAGCCCTTCTTCCGGCTCCTCTAGAACCTTCTACTGAGGTTCTGGGTGCATTGTTCCCCACACCTCCCGATGTATGTACACCCTATTTGTGGCCCTAAAAAATTGCAGGACCTCCTCATCAGTCCTGGCATTGATTAAGATGGACATCCATCCAGGAGGAGGAAGCTGCACACGGGGCGCTCTGCGGATGCAGGGCCTGTTTCTGATCCCTTGTCTTCTCTCATATCCTCGCAGAATTCCTCTGGGTAGTGTCTGACATCTTGGACACCTTTGAGGAGTTGTGGGCACTGTCTGGGGTTCTCTGTTTGATGTCCCCTTCTGGTTCTTTAATTTTTCAGCCTTTGACCTCATTCCCATTCCTGTTTTCTCCTTTGTCCCCCATAATCAGTTGGAACCTGGATAGAGTGGTCCCTCTGCCTTAGTTGAGGGGGAGGACCTTTAGTTATGGGTGGGCTTAGACCCACCTGTACAAGTACTTCAAATAGTACAGACTTTCCATCTTCAGGAAGATCTGAGGGGTCCTGCTGTATTAATTTAGATGGAATAAATGGGCAAAAGTCCTTGCAAAACCCAGTCACTGTTCAACAGTATAAAGAAGATTTGGGGTTTGGTATACGGAGACCTCAGCCCGCTTAATGCTATGGCAAAGACACCATTAAAAATCCTTCTAACTTTTTATTAAAGATACAGAAAAGGAGGGAAACCAGTTACAGCATTTGAAATGTCAAATATTAAGTAAGGCTTTCATTTTAACAATATCCCTCATTCCTTTCTCTTTACCTGGAGAGAGTTTTTAGATGGAAACCTCCCCTTGTTTGACAGTCTTTTAGAGGGTATCAAAGATGGTAATCTCTTTTCCCCAAAAGGACAGTTAAGGTTTGAGGTGGGCTGGAGCAGTTGTTGTTGCTGTTAGTCTGATCACATTTCATCCCAAGTTAGTGGTTGAGATTCATCTGGAGCTGGCAGAGGGTGGCGATGTTATCTGGGTCCCCCTCTCTCCCCTGGTCTGGTCAAGATATCTCTTCGGATTAGGATAAAGAAGCTTCTGAGTTCCAGAAGATGGTGAAGGTAGCAGCCAGGATGGTGAGGCTTGCTTCAGTAGCCTACAACTGTTATTTTATCTCTTCCTCAAAAAAATTTTTTAAGGATGCAAAAAGGGGATGCTGATTGGAATAGCTCATCCTCTTGTTATTTATTGTCAACAAATTAGGCCTAATGTCCGATTTTGGTTCATTATTTTCCAGTTCCCTATCCGTTTATACAAGCATGATTTCAACACTGTCCTTGAACTTTCTAAAGGCCTATGATCTTTGGACTAATTTAGTCTCTCCGTGTTCTCTTTTACCTGCTTGTATCATTCTTTATTGAAAATGTCTTGACCTATTTTCCATGGTAAATACCTAAGCAGGCAGACATTATAGCCCAATTGTCACAACAATCTTGTGGAAAAAATATATGATCATGTAATTGAAGACTGTGTTGTCATGCATATGCATAAGGGGTCTGAATTAAGGTTGTAGACTACCTTAATTCTTGCATTTCCTGACTTTTGAGTGCTTGGTGTTGGAGTCTTAATGTTCCTTTAACATAGGTTTTGTGTGTGTGTATGTTGCTGTTACAAGTTAAAGTGAGCTCACATTAGTCCCTTTTATAAAACATTTGCTACTTGTACCTTTTTTTCACATGTGGAAAAAAACAAAGCAAAGGTGTGAAGAGTTATATATGATACTTTTAAACATTCCAAAGGCAGCTGTGCACAACGTTAAGATTAAACCTGAAAACGAACAGGTGTGGGAGGAGCTCATGGTAGGAGATGGATGGTAGCCTAAAGAAGGGGTGTGGGAGGGATAGAGGAGTTGTAGAACTCTGTTTACACTACCTTAAATGTAATTTATAAACTTTTTCCTAGAGAGAGCACTGTCCATTGAATTGGATGGATTGGGATGCATTCTTTAGTAGCTCCAGAATTTGGCTACCAGTAACAGTGTTTGGTAGAGATTACTTTATACCAAAGCCCTGGATCTAAAGAGCTCCTTACTCTAGGAGTTTGAATGATTGCCCAAACTTGTGCCTTGAGTCCATCTCTAATTTTAGTGTGTGATTTCAGGGATACCTCATAAGGTCAGAAGTGAATGGTTCTAGACAGCTGTGATGAATCTTGCAGTCTAATTTTCTTTAGTTAGTTCTTGTTGCTATTAGTATATCATTTTTGAAGTTCTCCTTTCTAAAGTGCAAGTGATCATCTGGGTTGAAAATTAATGTGGTGAGACTGCTAGAAGTGTTATAAAATAAATTTAGCTGGCATTTTTTTCAAAAGAACTGTATGAGGTAATTTAACCTACATGGCACTTTTTGAGCTGTTTGCTCATACTCTTTTACTTTATAGTTTGATCAATAAAACTATTTAATGTTTGTAACTTGCAGATAGTGCTTGTGGTGAAATTTTCCCTTTCAGCTGTGTACAGCAAAATTGTGATAGTCTACCTGGGTTCTTGAAGATCTCTGACATTTTTGTTGTTGAGCGCTCATGAAAGAGCTGGATTGATTGCCCTGGAGACTGAAGTTCTCTGTGTACATGGTAACGACATGGTGGAAGGTCTGCCATATTGCTTGGCTAATGGGCCTCAACCCTAACCAAGGGCAAATGTCTCTGTGGGTGAGAGGGTAGTTCAGGCTCCATCATCATTCAGTTCTTCCTCAGCCATTCTGCTCATGGCCTGTCTTACATGGGGAAATTAACCAGGATAGCTATTGTGGATTAAATTGAAGTGGGAAAAAATGCCTTTTTTTCTACTCAGGAAGTTATTCCAGAATAGCCATAGCACTTTAAATTCACATCCTACCCTATTCCAGAATAACTTCCCAGTGTAGACAAGCCCCTACGATATCAAAAAAGGGGATCATGCATGTGCATGAGAGAGAGATGGAAACCTATTAACTAGAAACTGGATGAAGGCAACTACATTCATTTCACATAGGCTACTCAAGATCTGTGCTTTGAGACTATACCATGCATGCTTTATTACAGCAGGTCAGTACATAGCTTTATGTGCCTCCAACTTTTTAAAAAATGATTGGTAATATATATTCTTATCTACAGTATTTCATATCTCAAGGATGAGATTTTTCTAATATATTTTATATTTATCTTGTATGTGTTTTACTTTAGTTTAAGGAGTGAATGTTCAGAGTTATGGAGATGTCATGTATATAGCTTAAAATAAATCGGTGCAACAAGAAAACAGTGAGTCAAGCACATATATTTGAACAGCTGGCTACAGATGGCAGATGTGATTGCATGATTGACACGAGCATGACCATTATGTCAGATTTAGCCATTGATCAGTTACTTGGAGATCCCTGTAATGCTGTTTCAGAACAAATATTGTATTTTGGATTGGAAGTATTGCATTCTTTGATGGGGAGAGAGAGAGAGAGAGAGAGAGAGAGAAGAATTGGCTTCTGTTCTTCATGGCATTTAACTGAAGAAATCTTATTTTAAATGAAGATAGCTTAGCATTTACTTGTTTTTACTGATCTCTGAGGATGCTATCTAAGCTTCTGTCTTAAAAATGATTTACCTTTTAATGTCTTCCACATCGAAGGTTTATTTCAGATTAGCTGACATGTATTTCTTTGTAACCAATCCCATGTTGCTGCCAGAAGGAAGAAAAAGCAGAGTCCATTTTGTTAATGCATGCAAATCGTTTTTCCCCTTACTTATTCACGTATTTTTCAGTGCACCATTTGCCATGGTATTTAGAAGCCATGACTAACTTTGTTTCTGTGGCAGAATCATCCTCTGCAACCTGATAAAATCCCAGTGATAAAATCCCCAAAGCCAAATGTTTTTGTTTCATTTCATAAACACATGCTTCACTTTGTAATCATATTTGTTTCTAGCACACACAAAAGCATTCATATCTTTCAAGCTGAAAATCTTTGTAATTCTTCAAGTAAAAGACCAGTCTACTAACTGGCTAGACCTTCCGCTCCTGGGCTTCTTTCTTTGGTTACTGCTATGCTGCAGCTTATTTGCATTTTCAGTACTTAGCTGAAGCCCAGCTATTTTCTTTCCAAATAATCAAAATGTGCTAACAACACTCAAGATTGATATGGGGCTGGTTAGACAGCAGTGCAGGGCTTTTAAAACTGATGATGATTTGAATTCATTTGGTCTGTCTTCAGTGATCTTTACCCCTACGGTTAGAATGGTAGGAAATTGTGATGAACTTTGACACAGATTCCTTTTCAATCATAGATTGGGTTAGAAATATGGATCTTCTGTCTTAAATTCTGGAAGAGAGGGGGAAGAGCTCAGGATTACATTAGTCACATTTTAGCCCATTGTTTCCTACCACTTTCTTTAACTTTATCCAATTAAATGAGCTAAATACGTAGGAAATTTGAGGGCAACAAGTGCCACTCCATTTTTGCTAATGACTGGGAATAGACTTTCAGACACTAGATGTGGTGTTTATTCATCGTTTGTTCACTGAAATACATCATTTCTGTTGCATTCGACATCTTCCCTAATTTAAACAGCCATGCCTTTTATCAGGGTGCCTATTAAATGGGTTCTGCCTTCTTTTTGCTTTGGCTATAGGTTTTTATCATTTTCTAAAACATTATTTTGTGTTTTTTTTTTTTTTTTATTTCAGCAGGCAAAACCTTATGTCTTTGATAGAGTGTTACCGCCAAACACGACCCAGGAACAAGTTTATAATGCCTGTGCCAAGCAGATTGTTAAAGGTAAGTGATGTCACAATTGCTCTCTATTACAGCAAATGTAAATGTTAGGTTTTTTTCCTGGATTTAAATATAAAAACTGTATTGTTCCATTTATATTGGAGTTCAACCCCTGGTAGAAACAAGCTTTTAAATGAGCTTTAGAAGCAGTTTCTGCTAACGTAGGTTAAACACAGTTTGTTTAGTGAGCGTGGAATCCTTTTAAAACGCTGTCGGAAACTATTTTCTCCACTAGGTAAAACAATAGGAAAACACCTCGTCTAGAAAATGGCTTTCTAAAATTGGTTTACATGTTTTTTTGTCTGCTGTACTGTGACTAAGGAAACTGTATTTTAAACCCATGTTAGCAGTAACTGATTTCGAAAAAAAAAATCCCACAAAACAGTCATAGAGACTGCTTTCTAAAAACTTTCCTAAATGTGGGCAGGACCATAGGACAGGGCCTGGTCACCTATCCAACTGAAGATGATAGTGGCTTCAAGAAAGATGAGAAACTACAGTTTTGCTAAAAGGATGGAGATCAGCTGCTGATGAGGTACTTTACTAGAACAATTTATGGCCTCAAAGATGTCTCTTGTCTAAGAACATGAAGGGCTTGATTCTGCTGCTATTCCCATTAAAGGGAGTTAAACACATAAAAAGTGTACATCTACACTGTAGCTAGGAGCATGCCTCCCAGCCTAGGTAGACAGACATGCATTAGTTCTGGTCAATCTAGTATACTAAAAATAGCAATGTGGACTTTGAGGCGTGGGTAGTGGCATGGGCTAGCCACCAAAGTATGAGCATGCCTGACCCCCTGAGTTTGAGCTTGGTTGGCTAGCTCATTAGCATGCTAGCTCAAGTAGAGCTTGCATGTGTCTGCCTGCCTGCCTGGGCTGGGAGTCACGCTCCAAGCTGCAGTGTAGACGTACCGTAGTGACTGTCAGATTGCACATCTGCATCTGAAAAAAAAATACTATAAGTCATTTCAGTTTTATGATTTAACTTGAAAACCCTGAACTTATTCGACACCCACTAAGGTTGTGATCCAGAGGTGCTGAGCAGTAGCAGGTGGCCATGTAGTTATTCAGTACCTCTCAGGGTCAGCCCAGATCTGTTTCATAATGGCAAATAAGACACCCAGGTTGATGATTGTGCTTTTTGGATGTTGAAATCACTTGACAGCCTTGCTTGAAGCTTTTTAACGCTCCTTTAGGGTGTTATAAACTGTCCAGAGGTGCATTGGCTTGTTGTTTAATGCAGTGTTACTCTCAGTGTGAGGCATGCTCCCTGGGGGTGTGAAGGGCTGGCTGGGGAAATGTGGACCGACCTCTCAGTTATTCTCCAGAGTCTCACTCTCCTTCCCTCCCCCCCCCCCCCCCAAATGAAAGCTGTGTCTTCAGCTGTTATGGCTGTAAAGGAAATCTTCAAAACATGAAGTGAGTGTAACAGATGGATATCCATCTACCCGAGTTCATAGAGAGCCTGAAATAACAGCTCTGAGGTATGAACTGCCTCATCCTTTTTAGTGGGGTTTAACTCCGATGCCAATGATGTTGTTTTAAATATCAACGTTAACTATTTCACAGGGCTCAAGGTATTTTTTAAAAAAAAAAAAGTGGTATCCTGTTATGAAGGTCTACACCCAATACTTTCCAAAGGAGGGGGCCCAATTGTAGGGATTGTGTAAATTGGGAAGGGTCTACCTTTAACAACACAATGGGAGTTGGGTTGGGGAAGTAGGGGAGCGATTGGTTTCATTTTCCGGAACTGGGGCTCAGCTTTCAAACGTTTTTGGAAAACGCTGGTTTAATGTATTCCATTGAAGATATTTACTGATGTTATCTTGCTGGCATCCTGGGTGCCAGACTCATTGTTTTTATGTTTAAGTAGCTTTCCAATAGTTATCTTGTATCCTTATTCAAAATATACTCACACAGGACCCAGTGGTTTCATTGTGATTAATATAATTGTAGAGAATGCCATCTAGCTTAATGACTTACCACTGGTTTCTAAAATGGTTATAATAATTGCATTGACAGTAGAATTTTCTAAATGAGGACTTTTAGCAAAAGATCAGAAAAACAGCAGTCCTTTTTAATAAACAGCAATAGCTGAGTCAAATTATTTTCATATCCCTATGTATATGGAACGTATGAAACCATACACTTTTGTACAGAAACAATCTATGTAGGACAAAAATCTAGATTTTAGAGGCATTTGTTAATCTCTCTAGTGTAGTGATTTTTTAAAATCCATTTTTTTGGGAAGGATTATAATATGCAGTGGTGGGTTGTATAGTCATTTTTTCTTTTGCTCTATTTTCCACCCTCCTGTTGCTTTCCACTCTCATCTGGTCTTTTATCATCAGGAAAAAAGCTGAAGCCTTTTTTCTATACAGAGAGATGATTAGGTCTGAGGTCTTTATCTTTCATTCACTGTCCTGTTGGAAGAATACTGCTGACTGAAAGGAATTAAACACCATGGTTACTAGACATTGTTGTTAAACTACGTGGTCAATATGTAATGGCCAACACTAGCTATTCAGTGGGCTTCGCTTTTTAGTTGTAGCAATTTTTACTGTGTGTGTGCAGCCTTGGAGGAAGAGACAATGAATTGTTTTAATGATTTCTTTGTGGTAATTGCTTTCTGGGTAGTTCTCATTGAATAGCCTATTGACTATCTCTTTCCATTACTTGTGTACTTTTTTGAATATTTAATTATAGAACTGTAGGTGGAAGAGAAATATTATTATACTGCCTACCTCTAGGATAATTGATTCAACAATATTTTTAAAACTGTATATTATTTTAGATTATATTTAATATTTGAAAGTCTTCCCTTAGGACCTTGTACCAGATATAAATACCAGTAGTCTGTTTAAACAGAATGAGCAGAACAAGCTTTTTTTTTTTTTTTTTTTTTTAAATAAAAAAACGGTTCATGAATTCTGTAAGGAAGGCATTTTTTCTTCACAGAAAATAGGAGCACTGAAGTTATTTTTTTTAAATTTAAAAACACATGCAAGAAAACTTTCATTATACAGAATCTACAAAGAGGTTTAAGGACACGAGTAGCCTTATTTTCAAGTTTAAGTGTTTCTTTTTACAGGCCATTCTTTAGCACTGCTTAAAAAAAAAAAAGAAACTGTGGAAAGGAGCAGACAGACTCTGTGAGAGGGTATAAGTATGAGAGGGCTAAGTAGCAAGGACAGGAATGATAACAAAGGAGAAAAATGAATGGAATGGACCAGAGAATGTGGTCCCATATGACATGACCGTCAGTGGTCAGCATGCATTAATATTTACTACACAGTACAAGCTGAATGGCTGAGCTCACTGTGTCGATGGAGGGAAGCAGGGAGGGCAGGCATGTGGGTACAGGGGGATGTCGTGGATTAAGGAGTAGTGTTGTTTGGATTTTAATGAGTTTGAAGAAAAGAATAACACTTAAAATGTGTTTGTAGAGAAGGGTTGGGTCAGGAATTAAGTGACTCGGAGGGGCACGTGTGTGTGTGTGTGTGTGTGTGTGTGTGTGTGTAAATGTGTACAGACCACCTCTCACTCCATGACCCTTTGCAGGAGCTGCAGTCAACGAAGGCAATATAACTGACAAAGGCCAGAGCAAAAATCTCTCTCACGAAGGAAGAGGACATTTTACATGGAAAGCTTTCCACTGTGGAACCTTCTCTGTTTATATATTGCAGCAGAACCCTAAATGTTCTAGGCTCTGTCTCAAAGCAGAGGAAGATAGTCCATGTCACAAAGAGACTACAAGCCAAAAGAGCAGAAAACAAGAGCGAGAGAAAGGGAAAGAAAATAGAAAGTGATAAGGGCCAAGTGTGTATGTGCACGTGTATGCATGTGCACACATCCGTCCAAATGTGGTGTAAGAGAACCTGAACCTAGAACTTTCAGGGCTGTAGTAGTCAGGACCAATCCCTTGAAGCAAATGCCGTATTTTATTCTGGAGCCAGTGAAGGTTGCATAGCAATTGTGTAACATGCCATTAGTCTGGATTGTGCCCCGGTATATCATAATGAATAGCTCTGTCACACCTTCCCTGTAATCTGGGGTGTCCCTTATAATGCCTTGCTACTGTAGCCTCCAATCTGGATGGCTCACAAACAGCCTCCAGCGTGTAGTCACTCCCAGATATGGCTGTGTACTGCAGTCAGCCTTGCCTTGGCTCTTACCAGCCTTGGTTATACTTCAGGGTGATCCCAACATACTCCCAGTCCCAGCTGTTCCCCAGAAATATATGTCCTGCACTGCCCAGCCCTCTCCTCAACATTGCAAATATATTTAGTCCATTATACCGTTAAAGGAATACTACGCTATTTTATTATTTTAAATAGCGTACCCAAACAGTCCAATTTAAACGCACTGGATTAGATAAAACAGTAAAACAAGTTATTAACTACAACAAGACAGATTTTTAGTATAAGTAATGAGACTCAGAAGTGGTTACAAGAAAAATAAAAAGAGAACTTCTTTTAGTGCCTAACTTGACAAACGATATTCAATTTCAAGCAAAGTTTCCCACCATATGCTGCAGCAGATTACTGACCAAACTCCTAGGTCAGGACCCCTCCTCCAGAGTCCAATGGCTGTTTCCTTTTGTCTTCACAGATGCAGAGAATGAAGTGGGCAGGGAGAGAGAGAGAGAGGGATCCCTTGGACTGTCTGCCCCTTCTTTTTATAGTCCTGTCCCCCTTCCCTTTCAGAAGCATTTCCATCTGGGAGTCAAGGGGAGAGGCAGGCTGGTGAAGAAAGGAAGCTACATGCAGTATTTTTGCTAAGATGTATATTTTTATCCCAGTCCTCTTCCTTGCCAAAGAATGGCCACTTAGCACGTCATGGTCCATCAGCCTTGCTGACACCTGGCTGAGGCGTCAGCTTGCCCTTTTTCTCTGAGGAACTGGCTTAGCCTCTCCCCAGATTTATCTTGGAAACGTGCTTATGTTCATACCTTTACGTATAATGTTATGTGTATTTTGGCATGATATTATTGATCAGCAAATTGAATTTTTAAATATCTCACAAGCCATACCCTGTGTGACCCTCCTCTCCTCCACCCCCTTCCCACGAGATGTCTGCTGCTCGCTGCGTTCCTCCTCCACCCCCATCCCCAGCAAGGCTCCCCTCCTTGCCATATCCTTCTCCTCTCTGTGAGGCCACCCCCCACTTTGGGAAGAGGAGGGATGTGGCGAGCAGTGGCTGGGGGGGGCTGAGTGGGGAGGGGGTGGGGCCCAGGGGAAGCTTCACCCGCTGCTCTTGCCTCTTCACCACAGCACCCCAACCTGAGTATGGTGCCCTGGGATGTCGCCCACCCCTAAGGTCGACTCTCTGGTTCTCCCTCCCACTTTCAGTATCACCACAGCTATTTCCCAGATTCTCGTTGCTTTAGGCATTCCTCCCTATCCACCCACTCACAACAGCCCTCCCAGGCTGCCCCAGGCATTGTCCGTTGCCCCTAGACCAATAGATAGAAACTCAACATTTAAGTTTCTAGGGCAAGCCATTTTAAAGTTTTGATTATCCACAAAAGTTAAGAAAATGTTAAATGAGAGACTCCCCCATCTTTTAACCATCATATCTTCTAAACACCTTGTCTGATGTGCCTCAAGCTCTCTAGAAAAGTGACATTAAAATCGCACCCATGAAATTACAAGTGAACTTGTTTAGTTTTGGTGTAGGTAGGTATAATAGTGGTCAGAATCAGGGCCTATAAATAATTGAAGGCTAGCTGCAACCAGACCTCTGGGAAGGCTGTTGTGTCTATAATATTCAGGCTAATACTGCTGTAGGCATTTCTGTCTGCCCGAGCTCACACTTCATTTAACTGCAAATCAATAAGACGCTTCTTCCAAAAGGAATTCTGAATGAATGTTGTGAAATAATAAAGAGAAACTCAGACCTGTTTAGAGGCCCCTTGCTAAATGTAATGGGCTGTGCTGAATTCATGGACTTGTTTGTTTATACCAGAGTAGACTTCTTTTAATACCCATTTTCCATTTGTGAATTTATTATGGGCCTTCTCTCGCTAGGGAAGGGGGAAATTACATTTTATTTCTGTGATATTTTTATATATGGAAAGAGGAGAAATGATCTGAGTACAAATGTGTTTTAATCACCTTGATGCGCAGATACTCTGGTGCTCTGCATCATTATCTGATTATTTGAATTCAGGGCCTGAAAAATTTACCCAGTACTACTAGCCTGAGTTCTTAAAAATCCATGAGTGTTATGAACATCTGTGTATATTTCCCCCATGCCTGCCTGAAGATCTTGCTTACATTGTAAATAAACAAACAATTATGCAATGTTGTGTGCAGTATTGAAGTATAACATTGTACCAATCAACTTTCTTTTTAATATATTTTTTAAAATATAACTTTGCTCCTTTTCTTTTTTTAGTCTTATTGTACATCAGATCATGGTGTCTCTTCACTTGAGTTGTCTTCAGTCTCTACTCCCTCCTTTTTCTTTTTTTCACCTTTCCTGTTCATTTATCATTTTCAACTGTCTCCCTGTATTTTCTCTCTCTTGTCCCACTTTCCCCTCTTCATCTCCATCTCCCTCCTAATGTATCCTGTTAATCTCTCTCCTCTTCTCTCTGGGCCCCTCCATGCACATATCCTCCTAATACCCATCAACCTGCACAGAAACAGAGGTTGGAAATCTTATCAGATACCTAATAGCCAGAGAGGACTAAACCTAAAAGCCAAAGACTGCTAGGAAAGATGGAGGGCCCATTGTCAAAGGGCAGTGCCGAGGTGAGGATTCATTTTCCCTCATCCTGTATGCACCAGAGAAAGGACAGAGTACTGGGGTTCCTATGAAGTTATTGTCCCTGGACCCTGCTTGGGACTCTGAGCTGGAGGTTAGTTTAAAAAAATAAAACATAGTTGGTTGACCAATTTGAAGTCTCTATTCAGCCTTTTCTACATTCTAGAAGGGTGGGGGAGAGCATTTTTATTTCTTGTGTACACACGGGCTCTCGCTCTTTCTCTGTCTCTCTTCGCCCTCCCCATCTGGCTGCTACAGTGGCAGGTGGCATGTCTCTGGTACTTAATACCGCTCCTCAGTGGCAAGAGGTGTGTCAGAATGGGACACAGTGCCACACTGAGGGTGTAGCTACACAGCAAAAGCTGTGCACAAGTGAGCCAACCCAGGCAAGCTTGAATCCTATTGCAGTAAAGACATCTCTGTGTGAGCTTCGGAGCAGGCTAGCGAGCAGAGTAAGTACCCAGTGTCCATGCTGGGTTTGTACTATCCAGAGCAGGTGTGGGCTACGCTGGCTCCAGTGCCTACCTCTGCAACCGCTGCGTGAAACTACAGCAATAGAAACTGAGAAGATGTTCATTTTTCACTTTGTGGCAGTATAGGGAAACTCTGAGCAGCCACAGAGGCTCTGGAGCTGTCCCTCTGCAGTGACCTAGGAAGACAGCACTGCATTGGTTATACTCGATTCATATTCAGTGATTTGGTTTGCTTGTTTACTGGCAGCCATGAGGATTAGAAATTTAAGTGGTGTGTGTATTTTAGTGTGTTGTAATAAAAGCTGCGTAAGTATGTGGTCATTGTCTAGAAAAGCTTCCTACTCTCATGGGTAAGTGAGCTTTCACCTTGCTAACACTCCTGGGAGATTCCTGTATTTATATTTGTAGAAACTAATACTTGGTGGTATGTGTTTGTTTTTTAGAGTGCTTGTCTTTTGTGTGATAACTCCTTGTTTAGAACTTTCTGGTTACTCCATTATTTATTTATTTTTAGATTTTATAAAAACGTGTATAGGCATCCATTCTATAAATTAAAAACATAGTGCTAACAACACATTATAAAGGATTGTTTATCCTGCCTTAACAGATAAATATTCACCAGCAAATATAACCAGAATAAAATAAACTCTAAATCCTCCAGCTCTCAGGGTGCCCCTTCCGCACTACTCCCTGGAAAATTAATGAAGCTGTAAATATTGCCAATGCCATGGCTATGGGAAATGGTAGGTATCAAACTTATATCTGAGTTTTTCATTTTCTCTCCAGCACTTGATAAATTTAGGGGGTACAGATGACTTTCTAATTATCAAAATTAGATCTTGTAAAGAAATCCCACGTTTTTCATTAACATAGTGACTCAGTGCATCTGTGTCCTTTTCTATTTCTTTCCACGAATCTCTGGATTTTATTATTGACTTTTGATCGATGTAAACAGTGATTTGCTAAACACTCTTTTCTGAAAATGCAGTATTTAAGACAACAATGTGGATTTTGATTATTTTCTTCTTTCCTGCAGATGTTCTTGAAGGCTACAATGGAACAATTTTTGCTTATGGACAGACATCTTCAGGAAAAACACATACTATGGAGGTAAATTAGCAATATTTTATTGTAATTGAGTAGGAATTTGGGAATTAAATGGAATCAGTTGTTTCAGACAATCTGGATGCCTAGAAAAATGAATTGTACTTCTGTGGCATGTGTCTTGTTTATAATGCTTGCAGAAATTTCTTCAGTGTGGAGTTTTCTCAAGGATTTTTATTGATAAGTAGCTGAAATAAGGAACAGTGAATGACAAGTGCAAACTGCAGCTTCTCCAGATGTATCATACCAGGTTAGATGTATGTATTTTTAGAGGTTTTGAATGGGATTTGTTAATCACAAAACAAAAGCAGTAATAAGGGTTTGTGTACTCATCTTGCATGCAGCATTGTGAAAATTCATCCTTCAATTTTTGTTTTTCTCCTTTGCAATCCTCTTATGGGAATTCTACTCATGCATGCTGCAGCATAAAAAGCTGAGCTTTTGAATCATTGCTCTTGAAGAGAGGAATGCAAGGCCAAAGGCTGAAGTCCCTGTGTATATCCATGTTTCCAGCACAGAGAAGCATAATGTGGTCTGCAGTCTCAGGGCATCTTACCCTTAACAAGGGGAAGGTACCCTACAAGCAGAGGCAGTTAGATGATATTTTGATCTCTTGATCTAATCCTCTGAATCTCTACAAACATTTAATTGTGTGATGGGTTTACTTACGTGTGATGCAGTCTGCGTGTTGGGCTGAGATCTGTCTCACAGCAAGAGCCTCCCAAAGTCAGTATATAAGAAACTGGATAACGTTTTTCCACCATATTTTCAGTTCAAGCTACAAACCGTAAATAGAGGGCTGTGAAAGAAGCAGCTCCAACCAGGAAAGAAGTCCTACTCAAACTTGTTTAGCAGCATCAAGCAGATTTGCTGCATGATTAATACAAGTGACCTAATTACCCTAAAGGTGTAGGGGAGAAAGCCAGTAATATTTTCTTCAACTTTTTAATTTTTGTTTTGTTTTCAGGTGTTTGTAGAATTGCTGTTAGTTTAGCACAATTGCTCCTTTACAGAAGGATTTAATAACTGATGGCTCATGTCTAATTAAGCCTGCCCTTGCTTCCTTTTTGAAATTGAGGGCTGGAGTGGGAGGGGAGAGGAAACATCAGCTCAATCCACACAGATGGTGGGATGACTGAATAATCCACCAGCTCAGAATGTAATTAAATCAAAATGTCAGCAGGGCTTGAGCTGGTGCTTTCACGTACTGTGAGGAAAGATCTCTTCAAGTCAGTTTATATTCAGAATTACAGACTCTGATAAGGAAAACTGCCTGCTGTGGAAAAAGGGGTATTTTCTTCCTTTTTTAATTTTTTTAAAAAAATTAATAAAGCCACCTGTCACATTTAAAGAGGAATCATGTCTTGTTTTCAGCTTTAATCCCTCTTTTTAACCCAACATCCTCTTGTAATGCCATTACAGTACTTTAAAGGGGGAAAACATAAGCTGATCTAAAATTGAAGAAATATTAAATCCTCAAGGTGAAGCTTTTATGGTGGATTTTCTGCAGTATATGTGAAGTATCTCACATTTCAGTAAAAGCGGCAAAGAGTCCTGTGGCACCTGAGAGACTAACAGACATATTGGAGCATAAGCTTTCGTGGGTGAATACCCACTTCGTTGGATGCATGTCACATTTCAGTGTTACACTTAACAGGACAAAGTAGTACAATGGAGCTATGGTAAACCATGTCTTGCATTTGTAACTTGCATAGGGAAGCCTGAGAGAGCCACATTGAACTAGATAAGACTCATATCAATCTGCATTTGTAGGGAGGTACCTTTTTCTTTTGTCCACTAATCTCACATGAGCTTACATTCAGTTGATTCACATTGGCTTTGAGCTTACTCTAGACTCTTCAGAAGCAAGTCTGCCATAGGTCCTCGTTATTGTATCAACGGCCTGAAATAAGAGCACTGCCTCAGTGTTACACGTTGCTAGTGGCTGCTTGTCTGCCGCGTTAAAATGTGGGAAATAATGTTCCCTTATTGAAATGAAGGGTTTTAATGAGCACAGCTTTGCTGTTCTGGTGTGTTCACTGACAGCGCTGTCAGGATAGCAGCAGTAGAGCTTTCCTCTAAACCCTTCTTGAGGTTACAGCTGGGACACTGAGAGTTTTGTAGCTTTAACTTCTGTGTTGCCAGGCCGCCGTGGTTTCTTCTGCCTTCCAACGTTGGCATGAATGTGGGGTTTTTTTGTTTTTTTTTTTTAAATTCTAATACAGTGGAACCTGCTTCAGTGAACTCTGATTTTAGTGAAACTCGATTTATCGTGAGACAGAATACAATTTCCTCCTCTTTCAGTGCGTCACAATGTGCAAATGTTAATAAATCCCACTATGCTGAGCCTCTTGAAAAAAGTATTTCTGTGTGGCAGGAGGAAAAATGTCTTTGCGAGCATGATCTTGCTTCCATTGAAGAAAGTACCTACTGTCCTCAATGGAAACAGGGTCTGGCCCTAGAAGAGGATTACAAAGTGTGTACTGGGTGTTCAGTTTGCATGCACACTTCATTTATCCTTTTTTCACATAGACCCTTTGTTTTCTGGGACTCGGCTATGTATGTGAGGAGAGGGTGGAGCATGAGAGCTCATTAGGAAAAGGAAAACTTTTTATTTTATGTTTTTACATTGTCATTTATTTGGGGTGAGATGGAATGTGTGGAAGATATTCTCTTCCCATTAGAGAAAGCACACTCCAAGCAGTACTATAGGGCAGGTGTGCTTGCAAAGCTGATTGCAGACTGATCCAAAGGGCAGGAATTAATGGCATTAAAGTTATACTGCAGTGCCAGTTCAGTAATAGCGTGTCTTAATGGCACAGATATAGGCAATGAGGCATGAGCCCTTTGGTGGCAAGGTAAAGCATGGGATCATCTCCACTCCCTCCCCCACCCCCCCAAAATAATCAGAGATTCAGAAACAATTTATATTTAATTTAATATATCACCTCTATTTTCCTTCTCACTGACTGCCGCGAACCACTGTGCTGAACAATGCAAGCTTCTCATTCCTTGAGGAGCTGAATGGTTTTGCCATACATATAGGCTTGGCAGAATTTGATTTTTTTTCCCCATCAGATGATGTCAATGTTTATTTTGAGCATTTCTACTTCCATTGATTAAAATTTTCAGTTGTGTGAAATTATGGGGTTTAAGTATTCTTTTTTTTTTTATTTTTTATTTTTTTTTTATTTAAATGTTCCAAGTTGTGGGAAATTATGAGATCAGACAATTATTTAATGACAGACATTGAGAGTCAAAAAGTTTAAACTTTGACCATTAAATCACAAATTGTCAATATATACAGAGTAAATATAATTAAATCAAACACCAAGTTGTCAGGCATTTTTCTTACCTTGCCTATCTGTAAATTTTAATTATTGTCAATGGAAATACTTTTACAGTGGTTTGTATTTGTATGGTGAAATCATGTTTACTAACATTTACCAATAAAAATCTAATTCTTCCAAACCAAACTATATAGTGGTTAACGTTGACTTTTGTATAAATACCAAAACATATAAACGTTTTAACATTAATTGAATATTCATGGTCTAAATGTAGCTGAGCTCTGCTTTTCTAGAAAGGGGCATTTAGCAGTATAACTGATTCGGTTTTTCCCTAGGATCTGTAATTCAAGGGCAGAAAACTAGTGGATACTTTGAACAAAACCCTTGAGATAGACGGCTATATATATAGAACGTACCAGTTTTCATGTTTAATTTCTGTCATACTGGCTTAATGTTTATAAGATGACTGTCACTCCACCCGCTCCAGTGTATTTAAATGTAGCAAGTTGTGTCTTCAGGGACTGTATCTGAAAACAGTAATAATAGCTGACTGATTGGTAGGACAGTTGTATATGACAAACCAATAAGATCCCAGAAATCTGTACATTATATAAAACGCTGTATAACTAGTCTGTAAATTCATAGTTTTTTCTTCCTAACTTGCTCTGATTTTTGTGTGTGTTGCTTTTACAGTTGAAATGGGTTTTACTCGTAGAAATGACTACTGACCATATTTTTAAAATGATTTCTCATGATTCATGGCAACATGGATATCTACCCAATTTTTAAAAGTAAGGGTATGATCGTGAAATCAACATCTTCTCTGATGTTCACCATTTTTATTTGTGATGTTAACACTTTTTTGTATGGGGTTTGTTTTTGCAGGCCATATCTTTGAGTCCATATGTTTTTTCAATAATAATCCATAATCACTGGAAAAATCCTTTTATATTGTATCATCAGGCCCTTTCTTTAAATATGTGTGAACGTAAATGACTGCACAAGGGGTGAGATCTTTTTCTGTTATGTTCATAGAAAGATTTTGTTTCAAGCTCTCATCATAATTCACTTAAGGTTGATTCATCTGTATAAAGGAAAGCAACTGAAAGATGTCATGCAGTTAGGGAAACTGTTTTTACTTAATATTTGGAACTGCTTGATAGGGCATAGGAAGCTGGCTGTGCCCACTAATACAGAGAATGGTCCTGTTTGCAAGACTGCATCTTGGCAACTTGGCCTGACAAGCCACAGTGTAACCAAAATACCCTCCTTCCCAGATCTCTCTTTTGGCTGCCTGCACCAGTGAAGAGTCTGATGAATGCAGCTTCAGGAGATTTTTTTCTTTTCTATTTTGGCACACACAAACAACCCTTTCCAAGTTACAGTTTGCCGTTGTGTCTTTAGGGGAAGCTGCATGACCATCAGCTAATGGGAATAATTCCAAGAATTGCACATGACATCTTTGATCACATCTATTCCATGGATGAAAACCTGGAGTTTCACATAAAGGTAAATGCAAAATGATATGTTATGTAATGGGTCAGATGGAAGACAATGAACTGGACGGTAAAACTCCATTTAGTAACAAAATGTAACATTTCACTGCAGAGTTTTTCATTTTTCCTTAGGTGATTCAAAGACCCATTAATATAAAAGAGGTTTTTGTACAGGAATCCGATGTAGTTGTGTCTGCCGTAGTTAGGCTATGGGAAATATCCTTGCTGGGATTTTTTTCTGTTTGTATTTCTTTCAGATCTCTGTAATAGTATAATGCACTGTTTCTCTATATTCCTTCCCTAACTCAAATACATGGAGTTTCAGATCAGCCCTTGTTGTTAGTTATTAGCAGTTTGGTATGCATGGCACTTTACTGAGAGACTATAGAGCAGGGGTGGGCAAATTGCAGGCTGCGTTCAGCCTGTCAGACCTTTTAATCCGGCCCTCGAGCTCCTGCCAGGGAGCGGGGTCGGGGGCTTGCCCCACTCCGTGCATGCTGTGGCTCCACGTGGCTCCTGGAACCAGTGGCATGTCCCCCCTCTGCCTCCTACGCGGAGATGCGGCCAGGCGGCTCTGCGCACCACCCCGTCCGCAGGCACCGCCCCTGCAGCTCCCATTGGCCATGGTTCCTGGCCAATGGGAGCTGCAGAGCCGGCGCTTGGGGCGAGGACAGCATGTGGAGACCCCTGGCTGCTCCTATGTTTAGGAGCCGGAGGGGGGACATGCCGCTGGTTCCAGGAGTTGTGTGGAGCCATTCTAAAACAAATTGGCAACAGAGTTATGAGTATAGCTTATTTTTTCCATAGAATAAAATTATTCAGATAAAATGGAGCCTAACTATACAAATACTCACTGGACAAAACTTAATCCGGATACTAGTAGTCACAACTCCATTAACTTAAATGGGGTTTTGCTTGTTTGTGCCAATGCTGAGTTAGCCCTTTATTTTGAGGTTTTTGTTCATTGTCTCTCCCAATTTTTTTTTTTTTTTTAAACAAAGCATCGTTTCTCTTCAGCTCACTCCTCCTTTTGGTCCTGATTCAGAAAGCGCTTATGCAGGTGCTTAACTTTAAGGATGGGCTTAACTTGGATTAACTAGATTAATACAGATGTTGTACTAAACCTGCTAAAAGTGTCGTCTTGTAATGTATATCAGTATAGCTTTTGCAAATGTCAAAGTGGTACCTCACTACATATGCTAAGGTAACATTTGAGCTTATTTAATTTTCTGTGATCTCAGTTTGCATTTTCAATTCTGCATATCTCAAGGGACTTCGTGAAAGAAAAGAGCAAAGGTAGATTGATTCACCTTATTTTGTTGATGGACCAGTGTGAAATTACCCTTCACTGGGTAGTACTGTACACCTTTTTAGTGGAGTCATTTGCCTCCTCTTATTTTCATAGATATGGCAGTGTACGTAAAGAACAACACTTTTGAGTCAGTGCTATAAATCTAAAACAAACACTTGTTTTGCCCTAGGTTTCTTACTTTGAAATTTACTTGGACAAAATAAGGGACTTACTTGATGGTAAGTAACGGCATGCTGTTTTGTTCCCCACTGGCTGGGTTGTGGGGAGTTTGGGGAATGTATTTCTTTCCTATTTATAATTGATTCAGTGCTGTCGTATTGAAAAGCTTGAATTAAATTTACAGTTGAAAGACTGAATTTCTAAATTTTATTTAAACTGGCTTAGGTTATCTGATTATCTGTCTCTTACTTTATGATAATAGAAGAGGCATTTGAATTGTTGAGACACTGTGTGCCACAGCTTTTCTGTGTAAACAAGGATGTTTCAGTGGTGTACAAAATCCAAGTGCCAGAGGTGCATTTGTGTCCAGTGTCGATACACATAGCTTGCTTATAAGCTATAGACTTCTGAGATTTTGTACTTTCTTGCCAACCAGACTACTTCTGAGTCCTGCAAACTAACATTTTCATGCATACTGTACATGTAAACCTCATGACTTACAGCCAGTCTGCAACTGAAATGCAGACTTTATACAGTATTTGTCAGAAGTTAGGTTAGATTTACATAATTACATTTTAGCCCAGAGTATGAGAATAGACCAAGCTTTAATCAGTGTTTTTACTATGTTTCTGTCGGTTAGAAGAACTTGGGAACATTACAAAAATAATAGATTGTTTCAACTGTTGTTCCAGCCTGCACCTATTCAGTTAGTCTGGAGATGTGGGAGGGGGGTAAACTGTAATATTAACACAAGAGCAGTGAAGTTGGCTGGAACTCTATTAAGCCTTGGAAATATTTGCTTTGTTCAGGAAATCCAAGTTGGTTTCATGTTTCTTCAATACGTGTTTATACTGATTTGAGCATGCAACAAAAACTCTCAGCCATGAAAATCATTTTAGATAAAAAGCCCGCCCCGGAAATTAAGGGTAACTTTTTTTTAAAGTAAGGAACAGGGAAAAAAATCCTCATTCTGAATTTGAGTTTTATAATGAGTTATACTGTGTTCAGATTATTCTTTTGTCATTCCTACAATTGACAGAATTTGTAAGTGAAATGCTCCTAATACATGTAATCTTTCTTCCAGTGTCAAAGACGAACCTTGCAGTACATGAAGATAAAAACAGAGTTCCATATGTAAAGGTATAAGGAAGACTTTCATATGTTTGATTTAGTTCATTTTTCCCCTTCTCCCCACCCCATGGGTCCTTAAACCAGCTTCTACTTTTATGTGGGGATTTCCATTTGGACCTTCCTGAACATGCACTTTGTGTGTGTGGGGGGGAACAATTAGGAGTCTGGTGGCACCTTAATAAATCTGTTAGTCTTTAAGGTGCCACCAGACTCCTCATTGTTTTGGTGGATATAGACTAACACGGCTACCCCTCTGATACTTTGTGTGTGTGTGGAGGAAATAGAATTTACATAATAAAAACCCTGAGCATGTAGGCAATTGTGAGGAAAATAAGGGGTGTGTGCATGTGCATGCCAACACGTGTTGAACTAGTGAATTTGGTGGTTTTTGTATTTGTTTGTTTGTAGGTGGTTGTTGCTTAATCCGTTCTGAATTGTAGCTGTAATAGTCCTTGCATTTAAACAGTTTTGTGAAACATTGATCAGATTGAATCATTTCTCTTTGCTTCACTTCCCAAGTGTTTTTAAATGATTACATTTCATTATACATGCTTTTAAAGTGAAACATTTATATTAATATTTAATACGGAACATGATAGAGAATTGAAGAGCATAATTTTTTTTCTTCAGAATTCATTGGTATGGATGCTATGTTTGGTTGATCTATAATCTTCCAACAAACATAATGCAAAATGTTGTCGTTTTACAAACAACAATGTAGATTGTTGTTTATCAGCTTCTTGCTCCTCTACTTAAATTCCATAGAAAATGAAATTGGACATTTCTGATGAAAAGGGGAAGTATTCTATTTTCTCTTACCTCTTATCTTCAGATGGGAGAGCAAAGAAGGCCAAATCATTCCATAAACATTACCATATTACAGGAGAGAAGGAGAGCAATCTCCCCCCTGCTCTTGAGCTGGGAATGAAAAAGTAATTGTGGCACCGGAATCTAAAAGAACTTAGAGGTTTTACTGGAAGTTATTTGATACTTCAGCATTTTCTGATTGTATAGAATCCTCTTATTTGGAGTGTTTGATTTGATTGATCCTTTAATGCAATCTGAGAGTAGAATCTTCTCAAGTTACCCACCATAAACCCTACTGAAGTCAATATGAGGGCAGATTTTGGCCATATCTCTTTTAAATGTTCATATTGGATATTTTTTTTTTTTTGCCTGAGAAAGATGAACATTTTACATTACTATGAAAAGATGCAAAGACACATTTTCTATACTTCTAAATACTGAATTTACATGTTTCTAGGGGTGTACAGAGAGGTTTGTCTCTAGTCCTGAAGAAGTTATGGATGTCATTGATGAAGGGAAAGCAAACCGCCATGTAGCTGTTACAAGTAAGTGATCTCAAACAAGTATATAAAGAAACAATAGTGCTTAGTACCTATATTTTGTCTCTTGCTTAGATTAGGAAATAACAGCCCAATCCATCAAAGCACGTGGATAATCCTATTGAAGTAAACAGGACTACTCATGTGCTTACAATTAAGGATGTGTTTAAGTATTTTACTGACTTACTCACTCTAAGATACCAGTGTGCTAGAACAGTTGGTGAACGTTGACTTTTTAATGATGATCTGTGATGTGAGAAGATCTTTTACTTTGGCCCAATAAATGACTCTTGGAGAGCATTAAAAAGCAATTGGGAAAACCAAGTGCAAATACACATTTAGGGCTAGTCCAGCTCCAACTGATAATTTGAAAACTCCTATTGACTTCAA
This sequence comes from Natator depressus, assembly GCF_965152275.1. Taxonomy (NCBI): domain Eukaryota; kingdom Metazoa; phylum Chordata; order Testudines; family Cheloniidae; genus Natator; species Natator depressus. The sequence continues at coordinate 26,282,275 of NC_134244.1, forward strand.
TGGGAGCTGAATTGGAACCTCAGTTTAACATGCATTGCAATTTCTCGACATAGGCTTTGTGAGATTCCTTACATTTTTAGCAGCGATATATACTATTGTATAACTGTGCAATGAAAGGTATAACTTTTTAAAGAATGGCTTGTGATACTGTTTTCAAAATAACATGGAGATTATTTTTTTAAGATTTGTCTTAAAACACATTAAAATATTTTTAAATACTATTTTGTAATATTTATTTTAGCAGCCAAAAGTTATAGAATGAAAAGTTATGAAATATTGTCAAGCTAGTGGGTTTTTTAAAATCATTGTTAATTGCTATTTTGTATTGTGGGTGACTGTTGTGTAGACAGTCTGTTAGTGTTGACTTTAGTTATGATGTGTGTTTCATTAAGAAAATGAGCAGTGGATGGATGCAGTAACTACATATAGCTCACTATAGTTTGTTTGACAAATTATACCTGAAAAATAATTTCTGAGCTTTTACCAGGGGAAAACAAGTAATTTTTACTTTTGAGCAATGGATTTCTATTCAATTGTAATTTAAATCAGTCCAAATTATAATGCTAGATTTCATAACTTTGGCTCTAAAATGTATTAGCTTGTCCACAGTTTACTGCTGTTCAGTAAACCTCTGATATCTTGAAAACGTGAATGTAGGCATCCGATGGGTTCCAGGCTGAGGTTTTGTTTTGTGAATTCTAGGTTTTGTTCCATATTCCCACTATGCCCCTGCCCTCACTTTGTGATTTGCTCTAGGTTTATGATTTATCTCTGCCTCAGTTTACTCATCTGTAAAGTAGAGATAATAGTTTCCTACCTAACTGATGATGAGATTCTTAACGTTCACAAAGTGCTCTGAGATTACTAAGTGAACGGTGCTGTGTTTTAATGGAATTGTCACTACTGCTGTTGCAGAATGCATTTGATGGAATCCTACTGATTTGGGGCTTCTTTGCATGCATACATTTCATTGGCTACATTTAGAGTTTTGAGACCTGAATATAACACATAAGATTTTAAAAAGTGGAATTGTTTATCCTTTTCTGTATTATCATTCAAATTTGTGGAGGAATCAGTTGCTCACAATAACACATAAAGACGGCAGAATAAGCTCTTATTCTGCTCTGTCTTTTGCTTTGTTTCCTTATCCCACTGAAGCAGTGGCCTGGACTGAGTTCCAGTAGCTGGAAAGCAAATAAACCTTTTAAAACATGTATTTATTATTTTGTATTTTTACTGCACCCTATACCAGAAATCTGTAACTATTGTCATGGTGCATTATACCATGCTAGGCATGGTGATGAAAAAGACAGATACCTTTTGATCCAGTCCCCAGACTATAGCATAGGCTGCCTTTGATGCAACTAGTGACTTTGGCACAGACAAATCTCATTACTCAAGTATATTTGGAAACTTCTTCCCTAAAAAAGCAAATGACTACCTCCTAGCCAATTCTGGCAGTTCCTTCTGAATCCTTCTTGTTCTTCAGTTTGCTGTTACTCAGTGGATTTTCCCCTACACTCTCACCTTCTTCTTTTCTGAAGTACTGTGCTCTTCTGCTTTTGCTTTGCCTTTCTTGCCACACCTAAAAAACTTCTATAGAACAGCTTTTCTTTCTGTCTTTCTTTTGACTGAACACCCAAATCTACTCTTACCTCATATCCAGCCCCACACCAAGGTGTAGAAGTCCAGACAGGAATCAACCAGAGAACGAACTAGTGCCGGGGTTGAAAGTAGGGAGAGGAAGAGGAAAACTTTGGGAATGTTGTAGAGAAAGTGAGGGGAGAAACAGAGTGGAACTGAAGTGAACACAAAGATTGCAAGCTTGGGAGAGAAGAAAGCCAGTAGTGAGGTCAGTGGTGATAGAGAAGTGGGGGTGGAGGGAAAGGAGGTGGTTACTTTTCTGACATCTTCTCTTGGATATCTCACTACAACCTCCAACACAATGTGGTTAGATCCAAGCTTATGTTGTATGGAAACTTGCACTGCACCTGACCATGCTGTACCTATTGTGTGGATCATTGAGGATTTCAGGCCCCAGAGCTCTCACTCTGACACACAAGCAACAAAAATCACTTTAAAATTCCCATACAAATCCTCATGTGTATTTCTGAGGAACTCTATGGCAACGATTACATCCAGACCCATTTCAACTCAGATGCTTTATGACTTGCATCATAATTCTCAAAAACACTTGCACTCCACACCTTAACAAACTTCCTTCCCATTCCAATATACTGTAGTCATTCTCTTGTTACAGTACTATCTTTCTTAATAATGTATTTTCTAGCCTCTGTGTGTGTGTGTGTGTGCACGCGCGTGCGCATGCTATGTCCTTGTTACCAAACACAGCAGGGGAATTGTCACATTCGGGGGGGGGGGTGCAGTCCAGACCAGCGAGAGGCTGTGTCACCGTCTGCCCCGCAACCTTGGGAGCCTCACAATGCTTTGCTATTGTAGCTTCCAACCAGGGCTGCTCACAAACAACCTAACAGCATGCAGGCCACACCCTGAGTGTCTGTGTACAGCTACACCCCTGGTCCAGCAACCCCAACCCCAGCAGCTTGTCAGCAGCCCTCTAGTCACACTCTGTCTTCTGCCAGCCTGGATTACTAGTTGCAGGGTGATACCAAAACACTCCCAGTCCCAGATTTTCCCAGAAACATGTTCTGCACTGTCCAGCCCTTTCCTGGGCAGGTTAGATATTAAAGTTCTATTGCCCCCACTAAAAGGTCAATATTCAACAATTTGCTACTTTTATTTGGCAACTGGATTAGTTTAGACAAATGTATTTAACTACAAAGAGAAGTTTAAAGCGAGTATAAGGTATTAAAGTTAGAAATGGTTATTTAAAAAAAAAAAAAAAAAAAAGATAAAACGCCTCCTACTAGCTGAAACTTACAAGCTAGACTTGGTGTAAGGTAAAATCTTTACGACATGTTCCCAGCAACAGGGGTAATCAAATTCTCATGTCAGGATCAGTCGGTCCCGAAGTCCAAGGGCTGGTTCCTTTGTCATCTTATGTGAAAAGAGAGAGAGAGCTTGGGATGTTTTTGCCCTGTACTTTTATAGTCCAGTTACCTGTTGAAATTCATTTTCCTGAGGATTACCCCTAGATAAAGTTCATTCCAGCTGTGAGAAAAGAAATATGAAGTCTCTTGGTGAAAGAGGTTCCATGTTTGCTAAGATGCAGATAGATCTGTTCCTGCCCCCCTTCATTGCCAAAGAATGGCCACTTGACCGGTGATTGCCAATCCGTTTTGATGACACCTGGGTAGAGGCATCATCTTGTCGTTTGTTTACCTCCTCCCCAGACTTGTCTGGTAAACACACTGTAGTAATAATTTCAGTTTGTTCATAACTCTTAATATGCATCTTATACATAGGTTACACAAGAAGATTGATCAGTGTGGTGTTAGTTTTTAAATGATACCTGACACGGCATATTTTGCACAGAGATTATTACAATAATGTGTAGCGTGTGAATATAGGGGTGCTTTTGATCACAGGAATATCATCTGTAATTCTGCTTTGTACTCCTAAATCTCTTGGGTTTTCATTGACTTTTTATTTTAATGAAAACAAATTAGGATTCTCAATTTTGGCCCAAAGTGTATGCTGTTTAAGAAAAATTATTTGGTGAGGGTCCTTCTAAAGAAACACTTCACATTTTCCACCCCATCACCCCAAGATCATGTCATTTATCATGAATCTGGCTAATTTTTTAGCCATGTGAGTGGAAAATAAAAGCTCATTCTAGACAGCATAAATGTTATCCACTCCTCTTGAGGGGCAACTGCTTTCAGAAGGGTTCAAGAAGTTGTTGTCTGAAATTTATACTTTCAAGTAGACTATGGTGTGGAGTTTCCATGCTTATTGACTAGTCACAGGCCAACTATGATAAAATGAAATAAGAACACATATTGGCAGATTTTTAAAATTTCTACAAATGGGAGTGTTAAAACCATTAAAAGTATTATTTCTTTATAGATATGAATGAACACAGCTCTAGAAGCCACAGTATCTTCCTGATTAATATTAAACAAGAGAATGTAGAAACTGAAAAGAAACTCAGTGGAAAGCTTTATCTGGTGGACTTGGCTGGAAGTGAAAAGGTAATGAGTACATTTTTATCAGTAATTTTTACCAGGCTTAGAAGTATTATTGTATTCCTAAATTGAGTGTGTTTTGTTGCAACTTAAATCTATGGATGTAGCTTATGCAACTTCTGGAACTAAACGTAGCATATCTATTATTATTATTATTATTTATTATTATTATTATTATTATTTATTATTATTTTATTATTAAAAGTCTAGTATGTAGGTAAGAATATTGGCTCAAACTTAATCTGTGACATGTTTGGAGTTCAAGGTCAGGCAAAGCAACAGGTCACTAGTACTAACTAGAACGAAATGCAAAACACAGCATCTGTAGTTGGTATTTAATTTGTAATGGAGCAAATTGCAACAATATAATTTTCATATAACTTGACACATTCTGTATCAGAGCATGTATCTTCATGTTTGCTTTAATGGAAGGCCAGGTTTGTTCACTAGCATCTAGAGAAAACTGTTATGGGCATGAGTATAGACTTTCCACCAGTTTTTGTTTGGGGGTGTGTGTGTCATGTAAGATGTTAGATTGGGCCATTACTGTAGTTTTAATTCAGACATATCCCATTTCCAGTGCTTCCGTTTTTTAGCATATTAGGGTGTTGAGACATTAGTATTTAATACAGTTGGTATAGCTGAAGGCTACATGTATGTTATTGAGGCTCCCTGCATGATAATTTTCATAACACTGATGGCATAAGCTATTTTTGCTTTCATTTGGATACAGAAAAAATGTTAAGCAGAATGAAATTTATATCTGTTTACTCAGAAGAATGAGCCCAAACAGAATTACAATGGAACAAATCTCCATTTTGTTGCCCAGAATTGATCTGAACATCAAAGAAAATGTTCTTAACATGCAGCCAAACAGAATGTCTGGTTGCAAATAAATAATAATAAAAAATTCCTTGGTTAGAAGGATTACTTCAGATCTAATTTAGGACTTTGTTGCATTTCTCTGCGCTGTCCACCCACACACTTTGGACTAAAGTATTTGAGAAATAATCAAACCTAAATAGTATAGATGGGTCTTCCATAATGGTAATAGACTTTTTTTTTTTTTTTGGTCACTTCAGAGACAAATGGGTAAAATAAAATGTTGTGTTGCAGTATATTGCATGGTTGGTAAAATAGCCTTCTTCATATATTGGTTGATAATTCTATTGGTGATTGGCAGCAAAAAGCACTTTCACTTAAAGAAATGTATGCATGGATTTATTTTATGTCCATTAGAGAATTCAGAATATTGTTATAGCAGTTTGGAAAATGAGTTCCCAGTTAGCTTCCCCTCATCCTTAAATTCACAGATTTGTGATTTTGTTAAATTGGTTTGGGGGCATTAGGAAGACAACCTGAAATTATGCAGCCTCTCAGTAGGTTAGCCTGTTCATTGATGGAAAAATTTTTCACTTGTCCGTGAGGTAGCATCCATTTCCCACAGCTGGATGCAGAAGTAATATCAGACATATATTGTACCTTTAGCGGTACAATTAAAAAGAAATATATGGCCTGATCCTACACTTCTTAAAATTCCCATTGAACTCAGTGGTTCCTTTGACCAAGTAAGGACCCACCCATAGACGATGTTTCTTCTTTGAGCTAATGGGAAGAGAACCAAGAGAAAGATGGGAAAATGCCATTAAATAGACTTTGTCTAAGGTACTTTAAAAGTATTAGATACCCTCAAACTAAAGAAGTTATTTTAAAAAATGTAACATTTTTGCTCTTCCAAGGTTCTGTAACTTTTCCATTGTCTCTTCCTGTATCGTAACATTATTTGCACAAGCCCTCATTGACAATTTAATCTGACATATTTCTGCTATCTGGTAGGTCAGCAAAACTGGAGCAGAGGGCTCTGTTCTTGATGAAGCTAAAAATATCAATAAGTCTTTGTCTGCTCTGGGCAACGTGATCTCAGCCTTGGCAGAGGGAACTGTAAGTAATCCTTTTTACTTTTTGTGCTACTAAATAATAATTAAAAAAAGCTATATTTGTCAATCAGCTTTCTTTACCATGGATACATGAAATAAGCCGACATTTCCATTTAGGAAGGAGAAAGGGGAGTATTAGCTTTGAACTGTAAACTAATATAACACTGTCCTTTTCTACTGAATCTAGAAAGTATAATGAAAACTAACTCCTAGTGACTACCAGTTGAACTATTAGCAGGCACAACACATCTTAATAGAATTAAAACAAGTATACCTATGTCACGCGTTGCAAACTCAGTAAAGTCTAAATTGTTGGTATCTCGTGCTCTTTCTAATGTGCCTATTAAAAACATTGTTTGAAGAGTAATTTATCTGTCTTTCAATTAGAAAACCCATGTTCCATACCGAGACAGCAAAATGACCCGAATTCTTCAAGACTCCCTAGGTGGGAACTGCAGAACTACCATTGTTATCTGCTGTTCTCCCTCTATCTTCAATGAAGCAGAAACCAAGTCTACCCTAATGTTTGGACAAAGGTGAGTCCACCCAGCATTGGCCTGGACGTTGTTTCTTCTGTCTGCCCGCCCTGGCTGCAGGTTCTGAACCAGCTGAATTGCAGAGTGTTTAGAAGAGAACTATGTTAGGTGGACATTGGTTTTTAAATAGAGGCTTCAGTTTCTGTACAACCTGTAGTTAAAAAAAATTATTTTGTCCTGAAGGATGCTTCAGAAATATAAATGGTATAGTTGTTCCTTGGATTATAAGAAAAAATAAATGTTACAATGGCAAGAAACTAAACTAGTCAAGAGTTCAAAGCTTGTCACTGGAAGGACTAAGCACAGTAGCATCACTTCAAAATGTTATGGAAATGGCAACAGCACTGTGTTTTTCATCCCCGAGCTAACCCCGTAGCCAACTTCTGGTTTTGCTTCATCTAGGGAGCTTTCACTTGAGGCTGCTTTTGAAGCTTTTGAGGTTTAGTTTTCCCTTGAATGACAGCTTGATGTAACTGACTGGACTGCAAAGGAAGCATTTTCTGCTGCCACTTAGGAGGAATATAATGTGGATTTGTGTGTAATGTCTTTTTCAGTAGGTTTATGCATAAATGGGATCTTGCCACTTTTAAAGATCTCTGGAGATGAAGGCAAGGATGAAGCAAAAAGGGTGGAAATGGTCAGAATGAAAATCTTTGTCTCACACTGGTCCACAAGAAAGTTCTATGAAGTCCATGGTGGGAGTCTGTAAAAATATGCCAGACTCATTGAATAATTAGTGTTTTTATTATAATCTATGGAGCCTCTGATACTTTTGGAAATGACTTGCTTTGTGTAGTGTATGACTGATAAACAAAACAATATGTGCTAATAATTGCTCTTTGCAATGTAATTTACTTAACCATTGTATAATATATTGGAATCTCATTTATCTGTCAGAAATTGGGTTATGTTTTTTCAGGTGCACAAATTGCAACAAAACCCACCCTTCTGAAGGAGCATTTTACAGGGGATGGTATAAGAATGTGTAAAGTTTTACCTGGCAACCCTTTATTCATTATGGCCCCATTCCAGCTTCTATGAAAGTTGATAGCAGTTTTGCTATTGACTTCAGTGGGAGAAGGATGGGACCTGTATTTCTTAATCAGTGCCTGATGATGATGACTTCCTTGCATATAGACCAAAAGGGGCATAAAGAGTGCAATATGTTGGGGCGGGGGAGCAGTGAGGGGGCAAAGGAGGAGGTGAAAAGGCTCACAATTCCTGTCCCTCTCTATGCATTTGGAGCTTTGCTGTGTGGGGCAGTTAGTGGGTGGAGCCAGAGGTGACAGTGAGTGGAGCCATTCTGCAGCACTCTTCCCTTATGGACATTCTGATGCTGCTCCAGTATTAACTTGCCCTTGGCATCTGCTAGGACCCAGATGTGGCAAAGCAGACATGAGCTATGGGAAGCATGACTGACTTCCTGTGAGTTCTGCTGCCACTGGGGAAGGATCTTTGTCCCCTTCCCACTCTGTGGCACCATAAACTGCTCACTTTGAATAGGAGCATGCGGAAGAACTCCCCAGGGAGAATTTTATGGGGGTTTTCATTCTGGGTTTTTGGTGGGAGTGGAACATCTGGCCCATTGTAGTTATGACAAAATTTTATAAATCAAAAATCACTGTAAAATGGAGAAATAGTCATTTCTATGCTTAGACTGAGGGATTATTAAAGATTTTCTTGTTCATTAATTTTGTTTTCATTTAAATGTATATCATCATGCAAAAATAAATTACATTTCTTGGAGACATTTGCTCCTTATTGATACGTAATAACTGAGTAGTGAAACTGAGTAAAATGCAAATATTAGGATGCAATAATAATAATTATAAAAACATTGCTATGTAATGGATCAGTGGTTGTGGCTTATTGGCTTGAATACTGCCCGCTGTTAGAGGCTGGGAGCGGGGAGTTACTGTTAAACAGTATGATGGGGTCACAATGCTGTCAACTTCATACCTGTAATTTTTTCACTTTGAATTCAGTACATTCTGGTGAATGTTTACACCTCCTCATAACATAACAAAATAAATAGTCCCTATTGCACCAACTACATCTGTCTGAATAAATTGCTTGTCCCTTTTCCTTTTTGGATAGCGCTTCAGTCCAGTGAAGCAGTTAAATAGGTGCTTAACTTTAAGCATGTGAGTAAATGCTTCATTGGGGCCTCGATGAGGTTAACACTGAGCTGCCTGTTTGTAGAGATAAAGGTCAGAACACACCAAGTTGGATACCATATAATTTTACAGTTCCGTTTAGGTGACTATAGGTTAACATATTTTTAAAGCTGTAAGAACATCAAAGGTACTTTCCCTTCATAAACATGTATTAATCCCCTCTAACATTACTGGAAATGATATGCACATTCACTGTGTGTAGATAGTGCCATATATGTATCAAAACCTCATTTTATACATACATAGCGAAGCTCATTGAACATCTGAAGTCCAGTTTCTGTATTTGGATTTTCATCACTCTGGGATTCAAAAATAGACCTTATGTTCAGAAGGCAAATCAGTTTTTAGAAACTGTATGACTTAGCACAGTTTGGCTAACGAGAGCCTTGATTTCTGCTGCATGAATAATAGATGCAGTGCTGTGAATTTGTTTCACTTACTGTGTCATATGTAAAACTAGAAATAAGTTTTTTTTTGTTATCAACCACGCTTTTAGAATCACCTAATGGAGCCATGAAGAAAGTTTGTTAAAAGAATTACGATAATCAGGCTTTTCAGCTAATAATTAGCCTGTGTCTCTGGGCTAGTCATTGGAAGTAATCTATTTAGAAAAGTAGTTTCTTTATCAGCTCTTCTGCATATGTGCTTTATACACTGCATCTTTGGATTGTTAAATTGCTTGTCCTAGGTGTATTTAATATTCCTTTGCTTTAAGTTTGTTTAACTTGATACTGTTGCCTTCACTCTGATCAGCTCAATAGTTGAGCAATCCAAGGGCCGTCAACACTGTAGCTTGACTAACTAGAGCTGGTGATATTTGTGTGGCGAACAGTAAATTCACTGAAAACTGCATTTTTTTTTCCCATGTCACTGAAACTATTTGCTAATTTGAGTTGAATTTATTAAATAGTTTCAGGTGAAAAAAATTGGGCATTTTTTTAAAATCTAAACTGCTTGTTTTGACAATTTTGAAATGTTTTGACTTTTCATTTCAAAATGGCATTTTGTTTCTAAGTTTAGATTTTTTATTTAAAGTAAAAAAAAAAAAAAAAACCCACCTGAAAATGATCCAAAATAAAACAAAAAAACTGACATTTGTATATGGTTGAACAAAATGTTTTCTTTGACCCAAAACAATTTTGTCCCCCTTCCCGTGAGGAAAAAACAAAAAAATTGATTTGAACCTAAAATTGAATTTTTAATTTTTCACTTTGGCCCCCAAACTGAAAAATCAGTTATTTGCTCTGTTCTATTCCTAACTCATTTTATTTTTAGAAAATATATATTCAAAAGCAGATGCCCTGCTAATTCTTCTGCATGTTTTGGGTGGTGAGTTGTGTGGGGATTTTTTTGTGCAAAACTGCAATCACTGCTGGGGTAAAATAATTGCAACTGAATCAACTTCATTCATTGTTACTGTTGATATACGTATTAGGGTTTTGCTTACTTCCTACTCTAACAGTATAATAAGGCTTGTAGTTTTGTTTATGCTTTTCTAAGGCACACAAAGGCCTTTGGATATTGAGTACCAACAATTTAAACATTTATTAGTATTATTGGCCTGTATCGCTCTTGGAGCATATCAGGCAGGATCTCTCAAGTTCAGCAGTTTTGGCCCTTGTCAGTATCTGGATGGGAGACACCCTAGGAAAGGCCAGCGTTCTTCATGCATTTGTGCTGTGATTTTAGTAGGCGGTACTTTTAATCATTTCTGAGACAGTGCCACACTATGGCTTTAGGGGGGGCAGCATGCCATGGAAGGAGTCAGCTTTAGAGGGGAAGTAGTGTTATCCATTTTTACGAGCTGTGGTCACTAAAGATTTTTTTTCTCTCCTTTTGAGAGAACAGGGTTAGCCATGACATCCCAACCACATTACAGTTTGGGTAATTACATTCTGCCTACTTAAACTCCCTCTGCAAATTCAGCTGGATCTAATATTTTTGTGCTAAAGTGGTACACAGTGTTACTTTATACTGTCCAAGGTGAATCACAAAATTTATATTAAAATCTGTTCCTAACTCTACATGCAGAATCCTTCTTCTAACCAAGCTGTGGGAGAGAATTCTTCACAGACATGAGTTTTAACTAAATTGAAGAAAATTAAGGCAAGACTTTCTGGTGCTGAACGCCTCCCACAGCATGTTTTTTTTTGTTTTTGTTTTGTTTTTGGGGGGGGGGTGTTAATTTAAAAGGGATTTTTTTTGAACTTCTGTACCTCAAAGTGGATCTTCTTTTTGAGACTTGACCCCTTTACTAACCAGTTTGCTGTATTTGCCATATGAAAATGTTCATATTTAAGCTCCAAGGGGCCAAGGTGTTTAAGAGAAGAATGAACTGTGGCATTGTACTTTATCCTAAGTACTTTATCCATTGTCCTAAGGTGCAGGCATTCAGTTTTTTGGTTCTGTTTTTTTAAATCTGAATCCTTGCTATGTCACACTGAGAGAAATACTGTGATGAAAACAATTTAATCACTTATTTTCATGCCTTCCTTATTATTGCACAGAGCCAAGACTATTAAGAACACAGTCTCCGTGAATCTAGAGCTGACTGCAGAAGAATGGAAGAAAAAGTATGAGAAGGAAAAAGACAAAAACAAGAGTTTGAAGAATGTTATCCAGCATCTGGAGATGGAACTGAATAGGTGGAGAAATGGTAAGAAACAGTGAAACAAAATATGTATTTATTTTTAATTCTAGATGTTTAAATCTTTCTTTGAATTGGAAAACAGTCATACAAGTTTTCAACACACAAATACAAAATTTCCAAATGATGATGAGCTATATTGAACTGGTAAAAGACACTTCCATGATAAATGATTATTCAGTCTATTAGGTTCATATATATAATACAGAACCAGAAAAAATGGAACATTGGGGTACCAAGGTGGCCTAGTGAGTTAGTTCACTAGTCTCACCTCATGAAGACTGGGTTTGAGTTGCCATAACTAAAAATTAGTTGCATCACCATTAGACCGCAAACTATTGACCTGCTGTATTTGCCATAACTAGCAGGTTTTTTTGCTCAGAGAAATACGAGCACTGGAATAGGAAATAATAAATCAGGATTGAATTGGAGTGACAGTTGTATAAGGAAATTTGCACAGCATCTGTCTGCATTGTACTAGTCTCAGAACAGTACTAAACATTCACTTTCATGAGTACCTAATTTCACCATAGTGTCTTTGGAAGAACTTTAAAGCCTTTGAGTTTGGGGATGGATGTGCATAGAAACTTAATTCATGTATTGCTGCATCTTCTGCCTTTTTTTAACTGATGTTGCTTACCACTTTGAATCACTGTGCTAAAGCAGAATAATTCCTTTCAAGATTACCATTCTGCAAAGTTGGCCATTTTAATGGCTCCTTAGAATCTTTAGATCACTTTTTGCCCTTAGGGGGTATGTCTACACTGCAATTAAAACCCATGGCTGGCCTGGACTAGTGGACTAAGGGGCTGCTTAATTGCATTGTAGATATTCTGACTCAGACTGGAGTCGAGGTGAGAGGGTCACAGAGCTCAGGCTGCAGCTCGAGCCCATATTTCTATATCTCAGTTAAACAGCCCCCACAAGCCCAAGCTGGCTGGCCTCTGCCAGCCATGGGTGTCTAACTGCAGTGTAGACATACCCTTTGTGACTGCAGGTGCCTTCATTGCCCTTATGGGGAACAGCAGCCATAGCTGCCTCTGTGCTTATCTCAGTATCAGAGGTGGTCACAATCTCTTCTAAGGGCTTGAGAGAGGGCAGAGATGATATTCTTAAAAAGCTAGCTTGTCACTTTCCCAAGCCGATCCAGTTCAGGGTAGATAAAACAGAGGAGGTATTTACTTGAAGTTATAATAGACCAGAGGTGCCAAACCCTTCCATGATAAGGGCCATATTTTACAGAGAGAGTCTCATGAACAATCTGCTTCCTCCTCTTCATGAGTATGTGGTCTGCTTCCCTCTCATTTATGATTGCATAGTGTCTGTGGCAACTATAACATTGCTTATGCAGAAAAGTAGTATTACGGAAGTATATATTTTTAGTGTCTCTTAATGCTGTTTAGCAGTTGAAAAAATTAGGAGGAGGAGTCCATGAACCACAATTTTAGGAGCCTATATAAGCAATACTAATTATTGCAGGTTGGATTTTTTTTTTTTTTTTTTTTTTTTTTAAGTTTCAGGTCTCTGTTGCACACTTTAGGAGCATACGTAATACAGAACTAAATCTTAAAACATAAAAAAACAAAACGACCCCTAGCCTAAATAATATTGTTTTAAGTTATCATACTTAACAAACATCTAATTAATGGCACCTTCCACCTCATAGCAACGGAACTGCTGACCATCAGGCTGTAACTACTTGGAGCCAAGCCTAGTAATGCCTGCCATTGTCTGGTTCATCCTAGTCTAGCCTCCACCAGTTTAGCTCATTTCCCGGAATGGTAGAAATCCCCTGACTCTTTAACACTCAGATGAAATGTTCATGCTCCTGGAAATCCATAGAGGCAAGGAAGATCCTAGTGTTCAACAAAGCTTAAAAAAAATCCTACATACAGATACATGTAATATTGGAATTGGACATGTTGGTAATCCCTCTCATGCTCACGCTTGTCTGTAATAACTTTTTAGGACAAGATCATTTTCTGCATTTGGAGTTGATAAAAACACCCAGATGGGGCAAAATATTGGTATTGATTTTTTGTGTGTGTGTGAAGCAAGGTCTGAAAAGTCTTTTGTTTAATTTTAACCTTAACATTTGGTGTGTTCCAATGGTTTTTCTCAAAAGAAATGAAGGAATTTGTGATTAAATGATTTTGTCTTTGTTAACCACTAAATTGAATTAATTTACTACAAGTGAACACAATTTCAGGTAATTTTTCTAGAGCATAAATGGTCATATGATAGCTGCAATTACACAGTTGCTTGTCTAACTGCATAACGAATAGAAAATTATATTTTTAATTTATTTGTTACTACAGTGTTCAATTAAGTTGATCTGAAGTAACTGGGCTGTTGTAGTCATGAAATCATAGAGCATTTACTTGGTAAATAACTGTGAAATTTATAAACAGAAAATGTAATGTTAAGATTTTTTTTTCCTGTAAGAGATCTTCTTTAATGTGGTTTTCACTGTGGTTTGTTACAAAATAATTAAACTAGCATAATAACAATACATACAACTATTATAAGGCATCTAGCTCCAAAGTCTGTTTTCAATTAAACCAGTGTAAATCTGAAGTAACTGCACTGAAGTTAGTGATTTGCTTTAGACTTACACTGTTACAGCTGAAAGGAGACACTGGCCTCTGGAATGGCTATCACTAATTGCACAGAGCTCTGTTCTCTTCCAGTGTACCAACAGCTTCTGGAAGTCAAAAGCTGCACAGCAAACTTTTGAGCTAGACCAATTATTTCAGCTGGCAAGACTGCAAGAAGTTTACAATATGTTTCATAAGTAATAAAATTCACATAGGGTCACGGGAAGGCACAGAAGAGGAGATACAAACATTTATAAAGGATCTTATTAATTTCTCACCTTTATTTTAATTTTTTAATAGCTATTTTCCAGCATGGAATTGTACTTTCTGGTGCATCTAGTATAGCTGGATATCTCCTTGGTGTGAGCTTGTCATTAGAATAAGCAATCTGTTAGAACTGCATTAGAGACTGTCAGTCTGATCACTCGCCTGCCCTCCTGTGGCTTTCACATGGAATTTCTGTGGAGATCAGTAAATGTGCTGTTCTGAGTAGCACAAAGAGTGGAATTGCTATTCCATTCTCTGTGTAGGGTTCGGTTCATGTAGGGGGAGAGAAGGTAATTTGGTAGGTAGTTTTTGTATTTGAAATTTCAGCATGTAAATGCCAATTTATAGGATTTTATCTACTCCAGCATTCTGACAAATAGTGACATTTTGACAAATAGTTAACTGTGGCTATCTTTACTTAATACTTGACTGCAGTTTTTTTCTTCTTAAAAATAAACTGTAATTATGGGGAAAATCACTTGAATGGGGTCATTACAAAAATTTTTTTTTACTTCAGCCAAATCCTGTGTGTTTATGCAGCTAGTAATCGAAAGGTTAATTTGTATGCTACATACAAAAAACACTGATAGTCTGAAGTAAATGCACACCAGTGATTTGGCATGGACAGATAGGTCAATTACACTCATTTTGAATATCATATGTAAAATCTTCTATGGGAAGAGGCAACTGCTTTTGATTTTGATGAAAGCAGGAGAAATCAAACCTTTCTGTTTATATAAATGCTCTCTTTCCCCAGGTGTTGTTTGTGGTTGTATTCCTTATTACAGTCAACTGACTGCAATGATAGCTTTCTTGGGCCATCTCTAGAGACTCAGGCCACTTCCGTGCAGGGAATATTTCTCCATTAGTGCAGTGAAATTGCCATGGAGACAGTTTGCCTGGTGTTGGGTCTTGTGTAGTGCTGGGAATTTATAATCTCCTAATATGCTTGTATGTTTGATTCTATGTTTGTTAAATGTAACTTTCCAAATCTCCTTTCCATCCTAGAGGGACAGTAGCATTTTAGAAAAGGGAACACAGATGCATGGCTGTACACAGAGTAACCAGTTCTTACAGAAAACTGTCTCCTTTTATTTTTTTTCTTAATGTATGCACTTTCTCACCCCCAATTCTGTCTCACTGGCCTGGCCTAGAAGCAGATTAACTGCATTCAGAAATATATTATTGGCTGGCTGTCTGACCTTCTGAATAGCATTGTTTGGTGGAAGGCTCTGTAAAAGGTGACTTTCTCTCCAAATGAAGCTGTAGTCGAAACAAAGATGTGTGCACAAATCCCATTGAAGTCAGTCAGCGCCAAGTAAGTGTGCACATACCCAAGGACAGAATTTGACTTGTGTATTCTAGTAAGAAGGATAATGTCATATAGTTTTAAGACCCAAATTTCGGTAGTGGTGGTTTTTCCATGCAAAGCAATATGAATGGAAAAGTTTGACTTTTTAAAAACCAAAAAAAGAAAATTAAAATGTTTGAACTTTTTTTTTGTAGAGGTTACTTACACATCTTGGGAACCCAAACGTAACAGCACTGTTCTAGTTCCCAAGGGCCAAAAAGTATCTGCTTTCATTGTTTAATATGAGCGAAATGCAAAAGCTAAATCAATAGCATAAATGGTGAAAAATAAATTATATTTAACATTTTCAGTATTAATCATATAAAGTGATATCAGCAATGTAGACAAGGAATATTTTTAATGTTGGATTTCTAGGGTGCTTGATTTTCATGTTATATGTCTAATAATTTTGTTGTTTTTTTAAAGCTTGAAAATTTTATTTTCTCACTAACTTTGATTACAGCTGGGAAATATTGATCATTGCACTCCCAGGCCCTGTTCTTTCTCCCAGGGCTGAATTACCATGTCTCCTTTTGTTTTGTTACATTTGCGTTATTTACTTGTTTACCTAGCAGCGTTATGGATAGTGTCTGCACAGTTGACAGGAGTGACTGCTAGTTATTTCATCTATGGAACAACAATATCGTAGGCTCTCACTTAAACTGTAGCTATTCTCTCGATTTAAAAAAATCTTCATGCAGAATAGTGGAATTTAACCTTCCCAAACCCCATACAATACACACAGTATTTACCAACTACAGGAGTGTTTCCACCAGATTATAATGAACATCAATTCAATTTTTGGCATTAACTACTTGCCTGTTCCTTTTCAATGAATTGCAAGAGACTAGTAATTGGAATGCACATATGTTTTTTGTAAAGAAAATATTGTTCAGAGAAAATTCTTCTGAAGAAAAAAGTTTAAGAACATCATATCTAGTTTTATTCTGCCACTGCATACCAATCTAAATCATTCCACTTTAGATGCCCAGAGTTACAATTGCATGTTGCTTTTCGCTGTTTCAGTCTCTGTGACTGTATTGGAACTTCGCTGTTTTCATGCAACTGTTTTGATCTTTGTATTCCTATAGTAATACGTAGGGGTGGGAAGGAGAGGACAGCAGGAAAATGGGGAAAATAGATACTTAAGCCTAATATGCTTTAAAATGAGTCTGGATTTTTTTTGTCTCTTACTTACATCATTCCTCCTCCTAATTACCAGTGTGGGGTGTGACCATACCATCCCTGAATCTGACTTAATACCTGTTTTTATGGTCTCTTCCTTCTAGCTCCTTTGACTTGTGCTAGGGACCAGTCTGACAGCTGAGTTCCTGGCCTCTTGTTTTCAGAACTGCCTCTATTTCCCATGGATTCTAATAACATGCTTCCTGCAACTGTTTCCTCTCTGCCACTGCAGGAGAAGCAGTGCCTGAGGATGAGCAGATCAGTGCTAAGGAGCAGAAAAATCTGGAGCCCTGTGACAACACACCCATCATTGACAACATTGCACCTGTTGTTGCCAGCATCTCAACTGAGGAGAAGCAGAAATACGATGAAGAGATTACCAGTCTCTACAGACAGCTGGACGACAAGGTCTGGAAATTGTTTCTTTGAGTCTATTCTAAGTACATAAACTGTTTCCAACAGTCAATGGGTACATGTACCCAGCTGTTTCATTATCAGTGCTGTATCCTTCCCAAACTTCAAGCTGTTGTCCCTTCTATTTACTATTTAGAATAGGCCTACACTACATCTTCACAGCTTGGGAGGGACGTGCACGGCTGCCTACCCTCACAGTGGTGAGAGGCACCTGTGAGGCTGCCCCTCTCCACAGGTGAGGGGGCTGTTGGCTTACTCCAGTTTTTTATATAGTTTTAAGAAACACTTTCTCTGCTATATACTTTTATTTAAACTAGTCTCTGTGTGTGTTCTTGGCTTGTAGCCATAGCCTAATTGCCTTCAGTTTTCTTCCTCAAAGTTGCTCATTTTCAGTCTAACCATAGTATGGAACTGTTTGAACTGCTTTAGGGATTTCTCTGTGTTGTGTATAGGAACTTTGTGTTCTTACCGCTGTTACTCTTGAGTGTCTCTGTTTATGGTAAATACTGGTCCTATGGATTATTTTTTCCCCTTATGCAGTCCCACTGTGACTATAACTGCACAGAACAGTAAACAGACTTTGACTTTTCTATTACTGGTTAATCATCCTAAAAACAGTAAGCTCATCTGATATCTACAGCTTGATATTTAATACTCACTAGCTGATATGAAAATAGAACAGGGAGAGCCTTCCAGCCCGGTTTGATTTTTTTTTTTTTTTAACATCTAGTGAATTTTGGCACCAGAGCCATATAATTGAAACTCACTAAACCTCTACCAATCCTCCATTTTACATAATTACTCAGTGTGGAGGTCACAGATTTTCTATATTTTCATTTTGAGCCCCATGAATCTTCTTTCTGGGTGGGTAGGAAGCAATCCAGGATTCGAAGTCCCACCACCAGATCTCCTGTATCCATCTATTTTACTCCACAATTTCTTCATGTATGTCTCTATACAGCTCTCATTGAAGTCTATGGAAAGATTGACATTAATTTGTAAGGGCCTGACCCACTTCCTCCTGAATTCCTCACCTTTTCCAGGAGATCCAGAACCCACATCAGTTATCTACCACCTCATCTCAACATTATTTAGGAGCAGGCAAGGGTGGGAGGGGAAGAGAGCATGAGATACAAATGTTAAATTAAAATTTAATAAGTAAAATCTAAGACCATCCTTTAGGTCTTCTAATGCATCTTGTCTGATCTACGTCAGTCTCCTAGAATGCAAGTACCTTGAGACAGGAGTCTTTTTTATTTGTCTTGTGCAGGTCCAATACATAATCAGTACTTCTCAAATATATGATAGAGGAATTTATTGGGCACCTATCATTCTGAATAGGTGGGCTTGGGTGACAAAAGAAAATACTTCTGTTCGGGAGATTTTAACTATAACATATATGTTAGGAGTGCCAAAAGATAAGGACATTTTGGCAAAAACTGATGATTGCTTAAAAATATTCCTGAATCAAAACTTCATTTTAACTCATGTATTTTTTCATCAGGGTTGTTCAACACAAATGGAAAATCATGCGTAAAAAGCTGCATTGGCTCTCTGCTGATAGCTAAAAGCTGTTGGACTCAGGAGAGCACAGGGACTGCACTTGTCTCTGAGTCCTGAATGCAGTGGGAGAGAGTGTTAGGGCTACTTGAACATGTGCTTTCCATTGTGCTCTTGTCCCTGGACAAGGACCATGCACAGTCTGACCCCAGAAATATCAAGCAGTGTTTTAATCCTTGATTTGATTTTTTAAAATACCATCTGAGCTGCTTGGTGAAATTGCGGATATTCCATATAGCTTATCAAGAGGTAAAAATTCTAGTCATAAAGTACTTAACTACTTACTCTCCCCCATCCCCTCTAAAGCCACACAGGCTATATTATTCTTCAGAGGACTAACTGTAGATTGTTGTAGTCACTTGCACTTTTTTTGAGATTTATTTCTCCAGGAAATATAGGAATGCACAATTCAATCCATTATTACACGATTGTAGGGAATATGAAAGGTGGTGATTTTCCCTAATATAAAAACAAGACTTTCCCATTTATAACTCTCAAGAACCCACATTTTATGTTTACAGGAAATCTGAAAGACCATTTTAAGTGTTGGGAGTGAAGTGTCCTATATACTATACTTGATAGCTAGCCTTGCCATCAGAAATCAATCTATTGTTTAGGATGGCTGCCAGTAAAATTCAGAATTCTGATGGAATCCGATGGGGCACAAAAGCAGCCACTTAAATGCTGAGTTGCTTTACAGATAGACATCCCTTTTCACAAGAATGGATGAGAGCGACTTTGTCAGCTGCCAGGATTGACCTGTCTATCTGAATCCATGCTTTTAGAGAATATATTCAGTGGCGTCCGACACCTCTCTTCTACTTCTGCATTCAACAACAATTTCTAGCTCTGAGGATATTGTCTTAACTAAAAACCTGAAATGTCAATAGAATTGCAGTATCCACACAAAGGTGGATAATGTTTCCTTCAAGGTCTTTGATATGGAAGGAAAGAAATAAATGTAACAAAGTGTACCCATGTTTTATGATGTATTTTTTTAATGAAGTTCAGGACTGGCCCTAGTTCTTGTTTAATAAACCTATCTCTAATCCATTTCCATTCAGAATAGAGTGGCAGACATTTTTATAAAATAATATCTATATTATCACAGCTAAATTAAACTTTTGAACGTCAAACATTTACAGTGAAACTGCTGACTTATCTTTCCGTATAAAAGCACCTCCATTTTGGAGTCACCAGGATTGTCAAGATTTTGGAACTCTTTCAGTGTAAGGAGGGAGAGACGAGATATAAATGTGTGTTTGGAAAAGCCCTTAATTGGAGTCTACAACCATAGCACTGAAGATCTTGTTGTGTTATACAATTACAAATTGACTAACACTGGTTTGTTTGCTTGATGCAGTTACTGCCATTCCAGTGTCTTAGTCATGATCTGAGGCAAGCCTACTTAGCTGCATGTTAAGATTTTTATTGAGACATCTAATCACTTATGTATTTTTTAACCATGTAGCTGTTATTTATAATTCTTTTTCTTCTGCCCATCCATATTTATACTGATTTTATTTCCATCTTGGGGCATTACTGTTGTACAGGTCCCGCAAAAGAAAAGAAAAGGGTTCAAATCCAAATTACAGAAATAAGTCTTTTTATTAAATTGCAGGATGATGAAATCAACCAGCAGAGCCAGTTGGCTGAGAAACTAAAACAACAAATGTTGGATCAAGATGAGGTAAAAAAAAAAAAAATCCAAATAACCTTTGTTAGAAAAATTTTGTTTCACAGGGAGCTTTTGTTTTTTAATATTACTGTATTAGCTATGCTGCTAAATGTTATAACTGGCTAAAAATCTATTGGATGAGAGTTGCCTTATGTGACAGATGGAAGGGTTTAACCTTTGGGTTTGTTAGTTTGGTCATCTTGAGAATTTGAAGTCTAAATGGGCACACATTCGAGTACGCCATATTGCTGGGCCATAATATAGAGCAGGGGTGGGCAAACTACGTCCCGTGGGATGGAGCCAGCCTGTGAGCTGTTTTAAGCCAGCCTGCGAGCCGTACCATGTGGCTCGGCCCTGCTCCGGCGCTCCAGCTGGGGTGCTGGGTTGGGGGCCGCACCACGCGGCTCGGCCCTACTCCGGTGCTCTGGCTAGGGCACTGGGTCAGGGGCTGCACCATGGCCCCGCTCTGGCTCCTACATGCTCCAATGGCCCCATCCAGCACTCCAATGGGAGCTGCAGGGGCAGTGCCTGTGGATGGGGCAGCGTGCAGAGCTGCCTGGCTGCGCCTCCACATAGGAGCCGGCGAAGGGGCATGCCACTTCTTCCAGGAGCCGCTTGAGGTAAGCGCCGCTCAGAGTCTGCACCCCTGAGCCTCTCCCCATACCCAACCCTCTGCCCCAGCCCTGATCCCCTTCCTGCCCTTCAAACCACTCGGTCCCAGCCCAGAGAACCCTCCTACACCCCATAGTCCTCTTCCCCAGCCCAGAGCCCGCACCCCTTCCACACCCCAACCCCAATTTTGTGAGCATTCATGGCCCACCCGACAATTTCTATTCCCCAATGTGGCCCTCGGGCCAAAAAGTTTGCCCACTCCTGATATACAGGATGGTAACTCTGGGGGTTTGAAAGTGAGAAATGCTGGTAAAACATTTTTCACTATGTTCGTCTTGTAAAATGCAAGCCAAGGTGGACGTTAGCCAATTACCTGAGTTCCTTGGGAATACTGACACTTTAAAAATTATTACTACTGGTGAATTAGTAGTGCCCAGGATTGGGCATTACTGATTGGTAGGTTGCATAGTTTAGTGGAGTGTCTGTGGAAAATGGAATCAGTTTTTCTTGAGTTTTCATCCTGGCACTGCCACTGATGTGCTCTGAGGCCTTAAGTGGATCAGTTAATATCTCTTTGTATCAGTGTCTGTGTCTGGAAAAGGAATATGCGTGTGTTTAAATGAGGATGATCCTTACCTACCTCACAGAGATGGTAAGAGGATACAGTAGTAATTGTGTGAACATGATGTAAAGTACGGCACAAATGCTAAATCACTATTATTGAGCTTCTCAAATGTAGTTGTGGTATTTTTTTGGAAAATTGGAGGAGGTGAAATGTTGTATAGTGCGTTAAATTCTCTATTTTTTGCTTTCCTTTCTTTTGCCATTTGACCAACTTTTTTTTTACATTTTAAGCTTTTCTTGGGTCAAGTTCTGCTGTTAAAGCAGTCGAAATACAGAGTAACTCTACCGCACCAGTGCAGCAAGTGAACTGAGATCCATTAAACATAGAAAAATTCGCCCCTTCACCTACCTCTTTTTTCTTTTTTGAGAGTTCTTCGTGCTTATTCCCCATATTTCTCACCTCAGTAACCAGACATGATACTGATTTGATTGCCCCTCTGTGTTCTCTCTTTTCTTTCCCTTTTTCCTCCTGTAACGGCCCATGCTCTGCCTAGATTCTGACCCTTGTCCCAGGTCTCCATGTTTTTGACTTACCTGTGGGCTTTTGTCTTCTGCCCCCATCAAATGTAGTTTAGAACCCTCCTCACTAGGTTAGCTATAGTAAAAAAAGAAGAATGATCAGAAACACAGATGAGCACAATATGTTGGGGAAGAGTCAACACAGCTTTTGTAAAGGGAAAGCACATCTCACCAATCATTAGAATTCTTTGAGGGGGTCAATAAATGTATGGACAAGGGTGATCCAGTGGTTTTAGTGTACTTGGACTTTCAGAAAGCCTTTGACAAGGTCCCTCACTAAAGGCTCTTAAGGAAACTAGGTAGTCATAGGATAGGAGAGAAGGTCCTCTCATGGATCAGTAATTGGTTAAAAGATAGGAAATGAAGAGTAGGAATAAATGATCAGTTTTCAGAAGGGGGAGAGGTCCCGAAGGATCTGTACTGGGACCAGTGCTTTTCAACATAGGGTGACCAGACAGCAAGTGTGGAAAAATCAGGGTGGGGGGTAATAGGCTTCTATTTGAGAAAAAGCCTCAAATATCGGGACTGTCCCTATAAAATCGGGACATCTGGTCACTCTATTTCAACATAGTACATAAGAAAATAAGAATGGCCATACTGGGTCCAACCAATGGTCCATCTAGCCCAGTATCCTGTCTTCCCACAATGGCCAGTGTGACAAGCTTCAGGAACAAAATAGGTAATCATCAAATGTTCTGGAAAAAGGGGTACATAGTGTGATGCCAAAGCTTGCAGATGATAGAAAATTACTCAAAATAGTTAATCCAAAAGCTGACTGTGAAGAATTACAAAGGGATCTCACAAAACTGGGTGACTGGGTAACAAAATGGCAAATGAAATTCTGCACATTGGAAAATCTCAACTATACATACAAAATAATGGGGTCTAAATTAGCTGTTACCACTCTCAAGGAAGAGATCTTGGAGACATTGTACTGCGTTCTCTGAAAACATCTGCTCAATCTGTAGCGGCAGTCAGAAAAGCTAACCATGTTAGGAACCATTAGGAAAGGAGTAGCTGATTAGACAGAAAATATCATCCTGCCTCTATGTGAAGCCATGGTAGGCTTGAATACTGCATGTGGCTCTGGTCATCCCATCTCAAAAATGATGTATTACAATTGGAAAAGGTTCAGATAGGGGCAACAAAAATGATTAGGGATATGGAACAGCTTCCATACAAGGAGAAATTAGAAAGACCGGGACTGTTCAGCTTTGAACAGTTGTCAACCTGTTGAACTCATTGCCAGGGGGTGTTGTATGTTCAAAAAAGAATAAGATGAGTTTATGGAGGATAGCTCCATCAATGGCTATTAGCCAAGATGGTCAGGGATGCAACCCCATGCTCTGCCAGAAGCTGGGACTGGATGACAGGGGATGATCACTTGATACATTTCCCTGTTCTGTTCATTCACTCTGAAGCATCTGGCACTGACCACTGTCAGACAGGAAACTGGGATAGGTGGACCATTAGTCTGACTCGGTATGGCTATTCTTATGGTCTTATGAGTGTCTTGATTAGTGTTGCATTTCACATACTGCCAGCAGTAATACTTCAAATTACATTCTACAACTTGCTGGTGTGTATTCTTAACTTTATAGGGTTTTAAACCATCTACTTCTGTTTCATAAAAGAATGTAGTCCTTTGTGGATCTAATGTCTGTAAGTCTAATTTAGAGTCCAAATCTCACTCATTTTCTCTAGTTTCCCATTTGTATAGTTTCTGTACTCTTGAGTTCTGGCATCTTTTCTTACCTTTATTTCTTGGGCTATTTGCATCACTCTCCTTTTGGATGTTTAATTACTTGGGAGTCTCCTGTATTCTAGCTCATCTCCTGCCTCGGTCTGGATCCTTACTCAATATTAGTTTGTTTTCAGTGGCCTCTAATCCCTACCATGTTGACCATTTTCTTTCTTTTTTGCATTCATTCCTGCGTCACCAACTTTATTATCAAAATCCCTGAGGCTAGTGTTATACCACTGGCTTAGAAGCTTTATTGGAAGTTGGGGGGGATGGCAGTCTGTCACCTCTGGAAGCCAGTGCAATATTTTTGCTAATTTCCTCTTTTAGAGAATGAAACTAAGGTTTTTGGGGATTTGACTTCATATCTGTAAACTTCACCAGCTTCTCACAGCTCTCATTGAAATGATCCACCTGCAGTCTACTCCTGCTTGTGATTAGTTCATTAATATATGATGCAACGTGGCTGTTCTCCCTAATTAGCCAGAGCACTTATTTCTGGCTGATTAAACTAGTAGATTCAATGCTATTATAAACCATGTTACAGATAGGACACATGCTGTTATAATACCCTTAGAATTTCTTTGCCATGGGTTAACTATTTCTTTCTCAGGTGAAAGTACATACACTTGGGCTACCTACTGCTATACGGTATTCTCAGGTGCAATTCTGAATCTTTGCAGGAAGGCCGTGCCTAAACTTTACTAGAACATGAGGGATAGAACTCCATGTACTAAATTAAGATTAATTGCTTGGTAAATTGTTCTGGTCTGCTTTCTTTGTATGTATGTGTGCATAAATTGACCTTTCACAGTGTTCCAACCATCCTAAGATTTCAGTCACTCTTCCTTTGGATGGATGTCTAATAACTTGTTCGCTCCTCTATATTCTGATTCTTTCTCTTTGGCCTCTGTAGTAAATACGCTGCTTCTAATAGCCCCCACAGTGAAGCTTACATCTCAAAGTTGCGAAACATGGGGAACAGAACTCCAGAAACACAGATCTTTACCCCTTAAGACAGAGAACTCTTCCTTGCACCTATCTGTCAGCATTATTAAGGCTTATCTCTTCTTTGTGAACCAGTAGGTAAAGAATGAGATAACTAAGCTCCTGAAGTCTTGATTTTTCCCCCCTTCCCATGCAATCAAGTAAAGGGCAGTGTTGCCACTTACACATTAAGTAGTATATTGCACCAATAGATTTTTAGTGTTGTGAAACCGCAGTGGTAAGCACATCAAAATACCTGAAATAAATTGTAAGGAGTAGTCTATGTCAGTTTAGTGGAGAAATAGTTTTAAGGTGTTTGGTTATTATTGTTAAATCATCTCCTATCCATAGGTCCTGATAAATTAACTTACACTTCACTTTGAGGATACAGTATTACCAGCTGGGTGCATTTCCCTAATGATGAATCCTCTCTTCCCCACTTTTGGTGCAGGGGCATGTGTCCTGAAACTGACCTGCTTGCTTTCTATTTTCCAGCTTTCCTCTTAGTATCTCTTCACCTTCTCTTTCTATATATTCAACATCTAGAAATGTCTATCTCAGTTCTGGTTTTGTATCTAGAGCTGAACTTCCTCAAGGCTTGGGGGCAAAGAGATAGCGGACAGTGGTAGTTCAGGCTGATAACCATATACTTACCTAACTTTTTATCACTCCTATGAAGTATGGCAGTAGAAAGAAGAGCCTACCACACCATCTTTCAGAGCTCCATTTTTTTCTTCATTGTTTTAACCCTCCACTCCCATGGCATGTTCATTATCCTTCTGGCTAAGCTGGACAGGATTTAATTCTTCAGCACCCATCAGGACTACTAATTTGGCACTAAGGGCTGTGAGTAGTTTAGGAGAACTACATCTACAGCACTTCAAGCTCCAGCCAACCCTTCAAGTGAGACCCTTAAAAACAAAAGCATCTACTGAATAAATGTCCAGGATATTGCCATTAGGATGACCCTGATCAATAACCCCTTCTTTTAATTGATGCATGAAATTTGTAGTCTTTATTTGGTGCTGCATTTTGCCTTTATTTTTTTAAACAATGATTTTTCAACTTGTGACTTTCCAAAAGTGTATTATTAGCAATAAATATTGGGAGATACTTTTCAGTTTTCTCTTTTATTTTGATACTGTTCTCCTAGAGGTAACTTTACTTGAGAGGTTTTCCAGTTCAGAGTGTGTAGAATCTGAATTTTGAAGAATTTTCCAAGGTTTAATTTTTTTATTAAGATGGAATAGGATATGAGAGTAGAATATGAAATTGACCTCTGCACACTCTTCGCCATCCTATAAACTTACCTATGTCCCTTCTTATATGAGAATGAAATGGATTAGATGGGTATAACAGGAAGGTTGGAGACAGCCATCAGTCTGTGCTAAACCTGTGTTCTTTTTATTAATCAACAGTTTGCGTGTAAAATTGCTTATTTTAAGTTGATCTCTGAAAATAGGAGCAATTTTTTAAAAGAAGTCTGTCTACAGTTTCTTTTAACTCAACTTAAAATGATTATCACAGTTTTTCCTGTTAAAATATTCCCTATAACAAAATGCCACAAGAGACCCCAAGCTACTTTAGGCAGCTTATTATGTGGTTCACTTCAAAGTTGTGACACTGTGGCTTGAAGTCTTTTTCATTTTGGTTCTTAGCTTGGACAGCATTGAATTCAGAGTGGAAAAAGCATTTGAAGCTATGAAACTGCTCAAAATAAGTTTTTCTGTGTGAATCTTGTGGCATAATAGCATTTGATTAAGCTTTCTTTTCTATGAGGTCCAGAGGTTTTTTTGCTTAGTTTCTTCAAAGATATATTTGCACATTACACCTGCTGCTGATATTGTTTCTGGTAGCATGTCAAGATCTCCTGTAGTCAATGTTGTAAATCTTTTGAGCTAGTTCTTGGGGGAACAGTGACCTACTTGGGATCTTTGCCATCTATTTCCAGCTCTTGGCTTCCACTAGAAGAGATTATGAGAAGATCCAAGAGGAACTGACTCGTCTTCAGATTGAAAATGAAGCTGCAAAAGATGAGGTGAAAGAGGTTCTTCAGGCCCTGGAGGAATTAGCTGTCAATTATGACCAGAAATCACAAGAAGTGGAGGACAAGACCAGAGCCAATGAACAGCTGGCTGATGAACTGTCACAGAAAACAGTAGGAGCATTGCTGGTTATTCCTCTATCTGATGTCTGTTTTTTACATGCAGTTTATCTTTGTCAAAAAGACTGATTTTTAGGAAGATGTAAAAGTTTTTGGGGCATCCCAGATATCCACTAGTCTGCACCAATTTATAAATCTTTTATTAATATTCTAGTCAAGTGTATTACTAGCTGCTGTTGCTAAAAACTGAAGTTGAGAAGCCATTAGAAGGCCAACATTTTCCAAGAGTTACCTCTTGTATCGCCCATCTTGAAGAATAAAATTGTGGTAGACTCTGATACTATTATGTGGTAATTGTTGGCAGAT
This sequence comes from Natator depressus, assembly GCF_965152275.1. NCBI lineage: Eukaryota > Metazoa > Chordata > Testudines > Cheloniidae > Natator > Natator depressus. The sequence continues at coordinate 26,309,686 of NC_134244.1, forward strand.
ACTTGCATACAACACTTAAAATATAATGGTAATTTGTAGGAGCAAAGCACGGTAGTAATGTTCTTTCTAATGACTAGACTTTCTTCTCAGCGTCTGTTAGCTGTCTCCTCTCTTTGTTCTTCCAATATTCCGGTATGTAGATCAACTTTGTCACTACAATGTCTCAGCCTCACTCACTAAGGGTATATCTAAGCTTCAGGCTGGCAGTGTAAATTCCAGCACAAGGAAACATACCCACGCTAGCTCTGATTGAGGGACCTGTGCTCTATGAATATAGTCAGTGTTGGGAGTGGCAGGATGGGCTAGCTGCCCAAGTGCAATCCTATCCCAGATGCTAGGCATGTACTTAGGGCAGCTAACCCCTCCTATCACTCACCTTGCTGCAGCTACGCTCTCTTTTTACGGTTCTAGCTTGATTGGAGCTAGCATGGGTATGTTGCTTCAAGCTGAAATTTACCCAGTTAGAAGTGTAGGTCTACCCTAAAACTGCCAAGTTGGTGAAAATCTCCCTCCTTCACCACTCTCCCTTCAAAGAGGTTGGAATAATCTGCATCTTGACAAGCCCCACCAGAATGTAACATTAAATGTTTCTTTTCCCTGACTTCTCTGGCTGCAGTAGAGAAAACACAGGCATTGGGGATGATGTAAGAGTGCCAGTATTTACAAGAACATTTTGTATTCATTCATTTCTTATTCTCTTCTCCCATGACACACACCTTAGCTTCTTGGATGTGATCAAACCACATCACCCACTATTTCCTAGTCTACAAGAGCTTCAAATCTAGATTTGGTTTAAATACCCAAAGGGTTAGGCAGGATAGACTCTGGAGCACATGTGAGTCATGTCTATTTGGGTCATTGTCAGGTTCTGATTTCCATTATTTTGTAACTGATACCAACAATATTGATTTCATGTTGGTAATGTTTTTAACATTATATTAGCAATTTTCATTTTACTATGCTATTTGCTAAAAGGCATACTGGCTGTCTGCTGAGGGCCCTGGTGATGAGGACAGGCAGTTAGATAGAAGGCATTACTGTACAAACACTAGAAAGATGTAGATGTTGGTGTGTTTAATATGGAACTTGGATGTCAGACTCTAAGTGAATTCTGCAAAAGGAGGAATAAAATAAATAATCCTGTAGCCTGAAAGCCATAATTGAACAGCCTGTACCCATGGAATGGCACTGAAACAAGGGAAAATAAAAAGTGAGGTCACAATTATACCTCTATCAAAGGGGAGACATAAAAACAACCATTTAAAGACAACCTTTTAAATGCTGAAATAGGAAAACCGATTCAGACTACTCAGTTCTGCTCAGAGTATGAACTGTCGGGTTTCTGAACTATAGTTGCTGCCCTAGGGTAAATCACAGGGTAAATCACTAGACAGGTTTGTAATTTCATCTCTTAAATCTTTTCCAGACAGCTTTGACAGCCACCCAACGAGAGCTGGGTCAATTGCAAGAACTCAGCAATCATCAGAAAAAGAGAGCTACAGAGATCTTGAACTTATTGCTTAAAGATTTGGGAGAGATTGGAGGAATCATTGGTACCAATGATGTTAAAACAGTAAGCCAGATCTTGTATTGCTTTTTTCAAAAGAATATGAAGGTGTAGTTCTGAGGATGGGTGGTTTGGGTATTTACAACCTTTGGGTACCCCAACCTTTCACCTCTGTAGTCTGATATTTAAATCCTCCTTGGATCACGAATTAAAATAATTTTGTTTTGGTCTTAGTGGATGTTTTTCTAGGTCATAAAACCACCATGCAGCTTATGCAATCTATTGTGATGGGCGTGCTCTGTTCTTGAGAAGTCAAGGATTTGTATTAGCACCTGTTCAGCAGATCAGGCCGGAGTCCTGTGAGGAGAAACATTTGTGGCTTACCATTTAAACACTGGCTGAGTTCAGAAATTTCACAAATTTTCAGGGAAATCAAAGTATTGGTGACAAACTCAAGTCTGTCAATTTCCAGCATTGGTGAATTTTTCTGATTACCCAATAAATGTCAGCCTTGCTGTAGCATATGCCTGACTATAGCCAGTGTAGGAGAGGAAACTTATTAATGGTTTCTTCTTCTGTGAAATAACAAAGTGGAAAATAAACTAATGCTATTGACACAGTAGAACCCTGGGTGTGGAGATGATTCTGGAGATACCTGAAATCTTCAGCCACTCAGTGCTCTGAAATTTGCATGCTGACTGGCTCCTCTGAATACAGACAGCTGGCCACGTTCTTCAAGGTTCTCACTTCTCCCACTGTAGATAAAGGAAATTCCAACCATTGGAAATAGTATTTTAATGGCCATTGGCTAAACCTGTGCATCCGTTTAAACAGACTATTCACTGTAGGTCATGTACACATTCTCTTTACGCTGTTGGCCATGTCACTTTTTTCTTTTGAAACTAAATGTTCTGTCTAGTTGCTAGACCCTTCCGGCAAGTTTGCATGAGACAGATCTATTTCTAAGCAGTGTTTCATGTTGTCTTTTTAGTGTACTAACTTTCTCCTCTTTGCTTCACTTGGAATATTGGAGCTGGCATCTTACTTTTTAAACTCTTTCCCCGTACTTAAACGATAAAAAACATTATGTGCCTCTGGATACCCTGGCCATGATATACTGTACCCCTTGGACTTGATCCTGAGAGTTGTTGTGCACCTGCTTCTCTCTCACTGAGGTCAATGGGATTTGCAAGTGCTCAGTTCCTCTCTGATTACAAAGGACATGATCCTTATTTATCTGGCAATGTGTTTCTTATGAAACATCCTGCATCATTATTTCCTGGAGTATGAACTGTTCATTTAAGAGGTGCTAGAAGGCATGTTTGGGTATGGGAGGGAGAGAAAATCCATGCTTGCTTGAGGAATTCCGGGCTCAATGAATGGTGAGAAAATTGGGCACCTGGAATTCTGAAGTGAGCTGTAGCTCACGAAAGCTTATGCTCAAATAAATTTGTTAGTCTCTAAGGTGCCACAAGTCCTCCTTTTCTTTTTGTGGAATTCTGCTGTTATCATTGGATTCCACAGGTTCTGAATGTTCCTCAGTGTATTAGTTGATATTAAAATATCTGATAATTCTGGAAATCTAGCTGTTACAATCTCAAAATAAGCAATATTTAAATAAACTGTCATGCCATTTCAGTTTTCAGCTGATCCAAATAGCCAGTAAATCTAGGGCTGATATAAGACTACAGGGAGCTCTGTCCAAATTAATGTGATCTGATCTGGAAGTTCTTTTTAACCATTTTTTTTCCAATAGCACAAGAGTGAATCTTGCATAAGATGTTACAGCAACCCCTGGTGGCCATGTAATTATATATGAAATGGTACAGTACTTGAAAATAGATGCTTACCATTTAGTGGAGGCTGTGTACTAATTAAGAATCCAGGGCTTTACGGGACAGTTTTCAATGTAAACAAGTAACAATTGAGGGTGCTTTATAATGTCGCTTTAAAAAGGGAGGTTCATGGCCAGTCCAGCGGCATAGGAAAACTCTTCTGCAATGTGTCACTGCAATTAAGGCAAGTGTTCTAAATTATTCCCACTTTTAATGTTGGATCAGTGGTTATAATCTGAGCAGGAAGACTTAATTTTTGGCCTTTGTCTGACTTTTATCCATGAAGTTTCTGAGAAGTTGAGTGATACGACGTCTTGGAATGTAAATGGAAAAAAATCCGAGCTGGTATACCCAGGACTTGTGAGTTCTGCTGTGTATTACTGAGATTTCCCTAGCTCTAGACAACTGGTTCACTAGTAGAAAGTTTTCTACATTGGCTGTTTTCTTTTATAAGCCTGTATTAAGCAATGCAACTCTTTGTGTGTTTAGTTAGCAGATGTGAATGGGGTAATTGAGGAGGAGTTCACTATGGCACGGCTGTACATCAGTAAGATGAAGTCTGAGGTGAAATCTCTGGTGAACCGCAGCAAGCAGCTGGAGAGTGCCCAGATAGACTCCAACAGGAAGATGAATGCCAGTGAGAGGGAACTTGCAGCCTGCCAGCTTCTCATCTCACAAGTATGCCTCTTTCCTCCTCCTCCTCCTCCTCTTCTTTTTGGCATAAGTCTCACTGATTTACCCTCTTCTTCATTGAAATTTCCTGCCTCCACCCCCACCTTCTTAAACATGCTACTTCTCAGTGATGAGAGCATGCCTGCTTGGCTGTAGATTTCTGTCGCCCTCATACTGTAAAGTACAGCTTATCCACACTTGCTGAAGAAACAACTTTATTTCTGCAACTCTATACCTTTAACACTGTGCCTTTAACTTAAAAAATGACATGCAAATGAAATTAACAAATATCCAGCTCATTCGTAAAACATGCCTGGAGAGGCATTCATTCCATTAGCAGATCTACAGTATGGTATATGAAATGATACTGTTAAAACTATGGAGAATGGTACCATATAATTCTGAGCAGCAGGGTTTCCTGGTGGCTGTTGTGTGACCAGAAAAAGAGCTTGGAGGATTCCCCTCTGGGTCAGACTTTTTGTGATCCTAAAGGGGAAAAAGGAAAGGAAATGTGCTGAATACCAGCTATTGCCAATATGGTGGGGTTTTGTTGATTCCACATGGTCATCTCCATGTTCCCTGATTGTGGGGAGGGATTGTGAGGCCACCACTTATAATTTGCTGGCACTTAGTCTGAAAAAACTGGAGTTTATCATTAAAATATAAGTAGGGACAGGCCCAGTTTTGCAGTTGCTGTGGCTCTCCAAGCCATTGAACTTGCTGTAGATCTTGATGAGGAAAGGCAGAAGTTGTTACATGCTTCTAAATGTTCCAGAAAGACATGAGACCAATTTGTGACTGGATAGATCATTTGTTCAGAAGTGTGTGAAACGAACCATGCATATGAATGATCTGATCCCAGGGCTTTTTTTTAATCAATGAAATTTTATACCGGAGTCTGGTAATACTTAACAGTTACATAGCACTTTTCATGTCCAAAGCACTTAACAAATGTTACCTAATTATTCCCCTCAACACCCCTGTAAAGATAGAGAATCTGATGAAAATGGTTAAGTGACTTGCCAGAGGCCATTGAATGAGGCAGGATCAGAAGTGGGAGTGGAACTCACTACTGTGCTGAGATTGATGGTCCATATCTCTGTTTTGGCATTTGAATGCTTTTAGTGCTGTGTGGAAACCAACCAGATTAATTCTTTCAAGCCTGTGAACTTTTTTCTTGTCATTCTGGGAGCCCTGTGAATAAGACCATGCTGAGGCTCTATCTGTATTTAAGCCTAGAAGGAAACTTAGTAACAGTTAACAGAGGTTTGGACTGTTAAATTGAGCCCTTAAAACTGAGTCTCTCTGCCATGTGTTGCTCTAATTCCCCACACTGGGGAATGAGTATTCCAAACACTTCTTGTCAAACTTAGAAATCTAGCAGACTGTCACCATGATAGATGTGGAATTTGACATGTACTTTTAATTGAGAACTCACTCCTGAGAGGTGCTGAACTCTTTCAACTCCCACTAAGGTTAGGAGGTACTTGGCACCTTTCAAGCTTTTGCCCTTAACGCGGAAATATAATGTGAACTCAAAAATCTAGACCTCTTCTTCATACTGAGGCAGGTCTTCTTAAAATGAAATAATTTCATCAGTAGAACTGTAATAGCTCCCACACAGGCCCCTCTTAACTCAGAAATTAGGAATAGAATTTGTTTCAAAATAAAATATATTTTGTTCTTTTTACTTTTGAAATGTGAGCTGCTATTTTTATTAATTAAAGTGACCTTTCTTGTTTAAAGATGTGCTAACAAAAAATAGGAGCAAATGATCAGTGTTGCTATTGACCAACACATCTGGTTTCCTAGCAGTACAGCTTGAGATGTCCAGGAAGCCACTCAATTATATATTCCATCCTAATGTTAAGTGAATTTGACTTTAAAATATTGCTGCAGTTTGATAACAAGCTGGTCCTGCATTCCCTATGGTACTGTGGAAATCCCTGTCATGCTGCATCGTGTTAACCACAGGCCACAAAGAATTAAGATTGTGTTGGTGTTACATCTATCTTGGATCCTGTAAGGCACGTGCTCCTAGTAGGTAGCTCTGGATGCAGAGAGTTTCACACGTCCCTAATCTTTATAGGAAGAAAGCACCTGATTTTCTAAATTACAAACTTTACCAGTTATATCTGCTCACTGTTCACTTTTTTTAAAGCATGAAGCAAAGATCAAGTCCCTTACAGATTACATGCAAAATATGGAACAGAAGAGAAGGCACCTAGAAGAGTCACAAGACTCGCTTAATGAAGAGCTGGCCAAGTTGCGTGCTCAAGGTACTGTACTGAAAATAGGATAATTAATTGTGGGGGGGCCTCTAGTCATAGACTTTTTGCCTCTACAGGCTAGAAAATTGAGTTCTGTCCAACGGGCACATTCTCAACCTTCTGGGGGTCCTGCATGTTGTTGTGGCTTTCCTTGCAAATAATGGTTGCCCCTGCCCACCTGCCATTAATTCGTCCCATTTCTAGAAAGATGACATGGCTGAGCCAGATTGGATAGTCGGGATTTTAATTTGTTTGCCTAATCCTAGGCATTGCTCAGGGTCTCTTTGAAGCAAAAGCAAACTCTGAAGAGGCGGCATGGATGTTACTATTGGGAAGCCTGAATGTGAAAACTTGACAACAAATGATTTCCTCCATCCTCCTAATAAATTGTCCTGCATGCTTAGTATTCAGTCCTAGGACAGTACAACTCAGTCACTGTCACACAGTTCAGTGACTTGCAGTACACACTGTGCTTGCTATGAAAGCTAAGCCACAGCAGCCTAGTTCATGCAGTGGAAACAGCATCAGGCCCTCCATGGTATTGTAATGTTCTTGGAGTTCAGTCCAGCTGGAATAATCCCCCTAGTTGCTGACCCATACAAGCCCTGTGGGTTGCCTGCTTACAACTGGGGAGACTGCTCACTGTTTAATCCTGGGTGAAATGTTCCTTTCCTAGCTGCTATGTTACATCCTTCAAATACATGGGCTTCATTTTATGGATTGCAAATTAGGTTTTTGTGACAACATATGCAAAATTTATTGAAAGAGCAGTTCTCTCTAGTGTCCTTAAGCCTCTGTAGCACACACTGCCACAATGGGTCCTGATTTCCACCATACACCTGCCAACCAGAACATCACCCCATATTCCTTGTCGGGGGTCCTTTCGGACTCCAGGAGCAGCAGCCTGTATCAGAGAATTCATTATTTAACGTTCTGGCAAGTTTTGGCTCCACCTTCAGGCTTCCCCATCTATTCCTAGGGGTAAGTGTGGCATCAGATGCTTTGGATCCTCTGAAAAGGTAGAAGAAAAGGATGGAAGTCACCATGGCCTAAGGAGAGTGGGAAGGGTCACAAGTAGACATCAGGATGCTGGGAATGGGGAGGAGTTGTAGGTATATGGAGGGGGTATGACCTGGTGATAAGTGGAGAAGGTGATGGATGGGTTATCCACATGTCACTTCACATAGAGCCTTGCATAGCCATATGTGAGTCTTTTTCAACAAATGACTGTTAGTGTGCCCATTTATTTTGTTACCGTTAAAAACATATCAGAGATGGGTAATATGTGATATTCCTGAAGTGAGCGCAGAAGTTCTCTGTCTGCTTCTGGAAAGAAAAAGCTGTTGTAGTGATATTTTTTTTTTTTTTTTTTTTAATGGTCTCAGATTCAGTGTGTCGAATAAGTCTCTGGTTAACTCTTAACTTTTTTTTTTAAAAAACTATTAACAGAAAAAATGCATGAAGTCAGCTTCCAGGATAAAGAGAAGGAGCATCTGACCCTGCTTCAGGATGCAGAGGAAATGAAGGTAGCATTGCAGGCCACAATTATAGATTGTTTCTCACCAAGAACACTTGTCAAATTGACAATTAGGTCCAAATTCTGCTTTCGGATGCACACATGGTGCCCAATAATTTTTAACCAACTTTTATAATCTATCAGAGCCATAAACTTCCATTAAGAAACCTACATGCCACGTAGGAGTGACTTTCCCGATTTGAAAGGGAAGAGCTTGATAATGTTAAGCCACTTAAGTAAAGCTGGGGTGTACATTCTAGCCAAAATATCGGAGGTGGATGGTTTGGAAGTTGAGCTAACTTCAAAAGATGAAAAGATTCAGTTGAAAGATTTGTACAAATTGAATTTAAAAGGTTTTAGTAAATCCACTTCTTCATTTGAACCCAGGAAAGAAATTCAGTGCCTAATATGTTTTAGAGTGGTAGCTGTGCTAGTCTGTATCAGCAAAAAATAATGAGGAATCCTTGTGGCACCTTTGAGACTAACAAATTTATCTGGGCATAAGCTTTTGTGGGTTAGAACCCACTTCATCAGTTGCATGGAGTGAAAATACAGGAGCAGGTATAAATACATGAAAGGATTGGGGTTGCTTTACCAAGTATGAGGTCAGTCTAACAAGATAAATCAATTAACAGCAGGATACTAAGGGAAGAAAAAATCTCTTTTGAAGTGGTAAGAGAGTGGCCCATTACAGACAGTTGACAAGAAGGTGTAAGTAACAGTAGGGAGAAATTAGTATTGGGGAAATTTAAGTTTAGGTTTTGTAATGACCCAACCACTCCCAGTCTCTATTCAGGCCTAATCTGATGATATCCACTTTGGAAATTAATTCCAGTTCTGCAGCTTCACGTTGGAGCAAATGTGGTTGTATCGTAGAGCTTGGCTGTAGACAATGGATCGTGTGATGTGGTCTGGATGAAAGCTGGAGGCATGTAGATAAGTACAGCGGTCAGTAGGTTTCTGGTATAGGGTGGTGTTTATGTGACCATCGCTTATTAGCACTGTAGTGTCTAGGAAGTGGACCTCTTGTGTGGATTGGTCCAGGCTGAGGTGGTTCGTAGGGTGGAAATCGTTGAAATCTTGGTGGAATTCCTCAAGGGCCTCCTTCCCATGGGTCCAGATGATGAAGATGTCATCAATGTAGCACAAGTAGAGTAGGGGTGTAAGGGGATGAGAGCTGAGGAAGCGTTGTTCCAAGTCAGCCATAAAAATGTTGGCATACTGTGGGGCCATGGGGGTACCCATAGCAGTCCCACTGACCTCGAAGGTATAAATTGTCTCCAAATGTGAAATAGTTGTGGGTGAGGACAAAGTTCAGCCACCAGGTTTGCTGTGATGTTATCAGGGATACTGTTCCTGACAGTTTGTAGTCCATCTTTGTGTGGAATGTTCGTGTAGAGGGCTTCTACATCCGTAGTGGCCAGGATGGTGTTTTCTGGAAGATCACCAAAGGATTGTAGTTTCCTCAGGAAGTCAGTGGTGTCTCGAAGATAGGTGGGAGTGCTGGTAGCGTAGGGCCTGAGAAGAGAGTCCACATAGCCAGATAATCCTTCTGTCAGGGTGCCAATGCCTGAGATGATGGGGCGCCCAGGATTCCCAGGTTTATGGATTTTGAGTAGCAGATAGACTACCCCGGTTGGAGCTGTAAGGGTGTGTCAGTGTAGATTTGTTCCTGTGTTTCTTTAGGGAGTTTCTTGACCAGATGGTGTAGTTTCTTTTGGTAATCCTCAGTGGAGTCAGAGGGTAATGGCCTGTAGAATGTGGTGTCAGAGAGTAAAAAGAAAAGGAGTACTTGTGGCACCTTAGAGACTAACCAATTTATTAGAGCATAAGCTTTCGTGAGCTACAACTCACTTCATCGGATGCATCCGATGAAGTGAGCTGTAGCTCACGAAAGCTTATGCTCTAATAAATTGGTTAGTCTCTAAGGTGCCACTAATGCTCCTTTTCTTTTTGCGAATACAGACTAACACTGCTGCTACTCTGAAACATGTCAGAGAGTGTTGTCTAGCAGCCTCTTGTTCATATTCCGACATAGTCGTGATGACTACAGCACCTCCTTTGTTGGACTGACCTCACACTTGGTAAAGCAACCCCCATCCTTTCATGTATTTATACCTCCTCCTGTATTTTCACTCCATGCATCTGATGAAGTGGGTTCTAACCCACGAAAGGGTATGCCCATATAAATTTGTTAGTCTCTAAGGTGCCACAATGCCTAATATAGCACCCGTAATTGGAAATGGTTTCCTTACCTACACACACACACAAATGAGCCTGATTCACCTCTGCATTACTTCAGTTTAATACCAGTGGAAATCTATTGAAGTAAATTAGTTAAGTGGTGAATCAGGCCCTGTGGATCAATGTGGTTTTTATACTGGAATTTAATAAGAAAAGGCCAGATCATATATAAACAATTGCCCAATCATCTGGAAAGAATGTTGAGTACCTCCTCCTCAGAATGACCTAATGAATTGTAAAGCCAAAACACATTTTCTGATATTTATCCTTCCTGTTTGCAAGTAGAATGCAAGGAGGAAATATTAAGCAATAATGTAGAGAACTGTTACTTTTTTTGATGAGGATTACAGTTTGTGTGAAGTGGGGGGAAAATCCTGTATTTAACAGGGATAGTAACTGATCTTCAAGAATTTGACCTCTGATTCAAAAACCTAAATTAATGATTAAAATAAATAGCCATGCAGAATTATTCCATGGCTGGTGTGAGGAAAAAAGTCCTATGTAACATCAAGCCAAAAAGAGAGAGAATAAAAATGTAGCTTTCCAAAGTACTTGAAATATCTTTAGCTTCAGGAGTTCAGCAGTAGTGTCATGGGTAAGCTGTTTTTTTTTCCCCCCTTTGGGTGTTCTTCTGCACAACTACAGCGGTAAAAAGATTTTCCTGGTAAACAGATGGGTACAATGGTATAGAAGAGGGCAGGAGCAGCTGTAATTCTTGGGGTATGCTTAGTAACAGACACCTGGCATCTTCCTGTACATGTTCCTTTCAAAGCCACAGAAAAAGAAATCAGGGCTTCCCCACGTAAGACAGCTGCATTGTCATGAATCAAGCACTTGGTGCAAGAGATGGTACCACTGTCTATGTAAATCAGTATATTGAGTAATGTTCTGCTGTGATTTAGTTTTTACATCTAAAACTATAGGTTTGACTTAGCTCGTATGTACAGAAAAGAAAGGATTAGGCATTAGTAAAAGCAGATAAACTATTGAAATACACTGTTTCTGTTTTTCAAACTGCAGAAAGCGCTGGAGCAACAGATGGAGAGTCACAGGGAAGCCCACCAGAAACAGCTGTCCAGGCTACGAGATGAGATTGAAGAGAAGCAGAAAATCATTGATGAAATCCGAGAGTATGCTTGCTCATTGTTTTCCTGTCATTTAGCCCGTTTCTGTACTGTTCTAATGACATTGTAAGATTGTTCTTCCATCCATACCTATGTATCTGAAGAGTTCTACTAGCACTAGCTGGCCTTAGAAACCAGCATGTACAGGTACCTATATAACTATTCTGTACTGATTTGAAGATAAAGGGACAGAAAAGTATAGAATATTATGGATTAAACTGTCCTTTTCCTTATTTTATATCTACTTCAATAAAAAGAATTGTGGAGGGGAGGAAGAAAGACAGAATAATGTTATGCCTAAAGGCTTATAGGTAATAGAAATAGTGGATGAGAACAAATTGGAAAAATAAAGACTCTGAACACCTGTTATGGTCACTGGTCCTGCCACAGCCTTTCTGGTTCTTCAAACAACTACTAGCCAGTAAACTCCAGCTGCTTCCTGTTACAGTACTTGGGGTGTTTTTTCTTGGCATCACCAGTTTCATTATGTATTGGTTAATGAAGTACCCCGAAAACATATTGAAGCCACGTCTGTACTTCTAGTGCATAATTCTGCACTGGAATTCTCTCTCAATAGAATTATGATGTAAAGTACAGTGCGGGGCACTGTGCTTCTTACTGCTATATCCTTGGTTCTGTAAATAATTAAATCTGTCTCATCCCAATGTAATGCTCATATTTTCCACTGCATTTATAAAAGGGGTGAGGCACGATAATAGGAGAATGAGAAATGTGAAAACAGAAAAGTTTTGGAAGTACAGGTTGTGCCCTTGAGGTATAAAAAGAGTATGTGGAGGGAGGGGACAAGAGATGTTTGTATGTTTTGTTTCCCCCAGATATTTAAATTAAGGCTTTTACTCCAGTTAATGATCCTTCATGGTTAGTGTAAATACAAGAATTTTTCAGCGGAACTGCAGGTTCATTCTCTGTGGGTAACTCTGTTCTGGATGTGAAGGTTTCTCTAAGTGTTTTACCTACAATGGTCTGTATCAAGCTGGATAGGTTTCTCCCCTTCTCATTTCAGTATGAACCAGAAGCTGCAATTGGAACAAGAGAAATTGAGCTCCGATTATGATAAATTGAAAATAGAGGATCAGGAAAGAGAAATGAAGCTGGAAAAGCTCATGTAAGTTTGCAGTCTCCTTCTCTGATCTCTTTAAGCTTTGTTTCTTGTATATTGTCATACTTATGAGCTAGCTGCACCTCTGATCCCTTTCTGATCTCTTTGAGTGCACCTGCTCAGGTGATAGGCCTTATCTGTCTTGGGGTGAAATCACACAATTCTTCCATTCTTAGATTGTTGCCCTTTGTATACCCGCCGCTTAGAGGGGAAGGATGGTACAGTGGTTAGGACACTGGCCTAGGATTTGGGGGCATGAGTTCAGTTCCCTGTTCTGCCAACAGACTTCTTGTGTGACCTTGGGCAAGTCACTTTGCCTGTCTTGCCTCATTTGTCCATCTGTAAAATGTGGATAATAGCACTTGCCTATTTCCCAGAAGTGTTGTGAGGATAAATACACTAAAGACTGAGGTGCTTGGATACTATGGGAATGGAGAAGGCCATATAGATACCACAGAAGATGGAATATCACTCAGCAGATCTAGCTGGGTTTCAGGGACAAGTGACATAGCCCTGGTCTACACTGGGGGTAGCTGAATAGCGTAGCTGAAGTCGGTGTATCTTAGGTTGACTTACCTGGCCGTGACGACGGTGGCAAGTCGACCACTGCCGCTCCCCCGTCGACTCCGCTTCCGCCTCTTGCCAGCTGGAGTTCCGGAGTTGATGGGAAGCGTGTTCGGGGATCGATTTATTGTGACTAGACGAGACACGATAAATCGATCCCTGATAGATCGATCACTACCCACCGATCTGGCGGGTGGTGAAGACCTGCCCCTAGTGACCAGCAACCTTCTTAAAACAAAGCATTTTTAACAACTGGATCAAAACATTAGAGAAAAGTGGATTTTAAGTCAACAACATGTAAACATGTCTATCTTACCTAAAGTATTACCATCCCATAATGGAAACTGAGGTAGCCTAGCTTCTTCAGACACCTGTACAGTCTGAGTGTGTCTGTCTGGTTTCCCTCTTTACACCTTCAGGAGAGTCCTTTTTAACCCTACAAGGATTCTTTGTTCTCTAGGAGGCTACTTCAAGTCTTGGCCAGCTTTGAACCATCCTGGTCAGGCCAATTCTGTAGGTTGTCCAGGACCATGCCTGCGTCACCAGAGCTAATATTTATGGTGTTGTCCCTTAACAACTCTTAAGTGGAAGCTGACCATCTTGAGCCATGTCTTTCTTCTTGCCCGACTCATCCCAGATTGTCTCCTAGTGAGAAATATTTACACCAAAATACCCCATACAGAAGACACCATCCCAATAACCAGGCTAACCTACAAATTACAGGGCACATCATATTGGTTATGTCATGGTTATTTTTTGTTTTGGTATATTCCAGAATAAGCTTTTCAGAGCTCGGTTTTGTTACCTTGTGCAAGGAGATAAACTGAAAATGTCTTGCTCATTTCAAGATTGAAGATTGGCTTATTGTACTATAAAAACAAACAATCCACCACTAAGAAAACCGACTAGTTGCTTATTTGGGCTCTTTCTCAGACTTCCCTGAAAATATAGAAGATTAAATTTTCAAATACAGTTAAAAGAGATCTATGTAAAAATGGAGATGGTGGCTCAGTCATTACTGCTGAAAAAGCCTGCATGTATGTGTGCAGCTGGGTAATTGCACATGCAAACAGGCAGATGTGCATTTACTCAGATGTGCAAATGTTCCACCCAAATCTGAAAACTTTGACTGATGCTATTCTGTTTCATGTTTTTATTTTCATGATTTTGGTTTGTTGTTTGGCTTACATAAGGATCTCTCTTTTTAGACTGCTTAATGATAAAAGGGAACAAGCAAGAGAAGATCTTAAAGGGCTGGAGGAAACTGTGGTATGTTATAACTAAAACATCAGCTTTTTTGCAAGGGCTTAGGGCAATGATTTGTTGCCAGCCTTTTTATGTGTGCTTGTTGCCTACAGTGTTTTTGCAAGAAAATGACCGGTTTAGGTGAGAAATAAGTTTTTAAAAGTAGTATATTTCCAAACTGTCTTTCTGTCTTGAACTTGATTTGAATAAATTTAGGATCTGAACCAACCCGCTTTTTGCCCATCTCTAGGTTAGACCTTATTTCTAAATTTCCTAAAGCTATTTTACTAATCTGTTTACTTCTGATCCTACATGTATTCATCTCAAATGGCTCACTTTACAAGTTTTTCAATACTTGATATTTATGATTTAATATGTCATAACTAATGTATTAAATTAATAAATTTAAATTGCATTTCTCAGAGATGTTAGTACTTTGTCACTGTGCAATCAGTATAATCCTGTATAAAATGCATTATGCTCTGCAATCCGTACTGAAAGGACACTTCTTTTGAAGAACTAGTTCTGTCTTCAGATCAGTGCTATGAAATCTTCTTATGAAACTCTTTTACTTTGGCTTTGTGTAATATACAAGACTTTTGGAAGAGGTAAAAGGCTAGTTGAAACAATAGTGGTTTTCTTCTTGATTACAATACAAGTGACCTAATTGTCCAACTCTACTTGGCACTGGTGAGGCCTTAGGTGGAGTACTGTGTCGAGTTTTGGGTGCCATACTTTAAGAAGATATGGACAAATTGCGGAGTTCAGAGGAGAGCTACAAAAATGATAAAAGATTTAGAAAAGCTAATGTATGAGGAAATGTTAAAAAATCTGGGTATGTTTAGTCTTAAGAACAGAAGACTGATGGTGACCTGATAAGTATTCAGATATGTTAAGGGCTGTTCTAAAGAGGAAGATGATCAATTGTGTCCCATGTCCTCTCAAGGTAGGACAAGAAGTAATGGCTTAATCTGCAAAAAGGAGAATTTAGGTTTTATATTAGGAAAAACTTTCTAACTGTAAGGATAGTTAAACTCTGGAATAGGCTTCCAAGGTAGGCTGTGGAATCCCCATCACTGGAGGTTGGACAAACACCTGTCAGGGATGGTCTAGGTGTATTTGGCTCTGCCTCAGGACAGGAGGCTCCTGAGGTCCCTTCCCGCCCTACATTTCTGTCAGCCTATGAAGGAGGAGTAGATTGTATGGTAGGTTAACATGCTAGCTTTTTACTTCTGAAAACTGAATATGAAGGAAAAATAAATCTGGTAGTGTTTCTCATAATCCCAGGTGGACACTGGTGTGTGCCCCAAAACTACCACACACAAAACTACCAAGTTTTTTCTTCTCAAGTTTGGAATATCAGAGGTAGTTCAGGAAAGATGTGTGTATTCAGAGCTGTATGGTGAAACTTGTTCAGCCCTTGTCAACAATTTGTCTGGCTCTAGCCAGCTTTGTTTTTCCTTGAAATGTTTTGCTCAAGAAGGTAAACATTATCTTTTAAACTTTTGACAGAACTTCATTTTTTAGTAATTCTTCCAGTTACTGTATAAGTTGTTGATTAACTCTATGCAAAATATTGTATTTTGAATTCAAGAAGCATAATTGCTTACGTATGTTTTTGTTTATTTTTTTCCTTTGGAGTGTAATTTAAAATTAAGGCTGTGTTGACCCTGGGAGCAGTCTCAAAAATCAGGCTATTTTTATTTTGGAGCTGAACTTTAGGCATCCAGATTTCATATATAAAATATATATAATTTGATATAAACATTTCCTGATTTTAGAAAAAGTGTTTAACTACCCTCCTGATTTCAGATGAGTTCTCTTGCAGCTCATACTGCTCATGAATTGTAAGAATGACCTGTGACGATATTGTCCTGTTCAGTGAGTAAGCGATATAGTTGGAGCTCAGTTTTAAGCAGTAGGACATGGACATTTTACACCAATTTATATCAGATGATGATTTTTTTTTTTTAAATTCAAGGAACTATGTAAACTGTTGTACACTCATGCATTCTTTTGTTCATTCCCATGGCATCTCGGAGGGTGTTGCAGCAGCTATATTAAAATATTAGCAATGATCAAAATTTCAATCGGTAATTACTGCAGCAGGAGGAAGAATCAAGCAAAACAAATTATATGCAACATGTGCCATTTTAGTCCAAGATCGAGGCTTTCCCATGTGAACAAAGAAGTAAGGGACTGTAAACCCCTTGCAAGCACAGTGTGCCTCCGAGGTCACTGTGTGGAGGGGAGAGCTGTCTCCATGGGGTTGCTATTTCCCTGTCCTGTGCAGGTAGGTGAGCATGGCTAGAGAATGGGCATAGCCTTGACTTGGCCCCCCACCGACCACCAGCACAGTTGAGCCAGTGTGGTGAGGGAAGTAATCAGTAGCGGATTGCTTAGTTTCAGGATGGAACCAGAGAAGGAATTGTGACTGAGTTTCTCTGAGGCAGTAGAGGGACTCATGCTGCCCCTTGCTTTGGATAAGAGCTGTGGGATAAGAATAATCTCTGTCTAGCTCTAAATTACATTTTCCCTTCAGAGAGTAGTAATGTCCACCTGTATGTTTGTATTAGAACAGTGTAAGGTATGCGTTTATGAATACAACCGTATATGTGGATAATTGTACATCACATTTTTCTACTGATTTTTGGGTTTTTTTGGGTCTGTGGATAATTGAAAGTAAGCACTTCTATCCGTCCTTTTGCAGTAACATCTCCTGTTTTGGGTTCAGAATCACTTCCTAGTTTTTCCCAGTAAGTGATAAAGATAAGTGGCAGTCCAAAAGCTTATAGCCTTATCGCTCCTGATTTATTGAGTGGCCAGTTCAAATTTCAGTGTGTGAGAAGAGGAAAATAAGATAGAAAAGCAAAGGCTGTGCTTATCAACTTGGGGCATATCCTTCATACTAATGGAACTTCTAAAAAGTGGAGAATAGGTTGGAATTCACTGTTTATCCAAATGGTTATGCACATTTCCTTCCTGTAACTGGTTTCTCTGCCCTTCACAGAATGCGCAAAGGATTAAGACTTTTTGTGCCACGCCTCTCGCATTTCTCTTTGAATAAAGTGGCTATTATGCTGAAGTTTAGCAAAATTAAGTAGTGTTGAAAGATTAGGAACGAACCAGTGGTATTTATAAGGCACCTATCACCTTGGTATCTAAGGGCCTGTATAATGTCACCATCTTTCAGTGCATAGGTTTGATCAGCAAAATTGTCATAGCATGAATCCAAGGCTCAATGATTTAAGCATCATTTAATAGCTGGGTACATGTTACCACAGCCAGCTTTTGAGACTGTCTTTCTGGTTGATTTATTTTTTTCTTCAGTGTGTTAGATGTGTTTTCAGAGAGAACGTCACTGCAGACACATAGCAAAAAACAATTAACTATGGGGATGTGACTGAGTGAGACAGAACATGTACAAACAAGGGTTTGGGTTTTTTACTAATTACAATTGCTTTCTTTTAGTCACATGAACTATGCCTTAACTCATTGTGATGGTTCCCCCCCCCCCCTTTTACAATCAGTTCAATTTTGGCTGATGTGAAATGATTATGGACAGTAAAGTGAGGTGTGATAGAGGTACTGTTTCACACTAGATAATCACTTTTGTGAAACCATCAGATTCCCACATACCAATTACATCCCAAATTCATGCCTTTCTGTCAACTAATGTAATTCATTAATTTAAAGTTACTTAAACAGTAATGATATATGTATATTTTCAGGCATACGTGCATATTTACTTATACTATAATTTACCCTACATGTTCTTATGTGAGGAGAAAGTTTACAACAGTGTCTGCAAAAATTTTACTGACTTTTTGTTTAAATTCTATTTCCAGGCAAGAGAACTTCAGACCCTCCACAACCTACGAAAACTCTTTGTTCAAGACCTCACCACTCGAGTCAAAAAAGTAAGTTCAAATCTTACTTGGATTTTATTTTAACACAATCTCCCTCCTTCCCCCAGTAAAAATCTTGCCAGGCTATCATATTGCTTAGTGTATATAATTCCTGGTGTAAATCCAGCAGACTTGTAATTTATTTATCAATGTTCTTATACCATGCCCAGTTACCTTGGTTTCTGGGAGCCTGAGAGCTTGCTGTCCCCCTGCTGGTTGTACACTGGGGGAGTGGGATTTGGAGTGCTCTCAGATCTGTCTAGGAAAATCAAATTGTGCTTCAGCTCCTGTTTTGAGGCTTTTTCCTCTAACTAGTTATTCAGTGAAATGGGTTGATCTCACTTATCAGTTCACAGAGTAGCAGTTGTATTAGTCTGTATCCGCAAAAAGAAAAGGAGTACTTGTGGCACCTTAGAGACTAACAAATTTATTTGAGCATAAGCTTTCGGGAGCTACAGCTCACTTAGCTCACTACATCCGATGAAGTGAGCTGTAGCTCACGAAAGCTTATGCTCAAATAAATTTGTTAGTCTCTAAGGTGCCGCAAGTACTCCTTTTCTTATCAGTTCAGTTACTGACTCAGAGTTTAGTGAACCAGAACTGCCCAAACTCACACCTAAAACTTGTGCTGACCTGAGCCAGAATTGTGGGCTGTGGTTCTTTTTTATGGTTCAAAACTCCTCATCCTTTCCCCAGGCAAAATAAATTTGAGAAATTCATTGTGCACCTCCGACATATGATTTTTAGCAGAATTTAAGGTATTTTTTATCACAGACAAACTGAAATTTTTGTCAACATGAAAGCTAGTCAAAAGGTTTCACAGCACTCCCCTTTCTGGATCCTTAAGGTTTTTTTGTGATAGTTTTTATTTGTTTAATTTCCATGTTGAGGGAATGTAGCTGTTGAGAACACAAAATGAACAGAAAAAGCAATGTCTTTTTGACCTGTTTGTTGAGAACTAGTCTCTCTTTGGGGAACTTACAAGACCCCCAACAAAACCCTAGCTTTCCCCTCTCCCTGGGTTCAAAGGCTTTGCTCTAATTCTATAATTTGTTCTCTGTGCAGAGTGTTGAACTGGACAGCGATGATGGAGGAGGAAGTGCTGCTCAGAAGCAGAAAATTTCCTTTCTTGAGAACAACCTGGAGCAGCTTACAAAGGTTCACAAACAGGTGGGACTAATACCTCTGGCTTCGATTTTAGCAGTCACTCTTTAAATAGAAAGTGGGCTCGTCTAGTAGTTTTTCTTCAGTTAATTTTTAACCATGGTCTTCGCTGAAATTCTAGCCCTAGGAGAATCCTGTTAACTTGTTACTATTTTATATTATTCCAAATCACATTTTTAATTGACCTTTTTTGATGGATGATTTTGTAATTAATTGAGACTAATTATCTATATAATTACCCCAGGATAGTTTATTGACGGTAGTTTGCCTCAGATATTGTTAGATTGATTGAAATAATGTTTAAATTGCCAAAATACCCATGATATTCAGTTAAAATTCATTGCATCAGGAGTGAATCGGAGTCTGAGTTGGTCTCCTGTACTCAGTGTTTGTGTAATGAATGCATGTGTCATGAATATGTGATGCTTGGCATAAATATACATTTGTGTATATTTATGCCAGTCTAATGTGCTTTGGTAATTGTTTGGGCAAGACTTTGTCAATGTGCCAGTACAACATTTTAAAAAAACAAAACTGATAGTTATCTTCAGTGCCCTTTTATGTAGGGACTAGAGATGAATAAAGCCCCCCTTTTGTGTGCACACACACAAACACACACATCCCTCATTGGGCCCGTCCCTTTGTTCCCCCCTGCTCTCCTCTGTTTCTGGCTCTGTGACTGTTCTTTCCTGTCTCTAGACGGGTTTGCTGGTATGACCTATCTTGCCAACAGTGGTTCCTGTTTTGAGGGAGAAATCTGGAACTGCCAGCAGGGGGAAGTGGAGTGCAGTATGGAAGAGAAGATGTAGGGTTCTCTGTGCAGGTTAAGGATGGGTTCCTCCCAAGAGTCCTGATGCTAGCCCAGCTCCTGGCAGCCAGAAACCCATCCGCCCTCTGTGATGGGGAATGCCCACTCGCTTCCAGTAGATCATCTGAAACCGCAGAAAACTAGGTGTTCCCCCTATGTTAAATATCTGTGGGTAGCCAGAGTGCTGAGGGTTAATGAATTCATTGTTGCTTGATCATTTTTTCCCCTTTGTGAGGTTTCAGCAGCAGCAGACTGATTCAACAAGCTCTAAATCCTTACTGAGGTAGGAAGAAAGAGCTGACAGGAAATGGGAGACTAGGCTCTGTTTCACATGCATTTAACCACTGATGATGGTACAGTTCAAGAAGGTAGTGCTGAAGGCAGTCTAATACATGAAACAGTCTTGTTGTTAGTAGCATGAAGTTTAAGGATATGGAACACAAAGAGCATCTCTAGTTTGATCTTGTATGAATCTGGACAACAAGCTATGCTTGCTGATTTATTTATCTTTGAAATTAAATTTAGGCAGATTTATTTCCTAAAGATGGTGTTGAGGTTTACAAATTAAACACAGCTGTCACTGAAAGAGGTTTGACTCTTGCTTTCCTTGCATATCCAAAACTTTCATTACTGGACTCCTCTTTGAGCAGCACTGTGTAGCTCAAAAGCTTCTCTCTCTCCAACAGAAGTAGGTCCAATAAAAGATATTACCTCACCCACCTTGTCTCTCTAGTATCCTGGGACCAACACAGCTATTAAAACACAGCATACAAAACTTTCAGGTTTTCGGTGGAAGAACAAGGGAATACCAAACCCTAAATCATTATAGTTGAAAAAGCCTCCTCTTTCCTGTGTACTTTACAATGAATTTTACAGAACCCTATTTGTTTCGCCCCAGTACATTTCTGTAAGGATGACAGTGAAATCTTCTATCCCCGCGTGTCATGATGGCTTATCCACTAGACCATATGGCTTTGCAAAAGGAGTAATACCATTTCTTCTTATTCCTACTACAGTTGGTACGTGATAATGCAGATCTTCGTTGTGAGCTTCCTAAGCTGGAAAAACGACTTCGAGCTACAGCAGAGAGAGTTAAGACTCTGGAGAGTGCACTGAAGGAAGCTAAGGAGAATGCCATGCGGGACCGCAAACGCTACCAGCAGGAGGTAGATCGCATTAAAGAGGCTGTAAGAGCCAAGAACATGGCAAGGAGAGCACACTCTGCTCAGATTGGTAAGGACATAAAGCAAACAAGGTATTGGGTTGTTCACAAACTTTGTGTAGGTTTTAAAAGTGCTGTGATAGTAGAAGGCTTCCAGGGCAAACTATGGATTCCCAGCTGTAATTCACCAGTGCACCCTTCCTTACAGGAAGGACACTTCCATGGGTGGCGGGTAATGAAGGCTGGGGAAGGCTAAGCCTCTCCAAATCTCCGCTAATGCTCCCTGCCGCAGCCCTGGGGCCAGGCCACGGTTGGGCTCAGGGCTCCTTAAGGTGCCCCAGGCTAGGGGCTCCTCCGGACTGCTCTGGGTGACCAGGACTCGGGGCTCCTCTGGACTGCTCCGGGTACCAGAGGGTTGGCCGGGGGGCTCGGGGCTGCTCTGGGCGCCAGCTAGGAGGCTTGGAGGGTGGAGTGGGGCTTCTGGCAGAGTGGGGCGGGGCCTCCGGCTGAAGGGCTGAGGCAAGGGAATAGCCTCCCGAACAGGATGTGCACGCCCCACCCAGGGACACTTCAGGGACCTCACTTTTGTAGAACATAACCCACCTGAAGGATAAAGCTCCTCAGATATTTGTTTACTGATTTAGATAGGTCATTAGAAGTACATAAGACACATTAAGCTTTCTTAAGTTGGACTGTCTCTTCTGTCCCCCTTGTTGCTCTTCCTCCCTTTCTCATCCTCTCACTTCTGTACACACTTTATTTTAAAATGTAATTACTGTGCAGCTTGGGGATGTCTGGTGTTACCAGAGCACTGGACAGACTGCACACACAGCCACGTAGTGTTTAAAGTGGAATTCATTGTGGAACCGTTTTCAAATTTTGTGGTGGAGCACACCAGAAAACCTGAGGGGGCAGCAGGGAGCACATGTATTTAAATGCTTTCATTCTGCCTTCTCCAGAAAGTCCCCCAAAGATACCTTCTCCTCTCCTCCATAGTAGTGGGCACATGCAAGTACCTGGCTGGCCAAGCCAAGCAGTGGTCACCATGTACAGTCTTCCCCACTCAGCTACACTGAGAAGCCCTTTTTCCAGAAGCAGAATGTAGGAAGTGGTTGTATAGAGGGATGATCGCTGGCAGAAAACGGGTGCAAATGATCATCTTTGCAGCATGTGGCTGTTGGCAGGGTGAGGGAAGTTGCCACTTTCCCCACAGCCAGAATTTGGCCCAAACTATTGTAGATGTCAGGAAATGCCTAGAACAGTTACTTTTATAACAGTACAGTGATGTGCTAGAGCAGAAAGTGAGTGCTAAATTTTGTTTTGATTTTCACACTACAGCCAAGCCTATCCGCCCTGGCCATTACCCAGCATCTTCTCCAACAGCTGTTCATGCTATCCGAGGAGGAGGAGGAATGTCAAACAACAGTTACTGCCAGAACATGAAATAAACAGTGAGTTCAAGATGACTTTTAAATCTGTTGCTGTTCAACATTCACTCCTTTTTATTTCCCATTCTTGTTTTTAGAAAACCTGTGAAGGCTTTTGTATGGAATCTATTTTTCTGGTGGTTTAGTTATGAAGAACATTAATAACCATTGTAGTGAGAAGGAATGCACTGTCAGAACACTTTGCAAGCTGCTGGTTTAGATTATCTGCTCTCTTTCATTATGCCCAGACCTGAAGAAGAGTTCTGTGTAGCTCAAAAGCTTGTCTCTCTCACCAACAGAATTTGGTCCAATAAAATATATTACCGCTCCCACCTTGTCTCTCTGGGAATAACACAGCTACAACAACGTGCAAGCAACCTTCCCATTGTGGATGTTTATGTAAACTGAACTGTTACAAATATAAGCTAAATTAGGGTTTACTTTTGTACATTCCATATGTTATATAGAGAGGATTCCCCATGTACAGTGGTTGCCCTTGCAAACTTTCCATTTTTTGCTTTGGATAATATAATGTGTCCTCACTGTTTGCAATATTCCCTATATTTATATATTATATAATATTCCAGCATCTTGCAAAGTGTTCTGACAGTGCATTCCTTCTCACTACAATGGTTATGTAGCTGAAAAGTTTAAGAGCAACTATTTTGTGTGTGTGCCCTTGCACACATGCAGAAACAGGCTGTTCAGTGATTCTAGATGCTTGGGTGATGAAGATGTCTACTGGACCCCATTCAGAATGTGAACTTTGAGAAGCAAATCTCATGCCATAAAGGTGAGAAACCACTTGAGAGATGGAGACATTTGGTAGGTCATTCCTGTAGCAATACAGGCCTAGCTTAAAGCATGTACAGTCAATGCTGCTTATGGAAAGTGGCATTCCAAAGGGGAACAAAAAGCAGCAATTTGGAAACTTTGTAGGATTTACAAAAACTGGTGTCTTATAAAAATGCTGATGAAAAGTGTTCTTGATGCAAAATGAAGGAAGGTGAAATTAGGCAATTGCTCTTTGATTAGCTTTGGCTTTATCCAGTACTGAATTAAGGTGGCTGTAATTCCAGACAGCCGGCAAGCAGAACAAGTTTCAGAGAGAACCATCCTCTGTTTTAATCCTCTGCAGCTGTTACACAGCAATGTTCAATTTCTTGCACCACATTCTACCAAACTCAATAACACGAGCAGCTAGAGCAGTGGTAGTAGTTGTAAAGAGAAGGGAGAACAATATGGCAGTGGGCTAATGCCTCAGCCACGCTGCCATTTAGCCGGAGGAAGGGGATCGGTGTTGGCCAACATGCTGAGATTAGCTGTATGTTTTTGCTAGGAAAGTGAAAGAGGAATTGGGTTGTTTACATTAGAACCGGGTGGGAAACAATTTTGTAATCCTGCAAAAATGTTGGAGATTTAAAAAAATGTTCCCATGCCAAATTGGGATGCAGAATCAAAATTGCAAATTTTCACAAACAAAAATCCAAAAGGTAATTGGTTTGGGTCAATCAAAACATTTTGTTTTGATAATTTTGAAATGTTTTATTTTGAATTTGACCATATTTTTTACTATTTACCATATTTTACCATATTTTTTAGCAGATGTTTTGAACCAGAAAACCAGAATTTTTGTTTTGAAAATGTCAAACTGAAACATTCTGATAACTTCAAAGTCTTTAAGTTGAAAATTTTTCATCAAAAACGACCCTTTCCTATGAAAAAGGTTGTTCTGATGAACTGGCATTTTCTGATGGAAAACATGTTGTGTTCAGAAAAAAAATTCCACCCAGCTCTAGTTCATGTATTATGATTTTCATTGATGTTTAGTGGTGGTGAAGATCTTACTGCATTGTAAACAAAGGCGTGAATGGCAAAGCTGACTTTCAGGAAGGCTTTTTTCCCCCTAGGATCATACAATACAAGCAACGTTCAGGATATGCAATAGAGGCAATTACGCTACATCAAGCATCGCTGCAGTTTTAACACACGTGCATTTTGATTAAGAAACTAGAACAATAAAAAATCAACATGACACATGTCAAATGGATTAAAATTTGGCTAACTGATAGGTCTCCATGTTCTAGTAACTGAGAAATTATCATTGAGTGTTTCTAGATGCAGGGTCCAACCTCAGAGATTGGTTGTCCTTATGCTACCTAACATAAAATCATTGCTGATGAAGTTTGCAGATGACCCAAATATTGGGGGAGTGGTGAATAATGAAGAGGACAGGTCACTGATGCAGAGCAATCTGGAGTGCTTGGTAAACTGGGTGCAAGCAAATGTTTTGTGTTTTAGTAAGGTCAAATGTAAAATAATACATCTAAGAACAAAGAGTATAGGCCATACTTACAGAATGGGGGACTCTCTCATGGGAAGCACTGACTGAAAAAGAGTTCGGGGTCATGGTGGTTAATCAGCTAACATGAGCTCACAATGTGATGCTGTGGACAAAAGGGCTGCTTATAGTTACACTAATATCTAGCTCTTGTATAGCATTTTTCATCAGTAGATCTCAAAGTGCTTCACAAAGGGAGGTCAGTGTCATTATCCCCAGTTTACAGAAGGAGAAACTGAGGCAAGGAGGTGAAGTAATTTGTCCAAGGTGTCACAGCAGGCCAGAGGCAGAACCAGGAACAGAACCCAAGTCCTAGTCCAGTTCTCTATCCACTGAGACACACTGTCTGCTCCACAGAGCAATCCTTGGGTGTACAAACGGGGAAATACTGAGCAGGCACAGAAAAGTTATATTACCTCTGCATTTGTCATTGTTGGTGACTGCTATTGGTTGCTATTGGTTGGTACTGATCACTGTGTCCATTTCTAGTGTCCACAATTCAAGAAAGATGTTGAAAAATTGGAGAGGGCTCAGAGAAGAGCCATAAGAATTATTAAAGGACTGGAAAACCTGCCTTTATAGACTCAATCTATTTAGCCTATCCTAGAAAAGGTTAAGGGGTGACTTGATCAGTGTCTTACGAATACCTGTATGGGGAACAGAAATTTAGTAATAGTGGTCTTTTCCTTCTAGCAGACACAAATATACCAAGATTCCATGGCTGGAAGTTGAAGCTGGATAAATTCAGAATGGAAATAATGGCACAGATTTTTGTCAGTGAGGATAGTTAGCCATTGGAACACCTAATTAAGGGCTGTGGTGGATTCTCCATCACTGGAAATATTTAAATCAAGACTGGATGTTTTTCTAAAAGATATGCTCTAATTCGACTCTAGCTATTGCATGTGAAACAGGTATTAATTCAGGGAAGTCCTATGGCTTGTGTTATGCAGGAGATCAGAGTAGGTGATCACAGTGGTCCCTTCTGACCCTAAAATGCATGCATCTGTGAAGCCTAATCCTTTAATCAGTTTGCTGGCTTTAAATGTTTCCTCTCCTCTCCTTTTTCTCAGCTTTGCCTAAGCATTTATCTCTGTGTACAGCTTTGATATGTTCATGTGGCTTTTTCCTCATCTAGGAATTTTTCTCTGTATATTTAGATTGTGGCTAAATATCCCAACTCAGATATAGTTTGTTCATACGTTCTTCATTGATTTACGTTAGCTCCTTGAATGTGAAGCTAGTTAAAAACATTTGCCAAGCAGTGAGAACCATGAAAGTACTTCAATATTTGTGCACCAGGTGGAGCCAGTATGACGCTCCTGAAAATGTTTTTTTAAAGGAATTGCTCATGAAGGGAGGAAATGTGGTTGGTTGGAGCCCCCCTCCCCCTTTTTGTGTGCATGACTGCTTCACAAATTTGTTCCCTATAAAGGCTGGAAATTCCTAGCCATCTGATTATCCCCCTTTCTCAGCAGATTCATCATCTTTAAACTCTAGTAAATGTGGCCTGGATTGCGCTGGGACAGTGTGCTGACGACTTCACATGGTTAACTCCATGCTGATGTTGATGTTAATACATAAGTTTTTTGTAAATATATTATTCGCTTTTTTATATTTTCTACATTTTCCTGGCAGATTTCAACTGAAAAACTATTAGCTAACAGTTTAAATTAGTCACGAGGATTTCAAATGAGCAAAGGGGCTTCTACTCGGAGGACCAGCAATGTATCCTCTCTAGCATATTTTGTAACGCACGGTCTCCTAAAAGTGCTTTATTTCTTTGAAATTTTAAAATTCTAATTATTATTTTAGGCAGTTAGTAGCTTTACTTAACTGTACAGTTCCATCACACTGACTAAAATGACTTGGACTCTAGCCAGGTGCCTATCAATTGTGGAAGAGGCTGGGGGATGGTTACGTTCTGTCCAGTGATTTTGACTTTTTCCCCTCCCTTAAGAACGGCTCTTATTCTGCTATTTTGTGGCTCTTCTCTGGTTTGTTTTTGAAAGTTTGCTGTTTCCTTTAGGCACTAAGCATTCTTGGATACTGTGTGGTTTTTGCTGAGAATGTTTCTTGTCATACATGCATGCAAACCATTCGTCTAATCACATTAAAGCTATGTAATATCCTGTGTGGGTTGTTTTTGCTGCTTGTGTTTGCCTTGAACCCTGTGGCTACAGGCAGCAAATTTTTGCTATAGATGAAATGGGCAAGCCTTTGCTGGAGTTTTTCATGTATTAGCTCATTCTTAATTGAAGTTTGCTTTTTGGTCTTGCCAGCAACATAACCTAAGAACTTCATTGTATTGTCATCGACACATAAGTACAAAGGAAAAGTGTTCAGTAAGAGGCACATAAGAAGTTCTACAACAAGAACTATTCTGGGAAGAAGAAACTGTATCAGTATATAATGAGTGAGCCTTTAGGAAATCATCTGCACAAAAGTACAATAATAAATGGCAAAATCAAATCTGCTACAAAGCAGGTGCAAGAAGCCCTCAAACAAACTGAACTGCAGAAGCGGTCATCTTCTCAGAGACACCCTGTTCAATGCTTCCATGTTGCAGGAGCACACTATTGCTAAACACCCTGTATCAACAGACCTCGGAACTAAATCTGGCTGAAACTGGAAATTTCCTGCAAAGAGATCCTGAAATTTTTAAATTTTGGACACACTGACACATGACGTTTCTGAAATAAAACATGTCCCCTGGATCAGCAGCTGTGCATGAAATTGAGGTGATTCTTGAAAGTTTGTCTAACCTGAAATGTCTTCACAAAACATTTTGGGTTCAACAAATCAGCATTTTTGACAAAACTGTCATATATGTTTTATATTAATTTTCTTTTCAAGTTTTTAATCTCACTAGAACAGAAAACCAGCACAGCTATGAGCAGGATTCTGTTTTGGTACTTGCATCATCCATAGAATTTTTATTTAATTTCCAGTTGCAGGACCAAATTCACTCTGTTACATCTATGCAACCCTATTAAAAATGGTACATGTGTAATATAAGGTAGTTTTTGATATGGGGAATATTTCTTAATGATCATTATGCTTGGGCCATAAAAGACATTATTTGAATTTCAGATCCTAGAATATGACAGTTAATAACTGGTCAGCTGAGTAACTTTGATCTGGAAGTCACTGACACAATAAATATGGAACTTCATGTTACCATATTTAGAGTTGCTACTTCAGAATATAACTATATGCTTTAAATTTTTTTCTTTTAACTCAATTATGTTGCCAAAATATAGGAGGGCAACTTCATTCTCCAGTCCATTAATATCCCTTGGTCAATTTACCAAATTATTTACTCTCTGAGATTACTTTGGCCCTGCAGCTAAGTGCTAGTACGCTGCAACCTGGCTGAGCAAGTGATTCCTGGCTAGATACAGTTGTCCAAATGCTTTGAGATATTTGGATGAAAGCCACTGCATAACTGTCAGTGTATTATTAAAATGGAATGTCTTGCACGGATACTCTCACAGATTATTTTCACAGCATAGCTGATAAATCATCACCATGGCACCCCATCATTTGAGTTGTTTTAGAACTTGTGAAATAAAATTGTGCCTTGCTGAACTTCCTTTATAATCTCTCAACAGCAACGAAACAGGAATGTGATTCTTACATGAACTGTTTATTATTAAGTGGCGTAGCCTACTCTGTCTCCGGAATGGAAATTTTATGACATGATGAGGGAAGTTATCTTAATAGTCCGTTGATCATTTCACACTAGAGATAATAGTTATTTATTGATGTTGGTCTGGTCATTGATGTTAACTTATTAATCACAGCATAGCAAAGCATTTGTTGGTAAGTCAGTGCTATTTTTGCCATTTCTACTAGCTCCAGTGGTACAACTGCTTATCCAAATGTGTGCAAGTATAAAAAACTAGATCTGGACAAAGAAACCAAGTCACTCAATCAAGACTTTGATTGCCCAATCATGGTCCCATTGTGCTAGAAGCTGTACACATCTAGTAGAAAGACAGTCTCTAGTTCAAGTTACTTAGCATATGACAAGACAGCAGGTGGAGGAAAGAAAGAAGGGGAATGAAGAGAAGAAGGGAACAGGGAAATAATTGGCATACATAGCAGTCATAGCAGACTAGCTGCTTAACCATTGTCAAGTGTTTTGTAAGCATCATGTCAGAGGTGTTAGGCCCTATTCACATTAGAGAAATTTGGAAAATGTGCAAACTTCAAATGTAGATGTGCTGCACTGATATGAAGTGGGTTTTTTTGCTGGTGTGGCTACTCCATTAATTTACTAGATAAGTATAACCGGTGTCGTCTTCACTTCACTGTGCACTGTGTCTGCACTAGTAAGTAAGTACATCAATGTAGTTACTCTGGTGCCAGTGTCTAATGAAGATAGAACATCAAGGAATTCAAAATTTCTACTTTGCTTCTACAATTACTTAACCACTTCTGAATCAATTCTTTTAATTACAAACTCAGAGTAGATCAAACTAAAGCTGTTCAAAATTTTTTTGAATTTCAACGAAATTTTCAGAATTTAAAAATTTTGACTTTTGGGGAAAAGTGTGTGGTGGGAGATTTTTGTTTTATTTATAAAAAATCTTCTCACCACGCATGCACACAGTCTCCTCCTTACTAGCTACAAATCAAACCCAAATACCAGAACTTGGTTGAGCATTTTAGTTTCTGTGATGCTTAGCCAGGGAATTTAAAGATACATGGCCAAGTTTAAAAACTACATTTAAAATAAAAGAATCTACTTGTGTTACTAAATGCAACTTAAGTTTGTTTTTTTTTTTAAACTGCAAATTTCAAATGGCTCATTTATTTTTCACCATTAATCTGGTGAAGAGGAGAAGGGATGGTTCAGGGGGTGAGAAGGAGGTTGTTGCATTTTGCTTGGTTTGGACAATGCTAATAGAGTAGTCAGTTTTCATTTTCTGCTTTTCATGCTGTCAAGCAATTGTCTAAGTTGCAAACACTGCAGGGAATGCTCAAACCTAAATGAGTTGTTTTCATGTGTTTTTTCAAGTTATAGAAATAATTTGTATTAATAGCAGCTTTTAAAAAAAGTGAATAAATAAAACAGAAAAAGTCAGGGCCTGACAGATTCTTGAAGTATGACCGAAGTAATTCACATTGTTGACTTTGAGCTGGGGGCTGAAGAAGAGAAAAAAATGTAGCAGTTCTTGTTTTGGGGGCATGCCCAGAGCAGTGTGGCACTATGGCCATTCATGGCTGCTCAGTGGCTTTTGGGGGGCTGTGACATCCAGGCATAGTTTAGAGCATTCCTGATTCTGCTCTAATTATAGCTGGGGCTGGATCTGCCTCCACAGTCCCAGGAATCAGGGGAGCAGAAAAGTATCACTGAGCAGAGCTCTGAGTGCTGCTGAGGATCTGAGCCACGGAGGGTCACGTGTGGAAAGCCAAAGGCTTTCACAACTCTCTCTCTCTCACAAACCACCTTGTTAGAGAGAAGCTTAATGAACACAAAAGCATTCCCCAAAACTTTGTTTGCTACCAGCACTACTACTCTGAGATACTGACCTGCAACCTGGAAATCATTCTCCAGATGATGATACACAAATAAGCAAACTGATGTGCTTGGAGCCCACTAACTGTGTGGAAATACCGAATAGACTAGCTAACGATAGGTAGGAAGCCTACAAATGTATTCAATTCTTCCTTGATGATATATGAATGTCTTCGTGTTTCAGTCTTCAAGGGGGCTTGTTCCCTGCTCCTCCCACTTTTTCTTGACATTTGCTGAAATTTGCATGACACCTTATTTAGTAAGAGGTGGGGAAATTCAAATGGAAATACTTTTACAATAGAAGTAATGCCACTCCGTGGTCTACTGGAATTATTAAAGCAATATGTGTTGGGATGTGTATGAATGACATATTGTGTAAACATAGGCTAGTCATGTATCTCTGTGCCTTTTCCTAATCCTGAAATCTGTGGTATGTTCCCAGCACCTCCCAATACTTACACAAGCTAGAACATTATTTAATCAACCAATAAAAAGCATATATTAAAAACTGCTCTGGTTAGTTGGCAAGAATTTACAAGCAGAGTGAATAGAAGCTGAAATACTGTCCTTGCATTTGTTTCAAAGCAAACTTAAAGAAAAAATTTCAGTGTTTTGGTATTGAAAACACAAGTAAAAAGAAGTATTGGCTCCATTGACTTTTTAATTGCGTTTTGGATAACAGCATTTATTCTTTTTTTGTTTACAATAACAAACTTACAAGAAAAAGTGAATAATTGGATTGCCTGGGAGCAGGACTTTGATCTTCCTCTAATCTCCAATTATTGTTATAACCAGGCATACAGAAAAGTATTAAATATATTAATTGGTTTAGTGATAAGCAAATGAAACCAGGAATTTTGATATATACATAATGGGAAACCTATTACATGATTTAAAATCAAATATTTTTCTTGGAAGCCAGTTCTTCCAAGTTGCTGTTTGTGAAATTATTTTAATGTACTTTAAGTAGCTCCCCCTTGTACTTGGCTGTTTTATATACCTTGAACTTTGTTTCCTTAAATTGTTTGTTTCCATTACTTGTGGTGGATAAGAAGGATGGAGGTTGAACAATCAGATGAGCCTCTCTATGTAAAGACATACATTGAACCTTTGGATGTGATTTCTTTTTCTTTATCCACATCCGGCTGTGGTTACAAACTCAAATACAGATACGTTCCTTACTGAATAAATTTAGACAAATGGGCTTGTTAGTAAAGATATCCCATTCTGAATTGTACATCTCTCTTGTTATATCCGTATACCTAGCAATAGAAGAGGTTGAGGGGAAAGGAGGAAAAAACAATTAAGTATTCTATGATGGTAAATGGTTCAATATTTAAATTATTATTATTATATCATTATATTATACATTATTATTATATTTCCGATGGAAAAGAATGATTTTCACCGTGGTTATTAATATCTTTATGTATTGTGCCAATTGTCTACTCGGGGCTTTAAAAATAGATAAAAAAAAATCCCCTGCCCTTGTAGCTTATTGTCTAAGGCCCCATCCTGCAAACGCTTAGACGCACATTTAACTTTAAGCATATGAGTAATCCCATATATGATATCTGGACTGCTCCTGTGCTTAAAGTTCTTTATGTGGGTAGTGTGTTTACAGGATTGGGCCCAATAAATGTTCCCTTGCTGACCTAAATGTTCACTAACTTTTTTTTTCTTTCTCTTTTCCTCTTTTGACAGGTCAGGCTCCACTTAGCATGTTAAAAGACAGACATTAATTCACTGATATTTTTTTTTCTTCAACTTGCTCTGCGTCCTGTCCATGTACTTTCTACAGCCATCTGCAGTGCACTGTTTTCAAATACTTTGAGCTTCATAGAATCTCCATGTGTACAGAAGTGTGTTCAGCTCAGCTCTTCTTTGGAAACCTGTACAATATCTGTAACATAGCCATCTAAGTAACAATAGAAGGTCTGCCATTCAAAATATCTTCCATTGACTTAATTTTACCCCTTGGCGCTGGTTAGGTTGGGGCTTCTCTGCTGGCACTGATGCTGTTTGAAGTACTCTGTGGAATCAGTAAATCCTGACTTCCGGCATCAAAGAGTTAATCATTCATTGACCAAGTGCCATCAAAGGCAGTTGATTGTGTTCTATCATGACTGATTTACTGTATAATATACATATTATTTTATATTTTTAGGAGATGAAAATGTGCTGCTATATGATTAAATTATTTTAAACACATTTTCTGAAGTAAATTTCCCCAAAGAAGCATTTTTAATATCCTGGTAAAATCTTTGGACCTGTATAAAAATATCCTTTACTATCATACCTGTTAAAGATCAAACTATGGAATGGAGAGAAATCTGTTAGTATAGCATTACGTTTTGGAGTTCAGTGATCACACAAACTAACATAACATCTGATCTGCTTGTAATTCTGCCTATGATGAGATGGGTATGCCCTTAATTTGATAGCTAGCCAGGAGTTTATAAGCACTGTTCATCATGAAATTCTGAAAGTTTTCAAAATGCTGCAGAAATCTTGGTTTGAAAAAAGTGAGATGCTTCCCCCGCCCATCATGTTTCTGGCAAGCCCTGATCAGTTCATATTGGAATTCAGAAATGGGAGCGAGTCGTCTCTTGGGTACCTAGAGAAAATTCTATTAAGTGCTCCTAAGAGAGCATGGGGGTACATTCTTCAATTGTGCTGTGGAAAGAGAATTTAGGAAGATGGCACATGTTAATACAGCATTGTGCAAAGGCAAAGAATGTAAATGATAAATTCATACTGGAACTTGATAATATTTAAGTCTGCCTCTGGATAACTTTAGCTCATTCAACCAGTAATGAGACTACTTGCCTTTTTTGCATTCTCTTTTAGTGCCAGATATGAAGTTTCCATCTTCACAACAGCGGGCACTGGACTCACCGTGGAAAAGCTAGGTTAGCAGGCCAAAGTCAAAGCTCTTATGTTGGATACCTACTGCTTTTGTTTCACATGTGAATATCAAACGGTCTTAAAGCAGTATAGATTTCAAGATGAGTAAAGCAAGATTATACCCCTTTAGTCTTGGTTGCTGCTGTTTATTCTTATTTAATGTTGGGGTTAGTTTTGGGGTTCTGAATGTGTCCTGTGTGTTGGTAGACATATATTTAAAAATATTTAACCTGCTATAGAGAATATCTAAAGATTCTGAATTTACTTCAGACATTTTTTTCTACAGAAATTATTTAGAAAGCTCTTAATTATAGCACAGTAAGTTGGATTTAATTTATTTTTTTTAAATGTTGCACTATTTTGGGGAGCATTTTGTTAAAAGTATTTAATAAAGACTTCAAATTTGCATTTAATTTATTTTGTATTTTCCTAAGTTTCATTTCTTTTATTTTTCTTTAAATATGTGCATAGGCACCACCAGGAAAATGAACTGTGAACTTGTCATATGCAATTTCCAGTAATGGGACTATTTCAAAGTTACCCTGTGCTATCTTAATAGCTGTGTATAGCTACAATGTGTATATGTAAAAAAGTATCAAATCTCCTCTTTTGTTTCCAAAAAACGTTGTCTGAGAGGAATGCCAATTATGAATTACTATCATTTTATTGTACATCAAACATTCTGTATTATTTCTTCATACATGGAAGTCCTATAACTGGACTACTGTAGAATATGTTTTTCCTGTATTCTTGATTTGAAATCTGTCACACAGCTATATTTAAAAATTTCTTCTAGCTTAAAAACAAAGCCCAGGTTCCACATCAGAACAAAAAGCAAAATCATCCTGTTATGCATAACAGTTTAGATAGTTCTCTTTAGTTTCATTGATGAGTTAGCTCTGATGTCTCTTAGATAATCATGCTAGTGCTGATCAGCCAGTCAGTCCATCTAGCTTAGATCACTTAAGTGTCTCAGAGTTAACTTTTAGATCCTGACTTTGATCACTTTATCACTGAAATGTTGAAGAGGTATATTATACTCTAATCCTCAAAATGAAGGATTGAAAATTTACATAATTTAAACTCATGAATGTGTTGCTATAATTTATACTGCTGCTAGTATCTTCCATTCTTAAGACTGTTCTAGGTAACAGTTTAATTTCATCCTACATAATTTGCATTCAACACTTTTGTACTACTTTTACAGTATCTTACATATTTTATACACAAATGGAAACGATGCCTCTGCTCATGAGCTCAAGCTCAAACTCAGAGCTCAAGTCTGTATTTTGCTATTTCAGTTAATGCTGTTGTGCTTCCTTCTTTCCTTTTTGAATGTCAAATTTCATATTTATTCTAGATGTTTGTTTGCAAGGAAACTGATTTAAATAATTTAGATTAAATTTCATATGTAAAACTTCATGCAGGACAAGTTTTACTACGATAATGGAGATACTTTCATGGATTGATTTGCAATATGGAACTAAAATGCACATTTTTCATTTTGCTACTAATTAACAGCATGTTCCTGCTCTGTTGTTTTTTTTACTAATGAGTTCTATTATCTTGTGTTTTATCCTTAAATTCATCATTTATTTATTGAAATGTGTTTTTTGTTTTGCTGAAAGGAAGGAATGCTTTAAAAGCTGGAAAGATCTTGGCTGATATGTGCAACCAAGTGTGTATTTCACCAAACAAGGGTGAGAATAGATTATCCTGAATGTATTGGAAACTTTTTTAAAAATAGATTCTTAAGTATGTTAATGTCTGTCTACAACAGACTTCTGAGTGACTTTTTTAAACTTCAATTTATGAACAACCAGGAATTAACATACCCTTGCAGTTCTCAGGTAGATTTGTAACTGTAGAGTATGTGAAATAGAGTGCTATCCTCATCAGTTCATTAAATATGAACAAATCTCTAACTAAACCAAATTAGTCTTTGGATTCCATATATCTGAAAGGAATAAGTGTTTGAGGATTGTGGCTTCATACAATAACGTGAATGTAATTTTCTGTTGCGGGGGAGCAGGGACAGCAAGGAGGAGAAAATAACTTTTTATAATATAAAGTAGATACCCATGACAAGAAAGGGAATCATTAAATCATACTAGCAGGGTAATCTTAATTGACGTTTGCTGAGATTTTTTGCTTTAAGGACTTTATGAACTGAAAAACACACAAATATCTGCTAAACAAATACAGAAACACCACTTCAGAACCTGTCTTAAACAACTTTGTCAATTTGAAATACTCTTCATTTCAGGAGGACTATGGGGACTGAGGCATTCTGTAGAATTATACGTGTCTAGTTTGTAAAGTGTGTAATGTGTACTGCAGATGTGTATTTTCTGGGCTCTGTGTATCTGTACAGTAGTGTTTATTTTAGGAAAAATTAAATTGTGGACACGTTTTGGTGGTAACAAGGGGAATAAATTGCCACTACAGCAAATGATGCTGTAATGTATTAAACTCTTAACAGCAGATCTGAATCCCTCTCCCCCTTCCATGGATAAATCTTTTAATCTTGGTTCTAAAATACTATCTATTAAAGATGTATGGATACACTGGCAGACTGCATGATGTATCATTTAAAAACTGTTGAAGTGGAAAATAAAATTGAATTAAACTTTCTTGTATGCTGTGTTTGTGGCATGTATTAAC
Source organism: Natator depressus (assembly GCF_965152275.1). Taxonomy (NCBI): domain Eukaryota; kingdom Metazoa; phylum Chordata; order Testudines; family Cheloniidae; genus Natator; species Natator depressus. The sequence continues at coordinate 26,345,691 of NC_134244.1, forward strand.
AATGTCTGTAGTGCCGACATGTCTTTTTGGCTTTTTTCACCAAGAAATCTCAGCTCCTGGCATTATGGAAGTTAATTATTTTTGTGGCAAGCTGTATAAATGTACTGGAGCACTAGAAAAACGTCTGCATTTTAATCCTCCCCCGAAGGTGTGAGAGGTACTCAAAAGTTTTTCCATGTGCTCTGGGGGAGCATATGCGGGTGTGGGGACTCTACCTCCTGGGTAGGGAGTTGGAAGTGCATCTTCCCTTCCAGCTCCCCACCCAAATCTTCCATCCACCCGTGCTTTGCTGGTTGGCATATGTGAGGGAGAGATGGTAGGGCATCCTCCTTCTCTCATTCTATCCTCTTTAGGGAGCTTAATCATAGTGACACTGTCTGCTTTCTGTGCTCCAATTATAGCAAGCCTGTACACCCACAGTGCAACGGGGAAGGCTCTTGCATCCTCAAGACTTCCCTTTCTGAGCCATCTAATATGTGGTATTTATTGTTAAATTTGTGTTTAAATGATGCACTAAAACACTTACTTTAGAATTAAACTGCGAGGGAGTTTAGGCTTGATATAAAAGTTGATTATTTCTCTGGATACTCATAGGCACTAAAAAAACCCCCAAAATAATCTGTCAGCGAGTCTCAGAGCCTAGGTCAACTGATGTGTTCAAAGGGCTCACACACAAACAAGGTAAAAATAGCTGTGTAGACATTTGTGCTCTGAGACTTACTGCCGCGGGTCTTCTTTTTCCTGTATAAACATACCTTCTGTTGAAAAAGTGCATGAGCTGACATTCATCATCACTTGAATCTTCACCATATGTTCCATTCTGTTGCTTCATTTGGGATCCATACCAACCTTTAAACACTCAAAATAGTATTCGTGGGCAGGGGGCTCTTCTGTCAGCAATAGGCAGCTCCTTGTTCATGATGGCTGCTCAATGCCAGATGAAGGCCTCTTACTTCACAGCAGGCATTGCAAATTTCAGCTGCTGGCCTTCTGATTGCTGACTACTATGCCACTGACCAGCTGAAGTATATGTACATAATCCTGTTCTTGGATAGACTATTTTCCAGTCTGTTTCTCTGCTGATCACTGTGGGAATGGAGGTTATTCTGCCATTAAATCTGGGAGTTAACAATTGATTATTTTGATGCTTAAATTTAAACACTTTTTCTTATTAGTTTTCAGTGTGTGGGGAATAATTTCTATATGCTGGCTCAAAAGCCATGTATACAGAACAAACAGCTTCACTTCAGCAGTATGAGGAAGTTTTCCCATTTTAGGGAGTTAGAGAGAATACATCAGGAAACTCAATCCTGGGCATTTTTTCCCCAGCCTTGCAAGCAAAGGCAGATATTGTGAATTGCCTTACTAGGAGGGGAGAGAATACATTTTCCCATCAGGTACAAAAACCCCCAAACATCCCCCCACCACCAAAAAAGCCCCCATAGATCAGCTTGTGCCTGGAGGACAAGTTCAATAACAGCAAAAGGCTTGCGGGACTATCCCAACAGTTTTCTTGTTCAGAGGGTTGGATTGCATCAGTTAATTACCTTCCCTCTCTCCACTTCCTTTTCAAAATTCAGTTTGCCAAACTGCAATAAAGAGCAAAGGATAAGATTTTTGTATCTCTAGAAGAGATTAGTTCAAGTACTCAAATGTTAATTCCACCTAAAGCTACCAATTTAGATGAGAATGTATCCTTGAGAAGACACTGGGAATGCTATAATACAGTACATTTCTCTTCTAACCATGCCAAACTTGGGTGCTTAAATTGAAGGCCAATATAATTTTTAAATGGGAACTGCAAAATATTTGGCTTAGCAGTCTTGCAAAGAGAAGCTCTTCAGTCCCGAAACAGAAACATTAGTGGATAATTCAGTCCTTAATGTCAAAAAAGTGTTGTCTGTAAAGTTCAGTTGATGACAGTTTGGTGATCAACAGGGTCATTGGTGGGTTAAATGTGCACTCGCACTGCCCATGCTGGATCTCTTATGGCTTCAGTCACCTGGGCTGTCAAGACAGCTCCTTTCATCAGCACTATATTTACTTTAAAATACTGGCTCCAATTTACATTTGTTCTTTCATTCCATCCTAAAGTCAGTGCAGATTCCCACCTAACTGAACAAATATTAAAGTTCAAGGAGCATGGTACACAACACATTTATGTTGTAAGTCACTTTTGTAATATGCCACACATCTAGTTTGAGACTAACTCTCCATTTAATAAAAATAACTAATTGTTCTATCTATGTACCTCACTAACCTAACTTATGCATTAGCTTTAAAAAAAAAAAGTTTAATTTTTGGTTGCAAGACTCCATTCTTTTTTCACTCTAATTCTGCAACTCTGAAAACTGATCAGGCTCATAAAATGAAATGTCTTTCTATACATTTTCTCAACTACAGTTTGTAGAATTAATTGGAAATGTGTCTTAAGCCTTCATCCAGCAAATTTTTCTGCATTATCAGACCCTCCCTCCCAACTCATCAGGATTCCAAGTAGGCATACTTGGAAAAGTTTACAAGATTAGGAACTTTAAACTGGGGAGGAGGTAGATTAAGTGTGTTCACGCCACTGTTTTGATTTTAGGTGGGTTTGGCAGCGGTATCCAGCTCAAATTAAATTAACAATACATGGTCAGTAAAGCAAGATAACTCACCAAATAAGTTCAAGATTTAACATTCAGGTTTAGGAGTAATGAAGTAATTACTAGCTGATGTGCAGTCCTGAAACTGTGATGCAGATAAAAGCTAATACATAGCCCAATTCAACCCCTACACTCTGATTCATAGGGGACAGATGAGTTGATTTTGGTTTTAGTTACAAGAAGCCAAATGCCAGAAATACTCTGAATTTTTATTTAAAATAAAACAGTCTCTAGCCTATGTGGTTGTGAAGATAATCTTAAAGATGTGAACAAAGTGCATAGGTGCGGGAACTATGAGTGCTGGGGGTGCTGCTGCACCCCCTGGCTTGATGTTGTTTCCATTATATACATCGTTTACAGTTTGTTTCAATAGCTTTCAGCACCTCCATTATTTAAAAAAAAAAAAAAAAAAAAAGTTCCAGCACCCTTGACTAAGTGTAAACTAATGGTGTGGTTTTTGCCTGAATCTTTGGACAGCCTAAAATATAATTCAGAGCCATGTAAATTGTCCCTTCTCTATTGCAATGGGCTGTTGACTCAGAAGCCTAAGGATGACAAATGGGTTAACGGTACTTTAATTAGCAATTACGATGTATAGTCTATGATGTATAGTCTCCCTAGAGCGTACCCTGACAGCCCATTGCAGAAAGTAGTTGTATCCTTGTCTCAGCCTCCCCTAATGGTCTTTCGGTTACTTCAGTGAGGCTTTTAGAGGTCTAGTTTATTTAACAAAAGGCCACAACCTGGTACAAGAGGAAGCCTTCACAGCGGGGTCATAACTAAGGCTACACAATTTTTTCACAGAGGAATCCATGACTTCCAGCAACCTCTGTGAATTCATCCCAGTCAACCAGGAGCTTCACGGTCCCCCCTCGTGGCCGCTGGGGGCCCCTGGAGTTCCCAGCTGCTGTGGACAGCAGGGGTCCCTCCACAGCTCCCAGCCGCTGTGGGGCTCCTCCGTAGCCCTGGAGCTCCGAGCTCCCACAGGGCCCCGCAGCTAAAACCCAGAGCCCAAGCACCTCCTGTGAGGCTGAAGCCCTGATTCCCTGGCACCCTCCACAAGGCAGAAGCCCTGAGCCCATGGGCAAAGTTGGGGATCACGGGGGTGTTACCCACCCCCAAACTACAGTGTAAGAGTAGGGCAGTCCTGTCACAGTTGGCTCTACACTCTACATGGGACAGTTGCTGCTGCTCTGGCTGGTACCATGGAGCAGACAATGGCGCTGTTCCCTCATCTCCTACTGCTGCAGTGGTTTGAAGCTGCTGCTCAGCTGCCAGCCTCCTTTGCTCACGCAGCCGGTAAGAGCTGTTGGGCTGGGGACCAACTCCATGGCTGGCAGAGCCCCGGGGGAACAGGGACTACAGCCGCAGGGGAGGCACAACCCCTAGCTACCCCTCTTCCTGCACCCTGAACTACCCCCTCCTTGCAGCCTGAGTGAACCCCATGCCCATACACAGCCCGAGCTACCCTCTCCCTGAACTATCCCCCCCTGCCCACACAGCCCTTAGGTACCCCTCTTCCTAAACTGTTTTCAAACTTTTTGAGCTGAGCCCCCCACCTTTGAGTTATAATTTTTAGTTGCACCCCCCCCCCACCCACGGCTAGAGAGGTGGGTGGCCTGCTGAGGTGAGTTGGGGGTGGAAGTGGTGCTCCTTCCCCAAACCCTGCTGTGTGGAGCTGGCTTGAGCCCTGCTGGCCCCTGCCCACCCAAAATAGAAGTTAAACTACACCTATGCCAGAGTCTCTCCCCCTCCCCCATCCACTGCTGGGCCCTGGAGGTTTTCTGGCATGTTGTAGGGGCCTCAGAAAGCAAAAAGTTGAGAATTCCTTGTGATGTTCCTCTGCTGTTATCTGGACTGGTTACCTGCTAGGTCACTCCAATCCTTGACTCTGGCAGCCAGCCTTACCCTGCTCTGCTGTGAGAACCCCCATTCCTGGGCTGTTCACACCCAGCCTCTAGCATGTAAGCTGCTTGGATTGTGCAATCGAATGACACTAGCCAATATCTCCGGTCCGAGACACAACTCTAGGAACCTCTGTCTTGCAGTGTCCACTTATGCTCGCTGGACGCTACAAGCTTATATGAGCTCATCAAGTTAAGAAAGAAGTTGATATGTACCAGGCTTGTTATCCCAAGGGGAGTCTCTGACACACTTCAAACCAAATGCACTGCTCAGGTAGAATAAACAAACAGATTTATTAACTACAAAAGATAGATTTTTAAGTGATTATAAGTCAAAGCATAAGTCAGATTTGGTCAAATGAAATAAAAGCAAAATGTATTCTAAGCTGCTCTTAACGTTTTCAGTGCCCTTACAAACTTAGATGCTTCTCACTACAGGGTGGCTGGTTATCCTTCAGCCAGGCTCTTCCCTTTGATCAGCGGTTCAGGCGCTTGGTGGCGATGTCTGTAGATAGAGGTGGAAGAGAGATGAAGAGCATGGCAAATGTGTCCCCCTTTTAACATGTTCTTTCTTCCCTCTTGGCTTTGCTTTCCCCCTCCCCCTTCAAAGTCAAGTGAGCATTATCTCATTGTAGTCCCAAACTGCACAAGGGAAGGGGGGGGGGGTGTGACTCACTCAAGAGTCCAACAGATCTTTTGTTGCTGCCTAGGCCAGTGTCCTTCTTTCCTGTGAGCCTGGGCTGGGTTTGTCCCACACATGCCCTGATGAGGTGTGAACTGCCCCTCTGCTCCTGGAGAGTTTTGCCTGGGGTTGTTTTAAGCCCGAGGACACATTTTTCAGCCTCATAACTATATACGTGAAATTACAACCTGTAACTTTACTATCACAACAATGGTCAGTGCATCATGAGCCTTCCGAAAACATCTGACCTGACAAACTTTGCATTGGTACCACACAATCATAAGGATGAACAGAGGGGTGCAGGATGTTCCCCCGAGATACAGAGTGTCACACCCCTGCTCTAGGAGTTCATTTCCTGGGGCACTCGCGGACCAGCTCCCTGGAGCAGTCCCTCTCCTCAGGAGCTTCCTCTGCATTCATCAGTGAGCCCTCCTGGCCTGACCTCAGGCCCAGCTGTTCCTGAGCTGACTAACTGCTGCCCAGCCACCTAGGCACTAAGAAACTCGCAGGTGCCTGGGGGCTGGCTCATTCTCCTGTGGCAAGCCTAGCTCAGCTAGGCTGGGTGCCCACTGTTAGGGGCCAGCTGCCTGTGCCAAGTACCCACAAGCATGACAAGTACTGTCAAACCCGGCTGGAAGGGGGGGTCCCAGGGCAGCCTTGCCCCAGGGCAGAGCTGGCGCCTCCTGCTTCTTCACCCCCCCCTTGCTAAGCAGGGCTCTGGAACTCCCCAGGGGCCCGGCCCTCTCTCGCTGCAGGTGGGAGGGCGCGTAGCCCCGGGGACGGACCTTGTCCCTGCCTTCTGGACCATGCAGCCCCTGGCGCCCCGCCAGCGCCTCGGGGTTTCACGGTCGCTCGCTGAGACGGGAGGAGACGGCGGCGGCCAGGCTCTACAGCTCGGCCCGCGGAGCTCCGAGCCCCAGCCGGCAGCGACTTGCCACCAGGCGCTCCTTACCTGGCGCCCGCCCCGTTCCGCCCCTGGCAGGGAGCAGGCCCCGCCCCGGCTGAGCAGCCGCCCGGGCGAGGCGCCTGTGTGTGAGGGCAGCGGGCTGGGGTCTGGCGCGGCCGGGGGTGCCCGCCCTCCTCCCGGGTTTTGCAGTAGGCGCTCGCCCCTCTGCCTCCTCGCGCCGCGCTCCGGCCCCGAGCCGCAGACGGTCCCCAGCCCCTCGGGGGCTGGCGGGGAAGGGGCTTGGCAGCCCCGGCCGCTGCAAGAGGCGCTCGGAGAGCCGGGAGGCTGCAGCTAACCGGTGAGTGCTCAGGGCTGGGCCGGCGGCTCCCGGCGCCGCTGTGGGGGCGCTCCCGGCTCTGCGGGCTTTGCCCAGCTCGCAGCCCCTCGGACTCTCTTCCCCGGGGTAGGGGCGGGCAGCTGGCGCCTGGGTGTGACGGATGGCGGCGGCCGCGAGGCTTTGGGACCGGTTCTGAGCGGGCAGGGTCGGTCCTGCTGGCCCCCCTCTCCCGCTGGGCCCGCTCCCTTCCAGAGCCCGGGCTGGCCGCTGTCACTGGCTGGGCGCTGGGTTTCCACCCGGGGCTCTCGGCTGGCTTAGCACAACGGCGAGCCTGCCCCGGGCTTGCGCTTTGTGAGCACAGCTCGGCCAGTCTCTGCCGTCAAAAACTTCACAGCCCAGCGAGTCAGTCGTCACTTTATTTGTGTTTCACATGGGCTTTATGACAGGGGCAATCTGCCTGGCCAGGGAAGGGTTCGCTAGAGCAGAGCTTTTTACTAGTACTGTGCTTTGCGTCTGAGTCCTGCAGCACCTTTTAGCCTAGGATTGGGAAATGCTCCCCACTCTTCCCCTCCCCCCCCAATTCAGGTGGAATGTGTAAGTATTATTTCTGTTTTTTAGGGGGGTAAACTGAGGTACAGGTGCAGCAATTTGTCCGTGGTCAGAGTGAATTATTGTCAGATCAGGAAATAGAAGCACACAGGCCTTTGCTTTTAACAATCAGGTCACACTGTGCCTTTCCCATTGACAGGCTTTAAACATTTAACAAAGTAATTCCCAGAAGATGGACTGTGTCAAACAGTGCAGTTATGTAGGATCCCTTTGCTTCTGGGATTGTTGAAATCACTTGGCCTTTGACCTCATGCTTCTCAGTGCATTCAAGGCATGTGGGCATCCTGTATAACCTTACACTCCATTACTCACAGATCTATCCATTTGTCTGCCATATACAATTCACCATTCTTTTTATAGCCACTGTAGTAGCATATAATACATGGGAAAGCAGACAGCATTTACTTCAAAGAGAGAGATCAAATCTAAATTTTCTGGATTAATGAGACAGAAACTTTATTTAACATTCAAGAAACAAAAGTGTGAGTGAAAATCTGAAGGGCATCAGGTGTTCATTATTAAATGCTTTAAATCCAAAGTATAAACCAGGTGTCCTATTTTTATGAGACGTTTGTATATATTATTACATTTACTACTCCTTTGGACCTGATAGTGCTTTACCTGGTCATAGTAATGTTAGCAGATTAACTGATTCATTGGGGTTTATAATAAATGCATTAGATTTTAAAATAAAGGAAAGCAAACAAAGAAAAACACCCCAAAATGTAAAACTTGTGATTAAAATTATGCCAGCAGGTAAAGAACTCCCTTGAAAGTGTATGAAAACAGATGTTCAGACCAGAAAACAGAGAATACAAAAGTAGATGGAGGATGACCCGACTCTGGCTAGTCACCCTATCCAAATAATCAAGCCGCTTTGTGCAAGAAGTGGGTAGCACAAGGTCATCTACTTCCTATGTAGTTCTAGTAATGGCATCCAGATGTAATTGTAGATGTTCATTTTATAGTCTGGATGAAGGGAGTTGTCCCATTTGGCCCTGGTGAAGAGGCCAGTGCTTCATGTTTGGTATCGGTTTGCTCTTCCAGTTTATCAGCACAATTAGCTTAGCTACCAGTTCTGTCCACAGGAGCCATTCCCTCTCCTTCTCCTCCTTTGATCACTTTAAGTGGGTTAGATTTCCCAACACAACAATTACTGTGTTCTGTTTTGCAGCCAGTTCCTTCCCTTTAATGACATCCTTCCCAAAGCAGACAGTGATAGGGCACTTGGTGTTAGCCCGGCTTTATCAGAGCTGTGTCTTGCACACTTGGCATCTGGCATTCTATTCATTGGATAGAATGCATCCGATGAAGTGAGCTGTAGCTCACGAAAGCTTATGCTCAGATAAATTTGTTAGTCTCTAAGGTGCCACAAGTCCTCCTTTTCTTTATCCATAGGATGTTAACTGTAGGGAGTCCAGTAAATCCTGTGATCAGCTTATATGGGATGGATCCAGCATGTTGATACAGGGAGCACATCTGATGATTTCCACCCCCTGCTGGCTCCAGATGGTGCATGCTTTGTCCCTCTCATTCTCTGCTGGATGGTGCAGCAGAGATGAGAGGAGAGTCAGTGAGTTGTGGATCGTGATTAGCTAGTGCAGCCTCTACAAGCTGCTTCAGGGGAAAGGTACAGGAACTGCAGGAGATGAGACTTCTCCTCCTGCACTGTTGGGGTCTCTTTGGGAGAGAGAGTGTCACCTCCTATTAGTGGCAATGCGATCCTCTCCACCCAGTGGATTTATCCTCCTAGGACTTTTCCCCTGCCCATCTGTAGAAGTAGGGGACAGGGAATGCTCCCTTTCACGCAGGCATTGTGTCAGTTACACGGGTGCCATGGAAGGTATATTGACAGAGTTCCTGGAGAGAGAGAGAGAGGGAGGGAGGGAGCGAGCGAGGAAAAAAAAAAGAAAAGAAAGAAAGAAACATGCTAATGTGAACGAAGGTTAAACCTATTAGGAAACCCCTCCATTTGACTGTAGAACCTTTCAGCTTGGAGAGGCTATGTGGTCAGCGATACCAGGTTGCTGGACTTTTGGTAGCATCACACATTCTGTGCAAATTTTTTAATGAGTATATTTGCATATCCACTATAAACTTTGACTTAGTCACACTCCCAAGCAGTTTGGGGAGGTGGAGCTTAGCAGCTGCATCTGGAATGGGTGGGAGGGTGTTCGGGGGCTCTTCAGGGAAGATGTTGGATAGCCCAGTACTGGCACTGGGCCCCCCTCAACTTCTGTCCCACCATTCCTTCTGTTACAGCTGTCCCCACTCAGATCCAGTTGGGGGAACAGTGAGAGGGAAGGGGGAGCAGCTGTGGCCCCAGGTGGCAGGGAGATGGTACTGCAGAGTAATCCCTGCTATTTGTGTGTGGCGGAGTTGCCAAATCCATGTCACATGAGTTGCAGGACACTAGGCAGCTCTGTTTCTTGTGCAAGTCAGTGGAAGAGCACATCTCTCAATATGTGATACCTCTGTCAAAATGTGATGAATTTTGTGTGATATGAGGTCATGCAATAATTAGGGCTGTCAATTAATCGCAGTTAACTCACACAATTAACTCAAATTAATTGTGATTAATTGCACTTATAACAATAGAATACCAATAGAAATTTATTAAATATTTTTGGATGTTTTTCTACATTTTCAATATTGATTTCAATTACAACACAGAATACAAAGTGCACAGTGCTCACTTTATATTATTATTTTTGATTACAAATATTTGCACTGTAAAAATGATAAACAAAAGAAATAGTATTTTTCAATTCACCTCATACAAATACTGTAGTGCAATCTCTTTATTGTGACAGTGTAACTTACAAATGCAGATTTTTTCCTGGTTACATAGCTGCACTCAACAACAAAACGGAGTAAAACTTTAGAGCCTACAAGTCCACTAAGTCCTATTTCTTGTGTAGCCAACCAATAAGACAAACAGGTTTGTTTACATTGACAGGAGATACTGCTGCCTGCTTTTTATTTACAATGTCACCTGAAAGCGAGAACCGGCCTTCTCATGGGACTTTTGTAGCCGGCGTTGCAAAGTATTTACATGCCAGATATGCTGAACGTTCGTATGCCCCTTCCATGCCACCATTCCAGAGGACATGCTTCCATGCTGATGATGCTAGTTTTATTTAAAAAAAAAAGAAAAGAAAAAAAAAAAGCAACAATTAAATTTGTGACTGTACTCCTTGGGGGGAGAATTGTAGGTCTCCTGCTCTGTTTTACCCACATTCTGCATATATTTCATGTAATAGCAGTCTCGGATGATGACCCAGCACATGTTCATTTTAAGAACACTTTCACAGAAGATTTGACAAAACACAAAGAAGATACCAATGTGAGATTTCTAAAAATAGCTAAAGCACTCGACCCAAGGTTTAAGAATCTGAAGTGCCGTCCAAAATCTGAGAGGGATGAGGTGTGGAGCACGCTTTCAGAAGTCTTAAAAGAGCAACACTCTAATGCAGAAACTACAGAACCCAAACCATCAAAAAAGAAAATGAACCTTCTGCTGGTGGCATCTGACTCACATGAGGAAAATGAACATGTATCAGTCCACACTGCTTTGGATCATTATCAAGCAGAACCCATCATCAGCATGGACGCATGTCCTCTGGAATGGTGGTTGAAGCATGGAGGGACATATGAATCCTTAGCGCCCCTGGCATGTAAATATCTTGCAACGTCAGCTACAACAGTGATCTGCGAATGCCTGTTCTCACTTTCAGGTGACATTGTAAACAGGACGCAGGCAGCATTATCTCTGGCAAATTGTAACCAGCCTTGTTTGTCTGAGCAATTGGCTGACCAAGAAGTAGGATTGAGTGGACTTTTAGGCTCTAAAGTTTTACATTGTTTTATTTTTGATTGCAGTTTTTTTTACATAATTCTACATTTGTAAGTTCAACTTTCATGATAAAGAGATTGCACTACAGTACTTATATGAGGTGAATTGAAATTTTTTTTTGTTTTTTATAGTGCAAATATTTGTAATAAAAATAAAGTGAGCACTATACACTTTGTATTCTGTGTTGTAACTGAAATTAATATATTTGAAAATGTAGTAAACATCCACAAACATTTAAAATAAATGGTAATGTATTGTTTAACAGCATGATTAATCGCGATTAATTTTTTTAAAATCACGCGATTAATTGCTTGATAGCCCTAATAATAATTCATTTCTGGTTTGTCATCTTCCCTTCCTACTTTCATCACTTTGGTCTTGGACAATCCAGAAATGAAGGATAATGCTGTCCTCTGAGCAACACTAGAGCAGGGTGCTTTACCTGGCACAGCAGAGTGGAATTGATACGCATCATGCAATTCTCATCCACTTAATTCTGCTGCTTTATTTGGGGCAGAGGCTATCCTTTCCTTTTTTCCTTTTCTTTCACTCTGTGCTTGCTAGAATAATGGGGCCTTGATTCCTGACTGGAACCATCTGAGACTGCTGTAGTATAAATTAAAAATAAGCTTTACCCCCCTATTTTGTATGGAGCAGCACAATGCTGATCCTCCTCTGGAGGTGCCTTTTCCTGCAAAGCAAATGCCACATAAGGAAAAGAGGAGAGACATTGTTCTATGTTTGTATAGCATCTAGGACCATAGGGTCTGGGTCCATGACGGGGGCTACAAGTCTCTAAATCTGGGGTCATAAGTAGGCGGACTGTGGGCCAAATCCGGACTACCAGATGCTTTGAATGGACCCCAAGATATTTTTATTTACTTATTATTATCATTGCTGTTGTTTTAATTTTCTTCTCTGGAATCTGGACCTTGACTATACCTTGACCAAGAACTTTGGGCCTTGAGAAAAATAATCAACGACCTCTGCTTTAGGTAATACAAATAATTAATAATGAGAAATAAAGTTAAGAGGGAGAGGGGACATGACCAACTACATATCAGGGAAATAAAGGTCACATGAAAAAACTATCTTGGTGGTATATCCTGGTACCCATCACTAGGTCTATTGAGAGAAATTTGGGGCCCCACTACATCATGTTCGCTGGGGCCCCATCCCCTCTCATTTCACTTAATTTACACAGACAGTACCTATGTTTTTGGGGACCCTCAAGCTTGGGGCCCTGATACAATTTTCACTTGTTCCCCCCCTCTCATCAGCCTTGTTCATCACCATAATATATGAGCACTTTCAATAGTGAAGGCCCTAGATCACTTAATGGGTCTCTGGCACTTTTTCCTTTTTGGGATAAAATCTCTACTTGCAGTAGAGGTTTTTTGGGGGGTGTGGGGTGTTTTCTGATTTAGACTATTCATTTCCCTTTTTTGTTGTTGCTGCTGCTGTTAGGGATTGAGGGATAGAAGGGAGATGTCAGTGTTGTGCTTGTCATTCTGATGGTGGACTGGCCTTTACAAATCAAGGCCCCTTTGCTATACAGTTGTTTTCAAGAGACGATTGATGTTTTAGTCATACTTGTTAGCTTCTTACTGGCGATTGGTGCCTAATGTCCTTCAACCTAATAAGGAAAATCTCTTAAAACACAAGATGGGTGGTTTCTCTAAGAGAAAGGGAGACACCTAGTAGGATGAGGAGCTAGTCTGACTGTTTAGTGAACATCTGACTTTTGTGATTATTCATCACGCATCAATCCAAAAGTTTCTGGGAGCACTGAAGGAACAACAGATATAAAGAAAATTACTTCCCTAATCCATTTTACCCTTCATAAGGTTTTTGGGAAAATCCCCTCTTCCAACATACAGAAATAAGGTTTCATTTCTGATACATGGAAAATGAGAAATTAAAATAATGTTGTTTATCCTTATGCCACACTCACACCCTGTAACTGGGATTCTGTTGATTCAAAGAACACTTACAGTTATGTTGTTACATGTGTGTAAAGTGAGTAAAAGTTTAATGACTTCTAGGCTTGGGATTAAGTGTACGTTTGACAGTTTGGAGCAGGTGGAAACGTGTGTTTGACAGCTGAGGCGGCAGCGTTCGTAAACTTCCGACTCAGCAGAGCCAAATTATCATTAACACTTAGAGATCAAAACCATTGATACTAAAAGGTACAGTTATGAAGATAAACATTTTCATGGGTAAAACTTCCAATAATAACTTTACTCAGAGATTGAGGCCTGGTCTTGTGTACAGCAGGCGTGATTCCATTTTATTCTACTATTACTTGTTAAATGAGCAATTCAATCTACATAGTAGGTAAAAATCTTCCGGGCTTTGTATTTGCTTAAGGAGGTTGCTGATCACAGTGCTCTTTATTCTGAGCCCAGAATGCCTGAATGAAACCAAAGTAGAGTTCAATTCTACCCCTGTCTGTGCTCTTTTCATGCTCAAAGTGTACTTCAGAACCAGGATATGAGACATATGTTAAAATCCAAAGCTTTGCTGTTTTTGTTTTCACTAAAATATTATGGCAGCATATGTTGAGAGGCTTTCTACTTCTCTAGTTACTGTTGATGCCAATTGGTTGGTTTATGTAGGAATATTTGTTTGCTGGGAGGGGTGGGGTTGTCCCACTCAGGGCCCGGACCTGCAGTCCTTACAATAAATGTGACCATGCACTTTAAATTCTTGCAGTGAGGACTGCAGGATTTACACTTCAATGTGTGGAAAAGCGTTCTTCTAACATGGGAAGCAGATGTAAATGGGGGGGAAAAAACCTCCTTCAGCTTGGTTGCTTTAGCAACAAATTAGTTAAGTAAAACTTTTATTTGCGATGACGAATCCTACAGCTATATACATTCCAAATAGCTGTGAATATTTGTAGTTGAAATGCCTTTTAAAAAATCAAGTTACTCTTTTTTCTTGAGAAATCATACACTGAACAACACAATGGACATTGTTCTGCTTCGTTATGGAAATGCTGACACTAAAGCTGTGCCTGAGATTTGGAACAGAGCTAGGTTTAGGTTTCAATTCCCCAAAGTTTGTGGGCTTTCTGATAAACTTGGGTTGAGCTGTGGCCTTTGGAAGGAACGAGGTGGAATATTGTGGTTGTGTATTATTTTTGCTTAAAACCAGGTCAAGTTGATAGGGAGGGGGGCCTAGTCTACACTATAGAGTTAGGTCGAGAGGGCCGTCCTTAGGATATATGGGGCCCTATGCAGTATTATTAAATTATTAAACTATGCCCGACTTGCTCTTAGCAACACAAACGTAAGCTTACAGTATTGGAAAACTTGCCACATGCACTTTATTAAAAAGAAATTTAAACAAATTAAGCACATTATAATGCTGATGGACTCTACTTACACTAAAGATTTAAAAAATCAAGTTACTCTTTTTTCTTGAGAAATCATACACTGAACAACACAATGGACATTGTTCTGCTTCGTTATGGAAATGCTGACACTAAAGCTGTGCCTGAGATTTGGAACAGAGCTAGGTTTAGGTTTCAATTCCCCAAAGTTTGTGGGCTTTCTGATGAACTTGGGTTGAGCTGTGGCCTTTGGAAGGAACGAGGTGGAATATTGTGGTTGTGTATTATTTTTGCTTAAAACCAGGTCAAGTTGATAGGGAGGGGGGCCTGGTCTACACTATAGAGTTAGGTCGAGAGGGCCGTCCTTAGGATATATGGGGCCCTATGCAGTATTATTAAATTATTAAACTATGCCCGACTTGCTCTTAGCAACACAAACGTAAGCTTACAGTATTGGAAAACTTGCCACATGCACTTTATTAAAAAGAAATTTAAACAAATTAAGCACACTATAATGCTGATGGACTCTACTTACACTAAAGAAGTAGTGCTCTAGAAAAAATTTTAATTTATTGACAGAATGATGCAAATCAATTTTTTTAAATTTGTCAACATTTTACTGGAAACTACTATGAAGAGGTATTGGAACAAGGATTTGTTTTTAATTAAAAGCAGTCTTTCTGGCTTTTTTGGCTGCAAAATCAGTAATAATGTCATCGTATGACAATCTTGTTCGATTGCAAGAATAGCAAGACCAGTCAAGCATTTCTGGTGCTCGTAAAGTATTAAACCTTCCATCAACGGCAGGTAGTGCTTTATCCATCACAACATTAGAAAATTCAACTTCAGATTTCTTTTCTGAATCTTCTGTGGGCTCATCTGCTGCTTCATATTCTGTTTGCCATTTTTTCCTCGAAACTCTTGTCACATTCAGACATGGAAATTTTGGTTCTACACTGAGTGCCTCTGCAAACTCTCTTGCACGCCGGAAATACCTCCTCTCATTTTGGCACCATTATTGTAGCCTTGTCCACTAATGTTCATTACGGACAATCCCATTCGTTTTAGTTCATCAAGGAGAGCTTGAAGAAGTCCAAAACCTGTAGTGTCCTCTACTAAAAATGTGATAAATGATTCCTTAACTGGAATTGTGCTGAATCACTAATGTCGACAAATCTCACTACTAACGACATCAGTTCTTGATGACTTATGTCAGGAGTGCAATCTAGAATTATGGGAAAATATTTTGCCAAAGAATCCAGTGAAGCAATTTTGTCTCTCACTTTACCACTCATTAGCATTATCAGTTAATTTTGAATTCTTGGTCCCAAATAGTGGTCATGTATTTCATTTTCAGTTACTCTCTGGAAATGTTCATTCATCACTGTGTCAAATTTTCCAAGCAGTTGTACAAGGCCCAGAAAATTGCCATTTTTGGGCTGGTATAATTTGTCAACGCTTCCTCTAAAAGCAAGATTGTTTGTTGATAGATATTCAAAAATAGATAATAGACATTCAAGAACACAACACCGATGCTGCCTCTCTGACTCCAGCAATCTTTGACTTTGGGCATGAAGAGTTGTCTGATTTTTTAAACTTACAAATCAGCTCACACCATTTGTGCATACTTTCAATGTGGTGTTGTGCCTTTTCATGTTGCGGTAATGTGTGACTAAGATTTTGCCAATCATTAATACCCACGGTTGCTATGTTAAAATTGCAACTGTTGAAAATCTTGCATGGAAAACAAAATACAGCATCCTTGCATTTAGAGTACACAAGCCACCATCTGTTGACAATTTCATTGTTAGAAAGTCTTTTATAGTAATAGTTTTCTGTGAATTCCCTACCTCTAATGTCTTTAGGATATTTGAGGCCTTCTATTCTCACAAGGCCTTTCTCAAGTATAATGTCATGTAATTTCTTGTTTAAAGATTGCGGCCAGGCGCCAATGTCATTTATATCCCGTGCTAGTACAGTTTCAGCTGTTGTAATTTATTGTTTTGTGTCTGTATCTGTTTCAAATGATTGTTCTGTGTTTTGAGTTTCTTGAACTTCTGCAAAAAATTTTCTTCGGCAATTACTTGATCTTGATCAACTTTGTTGTTTTCATGATGCACAAACTTAAGTATAGAACCCTTTTGTGCTTTTATAGCTAATTCTATTTCATCTTTTCATTTTCTTTTTTGTGACCCGGAAGGTTGTTTTCGATACGACATAACTTATAAGGGTGTTTTTTTTTAAGGAAATAACTGTTTAAATTATTGTCAGATTATCAGAAATATTATTTAAAATAACTAATAGAGGATAGTCATGAGTCTGTGACCTTGAGCTAGTGTAGAGACACCTCACAAGGCGCTCCACCCTGACTGAGACACAATAGAGTTGGAAAACCATGTCATTTTTACAAAGTCACTTTTTAATTGTAAATGTGTAGTGGGCATCAGTCTTAATGCTAGTTACAACTCTATATCAACCTTATACTGTAAATAGATCAATGGCATTATCCAGTTTAATAAGCTAGGTTTCCAAGCAGCGGGAAAATAGGACCCTAGTTTTATTCCTAGGTAAAGCACAAAGTGACCAGCAATGAAGCCAGCACAGAATCATCTCATCTAGATTAAGGTAGGACAGAAATGTTACTGAAGTCCTATCCACTAAAATTAGTACAGCATGGACAGAGACAAGCTAATTTCTTTTTCCAAGCTAATGTGCTCTTGTTACAGAAGGACCCTCTCCAGGTTTTGTCACTCATCCTTTCTGGTAAACAGTGTCAATTATGACACTGAACTTCCATCACGAGTTCATTTTACATAGGCAGTTGAGTAATCAGATTATGATAACTTCTGATCACTTGCAGTCTTGACTGGTTATGAACTGATTAACCTTCTTCTCTTACAGAAATTTTTACAGATGATATTCTTATTGTAATGCCATGTTTGGCTAGCCATTACAATGACTGTCCAATAGTGAAGAAAGACTTTCTAGAAGGAGGGTTGCGGTTTTTTCCTTCTACTCTAGAGCTGTGCATGAACGGTCTGTGAAATCCCATAAAGTTTCCAAAACTTCAACATCAGTACCCTTTTTCACAGACTTTTTTCCTTCTTCACCAATATCTACTTCTCTGCTCCTTGGAAACCCATCTTATTAAACTGGATAATGCCATTGATCTATTTACATTGGGGGCTCTCAACCTTTCCAGACTACTGTACTCCTTTCAGGAGTCTGATTTGTCTTGTATACCCCCAAGTTACCTGAGGGATGCTATTGAGGGATGGGGGAGGGGAAGGTGGGGACTCCTGGGGGGGGGCGATTGAGGGATGGGGGAGGGGAAGGCGGGGGCTCCTGAGGGGGGATATTGAGGGGAGGGGAAGGTGGGAGCTCCACTGAAGGCAGTCCCCAGACAGCACCCCTGACCCCAGTGTGTCGAGGGGGCACAGCAACCTCCCCCGCCCGCAGACCCCCAGAAGACCCCCCACACACACATTGCTGACACACAACAAGCTTCGTACATAGCAGACGCTGCGGCAGCCCATGAGGGATGGACAAGACAGAAAAGGATACCAAGCCGCCCAGCCTGCCTCATGGTGGCAGAGTCACAGTTCTCTGCAGAGACTCTTGTACCCTCTCCCTCGCGCAGAATGCACCTCACCGGTGCATTCAGCTCTGAATACAGCCCCTGCCTAAGGAGACTGCAGCGCGCGCTCAGAGGGCAGGAGCCGACCCGCTCTTACCTGCTGTCCCAGTGGTGCCCCATGCAGCTGCGTATGCCTGAGGACGGCCCTGTAGGTTGACCCAAGGCAACTTACATTGACCTAACTCTCTGTAAAAATGTTCCTCCTGCTGATGTAACTCGCCCACTATGCCAACTTACTAACTCCACCTCTGTGGGAGGCGAAGTGCTTAGGTTGACGTAGTTAGGGTAGTATCGGTGTAGACACTGCATTACTTGCATCGACTTTAGTGGCCTCCAGGAGTGTGTCCCGCAGTGCCCTACCGCAGTGGTTCCCAAACTTGGTTCGCAGCTTGTTCAGGGTAAGCCCCTGGCAGACTGCGAGATGCTTTGTTTACCTGAGCATCCACAGGTATGGCTGCTCGCAGCTCCCACTGGCTGTGGTTCTCCCATTGTCTGGGAACGGCGAACTGCGGCCACTGGGAGCTGCGAGTGGCCATACCTGCGGACACTCAGGTAAACAAAGAGTCCCGTGGCCTGCCAGGGGCTTACCCTGAACAAGCCGCGAACCAAGTTTGGGAACCCCTGCCCTACCATGACCGCTCTGGTCACTGTTTTGAACTCTGCTGCCCGGTGGCCAGATACACATGCATGCGCCCTTCCCCTTTTAAAGCCTTGCAAATTTTTGAAATTCCATTTCCTGTTTGCTTGGCATGGAGAGCTCACCTAGCAATTGCCCAGCAGACCATGCTGGCCCCACGGTGCAGATGCACTCCTGCCTGGAGTCCACAGGAGGCGGTGGATCTCCTGGGTCCGTGGGGAAAAGAGGTTGTGCAGGCACAGCTCTGATCCAGCCATAGAAAGGTAGATATCTATGAGCAGATCACCTGTGACATTGTGGAGAAGGGCTACAAGAGGGACATACAGAATTGCCACCTGAAAGTCAAGGAGCTGTGGCAGGTGTACCAGAAGGCAAAGGAGGCTAACAGTTGTTTTGGTGTGGAGCTGCAGACATACTGCTTTTATAAAGAGCTGTGTGCCATCCCTGCCAAAGACCCCATCATCAATGCCAGGAGTCCTATGGATACTTTGGTGGAGCTGGAGTCACAGCGAGGAGGAGGTATTGGGCAGGAAGAGGAGGAGGAGTATGAGGGACAGGCGACCGGGGGATCCAGTGGTGCAGGGAACCAGGACCTGTTCTTGACTATAGAGCAGTTGAGCCAGCCCCTACAGTCCAGCATGGGTGAGCCTGATGGAGGGGAAGGAACCTTTGGTAAATATGCAGTTTACTTTGATATTGCAGGGACACATCTGTTCATTTACTGTTCTTTAATCATTTTGACTTAGGAAGAGGTAATGAAATAACTAAGAGAGGTTAAGTTGCTATCTGCTTCTCATTCCCCTGCATAATTAGGCAGAGGGGGTCCTGCACAGTTTGTTTATGTGCACCAGGATGTCTTGTGAATCCTCCGTAGAGATCTCAAAAGTTTCCTGAAGGTAGTCTTCAATTCTCTGCTGAAGGTTTCTGGGGAGGGCTGCCTTATTTGTTTTCTGCTGTGGTAGGACACTTCTGAACACCACTAAGCAATTACTTCAGCAGGCACCATTGCAGCACACAAGCTAGCAGCATACGGACCTGGTCTGTAGCCAGACGCGTGCAGGAGCTGTTCCCTTTTGGTCTCCATTACCCTCAGGAGTGTGATATCAGCTAAAATCACCACCTGTAGAAAATGGTGCCAATATTCAGTTCAATGGCCCTATCCGCATATACTCATACCTGTGAGCTACCCTCATCCATAGTCCCAATTTGCCCACTCTCCCGCCCCTCCCAGCCCCTCAAGCTGTCCCCTGGTTGGGACTGCCACCGTGCTCCGTGAATCCCAAGGAGAAGTGAGAATGTAGTGCTTGGAACTTGTGTGGATCAAAGGGAGTGAGTTCAGTATGCCAAGTTTCCATTTATCTTGTGAATACGCTCTCAATAGTAGCTCTGTGCATTGTGTCTTTTGCAGCTGGAAATATGGTCTTGACGGACTCTCCATTCACATCAGCAGAGCAGCTCAGCCAGATAAGGAGGAGAAGGAAGAGGACATGGGATGACGTGGTCCAAGAGATCCTGCAAGCCGAGCAAAGGGCTTGGAGGATCACTGTCGTGGACAGAACAGACAGGGATAGAGCAGAGAGGAGAAAAGCACAGGAGAGAGACATGCAGCAGGACATGATAGCGCTTCTCAAGACGCAAACAGAAATGCTGGAGACACTTGTTGACCTTCAGTTTCAACAGACTTGTGCTCACCTCCCTCTGTAGCCCACAGAGAACTGCATTTCGGGACCTCCCTATCCCCACTCCCATTCCATGTGGTGTCCGGGGCTACTTCTCTACACCTACCAATCACAGCTGCACATACACTGACCTGTGAGAGACATGGTTGGTGTATGCGTTTGTGAAATGAAAATGACTGTTTTTTCCCCTTCAAAGGTTCTTTTCCCTGTATTTATAAAGTCTCATTCAGTTATAAATATGTCTATTTGCCTGGATTTGGAATAAATGGCTAGTTATGGAAACTGAATTCATCTTTACTAGTTCACAACCTATGCTGGCTGGGTCTCGCCTCATTCAGAGATAATAGCAATAGGTACATGTGCGATATTACTCTCTGCACTCATTACAAGGTTCATACCAGGGTGCACAAAAACAATGCCAGGCAGAGCACACTACATAAACACACATTACTGTGGCTCGCTATTAAGACGGTCTTTCAATGACTCCATGAATCCCTATAGCTCCCTGTTGAGCTCTTCTTATAGCCCTGGTATCTGGCTGCTCAAAATCAGCAGACAACCATTCCTCTTCCACCCTCCACTCCAGCAGAAACTTTCCCCCCTTTGCTTCACAGATATTATGAATTGCACAGCAGGCAGCTATAACCACTGAGATTTTTTTTTTCACTGAGGTCTAATCTTGTGAGTAGACTGCACCAGTGGCCTTTTAGATGGCCAAAGGCACATTCAAATGTCATTCTGCACTGGCTCAGCCTGTAGCTGAAGTGCTCCTTGCTGCTATCGAGGTGGCCGGTATACAGCCACAGAAGAAAGGGGTAGGCTGGGTCTCCCAGGATCACTATTGGCATCTCAACATCCGCAGTGGTAATCTGTCGGTCTGGAAAGAAGGTCCCTGCTTGCAGCTTTCTGAACAGGCCTGTGCTCTTAAAAATGAGTGCATCATGCACCTTCCCTGACCATCCTACACTGATGTTGGTAAAACATCCACGGTGATCCACCACCGCATGCAATAGAAAAGTAGCCCTTTCTGTTGATGTACTCTGTGGCAAGGTGGTCTAGTGCCAAAATAGGGAGATGTATGTCATATGTCATCCCACTGCAGTTCAGGAACCCCATTGCTGCAAAACCATCCACTATGTCCTTCACGTTGCCCAGAGTCACAGTCCTTTGCAGCAGGATGCAATTAATGGCCTTGCACACTTGCATCACAGCAACCCCCACAGAAGATTTCCTAACTCCAAATTGATTCCCGACTGATCGGTAGCAGTCTGGTATTGCAAGCTGCCACACAGTCATCACCACTCGCTTCCCCATTGTCAATGCAGCTCTTGTTTTGGTGTTGCTATGCCGGAGGGCTGAGCAAGTCCCACACACGCTTCCAGGAATGTGGCCTTACATGTCCAAAAGTTCTGCAGCCACTGCTCATCATCCCATACCTGCATAACGATGCGATCCCACCAGTCAGTGCTTGTTTCTCTGGTCCAGAACCGGTGCTCCACTGTCTGCAGCTGCTCCATGAATGCCAACAACCACCTTGAATTGTTTCTTTCTAGCTCCAACAGCAAGGCAGCCTCTAAGGAATTGTCTTGTTCTGCTGCCCGGCTCCTCTGGCGGCTCTGCAAATACTGCAGGATCAGGCACATTGTGCTCGTAACGCTTATCACAGTAGTGCAGAGCTGTGTAGGATCCATGCTTCTCACACCAATGGCAGATGCGCTGGTTTGCAGGGCTTTTGAAAAGAGGCACGAAACATTATGGGATGCACATAAAATTCTGGGAAGGAGCAAACTGCATCATGGGATGTTGAAACCATGTTCCCAGTCACCCCTGTGCAACTCGTTTGCCCTGGTGAGGCGTCGCAAACCCTTCCTAAAACACCCTGTGCAAGATGGTGGCAAGCTGCACGGTGGGATAGCTACTCACTGTGCACTGCTCTCTGCATCAGTGCAAACCCTGGTAGTGAGGGGACACACTGCTGACACAAGGAGCATAGTGGACATGCAAAAGTGATTTAATTACTGTGGCAGCTGTACGACAACAGAACTTAGGTCGAATTAATTTTATAGTGTAGATTTGCCCTTACAGCGTGCGTGTGTGTGTAGTGAAACAAATGTTCAAACTTCTGTGCACTGAATCTACTTCATTTTACACAGCTATGGCGAGAACTCTGTGAGCAGTTTAGTGATGTGATTAGATCATGGGACTTGTGGTCAGGAGACCTGGGTTCTGGTTGTGGCTCTAACTAACTAGCTCTGGACAAGCCATTTACTTTCTTTGTGCTTTCCTATCTAAGTGGGAATAATAATGCTTTCCTATCTACTTTACAGGGAGAAACATGTTAGGGCTACTTCCCTGTGAAGTGGCTGTCAACCATGCAGCTGCTTTTAACAGCAAAGGGGCTGGGCAAGGGAGAGTCTTCAAACTTTTCCCCTTAGCAAAATTCCTTTCTCTGTGCCATCTCCCAGTCCCATCTGGCTGTATGTTTTTACAGACAATCAGGCAGAGACTGTAGGAAGAAGTTCCCTGTCCTTCCTTGCTGTAGTTACTGTTTTCATTTCCCAGGCAGCTGTCCTGCACTTTATTTGGGCATTTCCCCCTCTGAGGTGGGAGTCATAGGTTTGGCAGTGCACCGCACCTGCCCTGGTGTCGGTATCCCTCCTTTTGGCTGGAGACACTGCCATGACCATACTCTGTACTGCCTCTGGTTCTCTTTTCAGGGTAGGCAGAGAGCTTAATTCTCTGAAGGATGGGGGTCTTTCATTTCCCCCGCGCATGTATTTGTTTGCATACCCTCTGGAGGTAACCTGATTCCTCTTGGATACTAGCTTCCTCCTTGTCAGCTACTCCATTTGAAGTTTAGCTGACAGTCACTTTCATGTCTGGAGCTACCTGAGGGGGTCTGATTTGACCGCTCCTTCTTTTAAAGCCGCAATATCATTCCCCAGAAGGGAAGACTGTGGGATGTCTGACAATGTGCCTGTACTAGCACCCTGGCCGTTCCTAGGTCTGGATAGACATCTGTGCTGTAGGCTGAGCAAAGGCTTTTACACCAGATTTCACACCCTGGGAGCATTTGATAGGGTTTAATGACTTGGGGCTTAACTATAGTCTTAGCAGCCCCAGTATCTCTCCATCCAATGAATGTCTCCCCGTTAACTACCACCTTCCTCTCCCACTGACGGACAGATGGATCTGTACCTGGGAGGGTGTAGCATGACGTGGGCAGTGATTTGAAGTGTGAATGCTTCAGCATGAACATTATATGCCATTGGCAGACTGGCTGTGTGACTTCCTCCCACCGGAGCTTAATCACACAGCTAACTCTTTGGGGCTAGGGTGCAGCTGGCCTTTCAAGCACTGCACTGGGCCTCAGTGCGTGCATTGGGCAATCCCTGGCCAAGTGATGCCGCTGTCCATGTATGGAATACTGCTTTTGCCCACCCATCCTAGGGTTTCTCAGTGATGGTTTTCCTCGCCCGGGTGTGTGTCTTGTCTTGGGCCTATCCTCTGATCCCATTCCAGCTCTGTTAGGTTCACTATCAAATCAAGCTCAGCTATCTGCATGTTGGTTGGCCCATTTCCAGTTATGATTACATCTCTGGGTAGTACTCAGAACCGGATACTACTGTGATATAACTGGGTATTTCAACACCATTGTATCTGTAGTGTAGATGGGCCATAAAAATCTGACCTCTGCCAAGCAGTTATTTGATTGAAAATGAAGCTTTAAAATAAAAATAAAAATTGAGCCAAGTATTGAAAGACTCAAAGTGTTGAGAAAAAGTGATCTGATTTGAGAATGTACCAGGTTAGGTTTTGCCCTCATTTACATTTACATTGGTGAAAGCTGTGCACGTGCATCATGGGCAGAATTTGGCCCCTATCTAAATTAAATCAATTACAGCACAAACAGTTCAGTCCAGTGAGGTGTTTTATTTTGTTTTTTTGTTAAACTAAATGAACCCATTGCCTATAAATCAGGAATTTCAAACCAGGTGAAAATTTATATGGGCTAACCTGGTTTGGGTTAGGGTTAGGCTTAAACACATCAGTGCAGCATGTTGACAATAGGTGCTTCAGAAGAGCTGATTGTTATCTTACCTAATGATAGGAGGAGGATGTGGTGAGGCACAATACAAGGAGGCAGGAGGTGTGGGATTTTTTGCTCATGTTTAAATTTTTTCTGTCAAGAATATCTCTGTGTGTGAGAGCTTTCAGACAAATTAGCTGATGGATTTTCTCGGAATATTTTTCTTACAGCCTAATAAAATTGTACTTGTAGATACAAGTGATAGAGAAGATGAACCTGAAATACTTAATCTCACCCTGGATTAGGTGATTAGTTAGGATTAAAGATTGACACCAGTGGTAGGAGTAGGAGTAGTGCTTCACTTTATTTTATTTGGTTTATCCTAGGTTTAAATGTGAAGTGCTGTGATTTTTGCCCACTTATTTAAATGGCAAGCTTATATAAAAGACTGTCCACTTTTTTGTAGTGGATTATAAACCATTGACAGTAATAGTATTGCTATTCTGAAAATCCTTCTGTGATATTTGGTGGATTGCTGTCATGTATCCTTAAATAGCTAGAGGAGCAAATAACTGCAGTCTGAAATAAGACTTAATCTTCAGACTATAGAATACAGAGATTTTTTTTGAATATTTGATCACACAAGTTGTCACAAAGACTAGACCATAGATTTTAGACCAGTAATCTGTCTCAGACAGTGCCCAACATCTGTTTCAAAGGAAGACTAAAATCTGTCTATAATACACGTGTGCAATGTCATTAACATGAGGTTGCAGATAGGAATGCCTTTTTGACTCTCACAGGTTATGCCCTGAAATGTGGTGGTGATTACCTTTACTGTAGTTGAAACTTTCATAACTACAGATGTTAATAGTTGTACAGTCATCTAGCAGCTATTCCTTTAAAAAAAGAAAAAGTGCAGCCACAATACTTGTCTTGATGATTGCAATGATTCTGTTGTAACAAAGTGGTACTAAAAGTCAAAGCTCATTTGAATATATAGAGCTAGGATTAGAAGTTTCTGAAATCAATAGGAAAAACATAGGGAACCTAGTATCTCTCAGCCTTGGAAACATTGCGTGCACCATGCATGTCCCCTTGACTCCAAAGCCTGGCCTACTAGCACTGACCTTCCTTCCGCCATAGATGAAGCTTCACTTAGGGCTGGTCTACACTAGAATTGCTACAGTGGTGCAGCTGTACCGATGTAGCTGCACCGCTGTAGTACGGCTAGTGCAGATGCTCTGTGCCGATGGGAGAGAGCTTTCCCGTCGGCATAATTACTCCACCCCCCCGAGTGGCGAGAGCTATGTTGGTGGGAGAGCTTCTCCTGCCAACATAGTGCTGGCCACATCTGCATTTAGGTCAGTGTCACTTACATCGCTCAGGGGGGTGGCTCGGACTGCTGATGTTTCTCCCATCAAAAGTGAAGGCTAGTTGGGAAAAGAAATTTGGCCATTGCTCCTTCCAACCAGATTCCCCACAGCTCATAGCTTCATGACTAGTGTTGTCACAGTAGCATTGTACTCTGGGTTGGGATCTTCTTTCTTTCCAGAAGACCATTGTTTGCCTGTCTGGCTCAGGTAATGCAACACCTCACTCATACTTGTCATTGCTGTTATTTGTACCCAGTTCTCAGCCCCTCATGGTTGCAAGACTGCATGGTATTGTCTTTTGCCTAATGTTCATTACACAAAAGTTACGGGGGAGGGAAAATTATCAGCTGGAATCTGAGCTACCCAGGAAAGTTTCAAACTACTCCAAAATCTGACTTTGCCCACACAACAAGTCCTTTGTCTGCTTTCTACAAATCTATGTCCATGAATTGAATGTAAACAAGCTGAGTTTATTTTTTTTAAATGTTTTCTCAAAAGATAGAATTGTATTAAACAACAAAATAATTAAAACCACAAACATTCAAAAGCCCACATCTATTTCAGTTAAAAAAAAAAATCCAACAGCAAGCTGGCATGTTGGTCCAGATCCTCCAATCCACCTGAACTGTGCTTAGCTGGGGCACAAGGATGGCTTACTGTCCCTGATCCTGGGACTGTCTGGAGGCCATTCCAATTATTAGCATCTGTGTGCTTTGGTTACTGATTGGGTGAATGGTGGAATTATATTTTGCAACCTCACACCTGAAGATTTATACTTCCTTTACAGTACCTTGCTGGTAAACCTCAATTTGATATTCATCTTGTGGAATGCAAATACAAGCTAATGATCATTTCCTACACCTGTTCCAATTCAGGATAAATTTATTTAATTGTCTAAAAAAGGATCAAAATTGTTCTCTTAAAAAGCAAAAGTTGAGCAACAAAGTGTTCCAAGCAAATGAGAGGTGAGATGGATATTGTGTAACATGGCTAGCCCGATTAGACACTGGGCTTCATCTGGCATTGTTTTGTTGAGCAGCATGCACAGCCACTAGGATGTACCTTGTATCGAAACACCATGTGATTGTAAGTTTCAGGGGATCTCACCTACCTGTGCAAAACTTAAAGGCCACCCAGATGCTAACGACTTAAAAAAAAAAAAAGCTTAAAGGTTATTATTGCACCCTGCTTGATCTCAGGTGATGACGATAAAGCTCAAAATGGGAAAGGGAAATGCCCATACAGCTTGCTTACATGCAGTCTATGAGCCCTTACATTCCTTTGCAATTCTTCAACTGCCTCTTTCCCTAGGGAAATTTTACCAAGGGCATTCTTTTTTAACCAGTTCGGATCCCAGCCTATTATCCTATTGACAATTCCACTTGATTGCCCTTTCTGACAGATGATACCTGGTATTCAAGCACGTACTCGTTAACTGCTCTTTGAATAGTGAACATCTAATAGCACATCACTGAGGTTAAGGTAATAAGTGCCTGTCAGTTGGCAGATGCATTCTGATAACCTCACTTATCTAAATCTAAGGGGTGGTTGTTCACTTGGACGTCAGATTGTCATTTATTCTTTTTGGCTTAATACCAAGGCATTGTGCCTGTTCCTGTCCCATGCAATCCTTTTCTGTCCTCGAATAGTGATCATGCCTCATATAGCAAAACTATTTTAGTATACAAATAAAGCAGGAGATTTTACTTCTTCAGATTTATTTACTGGCTAAGAAAAATGTGATCTACATCTGCCTGTTTCCCATGGTCACAATTAGCTGCTTTGGGTCACAGGATTATTTAATTAAGCTATGTCGACTCCAGCTACATTATTTACAGGAGCTGGAGTAGCGTAACTTAGGTCAACTTACCGGCAGTGTAGACAAGGCCTGAGTGTCTGATAAGATGATGTGCTGGGCCTGTGAGGCTCTCTTCCCCCCCTCCCCCCCCACCCTCCCACAGTGAGGTTGCAAGTGAAAGTCAATATTAGAGACAGAAGCTGTGTTTTCTGTTTGCTATTCTTTTATCTTTTGTGTGTGTTTGTCTTGTTTTGTTGTCTTAGGAAATAGGATCAGACTTTAACAATAACAGCAATAACAACAGCTCCAGCCCATCTCAGCGGACTTCTCTTTTCCCCAAAATGTACAGCTATTACCATATTTAATATAATCTAAGACTGTCAAGCAAGGGTTTTTTTTGTCTTAAGAATTCTCTAGCTTAAGGGAACAAGGCATGTTGCTAAAAAGAAAGCCTTATTTAATGCTTTATATTTCAAATGTTTGATTTTCTTTTCTGTATCTTTATTAAAAGGTTAAAAAGATGTTAATGATGTATTTGCCATGGTACCAAGCAGGATGAGGTCTTTGTATCCCAGACTTTGAACCTTGTTTAAAACTGTTTAATATTGGACTGTGACTAGGTTACCTTAACACCTTTAACTCTTTGGGCTCATATATTCCATCTAAATTAATACAACAGTTGCCAGTTTTATAAGCACATCTAATTTTCAAGTTGGGCCCATGTAAAGTTAACTGACTCTATGTTCTTACTGAAGTAAGAATTTAGCTGATTTCATTATAGGCCCAGATGCAGCTAGGTGAACGTGTTGGAGCATGCAATGCGATTTATAGAGGATTGCACACATTGCTGTGCTTCTGACAGACTTGACTTGGTAGTTTTAGAAAGTTCACATTTTATTTTTATGATTAAACATGAACTTTGCAGGCAAGAATTCTTCTCTTTAAATAGTTCTTCATACACTTGTGAGGCAGAAACACTTCAC
Source organism: Natator depressus (assembly GCF_965152275.1). NCBI lineage: Eukaryota > Metazoa > Chordata > Testudines > Cheloniidae > Natator > Natator depressus. The sequence goes on from NC_134244.1 coordinate 26,374,087, forward strand.
CCAGGGAGCTGCCTATTTGGCTTTTATGAATATATAAGAAACTGAATATCAATTTTTGGATTAGACTAAAGGCTTACATTTTGTATTACATCTGCACCTATAACTCTCATTGAAATCCATGCAAACTTTGAATTCAGAATCAAGCCCAAGTATAACATTTAGTACCTAAACCCATGTCTTTTTTTGTGGCCTTTATGACTTAATCCCTCAAGTGGCATTAATACAGCAGATTAATATGAGATCCTCATAAACTGAGGATGAGAGGGCCGGGTATAGGACTGAAAACCAGAACTATCCTGGGTTATAGTCCTGGCTCTCTGACTTGCTGTGACCTTGGCCAAGTGACTTGACCTAGTCTGTTTCCCTATATGTAAAATCATCACCATTCATCTACTTTGTCCAATGCCAATATTGGGTAAGGGTGACTTCTGTCTGTTTCTTGGTTTAGGTAAGTACCTAGATCACCAGCCATCTTAGATGTAGGCCCATTTTACAAATGGGGAACTGAGGCACAGAGAGGCTAATTGACTTGCCTACAGTCATACAGGAAGTCTGTGGCAGAATAGGGACTTGAACCCAAATCTCCTAGCTCCTAGGCTAGTGCCCCACCACTGGACCATTCTTCCTCTCCTGGTTGTAAATTGATGCTAATTATGTTTACTTACCTGAAGGTGTTGTGAAGATTAATTAGTTAATATTTGTACTTCACTTTGAAGCTGCAAAATGCTCTCAGTTAAGCGTTTGATAAATTGGGCCTTTGTTTTGTTTGGTGAATGTACCTGACATGAAACAATGGAACACAAGAAAATTCAAGTCAGTTACTTTGTAGAGTTGCACGGACATCTCCTGAGCTAATGGCAATCCCTCGTTAACTGTGCGAACGCTTTACTGAAGATGAGATTCTTTCTGAGTCAATATTTGTTTTTTTCTGAGTAATGCTTTTGGGCAGAATTCTGGAGGTGCCATTCATGGCATGACACAGTTGCCATTCTAAATGCGATTTCTGGGGTTTATCTATAGCTCAGTCAAACAAAATTTGCTGAGTACTGAAATTTATCATTCAAGATTTGGCTCAGGAGTGATGCATATAATTTTCCCCTATAAATCTGTATGATTTTATTGGCACCAAGGAAGCTTTAAATATATTGTATAAAGTTTAGCCGTTTAAAATTGGGTTATGCTCAGAAAAGTGATGGTAAAAATGACCCATTCTTATTCAGAGGATTGTCTCTGTATATTCACTATCTTGTCTGCTTATTTTTCTGAATAAAATAGGTTTTTACTACATTTTACATGTCAGCACTTAATACCCAATACAGACAAGGGTGAAGGATCTGGATTCTATTTTGGGTCTTATATGAACAGAATTGTTAACTTAAGGACTTGATGCACAGCAATTTACAGGGCTACTTGTATCAATATCCATTAATCATATTCTATGATTCTGTAATTTCAGTGGAATTTGAGTGTGCTCAGAACCTCTCAGAACTAAGGCCCTAAATTACTAGGCTGTGATTCTGATATTTAAAAAAAGTCTAACTTTAGTCATATGAACAGTCCTATTGAAGTCTGGTGTAATGATGTATAAGTGAGAGAGAGAGTACAGCATAGGTCTGGTTTACACTACAGAGTTAGGTTGAGGTAAGGCAACTTAAGTGGACTTAATTATGTCAATTATGTCATACTACAGTCTTGTTCCCACCAATGTAAGTGCCCTGCTACAGCCACATCATAACTCTGCATCCATGAGAGGCGTAGGGATTATGTCTTCCTCGAGAGGCGTAGGGGTAGTTAGGATGATGCGGTGTCCACCTAGACACTGCTGATGACTTACATTGGCTGTTGACTCTCATTCTTGTCAATTTCACGACTCCAGGCTGGAGCTGTGAAATTGACAAGTCAGCTGGGCAGTCGCCCTGGGCTGGGGGTGGGGCTCCAGCTAGAGCCCAGCTGTCCCCCGGGCTCCCAGCTCCCCAGCTCAGAGTTGAGAGCAGGGGGCAGGCCTGCTCCTGGTGGGGAATGAGGACCTCAGAGAGCAGGCCAGCTCCTGGAGGGGAGCTGAGAGCCTAGAGGATAGCAGAGAGCCGAGAGCCCAGGGCACAGCTGGGGTCCTGGCAAGGAGATGTATGCAGAGCTGAAAACCTGAACCGCCCCTCATAAGTCGATGGAAGTGCTCCTGGTGAGGACGAGCACCACCGACTGAAGGAGAGTAGTGTAGACATTACCTAAATATGCCCTTAGCCTTCAGTTTACAGGGCAAACAGGAAAAAAATTCCATATCTATAAACTGAGTACATTTGATATGGAGTCATTTGGAAGAAACAAAAATGCTGTACTTATTCAATTTTCAAAGTATAATAGCACTTGAAGATGTCTTAGGACAAATGTTAAAACAAAGTAGAACGCATCCTTCCAAATAGGTTTGGCAGATCTTTAGGCTCAGAGCTGACAAACTATGTACCATAGATGGTTGCCATTAACAAGTTGGCAGTTGCTAGCATAGCAGTTAGACTACCACATTCCACCCCTCTCCCCTGCCCCAACACACACACTGTACTTCGCGTACGACAGACTTGTGAGAACTGTTAAGGAATATTGGCTCTTTAATGCTGTCCACTATATGTGGATAATACGTTCAGATGACATAACAATGGGACCAGATGGTGCATGGAATTGGTAATAGGTTGCAGTGTCTTTAACCTTTAGGTGAATCAGTAGTTGTTGAACATTCAAATCATGATAATGTCTAGAGGCTTGGAGTCAGGTCAGGGTCCTGGTATATCTGGCACTGTACAAACGTACAGCTGTGTGGCCTTATCTTCTGCACATTGTTCAAACCCAGCTCTGAAGACTGAATGATTAATTTCCTCATGGACTTTTCTCTGGCGTGCCCCACAACAGTATCGAGTGCTTCACAAGCATTAATTTATCTTCACCACACCCCTGACAGATATTAGCCTCATTTTACAGATGGGGAGGAGAGGGACAGAGATATTAAGGTCCAATTTCCACTAATTTTGGTGCCCACTCTATAGATGACTAGAACCTGATTTTCCAAGGAACTTAGCATTATATCGCTCTTCCCCTGCACTCCATCTCCTTGCCAGATCTTTCTCCCTTCCCCGTGTCTCCATTTCCCCCTACATACTGGTTCCTAATCCTAGTTTCCTTGTTCAGACATTCCCAGTCTCCCCTCCAGCTCCTTGCCTTATCTCAGTGTCCTCCCCTCCCTACATAACTCTTACCGGCTCCTAGTCCCAGCCTTCCCACCCAACCAGTCTTAGCCTGCCCTTCCCACTGGGGCACCCAGCCTCCTTGCTCATTCAGTCCCCATCTCCCCCTGCCAATTTCCGGTTTCTCTCCACTGCCCTCCAGTCTATCCCTAGATTCTTTGTCCCAAGTTCTCCTTTCCCTCCCCTCAGTCCAGTTTTTGTCCCCTCTTTTCATTTGAATCAGACAGCTTCTGTCTCCATGTTGTCTGGATGTCAACAGTGGAGTCATTGAGAGCACAGGAGAAATGGGATGCCTGCTGTCAGTTGCAGTGCCCGGCCGCACACTGGCCTGGAGCAGCTGGAGGCAGCCATTAAGGGAAAGCCTTTCTGAGCCCCAGTAGCCCAAGTCTGGAGCATGTGCAGTCTGGTTAGTGCAAGGAGCTGCGAGAGGCTCAAGCATGCTTAGTAAGGATAGAATCTTCAGATGTTTTAGCTGCGCCAATTTAAGAAGTCTCTATTGAGCATATGCGATCTGCAATCTTTCAAAGGTTTATAACTTGGCCAAATTTGGGAGGATTTTCATGGGGATGGCAAATGGCACATCCCTGACACAAAGGCCATTTCATGCCAAATATCAAAACCTCCTGCTCCAAACTATGGAGGTGCGACAACTGTTCAAAGCAAAGGTCTCAATTTTTTTTTTTTAACATGGGCAAAAGAACTTATTTTTCTTTAACTTCACTTTAGAAAATAGCTGGAACATTTTGGCTGAAATAAAAACCACACACACACAAAATAGCTGAGGCAGCCACCAGGCATACAAAATTTCAGCCAAATGGTTAAATTTTCACAAAATTATAAACAACTGAAAATGGAATCTTATAATAGGAGCCGTCAGGGAACCTTAATAGGTGTGGCTATTATTACCTACAGTGAAAATCCTTGTGCAAAAGCGATTAGAATCTGAAAACTATTGCTGTCAGAAAACTGTCCAGTGGTCTGAGTCCAGTTCTTAGATGTACACATCCCAGCAAGTACTGTTGTTGGCAGGTCATGCAGAAAGAGCATCTGAGAAAGAGTAGTGAGCATGGAAGTGGAACTTCTCTCACCCTAGTTGTGTTGCCTTCAAATCAGAGCTGAAGCATGTTGCTCTGGGGGGCTATCCATTTGTTTTGGTTTTTTGCTAGACTCAGGCCTCTTGTTGTTTTACATCAGAGAGGCAGGGGAGTGGAAGCTGGGAAAGCTGAGGTGTGTTCCAACTTTGCCACTGACTTGTTGTGTGGCCTTAGGCAAATAATTTAACTTCTCTGTGGCTTGCTTTGTTCATAATTAAAATGAGGCTAATAATATTTACCCACCTCCTTCACAGGAGCCTTGTGAGGATTAAGCAATCTTCTTTGGTCATAACAAGGTCTATCGTGGCACTGCAGCAGAATTGGAAAGCACTGTGCCCATACAAAGAAGGGGCTGCTGCCTCCCAGCTTCCCTCTTAGCCCCTAGCTTAAAGAGAAAAGATGTGATTGAAACAAAAGTGCAAAAACATGCTATATTAAGAACTTAGGAAGAATTCAGAACCCATTGGCAGTGCATAACAACTTTATTGAACCTACTAAGGTATGGACAGTGCTCCATGTTATGCACCAGTAGGTACATAATAAATTTACAAACTTTTAGTCTATACAATCATAGAAATGTAGGGCTGGAAGCACCCCGAGAGGTCATCTTGTCCAGCCCCCATGTTGAGGCAGATCCAAGTAAACCTAGACCATACCTGACAGGTATTTGTCCAACCTTCTTAAAAACCTCCAGTAATGTGGATTCCAGAACCTCCCTCAGAAGCCTATTCCAGAACATAACTACCCATATGGTTAGAAAGTTTTTCCTAATATCTAACCTAAATCTCCCTTGCTGCAGATTAATCTGATTATTTCTTGTCCTACCTTTGGGTGGACTTGGAGAACAAATCGATCGTCGTCCTCTTTATAACTGTCCTTAATGCATTTGAAGACTGTTATAAGGTTCCTCCTCAGTCTTCTCTTCTCAAGACTAAACATGCCCGTTTTTTTTAAAACTCAAAGACCAGAGTTTTCTAAATCTTGTATCATGTTTGTTGCTCTTCTCTGGACTCCCCAATTTGTCCATATCTTTCCTAAAGTATGGAGCCCCGACCTTGACACAGTACACCAGCTGAGGCTGCCCTAGTGCTGAATAGACTTTTATTACATGTATTGCATATGACACACCTGCTAATACACCCCAGAATATTAGCCTTTTTTGCAACTGCATCACATTGTTGGCTTATATTCAATTTGTGATTCACTATAAACCCCACTTCCTTTTCAGCAGTACTACTGCCAAGCCAGTTATTCCCTATTTTTTTTTTAAGAAATGAAACATGAATCATTTATGTTTTCACTGATAGTTGGAAAATTTAAGACATTTAGAGCCCTCTCACCATGGGTGCAAGTGGCATTGCTCAGACATCCATTCTCCCACAAGTATAGAAAAGGCAGTGCTGGGCAGACCTCTCTCATGGTTAGAGGTCTCCCTCTTTAGAACATCCCTCACACATAACATTACATCCCTTAAGTGATTCTTCTTATAGCTATGCAACCCCGAACCCTCCCTCCGTTTTCATGGTAGTACCAGACTGTAAAGGAGATGAGATCCTGAGTGGCTTAGTAAGACGTGCTAGATAGCCTTTGTCACCCCATATTAAGCATACACACTAATGAATCAAGTCCCAATGCATCCATTAACATTGCACACTACTTTATCAGCAAGCAGAGGAGAACAGCTATTTTGTAGTAATGCATTTTATTTTTCCTTTCTAAGTGAGGTACTGTGCACTTGTATTTTTATTGAATTTCATCTTGTTGATTTCAGACCTATTCTCTAATTTGTCAAAGTTGTTTTGAATTCTAATCCTGTCCTCCAAAGTGCTAGCAACCTCACTCAGCTTGGTGTCATCCACAAATTTTATAAGCATACCCTCCAGTCCATTATGTGGGCCACTAATGAAAATGTTCAGACATTTACATACTTTCTGTTATCTAGTCAGCATCTACATAGCACTCCCATAAGACAGAAGAGCAGTCTAGGAGTAACAGCTGAACTCACTTGAGACCTGTATAGGAGGATATGGATGTGACTGTTTCTTTCTTTTTTCCTGGTTATCTTGCATATTTGGGTGATAGAGGATCCTCTTCTTCCCGAACTGTCAATTCGCAGTGAGGAACTCGTATCCCAAATAGCAAAGAAATATTTATTGATTACATGGATAACCATTGAGCAGCCATTATCTTTAGTGCTAGACACAGAACAGGTGAGAGAGAGAGAGGAAGAGAAGGCCCTGGAGCAGCTTTTCCAAAGGATTGTCTATACAAACCTGAACTAAAAGGAAAGGAAGGAAGGAAAGTCCCTGGCAGAACAGGGGTAGCTGTTGCATGGTAGTTGGAGGAAGGCTGTTGGTGGGAGAGTAGTTTCCTGGAGTGGAGCTATGGAGCTACCAAGGTTCATGTCTCAAGTATAAAATGACTGAGGGTAGTTGTTCAAACACCAGCTATTCCTTCCTCTGTTTTATTCATCTGCATTTATGTGAGAGCAAGAAACTGATACAGCCTGAGAGCTGTGATGTTGATTCCCAAAATTTCCTCTCAAACCTTCTCACTTATTTTCTGCTTCCAGGAAATCCTTTTCAACTCTGGAAAGAGACACTAAAACAGAGATTAGGATTCGAGCACAATCTACCTGCAGGTGAATGCCATTGATGTTTCATAATAACCTGCCTGAAAAACCCTGTGCAGTTTAAAGACCTCTGTTCTATTAAAAGCACGTGGCTGACAGGTGGTTCTGCTGGCACAAGTTAGTATCCCATCCCAGCTCCACCCAGGAGATTAAGTCTGTATAGCTGTGCAATTACCACACTAAACATATTTAACTTAATTATTGTTTTGCTGGAATATAAAGCTATCCTGGCAAACGCTGGCTCAAGTGCAGACCCATTGTGATCCTGTAAACCCTGGCTCAAGTGCAGACCCATTGAAATTTGGCTGGTTAAGGGTTTGTCAGGATTGGGCCATAAGATTCCTATTTTCCCTAAGTGAGTGGATGTGATTTAATACAGGTAGGTTAGCAGAAGTTTGAGAGATGAGCTTTGGCATTAGTTGGTCTGGTATCTTTACTGCTTTTACATTTTAAAAAAAAAACAATTAAAATCAGCCAATACTAGTGCTTGTTGTTCTGTTAAGCATCAATAATGTGCTCATCACATTAAGACACAGACAGTCTTTGCTTCAGTGATCTTCCAATCTAAAAGTTATGGTGGAGGATAATTTAATAAAACTTGCTAATGGAGGTCCTGTATTGTTAAAGGTTCCTTGTGTAGCATCTTCAGTCCCAACATACAGGGTACCTCTGTCTGTGCCCTGCATCATCCAACAATTCCAGTTGTGATACTCTCCTGAGCAGGGAATAATAGCCAAGCTAAATTGTGTAGTGCTCTGAGAGAGAGAGGGGCATCTAAGACCAGCATCTTCTATGCATGTTTTAAGTGGTCCCATTATGAGGATCACAAAGCAAAGGGCTTTATAAGAAGTGATTTTTATTTTGGTACATCCTTTGATATGACAAATAACTTAACTCTTTTATTCTTCTATCTATAAACATACCGGGTATTGGAATAGATGTAGCTGTGTTTTACTCCTAGTAGCATTTGTTTAACAACTTTTATGCTTCATTTTACCTCCATTCATCTAGCGCAATTTCCAAGTGAATCCCACATTTCAGGCGATTTCAAGATTTAAAAAGATTTCAAGACTAACAAGAATTTGAATTACATATACAGTTTGTCTATTATACCAAATACCAAGAATAAGAATGTTTTCAAAACCTTTCCTTGAAGAAAATAGGAGGGTTTAGAACTACAGAGCATTGGAAGTTAAACAGCATAACGTTGAAGTCAAGCCCCTCACAATTTGCCTGTGAAGGAATCCATTTAGGTGGTTAATAATCACTGTTTAATCAAACAACCAGAAAGATGTGACAAATGAACCAGGCTTTCTACTTCATTAGTTATAGGAAATAAGGGATTCAGTGTGTGGAACAGATGCATAGCTGCTTGAGAGAAATTAGGTGTAGGGTTGAGAAGGAAATTTGAACTGGCTATGTGCACAGATGCTATATAACACTTTGTACTCTCAAAGCTCTGAAGTATAAGCTTGAGCCCTAATTTATACTCATTCAAGTGTGCTGTTAATTTCACACAAATTTGAACCTTGTTTAGAATCTATTAGTCATTCAAAAATGAAGGGCAATTGTCACTATGCTAGTTTGGAAGACTGCAGGGTGAGTTGTTAAAATAAAATGAACTTGCCCACTTTTGGACACTCTAGGATAAACTGAATTTCAGCATTCAGGTTCACAATAGCTTCCCTGCTACCCCTCCTCAAGCCTTACAAATAGCTTGCAACACAGACATAAATATAAAGGCACTGGCCCTTTAAGTTGGAGCCATTTTGTGAGGCCAGAGGGCCAGCCCCACCTCTGTGTGTTGCTGTGGCACCTCTTGACCAACCTCAAAACTTTCTTGTTGGAGGGGGTGTTGCCATTAGTCAATTCTGGGGTCTCTAAAGGCAACTAAGATTGGCTGATGGGACACCACCCTTAAAAGGCAGTTTAGAAGCAGGCCTCTGCCTGTTCCATCTCTGTTATCACAAATATCCTCCTTCCTGCAGAGCTCACTGGTTTTGAGCCAATTTAAAGTGTTGCTTCCTGTTTTTTTATCATGCTTTAGGTGATTGCGGGGTTTTTGGTTATCAGATTGTGTGGGTCCTTTTGGACTTCGAAGCAATTGTGCAGGTTATGTTGAATGGTCACAAAATACCCAAGACATGAGCATGGGTGTTGCGGTTTAATTTACTGATATGTTTTTCTTAGGATTGCAATAGAAACAATTTGTCTTAGTGTGATGGCTGCCATCTCGATCAACACACTGGGAATTCAACTCAGGACCTCCAGAGCCAAAAAAACTCATGAGCTACTACAATGTGAGCTAAAGATCTGTAACAGATTCACGTCCTCTGCAGATCAGGCATAGGGGGGACTTGTAACACACATTCGTCTGTGGGTTACGTTAGCAGCAGGGATCAATCTCCTATTAGTGGGGTTAGAATCATTCAGGTGTGACGGTTGGTTCCCTACCCATTGGAGGTTGGGAAATAGGGTAAATACCCTTTTTTGCATTAGCCCTTCTTCTGTGCTGATGTAAATTAGAGTGGTATGAACAGCTTAGCCCTTGTGAGGTCAAGCAGTTCCCCATGCAGTAACTTACATGGGGCCCACAGGCTTTTCATTCAATGGGTCTGTCAGGACCTTGGGGTTAGATCTTGAACAATTTGTGTGGTCTGGTTTTAAGTACTGAAATGGGGGGCAAGTAGATGGCGGTCTAAGGTCTTTAGATGTTGGTTTAGTTGTCATTTTAAGTTATGAATCAAGTTGAGTCTGCTCAGCCAAAAAGTATCCATCCTCATTGACACCTGCCATTTGTAATTACTCGTTCGCCCCCAGTGCTCTGAAACCTGACTCCCCAGGGATATGAAGTGGTGTTGCTAGAGACAATAGCAGGGGACAAAAGCCAGTTTAGGATTTGTACGTCCCAACTGGGTGAAGAGAATCAGCTGATGTTAACTAGGTGGAACATGTTCTAAGCTAATGTTTTCAGACTGAATCGCATGCATGCAAGTTTTGCATGTATGCTAAATCTGCATTTACACATGCTAGGTGGGTTCTGTAGCATTGACTCCTGTTTTTTGGTGCAAATGCTGTTTGTTCAAATGCAAGTTCTGTAAACACAAGATTTGTGGGTGCTACCAGGGTCTGAAATTCTGACCCTGTTTGTCAACTCATGTGTTTGCCCAGAGATAGTCATTGGTAAATGCCAGAGTAGATTTCCCACCTTTTACTGTCCAGCACTGACTCTAGTAACATCCTAATGATTTAAGAAATAAGGGGTTGTTTGGCAGGAAAGCATTGTTTGCACCAGTCCAAACAAAGCCAGATGCAGTAGGCATAGTGGGGTAGCTCAGAAAGAATAAATAGGAAATGAAGGGAAACTCCTAGCTGGCACACTCTATTTACACTAGCTTCAAAGCCAGAAGTGATTTCATTGATTAACCAGTCTTTAGGGAGCAAGAGACTCATTTTAAAGTCCTTTTTAGTGCATTGCATAGTGTGTATTAGTCACGATACATAGCACATTTAAATTAAAACTGAGAGACTCAAAGTTTTCCTTCCAGGTTTGTGTCATATTTGAGGTTGTGGCGGAAACAAGTCACATACATGTTGACATCTTTACAGCAGCTCCTGGGGGAAAGGAAGGTAGAGATCTCCATGTTGCCCTGGACAACTAACTACCTGGCAAGGAATGAATCCAAGAACTGTCCAACCAGTGTAAAACAGCCAAAACTTCATGTGATAGCACCTGCACCAGTGTAAACACCCTGTCAATTCTTATCCACTCTCCATTTTACTTTGCACTGGGGAGGCCCACCTGGGAAAAGCAAAGCAAATAGGAGTAACCACTATGGAATGACAGCCATAAAGGAGCCATTGGCTAGAAAACTTAAGTAAACCTTCAGCAAAGGAAGCAAGTCATTTTTTTAAAATCCTTCCTGGTTCTCTTTAGCATTTAAGAATAAAGCAGCTTAATAAAATGACTAATACATTTTTGAGTGCTGCATATATAATAGTAGTAATGGATTGATCGGTCCTGCTGCACCTTTATTTGGCTGTAGCCGTTGTGTTTGAATTCCAAACTATTGCAATGTCACCCTCCCTTCCAGAGAAGAATTTCATTTTTAGCTGCATTAATGAAATTAATCCTCCCCCCGCTTCCTCCCGAAAGTCAATAATAAAACTCCCATTGATTTGAAAGGGGCCAGGATTTCAGCCGTAGACTTCAAAATCACATAAGAACAAAACAGGAACTCTGCAAAATCCTTAGACCAGTAGAAAACACTTGCATGCCTACAGTGTGGGCCAGATTTTTGAATGGAGCTCAGCATGTTGGGTGCAGATGTCTTTTGACAATGTGCCTAAAAGTGTCACAATGGGAGCAGCTAGGAGCTGAGCGCTTTTGAAAATATGAATTTATGTGCCTAAGTAGGAGGACCCTCTTGAGAAATCTGGCCAACTGGGGGTGCTGAACACCTGAAAATTTGATCACCCCTAGGGAATTCATACATACTTAAGGGGATGTCCGTGTGGTACACATAAGAGTTAATTTGGAAGAGGCAACTTCTTTCAGAACTATACTAGAAATATCATTGGTGGCTTTTGGCTGGGGTGACCTGATTTTTCAAAGTAAAAGAGCTAGGATAGTATCTCACAGGGGTTTGGGGTCTGGGCAAGTGCATGGTGGAGAGTCAGTAATTGCGAGGTACAGACTAGGGAGGGTTTTGACAGCTTGGAGGGAGGGGCTGGAATCCCTGCTTTCCTCTTGCCTCCTTGTGCAGCTACACATTGTGGCTAGGAATAGCTCTGAAGCAGTCTTCAGAAACTTGGGTGAGGGGTGGGGCTATGTTTAATGTAAAGCTGACCAAAGGGCTTGAATTGCCCTGAAACTGAGAGAGTCACAGCTGGTTAACCTGATTACTGTTGAGAAGAATGGCAGGCTGGCACAAATGACCAGCCTGGCAAGTGATGGCATCTGAATTTCATATCCACTTAGCTTGCTGTCAATTTTGTAGGCTTGGCTGGTGGTTCCTGCAGGCAGCCAGAGTCTACAGGGGGTTACAATGCCTGGCACATAATTTTTTTTTAGGGGCTCTGAAAACCAGGACACTGACAGTTTTCATTGACATATTGGAGTAAAACGGGAAACTGAGTCACAAGACCATCCAATTTAGGCTTAATCAATTTTTGCCTTTATTTATACAATTTCAGAGAGAATTATTGCCACTTAGAGTGTCTGGACATACATTTATGCCAGACAAATAATAACAGACCAGACGGAATTGGTAAATGGGCCCAAGTTACCACATTCAGGGAAATCATTGCCTTCTCTGACTCCTTGGTCTTGTCTTTCCTTCAGTTTCTGGTCTGGTGTTTCTCCAGTTTGATCTCTTATACATTTCTATATTATAGATTACTTAACCTTTATCCAATTGGCTTTTAACACACCAGCCTTTTGGGTTTGTGGTAACGTGTACATTATGCATTTGCAAGTTTCAATTACCCAACTTCTGCATTTGTTTTTGCTGGTTTTGCAGTTTCAATGCCATATTGTTTTTGTGTCTCTGCCCTGGGTCTTCCCAGAAAAAGGTTTTCTTGTTCTTTGAATATTTCTATCTCAAAACTTCCAGCACAATATGTTACCTTTGTTCTGTCAGCAATAACCACATTTTAAGCAGCTCAGTAATGTATATCAAAGAATTGGCAAAAACACACACTTGCCAGCAAGGTGTTGGCCTAAGTGTCTCCTCATCTGTACTCATTCACTATACACATAATTAAAATATAACAAAGCTTTTAATTTTACCATTTAGCAATCCTTCATTTTTATTTTTCAATGTTATAAGTCAGTTTATGTTATCTTCGTAATATATTTGGGGAGGGGAGTTTGGAGAGCACACTATGATTCTGTAATGAAGATAAAAAATGTTGACATTTAACATGCGTTTTTCATTCAAAGTCCAGTTTTGTTCGTGAATCATTATCAAGAAACTTCATTAGAAATTTTCCTGCAAATGCATTTTGTGGGGTGTCTCAATTTTAGGGCCTTGATAAAGTTGCTTTTAATGGTACCCCAACAGATACATTTTCCTTTTCAGGGAATGATCCGTTATGAGAATTCTTATGCTGAGAATGCTTCTAGTGTGTTCCTTCTGAGTCTATTGATGCCCTACTTGAGAGTTTAGATGATGGAATTCAGTGGAAGCTCAGAGGCATTTGTCTCTTAATGTGTGGTTTAACGCCAGTTGTTTTTAAAACTTTCCTCCAGACTCAATTACTATTGTTTAAGACACAACACTTCATCAGTAGTAAGTGGAAAGGATGACTTGTGTAATATATTGGTCTTGACGTAATTACTTTTACATAGATATAAAAACATTTTTTGGCTGTGTGAATATTTAAGTAAGTGCCAGCGTTGAAGTTAAGTGATTAAATTGCAGAGGGATATTTTGAAAGTAGTCATCAACCTGGCTAGATCCATATTGAATGAATTCCATGTTAAAACTGATGTAAACCCACATTAAAGAGGTTATGTAACTGAAAGATACATTTTAATCTGTACAGTTCACTGCCAGATCTGAGGAAATGAACTCTAAGTGTAGAAATAAGAAAAGAGACCGGGTCTAACTGATAGAATGCTCTTTTAATTAGTAAAATCCATGTTTGCAACCTTGTCTGTGGTTAACCACTTCTAGATGATGTCATGGGCCTTTTTTTACAGGGACTGTTAAAATGCAATGGAGCAATAATAAAATTCACAATTAAATTTTATTTCTCTGTGTTTTGTTTATTTTTTTAATGACTGTTCCTGGCTTTGAGAGTGGTTTTTTTGTTGTTGTTGCAGTGAATTTAATCAGCATATTAAATGGTTGCAATCTTTATGGTTGAACAATAATAGGAAGAGATACTTAATGGTTTGCCTGTAGTAATCCTACAATATATGCCTGTTTGTCCTGCTACTTCTCTGTTTCAGAGGCTTCTGCTGTAAGTGGAGTGTTAATAATTTTTCTAATATGGTAAATCACATGTCTGGTCATATGCAAGATATGACATGAAGCCTTGCAGAAATCCTTTAAAACAAATATGACTGAAAATGGCCACAGCCTATGGGTTGCCTTGGCTACAGCTGTGAATAATGAAACCTGACTTTTTGTTTCTTTGCTATCATGTATTAAGTTTATGGAAAGTACTTAAGTACAACAGTGACCTCAACCTTTGCACAGTAGTTAGTAGTTACAGTTGAAGATGTTTGCTATTGGCTTATCAGTTAAGTGATGGTTGATGTAAAGCTTTTGGGTTATGCTGGTTGGGTCCTTTGTTTGCTACTAGTCACATTTATGGTACGGGGATTGCAGTACATATATTTTTCAACCATAAGGGCAAATGTACTACCCAGCACTCAGCCAAAATAGTTTGATCAGGTAGACAGATGCATGGGTTACGTTCCCTCAGACTATGCCATGCCTGCCGAGCTGTTCTGTAGAGGTTATTTCAGCTCAATGGCTGAAATAGCCTCCTTCAGTCTTTACCCAGACCACACATGTGGGGAGAATGAGACTATCAGTGCAGTCATGGGTCCTCCATCTTCATCACTCCCCTTGCCCATCTGTGTCCTGGCCCCTCCTCCCCTGCACCTTCCATACAGGGTTCTTTCCCTGGGTTGGGCTCTGTGCAGGAGTTGCACATCCCCTATTTGCCACCACTTTGCCACTTTCTCTCATACAGTGACGTGCACTGATTCCACTGTCAACAAGCACTTTGCATTGGGACTAATGGCAGTTATCCCCTCATTTCTGTTTTAAAGGTGTCAGCTGGAATCTGGGTTGTTTAATGACATTAAGGGACTGATCCTGCAATGGGTTTGAGCATCCGCAACTACTGACTTCACTTGGAGAAGAGAGTGCTCATCATCTTGTAGTATTGGGTCCACAGTACAGCCCTTTGGCTCCTGGCAAGTTTTATTTAATTTCTTCATATGAGATAAAACCACACTATCCCATGCTTGAAGCACCTATAAACCTGTCACTGTGGCTTTCATTTGGGTGAAGTTTGGACACACCTAGAACACAATTTTCTTTGTGGTCTCTCTTGATGAGTCTCACTTGGATTGCATTTTATTTCTCTAATGCAGGGGTTCCCAAACTGTGGGCCACAGCCCGAAGGTGGGCTGCGACGCAGTCCCTGTTGGTCCATTGACACAGCTGCATTCTCCAATTAAGCTGGGAGAGGGTTGTTTTTTTTGGGGGGGGCATGTAGGGGCATTGCTCCTTCCCCAAAAAGCTGCATCTTTCCTTTCCCCTCCCCTCCTGACCCTAGCCCTTCAGCGCAGCTCCAGGGTACATGGCCCCATCCGCTTGCCCTGCCTGACAGAGCCTACATAGGGAAAGCATATGGGTGTGCACTCAAGGGCTGGAGTAAATGGGGATGAAAATTGAAGATGAGATCAGGTTGAGCCTCACTAACATATGTCCCCACCTAGAAAAACTGTGCAAGGAGAAGCAGGCACATTCATCTCATTAAGAAGACTCCAGGTCTGTAAGTAATTTGGTTTTTATTTACAGTATTTGATACTTTTTCTTATTTGTAAAGAGTAGGGTTGGGCCTTTACTTAAACAGCACAGACATGTAGATTTTACACTATAAAAATTGAAAACAGAATACAGTGTTCATAGTTGGACAAATATTTTGTTTTAAAATTAACAAATAGTGTTTTTTTAAAACAATTTTGTTCGCGCTGTGTTGCTTATTAATCTGTTTTATACAAAATTGTGTTTTCCCTATTTGAACACCACATTTTGCTCTCAACATTTTTTTAAAGTGTAGTTTTACTAAAACTGTTTGGTTTCAAAGATCTTGCAGCATTTCTTTGAATGCATATTGCTTGGGATTTCTATCATTACAATTGTTTACATTAAAATGAAAAGGAAACGTGCATTGTTTATTTACAGTGACATTTATATGTAGGTAATAATTCAAATTAATAGTTTTCCTCAAGAAGTGTTAATAGTGGGCTGCAGTGCCTATTGCAGTTGCACAGGTAGGCCTCGGGGAAAAAAGTCTGGGAACTCCTGCCCTAACATACCATATTTTGTGCCAGAATTGACATGCCAAGGAAAAATTCCAAGTGGAGTTTTGGCATGTATTAGACATCAGCAGTACTGACAATAAAGGTGTGAAGCTAAGATTGCCTTCTGCAAGGGCAGCTTATCCAAGGGTTAGGGAAAAACATAAACTGAGCAATAAAATTACAGGGAAAGATTCATGTTTACTTTACTCATTTTACTACTGCAGGAAAAAAGTGTAATATCCTCACAATGTAAACAGATGTGTTCTATATATATAACTAAATATAGTTAGTGCCCTTTGAAGAGGGAGCTAAGAGACATGGGAATCCCTTGAGAGGCTCAGGTAATAGTTATAATCCTTGTCAAGTGGTCATTCTCATCTAGCAAAATCCTCCTTAGTATAGTTGAACAAACATTCACCAGTAAAGCTTGTTTTTTCTGTACCACAGATGCAGTTGTTAAACAACTTCTTCCAAACCCACTTTGGGACTGAGTTCAATCATTAATCGCAATAAAATATTGTTGGCTTCTAACAGTATCTGGTTTAGATTTGATGAAATTTATTACATTAAACCCTCTGTGGTCATTTAGGGATTTTTCCAGCCACAGAGAGTACCACATGTTTTTTTGTTTTTTTTTTGACAATCTGCTATAGCTGTGGACTAATTAAAGTTCTGCTCTGGACACAGATAAATTTGCCATCTTTTTGTCCCATGGAAGAAAAAATATTCAGAGGTTTTATGTACCTCCATCCTAGCTATTCTGCAAATTTCAGGACTGGTGGCAGTTTTGATGGTGATGTACATATATTTAAATCTCCCCTGACATCTGAGGCTAATGCAATCAGCTTTGCAATAGGAATGGTTCAAATAAAGAACTTCGTAACTCTTTCCCAGCCTGGATGCCTCTGCCATGAAAGGGTTAATAATGACTTAGCAGCAGGTTGTGCATGGATGCACTTTCACATCCTGAATGTTGACAAATCACCCAAATATCTTTCTCTGCTAGACATATTGACCTGTCATTGCAATGATCAGTGATTCAGAAAACTTCCTGAATTTTTAACCCAAGTTTTAACAGAAGTGGCTTTGGCTGCGTATGTGTTTCCTGCAGTGTAATGGCCAATAATGTATCCGACGTGCAAGGGCAGTTCCTGGAGGCTGCAGTTATAATGGTATGCTAAACACTTCATAAAAAGCACATCAATCTTTTTCTTCACCTCAGAAATATGTGCCACAACACCTACTAATGTGGTTTTTCTACATTTTGATCTCACCAGCATGTAACAATTCAAGAAAAAGTAAAGCTTAAGATCACATTTCAGAGCATGACTTGGGGGTCTTGAATAATTACTACCATGTCAAAACTACAAATTATTGTTACTTCCATGATCTTTACAGTATTACTTGCATGCTTCTGGCTGGTTTCTCTCTCTGTGTATATATGTGCGTAAGAAGATATATGTACATATCATCCAAAACATTTTGGGTCTGATTCCAGCTGATGATAAACATAGATGCCCCTCAGAAAACCAAGTTTAGTCTTGTAATACACATCATTTTTTTCTGAGGCCCACACTTTAGTTTAAATCTGCAGTGGAATTCCATGCATTGGGAGTGATGTTCATAGAGTACAGGCAATATACGGTCCTAAGGAAATCTATCCAAACTTTAATTTGGATTAAATTAAACTTCTGGCACAATTCATTTCTGCCATCTCTCTTGGCCTGACAATAGCTGGACATAACGATAGTATTTATAACTCTCTATATTGATTTTGGTTCCAGATTGTCTCATGTAGTGCTACAGAAGCCTGAATTGTTTGCAATGTATTTCAGTAAAAGCATCTGTTGTGTAATTCCAAAGATACTTTGTGCAAAGAAAATGATGCTGTCCCATCAGAGTATGTTCTTGGAAATAATTTTAAGATCTAACTGAGCTGTAGTGTCTTTGCTAGGACAGAATAATTTGGTTTTGGTTTAATGAAGCTCTAATTGTTCAGAAACGTAAGAGTGTGCAATAGAAAAGTCCCAAAGTCCATGCTTTCCATGTGCATGCATGCACAACTGTCCAAGGTCCCAGGTGTGTGTGATGCTAAGTGTTTCCTGACAGGTGGCTGACAAGTACGGCTGGACTCCTTTGCAGCCTTAGTACTATTTGTAGTCGAGTACTGTCAGATGCCTACGTGACCTAGCAGGAGTAGATGATGAAACACTATAATGGCTCCAATTGTTCTTCTCCAGAAGAACTCCCTGAGTGGGGGTGGGTAATTGGTTCTCCCCTTCTGGGGTCGCAGAGGGATCATATAATCACTGTTTCTCTTCAATATCTACATGAAACCATTGGGAGAGATAGTGAGATGCTATGGACTTGGCTGCCAGCACTGCGTCAATGACACTCAACTCTGTATGTCATTTTCAGCTGATGCAATCACTGCTACTGCTAAAATGTCAGAATGCCTACAAGATACTGGCTCTTGGGTGAGGAGTAGCTGTCTCAAGCTGAATCCAGGCAAAACTGAAGTTATGGCTCAGATCACTGTGAGCACTATCAGGCCTGTGCTCATGTCTTTCCACTGGCTCCCAGACCTCCTCCCAAAGCCAGTTTAAGACCCTGGTCCAAATTTTTAAAGCAGTTAATGGATCAAGCCCCAACTACATCTAAGACTAACTTTTGATTTATGGACCACCATGATGGTTGTGCTCCTTTAGGACAATGCATATTTCAAAGCCCAGCACATGGCATGTGAGAGCTGGGGTCAAAGCATCCTCTGTTGAGGACATCCAGCTATGGAACAGTCTTCCACAGGAGACCAAGCAAATCAAGAGTCTGACTATCTTTAGGAAACATTGGAATGCCTTCCTCTTTGAGAAGAAATTTCTGCTGTTAAGTGATGCTCACAATTAAAATACTCCGTTTCTTCCCAACCCCCTGCCAACTACCTCACAAAAAACAAAAACAAAAACTCTTACCTGCAAGCAAAGCTTTGACCCTATAAAGGGAGGAGGGTCAGTGACTCCATGAAAATCCCCTAGGAACTTTGCTATTGTTATTGATTTTATGTGGGAGACTATGGTGATGGGCAGCAGTATAAAACCTTAAGATCGGATTACAATCAATTTCAGTTGACTTCCGCTGGAGTTAAGGATGCAGAGTTTCTCACAGGGTTTCTACCCTTTAAAAAAATGGGCTATGGGAAATATTTAGGTTTTTTTTAGAAAGCAATTGTATTTATCTTTAAAAACACACAGTATTTTCAACAAGTGAGCTCCACTGATCTTTTTTCCAAGTATGGTTTTCAGGGATGTTACAGGAGAAACATGAAGTTTGAAAGACAACTATTAAAGATATTTTACCCTTCAGTATATACTGGAGTGCAATATTACCGTCTGAATGAACATTTGGCACTTTTCTGTTGTTTGTGAGATTTCTGAATAATGCCGTGTGCATTCACTCTGGACATGGCGCAGACAGTGTCATTGTAATCTTATTTTTAGTGTGAAAATAAGGTACTAATAAGACAATTGGCATTTTTCTTCCTTGTCTGTTTCAACTTTAATATCTTGGGCTTATTCTAGAAAAATAAATTCTTGTGGTAGCCTTAAAAGATGGTATCAAGACAAGGGAAGAGTACAAGACACCATTGCAGAAAGAGAGGTCAATGATGATACATACCATTATATTTTGTGCTTGAAAAGCAAGAAAAATGGAACCCAAAATAAACAGTATAACTTTTTAAAAAAATAGCCACAGACAGCAGAATGATGAGGTACCAGGAATAAAAGTGATGTATCCCCTGCACCTTCCCACACACCACATCCTTGAGAGAAGAAATTGCTTTGTAAATGCAGAAGACCTAAAAAGTCAGCCTTATTCTAACATGGGACTGTCAGCAGGCATCAAATGAAGCTTGTGGGAATGATGAAAACTTTAAAAGCTCACTTTTATCACCACACAAAAGTTCATACAGGGCTGCTTAGAGGGTTAATCTGTAATGACAGACACAAGCTGAGAGAGTGGTTGTACACTGTAGACCAGAAATCCAAAACCCTTCTACTAGTCCTGGCTTCTATTTATTTCCAGTCTTAACTTATAGATATCTTCTGAACATTAGCAGCTGCCATATTAGCATGGACAAGGTCTATCTTCTCCAATAACCTGTCTCCAACAGTGCCAAATGCTTCAGAGGAGTTTTCTGACTTTTTGGGATAATGCTTCTAATGGTGCTGTACTGTACAATGAGAAATTCTACAGAATATTACCCTGAATCAGCAGGAATCATAGTCCTTATAGCTTTCACTAGAATTTGTATCAGGCTTTTGGGAGCCTACAATACCCTAAGAACTGGATTCAGTGTGTCAGTGGCCACAGAGGGAAGCTGGCACAAGGCCCCTGGGACCTGTAAGATAGGGTTCTGCATTGCTGAACTAAATCTAGTCTGGGCTCTGAGGAGAGGGTGCACAGCTTCATGGCCCTGATTCAGCACAGCATGTATTCATGTGGTTATGTTCCACTTGCAGTAAATGAGATGTAATCACATGCTTAAATGTTTTGCTAAATTGGGATCTATGCAATATAAATACAGAGGGCCAGATTCTTCTCTTATTTGCTTCAGTGTGTAGGTGGGGTCACTACTGAAGTCAGTCTAGGTTCTCTGGGTTTTCACTTCTGTACAGTAATTGATAGCTGAACCTGAAGGAGACTTCAACCTTGAGATCTGTGTGATGTCTAGTTCAACAGTTAAACACGGTGAGATACAACAGAACAGACTTGGAAGTTTAAACGTTATGTGAAGTTACTTTTGTTGTATCTGAATTTACTGAGTTGACATACTATCCACACCAACCCTCTGGGGTAGGAAAACTTTTTGCAGAAGAGTAGAGACAGAGCCACAGACCTGGTGAAGTGATTTGTCCAAGGTCACGCAGAATGTCAGTGGTAGAGCTGGGAACAGAGTCCAGGAATTCAGTTCCCAGTCCCCTGCTCTAACCATGCATCAGCACGGTGTGCCCTACCTTTGAAAAAAACCAACCCCAAAGTATTGGGGCTGCCTGTATCTTTTTAAATATTATGATACATTTCAAGGAAGTTGCACAACTCTTGTGATAAGAAAAGGAGTACTTGTGGCACCTTAGAGACTAACCAATTTATTTGAGCATAAGCTTTCGTGAGCTACAGCTCACTTCATCGGATGCATACTGTGGAAAGTACAGAAGATCTTTTTATACACACAAAGCATGAAAAAATGGGTGTTTACCACTACAAAAGGTTTTCTCTCCTGCTGGTAATAGCTTATCTAAAGTGATCACTCTCCTTACAATGTATGATAATCAAGTTGGGCCATTTCCAGCACAAATCCAGGTTTTCTCACCACGCCCCCAACACACAGACAAACCCACTCTCCTGTTGGTAATAGCTTATCTAAAGTGATCACTCTCCTTACAATGTGTATGATAATCAAGGTGGGCCATTTCCAGCACAAATCCAGGGTTTAACAAGAACGTCTGGGGAGGGGGTAGGAAGAAACAAGGGGAAATAGGTTACCTTGCATAATGACTTAGCCACTCCCAGTCTCTATTCAAGCCTAAGTTAATTGTATCCAATTTGCAAATGAATTCCAATTCAACAGTCTCTCGCTGGAGTCTGGTTTTGAAGTTTTTTTGTTGTAATATCGCAACTTTCATGTCTGTAATCGCGTGACCAGAGAGATTAAAGTGTTCTCCGACTGGTTTATGAATGTTGTAATTCTTGACATGTGATTTGTGTCCATTTATTCTTTTACATAGAGACTGTCCAGTTTGCCCAATGTACATGGCAGAGGGGCATTGCTGGCACATGATGGCATATATCACATTGGTAGATGTGCAGGTGAACGAGCCTCTGATAGTGTGGCTGATGTTATTAGGCACTGTGATGGTGTCCCCTGAATAGATATGTGGGCACAGTTGGCAACGGACTTTGTTGCAAGGATAGGTTCCTGGGTTAGTGGTTCTGTTGTGTGGTATGTGGTTGCTGGTGAGTATTTGCTTCAGGTTGGGGAGCTGTCTGTAGGCAAGGACTGGCCTGTCTCCCAAGATTTGTGAGAGTGTTGAGTCCTCCTTCAGGATAGGTTGTAGATCCTTAATAATGCGTTGGAGAGGTTTTAGTTGGGGGCTGAAGGTGAGGGCTAGTGGCGTTCTGTTATTTTCTTTGTTAGGCCTGTCCTGTAGTAGGTGACTTCTGGGAACTCTTCTGGCTCTATCAATCTGTTTCTTCACTTCCGCAGGTGCGTATTGTAGTTGTAAGAATGCTTGATAGAGATCTTGTAGGTGTTTGTCTCTGTCTGAGGGGTTGGAGCAAATGCGGTTGTATCGCAGAGCTTGGCTGTTGACAATGGATCGTGTGGTGTGGTCAGGGTGAAAGCTGGAGGCATGTAGGTAGGAATAGCGGTCAGTAGGTTTCCGGTATAGGGTGGTGTTTATGTGACCATCGTTTATTAGCACCGTAGTGTCCAGGAAGTGGATCTCTTGTGTGGACTGGACCAGGCTGAGGTTGATGGTGGGATGGAAATTGTTGAAATCATGGTGGAATTCCTCAAGGGCTTCTTTTCCATGGGTCCAGATATGAAGATGTCATCAATATAGCGCAAGTAGAGTAGGGGCGTTAGGGGACGAGAGCTGAGGAAGCGTTGTTCTAAGTCAGCCATAAAAATGTTGGCATACTGCAGGTACCCATAGCAGTGCCGCTGATCTGAAGGTATACATTGTCCCCAAATGTAAAATAGTTATGGGTAAGGACAAAGTCACAAAGTTCAGCCACCAGGTTAGCCGTGACATTATCGGGGATAGTGTTCTTGATGGCTTGTAGTCCATCTTTGTGTGGAATGTTGGTGTAGAGAGCTTCTACATCCATAGTGGCCAGGATGGTGTTATCAGGAAGATCACCAATGGATTGTAGTTTCCTCAGGAAGTCAGTGGTGTCTCAAAGGTAGCTGGGAGTGCTGGTAGCGTAGGGCCTGAGGAGGGAGTCTACATAGCCAGACAATCCTGCTGTCAGGGTGCCAATGCCTGAGATGATGGGGCACCCAGGATTTCCAGGTTTATGGATCTTGGGTAGTAGATAGAATATCCCAGGTCGGGGTTCCAGGGGTGTGTCTGTGCGGATTTGATCTTGTGATGTAATATGAATAAATCTGTTGCAAGAATTATGCTCTGGAGCAATTTATTGTTTTTTACCTTATGAAGTCTCTATGATTGAAGTACTTCATGAATGCCTGAATTTAATTTGATGAATAAGAATTAACTGCGTGCGGGAGCGTCATGTTATATCTCTGACATGAGGGAAGTATTTCCCTGACACCATTTGCTTCAAGCCCTTGGGGGAAAAAGTCTTTCTTTTGGAATGTTCTTTTAATCATGACATATGTTTTTTGTTTCAGGACTTTACACATTAACTTTGAACTTCAGAAGGATGTGCGAAGCATAGACTTCTGTTATACGATTTGGCTCCCAGCCCACAGAAACTAGCAACAACCACCTTCATTTCATTAAAAACAAAAGTTTGAAGAATTTTAGGGTCATAACCATTAATCTATTATCAGTTTTCTCAAGGAGGCATGCAATGCTCAAAAAATAAAATCTAAGGAAGAAAAATTGCTGAATGAGGTAGGTCATCTTAGGAGATTTTTGATGAAAGCATTAAAGCCTTCTGTTTAAGTTTCTGTAATGGAGTCAACAAAGCATCAGATGTGCAAACTGTTTTGAAAGGCTGAGCACTACTGTATGTTGCTGGATCTTGATTTAACTTTGGTAAATACATTCTATAGAAAAGCCGTTGGTACTCTACCCATGAAGATATTGTTTTCTGACTTGAAGAACTGCCTCTCAGGAGATTTGATTTTTTTATTATATGCTCCTCATCCCTTTGAAATACAACACTTCAATTAGCCCAAGGACAATTTAAAATAGAAGGCTGGTTTCATACTTGTCTAGCACACCAAATAGCCTAACTTTTAGCAAATTAACTGTAACTTCTCTTAGAAAAAACCCACAGCATTGTGTCTAGCTCAGTGCACAGTATTGTTCAAAAATCAGAGTGGTTTGAATGTCTCAAGAATGGGATAGAAAATCATACTGAATATTAGAGCTGGTCAGAAAAATGTTGACAAAAACAAAGTTTTAATGGAAATCAAATGCTGTGAACATTTTCACTCTCCCCATACACCCCTTATTTTTGATCCCCTCCACTGAAAATACTATAGTCCTGTTATATAAATTGATGGTTCACTCTTACCTGGAATATTATGTTCAGAGACCTGACCCCTTCTCAAAATTAGATATGGAGGATATTGAAAATGTCCAGAGATGGGTGACAAAATTGATTAGAGCCATGGAGAGACTTCTGTATGAGGAGAAATTGAGAAGACCAAGATAGTTTAGTTGAGAGGAGAGATGAGAATACAAAATATGGAATGGTAGAGAAGAGGTAAATCAGGTTCTCCTGTTTACCTTTTCTCATATTATAAAAAATAAGAGAATAGAATAAAACTGAAAGACAATATATTTAAAGATGATAAAAGGAATTTTTTGCACCATATATAATTAGTCTGCAAAACTCCTTGCCACTACATATCATAAGACCTTATGTAAATAATGAGATGATCCACACTTACAATGAATCCACAATTATTTCTTAGAGGACAAAGTTATCAAGGATGTAAGCCCTTATGCCTCCAGTCCCTTTTGGCCTTGGAACCTATGAATCTATAATCAAATCACTAACTGATATGGGCTAGGTCAAGAAACTCCCTTTATGGGCAAGGTATTCCACTGTGGTGTTTCTTGCACCTTCCTCTGAAGCATTTGGGATTAGCTACTGCTGGAGACAAGAGACCGGACTAGGTGCACCACTAGCCTATATTTATAAGGCACCTGTGATAGCAGTAATGTGTCATGTATGCACAGACTGTTTATGGGGATGAGTTTGAGTTCTTATTTCCTGTGTAAACATTTATTCAGGACTATTTGTATTCCTTGGAAAAGAATCCATGGTGTTTTCTGTGTTCAGTTTTCACTGCATGTTCCTAACATCCATTTTCTTCCTGGAAGAAATCTCAATACCTTTTTGTTGCTGCCCTTTGTAGCTTGATTTCTGTAACTGAATAATGTTCTGCACAGTCCGTATGCTGCTAGCTGCTAAACTGTTGTGTTGATGAGAGATGCCTCTTGTTACCAAGTTCTCCATGACCTTTACAGGCCTCATACAGGGACAACTTTGCAAGTATTTTGTGTGCTTGCTATATTATTTGCAAATCCACTCTTCCTCAATGCCCCAAGCCTAAAATTTCCATTACTGTGGATTTGGGGGAGTAAAAGGTGTGACTGTAATATTTTTATGATGTATCTGTTTTTAAAAATACGGTGAAAAACTGATTTTTTGAAAGGCCAGTAAATCCTCCCGGTCGGGGGCTAGTTTAAAACATATTAAATTACTTATTTACTAGAGAGTAATACCTGGAGCTGTGCAGTCCATTTGCAATCAAACTCATTTTATTACAAAAAGTCTAGTCAGTTTCACAGAAAGGTTTGCCAAGGAT
Source organism: Natator depressus (assembly GCF_965152275.1). Classification (NCBI taxonomy): domain Eukaryota; kingdom Metazoa; phylum Chordata; order Testudines; family Cheloniidae; genus Natator; species Natator depressus. The sequence goes on from NC_134244.1 coordinate 26,399,669, forward strand.
GAACAGGTCATGGGGACTCAGAGGAAGGGATGAGCTTGTAGTTTTGCACAGCACTGGAACTTAGGGGATCTAATTCTACCTGTAGCTCGGCAGGCAACTCTAGTGTGACTTCATATGGGATAAATGACTACTTATTTAAGGGACTTGCTTAAAATGGGGCTATGCAGATAATGCACATTTGTCATTTTAAAAAAATCCATTGTCTCATTTACTGCATGTTTTGCCATGTTTTTTTTCCCTGCTGGGACTCATTGTGCTGTGATTCTGTGGGTCAAGTGGGAGATTGCTACTAACATGGGAGAGTAGGAAGAGTTGTAGCATCTGCTGCTAATAGCGCTATTAACTTGTAATGCTCAAAGTTGAAGGAAGGCTACATTCTAGTCACACTGCTCTCTGCTAATTCTTGCAGTGCCCCCAGACTGTATTGGTAGAACTGTGGCTAGCTACTAATGATACATGTAACTAGTGGTGTGAACTGTTTCAGAGTGGTAGCTGTGTTAGTCTGTATCAGCAAAAAGAACGAGGTGCCACAAGTACTCCTAATGGTGTAAACTGTTGCTAGAGCTTGCGAGAACACATTCGCTGTTTCTTTAAATCTCTACATCAGGAAGTCAGGTAGGAGGGAAGCTAGGGAAAGTTTTCGGTAGTAGCTGGACAATGAAGAAGAGAGGGGAAGAGTAGCTTCTTGGGCTAATGCTGTTTCCTTATTCTAACATTGTTCAGCGTTAGAAGTGACTCCCTCTGTACTGCTTTGCCAGTGTCACATGACAGTACTGATCAATGCTTAGCTTCCTTTCCCTGATTTCAGGGAACTGAATGCTGATCAAACTAATGCTCTCTGCTGCTTGCCATTAGACCAGGAGAACTGAGCCCTCTGACCATCTCTGTTCCCTCATCATGTGGCGCTACCAAATACCCAACATTTGTTTGAGGAAGCAAGACTAAGGAAAATCCATGCTTGGAGATGGCTTGGAAGACACAGGAGGAGCTAAAATGAAAGTCAGGGAGAAAGTGTGGTGGCTGGCCCCAGAAAGGGAAAAAAAGGAGGGGGGCTTTCCAGTTACAAAAGGGTAATAGAAGAAATAGGGGAGGGGAGAAGATATTGCTGGGAAGCTGTATGCAGGGCTGGTGATGCACACGTATAATATGTAATTATAAAAGATATAGGCTGCATAGTAAGTAGTTCCTGTCTGTGCTGTGAAATGAAATTTACCTTGAGAACAGTAAATTAGTTCTTCATTTCTGTATTTTGTTCTTCATCCCAAGGTCATGCAAGAGTGCTGCAGAAGATCTGTTGTGTGAAAACAGCTCTAATGCCAGCCACCTGCCATAAAGCCCACTCCATGTTTGTAAATGATCACTTTCACCTTGTGAAATGCATCTTTTATTTAATGAATAATTCATCTTTTATTGAAATGCACAGTTGAATCCCTAATAGATATTCTGGGCTATGAATAGTAGGATTGTTTGCTGAGTGAAAAGACAGACTTATCCTGAAACCTACTTATAGTATTTAGCCTTCAAAGTTAACCGGCTCACTGAATTCTTCCTGTGTCCACTATTCGGACTTTCTTGTTCTGGAAGTTGATTTTATATCTATATTAATTTGTAAATATTTTGTAGATGTTCCTGCGTCTATCACTCCTGTATAATTTTTTATTACTTTTGCCCGATACTCTGATCCAAGATTAACATAGGATTTGAATTATTATTCCCTTCTCTCAAAACTGAAGGCTGTTGCTGAAGGTCAAAATGCAGAAATGTTTCCCTTAGGGTTACTTGAACTGCAAAAACATTCTTAAATTTCTTAGCACAACTCATTGAAAGGTTACGAGTTCCTACAAAGCTGTGATGGTGCTGCTGCTGCTGTATGTCCAGAGCCAGTCCTTCCTCTTACCAGGGTACAGAAATTGAGAGCCCAGGTATTTTACAATGTGAATGGTTTTTGTATCACACCTTACAAGCCGATGTTCTGTCTGCCCTATGTGGACATTAGAGATCCTGTTTAAGCTTGGCATAAAATTAGCGTGTCCTTGAACAAAATGTCCCTTTCTTGAATTCTAATTACTTGTTTCTTATTTCCTAAAATTATTTGAAAATGTGCAAGGAAGGGGGTGGTTTAGTTTTTAAATCAAGGGCTAGTAAGATGCTGTGCTCCAACTGAAAGGGATGTTCTGTAACTTGGAAACAGATTATGGGGGTTGGGTAGGAGGAGAGGGAGGTATATTTGAGACTGCTTAAAAGCAAGGCATGTGACCTACAGGTGTAGAATATACACTAATTGTACTTGGCCTTACCCCCCCATTAAATTAGTCCCCCTGCTTTCTTTAGCTTGTTGAGAAAATTGTAAATGCACTGCTTCATGGCTCCTTGGCAGTTAGGAGTTTAGCAGGACACGGATACCTTATGGATTTCAAGACAGACTCCCATTGTTTATAATTAAAATCTGCCAAGAACTTATCAGATGCTGTGTGTATTGAAGCTCTTTCTTTTAGGGTAAGCTCCAGTACTGTTGAAGAACTGATCGTAATTATTGATCTTCATTTAATAGTAATCACTCTGAAGGCTAAAAGCTTATTCTGTTTCCAGCTCTCTCCACATGGTTTTGATCCGGAACAAAAGAATAGTTGGTAAGGTGCATTTGTGATACTTGTTAAATGGGCTGGGGCTACTTGCAGTGTTAGTGCATTGACAGTGGATTTTCTCAGGAATGGACCTGTCAAGCTCTTTTGTCTAGTTTGTGGTGTGTTTCCACCTATATGGTATTCAGATTTTATTTTCCAGTGATGATGTCTTTCCTTTAAAGCAATAAATCACCAGGTAATGCATCAGGACTTGACATAATCGAAATGTTTGTGTGCATAGTTGGGAACTATATAAACTGATTTTTTTTAAAAAATTGGTATTACCTAGGAGCCCCAGTCATGGAAAAGCATCTCATTGTACTAGGCACTGTACAAATACAGATCAAAATGTGATGGTCCTATTTGCCAATATCCATAGATATAGTGGTTAAAGCATAGGCGTTGTAATAAGGAGATGTGGAATCTAATTCTGGTTCTGCAACTTCCTGTGTAGCTGTGGGCACACAGGTCTGTGCTGGTGAGGATTTGTGCTGCAAGTAATAACTCCAACTGCTATGTGTGTGACCAAGGAAACTCTTGTGCTTTTCTCTCTGATTCTGTATCCTGCATACAAGTTTAGTTCTCCTTTTTGGGCCTGCACGTTAATGTAGGACCTACTGAATTAATCTTTGGTAATGGAGCTATGTGACAATGGTGATTTTTTTTTTATTACATTGTTACTTTAAAGAGGCACCATCAACTTGAAGATCACACTTCTCCCTGAAAACATGTGCTTCCTGTAGTTTACTCATAATTTCCAAGATGGCTGGACCATATAGAAATTAGTAAAGAAAAATCGGTTTTTCAGTTTGTTTACTTTAATTTGACAGCACCAGGTTTATAGTCAATCATTTTCTTCATTGTTGAAAAGCCCCTTAAACACTTCAACAGGGGAATAGGGAAAACCATATAACTTTTTAAAATTTTGTTTGTTTGTTTGTTTTTTAAATGATAGGATGTAAAGGAAGCTCTATCAAAAACTGGCTTAAAAAACCCCAAACCAGAAAAACCCTTGTCAGTTTCAAATGATTGCACTTGTGTCCTTTGAGAGGTTTCAGGCTAACTTTTGGGACTCACTGGTGTGTTTTGCTGTAAGATGTTAAAAATGGCTTTTCCACAAAGGACACAATGGGGGTATGGTGAAACCCCACCAGCTTTCTCCCTATTTATCAAAGTGTTTGCACTGCAGCTCCCATTCAGGGAAATTAATGGGCACTGAGCAAAGAAAATTAAACTATATCACTTTTAAACAATAGGCTTTGCTGTAGACTTGTTAGCTGTTGCCATCTCTTGTTTCTTATCCCTTCTTTTAAGCAATGCTATAACTAAGCACTAGGATTGGGAGGGGAGATTGATGGGATCAGGGGCCAGACTTGCACAGATACTGCGTATTTGCAGTCAAGTTATGTATTAAACTGAAGGGAAACTGGCAGCCAAGTAGCTTGCTAGTGTAAGTTTTCTTAAATACCTTGTGTAAGAGGCTATCTCCATTGTTTTTACCCTCTGTGCCCATCATGTGGATTAGCAGTATAGATTACTACTGTGAGTGTACAAATGTTATAATTTTAACTGCTAAGAAACAATCTAGGCACATCTAAGTCAAATACACCTGCTGAATGTATTAAGTATATCCTACCAACCCTTAGATACCAATGAAGTTGATGATAGCAGCACAACATGTGTGGCAAGGGATCTAGCAGTGAAAAGGTTAATTACAACAGTTGGGTAATCAGATTTAGGAAGGTTCAGGTTAGGTTCATCCAGCCTTGTATGAGCATCATCACATCCTATTACAAATAGTCTTCTCTTTTATGCAGGCGCTAGCCGATTTGCTCCCTGTGGCTTTGCTTTCATAGTTACTGCTAGCTTTGGTTTTTCATACTGCAGTTTGTTTTTCCACCTCTTCCTTTATTTATTAGCCATTTATGATTAAACACTAATAAGAACGTCCTATAACACAGTTTTCAGGGTGGGGGTTATTTCTAATGACTTTATCGTTATTCAGTTTAAAATGGGGCATAAGCAGAGTTCCATTGCTTTCTCCTCCATTTGGACCCTAGATTAAAGAGAGGTCCTGAATTACTCCAGAGGGAATTTGATCCAGTCCTCTTTAGCGAGAAGGATGGTCTCTAGTATCTAGAAGCCTTGACAATCTGTTATGTTCCCACTGTTTTTTACACTTCTCCTTGCTGAGAGACATTAGGCCTGTTTAAATATGTTCTGGAGCTCCCGGACTTTTCAAGTCCTTCAAGTTACTTGAGCAGTTAACTTTGTTCATAATTTCATCAATTCATGGGTGAGCCTTGCTACCCATCTAATCTGAAAGCTTTCTTTCCTCGAGACTTGGCAGTCACCCTTACCCTCTCCACTATTGGGCCTTTTATATGCTTTCCACAGCCCATTATTTCAATATGGCTTTCCTGATTTTCTTTCCATAAAGATGTGAAACAAATCCACTTCTCAGATGATATGGAACACAAGAAACTTCATCTTACAATTAAAAAAAAAAATTGAGAAAAGGGGATTAGGCTGGAATGACATCTTCAGTCTTAACTTCTGGATGTTCATTAAAACAAAGTTCTCATATAAATATAACTGTATTCTGCAGTTTTCTTTTTGGGTTCATGGAAACCGTTCAATGAAAATCCTTTTTGAAAATATAGGGTTAAGTCCTGGCCCTATTGAAGTCAATGGGAGTTTTGCCATTGATTTCAATACTCAGGATTTCAGCCATGCTAAAAAATGCACCCCCCCCAACCCCCCCCCCCCCAACAACTACCAACCAAGCCCCTCCTGAACTTTGGACATTTCTGTCTTTTTGATCTAGCATTATTTATAGATAGATAGCAATTTCCACAGTATGCATCCGATGAAGTGAGCTGTAGCTCACGAAAGCTCATGCTCAAATAAATTGGTTAGTCTCTAAGGTGCCACAAGTACTCCTTTTCTTTTTGCATTATTTATAGAGCTGGTCCAAAAATTTTCAAACGAAAAAGCCTTTTTTTTTGTCTGAGAAATGGCCTTTTTTCAAAATCAAAAATTTCCATAAAACATTTTTTTTCAATTAAACTGGAAATATTAATTCTTACTTTTTGTTTTATTACTTTCTTCTCCCCCCCCCCCATTTCTTTCCTCTTTCTTCTCTCCCCATTTCAATGGCAAAAGGGGGGCAAATGAGAAAAAAATGCAAAGAGGTAGGGAGAATGAAAATGGAAAGTTTCTATTAAAAATTCACTAAAAGTTTGGAATAAAGGAAAATGAATTCTTTCTTGAAATCTGAACAACAAAAATGGCTTCTGATCCTTTCCCTCTCCCCCTCCCCCAGATTCTCTCCTCCTGTCCCATTTTTTTAAAAAGCTCTAATTATTTTGATTGGGCTGTGTTCAAAATGTAATTTCTCAGTGTCCATATAATGGAACCTGTTTATGTCTTCTGAGTAGTAAAGAATGGTATATAAATAGAAATGCATTTTCCTTGTATCTGGATGATTGCCACTGTGGGTTAACAAAGCCCAGATTTTCTCATGGAATGCAAGCACTGATATCCTTGCTGTTTCTGTTAGGGCTATTAGCACGAGAATGAAGGCATTTCATTTTGTGTCAGGTGTGCACAAAGAGTGTTGCTGTTAGAGAGAAAAATAAGAAACAGTGACTTTATGCTGCTCAGCTGTACACGTTTTCAGAGGGAGACCAGGAGATGTAATCTGACATCTCATTAAGGTGACCCCATTTCTACCTCTTCTTGTAATAATGTTACAGGAGTACCTAGAAATTTTATGCAAATGCTGTACGTGTTGGTTGAAGAGAACTTCAGGGTAAGTGGTGACAGGTGTTCTAACATGTATTTAGCAAGTAGCTGTTTTGTCTTAAACTGGGTAAGTAGAAATTATAAGAGTTTTTGTGAAGGGGAAAATGATTTTAGTTTAAGTGTAAACATTTACCAGGGTACAATGATAGAGCAGGAGCCTCAATGCTCATGTTGAGATATTCGGGGGATGGGTCCATTAAAAATAACTTGGACAGATAAACAGTTCAGGCTTAATTACTTTGGTCTATGACTTAATTATGGATATTTGATTTTCTTTTTAAGGGATTTGTAGACAACAACCCTTCAGAGGCAGTGAGAGAGAGAGATGAAACACAGCTAGACTAACTTCTGAGATTTAGTGAGGACTCATTTTCAGTTTTGGCGGTAACTGAGCGAGAAAAGGCTGCAAAGAGTCAAATTTCTGGGCCTCATTCAGAGGTTCGCAGCTCCCTGGTGTAGTGGTCATTACAAGGATGGAACTAGACATATAAACAACATTGGAAATCGTTATCTGCTGGCCTACAAGTTAATCATTCTGACTTGGGAATGAGTCTAGGGTTGCTAACTTTCTAATAGCACAAAACCAAACACCCCTGCCCATCCCTTCCCAGAGGCCAGGTCCATGCCCCGCCTCTTCTGAGGCCCTGCCCCCGCTCACTTCATCCCCCCTCCCTCCCTCGCTTGCTCTCCCCCACCCTCACTCACTTTCACCAGGCTGGGGCAGGGGGTTAGGGTGAAGGGGGTCACGAGGGCTCTGGCTGGGGGTGTGGGCTCTGGGGTGGGGCTGGGGATGAGGGGTTTGGGGTGTAGGAGAGGGCTTGGGACCAGGGATGAGGGGTTTGGGGTGCAGGAGGGGGCTCAGGGCCTAGGGTTTTGGGGTGCAGGAGGGGGCTCTGGGCTGGGGCAGGGTTGTAGGGTGTTGGGGGGAGTACAGGCTACAGCTGGGGGTGTGGGCTCTGGCATGGGGCCATGGATGAGGGGTTTGGGGTGCAGGAGGGGGTTTATGGCTGGGGCAGGGGGTTGGAGGGGCATGTGGGGTGTGGGCTTTGGAAGCGAGTTTGGGTGCAGGAGGGGATTCTGGGCTGGGGCAGGGGGTTGGGGTGCGGAAGGGGGTGCGGGGTCCTGGCAGCGCTTACCGTGGCTCCCAGGAATCGGCTGCCAGGTCCCTGCGGCCCCTAGATGCGTGAGCAGCCAGGGAGGCTCTGCAGTGCTGCATGCTGTCCTCACGCCTGCAGGCACTGCCCCTGCAGCTGCCATTGGTTGCAGTTCCTGGCCAATGGGAGCTGCGGACCCAGCACTCGGGTGGGGGCAGCATGTAGAGCCTCCCTGCGCCTAGGGGCTGCAAGGATCTGGCGGCCACTTCCGGGAGCCACATGAAGCCAAGGCAGACAGGAAGCCTGCCTTAGCTCCGGGCCCCTGCTGCATTGCCAACCGGACTTTTAATGGCCCAGTTGGCAATGCCAACCGGAGCTACCAGGGTCTGTTTTCAACCGGGCGTTCTGGTTGAAAACTGGACACCTGGGAACCCTAGGAATGACTCTGGGTTCCACAGTAAGAACAGAATAAGGCCTAATCTTGTAGCTTTTATTCATGTAGTTTTGACTTTGGCTTGGGAGTCAGTAGAATCGCTTTTGTGCATCAGGTCTTCAGTACTGGGCCCTTAGAGAGGAACTCAACTCTGTCTGAGGAAACTCAGCACTTTGGGCCTGATCCATCTCCCATTAACTTCAATGGGAGGTTTTCTGTTGATTTTTATTGGAGCAGGATCAGGCCCCATCTGTCTGTGGTGTTTATATCATACAGGTGTCTGAGCATAGGCAAGTACATACCTGCTGTGAGTGAAATGATTTATTGCCAAAGCACATAAGCAATAGAAACCTGTTACTCAAGAGCCAACATCAAGAGCAGGATCAGGTGGTCATGGAGGATAGTAAGAAACCTCAGAAGCTTCTTTGATTTTTTTGATTTTTCCTGTACTTCTGAGTTCCATGACTTTTTCTTTTTCTTTGGTGGGTTTATTTAGGAGGGGATAAGCTGCAGGGAAGGGAGAGGGGAGATTGCAGGGAAAGGAGGTGCAGGGGACAAGAAAGGGGTGAATAGGGTAAGAGAGTGACACTGAGATGAAGTGACTGAAGGAGGAGGAGTGGGATGGTTAAAGGAAACAGCCAATCAGCACAGGGCAGAAAAAGTCCAGAGAAAACTGTAGAAAGGTCTCAAAAGGACCAAAGGTTCTGCTTCTGCCCTTAACAGGATGGAGTCTCAGGATAGCTCCTCTTTGCAGCTTTCTCCCAAGCCCACATTGGTGGATGCACGGGACACCACCTAGGTCCTGGTGCTCCCAGAATGTGTGTGCAGTTTCCCAGAGATGTGTATTTTCCCATTTTATGTAAGGGCAAACTGAGGCAGAGCAGTTAAATGACTTGTCCAAGGTAACAGAGGGAAGGGGTGTGAGAGCTGGGATTAAAACTCGGGAATTTTAAGCTTTTTGCCTCTTTTGATTCTGTTTTTTTCTTCTTTTTGCTAGATCTTAAAAACAAGGTCCAATTAATATATATTAAAATACAGGTTTTAAAAAATCCTTGAGTGCAATTTAAAAAAAATGCCCTATGACATATGAAAGAATATTTGTGCTGGAGTCTGTTGTTTGGAGAAGAAAAGAGACCGGACTGTCAGTAACATAATAGAAAACTATGGTACAGTTGCACAACACATATAGCATTGTGTATTAGTGTCCTAGCAGCTGTGACATTTATCAAGATAGCTAAACCCTTGAAACTCCTGTTCAGCATTTTTAGAAACAAAGTACTGTACTTTAAGTGGACAACTCTGCCAACAGTCCTACTTCTGTAAATAGGGATATTGTGAAACATAAGCAATCAGAGACACTGTTAGTTTTGTATTGTCTGCCAAACCTAAATAAACTGAGATTGATAAACCATATAACTTCTTGCACTCTATGTCTAACAATAAGCTTTGGGCAGTTTTCATTGTGAAGGATATATGGGATGTGTTTCAGTCCTGTAGCAAATAGAAATATAAAGAGAGTGCAATAAAAAGCCAACTTATATGTTACATTTAGTATAATAAATGTTCAGTAGAACTTCAACACCATTGGATTTGATTTTAGAGGAATCAAATTAGAATTAGCTATGCAGCACAGTATTTCAGTGACATGAAATGAGAGGAATATAGCCATGATCTGTACAATATTTTAAAGATCTAACATGAAAGATGTATTTTGTCTGTTGTGCTTTAAAGTGTGCAGTATACTGGAAAATGGAGTGATCACTTTACTCACAGCAAAGTCAGCACAGCTAATGGGAGTAGTACCCTTACCTTACTGGAGTTGTTGGTCCACCATAATGTGCAGCCATCTTTAAGGTGAAAGAGAGTGATTGTATGTTTTCTTTCAGAGTAGCAGCCGTGTTAGTCTGTATTCGCAAAAAGAAAAGGAGGACTTGTGGTACCTTAGAGACTAACAAATTTATTTGAGCATAAGCTTTCGTGAGCTACAGCTCACTTCATCGGATCACTTCTGGTTCTGTGGCAGGATTGCATGAAGTATCTGCTGTATTTATAACTTCTTACCAAGATAAAACACGAGAAAGTGAAATGTATAAAACATAAGTACACAACTTTTCACTCTAGATTTTTTAATTAGCTGTAAATAATGAATAGTTCCATTTGCCGACTCGTAGATCCTTTGTGGGTGGCACTCTGTGTTCCTATTGAGACATTCCGTGCCATCCCCTGTCAAATTAATGAAAGTGTGGAGTGAAGTAAGTAGTGTGCTTCTGTAGCTATACGTGTTGAGAGGAGGGTGAAGAGGCAGAAATAGTTCCCAAGACCCAAGTCCTTAATCTATTCAAAATCATGGGGATATGTAGAGTGTCACATGACTTGTCACAAATTATATCTGTTCCTCAAAATGTATATCTTAAAGGCCCGAATCCTTAAGTCTTTACCAGGTTTACGGAAGCAAAAGTCTCATTGCCTTCAGTAAATGTTCCGGATAAACTTTTCTATTGAAGTCGTTTGGAGTTCTGTCTGTGTTTAAAGCCTTGTCTACGTTATGAAGGGTTTGCTGATGTAGCTTATACCAAGCAAATACACTATTCTGACAAAACACTTTTTTGCTGGTATAATTGTATCTACACCAGGCCTTTATCATTTCAACTATGTTGGTAAAAGAAAAGAAAACAAACAAAAAATCATACCTGTAACCAACATAGCTATATTTACGTAAATTTTGAGTGTAGACCAGGCCTCCTTCATTTGGCATATAGTGCCTTTCATCTTTGAGGGTCCCAAAGCACTCTCCAACCCATTTATAAATTAATCACTTTATGCATCACTGGATTCAACCAGAGCCGCTCAGGCGTTTTTCAAAGAAATGTTCTGATTTGTTGAAACCAAAACTTTTTATTGGGGAAAAAGGAGAGACAAAGTGGGTGAGGTAATATCTTTTATTGAACCAACTTCTGTTAGTGAAAGAGACAAGCTTTCTAGCTACATAGATTAGTTCTTCAGAGCTGCTTCTTCCAAGAGCTGAAGAACTTTGGAACTTGAAAGCTTGTCTCTTTCACCATTAGAAGTTGGTCCAATAAAATATATTACCTCACCCACTTTGTGTGTCTCATATCCTGGGATCAACAAAGCTAAAACAACACTGCAGACAACATTGGAAAAGGGTCAGTTTTGATGAATTTCCCATTTTAAACAATTTTTGAAAAAAGTTTTGAAAATGACAACTTTTTTCACAATTTCAATTTTTTTTTCAACAATAAATCCTGGTAAAAATTTAAATGGAAAATATCAAAATAAAACATTTTGATTTGCCCAATCTGATTTTTTTTGGGCATGGTTCATGAAAATTTCAGATTTCAACTTTTTGTACTGATTCAGGATGGGGAAAAAATTGAATTCTCAGTGCATGGGAAAACCATTTACTCCCCAGCTCTAGATTCAACCACTTCTGCACTTCCAGGCAAAATGTAGGACACTGTATTCAACTGCATGGGGAATTAAGCTAGGCAGATTGTAGTTCTCTAAGTTAGGATTTGGCCAAGGCAGCAGCAATAATAAAATTCCCTTGCAAAATGTACCGTGGGTTGTTTAATGATCACAAGTGTTCAGGATCCCTTATTTACATAGCATCTGAAAAATAGCTCAGTACTTACTTCCAACGCAACAGAGCCCCTAATGCCATGATTGATTCAGAGAAGTTTTGGAAGGAAAAGCACCATCTAATGGAGCCCCAGCACCATATCCTGCAACACAGACTTTTCTTGAGGTCTGTTATCCAAACTTGGTGCAGCTCTTAGCCGTTCAATCCTCCAGGAGAATAAGCTTTAATTTATTCTTGTCTTCTTCAATTTAAAAGCAAAAGTAAGCATAACAAGAATTTTTCTGCACATAGCTATAGGTTTCTCCATAAATAAGACTCCTATTAGTGAGATTTTTACCTTTGCTTTTGGGGATTTGGGTTGTGCATGAGAGGCGTAGTGATGATTGTGCTTGATGTTGTTAGGGCATGTGCCACACGATTCTTAGAAATTATGGCCCTGTATCGGTAGTCACAGTGATGCTCATTTTCTAATTTGGTTCAGGTCATTACTGTGACTTTCACTTGCCATTTGTTAAGTTATTTATTTATTTTACTGTGTAGATCTTAATGGTTCCATTAAGCTGAGATATGCACTATAAATGAGAATGATACTGGTTTTATTTTTATTCCTCTAGTGAGTGAACAGAAAGCAAGTATTTCTGAGTGTGGAGAAAACCACGACTCTCCCAAGAGTTAGATATTAGTACTTTTGCAACAATAGTGACTAAAGGCTTCAGTCAGGATCAGGGCCCCACTGTGCTAGTCAGTAGAACAAAGAGGGAACAGTTTTCCTGTTCTGTGAAAATTGCGGCAATTTCAAAAAATGTTCCCATTCTGCACTAACAAAACTGAGACTTTTTGCATTTGGGGGGTGGGGGAGAGCGAAAGCATATTTCTCCCCACTTCTGCCCAAATAGTCAATAGCCCAATGGTTAGGACACTTACCTGGGATGTGGGAGACCCCAGTTTCAAATCCCTGCTCTGAACAGGCAGGACTTGAACCTGGCTCTCTCTGATCCTAGGGGAGTTCCCTAACCACTGGACTTTTGGCTATTCTGGAGCGGGTCTGTCTCCCCTGTTGGAGCTTTTTCACTATGTGTAAATTATTAAATATTCATCAGGCCAGAGAGTGGCTGACTCTATAGCCAAGTAGTTAGGACAATCAGATGGGATGTGCTTGTCCTTGCATCTCCCACATCCCAAGTGAGTGCCCTAACCACTGGACTGTTGTCTGTTCTTGTTGTGTGCACTCTGGGTTTGGTTTTATTTGAGATTCCATCCTGGAGCTAAGAAACCTTCCTGGTAAGCGTTATCAAAATGGATACATTTTTGCAAGAAGTTTTGGTCTTGATGAAAAACTGTTTGTCGAAAAGTTACTGACCAGCTTTATTAGGCACTATGTAAACATATAGAAAGAGAGACAGTCATTGGCCACCAGGAGCCCACAGTCTAATTTTAAAAGTGCATGTAAGGAACAGCAGAAGGGAAGGACGACAAGAGTAACAACAACCAGATCACACAAGGACCTAGGTTATCTCTATATACAACTGGATTGCTCCAAATTTTTGAAAGTTTTTTAAAAAATCTATGAATGGTAGCAGCTATCTCCATCTGTCCCAGAGCCCAGCCAGCATTTATTGGCAAATTTCTTGTAGGAGTCACAGCTGAAGTGGGCCTGGAGAAGGGATTTCAAGGAGAGGCTGGTGGCTTTCCAGATCAATTGCAGGAGGAGGTTTTACAGTGCAGAGTTAAATGGTTTCTTTGGAAATCTATGTGCTTCATCTGTTCTGCTTACACTTGGGATGCACAGTCTCTGCTTGTCTGGTCATCGTGTGTCATCTATGTAGTGAAGTCCAGTGAGCTGTCTACACTGATCCTTCAGAAGGGCTTTGTGCATATTGTAGTGTATTTGTTTGGTCATTTGGACTCCATGGTTCTGTGGCTATGTAATTTGAGCTGGGCCAAAGAATCTTCTCCCAGCAGCAGCAGCTTTGAGTATAAAAGTCTGATTGGAAACCTCCTATATAGTCTCCCTTCCCTCCAGCAGTAATGAATTCAGGGGGAAGAAGGGGTGGGGTGGAAAAGGAAGCTGACAGTGGGCTGCTCTGTGTGGTCCCCTTGTCCCACCTCTCCTGCACTAGTGGCAAGCCCAGGAAGAGAAGGCTGATGCTAATTTCTTCCCACTTTTTCTGTGACCATCAACTGCATGCACCTATTTCCTATTAATATCAGACCCCTGCAGTGGAGCTGTTATTCTCTATGCATCACTTAGAATATTTTCCCTATTACAATTCTAGGCTGAAGGATGAATGTTTCTGAAACTGCAGATAGTGGCTGACTAACTCAGAAGTGTAAATTCAATTGATCTCTGCTCAGGTTTGACAAATTCCCCTTTGCCTGGTAATTATAGAATTCTGATTTTCACAGAGGAAAATCTGCAGTGAGTCACATTCCTCTGCTGTTTGCACAAAGATAAACCAGAAACCCAGGTGATACTGAAAAAGTTGCTGTTTGCAGACCTTGGAGTACCCGAAGGTGATTTACTTTTAATAACAGAGGTGTGTTCCACATGTATTCACAAGGAAATTCCTTCTGGGAAGAACCAAGGAGGGTTGTGTCAACAAATCAGGGTTGCATGTAAGCTCCAGGGAGCTACCACCTTTAGCAAAACAAAAAGAACCCCCCCAAACACGCCACCCCACACGTATAATGGTGAGGCACAGAGAGTGCAGAGAAGGAGTTGGATAGCAACAGAACAGACAGGAGGCCTGAGGTCAGATTAGCAAAGGGAGGGGTGAAGCTCAAGAATTTAGTTTCAGATCTCTGTGAGCTATGCTAGTAGTGTCTCAATGCTCAACCCTCTTCCTCTGCTGAGACTGCCAGTGGGACATAGGGGTGGTCATCAGAATATTCATGGAGACCATATATGATGGCAGTGGGTATATCAAGTCTATTCCGACTCCGAGTAAAACAACTCATGGTTCTGTGTGTTTGGGGAATGAACACTTATTTAGAAATATCTCCTTTCCCTCTCAACATGAATAACTGCTTAAACTCCACATGCAAGAAGCATGTTCTAAGGGCTTCCTGTTCAAGGCTGCTTTTGAGTCCTGCAGCCATGCCTGGCTTAAGCCAAGAGAGGCTTGATGTGGGTGGGAACCCAAAGCTATTTATAATTGAAGTGTCTGGGATTTTTATCGCTGTTTTTTCACTGTTTCGATGAGCTCTTCTGATGGGAGGTCAGCTCTATGGCACATGTACCATGGCTACTCTATTCCTGGAGTGCTTCCAGCATGCATCTGTGGCAAGGAGATCTGTGATAGGTTGAAAACCTTGTCAAATGTGTGTGTGGGGGGAAGTGATGATACAAACAGAGCTGCTGCATTCTTCCCTGCCCTTTTCCTGTTGCCACCAAGTAAAGCAAGGAAAGATGTGCTCACAAAGCCTCAAACTAGGAGGGAGGAGTTGAGATTGCTGGGATCAGCGTGCCGCTAGATGTGGGTATGTATTGGAACATGTGTATGTGCTCCACATTCTGACTAGGGTACCCTAGGCTCACTGAGACTGTCCGGTCCTGCCCTCAAAGACAAGTGTTGTAGCTAAGGCAGGCTAGGAGAGGCCCAAAAAATGAGCGTGAGGAGCAGAAGCCATTCACTGGGGTTTAAAAGCAGTTGCCTCAGCTGGAAAAGAGGAAGGAGAGCAAGATAGAAAACTATCTCGGTACAGCTTTATAACAATGCTAGAATAATTAGTTTGGGAGAGCGAAGGGGTGGCAAAGACTGGTTCTGGGGGAGCAAGGATTTTACTACACACACTTTATAGAATGGGGATAAATAACATCAGTGACAATTTATTTGCCTTATTGAAGCTGGATACACCTGTTTGTGAGCAGCAGCAAATCCGTGACAACTCTCTTCAGATCAAGAGACTTCAACAACTTTTTGTCAATAGCCATGACAGCCAAATCTCTTAACCAGTCATTTGCCCTGTGGTTCCTCGTGTAGCCTTTCACCCATTGAAGGCATGAGAATGTTATTTCACGTGCAGCACTTGATGGAGGAATACTCACACCAGTCACACACAATTTATGCAGTTGGTGGATGGCAAGTTTGTATTTATCCAAAAATGTTAGCAGCTGCAGCAAACTGTCAGTCTTGGAGTTCAGCTCTTTTGCATAGCGTTTAATCACTTTTGGCAAGACTTTTACCTCGGCCTCCACACTGTGTGTATTGCAGCCACAGTGTTCTGCAAATGGTTTTATTTTGAGACAGTCAAAAAACTTCTCATACTCTGGGTTAGGGCACTTGCTACCTACAAGAACAGATTTATTTTCAGAAAATCTTCTTTGAAATTCTCCAGTTATTGATCAAGCACTGGCAAAAAGGTGGATTTCCTGAAGTCTCCTTTGTCTAAAAGGGACTGTTTGTCAGTTGGCACTTCTTCAGTCAAAATGTATTCCTGAAGTTTTTTAGGCAGCTTTAGTATGTGATGGCATACTCCCCAAACTTCAGGCAGCTTCAGATAATTTTCTGTAGCTATGGTAATGGCTTCACTGCCTATTTCCTCAAAAGCCTCTTATGAATCCCTCGTGTTCAGAAGCTCACTGATTAGGGCATTCACACATAAGCATGCCTGAGACAGTTGCACTGAACTGCTTGCAAGTAGTCAGATATAACTTTAAACAGTCAAAGAATTTTTGTGAACTTGCAAAAGGAGGACAATAAAGTCAAAGACTA
Organism: Natator depressus; assembly: GCF_965152275.1. Classification (NCBI taxonomy): domain Eukaryota; kingdom Metazoa; phylum Chordata; order Testudines; family Cheloniidae; genus Natator; species Natator depressus. The sequence continues at coordinate 26,415,943 of NC_134244.1, forward strand.
ATACTAAACTAAATACCTCAAGATAGTATAGTGAGTGTCACAAGAATGGATGAAATTGTCTTTTTCACAGCATTAAAAGCAGAAACTTGTCGTGCCCATTGAGTGTCACAGAGCTTCTTGAATTCTAAGACTTTATTTTTGGGTTATACTTTCTTTTGAATGGCTATGAATTTAGTGTGTATGGCTGATCCAGAGAGACAAGGGTACAATTTCCCCAAAATAGTAAAAAAATTCAATGTTTGTTTGTTTCCTTTGCATACATCAAAAATAACTAAATTGAGGCTGTGATGGAAACAGTGAATGTACAATGCTTAAGGAACTTCTTCCTGTAAGTGAGCTTGCGTGCATTAAGATTTCCACTCATGACATGGGCACCATCTTAATCTGGGCAATCCAGTTCTGTATATCCATACTACTCTGTGACAATGTGCTCTTCACATACGGAAACAGACACTTTGCATCAAGTGACTCGGCAGGCTGGAAACCAAGAAATCTTTCACATACAGTGCTGTGCAGATAATGTCTCAGCACAACTGACAGTTCTGCTTTGCTATTGTTTTTAGTTACATCAGCCATTCTAGAGAAAACATTAGCCTCTTTCACTTCTTGGCTTCTTGCATGCAAGTACCATTTCTGACATGTGAATTATTTCATTTTGTATTGATGAATGGTATATTTTGCATTGCGTGGTCCACTTACAATGACTTGTTAAGAAAGAAAATTAAATTCGGTGATTAGTGTCAGGAGCTGCAGGAAATTGCCCTTGTCATCGATGCTTTCACTCTCATCTTTTCCTCTTTGAGCAATCCCCCAGACTGCAGAGAGTTGCAGGACATCTGCCATAACTTCGATATACATGCCGTTCTCTTGAACTAAAACAAAATATGCATCAGTAATTTGCAACTGAACTGGACTGAAAGACCATCACCTTTTGACTAAATATCTTTGAATGAAGTCTGTTGCACTTGACAGCTCTTGTGATTGACTATTTTCATGCTGTCAGAATCCTGCATCCATAACTTTTTGTCCAGTTGCTGAAGCCATTACAAATCAACAAAGATTTTTGTACAGCAATAGATGTTGAAAAAAAATCTGTATGGGAATCAGTAGGCTGCATTCGTTATTTCACTATATTCAACCCATGGATGCAAACCAAACCATTCTCTTTTGAAACCTCTCCACTCATTCTTGTATTTTGTTTTGAGTATAAGACCTTATCTGTGGTTGTTTTGGGCCATCAGATACAGTTTGCACAGTATCACTTGATCCTGGTGGAATCTTATTCCCTGGGCTTACCTTATTACCAGGTGGGTTCTCTTCTACTTTCCATTCACGGTACCATACTGCTCAGTTGTTTCTTTCTGCCTCTTCTTCTTCTGATATGGAATGTTCCATTTTTGATTCTTTTAAAATACAGTCTTCTTTTGTCAATACCTAAAATACAGAGGTCAGAGGTAATACTGGTAGAGCACTCACTCATTGATTTTTTTTTCTTAAATTAGGCCTATTTCTGAAGTTGAGAGTCAATTGTATTGAATTTTGATGTACTTGCTTCACTTTGATGCATTTTGTTTGATGAAAAGTTCTGAAATTGTCAATGATCACTTGCTTGACATTTTTGAAAGTATTTTTTTTTAGCTGCCTGTGCTCAGAAACAGGGGGGAGCCTCAAAGGCGGAGGCCCAGGTCAGGCCCTCTTGCAGGTTATCTGTTTCTGCCTCCTTGCTGCTTCTTCCTGTCCGAGTCCATACATCAGGAAAGAATGTGTGTGTATGTGGGAGGAGGGCGCTGTGCCAGCCCATAGCCCAAGCCTACAGTGGGATATCACCTGGAAAAGAAAGGATCCATGCACTGTATTCTTCTGCACATGGACTCACTTGACCCAGGATCTGGCCTGAGAAGTGTAAGACAGTGTGTGTGTGTGTGTGTGTGTGTGTGTGAGTGAGAGAGAGAGAGAGAGACACTCCATTGCAGACACATAGTTTTCAGAGATATTCCCCAAGCAAGCAGGTACACAGGATGGTCATTGGTTTGAATCTCACTTATGCTAGTGTGTCCTGTAGACTGTGCATTTTGGCAGCAACCTCCTTGCTCACTGAGGTGAAGAACTAGCTGCTTGTATTTTACTAATCACTTCCACAGTTACATCTCGTACACTACAGTAAGGGAACAAACTGCCTTGGCTGCTATTCTACTTCTCTGGTCAGGTGGGGTAGTGGAAGGGGTAGTGGGAAATATTTTGGAGGGATGCCTGCTATCCCTGGCTACCCCTTGGCATGATCTCTGGGCTGCCCTGTGACTGTAAATGCAACACTTTCAATCCTTACTCACTGGAAACCAAGCTCTGGATATGAATGAGTCCTGTAGATGACTAATTAGACATCTACTTCTCACAGCTATTGTTTTTTTGGGAGACAACATAGTTTTATTTTTGTAAGTTTAAAATGTGGGCTGCTTCTCTCTCTCTCTCTTTCCTTCCTAGGAATGTAAAGCCAAGGGAGGATGCTGTGCAGGCTTTGATTCAGACCGCTGCCAGTGCAATGTTAACCCAGTCACAAACAATCAAAAATCACAAGGCTGGCCCCAGAAAATCACGGGACTGGATTAAACATCACAAGAGGTTGAAAATAAATGTTGGGTTCTTTGTATTCACCTTCTGGCCTTTGACCCCCTTTAGGGGTCACATTTTCAAGTTTATAGCCACTACCGGGAGGGCTAGAAATTTTAAACAAAATAAAAAATAAAAATACCCACCTTTCCCTAAGATTCTGAGTACTAACATGGGATTTAAGAAAAAAACTAAATATTGCAAGACTCATGATAAAACAGGAAGATTTGGCAATACTGCAATGGACTTCACCCCTGGCCTGTAAACCCCCCCATTTCCTTCCTTGTCTTTCAAGAGTAGAAGCAGTTTTGTTAAACTGTACTGGGTTTTGTGATATGGATTAATGTTTATTGTGAATTAAGGGGACTCCACTAACCGTATTTCACTTGTGATTTAGCATTGGATTTGAACTCTATATGTATCAATTTTAAGTATTTAGTAGTCCCTATCACCATAGGATCTGAACACTTCGCAGTCTTACGGTATGTCTACACTTTGAGCTGGAGATGTGATTGCCAGCGCAAGGAGACGTGCCCATGCTAGTTCCGATTAAGTTAGTGTGCTAAAAGAGCATAGCAGCAGTGGCGTGAGAGGCTGGCCACCCTGAGTTTGTGTCTATCATCTGACAGGTATGTTCATAGGGAAGCTAGCCCTTCCTGCCACTCGTACTGCTGTGGCTACACTCTATTTTTTGCTCGCTACCTCAATCAGACTAGTGTGGGTATGTCCCATCCAGCTGCCAATCACACCCGCAACTCAAAGTATAGACATACCCTTAAGCGAGTGCCCTAACTACTGGACCATCCTTCATTTCTAGGTCTTCAGGTAAATAGCCAGTGATTTATCTTAGGCCACTTAGTCCTGCAGTTTATAGTTTTGTCTCTGTTCTTTATCTTCAGAATATGTTATACAAAGAGTAGTACAACAGTTAATGCTCTGGAGTGAGATTAAAGCGTTCTTCTTTCGTTCCAGCACCTTTATCACATTAATTTTCCTGTCACTAGTTATTGTTCAGATTGCTTCAAGTAAGCTGTTCTCAGTGCAAGTTAGCAGGTCCTTAACTTTACCTTATCTCTTGTTATCGTGGGTGGACTGACCTGCTTTACTTGCAAGCAAATATCTTCATTCTCCAGTTGAGCAGCTTTATAGCTTCATTCTCTAAAGCAAGGGTTTAAGCTGTAATAAAACTGCATCACGTTCCTGAGCTGGGCCTGCTTAATTTGGGTGCATTAACTTCTGACCCCATTCTGGGATAACAGTAGCAACCATCTGTGCAGGGAGAAGCTTATCTTCCCATGGCTGTTATAATGTTTACCCTGTATCTAGAGAATGAAGAGCAGAATACCTTGGTCTCTTGCATTCAGTCAGAAGTCGCTTTGTTGCATTTAGTCAGAAGTTACTTTGTCAGAATATAAGGAAACTGAGTTTGCAATATGGATACAAATTAACTTGTATATGAAAATCATCGTTGGATAGAACAAAGTCTACATATATATGCCATAATTACAGACACAGTATAGACATATTAATAGTTTAGAAGGTTCTGTTATCTCTCACTGAAGATGCTTTTCCCCAGTAAAAATGCTATCTTCCTTGCTTTTGTGATAGTATTGATTGGTGTGACTCAACTGGCTGCCCCATTTTGATGGGGCCCTTTTTGAGCTGGGTGCTCTTGATTTAGGAATTTGCTTCCCTTGCTTCCCTGATAGATCCAGACTGTCCTAACCTTTAGGACAGATAATGGGGTGCAATTTATATAATAAATCAAATAAATTAAACAAATCCTAAACAAGCGTGAATGTTTCACAGCTTACTGGTGGCAGTGATGCAACTGGCAGCTACCAGATATTTTCCCTAGCACAAGCAGTAGAGGCTTATGTGTTGGAGGAAATTATGCTATATTCCAAGGGTTCTCAAACTTCATTACACCATGACCCCCTGCTGATAACAAAAAGTATTACATGCCCCCAGGAGGGGGGACCAAAGTCTGAGCCCCCCGAGTCCTGCTGCTTCAGGTAGGGGGCCCCAAGCTGAAGCCTGAGCCCTACTGCCCTGGGTTGGGGCACTAAAGTGGAAGCCTAAGGGGGGGCTTGTAACTTGAGCAGAAGCCGAAGCCTGAGTCCCACTGCCCAGGGTGATGGGGCTCAGGCTGCGGCCCCAGGCCCCAGACAGTCTAACGCCAGCCCTGCTGACCCCATTAAAATGGGGTCCCGACCCACAGTTTGAGAACCACTGCTATATTCTATTCCCATATGCTATGTGTTTATTGAATAGCTGATGGCTGGTGAGGGTGGAGGGGGTGTGTGTGGCCACAGATTTGTTCTGACAAGTTTTGCTAGTTGCATACTTGAGAGCAAATTTAAAATACAGGCAAAGGGGTTTCCGTCTTTAAGTACTGCAAATAAACAGTGCACATCAAAGATCAGACAGGCACACTGTCTGTGGTGGAATTACAAGACTGACTGACCCTGGTGGTCCTTTCTAAGCCTTAAATCTATGAAACATCAAAGAGTCAGCCAAAGTCAGTGTAGGAAGTGACACACACATACTAACAGAGCACTTAGGTGTTTAAGTGTTAGCTGCTCTTCTGTAGCCTTTTGTGTGTGTCAGCAGGATTTCAGTGTGGCAGGGGCTTGTAGGATTTGTTTAAGCGCTGTTGGTGGGAATGTTTTCAGATTATTTTTCTAGGCTTTAACATTGTTTTGCACTTAATATTACAGCACATTGCATCATCTAGACATTTTTGGGTTAGAAGAGCTTGGGATCCCCTTGTGTCCATCTCATTGTTGCCTCGTCCCCTCAAAGAGACTATTGTAGTACAGAAAGCTGCCTGAGATTATCCTCACAGCTCATCAGATGTGGAATAATGTCTGGGCAGGCCTGATGGAGATAAACAGTTCTCTCCTCTCCCACTCTTCCACCTAGGAACTTGGTATGCTGCCACTATAGTACTCTTAGCCCATGTGGGCTTGAGGCGCAGGGGATCTACACTAGGATGCTTTGTGTGCTGGCACATTTAGATGCCAGTAGCTTGCTACCCAGCTCAGTTTGCTGTTTTTGATATAATCTTATCAACTTTGTCAAAGCTGTGTTGTAATTGCCATACAAGCAGATACCCTGAACTCTTACTGTGTATTCATCTGCATCACAGCTGCTAGTTTCAGTATGACATAGTAGCAGGTCATGTTGTATTGCAGCTATAGCATGACACTGATTAATTTAAAAAGTTGGTTATATATAATCTGGCACCAGCAGTACCACCACTGCGGACCACATGCTGGGGCCTAGTCGGGAAGTAAGGAAGCCTACCCATAAAACTGGGAATAAGTCTTCCTCAGAAGCAAAGGAAGTGGATGCTCCTTCCACAGGTTTGAGCCACGGAGACTGAGCATACACAAAATCACATAGACATGACAAAAAGTGGGGTACCCTGTGGTTCCGAGCACTGGCCCACCGGTACTATCAACATCGGTGCCCCATTAGACGTGGGATCTGCCTGCTCTGGGGAGGTCTTTGGCACCGAGTAAAGAGAGGTTATCTCTGACACCAGGGAGATTGGGAACTGTGTTTGAGCCCTAGGATGTATTTGCCTTATCAGAACCGGTATCATCCCATCTGTTGGGCCCTCCTCCTTTTAGGGAGGCTATTTCTCCCCCTGTCATGATCTGTCACCACTGTGGGACCCCTCGCTTCCCACTCCAACAGTCTATGCCCTTCCACTGGCCCCAACGGTACCACCAATGGAACCGGAGTCTGTTTTCTCATACTCCCACAAATTGGACACCACAGAGGGACCACTGATGTCGTACCACCCATACAGGCTTTCATGGAGGCCATCCTGGTCAACTCCACTCTCTGCTCCAATCTCCATGGAGCCACTGGTATCCCATGCTATGGGGACCACCTCAACATCCTCTGGATCCTAACTACTGGCCATACTGGGGACCCTGGTCCCAATACCCTTCCTCAGAACCAGCTCAACCTGTGAAGGAACCTTTATCTCTCTTCCCATTGAGGGTCTCTTCTCGCAGATGCTTGGATCCGTTGATGGAGGAAGAACCCCTTAGCCCAGCTCTGATGGTGCCACCAGAGCCAGTGATATTTCCCACCTGTTCCCCGATGACGCACGCCCTTCACCTTTGGATGACTTTAGGCAGTTTCAGAGCTACTGTGCAGAGTGGCTGGGGAACATCACATTTCCCTAGAGGAAATCCAAGATACCCAGCATTAACTCCAGGATATCCTCCACCCCTTGGGACCAACTAGAGTTGCACTGCCATTAATGAATGCCATTCTTGAGCCTGTCAGGACAGTATAGCACACCCCAGCCACATGCACACCTGTCCCCAAAGGGGCGGAAAGATGCTACTACATTCTGGCTAAGGGGGTCTGAGTTTCTCTTTTCACACCCCCTCCTTCCCAAACTCCCTGGTGTCTAAGCAGCCACTGAATAAACCAGACAACAGCACCATTGCAACACTCCATCTGACGAGGAGGTCAAGCATTTGGACCTTTTGGGGAGTAAGGTCTTTTCCTCAGCCAGTCTGCAATTCAGGATTTTGAACTATCAGACATTACTAGCCAAATAAGACTGCCTGAATTATAGCAAATTTGAGGAATTTGCTGACCAACTTCCACAACAGGACTGGACTCATTTTCAGACACCCACTGAGTAAGGGAAGCTAGTAGCCAGAACAGCACTTTAATCAGCTGTGGAAGCAGCAGATACCTCTTCCCGGGCTGTGAGTACGGCCATAGTTATACATAGAGAATCTTGGCTCCACTTTTCCAGTTTCCCTCAGGACAATGCAAAACACTATCAAAGACCTCCCCTTTGATGAATCCCATCTTAATCAAAAGACAGATGATTCCCTACATACCTTCCAGGACTCTCGAGCCACCATTTGCTTGCTGGGCATCTACACTCCTGCCCCGAAGCATAAGTTCCACTGCCTGCCACCCACGTTCTACAGGTCCCTCCAATTCTAGCTTCAGAGACCTTATGATCCACCAGTGAAGTGACCGAAGACCCAGAGATCCAACCTCCTGGGACCCCCTTCACAGGTTTCCACCTCCTAGCTTCAACCTCTGACAAAGATATTTCTGAAACAACCTCAAGAGCCACTGACCACCTTGACTGCCACCTCACAACCATGCTACCCACTTTGGGGGTTGTTTAGCACTCTTTACTCAAGCTTGGAGTGCAATAACAATGGACAAATGGGTGCTGAATGTCATCCACCATCGTTATATGATCAAATTCATCATGCTCCTCCAAAACTCCCCTCCTCAGGGACCACTCTCATGACAGCATTCTCACCTAAGAGGTGAATTCCTTACTACAGTGGGGAGCAATAGAACACGTTCCCCTGGAATATTAGGGAATGGGAATCAACCTACTTCCCGATACCCAAGAAGAAAAGCGGATGGAGACCAATCCTGGACCTTCATCATCTCAGTTGCTTCATCCACAAATCCAAGTTTCATATTGTCATACTGGCAGCTATTATCTCATCCTTAGAAAAGGCATGTGGTTTACAGCTCTTGATATGCAGGACCCTTATTTTTACATTGATATTCACCCAGCCCACACACACATCCTGAGATTCACAGTCAGCACCCACCATTTCCAGCACAGCATGCTCCCCTTCAGAATATCCATTGCTCCCAGAGTCTTCTCCATCATAGTGGCCTATATCAGATGTTACAAGGTCCTGGGGTTTCCATATCTCTATAGCTGGCTTCTAGTCGCACGATCAGGCACGAAACCGGAGTTTCAACCTCCATGCTTCTCGACCTTCTTTCATCCCTGGGAGTCAGCAGCAATGTTGAGAATCAATCCTAGACCCAACATACTCTCTGGACTTTATAGGGGCCACCATCAATCCAGTCGCAGCATAGGCCTACCTACTAATGGACAGGTTCCACATATGAGACAAATTATACTACAACGTCAACAAGCTTTATGTACCAGCCAGGACTTGGCCACTTGGCTTCGTGTACATATGTGACTGCCTTCACTCAACTCCATCTTTGCTGCCTCCAGATGTGGCTCAACACCATTTACCCACCAAAATGTTACACCATGGACCTCATCAGGAAACCCCCCAGACTGTGTGTTGCAGTAGCAGAAACACTTGGGACAAGCCATCTCCACCAAGAGCATCTCTAAATGGATTTTGGGTTGCATTAAACTTTGCTATCAACTATCAGGTCTGCCTCCCCTCACCAGCATGCAGACCCATTCCATGAGAGCCCAGACTTCGACCGTGACCTCCGTCTAGGATGTGCTACTCCTGGACATATGTAGAGCGGCCACGTGGAGTTCTGTACACACCTTTGCAACATGCTATATCTTAGTACAGAACTTGGCAGCAGATGCCTCTTTCAGTGTGGCAGTTCGCCACACAGCCATTCCATCTTCATCCTCACACCCTTCTCTGATTTAGGTACTGCTTGTTAATCACCTTCAGTGAAACACAATAGAGACCATCACTTGAAGAAGAGGAAGAGGTTGGTTACCTGTAACTGAAAGTTCTTCAAAATGTGTGGTCCCTATCTGTATTCCACTTCCCACCCTCCTTTCCCCTCTGCTACAGATCTGATACACAGTGCAGAAGGATCTGGAAATGCTGTCAGTCCACCCTTCCCTTTATCATCTCAGACAGAAACATGAGGTGAGCCAGGGTGCATACATGGACCAATAGACTACTTTCAAATTCTCCAACTCTGGGCGCATGGTGCACATGCATAAACCCTCAGTGGAATACAGATCAGGACTACACATCTCAAAGAATCTCCAGTTACATGTAAGTAACCTCCTCTTTTCAGACCACTGCTGGGCAAAGGCCTCCCATATTAAGCATCACTTTGATTTTGCATTATTCCCATCCAAGCAACTGCTGTATGTTTTGTCAGCTTTTCTCTCCATCTAACTTGCAGCAATGCTGTGCTTCATTTGCAATTGTTAGGACACTATTCTAAAAACTTGGACCCACTCTCATCGATCCATCTTGTGGTGTACCATCGAACTTGCTGCTTCCTTTTCTTTGCATAGACTACGATGTAAGTTATTAACAATCAGCTGTCCAGTGGCTGTATTTACTCTACCCAAATACAATTATTATAGAAATTGTATTAGAATGTAAATATATTGTAAAAGTGCTTTGCCTGATAATTATGTCATGATATTGTACATGTCCTTCTGTTTATATGTTAACTTAGTTTATGGAATGGATCAACCCTATACCATGGCATTCAATGCCCAGTGTGTTTGGTTTAGGTTAGGATAAGCATGTTCCAGGTTTTAGGGGTGGTGCTAATGTTTTTTCTGTTGCATTTGAATCGCTCAAATCCATTCATGACAGATAAGTGGAAAGCAGAGAATTCCAGCAGGAAGGTTCTCGTCTTTCAAAAGGCTGCTCAGCTTCTTTTCTCCTGTAATAAACTTAATTGCTTCCTGTGCATTTGCATGGTTATATAGAAGACAGTTACCTGCCACCTGCTGTGTAAATTAATGCCACAGAATTTGTCAATGTATGCTTAAAAATAAAAGATATTTACTAATTCAGTGCATTTTTTCACATTCTGAGCTAAGTCCTAGATCTGTTGCCTATGATTTTTATTGTCTAATTATTTTATTAATTCAGTCCACATTAGGTTTTATGTTTGAAGAGGGTTTTTCCCCCGGCTCTTTTGTTAAGCTATATTTTTTCAGGACAGTAATAATTAAGAGTCTGTCAGTATATCATTTATGTACCCCTCCCTGTTTTCAAGAATGAATACTGTAGCTCAGCCATAAAAATTTGCCCCAGGCTTACACTTTGGTTAGAAGATCTGAACTTGGGAATGCTTTGTGAAAGATTTTACTACATATTCACACAGCTACAAAGTCATGCAGTAGATAGTAATTTTCTGTTGTCAATTTTTAGATAATCCACTTTAAAATAACAGGTAATAATAAACTATGATTCCACTCTTGCTTACATGAGCAATCTCATTGATGGTGGTAGGATTGTCCATATGAGGAAGACTGATTCCATGATTTAACATTCATTTTCACATTCTGCATGGTATAGTGCAGCTCATACAATATGTACAGTTATCCTCTGTTTGGAGAGCTCACTTCCAGGTTCTAATACATATTTTCTTCAGGAGCCTAATAAGAAATGCATATTCTAAAATATGGAAATTGGGGATATCATTATCAGAAATGAGACAAAGCAGCAGCTGAGTAGACGTGGAGGCCAAATAGTCGCTTAACATTTTTAATATTTTTTTCAGATTGTAGGGCCAATAGCTAGCAAGTCCATGACATTGAGCACAGTGTGCATACCACATCTGGTTTGCAAAGAAAGAAGAGAAGAATTTCAAAACTGCTATCCTGCAGCACAGTCTGAATCATTATCTCCTCCTGAGAACAGCCAGCAGTAGAACAATGGTGACCTCTTGGAAACTTGAAAATGGCTGTTCTTATTTTCACATAAAAAGTACGGATAGACATACTCGCAAAAATCATTTATTATTTAACCCAATGTAAATACTTAAGAGAATTTTTTTTTTATTGCTGATGATTTTCTTTTTAGTAAGGACATAAGAACAGTCATACTGGGTCAGACCAGTGGTTCATCTAGCCCAGTATCCTGTTCTGACTGCATGCATATTCAGGATGGGGCATACCATGATTTGTATAGTGGCAATATGATATTTTCTGTTCTTATTATCCATCCCTTTCTTAATGGTTGCTAACATTGTTAGCTTTTTTGACTCCTGTTGCACATTGAACGAATGTTTTCAGAGAACTGTCCGTGATGACTCCAAGATGTTTCTTGACTGGTAACAGTTAATTTAGACCCCATAGCTTTGTATGTATAGTTGGGAGTATGTTTTCCAATGTGCAGCACTTTACATTTATCAGCATTAAATTTCATCTGCTATGTTGTTGCCCAGTCACCCAGTTTTATGAGATCCTTCTATAACTCTTCTTAAGTAATTTTGTATCATCTGCCACCTCGCTGTTCACCCTATTTTCTAGATCCTTTATGACTATGTTGAACAGCACAGGTTCAAATACAGATTCTTGGAGGACCCAGCTATTTGCCTCTCTCCATTGTGAAAACTGACCATTTATTCCTACCCTTTATTTCCTATCTTTTAACCAGTTACTGATGCGCAAGAAGACTTCCCCTCTTAGTTTGCCTAAGAGCCTTTGGTGAGGGACCCTGTCCAAGGCTTTCTGGGTGGCATTATTGTAATTTATCATTTCAGCAACTCAAAGCCCCCTATTGGATAGGGCCTTATTGTACTAGGAAGTAATACATGCACCGAGGAGAAAAGCGATTCCTACCTCCAAGGAACTTACATTAAAAAACAGTTTGCATTTAATACCTGTGGTTGGTAAATTTACCAATGTATCTGCAGTATTTCTTGTGTTAACCAACTAAGTAAAATATCATGCAATAAATGTTGTTTGTTAATATCACTCACTGTATATTGATTGACACTATAACGATAAGTTATTTGCTGATGTAAAATGCTCCACAGAGGAAGCCTTTTACAGTACAGAAGAACAAGTAGTTTTAGTGGTCCTACAAAACCCAGGATCTATGCTAAATATTCTTGAGCACCCTCTACTGAGACCTTATTTATTAACTATTTACAAATATACAGATGTCGAGCAATCTTTTAACAGCTGTCATCCTAGGTGATTTGAACTCAGGAATTCCAGGCTGTACTGAGTGAACTAGCACTATGGAACAAAACAAAAGTGATGGTAGTGGGGAAACCCTGCTGTAATTTAGCTGCAGTACAATGGATTGGTAAAATGGTTTGGAAATGTCGAAAGCTAACACTCATGGAGTGTGTCTCCCTTTTACTTTTAGAAAGTGGATGTTTGGGAATCTTAATGTTCTGTGAGCACTTGACTCATTCTTAGTCTTAGAGGATTTGACAGACATTTGCTGATAAATAAAAAATGTACAGTGCAAGAGTGTACAGTACAGTGTTCTCTTTAGAGAACCTTTATGTTTGACAGAAAAATTAATATACATTAAATAAACTTCAGTGAATTGAGGTGAAAATGCTGTTCACAAGAATAAAAGCCAAAAATTAAGAGAAATGTAAAGACTTACTGCCTGTATTGCAGTAACTGAACACAACGATCTAAGGGAAGTTGGAGCAAGTGGAAAGAATTAAGTAAAAACAAATCACCGTTACAGCTTTTATGACTTAGTTTGAATTCAAACTAACCTATAACTCAATGTATTCTCATGTACACCTAGTGCTCTTATGCCTTATGTAAAAGGATGCCTTGTACTGTCAGTAGTTCTGTTTACCTTTTAATAAAAAATAGGAATTAAAACTAGTGGAGGTATTGCATTCTCTCTAGTTTCTGAGTATAAGAAATGCCAGATTTTTGCTAAACTTCACTTGTTCTTGCCCTTTGATTCAGGAAGCAATATAGTAGCAGACTCTGTTACACACCATTACACTTGCAAAACCAACTTGATTAATAAAGTCACTGGTGGTAGGCAATAATTAATTAGAAGTGTTCAAAGCAGTCAGCTTTTTTTTTCTGCTGTTTAAACAGCCCATTTTCCAAGAGACTTTTTATTTCTCCAGTGTAATAACAAGGATTATCTCAGCTGCTTTTTAATATTTAATGTGGGATGAAGGCAGGGTGGGAGAAGGCAGGGTGTTATGGAAGGTGAGACCTCACTAGAATCAAAAGCTCCACCCTTGAGGAGCATGCCTGGTTTAGATTTCATTATTAATAGAAACAAGGCCCAGAATAGTCAAGGTAATAATATCTTTGATTAACTTTCAAGGCTGGACCGATATATGGTTTTGCCTTGAAACCAGAGATATGGCCAAACAGTAAAATTCGGATATAGGATCATCTCTAAACCCCACCTACTCCCAGATCTGATGTGTGTATGTGGATCTGATATTCCAATTCAGACCGCCTGTAGTTGAAACCATGTAAGCCCCATGATTTCATCTCAGAAGCAGGTACAATTTATTGGTTTTCAGCTCAGTGTTTGTTTAAATCCCAGACTTAAGTTAAATCCAGAGGCTGTGAACGCGTGTGAACTGGGATGAAAAAAAGGTTCTTGAAAACTGCCAAATTTTCACAATTCTAACTCGAATAAGGCTTAATGTTACTATACCTTGGCATGCACACTAAAAATCTAACCATTGTCAGCAGGGTTTGTAGAGGCTGCATTTGTTCACAGAGCATTTGTTCACAAGAGAAGTGAATTTGCTCTTCAATTGCCAATTGCTGGCATTCCCAGTTCACTCAAGAATTCCAAGTTTAAGCAGAGGCAATTAATTTTTCCATCTTACTATTGAGGAGGCATTTCCCATCGTTCATACTATGAAAACTCATGGCGGTCGGGGGAGGTCCTGGACGACTGGAAAAAGGCTAATGTAATGCCCATCTTTAAAAAAGGGAAGGAGGAGGATCCTGGGGACTACAGGCCAGTCAGCCTCAGCTCAGTCCCTGGAAAAATCAGGGAGCAGGTCCTCAAGGAATCAATTCTGAAGCACTTAGAGGAGAGGAAAGTGATCAGGAACAGTCAGCATGGATTCATCAAGGGCAAGTCATGCCTGACTAATCTAATTGCCTTCTATGATGAGATAACTGGCTCTGTGGATGAGGGGAAAGCAGTGGACCTGTTATTCCTTGACTTTAGCAAAGCTTTTGACACAGTCTCCCACAGTATTCTTGCCAGCAAGTTAAAGAAGTACGGGCTGGATGAATGGACTATAAGGTGGATAAAAGCTGGCTAGATTGTTGGGCTCAACAGGTAGTGATCAATGGCTCCATGTCTAGTTGGCAGTCGGTATCAAGTGGAGTACCCCAAGGGTTGGTCCTGCGGCCGTTTTTGTTCAATATCTTCATTAATGATCTGGAGGATGGTGTGGATTGCACCCTCAGCAAGTTTGCAGATGACACTAAACTGGGAGGAGAGGTAGATACGCTGGAGGGTAGGGATAGGATACAGAGGGCCCTAGACAAATTAGAGGATTGGGCCAAAAGAAATCTGATGAGGTTCAACAAGGACAAGTGCAGCGTCCTGCACTTAGGACAGAAGAATCCCATGCACCGGTACAGACTAGAGACCGAATGGCTGGGCAGCAGTTCTGCAGAAAAGGACCTAGGGGTTACAGTGGATGAGAAGCTGGATATGAGTCAACAGTGTGCCCTTGTTGCCAAGAAGGCCAATGGCATTTTGGGATGTATAAGTAGGGGCATTGCCAGCAGATCGAGGGACGTGATCGTTCCCCTCTATTCGACATTGGTGAGGCCTCATCTGGAGTACTGTGTCCAGTTTTGGGCCCCACACTACAAGAAGGATGTGGAAAAATTGGAAAATGTCCAGCAGAGGGCAACAAAAATGATTAGGGGACTGGAACACATGACTTATGAGGAGAGGCTGAGGGAACTGGGGTTGTTTAGTCTGTGGAAGAGAAGAATGAGGGGAGATTTGATAGCTGCTTTCAACTGCCTGAAAGGGGGTTTCAGAGAGGATGGATCTAGACTGTTCTCAGTGGTAGCAGATGACAGAACAAGGAGTAATGGTCTCAAGTTGCAGTGGGGGAGGTTTAGGTTGGATATTAGGAAAAACTTTTTCACTAGGAGGGTGGTGAAACACTGGAATGCGTTACCTAGGGAGGTGGTGGAATCTCCTTCCTTAGAAGTTTTTACGGTCAGGCTTGACAAAGCCCTGGCTGGGATGATTTAGTTGGGGATTGGTCCTGCTTTGAGCAGGGGATTAGACTAGATGGCCTCCTGAAGTCCCTTCCAACCCTGATATTCTATGATTCTATGATACACTTTGTAGGGAAGGAAAGATTGAGTGTGAGTGTGTGTGTGTGTGTGTGTGTATAATGGAAAAAGTTCCTAGCAGTGGAACAAATATTGTATTCAGGAGAACCTCTAGTGAATTTATAGCATCATCATTAGCATGATGGTCTGTTCTTGACGGTGCCAAACCCAGTTTTTGCAGGCCCCTAAAAGCAATGTAATTTGTACAACTCCTGTACCTGTGTCTAGGCCTTTCAACCTCTGCATGCCAACTGAGTGAAAAAACTGCTCATGTGTTTAGTAGCGGGTCGTTATGCCAGGAATGCAACAGGAGAGCTGGACCTCTGTTCATGAGGTGGAGAGGAGCATTGGCTCAATCTGTCCTGATACATGTGCAATGGTTGAGGAGAGCAGGCATGCACAGAACTCTTATTTACTTCTCTTTTGGGCTCCCCCCAACCAAGGACATGCTGCAGCCAGCCCTGCTGGTGGGAAATCCTCTTTGCCTGGTTGGGACCACTTTGTAAAAAGATCAACAGAGCCTCTGAGTGTGGAGGGAGGTGTACATAGCAGTGAGAAAGGCAGTCCATTTGGTGGATCTCTGTTTGAGCAGAGAATGCCGGTCATGTTCAGTACAGTGTTTTTTGTCATGCACACAGATTAGGAAAAAAGCCCCCAAAATTGCTTTGATTTGTGATCAAAACAGGATTTGAACTCAGTTCTCCACAGGCAAAAGGTTAGAGCGCACTGGCTTACTGCATCCTTCCATGATGCTATGGACTAACATAAGGATGGGACTGTTCCTAATATCTGGAGAATGGAAGGGTCCCAAGTGTGGGGATTTGTATTCTTCAGATACAGGCAGGGGTATGGAAAGGAACCTGAGACTGAGAGATAAAGTGACTTGCTGCAGTTCACATGTGAGTTACTGGCAAAGCTGGGGTTGGCAATCAGGTGCTCCTGATTCCCAGGCCTGTGCAGGCTAAAGTGCCTTTCACATCAGACTAAAAGAAAAGAGAATCATTGGTGAAAACGATTTTGTAAAATAAATGTTGTTTGCCATGTTGCTGTAGCCGTGTTGGTCCCAGGATAATAGAGAGACAAGGTGGGTGAGGGTAAGAAGAGCTCTGTGGAGCTCAAAAGTTTCTTTCTTTCACCAACAGAATTTGGTCCAATAAAACTATTTCTTCGCTCACCATGTGTCTCTGATAAAATAAATATCAGCTTGGCTTAGACAACAAACATCTTGAAGTGCCCTTTGTCTTTGGACGTTCTGATTCTTTCTGAACCCTGGGATGGGTGTTTGGTTGATTCACTCTGGCAAATGAGCCTAGCAACCCAGAGATGATGGAAGCTAGGTCTCACTTTCAGCCGGCATGTGCTATGGTTAATTAAGTTTCTTGTATCCTCTAGAATAAACTACAACTCCAGCTCAATAGTCTGGATACAGGTTATTCATAGTGAGGATGGAGCATAAGAAATTGTACAAAACCTATTGCTTAGCACCAGATTGTCCCAGTGGGATTTTGTGAGTAGAAGTTGTGTGCTCACAACTGTGTAGAAGATTTGACCCTTAGAGTGGAATGAAGCAGGGCAATATTTGTTTTTTCTAGTTGCAGGTACGGCATACACGTTTGGACATTTCTGAACAGGAGGTATTTATGTTCACACACCATTCAGCAGTATAGGCAATTCATTTTGCTATTATATTGCCAAAAGTAATGTATTATGTTGGAAAGATAAATTGAGCCAAACAATGCTTCACTAAAATAGTTGTGAGCTAGCAAGCCTGAAAACCAAGCAGCATGATCTGCCATTTGTTACGTTCCACTTTCTGGGCTGTATTGTTATATGGTGTGAAACAAAAGTTATGTTACACAGAGGTCAGACTAGGTGATCTAACAGTTCCTTCTGGGCAGGAAATCTGTGAAACCAGGCCCAGAGATACAGCAATGAACTCTTTATTCTTTTGAGTTTGTTAGTGTTTATGTTCACAGTATACACACAGAAAAATTAGATAAATAGAATTACCTTTGTTGAAAAGTTGTAACACAGTCTACTTCATTTCTGAGAATTGAGAATTAAACCATGCAAGAACCCCAAAACAGAAAACAGGCTGCTCCCTTCGGTAGACTCACACACAACTTGCCCCATCTTATTGTAAGTTGTCTTTCAGAAGAACTGATTGCTGATCACACAGAGCAGAGCCTGCCTCCTAGCTTGCAAGCAAAAAACAGGAAAACCCCAACCACACTCTTAAAGTGATAGCTTACAAATCCAACACGGCCCTCAATACACCACAGTTAGCATATAAGGAATTAAAACTGACTTTACATCTGTCCACTAATACTCATGGGAAACTTTTAACGCTAGTCAATCATTATAAAAACAAACAAACACTGCTTCTCCTTTCCCCATCACTTGCATTTATTGTGAGGTGGAGGGGATCTGTACCTTGTTTGCAAGACTCGAATTAAAAAGCAAATGCTGTCATGTATACTGCCACACATGTCAAGCATTAGTAACTCTCATCAGCTCCAGCCTGTCATCTCATCTGATGGCAAGTACTGAGCGTGAAAGGGTTCAAGTGGAAAGAGTCCCCAGTGGATACTGTAAACAGAAAACTTCATAGTGAAAATTGGATCACATTTATTTCTCTCCATAGTTTTTTTATAGGCTTCCTACTACTACATCTTTAAGAAATTTTAATTGGAGCATCCATCAATCCACACTGATCTATTTATGCAAAGTGCTTCTGAGAGAAAAATCATAGAGCAATGCATGATATGAATGTATCAGGTGGCTCAGGCTTATCTGAGAAAAAGAGGCTCTGCAGGCTGTCCAGTGGAGACATCTCAAGAGCAAAGACGTTTAGGAGGTTATTGTCAGGGAAAGGGGAGTTTCTGAGATAGCAGAGAAGAGAGTTGGGGCAGTCTCTTTAGCTCATGATGGATGTGGGTGGGGAGAGAGAGTATTTTCCAGTCAACTGCCAGAACCTCTGTCTATATGAGAAATTGGAAGAGTTCAGACTTGTACAATAAGGTCTGCGTTATCTGGTAGGTATAATAGGTGGTACTGTGTATAATTTTCTGTTTGAAATTAATTGTGCTACACGACTTCACTGCAGCATTAAATGTGACATGTTATGCTATGTTATAATGATACAAAACCATGTAGGGTCCAAAATTTTAAGTGAAGAGTTTTTATACGAATTAGCTAGTTGCTGCTTTCAGCAAACCTCTCAGAAAACACAAACACCATAGGTGAAATCCTGGCTTGATTGAGTTTAATGGGAGTTTCTCCAATGATTTTAATAGAGCCAGGATTTTTTCACCCCTGGCTTCCAACATATTTCTGATTAAAATCAATTCACGCGATAAACATAAGAACACATGAGCCATGAAAACATAATATTCAGACCTGAAATCTCCATTCGCTTAAGTTTTACAAAAATACATTTTTGTGGTTGTTTCATAAAAGCTGGCCTTGCTAGATCCTTCAATGTGCCCAGGCAGCCTCAGCCTGCTTGCACTGGAGATAGAATTGTAGGCCTGGAAGGGATCTCAAGAGGTCATCTAGTCCAGTCCCCTGCACTCATGGCAGGACTAAATGTTATCTAGACCATCCGTGACAGCTGTCTGTCCAATCTTCTCTTAAAAATCTCCAACAAAGGAGATTCCATAACCTCCTTATGCAATTTATTCCAGTGGTTAACCACCGTTAGAAGTTTTTGCTAATGTCCAACCTAAACTGCCCTTGGTGCAATTTAAGCCCATTGATTCCTGTCCTATCCTCAGAGGTTAAGGAGAATAATTTTCTCCCTCCTCCTGGTAACAACCTTTTATGTTCTTGAAACCTATTATCATGTCCCCACTCAGTCTTCTCTTCTCCAGACTAAACAAACCCAATTTTTTCAATCTTCCCAATAGGTCATGCTTTCTCAACCTTTAATTATTTTGTTGCTCTTCTCTGGACTTTCTCCAATTTGTCCACATCTTTCCTGAAATGTGGCACCCAGAACTGGACACAATACTCCAGCTGAGGCCTAATCAGTGCAGAGTAGAGCGGAAGAATTACTTCTCGTGTCTTGCTTACAACACTCCAGCCCAGAATGACGTTCGCTTTTTTTTTTTTTTTTGGCAACAGTGTTATATTGTTGACTCATATTTAGCTTGTGATCCACTGTGAGCCCCAGATCCATTTCTGCAGTACTCCTGTCTAGGCAGTCATTTCCCATTTTGTCTATGTGCAACTGAGTGTTCCTTCCTAAGTGGAGTACTTTGCATTTGTCCTTATTGAATTTCATCCTATATTTGTGAGCATGATTGTTTTGCCTGTGTAGCTGCACAGCTTACCTGGCTCTTGCGCTATGTGTCGGAGGGGGGAAACCAGACTCCATGGGGCCACCACTTCTCCCCTTCCTTCCTATTCTTGGTTCTGCCCCTGACATGCCAGTCTGCAGATCTGACCTGGCTTGGGGGCAGGAAAGTTATCTGTGCCTGATAAGGAGTGAGACAGTTGATTTCTCTCTGGATATCCAAGATGGAACCAAGGTAGAAACTGCAACTCTAAGTCATAGTTCATTCCTGGGCTGCTGTTAGGCTCAGCTGTGTACTGCTTCATATACAGGGTGAGAGAGACAGTCTCATTCCAGCCCTAAGCAAAAACATTGTCCTACACAGAAAGCCAATACAGGCTTTGTTTCAGTTGCCAGTGCTGTCAGATCACTGTAGTGTACAGGGGCAGTGTTTCTTTGTAATGTAACTGGCTGGAGATAAGTTAATGACAGGTTCTGTAAACTTAACACAAATTAGATAGACCATGAGCAGTGGTTTATGGCTACTGCAATACAGTTGTGATTCACTGGGTATGAAATTACAGAGCATGGGCCTACAGGCATCCATAAATTGTCCTTGTGGTCAGTCCCAGTGCATTAGAGGGGACTACAAAATCTATAATCATAAAACATATACAGTAACTATACTTCGTCAAACATGAGGCAAAGCTCACACCAGACAAGTGTTAATGGCATGCTGATAGGTCTCAAAATGCAACTGTAAATGGGGAATCATCATCAAAAGGGTGTATTTCTAGAGACGTCCAGAAGGGATTAGTTCTTGGCCCTATATTTTTAACATGTTAATCAATGGCCTGGAAGAAAACATAAAATTATCACTGATCAAGTATGCTGACGATATAAAGATTGGGAGAGTGGTAACTAATGAAAACGACAAAGTCACTGATACAGAGCGATCTGGCTCACTTGCTAAGTTGGATGCAGGCAAACAACATGTGTTTTAATATGACCAAATGTAAATGTATACTTCTAGGAACAAAGAATGTAGGCCATATTTACAAGATAGGAGTCTCTATCCTGGGAAGCAATGATTCTGAGAAAGATTTGGGGAGGCGGTGGATAGTCAGGTGAATGTGAACTCCAGTGCTACATTATGGCCAAAAGGGCTAATGTGATCCTTTGATGCAGAAACAAAGGAATCTTGAGTAGGAGCAGAGAGGTTATTTTACCTCTGTATTTGCACTGGTGCATCCACTGCTGGAATACTGTTTCCAGTTCTGGTGTTCGCAATTCAAGAAGGATATTGATAAATTGGAGAGGGTTCAAAGAAGAGCCACAAAAATCATTAAAGGATAAGGGGATATGCCTTATAGTGATAGACTTAAGGAACTCAGTTGATTTAGCTTAACAAAGAGAAAGTTAAGGGGTGATTTGATTACATTCTGTACATACCTACATGGGCAACAAATATTTGATGATGGGCTCTTTAGTCTATCAGAGAAAGCTATAATACGATCTAATGGCTGGAAGTTGAGACTAGACAAATTCAGACTGGAAAAAAAGTGTAAACAGTCAGGGTAATTAATCATAACAGTTTACCATGGGTCGTGGTGGATTCCCCATCACTGGCAATTCTAAAAAATATGCTCTAGGAATTATTTTGAGGAAGTTTTATGGCCTATGTTGTACAGGAGCTCAGTCTAGATAAGCACAATGGTCCCTTCTGGCCTTTTAATTGATGAAGATCCCACTCGGTACATCCCTGTTAATAGAATCCAAGGCTTAATTTTTAGGTTTAAATTGAAATGTAAGGTCATTTAGTGACAGAATCTTGATTTGGCACATTTTTTTAAAATGTGCTTTACTGCTGGAGAAGAAGTGGAGAAATAGTCCCTCTAGTGTTCTGTTGTTGCAGAAGACTTGAGGAGATCTATTGTGTTTCAGTGAGGTGTGTTACTGTAGGAAGTTACAAAAGAACATCCCACTGTGAGATCCAGAGACTGACACAAATTACAGTAAAACTAGACATTGAGGGCTAGTCTAGCTACTGTGCTACATCAGTGCAGCTCACCAATGCAGCTGTGATGCCGTAGTGCATCTGGTGAAGATGCGCTATGCTGATGGGAAAGCGCTCTCCCGTTGGCATAATTAGTCCGCCGCAACGAGAGGCGGAAGCTATGCTGGCAGGAGAGCGTCTCCCGCTTTAAGTCGATGTAACTTGTGTTGCTCGGGGGACTGGCTTTTTTTTAAGTTACATCAACTTCAGCGGTAGTGTAGACTGCCCTTACATTCTGGTTTTCAAGTCCTTGTAGCTCACATTTTAAGACAAGTGAGACACAATTAAATGCTGAGCAAAGAGAGTGCAGGTTGGATCTTGGAACCCTTACTCATGCAAATAGTGCTGTTGATTTCCATTGTGTGCATAAGGGGTGCAGGATCTAACCTTTAACCTGTGATTTAGACATGGGCAGAATTAAGGCTGGTCTTGGATCTGATATATCTCTGTTTCATTTTATCCTCTGAAGTTCAGCAATAGGACCTCCAAGAAAGAATGGATAAATGGATCTGAGTATAGCTTATCTATCACCAGTGTACATGATAAATAGAAATTCCAGTGTGTAATTAGTGGAGGAGATATCAGTGATGTAGATGCTTCCAGATATAATTTGCCTTATTTACACATACACACCATTCCTGCAACAGGGGCAGCCACAGCGAATAGTCAGTGCCCTCATCCAGAAATCTCAGCCCATATACTATAGTAGAAATCAGAGTTACGGACACCTCAGGAATGGAGGTGGTCCATAACTTTAAAGTGTTCGTAACTCTGAACAAAACACAGCTCCGACTCGAGCAGTTCACGCTGTGGGCCAGGTGCCAGAGGCAGCTAGGCAGCTTTCTTGCAGGCAGCTTCTTTCCCTGCCCAGGCAAGCTTGTCCCCCTCCTGGCCAGGGGTTGGGAGGGTGGTTGTGGTGAAAATAGTGCATCCCCCTCCCGGCGGGGGTCAGTGGGGTGAAACAGCACCCCCTCCCAACCTGGGGATGGGGAGCGGGGGTGTTGAAAACAGCACCCAGGAAAGCAGCACAGACCCCAGTGCTGCTCCTGCTCCGATTGCCTTGGGCTGGCAGTGGGGACTCACAGCTTTGCCTGTGAATCTCAGTGAGCTTCTAGCTGTAAGTGGATGCCCTGCGCATGGACATGGGGTGGGGGAGACAGGCAGCCTACATGTGTCTACCTTTAAGAGGCAATACAGACACAGTACAGTATTTGCTTTTTTGTGTGTGTCTCTGTTGCTGCCTGATTGGTTACTTCCAGTTCCACATAATGTCCAGTTGACCCGTCAGTCCATAACTCTGGTGTTCATATCTTTGAGGTTCTACTGTAATGCCCTCATATCTTTGAGGTTCTACTGTAATGCCCGGAAGCTACTCTGTCCCATGAAATGCATCCAAATATAGAAAATAAAGTGGAGAGCAAACTGTCTGCCACAACGTCTTTCCAAGGGCTGCTACAAACAAAACTAACTATACAGCATTCCTTCAAAGACTAAAAACTTGCTCACAAACTAAGAAAGAGAACTTGTAAGGGTATATGTAACAGCATCGTCTGGTGATTCCTGCCAAAACATGTTTATGTAGTGCCTAGTACAATAGGGCCCTGGTTCGGCGGGTAGATGCAATAAAAATGTTTAATAATAATATGCATTTGGACTTCGCTGTTCTTCAGTTGTTTAGAATTCAAACATAAGGCTATGTCTTATCCTGTTTGTTCACAGGAGAGAAGGAGGGTATAGGCAACTATAAAAGCATCTCTGCTTGGGGTTTCAGCTGCTTTGCAGCATTCATCCATAGCTAGGACATATATTTTGTTAGTATACTGGCCTGGGCATTGCATCTCCCAGGTAGGCTTGGTCTTTGGTGCAGGCTGTGCTCCCGACCTCCTCCCCAGCTTAACACTATGAGCAGCAAACACTACCTGGTAGATGGTGGACATCTTGCTTCTGAGGGTTAGAATAGCAGAGCGCACATCATTGTCTTGTGCTGGCAAGTCTCCTGCAGCAGAGGACTTACCTAAAAGCATCTTTGCACACACACGCTTCCCGTGCTAGTGTCAGGGCAAGATTTAGCTTTCCAGGGAGTTTCTAAAAATTCTGCCTGGTTTTACTTTCTCCTCTTTGTGTGTTTGGATTAATTCGTTGCCAAACAGGAACAGCTCTGGAGATAAACATGGATAGACCACATCTGCCAAAACATAATGCTCTTACTCTAAGACTGGGTGCAATTAACCAAAGAAGAGTATTTCAAGTCTCGGTGTATGGACTACATTTGTAAATGTAATCATTCTGCAGCTGCTGCTGACACATTTTCACAGATTTTTTCTCAGACACAGTCCTGTTAAATGCTTACTCAGTGTAGGCTGGGTTTTTCAGTCATTTCACTTTCATAACTTATCTTTTAAAATACCCTTAAAATTGAATTTGCATGTTGCTATTGTAATGATGTTGGGGTTCATTAAATAACAAACCCAGTGAATGAGAAAGGAATAAAACTTTAGTAAAACAAACTGGAGAGCTCTGGTGAGCTGCTGCACACAGCAATGTGGTGTTCCCAATCCGTGCCTTCAGGGCACATCTCTCAATTCTTATGAGGGAGCATCTCTAAATTATAATCTTCTACAAACATATCTCTACACCTATCACAAATGGCCTTTTAAAAATCTTAATGAACTCCAGCCATGCCACATTCCACTAAACTCAGTCGTTGAACTGTAGGTAATCCCTGTTGTTGTTCAATGCTTCATTTGCGAGTCTGGAGTGGAAGGGGAGAAGCTCATGAGCAACATCAAACAAAACAGCCCAGCTAAGGAGGTTGATGAAACCTTTGATGCTCTATGGAATACGGATGACCATTTATAATATTCTGGATACCCAATATTACCAAATTGCAATGAATCTTACAAGATACGCCATGTAAGGCATCAGTGGAAAAGTTATGATTTGCTAAGTATGATAATCTTGTTTATATGTATGTATCATCTTTGTATTGTGGGTTATAAATATGTGTGTTATATTTGTATTTCAAACTTGTGCTGTGTTTCTGGTGACAACCCCAGACAGATTGGCATCAGTACTATCCAGTCTGCTTAATGGCCCATCAAAGGCAATCAGCTGTACAATGAACCCATTGAGAGAATCCAGGGGCCACGCTTATGAGTCAACAGGACATGTAGGGACATGCATATGGTCAGGGGTCTCCAAGAGCTTTTTCATGCCCATGTGCTGTGAGTTTGTGTTTGGGACAAAGGAGGTACAAGCCACATGGCAAAGAATTTAAAAGGCTGCTGCATCTTCTCCATTTTGTCTTCAGTCCTGCTTCACACCTCTGGAGTACTTTCTCTACAAACTGAAGTTTTGTATAAAGGACTGACAGACCCATCCAAGCTTTGGATGTGTTCCAGTCTGCTTTACAAGCCAGCAGACTCACCAATGCCTCGAAGAACATGATATATGGACTCTGAAATCACATGTATGTATCTGATTGCTTTGACCATTTAGCAACGCTCTTCTCGTTCTTTTCTTTTATAATAAACCTTTAGTTTTAGCTACTAAAGGATTGGCTAGCAGTGTGGTATTTGGGTACCATCCAAACTAGTATTGATCCGGTAATGTGGCTGGCTCTTTGGATGTCAGAAAAACATTCTGTATATTGAATAGAGTTTTAAATATCTTCTCACTTTACTGGGCTGACTGGGAGTCAGAGACTGGAATGCAATAAAAGGGGCTGTGTGATTTCTTTTTTTTCAGCTTCTTGATAACTAATGTTGGGGATCAGAAGCACAGGTTGTGACTGGTCGGTGAGTCTAACTACAGTGTTAACCACCAGTTTTGGGGAAATCTGCTCTCCTTTTTGCAGTCTGCCCTGACTTTGGCATTTTCAGTGTGGGCTAGCCTAGGCACTTCAGGTCACAACAGCCATGTGAACAAAATTCTCAACTGATCTTGTTAATCTCCGCATGGAATTTTAGGCTCACTGTGGCTGACTGAACAGCATCACAACATCTTTCGGGAACTCTGGGGAGAGGGTGTCAAAGTCTGAGTTCTGTACTACTTTGTGATGCTCAGGTAGTACAAAATGGTCAGATTCTGGCCAGTGGAGGCTAATGCTATTAACTGGCACAAAGCCCAGCCACCTCTCCCATCCACATCATGGGGTGGATGTACTGGGACAGGGAGAAGGTGGGTGGTGGCATAGCAGAGCTAGGCTGCTCCAATTCAAGTAGCCTAGGGGTCTGTCAATGCTGAAACAGGGACTACTTAAATGACTACTTGATGCTCCCCTCTGTGCTGAATAGAGCTTGTATGCAGGGAAGAATTAAGCCTTGATCTCCACGTGAATATATATGTCAGGCTTTGCCCATTTTGAGCAGTGATACACTGTGATACACTGATAAAAGGTCAGAACTTAAATGAATAACAGTACAACAAACTGACTTTGTGCATTATTCATTCAAACTATTTTGATGTGCTAGGAAATCCAAAGGAGCATAATTTAGGGACCCGGGACACTGGAGTATGTGCAGTTGCGTTGAACAGATGCAGACCTTTCACTAAGGTCCGTGGTAGTGTCGAGATTAAAGCATGAGTTGGGGGCTCAGGAGAACTGAGGTCTATTTCCAGCTCTGCCACAGACTTCGTGTGTGATGTGAGGCAAGTCAGCCAATCTCCTTACTTCAGTTTCTCTGTTTGTAAAACTGAGATGTGATTGTTTCCCTGCCTCACAAGGCTGTTGTGAGGCTAAATTCATTAATGTTGGTAATTTGCTTTGATAGACTGTGGCTCTATTTAAGTGTAATGTATTATTTATTATTCTGTCCATTTAGGGTCATTCATGCTACTAGAGCAAATATATTTCTCTGTAACTTGCTGTGTTTGTTTGTTTTTTCCCCCCTCATCTTTCACATGAAAAAATGGAAGTTAACTCTTTCCTGCCTAGTTCTTTGTTCAAAAATTACAAAATAAACTAGGGGCAGAAACATTTTGAAAGATGATCTTGCATGTTTGCTTTGTGCTGGAGCCAGGAACTGATTAGTTCCTTCTGGAGTGTTATATCTTGTGTTGTCTGTTAAAAATGACATAACCAGTGTGCTACTAAAATTGACCTTTGGAGAAATAGGTGATAAGAGACCAAAGTTTCTGTTAATGAGCTAATAGGGGCAGGAGTGGGAGGCGGGGGGAGAGAAGATTGTAGGGTTAGGAATGTGGCTGTTCAAGTTTGCAGCATGAAACATATGAAAGAACAGCATGTACACATTGTAAAAGTGGAGCTATTATTGTATGACACAGTTTTTAGTTTCGAACCTCTAGTGCTTTCGCTGAAAGGTTCCGGCAAGAAAAAACTCCCTCCTTCAAAGTTTGAGTTGATCACTTATTCAAAGAAGAAGCTGGCATCACTGATTAGAATTTACATTAACATGTATGCTGCTCTGAACTGGTTTTGACTTGGAAGATGTTAGCTGTAAGTGGGGAAGAATAGGAAAGGTCAGGTAGAGAGAACCCAAATTTTTGGTGTGTGTGACTGTAATCAACTTTCTGCTGGTGGGAAAGAAGACAAAGTGCCATGAAATGAGATCAATGAGCAGGTGTAGATAAGTGGAGGCTGATATCAAGGGGTTTGCCCTATGTGTCAGTTATGTTGGGTTACCAGAGTGAGAGAAGCATTCTCTTCAGCTCTGAAATCAAGGTGACAAATTATTGAAATCTTGGTTAAGACATGTAATTGAGAGTGAAGCTTGTGAGAAATATTGTTTATGAATAATGAGACAAAGCTGTCAGGCCATATCTACTAACCAGCTTAATCACAGTTATGCTTCTTTAGTTTAAAATTTATTTTTAGCTGGTGATACAGTTGTACAAAAGAGATTTATTTTGCATTGCTGTGACTGAAGATTATTTGTTGCTATAATCCTTTTGATAAAAGCTTAAGATAGCATTTTAACTCATGATAAACAAAAATACCTTGTGCAAGTTCTCAGTTTTTATTACCTAGAATGACTTTCTTTACAAGATAGATTGTAGGTGCATAATCTTTGCATTGCATCCAGATGTATGTTATTGGGGCCCACTTTGTATCAGGAACAGAATTCCTCCTGAAACATAAAAAGCATCAAAAATGAAGCAACTGGAATTTTATGCTATTTTTAAAAAACAGCAAAAAGTTGGCACTTCCATTTTCTATTCAGTATTACACACGATGAGCCAGATCCTCATGTGGTATAAATCAGCATGAAACCATTGACATCAATGGAGCCAGGCTGATTTAAGATCCGGTCTATTGTTTTTTGGACCACTGTCTGTCTGTCCTCCCTTTCCCCCTCCCCCCCCCCCCCCCAGAAGATATACTGGACAAGTCTGGTTTGCCATTTGTGGAACATACAGTTTAACACTGCATCAATTCATGAATTACACAGGGTAGGAATGATTTAATCTCAGCCCACTGGAACAAAGTTGTTTATGGTACCAATTGTCACAAAAAGAATAATAATTTTACCTAATGACAGAGCAACTGTTTGAGAGAAACAAATGAGAATAAAGAAAGAGAATAAAGAGAAATATAAACTATGTACGTAATAATGTAGAACATTATAATGTAAAAGAAGGGAGCCATATCTGGAGCAAGAGACTGCAAGTCAGGAATCCTGGGTTGTGTTCCCAGCTTGTTTGATGATGCTTTATATGATCCTTATTTAAATCACTTAACCTGTCTGTGCCTCAGTTTATTCATCTGTAAAAGAAGTGCAGTAATTTTTACCTACTTCACAGGGGTATTGAGACTCAGTTAGTTAATGATGATTTAGTGCTTCGAGGGACTTGAATGATAAGTTCCATACAAGTGTAAAATAGTAAAACTTACAGTCTAATTTATGAGTGCTTTTAGCAAAGAAATAATACTCAGTCATTGACCGTTTAAAGTGCTAAGTCAGCTTTAATATAAAATATTTTACAATTTTATACAGTACCCTCATGTTAAAATAGTTAAATGAGATATTGAAAGAAGCTTAAGCTCGTAAATATAGAAATTTTGGCTATGTGGAAAAGAAATGAGAAATGCAGAAGCATTCAGATATTTTCAGAGGTAGCAGGAAAGGGGTGTGTGTGGGTGTGTGTGTGTGTTTCAATTTGAAGCAAGGGTGGATAAATCCTTTCCTTCTGATTTTTCCACAAGGAAAGTAAAAGCTTACTGCTGCATGGGAAACATCTCATTCTTCTTCAAGGGATGGTCCCTATTGTATTCCACTGAGGGTATACACATGCACACCATGCGTCTGGAGTCAGAGAATTTGAAAGTAGTAGTGTCCGTTGCTCCATGCATGTGTCCTTGCTTTGCCTCATGGTTTCAACCGAAGTGATAAAGGGCAGGGCCTCCAGTTCCTTCTCATGGCTGCATGGTCCGAGCTGGAGCTGTTACTGTCCTCTTGTCTCTGCTGCATTTAAAAAATCCCCACGTAGTATTAGAATTGTGTAAAATTTATTTTCTTCTAGTTTTTGCTGTATTAAGTCAGTTTTGTGTAAAGTAGTATTTTTTAGGAGATAAGAGTCTTTGGGGAATCCGTTTACCAGTGGGGCTTCCCCAACCCCTGATCCAGAACCCATGCCTGGATGCTGAATTATGCCAAAGACACCCAGATTCAAGATCTGCGCCTTCTGCCCGTGTTCTTTCTCAGTAAGCGACGAGCACCAACGCTGCCTCTATTGCTTTGGGAGAAGCCCACATTTCATCCAGGTGCAGTATCTGCCTGTCCTTCTCAAGTTGTACCCGAGAAGGTTGGGCTTTCTACCTCAAGAAGCACCTCATGGAGGTCACCATGAGGCCATAGTAGGATCCAGGCTGGGGAACCCCTCCAGTGCGTCGGCCTGAGAAACCCAGGAGCGCGTCTCTGACCACAGAGATCAAGTCCAGTTCTGGCAGAGATTGAGGCACTGATTCCAGTGGTACCAGTGTTACAGACCCTGTGCTGTGGCCTAGTCGGGAGGCAAGGAAGCATGTGCATAAGCCTCGCAGTAAGTCTTCCTCCAGGCCTAAGAAGGGTGATGTGCCTTCTATGAGTTCCAGCCACGGAGAAGTGGCATGTTCCAAGGCTCACAAGCAGGACAAGAAATCATGCAGACCGGCAGATCTGCTGGTACTGAGCCACACATGCCTTCCACGTTGGCCCCCCCCTTAAGTCAATCATTTCGAGACAGTCCTCCACTTCGGCTCTGGTTCTGGCTACGAAGTGTGTGCCGCTGACACCAGGGAAGTTGGAGACTGCGCTGGAGCCACATGAACTCTTCGCCCTTGGGGAACCGTCATCTCCATGCCTTCCTTTACTGTCTGTACCTAGGGAGGTATGATCTTACTGCGTCCTGCTTCCACCCATTCCCCTATGGTGTACACAGCGCCACCAGTTCCAACGGTACTGCCATTGGAACTGACATCTGAGTTTTTGTCATCAGAGGATTTGGCTGAAGCGCAGGGGGTGCGCATCCCTTACCGCCACTATGAATACCCTAAGGGATCAACAGCTTCATGGGCAGTACCCTCCTCTCCAGAGAAGCTACTGGTATCTTACTCCATGAGGCCATCTGCAGCATCCTCTGGATCCATTCTGTTGGCTGTACTGGGAGTCCTGGTCTCAATATTTTCCTTTGGAGCCTTCCTGTTCAGCAAGAGAGGGTCCACCCCATCCCTGCTTCAGCAACTCTTGGGTAGGCTTTTGGAACTGGTTTTGGAGAAGCCCCTCATTTCGGTACAGATGGAACAGGAACATTTCCCAGCCTCTCCAGTGGTGCTGTGACCTGCTGTGTTAAGTCAGTTTCGTGTAAAGTAGTAGTTTTTAGGAGATAAGAGTGACTGCTGTGTGACCTCTTCTTCCCCTCCTTGCCTCCAGATGATTTTCACCAGTTCCAGGACTTCCTACACAGGGTGGCTGCTGACCTTCATATTCCACTGGAGGAAGTACAGAACAAACAGCATCAGCTGGACATCTTTCGTGCCTTGGTACTGACCCAGGTTGCTCTACCAATCAATGATTCCATTCTTCAGCCAGCTTGAACTGTTTGGCATGGCTCAGTCACCTGCGCACCTATCTCCAAGGGGGCAGAAAAACAGCACTATGTACCAGCTAAGGGGTCTGAGTTTCTGTTCTCTCACCCCCCGCCATATTCCCTCATGATCCAAGTGGCAACGGAGCAGGCCAGGCAACAGCATCCATGATCCACCCTGGCAGACGGGGAGGGTAAGTGACTAGACCATCTGGGTCACAAGGTCTTCTTGTTGGCTAGCCTCCAATTTCAGATCTCTATCTATCAGGCCTTATTGGCCAAATATGACTTTCTCAACTACAGTAAACCGGAGGACTTTACTGACAAATCCCAGCAGGATTGAGCCTGTTTTCTGGCTGTCCTGGAAGAGGGCAAACGGATAGTTAGAATGGTGCTTCAGTCTGCTGTGGACACAGCGAATACCTCTTTTCACACTGTGGCTATGGTTATTGTCATGTGGAGGGAATCATGGCAGCATTCATCTGGCTGCATTCATCAGAGAGGTACAAAATACCATAGACGACCTCCATTTTTATGAGTCTAACCTCTTTAACGAGAAGATCAACGATTCCCTCCACTCTCTCAAAGATTCCAGAGCCAAACTACGATCGCTGGGTATCCATACATGTGCACCCAAGTGAAAATTCTACGGTCCGCCACTTGCACAAGTGTTCAGGACTCCCCAGTTCTTCCACCAATGACCCTACAACCCACCTCACAAGCGACAAAAGTCCCTGCAATCCCGTCTTCCAGGACCATCTTCACAGTCTTCAGCACCACATGTTCAGTCCTCTCAGAAGCGATATTCTGAATGCACCTAGAGAGCTGCCAACCACCTTGCCTCCTGCCATGCACCTGACCCTTCGGGGGTCATCTAGCATTCTTTTTACCAGCTTGGAGTGTGATAACACTGGACAAGTGGGTCCTGGATGTCACTGGACATGGCTATACAAACTCATTCACAATGCTACCTCATCGACATCCCCTACCCCAATCCCTCCTCAGGGACCACCCTCATGACGGTATCCTTGCTCTAGAGGTAGACTCCCTACCTCAAAGGGGAGTGATAATTCAAAGGAAAGTGTTCTATCAGAATGTGGGGTTCTATTCCACTTATTTTCTGTTACCCAAGAAGACAGGTGGGTGGAGACCAATCTTGGACTTCTGCCGCCTCTGTTGTTTCATCTGCAAACCCAAGTTTCGTGTGGTCACCTTAGCAGCTTACTGTTGCTAGAAGAGGCATGTGGTTTATAGCTCTCGATATTCAGGGTACTTATTTTCACACAGACATCCATTCAATCCACAGAAGGTTCTTGTAGGCCCTCAGCACTTGCAATACAGGGTTCTACTATTTGGACTCACCACTGCTCCATGGTCTTCACCAAGGTTTTCTCTGTCATAGCAGACCACCTCTGGTGTCATGGGGTCCTCAAGAGAGGAGGCTCGAGCCTTGACCTCCATGTTACTCAGAATCCTTTCCTACTAGGGGTAAGTGTAAATGTCAAAAAATCAACTTTGGTTACCACACAGTCCCTGGATTTCATAGGGACCTTCACTGATGTGGTCTCAGCACAAGCCTACCTACCAAGGGATAGGTTCCAGATCCTGCAGGAACTCGTCACACAAGTGGTCCACAATCCTTCTGTTCCGATCAGGATTTGCCTATTCCTCCTTGACCACATGGCAGCCTGCATATACATCACTGTTTTCGCTCACCTTCTCCTTCGCTGTCTTGTGGCTCCAGAGAGTCTATTCTCCCATGCAACTACTATGGACTTTCTGTTGACAGTCCCCTCCAAAATGCACTCCTCCATCTAGTGGTGGACTGACCTGAGGCAGATCTGGGCTTGGATGCCTTTCCTCTTATCCTCCCTAGACACAATGATCATAATGGATGCATCACTTGCTGGATGGGGTACCCATATGGGTAAGCACATGACGCCAGGGACTTGGACCCCTTGGGAATCCAGAATGCACATCAACATTCTGGAGCTTTGGGTGACATGGAGAGCATGTCAAGCATTCTTCCCATCCATTTGCTCCCATCATGTTCTCATCATGTCTGACAGCACCACCACCATTTGTTACATCAACAAACAAGGGGGCATGAGGTCAACTGCACTCTGTGCAGAAGCGGTTTATCTATAGAATTGGTGCATTGCCCACAAGATCCTGTTGTCAGCAGCCTATCTTCCAGGGACTCAGAATGTGACTGCAGGCTTTCTCAGCAGGAAGTTTATGGCCAACCACAATGGGAACTTCATGACACTGTAGTCAATGATATTTTCAGCCAATGAGGGACTCTTTGCCTCCCATGCCAACAGCAAGTGCACCATCTACTGCTCCATGGGAAGGGGTATCAGTGTCCATTCCCAAGGCGATGCCTTCATCCTCCACTGGTTGGACCAGATCAATTACGCCTTTCTCCATCTCCCGCTCCTGCAATGAGACCTCCACAAGATCAGGCAGGAGAAGGCCATGGTCATTCTGGTTGCCCTTTTCTGGCCATTCCAATTCTGGTTTCCTCAGCTTCTTTGCATGTTGGCTAGTCCCCTGTGTCCCCTTCCAGCTTTTCTGGAACTCCTCATGCAACATGGCAGCAGGATCAGGCATCCCGATCTATACACACTTCACCTGAGAGCTTGGTTTTTGGATGGGCATTTTTGCTAGAATGGGTATGTTCATTGGAGTACAAGACATCCTTTCCTTGAAGACGTTGGGACTTGCTCTGAACTCCATCAAGGTCCATACAGCGGCTATCAGTGCCTTCCATCCCCCCATCCTCCCAATGGAAGGCCACTCCATATTTACGCATCCATTGACTGTCAGATTTTGGAATGGTCTCCTCAGAACCTTCCCACCCTTCTAACCTATTGCTCTTGAGTGGCACCTCAATCTCGTTTTCTCTATGTTAATGAAATCATCTTTTGAGCCACTGGCTTCCTGCTCCCTGTCCCACCTTTCCACGAAAGTTGCCTTCCTAGTAGCTATTATTTCCATGACAAGGGTAACTGGGGGCCATGATGGCAGACTCCTCCTTTCACCATATTCCATAAGGACAAAGTCTCCCTGCATCTGCACCCCAAGTTTCTACCAAAGGTTGTATCCTGGTTTCATCTCCACCAACCCATACACTTGCTTTCTTTCTGAAGCCTCATGTCTCAGTGGAGAAGTGGTGCCTTCACTCCGCAGGGCCTTGGCCTTTTACCTGCAGAGAACAAGATCGATCAGGAAATCCCCTAGACTGTTTGTTGCTATAGTTGAAAGGATTAAGGGGTAGGCAATCTCCACACAGAGGATTTATAAGTGGATTTTGTGATGCATTACACTTTGCTATCAGTTGTTGGGACTTCCTCCACTCCTTGGGGTGAGAGCCCATTAGACAAGAGCACAAGCATCGACTACAGCCACTCTGCAAAATATACTGCTTCCAGATATATGTAGGGCAATCATGTGGAGTTCGGTACATACCTTCGCTAAGCATTATGTCTTGGTGCAAGACTCTGTGACGGATGCCTCATTTGGCATGGCTGTTCTCCAATCCACCATTCCATCCTCTTCCTCGTACCCTCCTCCAAATTAGGTACTGCTTGTTAATCACTCACAGTGGAATACAATAGGGACGATCACTCAAAGAAGGAGAGGAGGTTACTTACCTGTAACTGGAGGTTCTTCGAGATGTGGGGTCCCTATTTGTATTCCACTTCCCGCCCTCCTTCCCCTTTGCTGCAGATCTGTTCAATTTGCAGTGGAAAAGGAACTGGAGGTGCACCCTGGTCTGCCTCGCCTTTTATCACTACAGTCAAAACCATGAGGCAAAACAAGGGTGTATGTGCAGATCAACAGACACTACTACTTTCAAATTCTCTAGCTCTGGATTCATGGTGCACATGTGGAAACCCTCAGTGGAACACAGATAAGTAAACTCCTCTTCCTGACTAGTGTAAGCTCCCATTTGCAGTTCTCTAGTGTTGGGAGATGCAGATTTTAAAGTCATTACATTGTTCTACATAATAGCTATTATAGGCCCAGGATTGAATTGGCTGCCTATCCCTGCCCTTGGGCAGGTGTAATTCTTTGATGAAATTCAATATTTGCAGAGCGGAGGAGGAAATGTTCTCGTGACAGGTTCTGCTTTTAAAAGAGGGAGGGAAGGAAGGAAGAAGGGAAAAGGCGATTCAAAGGTGATCCGAGTTTTGCAATTTAAGAATAATTTTCATGGACACAGATCAATAGGCAGAGAGCAGGTTAGGCAGTGAAAGGTAAATGATAAATCATCATGTTAAATGGATATCACTTTTTCTTATGGGTAGGGTTGCCAGTTTTGGTTGGACATATTCCTGGAGGTTTCATGCGGGTATGTTTGTATACAAATGTAGCCCTCAATCAGGCAAATGCTTTAGTGGGAATATTCCCATTTCTAATATTACTCACATCCATAGGTGTTTGCAGGAGTGGGGCCATAGTGTGTGCATTGGATTGCCAGTATTCCAGTGCCCACATATGTCTATCACCCTTTGTCATAGGCAGCAGGTGGCCAGGGCTAGAGCAGGGTCAGCCCTCACCTCCCAAATCTATTTCTGAGCCACTCTGCTGCCTACATGCCTGTCCACCTTGGCCCGTGGAGGGTGTTGTGGGGAGGGGCGCTGCCTGCCTGCTGGATTCCTGGTACTGTATGTGGAGCTAGATTCCTGAGTCCCAGCAGGGGATGCTGGCTCATGAGCAGTGCTTCTCGAGAAAGTTCATTGCAGAGAGTGAGTCCTAGGGGAAGGGGGAGGGGGAGGGGAGAATGGGAGTCCTGGGGAAAGAGGAGAAGAGATTTGGGTGAAGGAGGGCGATCCTGAGGCCCTGTGTCTGGAGTGTCGTGGGGAAAAAGTCCTTGCCTGTGCACGGATGACAACCCGCCTTTCTGTATTTATATTCCCTAAAATTTGCCATTTGCCACAGGCTATGTGATTTGAGCCATGGGAACTGGGATAGGGTGGGGGGATCTTGAACTTGTAGAAAGTTGGCACAGGTGTAATTGTGCTTCTATGTGCTATCAGATGTATTTGATAAAGTTCACTGGTTTTATAGATCTTTCTTTATATAAAGGCAAATTGCCAATACAAACTAAAGGAAATGTATATGAGGAAGATAAACCTCACTACTGCTGTGCATTGAAATGGTTCAGTACTCAGCCTTCACAGAGCAAGCATAAAACAATAGGCTTGCTAGCCCAGCTGTCAGAAGTACATTTAGAGTCAAGATTGATTAAAATTCTCCTGACTAGGTAAAACCAACTAAGTGAAGAGCATAGCATGAGCTATTTAATGAAAGAATGGAAGAATAATTGTTTGCATTCAGAACAACAACAAAAAAAAGCAACTGAGTTGGTGCAGTCCCACCAAAATGTTCAAAGCATCATGCAGGGATTCAGGGCCTAATTAAGTGTTTAGCCCTTATGGGTTTGATGCAAACATTCAAAATTGTTCTGAGATTAAACACATGTCATGCTGCCTGTCTAAGGGGTGCAGGGATTGAGGTGGAGGCATAAAGGCAACTTTCTGTCACCCCTGTCCTGGGGCCTGTTGGGGGCCAGTTTGCCCTGGCACTAGTTAGAGCAGCCTGAGGTCAGACATAATTTTAGGGGTGCACCAGTGGCCATTCATGTCCTTACCCCTTCTGTGTCTCTGTTATACTAGGGTATGTGCAGGAGGGAGGGCGAAGGGGGTGCTGTATCTGAACGACCTCTACTGCTGCAGAATCCCACCCTGCCCTTTTAGGGCAGCTTAGTTCCCTTTGTGCAACCAGAGTGACCCATATGGTATGTTGTGTGAGTGGGGACTGCCCTCTGTATTTGTAAAAATAGGCATAATGGAAAAGAGCTGGCTATTTAAATGGATCATAATTAGGATTAATTAATCTCCCCTCCTAGGTGTTCTAAATGTACACACTGGTGCTATCATTTGAGAGCTAGGGGAGAGAACCAAGTTTTAGCCCCAATGTATCTTGACCATTTAATTTGATCATTTAAACAGAAAACCTTTTTCTAATGTGGCTGTTTTTAGGGGAAGTTCATCTTTATAGGAAATTTATTTAAATGGGAATTTACTTTGAAGACCTTTAATACACCTGCACTTTTTCATTTATCCAGGAGTGGTGGTATGGCTCTATTAATGAATGACTGCATGGCAGCGTTTGATTTCTTCTCTTGTGTGGTGCATTGAAACTGGAGCAGAAAACTTCAAATTTAATGTAGGGTGAGGACTTTTTTAGCTTTGTCAGTGAAGCAAAGAAGGAACTAGTCACTTTTCTCAATGGCTCTCTCAGAGGAAAGGAACTGAAAAACTTCCCTGTCTTGAGACGGATAATATGTTAATCTAGTAGCAAGAACTGACACAGAGGAATGAGCCACGTGATTTATAATGTACAGGGTGGGAAAAGAACATAAGTGGTGTTTCTGCCATGGGACCTTCTTCAGGCTTTGATTTAAAATAAAAGCAAATAATGCAGAACACTCAGAACTTTTGGGGGACTGTTGCTCTCTCAACAAATGTTGGTTCAAACAATTAGTTCTAGGAAGGATCAAATGAGGACAAAATAAGACAGATGACATGTTGTGCTGGGGTCACCATCCTGTTTTTTTTCCATTGTTGGTTCTGATTTCTATGGGATAATCCCATTCTCTGCAAATCTATCTTGTAAAATATTAAAGGGTCCTTAAATAGACTTCAGCACCCATGGAACATCACTGCATCATGACATCAACTTACAACATTGTGATGCAATGTTATGTTGATTTATGCCTTGCCAGCAGGAAAGTATCACTCATGACACAAACACTTATCCCATCGGTTAAATGTTGGGGTTCTTAGGAATTGGCTTGTTTTGGCCTTGTTTTGAAATGGGATTAGCTTGATTTTTGGCTTATTGTGAAAGTCGGGGTGTTTATTTACCTTGTGAAAGTTGGCAACTGTGATTAGCATGGCACTCACTAGTGAATAGTAGGGTAATATAGTTCAAATCTGTTATGGTATATATATTATCAGCCTAGATACATACCCTATGTTCTTTTCTTTTATTATCAATAATATTAAAGGCATATTATATCTGAGCTGACTCTTTCCCTGTGTACCGAATAATGATCACAAAGCCACTGTTTGGTTCTTTCAGATGCTTTTCTTGATCTGTTTGTGAACAATTTGGGCTCCAGTACAAGGAAGACCTGGGGCATCCGCAGGAAACAGTCCTGGGGATACACTGTAAGTGTGGTGCAAAAACAGTTTCTCAAATATCTGTTAAAATATCCTAAAAATAAACACACATTAAAAAAATATATATGTTCACAAAAGTTAGTAAGGCCTAGTGCACAAAACAAAACCTTCTGCCACTTGTTGGTTGCAGGCCAAGAGTCTGTTTGAAGTAGTTCTTCCCTGAAGCACAGGAATGGGAAGAAAGTCTCAGGCCCCTCTCCCTTTCCCCTCAGTGTGCCACACGTGCACTGCGTGTAGCGTCTGGCCTGGAGTTGACTTGATGGCACTTTGACTCTCCCCACCCCATGGACTTGGGTTGACTGGAGGATTCAGGAATCAGCTCTCCTTTCCCATCCCTGCTCTGCCTTCAAAGGTCTGCTAGACATTTGTTTGCAATGGGCCACTAAGGGCTGCCCAACGTCCATCCCAATCCCAACCCCACCCTTCTCCATCCAGAATGTCACCATTCCACTGAATCTGGGGTCCTCAACATCCATGCAGAGGGGCACAGGGTTTGCTCCATAATGCACATGTAAATGCCTGCAAAGGTATTTCCCCTGCACTAGCACACACAGGGGAGAGGACTTAACACCTGTGAATGCAGGCGATAGAATTTACTAGAACTGGCTAAAAAAAGAAAAGTAGCATGAGTTGTTTGTGAAAATGTCTGCAAAAAATGTGTCCCTGTTTTTCAAAGAAAAACATTGAGTTGTGAAATTATTTCGACCAACACTAGAATTTACGTGCACAAGCTGAGGAGACAAATAGAGTTTCACACTGAAGACCTATCACCTGTACATGCAGTTGCTTGAAAAGTATGAACACAAGCTGAATGTGCACAAAAGAGAGGTTCGGTGGGGCTGATATGATGATTGGACCCTGTACTGCAGGAGGCCAAGTTTAAGTGCACCAGGGTAAAGGAATGAAAGAATGCTGCTATTGGTTCGCCCTCTAATTTGTGGTTATGATGACAGCTTGCTTTGGCTTTTCTTTGAAAAATACATTTTTTTAAAGATAAATCAGATTGTAAAAACCTATGCAGTTAAATACCATGCCAGTCAGAAGTATGCTTATGGAAAAACAAGGACCAACAATTTAGACCAGATCTTGCACTGCTGTATATTGGCATAGCTCCATTGATGTCAGTAATTCTACACCAATTTAGGCCAGCTGGGATCTGGGTCTCTGAGCTGAGTTTTTACGTTGCTGATGTAAAGAATGATATCTGAGATTGCGTCTTGCCTGGTCTACAAATATTTTAATTTTGTCAAACTCATGTTATAAGCAAGATATGAAAGTATTTTTCCATGAACACTAGGGGGGTAGTTCTTCACTGCAATAAAAGACCCTGTGGCACAGCCATGACTGGCCCAGGTCAGCAGACTTGGGCTCGGGCTGTGGGATTATGAAATAGCAGTGTCGATGTTCAGGCTCAGGCTGGAGCCTGGGCTCTGAGTTCCCATGAGAGGGAGGGTGTCAGGCTCTGTCTACACTGGAATAAAAAACCCACGGCTGGCCTGGGTCAGCTGACTCAGGCTCGTGGGGCTTGGGCTCTGGGGCTGAAAAATTGCTGAATATCTACACAGCAGTTTTTAAGCCTTGTGAGACTGAATCAGCTGACCTGGGCCAGGTGCAGCCATGTTGTGCGCCTTTTATCCCCTTGTAGACATACCCTTGGGCCTGGGTTCAGCCCAAGTCTGAATGTCTTCACTGCTATTTTTAGACTTGCAGCCTGAGCGCCCATGAGCCCAAGTCAGCTGACGTGGGGTTTGAGACTCAGTGCCTCAGCTTTTGTATCACGGTGTAGACATACCCTTATAAGCCATTTCTAAAACTGATTGCCTGGGGGAACTCATCATGTAGCTGAACAACATAGCATAACAAAATTACTACCGTACTGATTGTAGAAATATAGCTGTCCTGTACAAAATGCTAACCAGTAGAAGGCAGCAGCTGCTCAGCTTTGAATTGCTCATAATGGTTAGGAATGTATGCTTACCTGCACTAGCAGTCTGGATCCAAGCACTGAACTGTCAAGGTTTCAGATATAGGAAGTCCAGTGCTTCACATTCTCAGTTCTTTATGGTTCCTCTGTCATAATTGTATGTTTCTTCTCTTCTAGGCACAAGTATTTTAGATTTCCCTGTTCAGTAATAGTCAGCATGCTACTATTCTATCACATGTTGGCATTAGCTTCTCTTCAGATCTTCATCCTCTCAGGGAATTGGGCTCTAGCCAAGAACATCAACTTCTATAATGTGAGACCTCCACTAGACCGTAAGTAGCCAGTTGTGGCTTTCTTGTATTTGAGAATATAGGTTAATATTTCAGCTATCAGCTTTTCCATTGTTATCCCTCATTTTCAGGGCTCTCTCTTAAACATAAAGTGTCTCTCTCTTAGACATTGGGGATCTCCTCTAGAGTTTAAAACAAAACATTCATTTGGGTGCCTCCTATGGTTGCTCAGTATCATTCTTAACATTTGAGATACAGTCTGAATGAAGTTGAACAGAGAGGGAGAGAAGTGTTTTCTTTGATTTGTACTTTGATAATAAACAGTTTCAGATTTTGGATGCTTTTGCCCTTTTAT
Organism: Natator depressus; assembly: GCF_965152275.1. Classification (NCBI taxonomy): domain Eukaryota; kingdom Metazoa; phylum Chordata; order Testudines; family Cheloniidae; genus Natator; species Natator depressus. The sequence continues at coordinate 26,456,563 of NC_134244.1, forward strand.
GTCTCAAAATGACTTTATTTTGTACAATGTAAATGGTGCAATGGACTATCCATTTCTGTTTGTTGTACTGCTTTTTTGTGGGTGGGGTAGGGAGGTACGTGTTTTGAACACTTTTAAAGTTAGCACTAAGTGAAAGTATGAAAGTTAGTACAAAGTTAAAACCACCGTCGTAGCTGGGAAATCAGCTGTCAGTAATAGCATCATATGTCTGCTTCTTACCTTGCACTCCAATTACTCTCCCTGTGCACCCAACTGGATAACAGTATCTCTGATATAAAGGATTAAAGTGGAAAAGTAGTGATGTTTAGCAGGTGGGGTGTTTGATGCCAAACTGCTTTAAAACTCCTGTATGTGTGTATATAAAATGTTATAAAAACAGAATTTGAAATCAAACGCACTAATCCCTAATTGGCAACTGCTTGTTCAGAGTTGGGGGCAGTGACTTGGAGCTGGTTTCAAAGCAGTATCTGCCACATCTAGGGAAGCAAAAGCTGATTAAATGTAGATTGTGCAACAGTGTACATGTGTGCATATACAGAGGAGATATGTGTATCTTGTATGTTATAATACTGTAGATGTAATGTGCAATGATACGCTCTCCATTCAAACAGCGTTTTGATTGTGAGAGAGAATGAAAAGGCCGGGAAATGTTTTAAAGTTAAGGCATGATGATGTTAGTACAAGAAGTAAAAGCTTCTATGGTAAGGTATGAAATAGTTCTTAATTTACCCAATAGATTGACATGAACTGTATGTGCTATTCTTATAAACATGTGTATAAATGTGTGAATATGTGTAAATATAAACATTAGCATATATATAAGTATTTTTGTCTAATAAATGTAAAAGCAAGCACTTTTTGTTTGACATTTTAATTTTTGATATTTGCAAACTTAACATACTTATTGTATTTTTAAAGCCACTCCATTTCCAAACAGCTTTAAGTGTTTCACCTGTGCAAATGCAGTTGACAATTACAACTGTAACAGATGGGCTGAAGATAAATGGTGCCCTGAAAGTAAGTGTGCCTGTCTTAGGGAGATTCTTTAAGGTATTTAATTTTGTTTTTCCCCCGATTCAACCATCTCTCAGACAGCTAGTTATATAGGATTAACATACCATCATACTGATGCCCTGGGGATAGAATTAGTAATCATGAGCCTTATGATTTCTCTTGAAATGGATATTCCAGCCATATGAATACGCTAAGCAATATTGCAAATCATGTTGAAGACCTTGTATGTTTAGACTTACACTACAACCTCAGAGTTATGAATACCTGAGGAATGGAGGTTGTTCGTAACTCTGAAATGTTCATAACTCTGAACAAAACATTACGGTTGTTCTTTCAAAAGTTTTACAACTGAACATTGATTTAATACAGCTTTGAAACTTTACTACGCAGAAGAAAAATGCTGCTTTCCCTTTATTTTTTTCATAGTTTACGTTTCACACAGTACTGTATTTGCCTTTTTTTTACTTTTTGTCTCTGCTACTGCTTGATTGCACACTTCCGATTCCAAATGAGGTGTGTGGTTGACCAGTCAGTTTGTAACTCTGGTGTTCGTAACTCTGAGGTTCTACTGTAGTACGTATTTGAATGAGTATTGTGTAGAGTATCTTTTTATAGAATAAGGAAGCTGCTCACTAGAGTATGTATAACTAGAAATTCGTTAATGTAACTCTACCATTTTTATGGGTTGGCAAGCTTGTGCTAAGGATTTTAGAGGAATTTTTGAATACTGTAGTCTTAAAGCATAGTCACATTTCTGGGTGGATGGACACCTTGTAGTGATGTGTGTGCAGTGAGTGGAGAATATAGGATTTGAGATTAAGTATACAGCTGAATTCAGCCCTGTATACATTCTAGATTCAAAATGAATGATCAAAGCACAGCCCTAGCTGAGACTTCCATTTAATTACTTAAGATAGCTAGTCCAAAGCTGACTGTGAAAAGTTACAAACATATCTCGCTAAACTGGGTGACTGGGTGACACAGCAGCAGATGAATTTCAGTGTTAATAAGTGCAAAGTGATACAGACTAGAAAAAACAATCCAACAATACATATGTGCTGAAACTAGGGGAGCTGCCTCACGCCCTGGCTTGAAGTGGTTTCACACAACCCAAAATCAACCTGTAGAACTCGTTGCCAGGGGATGTTGTGAAGGCCAAAAGTATAACTGTATTCAAAAAAGTATTAGGTGAGTTTGTGGAGGATAGGTCCATCAATGTCCATTAGCCAAAATGGTCAGGGACATAACCACATGCCCTGGGTATCCCTAAATGTTTGACTGCCAGAAGCTGTGACTGGTGATGGGATGGATCACTTGATAATTGCCCTGTTCTGTTCATTCCCTCTGAAGTATCTGGCACTGGCCACTGTTGGAAGACAAGGTACTGGGCTAGATGGACTATTGATCTGACCCAGTATGGCCATTCTTATGTTATCCTCCCTCTTTGTAGTTCTATGCCAGATTAATCTAATATATATCGTAAATCTCTATAAACAGACTCTGGATTCCTGTTTTCCAATCCTTTTTTCCTATTTTCCTTGTGCTTGTGAAGAAACAAATAGTTTTATTAGGTTGTCTTTATACTTCTAATGTAATATTGGTCTTGTTTGCATTTCCTCTGAACTTAGCGGTTAACTTATCCAACATTGATACATGGTGGGAAAACAATTTGCACTGTCAAATTATATTCCCCTCGCCAAAGCCAGCTATTACTTTAGTACTGTCTCCAAGAGTCAGCTGTTCAAGGGTAAAGACTATTTCTTAATTCAGTCCCGCAGTCAAAGCTAAATGTGCTGCCAAATCTACCATCATTCCTAGTGTCTTTTGCAAAATTAACATAGGAGCTGAAACAATTACTTCTAATATTTAGTGCAGTTTTGTTAATTAGGGATGACTTTATAAAAGACAGCTATATAAAAGGCCTAATGCAAGGTTTATGCTAAACTGTAGGCGTACATCATTGCTGCATGTGATTTCAGATGTGTTGTATGTGAACTCTCAAAATGGAAAGTGTCATGTTAGTGCATCCATTGGTAGTGCAGACACGTTTGGCAATAAGGCCTGAAGATCACACTTGGAAGAGAGAATAGCAGGGTCACTGAAACTAGGGAAGGTAACATACCCTGAAGAGAGGGGAAAGGAGGAAAAATGTTGGAAGAAGGGGAGTTGGGGGCTAGGGGAGAGGTGGGATAGAAGTGGGAAATGAAAAAGGTAAAGAAGTCTAGGTGGAGGGGAAAGGGAATGAGAAGTGAGTGCAAGAGGGAAAGGAAGAACCAGGAGAGAAGCTGCTAAAACTAGCTAGCTAGAGATGAAGTGTTAGATAGATAGTACAAATCTCAATGCCCTTTTTCATAAGTTGCAGCCTAGGGGCCAAATGGCACATTTAATTTAAGGTCTACCTAATACGTCATGACTGTTAAATGACAATTTTTTGGGAATATAATGCCATTTTACTGCTCTAAACCCCACACAATCTCTAAGTTTTCTAAGTGCAAGCACTTTATTGTAACTTGTCATTTAGTGAAAACTTTTGAAGTATGTGAAAGAACTCACACTGTATGAAAATAAACCTGATTTTGATGTATTTCTCAGATACAAAGTACTGCTTGACAGTTCATCATTTCACAAGCCATGGAAGGAGTACATCTGTGACCAAAAAATGTGCTACCAGGGATGAATGCCGTTTTGTTGGCTGTCACCCACGCAGAGAGACAGGCCGTACAGTAAGCATCAGTTTTTTGTAATGGTGAATGTTTTTTTTAAGACATTCTAAATAAGGGTCCTGTTCAGCACTTGTTACTCAAATAACTACTGCTGGAGTGAATAACACCTGCCAAATGAGACTATCTAATGTTTGTCAGGGCTGGGTCATGGGCAGCCGGACCTTGTGGTCAGAGCTGCGGTTCACAGTCAGGAGCCAAGGGTCAGCTGGCTCAAGATACCGGGAGATCAGAGGCAGAAGACAAACTGGAGATCAGAACCACAGGCCAGATGCCATGAGCCAAGCCATGTCAGGGCACCAGGAAGTCAAGCCAGGTGAGCTGGTGCAGGAGGCACAAGGTATACAGTCCAGAGCATGGTGGATCCCAATTGTTTGGAGAGCGTCCTGTTGCTGGTTTAAGTAGGTTGGCTACCCTGACATGTCAGGGGTGGAGCCTCAAACTGGGGCTAGGCGTCCAGGGTCAGCAGTTGTCAGCAGGCTGCCAAGTGGAAGGCTGAAGTGTGGCTTCTCCTGTAAACCCTGTGGATCATGAAAATGTTTTAGTAATGGAAGTCAAAGTTCTAGAACAGGACTCAGATTAGCACCTCTCCCTATTTTTCTGTGAAGAAGTTAAGCTGTAGTTGCGAGGGAGGGTCAAATTTTTCAGTCAAACTTAGCTCTATAACACCATTTGCTATGGTGATTATAACATCAAGCTCTCTTGTAGAGGATCCGAGTTCCAATTCAAACTTGGCCATTCCTTTTCTAGGTGGCAATTGGCTGTCTTGCTCATAAAAGGAGTAGTTTTCCTTTGGAGAGGATGCACCTCTTGTAGCTCTATAGTGACCTTTCTGGCTGGAGGCAGCCATGTTCAGCTTTATTCAGTTAGAAGGATAATTTCCCCAGTGTAAGTCATGGAAACAAAACAACACTAGATTTAGGCTTGGAACTTGCTATATTTCTTTGGGCAGCAGTGTCGAAAAAGCACTGCTACATTAAGGGGCTGGTTCTCAGGTCAGGATTTCCCCCCAAAGTCAAGGGGCTGGTTCTTTTGTCATATTAGCCGGGGGGGGGGAGGGTGGGAGAGAGAGAGAGAGAGAATTTAGGGTGTTTTTGCCCCTCATTTTTATAGTTCAGTCACCCTTTGAAATACATTTTCCTGAGGGTTACCCCTAGATAAAGTTCATTGCAGCTGTGAGAACAAAGACATGGAATCTCGTGGTGAAAGAGGTTCCATGTTGTTATTTGCTAAAATGCAGATCAATCTGTTCCTCGCCCCCTTCACTACCAAAGAATGGCCACTTGACCAGTGATTGCCAATCAACTTTGACATCTGGCTAAAAGCGTCAGCTTGTCGTTTGTCTTTGAGAAACCAGTTTACTCCCTCCCAATACCTGTACAGTATACAGTATACTTGTCCAGTATACACACTGTAGTCATAATTTCAGCTTGTGTTCATAACTGTTAATATGCATGTTGTACATAGGTTACACAAGAATATTGATCTGTTTATTAGTTTTTAAATTATACCTTACAAGGCATATTTTGCACAAAAATTAATACAATAATGTGTAGGGTGTGAATAGAGAGGTACTTTTGGTCACAACCATTTGTAAGTGGAGAAAAATGTACTACAACATTTGTTGATATGTTTGATTAACAAGATACCAGACTTTAAAACCATGTCATTCTTATTACTACATTGCTTTTGTCCCATTTCAGTTATGACCTAATTTTAGCATCTGGTAAATTACAAATAGCTAAAATTACAGATTATTACTTTATATAGATGGTATAAACCATTGACTTCTAGTCCAATCCACTGTGAAAATGAATATCTTTATTTTTAAAAACATAGAGTACAGTATAATGTTGAAGAGTTGTGTAGTAGTGTGTTATACATACTGACTGACGTAAGCAACCTTTGCTATAACTCTTGCTTCTGAAAAGGAAGTATAGCAAATGTTCCAGGTAAAATGGTTAAAATGTTTTATATCCTGTATAATACAGAACTGGAAGGATATTTTTGAAATCAGTGTCATAGTAAAATCTTTTAGCAGGATTTGAATGATCTTAGTGTGTAAGATTTCAGATATCTTGAAGATAGCAGACAATCTGTATGTTAAATATGAAAGGACATATATATGCTGCCTTTGATCTGAGCACAGATTCCCATTGATGTCAATGAGTGTTGATGGATTGAGGGAAGTATATGGCCTTTAGAAGCTCCAGCCTGTCTTATGCTGCATTTTATCTTGTAAAATATACTAATGTTCCTTTGCATACAATGCAAACTGCTGTGTGGAAATGGGTACACTCTGCATCTTCACACGCTCCAATAAGGAAATCAGTTTCAATATTTCCCCAAATAAACTACTAGTGAAGAAGATGATGAACATTAACAGTTCTCTAGCACTGGAAATTTGACAGGAGATGCAAATGTAAAGATCAAAATATGAGATAATGCTGCATAAAAGCTTATGAGGGAAATTAAACATGATCATAGTCTATTTTCATTAAAAATGTGTGACAAGAAAACATTCAAAACCAGTTTGTGCTTCATAAATAGGAAGGTGATAATTATGGGATGTTTTCCCTGCTTTCTTATATGTTGGGAAATCTGTCAGACATAGTTAACGGTTAACTATCATCAGATCATGGTAACAGGAGTCCATTAATTACAATGCATGATAATGAGCCGTGAGAACACTACTGTGCATGGTTTTGCAGATATAACTGATAGTCCAACTCAGCTCACAGGATACCAGACAGAAGTAATTAGTATTGCTGGTTGGGAATTTTCTGGCAAAATGTGTTTTGTTTTGTTTTGTTTTTGGCTAAACTTTGATTTTGTGAAAACTGAAACTATTTGTGGGAAAGGGTCAGTTACAACAAATCTGATTTCCTAATTTTGGGGGGGGGGGGAGGGGAGGGGAATTGAAATTGTTGAAAGGACTTTTCATTTCAAAATACTAGTTAATTTATAGTTTTATTTTTAAAAAGGTCAAAATCTAAATGAAACATTTTGATTGATCCCATTCCAAAAATTCTTTTCGATTTTAGGTTCACAATTTTTTTTGAGATGTTGACTTTTTGTCAAGATTCAGGGTGGGGAAAAAATTTCAAAATCTGAAACTCTTGTGGGACAGGACAATGGTTTCCTGCCCAGCAATGGTGATTAGCTTTTTTTTTTTTTAGTAATAACTAGGGCTGTTGATTAATCGCAGTTAACTCATGTGATTAACTCAAAAATATTAATCATGATTTAAAAAAATAATCACGATTAATCATAGTTTTATTCGCTCTGTTAAGCAATAGAATACCAAGTGAAATGTATTCAATATTTTTGGATGTTTTTCTATATTTTCAAATATATTGATTTAAATTACAACACAGAATACAAAGTTTACAGTGTTCCCTTTATATTATTATTTTTGATTACTAATATTTGCACTCTAAAATGATAAAGTATTTTTCAATTCACCTCATACAAGTACTGTAGAGCAATCTCTTTCTTGTGAAAGTGCAACTTACAAATGTAGATTTTTTTTGTTACATAACTGCACTCAAAAACAAAACAGTGTAAAACTTTAGAGCCGACAAGTCCACTCAGTCCTACTTCTTGTTCAGCCAATCGCAAAGACAGACAAGCTTATTTACATTTACGGGACATAATGCTGCCTGCTTATTATTTACAATGTCACCTGAAAGTGAGAACACGCATTCGCATGGCACTTTTGTAGCCGGCATTGCAAGGTATTTACATGCCAGATATGCTAAACATTCGTGTGCCCCTTCACACTTCGGTCACCATTCCAGAGGGCATGCATCAATGCTGATGACACTCATTAAAAAAATAATGTGTTAATTACATTTGTGACTGAACTCTTTGGGGAGAATTGTATGTCTCCTGCTCTGTTTTACCTGAATTCTGCCATATAGCAGTCTCGGATGATGACCCAGCACATGTTGTTTGTTTTAAGAATACTTTAACCGCAGATTTGACAAAACGCAAAGAAGGTATCAATGTGAGATTTCTAAAGATAGCTACAGCACTCGACTCAAGGTTTAAGAATTTGAAGTGCCTTCCAAAATCTGAGAGGGACGAAGGTGTGAAGCATGCTTTCAGAAGTCTTAAAAGAGCAACACTCCAATGTGGAAACTACAGACCCTGAACCACCAAAAAAGAAAATGAACCTTCTGCTGGTGGCGTCTGACTCAGATGATGAAAATGAACATGTGTCAGTCCACACTGCTTTGGATCATTATCGAGCAGAACCCGTCATCAGCATGGATGCATATCCTATGGAACAGTGGTTGAAGCATGAAGGGACATATGAATCTTTAGGGCATTGGCCTGTAAATACCTTGTGACGCTGGCTACAACAGTTTCATGTGAACGCCTGTTCTCACTTTCAGGTAACATTGTAAACAAGAAGCAGGCATCATTATCTCCTGCAAATGTAAACAAACTTGTTTGTCTGAGCGATTGGCTGAACAAGAAGTAGGACTGAGTGGACTTGTAGGCTGTAAAGTTTTACATTGTTTTATTTTTGAATGCAGGGTTTTTTTACATAATTCTATGTTTGTAAATTCAACTTTCATGATAAAGAGATTGCACTGCAGTACTTGCAATGGGGGAATTGAAAAATAATATTTCTTTTGTTTTTTACAGTGAAAATATTTATAAACAAAAATAAATATAAACTGAGCACTGTACACTTTGTATTCTGTGTTGTAAATGAAATCAATATATTTGAAAATGTAGAAAACATCCAAAATATTTAAATAAATGCTATTCTATTGTTTAATGGCGCGATTAATCATGATTAATTGCGATTAATTTTTTTAATTGCTTGACAGCCCTAGTAATAACCCTGGCAATTGAAAGCATATACACTATAAACTTCTGTTGCAGCCACTTCTGCCTACCAATCTCCTTTTTATTAACAGGAATGCATTTCTTGCTGTGAAGGGATGATCTGCAATGTAGAAATACCAACCAATCACACAAATGCAGTGTTTTCAGTAATGCATGCTCCGAGGACATCAGATGGCAGCAGGAGGACAATTAGCATTCCAGTACTTGCATCAGTCATAACAATTATGTTGTTATGATGCAGCTTTCCATGTGCCAAATGTGATTCAGAGGGATAAACTTTCTGGGCTCAGCTATAAGAAGAACATTTCAGTTTGAAGAAAGTCTCCGGCCCCCTTCAGATGATAGAAGATGGTAGGAAAACATGGACATGCACATCATGAAGTTTGTTGATCATTTATTGAAAATTTTTGCAAAGAGTCCGAAGTATTTAAAAACAAACAAACTGGTGACCAGACACTATAGTAGACTTTAACCAGTTATCTGAATTCTTCATTTGGTGGTGGAAGCGTGTGTACACTCTGCACATTACTTGAACAAGGAAACTGGTTGTCTGTAGGCAGTCAATTTACCAGGTGAGATAAAGGGATACTTCTAGATGCAAAAGCTGTGCCACACTTATCTCAAGAGAAGCCACTTTTTTCATAACTTTGAGTATTGACTTGTAGCGTTGTAGTCTCTTGTCTGCCTTATTGATGAGAAAATGTTATGTTTAAGTTCATCCTTTACAGTTCTCCATGAACACCCTGTTCATTGAGAACAAGGTGTCTAAGAAATAGACAAAAGTGCTTTTTTTTATTCAGTTTTGGTCAGAACTTTGATGTCCTATGGAAAAACTGAAAAATATTTAAATTTTTTTTCTCTCCTACATTGTGACCCCTCCTCAGATTATAAAATGATGAATCCACCAAAAAATAAATAAAATCCTAACAAAAGATGACCAACTGCTTAGGCTCCTATGAGTCTCTATTTAGGTATGTAACTAAAGCAGTCTGAAAGAGTGCTGAGTACCTGTATCTCCCGTTGTCTTTGATAGGATTTGTGGGTGATCAGTTCTTCCAGATACCTCACCACTTTTATTTAGGAGCCTAACGTTAGGCACCCAGCTTTGAAAAGTATGGCTTAAGTTTCTAAAAATAATGTTGCCAATCTTACCCTTTTTTCCCACAGTTGTAGTAGATTTTTTTTAAGGCCTGGTTTATTGCATATTTTGACTAATGTTGCACATCTGACCAGTTGGAAAAATTAAAAATGGTAGAATTTAGGTTACTGTTGCATGTTACAAAAAAATCTTTGTTTTCCTTTGTAAGCCTTGCAATGAACAATGTGTGTGTCATATTTATGTGTATTCTCATCCCTCTGGTTCAAGGGCTGGATACTTTCAGATTCACTGTCTCTCTCTTTCACATGAAGAAGTCAATTCTGAAGACTGATAGAGAATGATTTCACTTACTTTGTCAGTATTCGGTCTGATTTACAACATATGCCAATGTTGACTATTTTTGACTATTTTTGTTGTTAATATTTTGGCTCAGATTCTCTGTGCTTGCCAACACCCTGATCCTGTGTACCAGCATACGTCAGCCCTGTCCTGAGCACAACCTCAAGGCTCCCAGGACTCTCTGGAACCTGTGCTGATGGTTATGGATGGAGGGAAGTTTCAGCCCTGCCTCCTTTTTTGCCCAAGCTTGTGCCCAGAGTCGTTACTTACTGGATCCACCATCCCCTTTGCACTGCAGCATGGTCATGAGTCTGACCCATACAGTTTGAACAGAGCGTTGTGTTGCATTTTTTGTTTCAGAATTTTTTTTTTTGGTACTTTGTGAATTCACAGATGTAACCACTAATAAGTTAGACTCTATATTGAAAAGCTAAGCTGATGAGAAATCAAAAGTTTTCTTTGCAATCAGAATTGGTTGAAAAATTGAGGGGGGAAAAAGTTGTGAAAATTTTGTCCAAATATTTTTGTAGGATTTGTAATTGAAATTTTCAGTGCAACATAAAGATTTAATCAAAAATTGAATCTCTGAAAATGTTGACCAACTCTGTAGTTTCAACCAGTGTGTGTCAAATCTTTTTTATTTCTCTCTAACTTGTTTAAGTACACTTAGCTATTTTAATTTTAACTGGCAATTGGAAAACCTACTTTACTGATGTTTTCAAAATTGATGATGATCTACACCAACATATATCCAGAGAAGTTCTTAGAATGGTGACCCTTTTTCTTCTATTTTTCCTATATGCAAATATGTGACATGTCTAAAATCTTTCGCCACAATCTGATGAAGAGGCACTTAAAAAAAATAATTAGAGTTGTAATAAGTTACAAATGGAAAAGATCATTCACTCCCTTCGCTTGCCAGTGCAGGGTTCTTTCCTGTCATCTAAATCTAACTATTTCAAGCAATGGATTTTTGACATCTTCTTATGGAAGACTGACTATTCCAAAGTCCAATAGATCAAGCTATAAGGAAGAATTTCCTAGTATTGAGCAAAATGTTTCTTTCTTTAAAGGTAATGTCTTTAATGCTTCTTTAATTGTTTTATCAGTCTAGCAGGTAATGACAGCTGTAGCTGAGATCACAGAACACTTTCCATTATTAGTTCCTGGTTTTAGGTTTCTGCAACATTCTCTTTTTGGGCTGACATTTTCTGGACTTGGTTCTCTGCCCGAAGGTGAATTCTTCAATGAAATTAAAGCAAAATCTTTTCAATGGTTTTCTGAATTATGAAAGCATGTAAAAATACACTTTCCTGACTTCTGCCTCTTCACCTGCATACTCCTACCCCGGCAGCCCTCCAGGCTCGAGGTGCTCCCTCAAATTCTGTTCCTTGGAATGATTTGTGCAGTTGAAAATGACAATATAAAGCTTAACAAGGCTTGTGGCCTTAGATGAGTGTACTGTAAATAGTTTAAAAAGATCTAAAACTTTAGATTTGTTTATTCTCCAAATAAGATTCCAAACTACACAACTTGGGAGCAGAGCTAGGATCTTAAAGTAGTGGCCAGAAGGTTGGCCATGCTGATGCTACTTTAAGATTTTCTTGAACTGATAAGATTATCTCCTGTGCATGCACAGGTGAGGAATGCAATTGACAATAATAAGAGGCAGTAGTTCCTCATTGGCAGTCTGGTGCTTCTTAAATCGGCACATGTGCAGGCTGCTAATGACATTGATAGGCTCTAGTTGGCCTTGGTTAATTGGTGCCTGTTAGTTATAGAACTGTTTGGTTTTTTTCCCTATTAAGAAACTCTAGGAAATAAATGCAAAAAAATGTCAATTCAACATGAGGGTTGCACAATTGAGCACTCGGATCAGAAGATGTGAAAGTTAAGATTGATTGTGCATCATTGCCTCTGCCGTTTTGCACATACATAAAACCTCTATATTTGTGATTGTATTTTATCTTGGACGTACTTGTGAATCTAAGTTCATAGAAAAAGATTGTGTTCTAGTGTGTTAGAGAAATAGGATGTGATTACATAATTTAAGACTGCATCACGATGGGATATAGGGGTTTCATATTAAAGCTTAGCTTTCACATTTTTTGACTTTATAAGGCTTGCATGTGGAATCATGTTATATTAATGTAACATTTTTGCATTTAAGAAATAGGTTAAAATATGGGCTACGTTCTACCCGCAGTTATCAATGTGCAAGTCCTATTAATTTCAGTGGGAGCGTCTGGGGGCACCATTTGACTCTAGGAGTATGATTTTCAGTAGCTAGGCATTGCATGTACTTAAACACACATGAATGTTCTCCTACCAAACAGGCATTAAATGTTATTGCACTGCCATCTGTGATGGGCTAAACGTCTTTGGATGCAGCAAGCAATCATTAAAATCAATGGGAGCCATACTCAAGTGCATCCCAGGACAGAATGATCCCTTTGTATTCTGCTTTGAAATAAAATTAAATATATGCTGTGAAATCCAATCCATGGAGTTATACCAGCGTTGAATTTGGCCCTTGACTGCTATGAAGATTAAGATATCATGACCACAAAATGGTTATTCCAAGATTATAACAAATAGGACCCAAAAAGGGTATTGCTCTTGTCTTTGAAGTAATTTGAACAGTTGAGTGGCAAACAGCTTTATTTAAATATTGCATTTTTACATTGTACTAGGGACAGTCTAGAGTCAATTGTTTTTTCCAAAGTTTGAATGTATTTGTAACAAAACATCTTCAACTATTCAATGTTTGTGTCTGTATCAATGTTTCTTATCTCTCAGTGTTCCTGTTTTAAGCCTCCTTTGAAAAACTGGCACTTTTGATTAAAGGTATTAAAATATTAGTTGGTGGAGAATATTTATATATTGAAATAGCCTAGAAGAAAGAACTGAATTTTGCTACTTAAAAAAAATTAAATAGTGTGGGCCAGAGACTGTCACTCTTCTTAGCACTTTGACTCCAGGAGGAGTCATTCCAGTCCGTTGATTCCAGTGCACTTATGTATTACTCAATTTGGTAAGTAAGAGTGGCAGATTTTGGTATTGTGGGGTATATTGATCTAGAATTTGAGGTTAGATGTAATGCTTATACTCTTCTTGTTTATTGCTGTTACCCCTTCTTCCGATGGCAATGCCCAGCTTCTGACACTACTATTGTCAGGGAGTATTGATTGGTAGCAGAGTTCTTGGCTTTGAAGGTCAGCGTCTCAGTGGAGGAAAAGTCTCCAGTTGGGCACAAAGAAAAACCGCGGAACATGCAATTAGAGATCACCTGTGAAAAGTTTGACTTTCCCAGCATCACAAAGGAAATCTGTGGCTGAGGCAGGGATAGAATCCAGTCTAGCATTCAACTGTTTTACCCACAAGACTATCCTTTCTTTTTGTGCAATCCCCTATCTCAGTTGCATAGCTTCCAGCTTCTGTAACTAATGAGACAGGGTCCTATGGACAGCAGCCTCCTTCACAATACAACTCTGTGCCCTGAATGAGACAGGGATCCTGTGGAAGGAACAGTATTTTGTCATGTATTTAAAGACTGCATGCTCTTAATGAGGAGACTGAATAAGGGCTGCTTATATCTGGCATTTCCTAACTTTTGAGTGCTTGATTTTGCAATCTTAATATTCTTTTAATTCAATTATTATTAATAATATAACTTGCTATTTAAAAAAAACCCTGACAAAACCAGACGTTGAATCATATGGAACCATATTGACTCCTCAACTGGTGGCCAACAAGGTTGCAATTACAGCTGGTCAAACTTTTGTGACAGAAATTTTATGTCAGAAAATGCTGAATTCAATGAAATCTAAACATTCTATGCGGACGTGTCTATTCCATCAAAACTTTTAACAGAATACAGGCAGGTTGGTCTGGCTTCCTGCCATCCCTCCTGGCTCCCTGGCAGCCTACCTGCTAGGCTGCCTAGCACCCCAGCATCCTGCCTGATGGGTTGCCTGGCTCCACATCCGGCTGCCTGCCCAGGTACCTGGGATACTGGGTCCCTGGCTTCCGAGGATGCCTGGCTTGCAAGTTCCCTGGGCTGGTGAGCTTCTTAGGCTGTCCAGTTGCCTGCATGGCAGGCTGCCTGGCCAGTATGCAGGGAGCTGGCAGCCTGCCTACCAGGTGGAGAGCCAGGCTGTGCCTGCCTGTCTCCTAGGCAGGCACCTGGTGCTTGGCAAGCCCAGGCAGCCAAGGTGCTGGCAAGTTCAGGCAGCTGGTGAGCTGGGCAGTCACACCCACCTGCCAGGGGGACAGCTGGAGAGCCAGCAAGCCCAGGCAGCAGGAACATTTTAGTCCCATGAAAAATTTTGAGGTTTTGAATTATTGTCCCAGTTCAGGCCATTTTTTTTCTCCCCCAGAACTCGCTGTTTTTTTAGTGGTATGGAGATTTTGTTTCCTGGCCAGCTCTAGTTGAGCCTTTAAGATCCACAGCGTTGACCCCTACCAAACCATGCTGCCTGTAATGAAAAGAAAAGCTGTATGTATTTAGATTTTCAGGGGAATATCTCCATTCATTTTGGGCTTGCTCATATGGGCTGAGCAGTTCCGGCAGTATTTTGAGCACCCTTAGCTCACACGAACTGCCAGTGGTAGGAATTGACCCCTCCGCTCCCGGCAGCCATTAGGTGTATGTGTAGTGCCTTTTCAAGCATATTATGAAACTGACAAAAGGAGGTTTATGACCTGAATTTTCACATGCTCTGGTGTTGTGACCTGGGGGCACCAACCATCCACAACAATGTTTTCTGGCCCCACACTCCAACCCCAATCCCAGCCTGGTGCAGAGGGCAGGCCCTGGCGGGGGTGAAAACAGAGCAAGCTGTGGGCTATGTTGCAGTGCCACTCCAATTTGGTCCAACTACCTCTCCGCTATGATGGAGAGGCAACCGGGCAAAATTGAATGGCTCTGCCTCTCCATGCACAAGGTCTCCATACCCAGAAAAGGGAGCTGGGCCCAGCACCGCGGAACAAGAGTCGCTGCTACTGGGAGAGTGTGGGACAGGTTTGCCCTCCCCCACCCACTCCAGAGCTTCCCCTTTGCATCAGGCTAGGATTAGGATTGTGGTGCTGGGGCAGAGGGTGCTGCTATGGATGGTCAGTGCACCCTCATCAGAAGGAGGAGGATTGCATCTAGGGCTTACATTCTTATAGAGTATTTCCTGGAGTGCCCCCCTCCCCTATCCCCTGCAGTGTGCTATACAAACTCCTCCAGGGGTTTTGAAAATAGCTTGGCTGAATTTAAGCCCTGATTGAATCCATTGAATATGGAGGCTACATCCACCACTGCTTAGCAAGTCTGTGTTAGTTTTAGTGGTTATAATCCACAGGCATGACAACGTGTGAAATTAGCAAGCCAATAGGTATAATTGAAAGTAGCACCACCAATGACCCATTGCCCCTCCTGGTTGCAAAACCTGGCTTTGCAACTGCAGAAGTGGACCAAGATGAAGTTGTTTTCGGGAGTGGGCTTGCTTTTCTAAGTGGAAAAAAGAATAAGACCATGGCCCTGTCCCTCCATGTACCATAATAGATGCTTTATGGGGTGTGCTTACTATACTAACTTAGCACCAGTGGAAACGTAGGGTGGAATCCTGGTCCCAGTGACGTCAGTGGGGGTTTTGCCATCTCAGACTGTGGTCATCATTCCTTGTAAGTAGGTTTGGGCCTGGTGCATATGTGGGTGGAGGATGGAAAGGGAAATGAACATACTTATTGTATGTATACTCATTGTGCTGGACTGCTGAACTTCCCTTACAATTTGGCATGGTTGCTTTAAAATTTAGTATCAGTGGAAAGTATTCTGTTAGAAAGCTCCAATTATCAAAAGTAGGAAAACACTCTGAAGATGTTCAGTGTTTTGAATGATGGAATATATTTGTGCAAAGATAAAAGCTACGGTACTGCAGGAAAAGGTTTAAAGGTCACATCACAGTGTTCCTTTGTTTTCCTTTGCTTTGGCCTTTTACTGCTGCTTATTAGTTTTTAAACCACCTCCCCTTATGTTGTGCCACTATAAACAGAAGAAAGAGTGATGTGATGCTATTCTGAAGTGACAAACCTATGGTAGAGTTGAATGTATTTACTTTGGAATGAGGTACAAATTAGGAGGTGGGGATAGAACCACTCATTTCAGTAATATGAAAACAAAATGAATATAGTGTTTGGTTAGTACAGTGTAGCAGTTCTGAAACTTCCATTTGAACTAAACAAAAGTTCTGTTTGGCTTTTGTAAACATATTATTCTTGCACTTGTTTTTCCTCTTTTAGTTTCCATTGTACAGGTTGTGTTGTCTGACCTTTCCCACTGTGTTCCTACAGAAGTGTTACACTTGACTACATCATACCAATGTTTGTGTTTAACGTGATTTTTCATCCTCTATTTCTCATCCCTATTGAGCTTTCCTTTATTATTGTTTGTTTTTACTGTTGTGGCACCCGGAGGCCTTGTTCAGGATGGAGCCCCACCAAGTGCTGTTTGTACACAGAATAAAGGACAGTCCCTGCGCCAAAGAGCGAACAGTCTAATTTGTGACAAGGTGTTAAAATGGGATGTAAAGTCAGAAGGAATTAGGGAAGGAGGATGAAGGGAATAACAACTTACATTTACTCAAGTTAACTATAATCAAGTTAATTAGCCAAGTTTAGAAAGGTATTTTTTCTTTACAATATCCTGTGGCCAAATATACTTTGTGTTTAGGAAAATATTTCCTTGTATCTGTTTTAAATGTGTTTCTCTTCTCATTCATTCCATCTTGTTCTTGTACCACACTTGGTAAGTAGGAGTAGCTGATTGACCTTTCTGTGACATTGATTTTGGATTCCAGGGAGAAAAAGAACTACTCACAGAATAAACGAGAGAGAGAGTGAGTGTGTGTGTGTGTGTGTGTGTATACACACACACACAGACACACACACACACACAGATATACACTGTAACCACCAGCTATACCACAGGCAACATATATACCAAAAAATAAACAAACAGCCCCCTGTTCCATGCTTGAATTAATGTTGTGTCTATGACAAAAATATCTGGGGGCCTCACAGACATTATTAATGAATTTAGACTCCTGAGTATGGTGGGGAAATAATATCCTCACTTTACAGAGGAATCGGTATACAAGAGACCCCTTTTCTCCTAGGGATGCATCCCATGCTTTAACCACAACACCATTCACCCTCTCGATCTGCAATTCTTGATTCATGTTCCAGCTTCCAAGAATTGTGTTAGCATTTTGAAATCACTTAGCTTCTCTTTCTTTCTCCTTAAACATTATCAGCTACATTGTCTACATTGTCAGCAGGACACACACAAGCGAATATGGCTTATATTATGGCTATTTTCTTGTAGTGAGGTACCTCTTCAATCTATGTTTAATGATACTTATATGCTTCTTCCCTTGCTGAATACAGGTAGAACTCAGAACACTACTGAGTCTATCATCAGATATATTTTGGAATCGCATTCACGCTTTGACAAACAAGACTGTGTCCCAAAACTAACTCTATGCAAGGTTCTTATGCTATTCTTTCTTCTACGTTGTTTAACTTTGAAAAGAATATATGGCTGAAGAACAGTATGACACACTAAAGGAAACATGGGATGTGTATTTTGAAAAGCAATGTTTAAATGATCAGTGTAAGTTTTGAATACAATAGGTGAAATCCTTGCTCGATTGAAGTCAATGGGAATTTTGCCATTGACTTTATTTGGGCAAGGATTTCACCCAATATATGTGGTGGTTACATGCACAATTCCTTATTTTAAAACAAAATGAGAGTAGTACAAATGGCAGGCAAAAATCTGTCAGCCTACAGTCCATTAAGCCATTATTGTGATAATACGAATGAATTACTGTGATAAGGTTATTCTGGGTAGATCCTACTAATTTAAATAAGGCTGGCTAAAGTGATTTGTATATGGTGAATCATATGAAGAATACTGAATTGTTTCTCCTAGCACTTGAAAATTTGTTTGTGTGTATAAACAATATTTGAGTTGACAGCCAAAGTGGCAAAGCTCATTGACCCGAGGCAATAAATATCCAAAGCCTTACCTTCTTACTGTGATTGTTAAATGAACTATGCAGTACAGAATTGATGGAAGAACCGATGTTAGCTGGGAGAAATAATCTAAAGAAATAGAATGAAATAGAATGTTACTGTCGCCATCTGAAAGAACAGTAATAATACTTAGCTTTTTATATAGCACTTTTCGTCAGTAGCTCACAAAGTGCTTTGCAATGGAGGAGAGCATCATTATCCCCATTTTACAGTGGAGAAACTGAGGCACAAGGCGGTGAAGTGCCTTGCCCAAGGTCTCCCCGTAGGCCAATGGCAGAGCCAGGAAGAGAACCCACATCTCACATTAATCATCATCCCCTGATTTATAACTTTTAAATTTGGTGCCAGCAGGCACATTGTGTATCACCCTGGGACAAAAACATGATGAAGATGGGTCTTTACATGCAATAAGAGTTGCAAGAATCACACTTATGAGGAGACATAATTGTCAATATATTTTAATTAAGGGACATGGGATATTTCCCATGGTACAAAGACTGTTGGGTACTCAGCTCACACTGAAAGCCAGTGGGAGTTCGATGCTTAACTCACATGTGTGCCTTTGAAAATCTGCTCTTTAATCTGAATCTTCCTCCAAAGGTTCTCCGTGTATTGTCTTTTATTCATTTTTATTCTCCCCCAAATCAAATAAAGACAAAGTGCATCCAAATAAAGGCAACCAGTATCCAATTTTCTGGAACTTGAAACATGATTTTAAGGGCCAGCTTGTGGTAGCATTAGTCATATTGGGTAGTACCTCACCCCATGTATAGTCCCAATGAAGTGAATGAGGCTATGGGTTGACTAAGTTTAACCCAATGTGACACAATCTGCCCTAAATTTACATTGCTTATCACAGGAAACTTGGGAATCTGAAGGCATCCTCTTCACCTGATTCCCCACTGCTATTCAGTATCTGAGCCAGTGTTATGGCCATGAGTTCCTGAAATATTTAAGGTTACTGAACTCGGCTTACTTTACAGAAAACACAGTGGTAACATGATGATGCTTGGTAAAAGGAGCTCCAGCTGTGGGGCCATTCCTAATCATTCAGTTATTTTATGAAAGGAGATGAATGAAGGGACATGAGAGAGAGAAACAAAAAAGCTTCCAAATAGGACTATTTTCTGCAGATCATAGGTCAAGTTTGACAGTGTCACTTTAAGAAATAGCCTTGTGTGTCTGGCATAAAGGGCTTAGAAAATTATGGCGATAGGCACCATAGAAAATGCTAAGATAAACAGGCATCGTAAAAGTGTGCAAAACCTGGTCATCTGAAAGAAAGAAAATTGAGTAATTTAAAATCAGCAAAGTGAAAGCAGAGACGGATGGGAACTCTGACCAGAGGTACATCTAGTTACCCTTGCAGGTTAATTTGAAGCTCCTCTTTACAATGTCTTGCTTGTAGTTTCCATGACAATGCACATTATGGTTCTGACCCTTAAAAAGGGGCCTCTTCCAGGTAACATGCAATGTCATTAGTTATTGTTTTGACTAATTTCTCACTGGCTCTGTCACCATTGTGACACCAAGGAGGTCTTTCTAAAAAGTAGGTTCTCTGAATGTGTTACTCATAGATCAGTCTTCTGGAGATTGAACTTGATTAATGAGCATTTTAATTTCCATAGAGCCTGGAGAAAGTGTGGGCATATGGTGCCACCTTTCAATTTCTTCACATTTATTTGAACACCACTGCTTTTGGAATTTCACTTATACATTATGAGAAGCCCTGAAGTCCTCTCCCTGACCCTTTCTTTTTCAGTTTGGTGTAACTAGAGGAAAATCTAGAATAAGAGTAGTTTGTTTTTCATTTTACTTTACAGTAACAGCCACTGCTGAAAACCAGCAGGTACCCCCGCCAGTCTAAGCCAGTTTAGGGAGATAGAATGGCTAATGTAAACAGCCTGGACGTTTGAAAGACATGGAAAACACAATGTCTCTGTAGAACCCTTTACAAGGGTTTTGGATTTACAAATGTTTTCATTAAGGCTTGATCTGCCCCTGGGAGGTGCTGTACAGATCAGCTGAGATTACATTATTGAGCGGGTAGGTTCACTGAATGGAAAACGATGAGCTCTTGAATGAAGTGTTAATGGATATTTGAGACCAAAAATACACAAGATTTATTTTAGAAAAAGTCCCCCTCCTGTTTCAGAATTTATATTCAGATGTGGGGCAAGGCAGAACTGGCAGGTGGAGGGTGTAAAACAACTGTGTTTTCGTGGTTTAAACATTATCCTGCATGGCACTGAGTCACCACAAATGCTATAAACTCATGAAACGGCCTTAGGTTTGTGTTCTCCAGAAACCTTGGAAAAATGCATTTGGGTTCTCAAATTTCAGAGCCTATGCATCTAGCTATTATCCTACTATATAGGTGATTTTATACTAAAAGTTGTCTAGGTGACATTTCTTTTTTGGATAATGTATTTGACTAGTTATTTATTTCAGAAGGGTGTATAAGGGCTTGTCTACAAATGGAGTTATTCAGGGATAACTCCGCACGTGGACACTCTTATTCTGGAATAAGGATGCCTTGTTCTTGTTTAGCTTAACATACTTTGAAAGTGGAGTAAGGTAAATAGGAGCAAGGCAGTCTTATTCCGCAATACATGTATCCACACATGGACTTATTCCAGAATAGCTATTCCTGAATAACTCCATATGTAAACAAACCATTAGTAGTTTAAAGTGTCAGGTGTGAAATGCCTAGGTTCCCTGAAATCATGGTTTTGAACCATGGCCCCGTTACCTCAGCCCTTCTGTGTTAGATAATTTGAGATTCATGCAGTGTAATGGGCATGTGACTTAGGCTCTCTCTGCTCATCATGAAAATTAAATATCCCATGGCGCTTTTCATAAGAGCAAGGGTTTCCTCTCAAAACCATTGGCCAACTGCTGCCTTCCTCTCCCTACCAGCAGGAGTGGTTACATGGTTCCCATAAGAAAAAACTGCCTGATCCTGAGCACCCGCAGTTATTGAAGTCAGTGGAATTGCACATGCTCAACCCCTCTAAAGATCAGGCTTAGAGTATGCAAATCCACCATCCACCAGGACGAAATTTGCTGTATGTAAAATTATCATTTCTTACAAGCTGCCCTAGAGCGGCTTAATCATTCCTGTGTGTGAGGCTTGTTAATTGGAAAAAAAAATCAAACCTAGTGTTGGATAGAGCATGCAGACCCTTCCTCTTGTGAGTAGCCCTTCTTGATGATCTCAGTTTCAATAGGTAGAGTTCAGAGTAAGGGTTTCCAGGACTGAGCCCAAAGTCTTTGTAATTCCGTTTTTGCGATTCAAGTCGGGTCCATGTTTTATCCTTCTAACTCATTTAACCCTTTCCTGGCAATCTGCCTTCTCACAGCGGAAAGAACCAGATATTTTCAGCATTTTGAAGAGAGATTGTTATGATAATGTAATAATTTATGAGCATTTGAGTGATTACAACAGTTTCTTGTAACTACCTCTAAGCCACTCTGCATTTACATCTGAAAGAAAGGGAGAGATAGAGAGATTGCTTAGAGGAATGTACTACTATATTTTAATTCCTTCGCTGCCTATTTTCCCCTCAGGTTGCTGACATACTGTAATGCCGGTTAGCTTCATTGGAAATTATACCCATGTACCCAAGGAAGCATACGTTCCCTGTAGTGGTATTTTTTGGAAAAAATATTTATGAAAATGGGTTGCTATAAGGATGATCATTGTAGTTTGGGGCTCTTTTCTCATTAGCATTACACCCTTATTACTTTTTTCATTAAAATATTTTATTCAGAATATTTTTACATAAATAATGTAAACTAAATAAATAAATAATGAAGACCAGCAGAATGTGGTCTCTTTCTCTCCTCTTTGTTTTATTCTTCTGTAAAACTGCACTATTGTATATTCTGTGAATGCACATGTTAAAAAGACAGGACAGCACACTGTGAAAGCTCCGTGTACAGATTTTGGACAATATGTTGACTATTCATTTTATGAACATCTCTGTTTTATACAGAGATGGGCCAAAGCAAAACCAGAGAACCAGAGTCCCCATATTTTGTTAAAAATCCAGAACTGAAATTAGCAACTGTTCTTTTCTTTTTAATAGGCTGGTGAAAAACATTGGAGCCAAATATCTTTTGTGTGTTTGAAATCTGATTCAAATATTGCACCTTGCATCTACTTGTAATGTTTTGTATTCAGAGGTGGAGTCACTAGCACTAGTCAACCATTTTTGAATTTTGTGTATTCACTGTGCCTGATGATATCTTCTGATGAGGGGAGATCATAGCCATTGTAGGATCCTTCATTATTAAGCTCAGCACTGGAGATGCTATGGAAGAGTTATTGAAACTCTGCACAGTTTTTATCTTCCTGAGTGCCAGCAGACTTACAATAAACAGGAAACTTGCCTTTTGCTGTCTCATATTTGATCCAGACATTTGTAATGAAAGAGGTCAAGGGACTGAAGCAATTTTTTTACTTTCATAATTGACACAGCAAGCCCAGCGATGCCAGGGCTCAGCCCCGGCAAGCCCTGGCACAAATTAAGCACTGGATCCAGAAAGTGCAAAGTAAAGATCTTGTTCACTTAGCAGAACCAAAATTCAGTCCCGGGCACTGGGAAGTAGACAGTTTGCCACAATAATTAATTATGGCTTGTGTTAATACAATACAGTAATTTGGTTCGAGAGGGCAGTTGTCATGCTCAGTTGATCTGTTCATATTGGCACTAACTCAAGTTCGTTAAAATACTTTTAATGGAAAACATATTTTACTAATGAGCTTTTTCCATTGGGACATCGTTCTCTATTGTGTGAAAAATTGTCCAGAAAACTAGTCAACAAGGGACCGCAATTGCACTTACATTTTCCTCCCTCCCTGTTCTTGCTACAGAGCATGACTGGTCCATTTAATGTGTGAACTTTAGAAAACAAAAATTATCTGGCTTTAATGCAATATCTCTGAATTGCAGAAGGCTGGAGTAATTACTGCAATGCCTGCTTATGTTCTGAATTTCCTTTCATTTTGCTAAAATTAACTGAGATTTGTATGGGGACAGATGGCAATGGGATGAATACAAACTGTCTTTTGCTAAATCAAATGTATGTGCACAAATTACTTTAAAATATTTTTAAATTAAATGTGAAACTAGAAGGAGACAAGTCACACAATGTTGCCCAGGGGTGGAATTCTCCCCATCATGATGGCCAGCAGGAGGTCTATGCAGTGCTAAATTCATGTCCTCAAAATAGGGTTAAAATGGATCTTGGTGCATTAGGCCTTTTGCTATCTCTCAGTGCATGGATGATTTTTACCTTATGTGATCTGAAATTGAGACACAAATGGCAAAAGAACTGTTTCTGGATTGTTGGGACAATGTGCATGCTAATACATAAAACCCAGTTGCTGAAGATCATCAGTTGGTTCAAGAGGGCAGTTGTCATTCTTAGTTAGTCTGTCAATATTGGCAGTAGCTCAAGTTTGTAAAAATGAGTTTCATGGAAAACCTATTTTAGTAATGAGAATCTGCCATTGGGACATCATTCTCTGTTGTTGATGATCAGCTTTTCTTTAATCTTTAATCTTAAAAGAATAAACCATCTCAGGAGATACAACCATTAATAATACAAGAATGGAGGTGTTCTTGCTAAATATTTAGCATTCTGGAATCATTTCTGGATCTAAATAAGTGATCCCTTAGAACAGCATTAGCACAAAGGAAAAAGTGATGGGATGAACATGGCATTGAACCTTGGCACCAGGTCTTCCTACTTCAGGTCAGAGTTCACAGCTCAAGCCAATCTCTGCTCAGCTTTAACTATCATAGTGCTAACATCTCACTATAGCAAGCAGAATCAAGACACCCAGTAAATTTACATCAGGATTTCATTTCAGGAGCGTTTAAGTCCAGAGTTTAGGTGATGGAGTTACTTTGAAGAACAGCAGACTTTTGTTTGTTTAAAAAAAAATGTGTATGCTACAGCGGCGTATTATCGCCTAGGCCGACAAATTTGCAGGGACAGCAAATTTATAATAGCAGCATTTTTGTAATCTTGGCATCAGTGACGCCATGATTCTGCCAATCACAGCACGTATTGAAACCACCAATGACGGTGCGACACCATTTAGTAAACATACTCGCGAGAATCCCAAACATTAATAATATGACCGGAAGGAAGAAATTAAGCGGTTCTCAGTTAAAAACAAACAAACAAAAAAAGGCTATACAAAAGAAAGAAAGGGAAAATGAAATGACAGCAAAAATGCGCAAAATAGATTCCTTTGTTATCTCAGTTAGTGCTGACAGTGAGACAGAAAAAATAGTTGAAAGTAGTAGTGAAGTAAAAAGTGAAAATATTGGTGTTGATACTGAAAATATTGATGTGATTAAAGTACATATTGAAACTAACGAAGAAATTCCGGCTGCGGTTAGTGTTGAAGAAAATACTCCAAATACTAGCGTATCAGAGACTACCGGGAATCATGCTGATCTGGATATCTTTGACAATACTGCAGAGATTTGCGAATCACATCAATCAGAAATTCAATCTGACATTGAAATATCTACCATAAGTGACGACCCGGCCCAATGGATATTGAATGATGCTACAATTGAGTATTTATCAACGCACGGTATTAAACAAAATATCGACAGTGATTTTACTAACTCAGAAAGACAATATACTGATAAAATGTGTGTTCTAACAAAAAATGTGTTTGAACGACATCTTTTAAACAGTGAAGTAAAGCCACGGCAATATCTTGTATATTAGGAGAACAAAGGAACCGTGTTTTGTGCCCCATGTCGATTATTCGGAGGGCTCTCTAGTCTGGCAACGAGTGGATACCATGACTGGAAAAACATATCAGCTCGACTACGTGAACATGAAAATTCGACTGAACATAAAACATGTGTACTGACAACGGTGAGGAGAGGCGAGATATCCGGAAGAATTTATACGAATTTAAAATTTCAAATGGAAGAAGATATTATTTATTGGAGAAATGTGTTGAAGAGGATTGTAGCAGTGGTAAAGAAACTTTCAAGCAGAGGACTTGCATTTAGAGGTAAGGTGGAAAAATGTGGATCATCTTATAATGGCAATTACATGATGGCCCTTGAGCTTGTCACAGAATTCGATCCATTTTTAGCAAATCACATTGCACGTTACGGAAATGAAGGTTGAGGTAACATATCTTATCTTTCATCCTATACATGTAATGAATTTATAGAATTGATGGCTTCAAATGTGATCTCAAATATTATTAAAGAAGTAAAGAAGCCAAATATTTCTTGATAAGCATTGACTCAACTCCCGACGTATCTCATGTTGATCAATTGGCTTTTATACTGTGATATGTAAACGATGATGGCATACCAATAGAGAGGTTTCTTTGTTTTTTACCAAATACTGGCCACAAATCAGAACAGTTAGCTGATGCTGTACTTTCAACTTTTGAATTGTTATGGATTAGATATCGCAAACTGCTGTGGCCAGTCGTACGACAATGCCACTAACATGTCTGGTGTATATCGCGGGTTGTAAGCAAGAATAAAGAATATAAATCCTTATGCTGTGTTTGTGCCTTGCTCTGCGCATTCTTTAAACCTGGTTGGAGTATGTGCAGCAGAAAGTTGTCAAGAAGCATGTTCATTTTTCTTAACTGTCCAACATCTTTATTTTTTTCTTTTCATTTTTTTCTGCCTCTACTCACCAGTGGGAGATTTTACTATCTGATTTGAAGCGAGGCAGTAAAGTAATAAAAAGACTTTCTGAGACTCGATGGTCGTCTCGAGTGGAAGCTTGTCGTAATTTGAGTGAAAACTGGAATGCTATAATTAAAGCCTTAAATACAATAAAGGAAGATGCTACTGAGAAACCTGTTACATGTAATGAAGCTGCAGGCCTGCAGCGAAAACTCGATCGACTTG
This sequence comes from Natator depressus, assembly GCF_965152275.1. NCBI lineage: Eukaryota > Metazoa > Chordata > Testudines > Cheloniidae > Natator > Natator depressus. The sequence goes on from NC_134244.1 coordinate 26,482,602, forward strand.
AGGCAGCTTTTATGGCTGTATTTTGGAGCTCACTCTTGGATCGATTTCATATAACTAGCCAAAAACTGCAAAATGTTAATATTGATATACAGACAGTTGTAGAACTCTACAACTCGCTAAGAGGATACATTAACTCTATACAGGGCTTGTTTGATATGTACGAAGAGAAAGCCAAAGAAAAATCTGAAACTGATACGAATTTGACACAAGGCAAAAAGAAAGCGTAAACTTCAATCTGATGAGACACGCAAAGGTGAAGTGGAAATGTGTGGTAGAGATAAATTTAAAGTAGATACCTTTTAAACAATACTAGACCTTGTATGCTCTGAATTAAAATGCAGAAATAATGCGTATCAAGAAATTTATGGCAGATTTCAGTTTCTCTCTAACGTTACCAATACTTCAACAACAGATATAACAGTTCACGCTAAAAAATTACAGCTGTGCTACCAAGGAGATTTAGAAGAATCATTCATGAATGAGTGTCTTCCTTTTTTATCATATTTGGAAGGTGTCGAAATTCCTGAAAAATGAAAAGAAGTCAATTTTAAGATATTGCAGCCTTCTTTGAAATCGAAACATTCATTCAGTATATCCAAATATTGATATTGCCTTCCGAATGTTCGTTTGCACACCTGCTACAAACTGTTCAGCAGAACGATCATTTTCGGCATTAAAAAGGGTGAAAAACTATTTGAGGGCTAATCTCAGTTAAGAAAAATTAAACTCCCTTTCTCTCCTGACAATTGAAAAGGATCTAACAACTTCTCCAGATTATACGGAATTAATTAATAAGTTTGCCGCTCAAAGGTGTAGGCGTAAACAAATGTAACTACTTACTACTCACATACTTTTATTTCTTTTATAGTATCTACATAAAATAAAAAATAAATGTTTGATATACACTGGACCGCAGCTTGAATGTGGGGTTTTGGATCCATGCGCGGTCCCGCACTATAAGAAAATCGTGCTATATAGACGCACGTTCAAGCGAGGGTCCGCTGTACTTGTAATTTTATTTATAATAAAACTTGTAAATGTTCAATTATTTTAGTGATATTTAGATTCATTTTAGTTCAACCAAATTTGTAAAAAAACTAAAACTAGTTCATATGGGGCCAGGGGCAAAAATTATTTCAGGGCCTAGGGGCGGCAAAATCATTAATCCGCCACTGGTATGCTATATTTACAGATGTTAAGGAGCCTTCTCCTTTTGCTATACCGCTGCATCCTGGGGAATTTCTCATTAGGTTGTTTAGCAAAAGATTCTGACGAACTAATAAGCACCAGCAATAATCATACTATGGGAAGTCTATTGATTTCTTTTCCTTTTTATTAATTCCTCATAGACAGTTGTTTAATGCTGTAATTTGTGCACTTAAAGGGGAATTTTAGTGGCTCAATGTCAATTTAATTATCTCACTCATTCACTGAATAGTAATTTTGTGTTAGCTTGACCATAGCTTCCTTTAAGCTGCTGCATTTGGAAATATAATCAGATCTTTCTGTGCCTGTGCTCCCCAGATAACTCTCACAAACACACACATATGCAATTTTTTTCCTCCAGGCCTCCACACAGCTTTAAGGGCTTGTTTATTTTGGCATCTGATTCAACGCCAAATCCTGCTAGACTTACACAATTAGTCTGTAAGGTGAGCAGGATGTGGGCATAGATCTTGGCACTAGAGATGTAGATATTAATCTGCATGAAGCAAATAAGCAACGAGTGACCTCACTTTCCAGAACCCATCATGTCATCTGCTGATTTATATGTCTGAGTATGGACAGGATTAAGAAGCTTTCACATGGTGTGGATCTAATTCATATATTTACAAACAGTTTTTAAGCTGTCAAATCTCTGCTTTAAAATATTTATGCAGCTGACTGTAGATTGTTGGATTTAGGACATGCTGTGTTTTCTTTCCTCTGTCCAACACATCAGATTATCTGGGTTAATACATATCTCATTAGGGCAATGAGAAGGGCTACAGTGAATTCTTATTCCTCCTAGGGGGAGGTTCATGTCTTAACCATGTTTGCCACAATAATCTATTAGCTTCAAAACATTGCTCCAACAGGGTCAATAACTATAGATCAACCTGTTCCCTATATGAGGCAGGAATTTTTATAAATTTGGATTCAGTAACACTGATGTAGTCATTATGAATTTATGCACTGAGTCCTTGCAGGGTTGGGAGGAAATAATGTCTCTGAGAGTGTCTGTCCCCCTCCCTATCAGTAGAACCCATTTTCATAGCGCCAAGGGAAAAAGAGAGCATGCCATGCAATTCACTTCCTTCGCATAAGTCTGGATGGAAAATAGTGCGGCTTTTAAAACTGCAGCTTTCAGCGGAAGGCCTGGTCTGAACTCCAAGTCTTGGTTTGTTGTGTTCTCTCTGGACGTTCTCAGCCCTTAGAGCCTTACAAAGGGAGTCCTTTGCAGCATTCCAGAGGGAACTTTCCAGTCAATTAAAGAGCAGTAGGAGAGGCCCCAAAGAGAGTTCTGTCTAGTCCTTCCTGAAAGACGATGAGATGACTAGAGCTGGTTGAACATTTTTTTGACAGAACATTTTTCCATTGGAAAGTGCAGTTTCATCAAAATCTAAATGTCAATTTAGGAACATGTCAATTTTGGTGACATTTTCTACTGGAAAACTTCAGAACAATTTGTTTCAACTTTCTTGTTGTATTTTGATAATGTTGAAATGTTTTATGTCAGCTTTATTACTTTGTTTAATTTTATTTTGACGTTTATATTATATTTAACATTAATGTTATATTTATGTATTATATTTTAATTTATATTAAATGTTTTCATATTATCTATATGAACCAATTTGATGCTTCAAAATCTAAATCTTTTTGGAATTTGCATTTAATGGAAAATGTCAAAATTCTGACTTTTCATCCTAATTTGGGACTTTTTTTTTTTCCAAAGTATTGTAATTTCTTGCTGGATGAAAATTGCACTTTTTCATCAGCTGCGATAGTGACCATTGCATGAGGTCTCACGGGTGGGGAAGAAATGGGGAGATCCTCAGTGGCACAGCAGCCATTCAGAAATGGCTCCTCTCCCAGGATACAAAATCTTGATGATTTCTCAGTCACGTTATTATTGAGAGGTTTCAGAATAACAGCCGTGTTAGTCTGTATTCGCAAAAAGAAAAGGAGGACTTGTGGCACCTTAGAGACTAACCAATTTATTTGAGCATGAGCTTTCGTGAGCTACAGCATCCGATGAAGTGAGCTGTAGCTCACGAAAGCTCATGCTCAAATAAATTGGTTAGTCTCTAAGGTGCCACAAGTCCTCCTTTTCTTTTTGTTATTATTGAGGTAGCTGGTGAGATTTTTGGCTTAGGGAGGTGTGAAAGGTGAAGTGCAATTCATAATAAAAGGCCTCATGCTGAAACTTCCCAAACTTTACTGGGTTTATTTGAGCCTAGTAAAAAGTATAGCCGGTCTGTATCGCTGCCAATGGCTTGGAGCTTCTGAGAAAGAAGTAGAGAAGAAGAGCTGAGAAAGAAGGAGTTGGAGAAATGGTAAAAACTTCCCAGAAATATACATTTGTGCTGAAAGGCCTCTGAATACTCAGCTACCCTTTGGCAATATGCTGCAAGACAAACCAGAATGAATGGGGCTCAGTTTTTCTCTTGCCATCTTTACTTTGGCAGAGAACATGCAGAAGATAGTAAATTGCTTCTTGATTTGATTTTAAAAAATCGGATACTTTACACCAGCAATTAGTTTCTCATTATTGTAGTCCTACTTAACATCTAGATTTCAGAGATTTCTATATACAGCATCCTGTATTTTAGAAACTGGGAGATAACAGGGGTATCTATTACAGTTGAATAATTTTTTTTAAAGTTAGACTAAAGTTCATATATTTGCCTGGGATTTAAGATCTCGGCATTTGAAATGAATCAGGAATATCTTGTCTTGTTAAAACCTAACCACATTTTTTTGTGAATTTTAATGAAACACACCTTACAACTGGTTACTTATTTGTAAAAGATGCAAGCCGTATTTCTTTAAAAATTATTTTCACAGTCCAGTACAGCTGCAAATGCTCCTCTACCATGTTACCAGTATTTTCACTTTAATTGATTAGTGCTGCAGTGTTTGAATTTCACACTCTTCAGGGGGGATGTTTATTTACAAACAGATATTTTTCATTTGCAATCTTTTAAAATGTAGAAACATTTCTCTTGGTGATACCCTGTATAAATGCTTCTTTTTATTAAACTTCAGTTTGGGACCAAATTTAAATTGACAATATTGTTTTAAGTCCATAAAAAACCTTTAGTTCACCAGTCCACAAAATGATCAATAATAAGAATGATTTTCAACAACAGGTCTTAAAAACAATTGCTCTTTAAACATTCAGGTAGCATCTGTATGTGAACTGCATGGATTGCAAATGAAATTTACCTGTAGTAATTAAAATAAGGTTTTATAATTAGTTCCTTTTAAATTATTCAAAGTGAAATTACATAGAGCTACCTTGTAAAATAATGTCTGTCCTAAATGGTTTTTGAGCACAAATGCATTCCCTCCCTTATTTCATAGCAGTCGTTAAATTATTACAAGATCTGTGGGATATTTTCCATTAAGGTTTCGTAGGAAGTATAGAATGCAGCTTTTTTCTATCTTTTTTTCCTTCTTGTAAAAAAGAGAGAGAAGATCTTTCAGCACTGCATGTCTGTAGGATGTCTGGATCCAGGCCTTACTAAGGCCATCAATTTTTGTCTTTCACAGAACAGGAGCCAGTTTTCTGTCTTCACTATCTGACAAGATTACAGACATCTTCCTCGGGGGGAGGAGAGAATCACATCCACAAACACAAACTGTAAAGATCCTCTTTTCACGTTGTTGTTGTTGTCCACGTTGTCATTAATTACAACACAAAGCTTCTGATTGGGGGAATGTTATATCAGAGATGCCAAACGGTCAGCAGAACGCTAAACTCTGCAAAATGATATGCCTCATGAATTTATTGCTGGGCAAAGGTGCTGTCGTGAGAGCCTTGGAGATTGAAGTCCCTGTTTTATCCACACAAAAGGCTTATCACCAGCAGAAAGAGCGCGGAAAATGTGCCTTCACCTCTGCGAGAGAACACGACCACTTTGACAGGAGAGAGTGGTTCAGTCTCCAGGCCTATTTATCCCTTCTCCTCTCTGCTGACTTCCAACCAGAGTGAAATTAGTGCCCGGAGCCATGGTACTTTTTGTGATAGGGACCAATCCACTAGGAACCGGACTAGGGCTACCAAATCCATTTTCCACAGGTCACCAAACAGCCATCAGATTGTAAATGATATTCCAGAAAAGATACTTGCTGTTAATGTTCACTCTTAAATTGTTAAGCTTTTTAGGATAAGGACCATCTTTTTTGTTCAGTGTTTGCACAGTTCCTGGAACAATGGGGTCCTGGTCCAGGACTGGGTCTCCCAAGTGCTACCACAATACAAATACAATACAAATAATTCAGTTAACCTTTTATTATGTTAATGTCAAATGAACATAGACCAGATCTAAAATATTTTAAACCTAAAGTCAAACCACAGTGTTTATTTGTTGCCACAGTTCATTTGATCTTATATAAAACCAAAACTCCCACTGGGATTTTTTTTTGAACAAATCAGTGTAAAAGTTTCAATTATTTTAATAAATCTGGGCAGGGCTGCTTGAATATTTCATCATTGGGATTGGTAGGAGTGAAAGAGGGGGGAAAAGAAACTAAGTGAATAAATTCTGCTTCCTCTTTTCTTCTCCTTGGCCAAACCTAGTTTTTAACGTGCTTTTAAGTTTTTCCTGTTGTCATTGCCAGGCTGGCTGAGTTAGCTCTTCTGAAAACTGTGCTCTTCCCGACAGAAGAATCTGAGCCTAATTCATCCCTGAAATAACAGCACTGAAGTCAAAGGAGTTACACTAAAGATGAATTTGGCCCAGTGTTTCCAAAATGTCCATTCAGCTCAGTATGGGAACAGCAGAGGTAGGAAGCCATTAAAATCTGGTGTTACTACAGTGCATGATTGTTATTAATCACTTATATGGTGGTAGAGTTTAGAAGCCTCAGCTCAGTTGGGCCCCCTTTATGTTAGACTCTCTTCAGATACAGTACGTGACAGTCCCTGCCCCAAAGAGCTTGCAGTCTAAAAAACTAGGGGAATCAGAATGGACAGAAAATAGTTATTTATCTTCTTAAAATTTGAGATGTTGATATCAGAGGGGTCCAGGGATGCTCCTGGAAGGCATGACAAGTTTGAGTCTTCAACAGTTTTTTTTTATTGGGGTGCACGGCTCCTCTGTGTTTTCGTCACTTCATAAGTTCTTTCACCCGTCATGTTTGTTAGCTCTTCTGTTACTTGAAGTCTTTACTTCTCACTCCCTATGTGCAGATATCACATCCCCGAGGGATGCTCATTAGAGAGAACATTTTCTTTAGCTGATGCCTCTTTTCAAGCTGTCAAAGTACATGCAAATGAAATAAATCAGATAGCTTCCAGGGGGTGGTAATGTATCAACCTTCAGAAGACAGAGAAGATCAACCAGGAAGTTGTACACCCATTAAATTGTCTTTTATATAATGTGCAGGAAATGAACAGTAAAATTAGAAGGAAGATGATACTGTAAAGGACAGGTAACCAGTTACCATCAATAAACAGAAGATGCTGCTGTGATGTGATATATGACTTTTCCTTGCAGTTAAGGCATAGATTGGAGTTTTTGCCTCTGGACGACAGTGATTAAGATGCACCAGTTCATGTTACATTTGAGGCACCTGGAGAAAAGATGGTCCCTTCTACTGGAAGAGAAATGACTCTCAGAAATTGGGAAGCACATCCACAAGCTGTTTTCAGGCCCTCCTCTGCCTACGCTGGAGCATTGGCCTTGAGCCACTGCGGCCTTCCATTGCAGGCCAGGGAGCAGTGCCCAAAATTAATGTCCAGATCATCCAGTGTTGTCTTTTAAAAATGCATTTTCAATATAAATACTAAAGAATACATGTCATATTTAGTAATTATTATTATTTTATTAGCATTCATGAAGCACCCATCACTGTAATGTCTGGGTACTATTTAACATTTAGGTTTAATAGCAAATTACATTTCCTAAACGTGGGAAGGTGCACTCTGTGATCCCCTGTGGCCACAAACAATCGGTATTTAATTTTAGAGATGGAAAAGCCTAAACTGCCTAAAAATACTTATTAATCAAAAATGTTTATAAAATGCAAGGGGGATACAAATGCATTCTTTCATGAAACTCCTTGGAACCCTCCTTCAAGGTTTTGCTTGTTTCTAAGTGGTGGTGCACTAAATAATTTTGTCCCATTTAATAACAGTCCATAAAAATCATTTTTCTTCTCTCTGCTTTGCCAATTAAAGCCGCACTTGAACTCCGACAATGTGGCTTTTTCTACAGTCAGCTTCCACCATGATGGAAGACACATAAGAACAGAGACAGATAGATTAGATAGAAACTGCGATCTAAGGGCCTGATCCGATTCCTGCTGAAGTCCATGGACAGCCTTCAACTGACTTCATTGGACAGCTGACTGATGCCTAAAAGAAATGTAACTTTTTGAGCACACATATGCATAATTTTGCATGTTAAAATTGATTACTGGCAGCTTTCTCCAAAATGTGAGATAATGTTCTTGGGTGAAAATGATCTGTCCCTCACATTCTTGTGCAATAGCGAACAACAGCAGTCACCTTGTGGAGTTATAAATTAGTGCAAGAAAATAGATATACAATTGTTACTTTTGAAAATCTTGCCCTGTGGTTACACCACATTCTGTACATCTTACAGAGAGTGGAGTTAAAACTGTTTTCAACCTCCAGCTAGAAAGAGTTTCATAACTACTCAAGTCAGAAAACTGAAGGCAGTCAACAGATGTGTACAGTTTCCATGAGTGCATATCATGCTAGAATGTGTATGTCAGCGTTTGTACACATTAGATTACCACTCCTAAGTGAAAGTAATGACACTCTTCTGTCTTGATTTTCCTCCCACATTTCAGACATTTAGAGAAAGAAATGTCATTGTCAAATGTACATTGAGCAATAGGAATGGTCTGGGAAAGCAGTAGCATGCCAGTGAATTTCTCTCGTCTTGTTTGCTCTTTTATAAAACAGAAATTGCAATGACAGTCTTTCACACTATATACCCATGTGACTTTCTATACAGCAATATTTATCACCCAGCTTGATCAAAATCTTTTAAGAATACCATTGAAAAAACAGATCCTTTCTTCATATTATTTTAAGTCGAAGGTGAATCTGTCAATTGTTTTTGTTGTCAAAGTAGAGAACACCAAAGTGGTTTTAAATAGCAAATCAAAGCTGTGGTGTGGGTCTAATGCAGTGGTTTTCAAACTTTTTTTCTGGCGACTCAGTTGAAGAAAATTGTTGATGCCCACGACCCAACAGAGCTGGGGATGAGGGATTTCGGGTGTAGGAGGGGTTCAGGGCTGGGGCAGAGGGTTGGGCTGCAGGGGTCAGGGCTGTGGGATGGAGCTGGGAATGAGGGGTTCAGGGTGTGGGAGGGGGCTCAGAGCTGGGGTGTGGAGGGGGTCAGGGCTCTGGGCTGGGGTGCGGGCTCTGGGCTGGGGTGCAGGCTCTATGGTGGGACCAGGGATGAGGGGGTTGGGGTGCAGGAGGGGCTCCGGGTTGCAGGGGGGCTCACGGCTGGGGCAGCGGATTGGGGTGCAGGTTTTGGGGGTGGGCTTACCTTGGGCGGCTCCTGGTCAGCGGCACAGAGGGAGGACTAGGCCAGGCTTCCTGCCTGTCCTGGCACCGCAGACCGCGCTCCCCCCAGGAAGCAACCGGCAGCAGGTCCGGCTCCTAAGCAGAAGCGGCTCTGCGCAGCTCTTGCCTGCAGGCACTGCCCCCCACCCCCAGCCAGCTCCCATTGGCTGGGTGCTCGGGGACAGTGCCAGCGTGTGGAGCCCCGTGTTCCACCGCCTAGGAGCCGGACCCGCTGCTGGCTGCTTCCAGGGTGCAGCGCGGTGTCAGATCAGGTAGGAACTAGCCTGTCTTAGCCGGGCAGCACCACTGACAGGACTTTTAACAACCCGGTTGGCGGTGCTGACCACAGCCGCCATGACCCAGTGCCTTACATTCTGTGACCCAGTACTGGGTCTCAACCCGCAGTTTGAGAACCATTGGTTTAATGTACGTCCGTAACAGATTTCTGCTGGTAGTAGCTTGAGCCTTTAAGCTGTTTGATTTTGTTTTGTTACATAGCCCTAGGAGTGAGCTCTGTCTCCCACTAAGAAGCTTCTCCAGCCATCAGACTTTCTCCTCTGTCATTGTTCACTTAGAAAACCCTTTGATTAATTTGGCTTTATGACAAATTTGTCTTTTAACGAATAATGCAATTAAAATCAAATACAGTTGCTGCCCTAACCATCAAAAATCTGCAGCTTTGCAGGATTTAATTGAATGATATTTGATTTGCTATTTATTTCCTCCTGTTTATGGGTTTTTATCTAGAGCTAGATTTTTCTGTCATTGCAGCCATTCCAAAGTATTTCATTCGCATACAGAAGATGTGCTGAAAAATCCTGGAATTGGTCTAGATAAACACATATTCTCACTTTATGCTTTAAATTTCATCACATATCATCTTGATAGTTTATTAATAACGAGAAGGCTCTAAATCACTTTTCAGCTCCCTTCAGCCTGGGGCTGCAAGCCGCTGAAATGGCCCTCAGGATAACGTAGAACAGTATAAAGCCAGTCCAGGGTTTGCCAGAGAGCTGTGTGCTCTGGTCCTGGCTCTTCCTGCCTTCACATGTTCCCCACACATATATCTTAATTATTTGTTGGCAACTTCTGCATAATATAACAATGCTTAAGATTTAATCCCTACTTAGCACTTTGGTATGCCCCACTTAAGCCCCTTGGCATTAGCCAAATGCATCCCCATTAAGTGGAATTTTTGCTAATATTGGTAGTAAGGTATTTTTGCTAATATTGCTAAAAGTCAGGATATCTGGGTTCCATTCTTGATTCTTCCAATGGCTCTCTGTATCTCAGTTTCCCGATCTGAAAATAGGCTAATATTTTATCCACTTTGTAAAGACCTCTCAGATCTCTGGGGGGGAAATGCTATTAAGTGCTATGTCATTTATTATTACGAAAACTCTGTGAGTTCACCTACATGATCATTATCAAATTCACCTGTGATATTTAAGAAATTATTTAAGTAGCATCTTTACATGCAACAATATCACCATGTGTTCTGATTCAGTTCAATATCAAATTTAAGCAGGCTTAAGACTGGATGGTACTTGAAAAAAAGCCTCCAGGAGCAATAGTGCTGGTGAGTGTCTAGGTAATAGGGCTATCTGAGTAACTGAATATTTGCATCAGGTGCAGGTCTGAAACAAAAAAATTTCTGGTTGACCCAAAGCAAAAATGTTTCAAATTTTTCAACAAAACAAATTAAAAAAAATTCATTTGGACTTCAAGGATTATTACATTAAAAAAATTAGGAGAAATTCCAAAATGAAACCTTTTTCCAAAACAAAAGTTAAAACGTATCATTTTAGAAATGCCAAAATGATCCATTTTGACATTTTCTTTCTTTCTTTCTTTCTTTCTTTCTTTCTTTCTTTCTAACAAAAATTGTCCCAAATTCATGTTGCTTTGCTTGACCTGAATCTGCATTTTGGGAGAGGGAAGGGGAGAGGTTCTGCATGAACAATTTCACCCAGCTCTACTAGGTAACTCTTTCTCACCCAAGTCAGTACCGAACTAATGTCCCAGCGTGGCGTGACAAGGGACTATGATGCCAGATGAAATCTTTTGGATGAATTACAAAACAAGGGTCTGAATGCTCGAGTTTAGAACTCCATAGTACTCTCCATAAAAGTAGAGGTGTAAACACTGGTATTCTAGCCAAATTCTAACTCAGGTAATTGTAGACTGCCTACCTCAATTTCCCCTGCAGTTGTAATTGGATAACGGATACTTCCTTACTCCCTGTCCTAAAATATTTTGTAAACCAGCAGTTGGGCTCTATCTTCAGGTTGGAGTATTTTAGCAGTCAGCCTTGGTGACTCCTGCTTATCCCATACTTACCTTCTAAGGCTTAATTATTTGTAAAGTGCTTCAAGATTCTCAGATGACAGATGCTCTAGAAGTGACATTGTGCAGCTTTTGTTTTGGTAAGCTGAAGAATCACTAATTTCTGTGGTCTGAGAGGCTGTTTTTAAAATCTATATTCAGTTGCTTGAAAATTCTCTAATATGTGTCACATTCCTTTTCAAGCAAATATTTTCACTGGCTTCCTTTAAGATTTTGGATTAAATCTGATAACACTACTAAGCTTATTTTGCTCTGTTGAAAGAGATTACTATTAATTTACTCTTTCTTTAGAAACTGAGAGGTGCTATAATTTCTCTGCTTAAGAAGCTGTCATTTAATACATTCATCATTTCTATCTTTCTCATGTTCCTGTCTTAGATGGTTTCCAATTAATACCCTGGAGGATGAAATTCCTGCTTATTATCTTGTTATCTTTACATGCCCCTCTCATATCATCATATCACATTTAATGCTGTCATTTATATCCTGGGTATTTAGAAGGCATGTTAGTTTAAAATACTAAAAGACATGAGCTCAGAGGAAAATGAAGTTAGAAATTTTTTTGGTGAACGTAAGCAAATAGCAAGCAGAGGCTGTTGAGAAGACTCCAGAAAATAAGTTTTGATCTTAAAAGCCAAAGTTGAATTAAACTAACAACAATAATTTGTTGTGCCAAACATCTTCTATTAGATGCTTAGGGTGAGGATTTAGGGATATGAATATTAATATATTTCTAAAATATTCTTTGGTTGATCAAGATGATTTTTTACTGCATCTTGAATAGGGGATGAATTTTCAGACATATGGTCAACTGAAGTGTACTGGTAAAAAAAAATATCAACATTAATACCTCCCCCCATGTATTTATTGATTCGTACTGGTGGGCGTCAATATGAGGAAACCAAGCAGGAAAATCTTGAATTTTAACAAATGTTTGGTGAGGTAGGTAGTGTGTGTGTAGGATCATAGAGTAGTCAACAAATATCCAAGAGAATGTGACAGAAAATCCTGATTATAGTGATGGAAGAGTTTTATTGATACGACCATCTTTTTAATAAGAAAATCTTAGATTTAATGGAAAAGGCTAAGGCGGGGGAGGGGGGCAGACAGAATAAATTTGGAGATCTCAGTGGAGTACAGTATGTGACTGTGTGTGAGGAAGGAATGAGAAGGAAGTGAGGAATTTCAGTTGTTACTGACTGGGTGACCAACAGCAAGGAAGGTTGGATAGCCTGGTCATCTTGGAAACAAGAAGGTTAGGTGTTGAGGAAAGGGAAACCTAAATGTGGGGTAGAAAAGTCAAATAGTATTAGTAATATGGGGAAGCATGGCTCATGGGAAGCAACTCTTGGAGGGAGGAGGATAGAACACGTATGGTCTGGGTGGGATGACCAGACAATTTGTGGTGCTGCAACAGCTGTGGAGCAGAGCTCAGTAGTTCCACATCACAGTTACAGAGAACAATTTGAAATGAAACTTTAAATTCAGCTGAGCTGAAGCAGGATATAAAACTTGTGTTAAAATGTGAATGGATCCAAGTTGCAATGATGATTAAACTGAAGTTGCCTTTTAACTCAGATGAACTGAAGCTGCAGGTGTCATAGAGGTACTGAATGACGTGGATAAGGAGAATGATTAAGCTTTCCATACGAACACATTGGTGTTATACATCTTAGGTTTACGGACTCCTGATAAATGACTTATAAATGGTTCTAAGTGTTAAACATCCTTGTATGTTAACTGTGAATGATTTGTACTGAAAACACAAATAATTGGGAGAATTCCACATGCAGAACAACTTGAACCATTTAATGCTTAATCGTATATCTCTGTCTGTCATGAGTATATGCAAAGCAGTCATTATGCCTGTGGTCTAGTGAAGCTGCTTTGGAATTCACTGTCCTTAGGCAAGTAATCTCTGAGCTTCCTTAACTAACCTCCAACCCCTCCTGCCATTCTGTCCTATAAATCTTTCTTGTATGAATCCGGCAAAGTCGACACATTGAGTGAGGGTAAAGACAGCTGAATTACAGGTTGTCTAAAATGAGTTGAGAGAGTAGGCCGACAGTTAATCATACAGATGGGGCAACAATTTGATAGCTTTAAAGTGTAAGTATCAATAACCAGTTGTGCTATATTTGACAGATAAGATTATAATTAACTCTTTCAGGTCTTAGTATGTGAGCCATTTGGGCTAAAGCAACTGATTAAACCAAAACAGAATCAAAATAAAGCTTTGAAATTTTTAACCTGCTTTCTACAGATAAATGAACCCTGTGCTTTCCTGGGCATTTGGAAGAGAATTTCATGTATTATGTAATATACAGAAGACTAGGTAGGCTTGTGATTAGGCACTGGACTGGGACCCAGGAGATCTCTGTTCAATTCCTGGTTCTGTCACAGACTTCCAGCGTGATCTTGGACAAGCACTTTGGCTACATCTATTCTATGAGCTGGGGTGTGATTTCTAATGCTCGTACGCGTACTGGTGCTAGTGGTCACCTGAGCTAGCATGCTAAAATTAATAGTGCATCAGCAGCATGGGCTAGATGCCCCAAGTACAAACCCCCCTGCACTCCATGGGGACATACTCTGGGTGCTTATTTACCATGGCTACGCTACTATTTTTAGCATGCCAGCTCAATGAGGGGTAGAACAAGAATGTGTACAAGAGCTGGAATCACACCCCTCGCTCGTAGCGCTGACGCAGCCTTAATCTCCTGGCTTCTCGGGGTCTATCAGCACGGGAGTTGGAGGGGTAATTTCCAGTTCTAGGAGCCTTCCCCCCACTATCACTGATTGAGCTGGCGCACTAAAAATAGCATGGTTATGGTGGTGCGTGCAGCGGGATGGGCTAGCTCCCTGTGTATGTACCTTGGGTTTCAGATGGGAGCTGAACACTGGTAATGACAAACTGACACACTTGACTTGCAGGCTGAACAAGCCACTCAGCCATAAAAGAGGGGTTTAATTACTCATTTTTGAAAAACCAACACAACTTCTGATAATGAAATAACCATCCAACATGTATTCACAAGAATTAAAATATAATTAGGGGAATTTTCCTGCACAACTCCCATTAACATTATTTTCAATGGGGTTAGTCTGTCCCAGTGGTTCCCTTTCCTTCACTCTGTGGCTGACAAGGAAATCCAGGTATCTTTAGCTCAAGGCCTCTTTAAAATTCATGACCGGCTGACTGACATTCATCCAATGGGGAAGGAACTTTTCGGGCACACTAAGTTCAGAGTGTTCCCAGTCTCTTTGTCAAGCATGCAAGCACCATACGTGGCAGCTGGGCCAAGGGTTAGAGAAGCTGAGTTGTCTTTAAATACAGTGTTGTACTAAGTTTTCTGGGAGGTGCCAATTAGATGCCAGGTAAAAGGGCCCAATGCTTCCCTCGAGTTGCACTGGCGGGGAAGAGCAGGAGCGAGTATAAATGGGGCAGAAGGCTGCAAGTGAGGAAAAGTGGCTCCTATGCCTCTTCCTTCTATGTCTCTGAGCTCAGTGGGAGCACAAACCCATGTTACACAGACAAGCAGAGCATCACAGAAAGGGGCAACTCCATGTGCATGGGAACATGTCTCCTGCAGAAGCCACACTGCCAAGTCCAAAAAGCAGTACAGAAGCTGGGCACTCGTTGTTTGGAAATACCACGGGCATGAGAAGTCACTTGTAATAAACCCAAACTGATTGTTTAGTGAACAAGAGTTTAGTATGTGGAATGCAATGCAGCTTCCATTTAAGCCAATGAAATTTGGCCAATACCTTTCAAATACCTTTCAAATTCTGGCCCTAAGTTGCTAAGTCACTTCTGAAAATGGGATGTAGGCTCCTTAGTCACTAAGGTATTAAGGCCCCTAATTCCCATTAAACTCCATGGAAGTTAGGCTCCTAAATACCTTTGATGATCTGGGCCTTAGGCACATGCAAATTTTACCCATGATGGATAAACTCACAGTTGTATACGTCGCTACTGAACCCCAGTACTTTAATTTAAGAAGCTCCCAATAACAGGGATACAACATTACGAGTCATGTTGTGGAGCACTCACCCACTGTTCTGAGCACTTACTCATGGGAGTTGTCCTATTGATGTCAATGGGTCAACTTGCATGAACAAATGCTTATCAACCTAAGAACTCCACAGTTTGTCCCTAAGCAAAATGCAGATTCACTATGGCTCTGTATTCCTTCCTCTACTATGCTGGCTGTTTAGCTATAATACAATACACCACATAGAGCTCTGTCTTATCATAATCTAAAGGCACAGTGAAACTTATTAGTAAGGATCACTCAATGGACTGTTGTTTGTCTGGCCATTGCAACAGAAGGCCAAATAATGCTGTGCAATTAATGTGAGGGGACTGAGATTTTACTGGCCACTAAGTCAGATGACTGCAGGTGACCATTAGCACAGGCTTTCACAGCACTTCTGTTTCATGTTTTGTAAAGTAACTAAACTTGAAATGCTCTGTCCTCTGGAACTTTTAAGTGCACAGCAATTACATGAAATTTACTTGACTCTTTCATGTATCCTTTGAAATTTAAGTGAAGAAGAATGTAGCATTAGACGATAAGATTGATAGAATCCTCGATACGCTATGGAAGCTCAATAGCTCTGTGTTTCCTCTTTGGATTTTTCAATATTCCCATTGTTACTTTAAATTTGATAAATGTAGTGAGAGAAACAAAAAAATCCAGCCTTCCATTTGCATTATCTGAAAGAAAGATATTGTTTTACATCTTGACAGCTAAACCAAAGCTATAATTTTGATTCATGAATAAAAGCTGAAGAGTGCTACATTTAACTGCAAATAATATTTATTTGGTATATGACTGTATTTTAAAAAATAAAATATTATTTGTGTGGCAGTGGTAGTACTTCGGTAATTTATTACCAGATATAAATGAAATCCTAGTCTTGAGCATTGGTATGTAACAATGGTCTTATTCATACTGGTCTTTAAGGACTGAAAATGAGTGAGTAAATAGATTGTCCTTTGCTGTTAGAGAAAAATGAGGACTATTCTTCTCTTCTGTATATAGAAAGAGATATTACAAAAATAAAGTTGTGGGAATATTATTTTGCAGCTACAGAAATAAAAGTCACATCTACCACTGGGGGTGAACCAAAACTGTGAATGTTGGGGGTTCTCAAAATCTGGTTCCAGAGCTGAATTTTGCAAATAGTACATATCTAATAATGGGCTGAAACAAATTATTGTCTGCCTGATCCATCAAACCGATTTATCAGGCAAATCTATTGTATTTATAAGTAGCCTATTGCTTTACTATCTGAGGGCGTGATCCTATGCTTGAAGTGAATGGTAAATTTGCCATTGGCTTTAATGTTGCAGGATCAGGGCCTAAATTCCAAGATACCATAACATTCAAACATCCCCAACTTCAGGGCTCTTTGAAATCCAGACCCAAATTTGAATTTTGGTATCTGCTCCTGTCTATTTACCAAAAAATCAACAGAGTAGGACAATATGATCAATCCAAATCACTCTAATCAGAATACAAGAACTCTGAATTTTCAGGAGAGGAATAATCTGGTGGTTGTGACAATATGCAGAGGAGGTAGCCAAGATACTCCCCACTACAAATTCAACAAAAGGCCTCAAGAATAGCTAGACTAGTGGCTCTGAATTCAAATATTATTCAACTTTGGGGAATTAGAGATCTGGTTTTGGATCTGAACTTCAGATGAAATTTTCAAATGCACCTGAGTGACTTTGGAGCCTAAATCCCATTGAAAGCCATGGGATATAGGTTCCTAAGTCACTTCAAGCACGTTTAGCTCGGGTGAGTCCCTACAGTGTTTTGCTGTTGTTCAGTTTGGAATTGTCCTGCATTATGCTCATTATGCCCTTATACTGTAATCTCCTTTTGTGTGGGGGGCTACAGCTGTATTATTTTTTCAATACAGTGTATACTGGCCCAGAATGAATGAATAACCCAATCCAATGATAGTTTTGATAGTTCTCTAGTAAGACTCATAGTTTCCATCTCATTTGTGTCGCTAAAATACAGCCATACTAACATGCCAATGTAGGCATCAGCCCCTGCTGACAGTGTTCTGCTTCTGCTAACACTTTGTGCTTTTATAGATAGATAAAATATAGTATTATGAATCAATTGAGGGGCCTAATGAACTTTAAAAACTTTAATATTTAAAATAATTATCTGTGGTAGCCAAGTATTATCCCCATTTTACAGATGGGGAAAATGAGGCACTGAATTGTTCAGTGACTGGCCTAATGTCACTCAGAGAGCTGAGAACAGAAGCTAGAAATTCTCTGTAGTGCTATTTCATTATTATTATTTATTATTTATTAATTTGTTTGTTTTATTTGTTACTATAGAGCCTAAAGGTTCCTACCAGCTTTGAGGCTCCCTCCTGCTAAGCAACGTATGTGCACGTAGTAAGAGAGAGCCTTGCCCTGAAGTGCTTACAATTTAAATAAGCAAGACAGAAGTGGTCTGAGAGCAGGCCAGTGGCAGAGCTGAGAATAAACTCCTGGTCTCTTGATTCTGGTGGTCTATCCACTAGACCATGCTGCATCTCACACTGACCCAGTCCCATCCTGACTGACGTCAATGGAGTCGGGGCACTGATTTCATAGGAAGCAGGATTGAGCCACTAGTGGCTGTTAAAAGCTGAATGATGGATTCACAGTTAAACATGGACATCTGCTAATAGTCCAATGGTCAGTCATAATTATGTCCTGATTTCTAAAGTATGTCTGATAATGTCCAAATTCCTAATTGCTGGACAGGAGTGCTGGAACAATTTGTATAGTGGGGGCGCTGAGAGCCACTGAACCAAACTAAACCCTGTATAAAATGGAAACCACTTCAAGTCAGGGGGTGCTGCAGAACCCCCAGCACCATTCGTTCCAGCACCTGCGTTGCTGGACATTCCCAGCAGATGTGGTGGAAGGGATTACATTCTTCACATACTCTCCAGTGTCTATCAGACCCTGACCAACATATACAACACAGCGTGACAAGATGAGATAGGTGTGACAGAAGTGGAGTTGCTCTGTAATAATATATGAATACTGTTTGCTGACCTGGTTATTGGGATGTTTACTGTATGAACAGATTGGTTTAATTTAACAGAAAACTGTGAGGAATCAAGCTAGAAAGACAGAGTGGCTCAGGATGGCTCTAGAGAGGGAACGGAGTGTAGCTTGCCTAGTAGTGGTGACAGTACTGCTTGTATGGCACTCAGTTATTACAGCAATGCGGGGCATCTAAGTGCCTGGATAGGTAGATATGCATTTATGACTGTACTGTCTGTTTCAATAAGGAAGCACAGGCAATCTTGGTGCTGATCTGACCCAACACCACTTTATTAATAGAATTGTTTCTAACTATTCAGCCTGAGTTATCTTAAGTTTTGACAAACTTTACGAGATAAATGTTTAGAATGTAGTGCTTTTTGGCCAGATCCTTAGCTGGTGCAAATCTGTGGAGCTAAACTGACTTACACCAGATGTAAATCTGGCCCATTATTTGTATATGAGCTAGGAAATTAGCTTATATGGAGGGATGACTTGGGGTCAAAGTGAAGTGTTAGCAGTACCAGTGAACTCATTTGACAAAGGCTACCTGAGACTCTCTAGCCAAACACTTGTCTTGCGGGCTCAACAATTTGTTTCTGCTTCCATTGAAGTTCATGGCAAAACTCCCATTGACTTCAACGTGAGCAGGAGCAGACCCTTTAATTATGAAAATTTGAAGCTACTTTTTGATTAATAAATTTCACAGTTAGTACAATTTCTTCACTATTGTCAATTATATTATGCTGGTAAAATATGCTTGCAAAGTGCAGGAAACTTGCTTCACACACTTTTTAAAAAAATCCCTGCCATTAAGCCTATTGGCAGTTAAAGTATATGCATCTTTTTAGACTAACATGATAAAATATTCTTGGGTGAGTTAGAAAAGCAATTTAGCACTTTTTTTCAAATATAAAGAGGACAGTGACCAACTGTTCTCCGTGTCCACTAAGGGTATGACAAGAAGTAATTGGCTTAGTTTGCAGCAACAGAGATTTAGGTTAAATGTTAGGAAAAACTTTCTAACTATAGGGATAGTTAAGCACTGAAACAGGCTTCCCAGAGAGGTTGTGGACAGCCCCCATCATTGGAGATATTTAAAAACAGGTTGGACAAAACCTCCCAGGGATGGTCTAGGTTTACTTGGTCCTGCCTTAGCAGAGGAGGATAGACTAGGTGATCCGTTGAGATCCCTTCCAAACCATTATTTGTATGATTCTATACTTTGGATTGTCTGACTCCTCTCAGGGACTTTTCATAGCTTGATTGTCATAAAGCCCAATGATGCCCAAGAGCACTATTGTACCATTAGTTTTTCTGATTCCTTCCTTTGCGGATCTCTCTGCTCTCATTTGCTTCCACACAAAATGTCTCACAAAATGTGAGGTTTGGGGGTTCAACCCAGCCAGTAAGGGGTTTTGTCACCAGCTGCCCTGCAACTCTGGGTGCCTTAAATGTTATGCTGCTGTGGCTCACAGCCCGGACACCAACAGCGAGCAGACAGCATGCAAGTCACATCCTGGCTTCCACCACCCAGTTACTGTTTGCAGAGTGACCCTAACATCCGCCAGTCCTGAATTCCCCCCCAAAATGTCTCCTTGCAGTGTCCAGCCCTTTCCTGGAACACTTATGGAAGTTATTAATATTGCTGTTTCTTTAAAGAGACAGAAACAGCAGCTAGTTATCTTGACTGTAGTTAACAGTCACTTCAATTCAATCAAAGCAGTGGGATGGTTTAGATGAAAAGTAACCTGAATTTATTTTATCAAAAAGCGAGAGGTTTTAAGTGAGTTCAAGTCTAAGGTATAGAGACAGAAAGGATTACAAAGGGACAGAAGTAAAAATACGCTTTTTAATGGCGAAGACCTAACATCATAAGCTACAGTCTTTGGTCAAGGTAGTTTCCTCTCCAATCTTCCATGTCCATCAACAACTGACTGGTTCTTAGTCAGGATCCCCACAGAGGCCATGGCACTGGCTTTCCTTGTCTCCTCAGATAAAGGATAAACCAGAAGCTCTCTGCCCCTCTCTTTATAGTCCAGTAAAACTTTGAAAAGTATCTCTCTCGAAGTTCATTGACCCTGCTTCAAGAGGCAGGAAGGCTTCCTAGGGAGTGCAGTCTCCATCCCTTGTTGAGATTGTTAAGTGATCACTTTTCTCCCCACCGGCTTTCCTGATGGTTTTGTTTGCCTGGCATGCAAATGTGCTTTTCTTTGTCTTTGGTCATACCTTGCTCAATTTACATGGGAGACACATTCAAGGAGCAGAACCGCATTCCTTTGTCTGGAAAAAAAATCCTGTTTATCAACTCCCCCTGACTTGCCTGGTTTAAACATGTTTCAGCCATAATTCCAGCATATCTATATAATCCTTTATGGGTTGCCCATACATACATCATGCAAGAATATTAATGATCAGTGAGTTATTAGTTTTCCAGTGACCTATTAAATGACACCTTTTAGATATAGATTATAAAAATAGTGAGTTGGGGTATAGCCAGCTGAAACTCAGTCCTAGTTACCAGGAAGCCCCTTGACTTCTGGCACAGTGATGCTCTTAGGGTCACAGTGCCAAAGGACATTTACATCCCAGTTACCTTTATAGTTTTCTATGGTGCCCACAGCAACACAGTCTAAGTTGTGGTAGTCTGAAATACCCATGAATGTTGCATATCTTCCTTCCATCCACTTCAAGCTGCCACAGGTTTGACTGGGATAGTCCTGTTTAAAAGACCATTGTCCTATAGTACCTAGCCAGTTGAACACAAACTATCCAGTTTAATCCCTAAGAACAAGAGCAACGAGGAGTGGAGCAACAAAGCTGAGGCGATGTGTCTTTGGCAGGTTGATATGGTATTAGCAATCAATGATAGAGCCAAAGAGGAGAATTAAGCTGATTGTGTCCTGCCAGCTTTATAAGATCCTCAAACCTGTGTTTGGCAACTGATGTGAAAAGAGTGTCAGGGATGCAGGAACAAAGTCCCTGCCTCAGCACTTTTCTTATTTATAGCAAGGCAAAACATCATTCCTCAGGATTATTTTGTGCCCTCACCTAGAACAGGGAAGTATGTGGTATTGATGCTTCCTGCAGAAGAGCTGCCACTTGCAATGGTGCCCATTGAGAGCCTACACTGCCTGCCACCTATTTGCTGGGGCAAAGTTATAACTAGCTAGTTAGTGAGTATCCCATTATCCTAAAAATGGAAACATTTCTGGCAGGCAAGATAGTATTCATTCTGCATTCGTTCTTCGTATGAATGTGAAGAACAAGATTTCCAGTTCAAACATCCTTCTACCCGCTGTTCAGTTATGGCTGGGGAGCTGCCCCATGGTTTATAGAATAGCAATCTGAATCAGATGTGGGGGCAGCAGTGTTAGGACAGGGTGCAGATTAAAACAAGTCCTTATCCACTTTTGTGTCTTTGCAACAGGTCCCTGGGAAACAACTCAAAATAAGTCTCTATATCTTGGCTGCCTTTTGGCAGAAAAGTTCTAGTGGCAGATGTTACCAGGCACCGGCTCCTTCTGAGTCTGAACCAGATGCTTAGTTTACATTGATTTTTTGATAGATTCATACTGATTGTGTGGTATTAGGGTTCCCATATGGTTACAAAACTCTATACAACAAACAGCTACACACTAGTCTGATAGGGAGAGGGCCTTTGGGAGGGACAGAACCACCCTCAGTTGGTGCAGGGTAGGTTGTATAGCTCAGGCTGGAGTTTTTGTGTGCTCTTGTTATGTAAAATCATTTTACTTTGCTTCTCTTGCAACCCATCACTCTGAAGCCTCGGGAATGAAGCCCTGATGAGAAAAACTCACTGACTAAAGGAATGCTCTTTTTTTGCTGAACTAGCTGATCCACTCTGCCACCTTACACTGTAATCGTATAATCTGATAAACCAACATGTCTGGAGATCCTCCAATTGTTAAAATTTCTTAATGACCTAAATATGCTGAAGGCTGGTGGGAAGGGGAACCTTTGTAAAACAAGCAAAGAGAATTTGAGAATGGACAGCAAGGAGTCGGATAACAGTGCTGGAGGCTGACTTTTTAAAAACACATGCAACTCCTGGGATAGGACAATTATATTAATATCCAGGGTTTGAATTTAAAATGTAGAAATCTAGAAATTCCCCCAACCCATATTATATGGCCCAAGTTATTCTCACAGTGGGTCATGATTCTAATATTCTATTCTCTTTATATGTGCAGAATTCCCCCTGGATGCCAACGGAAAATCCACATGCACAGGGAGATCAGAATGTCAGTGTTGTAACCTGGCACTTAGAATTTTGCTTTAGATTAAATTCAGCCCAGGTGAAACGCCAAAGATGATAGATTTAGAAATAGCTATGTCATCTACACACACTCATGAAAATAATGTTTACTTAGATTAGATTGTGTTTACATCAAGTAAAGATCAAAGAGACTCGGGGCCAGATTTTCAAAAGAGCTCAATAGCTCCCATGGGAGCTCAAGGGTGCTGAGCCCTTTTGAAAATCAGGCCATTTCATGGAGGTGTCTAAATGGGAGACGAAGTAATCTGTAGGAAGAAATAAAGTGATTATTAGCTGAAAGACTGGGGTTTTTCACCTTCCTCTGCAGGACATGAGTGCAGGTAACTTGCAAGGATTATCTGAGCATCTGTTACTTAATCATTTCTCTGCCATTGCAGGGGGTCTCAGGCACTGGTGCACCTCAGTTTGTCCTATTGTCTGCCTGTGGCACACAATAATCTAGTTGCCTGTGGTCTGATTGGACTATAGTGTAATTTCAGTTGTTGGGTTTAGAGGGCAAGTGCTGAGTGGTGTTGGTGGTCTGTGATATACAGTAGGTCAGACTAGATGATCTGATGGTCCCTTCTGGCCCTAAACTCCATGACTATGGTAGAGGTGAATAGGTGGAGAGAATTTCATATTTTAAATTATGTTGCATTGTATTGATCCGAGATTGTTCACTCTTTCGTATTCTCAGTCATCAGTCTGGCTATAGCCACCTCTCGGAGGAAGATGCATCATCAAAGAGTAACAGCCTAACCATCTCACGTAACCCTCTCTTACCTTTCTTTGCACCTAAATTATTGACTTACATGCTGAAGGTCTCACACAGGTGCCTCTCTGATTCCCAGTGTTGGGAATTCCTTCTGTTGTAATTGAAAATTTCCCACCCCATTTTAGCAAGAAAACCCAGTATTATCACTTTTAAATAACTTGGAGACACTGTGGTTAAAAAAAAAATTCACAGCAAGTATGTGGAGCTCATCTTCCTGGGACGGATACTTTTCCTCGTCTGTTCATGGGGTTGCTGCTGTGACCTTTCCTTCTGTGCCCGGAGTGGTCGTGGAGCTAGACAGTTGTGTGTGCCTTTCCTTTTGTAAATCTGTCCTAAGAGAAGCTTGATGCACAAGCTGGTATAGAAATAGCTCTGTAACAAATGGGCAGACTTTATCTCTTAACTTTTCTCTTCTCTCCTTCATCCTCCCTTTGTGCCTCAGAATCCTCTTTCCTTTGTCCTTTTTGCTCCTTCCTCTTGGCTAGACTTCAGTAATTGGAATAGTCTCCTATGCCCTGCTCCAAAGTCCACTGAAGTCAATGGGGATCTCTCAATTGACTCTGATAAGCTTTTGAACAGACAGTCACTTCTTATCCATGTAAATTTGGTGTCTATGAACTTTTATTGTTGAAAACGGTTTACTTTGAAGTAAAGACTCATTAAACTGAAATTATGGAAAGAGTTGTTTACACTAAAGGGACAAATCCCACAGAATTTAAGTTTCCTGCACAAATCCTTTTTGTGTCCCCCATTTGAGGTCTTTGTCACACATTGTATCTCATGTCTGGGCCGTGGCAGGTGGAGAGCTGGAATTCCAGGTATCCTTTCTGCCTTGTTTTCACCAGTGATTTCCTCACTCTTCCTTATTTACTGGAACTGTTGTCCTGGGTCTCATCTTGCCTTTGTCTTGCCTATCATATCTTTGGGGCAAGGAACATGCCTTCCTCTGTTTGCAAAGAGCTATGCAAATTTACAGCACTGTAGAAATGACTACTAATAACAGGGCTGCCAACTGACATGCATTGGGTGTGACACTCACACATTTCCCCCCTATCCTTCAGTAACACTTGTGTGTAGTCCCACTGAAATATCATGTATCAAGCCAGGACACAGGTAGGCGGTGGGGTTTCCCCTGCACCTTGCCATGCCACTGCGAGCCACTGTAGACAATTAACTGCAGGCAAACCACACTCTCTCTCCTCTTCTGCCCTCGCTGCTCCCCTGCTGTCACCTCCTAACTAGCATAGAGTAGTGGGCACCTGGTGGAGGGATGTGAGGTGGCCGCCACAGTGCCCAGCAGCAAAGACTTGAGAGGTTGAAGTGGGAGACAGACTAGAAAGACAGGAGATTAAGACAAGAGGCAGAATGAGGATGTCACAGCATTCTGGGGGTGAAATTCAGACCAGTAAGGGGTCGTGTCCCTGCTTGCCCTGCAACCCTGGGTGCCTTACAATGCTATGCTGTTATAGCGCCCAGCCTGGGATGCTCACAGCCAGCCTACAAGCATGCAGGTCAGACCCTGAGTGTCTGTGCTAGAAAGCCCTGGCACAGCAGCACTGACCCTAGCAGAAGGTACAGGCTTAGTTCAAGATGGTTTCTCTCACCAATCTTTCTTCTTTCCAGCCATGGCTGACTTCCCCTCAGTCAGGACCTTCTACAGAAGTACAAGAGGC
Source organism: Natator depressus (assembly GCF_965152275.1). NCBI lineage: Eukaryota > Metazoa > Chordata > Testudines > Cheloniidae > Natator > Natator depressus. Next base: position 26,507,502 of record NC_134244.1, read on the forward strand.
TGGTTTCCCTTGTCTTCCTAGGTGAAAGATCTTTGCCTAAGCAGGTTTCTCACTATATTCAGTTTCCAGAGACTTCAATCCCCCGCCCCCTCGGGTTGAAGGACGCATCTTTCTCAGCTTGCAAGAACTCTGTTCCCTAGTGTCTGTCTGGTGAGGGATGCCAAAATGGCTTCCTGTCTTTGCTAATATCTTCCAAAGTCCAATGACCTTGTTTCAAGAGGCAGGATGACCTCATGCTGGTTTTTGCGTTCCTATGGGCTTCCCATCCTCCTGCATACAACTGGGGCTTCCATTGCTTTGATGTCACCATGCTTAATTTACATAGGAGACAGGTAAATAGTTGTGGTGCTCTCTCCTGTCTGAGACTGATCTGTTTATCCCTTTGTTTGAACACAGATTGTAAAGCCTAATATCAAGGAGTATCCATAATTCCTTATACAGTATAGTATTTTATGATGATATTAATCACCAGTGTGTCATAGGCTTTCATCAAACATCTCACTTGATGATAAGCTTTAATTATGCAATAATGTTGTATACAGTCAATTGATTCAAATGCTTATCACTTGGGGTTCAGAACCCCTGTCTTTATAGCCCAGATAAAGTTTCTCTTTCTGGCTGGAAGTTCTCTCCTCCTCCACTTGTTAGTTTGATGGCTTTGTTTACCTAATATGTAAATGGACCTTCGTTGTCTCTGCCTGATGACTGGGCTGGTCAGAGATGCAGATAGAGAGACAAGGTGGGTGAGGTAATATTTTTTGTTGGGCCAACTTCTGTTGGTGAGAGAGAGAAACTTTCAAGCTTACACAGAGCTCTTCTTCAGGTCTGAGAAAGGTACTGGGAGTGTCACTGTTAAATACAAAGTTAACACACATTTCATGGGACCATTCAAGGTGAAGTGGCCCATTAACAGCCCTCCTGGTCGTGGGTGGGGGAGGCAGCTGGGGTGTGGTTGTTAGTGGGTTATAATCCCCTTCTTTCTCCTCCCCCCCCGCACCATGATTGGAGGGGTGCTAACCTCACCTTGAATGGTCCCTTGAAGTGTGTGTTAATTATTTAACTGCAGCAAGTTTCTCCCCGATAATTCCCTAAGCTCCAGGCTTTATCACAACAAGCCCTACTTTCCCTTTTAATGTGCCAGCCAGCTTGGTAGCAGTACTTGGCTTTGGAGGAAAAAAAGAGGTGATTGCTCCACTCTGGGCCTAGAAATGGATTTTAAGCCCTATATGCATGCCCTCTGCTGGCTGGTAAACACAGTCAATAAGCCTGGCTGTGGAGGGGGAGTGCCATAACGGGGAAAAAACTAGGGAAGAAGAGAGTTGGAAAATGTTGGTTTGGGAACTTCATCGCTCCCAGAATGACAAGGTGACTTTGGGAAGAAGAAACACCAGCACAAAACACCCCTGGACCCTGAAAAAACAAACCTCCATGAGATTAATGCTACATCATTTTATTTTGTTACAGTGTTTTGATATATAAAAGCCTTACAGGATTTTGGATAATAAGGGGGATTAGAGAGTAACGTTCCCACAATACTGCCGACAGAAGCAAGGCTGCTTATTACAGTTGTTTGTTTTATAGATCAGTATCTCTAACGTGGAAAACATGTTTGTTTTCTTTAACACATGCTAGCACCGTTTGAAACTGTGGTGCAGTTTTTGCAAATGCAGCAGTCTATGGAATTCAGGATGTACTGGAGAGTGAGCAAATCCACTGTAAAACAGCAACATTTCAACAATGATGCTTTACAGTTGCTATACAGCACCTTTCACCTGAGGATTTCAAAGCTCTTTACACACACTAAGTCTCACAAAACCCCAATTATACCCTTTGTACAGATTCGTGAGCTTAGGCATTCAAATTATTTTTGCAAGGTCACATAGTGAATAGAGGTGGGCCTAAGCCAAAAACCTAGATCCAACCATCCCAAGCTTAGGGAGCTTGAGAATCCTGATCAAATCTTTGAGGCTTGGGCTCATGTTTAATAGCAAGTCAATCGCAGTCAAGAATAGAGACCAGAGTCTTGACTCTCAGGATCTGCTTTGACCATTAGAAAACTCTGCCTCATTCTATATTTGTAAGTTATAAATTTTTGCGCAGACTGTCAGACTCAGTGGAACTATGCCAGTTTGCACCAGCTGAGGATCTGATCCTTTGCCTTTCAAGGTATAGTTCTGTAATTTTTTTGTAGTCTATTTAACTCTTATTTTATTAGAAACAAGAATATAGTAGACAAGTTGCCTTATATCTCATTGTATCTGAAAGCAACTATACCATGATCCTTCTTGATGAACCCCTCCAGTGGACCTCACTAGCCTGGTGTTGCTAGTACAGTATATTTTGTTTCTTTCATTACTATATTGTTTAAAGTCATGTATTTAGCACAGTACTTGTGTATCTTCTGTTCGCAATTGTGGCTTTTGTTTTATATTTAAATTTTTCATTAGGAAGTGTCAGCATGAAAAAGAAGGTGTGCTCATTGTTGTTCTCTAGGATGTGGTTGTTGTCATCTCTGTTGTGGTTGCTGATATTCCAGCCTTCTGACCTTTCAGGGTGAGTACACAACTTCTGGCCTCAATCCTGCATTCTTTCTGTAACCCACATTTCCTCAATGAGAGTTTGTATCTCCCTCTAGTTGCTGGTCCACATAACCTATTAATGAGTCTGCTACAGCTGCCAGAGAAGGGATCTGGCTCCCAATCCAGAAAAGTACTTAAGCACGTGTGTAAATTTAAACATGTGAGCAGTGCCATTGACTTTGATCCATTTTCTCTAGCGTGAGCATAGAAACAGGGACAAAGACCTTTGTGGCATTGTGTATATCAGGGGTCGGCAACCTTTCAGAAGTGGTGTGCCGAGTCTTCATTTATTCACTTCAATTTAAGGCTTCGCGTGCCAGTAATACATTTTAACATTTTTTAGAAGGTCTCTCTCTATAAGTCTATATATTATATAACTAAACTATTGTCGTATGTAAAGTAAACAAGGTTTTCAAAATGTTTAAGAAGCTTCATTTAAAATTAAATTAAAATGCTGATCTTACGCCACCGGCCCGCTCAGCCCGCTGCCAGCCTGGGGTTCCATTCACCTAGGCCAGCAGCCGGCTGAGCGGGGCCTGTGGCCGGGACTCTGGCTGGCAAGGGGCTGGTAGCCAGAAGCCCAGACCGACAGCGGGCTGAGTGGCACTGGTGGCTGGGACCTCAGACCAGCAGTGGGCTGAGCGGCTTAGTCCGCTGCCACTCAGCCTGCTGCTGGCCTGGGGTTCTGTCTGCCGGCTCCTGCCAGCCAAGGTCCTGGCTACCAGCCCTGCTCAGCCCGCTACCGGTCTGGGATCCCGGCCCTGCCCACATAGAGTGGGTACCTACCTTCTCCCTGGTTCTAGCCCATTCTCTTCCTCTCTCTCTGCACTGAGCTGAGGGTGGGAATGCACTGAGCACAGGGCTGGGGGTGAAGGAGCAGGCTGGGGCTTGGAGTGTAAGGTCTGGCCAGGAGCTAGAATGAGGGAGGGGGCTCAGGGTTGGGGTTTGGGTGTGGAGTGCTTACCTGGGCAGCTCCCATTTGGTGTGAGAGGTGCAGGAGCTCCCGTTTGGTGCTAAGGGTGGGGGTGGGAATGGGAATGTGGGGGGTGCAAGAGTCAGGACATATGGTGTGAAGGGGCTGGGTATGTGTGGGGGGTGCAGGAGTCAGGACAGGGGGCTGAGGGCATGTGAGGGGGGTGCAGGAGTCAGGGCATGGTGTGTGTGGGGGGCTGGGTATGTGTGTGGGGAACTGGAGTCAGGGCTGGAGTCGTGGGAGGATGCAGGGGCCAAGGCAGAGGGCTGGGTGTGTGTGAGCTGGGTGCAGGGGTCAGGGCAAAAGGCTGGGGTCGTAGGGGGGTGTAGGGGTCAGGGCAGAGGGCTGGGGGTGTGGGCTAGGGTCGTGGGAGTGGTCCCAGCCCGCTGCCCAGAGCAGCTCACAGCAGGGGGCTGGAGAGGGTATGCCCTGATTCCACCCCCCTTCCCCAAGGCCCTGCCCCCACCTCTTCTCCATCTCCTCCCCAGAGCAGGAGCAGCGAGCTGCGGGTCTGCTTCTCCCCCTCCTCTCAAGGGCCATCAGCTGATGGGAGGCAGGGAGGAAGAGGAGGAGGGGCAGGAACCCAGTGCTCTGGGGGAAGAGGCAGGGGAGAGGGGACCTTGCCTGCCCTGCAGCAGGAGCCAGCAGGACCAAGCTTCTTCACCCTGCCTGGGGGGGTTGGGGGAGCGGAGAAGAGCGGGCCGGGGCGGGCAGGATTTTTAATGGCACGCTGCTGCCTGCCCAGGTCCCGGCCTGGGTTCGGCAGCGGGCTGAGCGGGGCCAGCAGCTGGGACCCAGCAGGCAGCAGCGTGCCATTAAAAATCGGCTCACGTGCCGTCTTTGGCACGTGTGCCATAGGTTGCCGACCCACGGTGTATATGAATAGTGCACGGAATGTGGATGAGTAGAGCCCATCCTTGTTAATCTATGTTCTAGTTTAATGTGCCAGCCTTTCCCAATGTCATGAGCTAATTCTGAATTTAGCATTCATGTTTCTTAAATATGGAGTTTGTATTTCATTATATTGTGCGTGGGAGTAAACAGCAATTTCAAGTTTCAGAATAGAAAGATGCTGAAAATAAAATCTAACACAGCCAGCTGTCAATATATTATACTGAGAGCAGGGCCATTTCTGGTGGTGGTAAATTACCTAAAGGTTTCACAGAGTCTGGAAAAGAATATGAAATGAGCTCTAGTGCTGGTTTCTCTTGCACTGAAGTAATAAATCTTTTCAAACATTTCTGAGGTGAGATGAGATTTATACCAGAGATTATTAGAAGGTTACCTGTAATTTCTTCCTGAAGCACTGACAACCAGAAGGATATTAATACCTAGCACTTTTAATAATGCCATTCGTTCAAGGAGTGGACAGCATTCCACATAAAATAATTAGCAAATGAATCACCAACATTTTGCACAGCTATGTGTAATGGATGAGATTCCCCTACAGCTACTTTGTGCCACTGGCTGAGGATTCGCCCAGGTGGTAAACAGTAGCTCTGAGGTCATGCTGGAAAGAAAGTGACACGGCCAGTATGTTTCACACATTTGCACTCTCCAGTTGCCAGAATGCCCTCATGGGACACAGACAGCTGGGGATCAAGCCCCTCTGACTTGCACAGAGAACTGGACCAGTCTGCAGTTGGCCCCACAGTGCAGGGTGTAAAGCCACTTTTGCCACACTAGGCTGCACTGAGAACAGCTTGGAGGTACCCCAAGATCAGGGCCATAATGTTTGATCCAGCAGTCTTAGCAGAACCAAAATGCCCATTGAAGAGAGGGTTTTGTTTGTGAAAGGACTACAGGATCATGTCCTATGTGTTCTAAAAATAAAACAAACATTTGTATTATTGCTTATTTAATTATTGACATGTTTCTGTAGTATCTGGCTGGTGAATCTTGCCCATATGCTCAGGGTTTATCTGATCGCCATATTTGGGGTCGGGAAGGAATTTTCCTCCAGGGCAGACTGGAAGAGGCCCTGGAGGTTTTTCACCTTCCTCTGTAGCATGGGGCACGGGTCACTTGCTGGAGGATTCTCTGCTCCTTGAAGTCTTTAAACTATGATTTGAGGACTTCAATAGCACAGATATAGGTGTGAGGTTTTTTGCAGGAGTGGTGGGTGAAATTCTGTGGCCTGCGTTGTGCAGGAGGTCAGACTAGATGATCATAATGGTCCCTTCTGACCTAAATATCTATGAATCTATGTCAATAGCACCAAAGATCTTTTTCTGTCATTTAGGTGCGTTACACACATTTTGAAGTACTGCTTATAAACCCGAGAATGAGTCTTAGGGTATGCTGTTTTGTCAGGTACACTATATAAATTATTTAAAAAATCCTGGATCATTACATATTTACCAGGCAATTGGATTAGTTACTGAATAATGAATATACAGTATATATTTTATAACCTCTCAAGTCAAATTATATTCCCGCTGTTATGATATTTATAACTAGGAAATTGATTCCTATTAAATCAGTGGAGCTTCTCTGACTACTTGTGCTATTTTATTATTAAAAGCAGGATGATACTTGCTCATGTTTCCTGTGTGGCTTTCTATTTTATGTACTTAAAAGGGGTATGGAGTTTAGAAGAGTATATGTTCATTATGCTGTGTAAAGTTTTGTTTCTGTTGAACTGAAGCAAAGACTCATTGCAGACATTTTCCTGTTGCAATTAAACTCTCACTTGAGATTATCAGAGGAAAAGGATTGCTTCCATATGTTTCCTTCACATACTCTTATGCATCTTGAAAGCTAAAACTTGTGATTGATTTCAGTGGCTTGATATTACTTTATTCAATCTATATGAAATCACTGTTCTGATAACAATTCAATATCTTTAATGCAAACTGTTGATTGGCAAACTGATTAAAATATTATGCATTTTTACTTTTCAGAAAAGGGCTGGTTAAGTCTCATTGCTTTGAATTTTTCAGGTAGGTTCATAACTGAATTCCTAAATCTAAACCTAGCTTTCTAGCTGTAGTGCTCAGTTGGCACCAGAACTGGTATGGACCTATTTTCCTGTTCTGGTTCAGATATAGCCAAAACCTCAAAAGGACACAAGATGCTCAAAATGGCAAATATTTTATCAGAACAGCTTATCTTCTGAGATGCCCTGTGTCTGTGGGCCAAAATGTAGGACCACTAAACCAGCTGCTCAGAGGTTCTAGGTAATAGGACATATCCTGTTTAGCTGCCTGAGCAAAATGTCAGCACCCAATAAATAATAATAATGATGAATAGTAATACATTAATATTTTATTATGGAGAATTATTCTGAATATGAAATGGCGCGATGCTCCTAAGAAGGGATGGATTATTAGGGCACAATCCAGTGCTCACTGAAGTCAATGGAAGGACCACACTGACCCAAGCACATGGGTAAACACATGAAGTCATGTGTATTTGCAAATGGATACTTACACATAGAAAAGTGAATATGGCAGATTTCAACAATAACCACAAGTTTTGTCTTTCACTATTCACTCCTGACTCTTGTTCATTCTTGTCCACTTGCTGTTCTATGTTCATGAACATTCATGTGAATGGGATTTTGTTTGTATGATTGTTTGGGAATGGCTGTTCTTCATAGGAGTACCCTGATTCACAGGAGAATATGCCTGAACAAGAATATTCTCCCAGAGCTAATTGTAATTTATTGTTCTGCTATTTAAATATTTCTAGTCATCCAGCTGGGGATTAGAAACAGCAATACCATGTGACATAGTTGACCAGTCATGCACTATGAATAGCAAATAATCACTATGAACATTTTGCAAATAACCCACAGACTGAAAATTGTTATTTTAAAGTATGTAGTGAATAGTTTGAAGTAATGACTATATTTTCAGAAATTAGGAGAGGTTAGCAGATGATTCACAAGTAGAAAAAAAGGGACTAAATGCCTAACAAATAGTATTCAAAATCTCACCAGCTCTATCCCCAGACCACTCATGCCACAAAAAGATTCCAGCACTGTGAAAGAAAGATGCAGATTTGTTTATATAATTGTATGCCTACTGTATCTCTTCGATATGGACTGGTAGGCCTATTCTGTTCCAACCTACTATATTAGCATAATAACTGGCTTAAATCTGGACTATTCAGCTTTAAAATATGAATCCCTGAAGTCTACCCCATTCTCTCTGATGGAGTAAAAGTTCTCTTTAGCTAGTTTAAGATCCATTTAAAGAAGAAATGAAGAAAACAATGATGCAATCTTGGAGTGACATCTCGTAATGAGACCTCCTGAGCCTTTCCAAAGTTTCTCATTAACTTGCACCAAATGCAGATTTTAGAATTACAAAAGGATTTTCTCCCATAGCTCATAATGGTCTCTGCTTAGAGTATACGACATTGTCTCATTCTTTTTGGCATGTTCCCAAAGCAGCTTCTTTTGGTAAGCTACAATCACTGGGAGGAGATATTGTAGGAAGAACAAAGTACAGTTTTTCCAGAGGAAATAATGATCCTCTATGGGATTTCAAAGAAAACCTGCACAATCAGCAAATAATGTTTAAGAAGCTAGGAAAACCAGAGATGTTATTTTGGAGTGTTTAATATCTAAACTTTAAAGATGGTGAAAAGTGTTTTGAAGTGTTTTGTTCTTTGTTTTTCCTCTTATTTTATTAAATTCAAAGCCTTTCATCCCCTACACTAAATATATGGCAACATCACATCAGAGCCCAGCAAAACTGTAATGTTCACTAGCATGAACAATGACTGTAGTTCCACTACAGATGCATTTTTGTCACGCCACCGTTCCAGGTCTTCAGATTTTTTTCTCTCACATGATAATGTAGTATAGAAAAGAGAACGTGAAAAAGAAACTTACTGTTAAAAACAAAGGTAACTAACTTTTTGACAGAGTTTTTGGTATTCTAAATGGAAGTATAATAAAAGTATGACCCAAAAGCAGGAGAGAGACAAAAGAAGAGCAGGGATTTTCTTTATAATTAAATCCCATGCACCAAAGGTGACCAAAGGGTATGTAAGCTCTGATGAATAGGAAAGTTTACACCTGTTTTAGGACCCGAACCAACATCCACAGAAGTCAGTGGGAGTAATTACATTGATTTCAATGGACATTGGATCTGGCCCTTAATAATACTTCATGTCTAGCTACAAATCAAACAAGAGCCCTATGGTTTCCTTCACTCTGGAGCACAGAGCAGAACAAATGGTAGTAAAAAGGGGTGAAAGTATCTCAGAATTAGTGGTGGTTGTATGTATGTGTTGGAGAGGAGGGCTGTTTGTGATCTGTTTGCCCCCTTCCCAGGAGCCTACAAAGCCTCTTTGTGCTCAAACGGCATGGCTGGGGCTCTGTGGGATTTGGAAGGAATTGTGTTTGGGATAGGCAGGAGGAAGAGGCATTTACACAACACACACTCCTCAACCAGTGACAGCTTTCCAAACAAATCCCTGTTCTAGTTTAGTGTTGCTCTTTAGAGACGAGGGGAGCACACAGATTTGGCAGGGGCAGAAGGGAAAAGGGATAGAGCCAATGGCAACATGGCTTTGTCCAGAGAAAGGGAACCCATGACTCTGAGACTGGAGCCTGATTTCCCTGAGGACCTAGAGCTCTGTGGGATTGCAGGCTGCATCCCTTGTCTAGCTCATCTGCATTGCCTGATACCCCTCTCCAAGGAAGGGAGGCTGTTACTTGAAAGCCATGTCAATTTCAGATTACTACTTCTGTGGGGGCGGAGGGAGGGGAAGGAAAGGTTGGCATTAGACTCAAGATTGTGTTGCAGACTTTTCTTTGTATGTGCATTTCCACAGTACTGAATTAAGCACCCATCTCTGACTACTTGAAGAATCATTATAATATATATATTTATAACAAATTGCCAGAGAATTTCCTCAAAAATCTCTTACATTTAAGAGACCAAAGTGTCATCTATAAACACAGCAGGCATCAGAACAAGGTATGGGCATCATTCACCCCAATTACTTTGGTGTAAAGATTAGAGACAGGCAAAATAATGGATACCAATTACCTAACTTTATCCAAAGACATTGTGATGGTCCAAGACTTGCTATCAGTGGCAATTACTTGTTTCTGTCTGTTGCTCAGGGGGGGAAAAAGCATATTTTAAGGGATGAGGCTACCTTGTGCAAATGCCGGATTAAGTCATATGACATGACACAACCTGGATGTTTTCCAGTTGCAGGGAATATTTATCTAACTGGTGGTAATCAATGGAATGCTCAGCAACAATGCCCAGTGCATTTTTTAAGGTGGAGGAAGGAAACCATGTGTGGCTTCTATGTTTGTTTTAATACTGGCATAAATCATTTTTTATTCTTCATATTTAGATCCCTACTTCTGTTTACTTGGGGCCTGCAACAACAATCAGAATAGCAGAGCCACTGGAGACCACACGTGTGTGTGTGTGCGTGTGAGAGAGAGAGCGAGCGAGAGAGAGCGCGAGCCTGGACTGGTATAGAAGTTTTAGCTCCATGTGAAAGGAATGGCCTTGTTATTCACAAAGGGCAAAGCCCATAGTGTGTTATGCAAGGCATCTCAAACCATAGAAACTTTGCATATCTCACCACCTTGCATTTTGTTTAGGCCACCTAATTTGCAGAAAAAAATAGTTTCAAAATTTTCGCTCGAGAATTTTCAATTTGTATTGGTAGTTGTGCCCCTCCCCCTGTACAATCAGAGTGTTGCTGTTCCCGGGACCCTTACCATGCGACAGTTGTATTAACGCTGATGTCCTCGCTCAATTCCAACCAATGACATTTTGCTTTCTAAATCTACCCCACTGCAGTTTCAGCGGTTGTGAAGTGTTTCTGAACACTGTCAAACAGCTGAAGTGTCCCATAGGTAGCTGCATGTGTGTGGTAGGTGAAATGATCCCTCTATATCCTGTACCCACCACTCAGGGGTGTTGGGAGGCTTAATTAGTTACAGTTTGTAAAGTGCTTTGACAGTCTCTGATCAAAGGCACAACAGAAGTGCAACATATTATTATTATTACTTTGTCTGCAAACTAATTTTAATGTTGTAACACCACAACACTAGACTTAAAGAGCAAATATGGGAGGAAGGCTTCTATCACCAGGCTTAAAGCTGTCAAAAAACCCCAAACAACCCCATTAGGAACTCTCTGATCATTACAAGTGAATACAGCTCTGTGTGTTTGCATTTGCACACAGACTCTAGAGAAAGAGCTACAAGAGTAAAGAACTATCAGGTGCATTTCCAGTTTTCCACCAGACTGTAATGAAATGCCACAATGCCTCCAACTGGACCTCTCATTAGTAGTCTTATTAGTTTTCACTCTAGTAAACAAACTAATGGTGCTACTAGCAGTTAATAATAGGCAATCAGGGTTTCTTTCATGGCTGTCACTTTTCCCTCTGCTCTATGGAAGGAACCAGTGTGTGGAAAAAAATGTCGAAAAACCCTCTTTTTATCCCACTAAATCTTCTTTTAAATACTTTACTTCATGGTCAGAATGCTTTTATGGCTGTCATTGATCCAGAAATGAACTTTCTGTGAAGCATACTTCATCCTTAAGAAAGGTTCTCTGGCCTGTTTTTTTTTTTCTTCTTGTAAGGCTGATATATGCCTGCAGCATGTTCTTATTGAAATGGAGGTGTCTAGTGGCAAAATCTGTCTGATGAGTAAAATGCTTTTAAGTAGTTTGCTTACATACTGCCTCTCAGTGCGTGTAGAGTACACATTAAATCAACTCCTGTCAGTACAGAAAGTTCCACCCTGTAAAACAAGCAACATATTATTAAAACATGCCATATGCAAATATCTTAAATAGATGTGGGATGACTAACCTCAACAAAGGAAAGTGGAATCATAGCTGTGAATGTATGTAGTCTAGTGGTTAAAGCACTGTGTTCTAGTCCTGGCTCTATTATGTGACCTTGGCTATGCCACTTAATGTCTGTGTGCCTCAGTTTACCCTCTCTGTAATACTGAGATAATACTTACCTCTATAACAGTGTGTGTTGTGAGGTGTAACTAATAAATGCTTTTGAAATGCTCATTATATGATTGCTGTAAGTTCACACCATTACTAGATTTTTTTTATTAGTAATATTTATATTATGAGCCTCTTAGAATCCACCAAGAGGAGCCCAATACAGACCCACGGACGGAGAAGGTTGTAAAAGAAGCTGGCAGCTGAAATCAGAGGTGAGGGTGAGAGCTGGATACTGAGGACCTCTCTGACTGTTCCCTGCTTTACCAGGCTCTGAGTGAGCACTTTTTTGAGAGAACAGGGCTGAGAAAGGGGAAAAAAAGTGTGTTTTTAATGGAAAAGAGAGAAGTGGTCCCGTTCTCCCCCCACCGCTATTGTCCATATTGGTCCTTGTTAAATTTAAGTTGAAAAGGCTTTGGCTCAAAAACTTCCCCATTTTCTATTCATCAAAAGAAAAACCAAGTGACAATTTTAAAATCTTTTAAATAAGATGATGTCTAGACTGGAACTTCAGCACTGCCAAAATAGCCTCCACTGCAGATGGTGTATTTATACGTACATGCACTTAACACACTTACCCACAAGCCCTAATTTCAATTTTCAAATGTTCAGAAGTTCCCTAAGTGACTTAGGGCAGGCCCACCCTTAAAACGCTGCCTCGGCACAACTGCACTAAAGCTGTAGTGTTTTAATGAAGATGCTCTGTGCTGACGGGAGAGAGCTCTCACGTTGGCGTAGTGAAACCACCTCTGTGAGAGGCGATAACTGTGTCAGCAGGAGAAGCTCTCCTGTTGACATAGCCTTGTCTACACCACGGGGGGAAGATGGGGGGTAGGTCAGTATAACTACATCACTCCGGGTAATTCGGTAGTGTGGACCAGGGCTTACTCTCCTAAACAGTTTACTTTTTCAAAAATGATTTTTTTTGGAATTTCCTTTTCCACAGGAAATGTCAACATTTCTACATTTTGTTCTGAATTAGAAAGAAAACTTTTTCAAAATTTTGGGATTTCCCTTGCAACAGAAATTTGAGTTTTGCCCAGCTTTCCCCCCTAGTTCAAAAATCCCACACCCAAGGCCTCGGCTTCAGCTAGGGCTAGAGCCTCTTGATAGCTGTGGAGTGGCAGCAGCACTTAGCCTGCTTTGAAAATGCCGGCTGGTGGCAATGTAGGGATCATAGGGAGTTAGGCAGTATGGGGAATTAGATGGCACCTGAGCTGTGGCTTTCAAAATGTCAGTGGCACCTACATGGTGGATTTAGGTTCCTATCTACCTCTTTAGGCACCTAAAGCCCTTTACAACTCTGTCGATTGGTGCCTAACCTGCTTTGGCACTTTTGAAAATCCCACAAGTCTCCTAGCTGTATTTTTAGGTGCCTAAATACTTTTGTAAAATTGGCTGTAAAGACTTAGAGTGCGTTTGAAAATGTTACCCCTTATCTCTAACATAGCACAGCTCAAAGCAAGGGAAAAATTAGTCTCTCAGACTGACTTATTTGCTTTTTGTGATTTTTTTTTTCTTTCTGTAATTTAGTTCAGATACATTTTCCTTGGTCTCCCAGTATGCTTCTCAGGGCAGAGACTTTTATTTTTTTGTCTCAGGCAGTGCCAAGAACACTATTTTCCAATAACATATAATAAATAATAAGGGGTTTATGTGGTCATCCTTGTTCATTTTTGGATTGCTTTGAATTTCCACTATTGTTTCTTACAAGATGCTTTTGGAACTATCACATCAAGAAAATATTTTACATAACACAGAGCAAATGTAATAAATGTAAAACTAGTAATAATAAAAAAACAGGCTGAAAGTACAGCAGATCCCTCACAAGTACTGCCAATTTCCTCTCTTTCCAATATCCAGAGGGAAAACATGCCAGAGGAACAGCAGCCCATTTGAGCTCTGGGGCCCTCCCAATCATCTTACCATACAGCTCCCTCCATCTTTTTTTCACACTCCTTACTTTGTTCCAACTGTCACTCTACCCCTTATCCTTGGAATGGTCTCTCCTGCAGCACCATATCTGTTCTCTTTCAAACCTTGCCTTAAAACCCCCTCTTCCCAGAATCCTCACCAGTAATTTCTCCTCACTGTATCTTCCCGGAGGTGGTGTTCTGTATCTTGCCTTGTGCATATTTATCTATCTTAGGCCATCACTGTGAAAAGAGATCCACAAGAGTGTATCCTTACCCCTGTGTCAAGACCCATTGAAGCTGATGGGATGCTGAATAGTATAAGGGTCTTAGCTGGAGATCCCTTTGCAGGATTGGGGTCTTAGAATCAAAGCATTTAGATCAGGGAAAGGGCCTGATTTTGAATTCTCACCAACGTGTAAATCTGAAAACTGTATGGTATGACATCAGTGGACTAACATGTGTAAACCTGGTGAGAGACAAGAGTATGACCCAATGTGTCTTACTATGTTCATAAAACACTGTGAGCTGATACTGTGCTATACCTATGGTTTTTAAGAATAATAATCTGTATCATTCTTTGACTAAATAACATGTTCTGTTGTAAGCTGTTATCTCTGCCATCTGGGAGACACCAGAGTTTTATCTCTGGACACTCAGTAGATCTTCAGCACCTTACAAGGAAGTGCTATTGCTCCCGGAAAAAATCACTATCTTGCCAAAATCATGGAGATATACCATCTGGAGTGCTCATTCAGTTTTCTGGCCCAGAATATCTGTGAAAGTGTTAATTAATTGTTGCCAAATGTTACTAGTTATGTTAATAACTCCATTTAAAGTCAATGAGAGTTTGGGGTGTGCAAGGAATGTGGGAGTAGATTCTATGTTTATATTATGACTATAAAGTATGACTAACGCTTTCATACCCTAGAATTCATCTCCAAACAATTTACCTGGAATTTTTCATTGAAATCTTAAGATGGAGTCCCAACTAAACCTGCTTAAAATTTTGACCTGTGCCAGTTTCAATCCTTTTTTCTCTGGAAGATTGATTGGAGAATTTAATAACCTTTCCAACTGATATTTTTAAATTCCCTCCTGTTATACTTACTCACATTTTTTTAAAAAGATTGGTAAGAAAAGATTTCTTAATTTAGCACATATGGATGGAATCAGGCATTATCTACTATTTAAAGTATATTACATGTACTTCTCTGTGTCTGATCCTCAGAGGATGGGTTTACTACAGCTTCCAGCTAAAGACCTCAAGGTGAAAGACTGGCCCCCCTGAAGTCAACGGTAGTTTTGCTATTAACTTCAATGGGGTGAAGATTTCACCCCCTTTCCTTTAACTCAAGTCAGAGAAGTTTATTCTCTTAGCTCTGGAGGTCCCGAGGTTCCATCCCTGGTGACAAGCCAGATGATGGTCATTACACATTCAAAGATACCTTCAAACACCTTAAATCTACCCTCATATCTCCCCCCACTCTTTGCTCCAAATCATGACTCAGCTGTACAATCAGAATTTTGAGGCCCATCCTCAACTCTGCCAAACCTGAGGTCCAAATACTCCCAAAAAGGTAGTGTGTTTCAAAATCTGAATTTTGAGGCTTTGGCACCTATCTAATCGTAAGGGGCGTGTACTTTATAAGGTCTACATTGACACTTTTGTGTAGAGTTTATCTCCTTTGTCTGACTGGCAATGAATTAATCGGGGGTGGGGGAGAATTACAAATGTAACCTTTGAGTATAACCTAGTTTTGCAATAATCTAGTCACTTTTGCAGATCCCCAAAAAGCTGGTCAGACTCTCAGGCTGCAACATAAATGCCACTGACTCACAGTTGATGAACGTTTGCAGAAAACTTGGAAGGAGCAGATAGTTTCACTTAATTAGACAACCAAATTATAGTGGATGTTGGAAGATAGAGAACTGTTTAAAAAAAAGTATTGTATACTCTAGCTACTATATCTGTGATCTGGGTACAGTGAAAAGATTAGCCTTTGGACTAAAATGTGCTTTTACTACATTTTATTCAACATTTCAATGTGTGCTAGACACAGCAAACCTCAACATGACATAAAGGAAAAGAATCCCATTGACAGCTGGTGTTCTTGGGGGATTCTGAGAATGAGACGCAGCTGTGGTAAGAGCCAAGAGATATACACAACTAACAATCTATATAAACCATACCCAGCCAAAGAAATCTCTATCAAGCATTCTTAAAACTATAATACCCACCTGCTGAAGTGAAAAAACAGATTGACAGAGCCAGAAGAGTACCCAGAAGTCACCTACTACAGGACAGGTCCAACAAAGAAAATAACAGAATACCACTAGCTGTCACCTTCAGCCCCCAACTAAAACCTCTCCAGTGCATCATCAAAGATTTAAAACCTATCCTGAAAAATGATCCCTCACTCTCACAGATCTTGGGAGACAGACCAGTCCTCGCTTACAGACAGCCCCCCAACCTGAAGCAAATACTCTCCAGCAACCACACAACAAAAACACTAACCCAGGAACCTATTCTTGCAACAAAGCCCGATGCCAACTCTGTCCACATATTTATTCAAGTGACACCATTATAGGACCTAATCACATTAGCCACGCCATCAGGGGCTAGTTCACCTGCACATCTACCACTGTATTATATGCATCATGTGCCAGCAATACCCCTCTGCCATGTACATTGGCCAAACTGGACAGTCTCTACGCAAAGAATAAATGGACACAAATCTGACATCAGGAATCATAACATTCAAAAACCGGTAGGAGAACACTTCAACCTCTCTGGCCACTCAGTAAAAGATTTAAGGGTGGCAATTTTGCAACAGAAAAGCTTCAAAAACAGGCTCCAACGAGAAACTGCTGAGCTTGAATTAATATGCAAACTAGATACCATTAACTTGGGTTTGAATAGAGACTGGGAGTGGCTGGGTCATTACACATATTGAATCTATTTCCTTAAGTTAAGTATCCTCACACCTTCTTGTCAACTGTCTAAATGGGCCATCTTGATTATCACTACAAAAGTTTTTTTCTCCTGCTGATAATAGCTCATCTTAACTAATTAGCCTCTCACAGTTTGTATGGTCACTTCCAACTTATCTGTATGTGTGTGTGTATATCTATATCTATATCTTCTTACTATATGTTCCATTCAATGCATCCGATGAAGTGGGCTGTAGCCCACGAAAGCTTATGCTCTAATAAATTTGTTATTCTCTAAGGTACCACAAGTACTCCTGTTCTTTTCACAACTAGAAAGTGAATATTCACGAGCAAGAAGGAAGTAAGGATGAGGTAGGTAGCAAATGAGATGAACAAAATGCTTTGAAGTTGAGCATTGAAATAATGGGCAGTGCTGGAAAGGACTTTGAATGGTAGCATGTATTGCACAGAGACAAATAGAAA
This sequence comes from Natator depressus, assembly GCF_965152275.1. Lineage (NCBI taxonomy): Eukaryota > Metazoa > Chordata > Testudines > Cheloniidae > Natator > Natator depressus. The sequence goes on from NC_134244.1 coordinate 26,524,339, forward strand.
ATGTCTGTGAAGCCATTTTAAGAACTTCAGATGAAGTTTCTGTTTTTATATAGAGCACAGTGGGGAACTATTTTTTGGATCATAAAAACAGATTCAAACCTTTGGTTCTTTTACTGTGTGATATTTTAGAATTATTAGCAACCCGTTCTTCAGCTGCTGTTTGTTCCTTACAGCCACCCATCACTGCTCCTGTACCCCCAGGGCAGAATCTAGCCCCCTGGGACTTTTGGTTAACTATTTCCTTTCCTTCTCATGGGAGTATCTTCTAATCTTTTTTTCACTTCTCTAGTGACATCTAAATGGGACTTTTTCAAAATTTCAGTTTTCTAATGCACATACAAATAGCCACTGTTCTTAACCTTTCACTTACATGAGCTTTAAAACATAACGATGATGATAATTAATTAATAAGCAAATGTACTAGTGATTCAAGGAACTTTTTAAGACAAAAGGAATATTAAATATTGTCTGTGCTTTTACTTTCCTTATTTGACTTCACCATCTGTTGTAGTTATCTATTATTATTGGTTAGTAATTTCCCTTTATCATTGTCATAAAAATAAAGGGAAGGCTAACCACCTTTAAATCCCTCCTGGCCAGAGGAAAAACCCTTTCACCTGTAAAGGGTTAAGAAGCTAAGATAACCTCGCTGGCACTTGACCAAAATGACCAACGAGGAGACAAGATACTTTCAAAGCTGGAGGGGGGAAAAAACAAAGGGTTCTCTTTGTCTGTGTTGCTTTTGCCGGGACCAGAGCAGGAATGCAGGTCAGAACTCCTGTAAAGGGTTAATAAGCAATCTAGTTAGATATGCGTTAGATTCTGGTTTATTTAAATGGCTGATAAAATAAGTTGTGCTGAATGGGATGTATATTCCTGTTTTTGTGTCATTTTGTAACTTAGAAATCCCCCTCGAGGGATTCTCTATGTTTTGAATCTGATTACCCTGTAAGGTATTTACCATCCTGATTTTACAGAGGTGATTCTTTTACTATTTCTTCAATTAAAATTCTTCTTTTAAGAACCTGATTGCTTTTCCTTGTTCTTAAAATCCAAGGGTTTGGGTCTGTGCTCACCTATGCAAATTGGTGAGGATTTTTATCAAGCCTTCCCCAGGAAAGGGGGTGTAGGGCTTGGGTGGATTTTGAGGGGAAAGATGTTTCCAAGTGGGCTCTTTCCCGGTTATATTTGTTAGATGCTTGGTGGTGGCAGCAATAAAGTCCAGGGACAAAAGGTAAAATAGTTTGTACCTTGGGGAAGTTTTAACCTAAGCTGGTAAAAATAAGCTTAGGGGGTTTTTCATGCAGGTCCCCACATCTGTACCCTAGAGTTCAGAGTGGGGAAGGAACCTTGACGATCATTATAAAACTTTAACTCTGAGGGAGATAGAAAGTATATACAACATTTGCCTGGAGTATTCAATATAACAGCCTTAAATAGTTATTGAATCAATAATACATTTTTTGTTATAATGTATTATTATTTATTTGTTAAGTCCCAAAATTGTGGCTGGCACATAACAATTACTGCTTTACAATTTTACAGTTATTTCAACTGTAATTTAATATATAATACTGCCAGATTAAATTTGGAACAATTTTATACTGTATTACAAAAACCCACATATACTGTAGTCTCCCCTGCTGAGTTTACCAGAAAGAAACAAACCAACAGGAGTGATGTGGGTATAGATTGATCCCCATAAAATTTCTTTCAGTCATACATTTGTACCGCAGTACGCCTCTTAACATGCCTAAAGTTCTCCTAGCCTCTGTGTGGCTCGTGGCTTTTATGATTTCAGTGGAATTCCATCTAGGGTGACTAGATAGCAAGTGTGAAAAATTGGGATGGGGTGGGGGGTAATAGGAGCCCATATTAAAAAAAAGCCCCAAATATTGAGATTATCCCTATAAAATCGAAACATCTGGTCACCCTAATTCCATCCCTGAAGATGTCCACTGGATGTTCTTTCGTTAGCTGTACTCAAAATCTATTCAAGCACTCAGGTGTCTTCATTAACTCTAACTAAGACGTTATTTTTCTTTTTACCCATTTGTTCTTGGTGGCAAGGAGGGCTGCTATATCTGAGTTATTCAGATGGGATTATTTTAATTATTGCTTTGTTCTGTACAGTGGCCTAGATGGTTTTGCAATGGTCATTCAATGAAATATGGAAATCAAATTAACAGTGTCATAGGGTGAAATCCTGGTCCCATGGAAGTCAATAGGCGTTTTACTACTAAATTCAAAGGGGCCAGGATTTCACCCATAGCTCTTAGTGATGGAAAGGAACTATTTGATCACTAAATCTATTTCCTCTGCAAGGCAGGATACAGTACCCTAAAGGGGAAAGAATTGTTCGGGGCTATTTCAAAACCCTTTTATTTTTCAACAACTAGAATACATTGAAATGTAAGAAGCTATAAATATTTTTGGGACAAATTATGACATGGATAAAAGGGTTTCAGTTCAATTTAAAAAACCAGGATAACAGTCAGTAGAAATGTACATTAGCATCACTTACTAAGAAACAATATTGTGTATTGTTTACTACATAATATTTTTTTTGCAAACTAGAAACTTAGATTTATTCATTTATATTATCAAAACACCTAGGAATCCAGTCAAGGAGCAGGGCCCCATTGTGCTAAACGCTGTACAGACAAGTAACAAACAAGTAACTTAAAAAGTTTCAGTAATTCCTATGCATGTGAGTAAACTCCATGGTTACATCAATGGCTCTATTAAAGTGAAGACCAAAAGTATAGAATCAGATAAATTCAATGACTGTTAGCCAAGATAGTCAGGGCCTCAGCCCCAAGCTCAAGGTGTCTATAAACCTCCAACTGCTAGACGTTCAGACTGGATGATGGGATGGATTACTCGAAATTGCCCTGTTTTGTTCATTCTCTCTGAAGCATTTCGCACTGACCACTGTCAGAAGACAGGCTACTGAGGTAGATGGACCATTGGTTTGACCCAGTATGGCCATTTTTATGTTCATGTAAATAAGATTTATTCAGATGAATGGGGGTGGCAGGATTTGTAAGCCAGAGAACTAAAATATCTTTGACAATCTCATACAAATATTTAAGATAACTTGTATTCCACTGATCATATTTAGGCTTGGAAGTAATTGATTTTTATCAGTAAATGTTGGTAAACATCAATTGAACTGTAAACACACACAAACAATGAAAAAATATTTCCATTGGTTGAAGTTTACAGATAGGCACTGTAAGAAAAATGCTTCTTGAAAACTTTTTAGCATTTGATTTAAGGATATTTACTTTGGATATTTTGACATGTGATGCTGACAAATTCTATTTTAACAGTTATAAATCTTTAACTTTTTGAATCTCAACATCTGTTTTAAAATAACTGTTTGCTCGCCCATTGTCTGACCATCCCCAATTTCCCACAATTGTGAAAATTTAAACTGATAATTAAAAATGCTTAAAATTCATAATTTTGTGCAACTGTGAAATTTAAATAGATAAAAATAAAAAAGCTTAAAAATAAACATTAATATTATCCATCAAAATATTTAAAAAAATAAAAATTGAATTCTGCCAAGCCAAATTATATTTGTAAGATCATTCAAAAAAAAAAAAAAAAAAAAGAAACAGGCTGATTATGATAACTCTAACATTGGTGTGTATCAGCAATAGCTCCTCTGAAATCAATGGACCTCAACAAATGTAAAACCAGTATAAGTTCAGAATCAGAGCCAGATTTTATAACTTCCCACATCAGAAAGAAAATTCCTGTGCTTATTAACTTTAACCATGAGCCAATGCAGATTTAATACTAATGCTTTTTTGATGAATTGTTTCGTATTCTGTTGTGAATACTTTCCGCATGACTACATAACGTAATAAAATAAAATCTGTGTCGTTAAATTCTACAGATATGAACAAAGCACAGAACTGTGTTTTCTAGTCTTAAGTATTCAATATTTTATCTTGTAACATTCGCGAGACCAGGACGCTGCTTTGCTAGCACAGAGCCATTTAACTCTGATGGAGTGTAGCGTGTAAATTATAAAAATGGTCCCCAAGGTACACTTAGGGAGTCATGTTTAGGTCTGTTGAGGAGTGGGTTTAACTATAGCGAGATGGACATAACTATGTTCCTACAACAATAACAACACTCACTTGACATCGACAAGAGGTGCAAACCCAGGGTCTCATGCAGGACTCCTTACTCAGGCAAGATTCCAACTAAAGTCTCCATATGTCTCCAATATAGAAGGATAGCATGGTTTATACCAAGATAGATACTCTGTTGATGAGAAAGCAGTTGAGAATCATTTAGATATTGACCCCATTTAGATATGACATCAGATAAAACCAGGGGGATGAGACAATCACTTAGCAGTAGATATTTACAATATACATTTTAGTTATTCTAGTTACAGCAACAAAATTAGTTACAATAGTATATGGTAAAGTGTGGGGGTGAATGGGAGAAGGGGCATTGTATCCATGTTGATTCAAGTGCAGTGGCTGGAAATTCTAACATAAATGTGCGGAGGCCCATTAGCTCCTGCTGTAGCCCATTCACTAGTGTAATTGCCTGAAAGGCTGTATTTTAGGCTCCTACCTCTACTTAGTTCCTTAGTAAACAAGGTGTTTACCTAGGCTTTGAACTTGTGACTTTCACACATCATGAATTAAAAACATTAAATATCAAAACCAGGAATATAACATCCTAAGTGTTAAAACTCAAAAAGAGTTGGTTTGTGGCTAAGATTCATTTTGCAGTCCAAAATTTGTTCATTGAACTAACTTAGTTTTTCATTTAGATTCCTCTTGGACATTTAAAATATTTTTCATGCGCATGACATTCTAAGGGTAAAATGGGAATTTCATGTACAGAAAAAGAGAAGGATATGCGAGATGGACCTGCAGTGTGGATCAGAGAGGAGGATTTTTCCCTAAAGGATGATTTCTAAAGTTACAGTAGAAAGTTTAGAAAACAAAATCCTTATTTTTTAAAAATGAATAATGAGTTTCAAAGAAAATAATTTCAGCAGTTGTTAGTACAGATGGCCACAAACTGGAATTCCCATTCTGCAGAAAATTCCAAAACTTCCCATCCTCCTCCCACTCCCTGAAATTTTGAAATTTCTGGCAGAATGGAAATTCTTAAAGATAGTTTAGAAAAAGTCAAAACATCATTTTGTTATGATCTTTTTCTAAATTATGCTGAGGCTCCCTGAGCTGCCCAAAGCCCCAGCAGCCAAACAGGAAGGAACTGGACTGCTCAGAGAGATTAGGAGACGGTGCTCCTGGGCTGCGGAGAAGCCCTAGGAGACCCAGCTTTGGGACAGTGAATGAGCCCACAGCCTGGAAACCCTGCACTCCCTGGTGCAGTCTGCCAGAGCTGGGGAGCCTGGTAACTCCAGCTCTGAGACAGTTTACCCATTGGCTGCCCTGGAGCTGGGGAGCCTGGAAGCTTGAGCTCCCCACCAGACCATCAGGAAGGCTATTGAGTGGGGAGGGGAAAAGAGCCTGAGCTGGGAATGATTTTCTGATGGAAAATTGAAAATTTTCAGGCAAACCCACAGACCCATTTTGATTACATAAAAAGTGAATTTTTCTCAGAAAATTATTCTAATCAAAAATTCCCACTTCTTCTAGTAATTAGTTATTAATATTCTTCTTAACATCCAGCCTTATTAGCAATTATTTATTTCAGATTGTAGCTTTTACATACTGTAATGAAGGGGATGTACTCAATCATGTTTGCTTTAAGCTGCCTTTTTCCTATTTCTTGATTTTCATATGATATAGGTGTCATTTTAATTGTTGGTTGAGCTTACAATACACTGATTGTCTGTCTCTTTCCTGATAGCTTTTGAATGCCACATCCAATCTATTCCAAAATTTCAGGGAATGTTTTAGAAAGAGGAAATGGAAGATACCCATCTCAACTCTGCTGAGACTCCCAATACAGGTAAAAGATGTTGAACCCTGAATGACTTACATCCCTGACAGAAAGAAAAGAAATAAGGGCGGTGGAGGGGAAGGGGAAAATGTGGGAGGTACATAGAGACCCTGACAGAAAATGGGGACCCTGATATAGGGAGAAAGGGGAATAAGGGCATGAGAGGAAGAGAAAAATAGGGGCATGGGGGAAAGGTGGAATGGGGGCACATAGAGACCCTAGAATAGGAGGGGAAATGGGGGACAATGGTATATGGAGGCATTACATGGCGGATAAACAGAATCCTTAGCACTGGGCATGGAGTGTAGGGGGAACATACAGAGCCCCTGATGCAGAGAAAAGGGAGGATGGTGGGCATGGACAGAAGGGAAATGAGGGGGCACAGAGATCCTGGCATGGGTAGGAAAGGGAAATGGTGACACACAGGGCCCTACGTGGTAACCCACATCACCTGTAATGCAACTCACCTGTAATGCCAGCCCTACTGCCCCTGAAAAAGTGACAGCCCCTCCCTCCATACCATGCGAACCTCACCAGCCCAACCAGCAGCTGCCCTCTAGCCACCCAGCTCTGAAGGCAGCAGTGCAGAAGGGTGGCAAAACCGTGACCCCCCCTACAATAGCCTTGTGACCCCCTGATCACGACCCCCTTTTGGGTCAGGAACCCCATGGTTACAACACCATGAAATTTCAGATTTAAGTATCTGAAACCATGAAATTAATGATTTAAAAAATCCTATGACAGTGAAATTGACCAAAATGGACCTTGAATTTGGTAGGACCCTATTTATAGCCCTGATTTCCCCAAGGGCCCTCTAGAAATATTTGTGATTAAGGCCATTCCCCCACCTCTTCTAGTTCAGCCAATAATCTCTGCCTCTGAGATAGGATAATGAGTTGAGTTCTCCATGGTTTTGCATTTGTGTTGCATCACATACATGTTTTCCCCATGATACAAGGAAAAAGGGGCCTGGGATGAGAATGCAAATGTTGATATTTTTGTATTTGGGATACACTAGCATCTAGTTTTTAAATGAACTACAAAAGAAAAGCATTTAGATAAAATTCTATGCTCAGTTAAGAAAAATTCTAATCCCTGTGTTGATTTACAAAGAACACACCGTATAAAAGCCTTCAGTAGATGTGTTTGTTACTAGAAAGAAAACAAAATGTACTTCTGTGAAAGCACCTCCTGCTGGACTGGAGAAATGAATTTACTCTGTTTTAACCTTGAGCTTCTCCATGCTGAAACTGACAAATTCGAGCCCGAAGAGTGCACAGTTAGGAGAGAGACCGTTTTAAATGAGGAACTGGATGAACTCCAGGGACATAATATTCCATGAGATGTACTAATCTGTCAGATCTCATAAATTTGAAGGACATGCTTCATAATTAACATATTGTGAATAGTAAAGCAGAAAATATGGAGTGCATATAAAAATAATTATTTTGTGTATTACAGTAAAATGGTCAGAGCACCTTATTTTTCAAAGACTCCTTGTTTCCAAGGGCAAGGGTCAGTTAAAATGAAGCAGTAATATTTTGAGCAACAAATGTATATATTAACAGTCACATTTTAAAGTGATAAAACAAAACCCTGTCCACCGTTAGGTATGAATACAGAGCTGCATCCTATAATTGACTATGTCTTGTATTTTGTCAGAAAAAAGAGCACACAGTAATTTTTATCTCAGCTAAAATATTTCACATATGTAAAAAGGCAAATTATATAGAAAACATAGGATGTGAAGTCTCTTTCAACTGCTTTGTTAAATGTGTCAGTGAAACACTGGAACAAGAAGGAATTAGGATTAACTTTGGTACAAACCCACATAAGGGATATCTGAATATGAGGACTGGGAGCAAGTTAGTCTTAATTGTTTTATTTAACTCGATCATTAAAAAGCTGCCCCTTTCCTAACATGGCATAATTATCCCTTCTTTATATGGCTCGGCTGTTTTTCTTTTCTCTAACTTACCTTTGTACATGTGATTTTTTTTTTTGATCTGGTATAATTTCCCCCATTGTTTTTGCAGTTAGACTAGATGTAAAAGATAATTTAGAATAACATCGTTGGGGGGGGGGGGGAGTAATAGATATTTTAAGAGCGGTACCAACCTAACAGGATTTAAACCACAGTATTTCTGAAAAACTGTCAGACTCTTTAGCCTCCAGACTACAACGTATTTGATTAGCACCATGAGGACTGAAATGGGTCCCAGAAAACTTCCAATATAATAAATGTTTCCTGGAAGGGCTATAAAGTTAAGGGAGAGATATGTGTCCTTTAGTTCATACCACGATCACAGGAAAACCAGCTTTAATTGAAAGGGGGAAGTGAGAAGAAAAGGGAAACGGTGAACAAGATTCCCCCCCCCCCCCCCCTTAGCTGCCTAATCCTGCAAATGGTCTCGGTGTCTGTGGTTTCGTTTCAGAGAAAGCCCAGGTCAGTCTTTCCCCAGCTTGCAATGTTCAGTCGCTTCCCTTGGCAAGGAGAGCCCTTCCCCTTTCTCTGTTGCTGTGGCTTGCATGATACTCCAGGTCCGCTGCCGGCCGGGAGACCTTTGTGTGGCTCATTGTCCCAGGCTCCCCCTCCACCGAGGTGCAGAGCGGACAGCAATGGCCGGCAGCGCTCTCCACTCACTGCAGTAGGGGGCAGACCGCGCCGCTTGTGTGCACACGGCGCTGCCGGTTCCCTCTGAATGTAGCCTGCGTCCTCGGCTGTTAACACCGGAGTGCTCTGGGAGCGAGCCGGGCTCTGTCAAGCTACCGCTGCCCCTGGGCTCGCCTCACGGCTCTCAGGTAAGGGCGAAGCGGGGGTGAAGACACCAGGGGCAGCGGGGTGAAGGTGGCTGGCAGGGGGAATGGAGCGGGCGTGAGAAGACAGCGCAGAAGCTGATGAAACAGGAGGTGCGAGAGGAGACAATGGGTGAAAAAACTCGGGTGCAGCAAGCACGGTGGGGCAGCGGGTGGAAGGGGGCGCCGCTGGGCTGGCTGGGCGTGGGGGGCAGGTGGGGAACGGGGGCCCCGGTCCCAGGGGATCAGAGAGAACTGTGGTTCCTGGGGGCATCGGGGCACAGGTAGCGGGGGCTGGGGGGAGTCTGCCAACTTGCCACTGTGGGTTTGTTGGGCAGGGGCAGGCGGAGGGCTCCGGACACTTGGTGCAGGCTGGGGTGGGAAGATCTGGTCCAGGGCACTTGACAGGTGACCCGGTAAAGGTTTTTGGCAGTGAGGGGCTTGATGACACTTTTTGTTGCCCTGGTGGGCGTGGGAGGGTCTTTGGCAGCTTGAGGGGAAAGTTCAGAGCTTCTCTCTCCTGGGATGTGAGAGCGCTTGGGCAGCTGGGGTAGGGAGGTTCTCGGAAGGTTTTTTCAGCTGCGAATTAGGGTTGCCTCCCGTTGCGGGGCCTGGGAGGGTTTTGGTACCCGGTGTTCAGGGATGAGTGTCAGAGGGGCGGGAGGACAGGGTGTTGCTGGTTGGATTTTCCTTGCCTGTCAGAGAAGGGAAAACTCAGGCCCCACCAGAGTCGCGGAAAGTGGGTTTCCCAAACGACTGAGGGTCGTTTGAGGGGAATCGCAGTTTCAAGAGCGGTCCTACCCCAGGAACACAGCCAGCTCCTGGAGCTGAGCCGGATAGCCTTGGCAACAGGTAGGTCCCTCCAAAACGACTGATTCCCTGCAAGATTTACTGTCTCTCCGAGCCCCTCCTGCCTGCAGAGGCAAATGACAGGCTGCTAGGCTGGCCGAGCGACTCTATTTCACAGCTGATCCGGCAGCCACGCTAACTGACTAGCCAATTAAAAAGCACACTTTCAACGTAGCCTTGGCCCCGGCCTTCTGATTGGCTGAAGGTGCTGAGAGGCTGGGCCCCGGCCGGCCGCGCGTTCCGGAGCAGGGCTGTTGCGCTGCGCGCTGTCTGTGTAGCTGCGTTGTGCATTCTTGGGATGGGGCGGCTGGCTGGAGGGTGGAGTCGGTGCATTGCTTTGGTGAGTAAAGCGTCTTCCCAGTATTTAACTGAGCACAAAGGAAAGGAAGTTCAAGTGCAGAGGATGGTGCACATGCAGCAGTCTCAGAGGGCCCTGGGGGCATGCTGCGTCCCAGATAGTTTCCAAAGCAGCAACAAATAAAAGGCTTGCGTAATTTATTATCATTTTCAAGATTATCTCAGGAGCTGTATTGTCCCTCGTGTCTGCTTTTCACACCACACTTCAGTAGTGTCATTGTCGTTTAATAGCCCAAGGGATGGGAAATAGACGCTTAACGGGTTGGAAACGTACATTTTTTCTTCTCTTGGGAACTTCAATGCCTTTAATAGTTGGTAAAATACAAATTAGTCTAGTTTAGTTTATGAACTTCAGAGCCTAAGAAAATAAGTTAATTCCGGCCGAGTAGGGATTGCGCTGCAACGATGTCAGTTGTTTTAGAGGTGTGTGCGGGGGGGTGTTGGTATTTTTGCTGCTAGCAGAAAACATACTGCAGCCAAATGTGTTGTTAATCAACTACAGAAACTATGCTTAAATGTGAATTTACGAAGATCATTACAAAGATGAGAGTAAAAATCCTTCCTATCTTTAATTCATGTTGCTGTGCAAATTGAACAAAACAAAGTGAAATCATCTGAATTGATTATCAATCACTTTGTGCTTTGTAAATAGAGATTATGGTGAGCATTTGGTAGAGAAAGCTATAATGATGAAAAAACAGTTTCAGTTGTAACTTGTTTTCACAGGGTCAGTTCTCTAGAAAGCTTATCTTTTGGACTCAAATTGTTCATATTAGTCTGTGGTCAAAGATGGTTTGTTTGTTTAAATTTGAATAAAGCTTTTCAGACCTTGATTCTCCCCCTCCCCGTCCCCCCCAATGAAAACATACACATATATAGATAGATATCAAATAACTGGCAAAAAGTGCAGGTTGTATAAAATCCATACATTTCTCCACCTCCTTTAAAAAAATAACCATCATCTTTTGTTCCACACAGCTAACTTAAAAATGGCTAAACTTTGAAATTTTGAATGTAATTGATCCTTAGTGAAGAGTATCTCCACAACAAATTTGAAAAAATAGGTTGGCTATTGATAAAGTCTGAATGATTGAAAACTAACTATTGTACATGTGTAATGTAACATTTCACTTAGTCTGAAGGTGAAATCCTGGCTCTGTTGATGTCTATAGAACTTTTACCATTGACTTCAGTGGAATCAGGATTTCTCCCTCATGCGTGTTTACACTTCAGAAGAGATGCAATGTGTGTGTGTTCTTTCAGAAATCTGCATTTGTCAATATATGTCATAGAGATATAAACTTATGCTTGTTTAAAGACTTGAGAATTAGGCGCCTAGGTGCTTTTGAAAATCCCTCTATGTGCCTGTTTGCATCTGTAGGTTCCCCAAAGTCTTTAAATATCTGTCCCTTTGAGGGCCTGTGTTACCTTAAGGTAGCAAAGAGGCATCTTTTCTTTTTTCTAAAAAATAAACACATGGAAATTAAATGCAGAAAACTTCATTAATCCAACATAATGATTGCACAGTTAAAAAAAATTGGAAATGAGTACACTCAAGGAACCTTAACTGTTTGTTTCCTGACTTTCCCTAATATATTAATTGTACATTGCATTAATTCGAGAAGTCATTTGTATTTAATATATTCCAGGTATGTTTTCTAATGTAAATACAATTTTTAAACATCTCCATTATATTTATGTAGTACTATGTAATTAAACAGTTCTCCTAGTTGAAATAATAATTTACTCCATATCCCTGTTACACTAGAAATATGTTATTACATATCTTTTAAAATAAATTGAATTTACTGTATAGTACTAATGAATTCTTGTAGAATTTGTGTCAGGACCTAATTAGAAATGTCTCAGAAGGTAATTAATCTGATGGGGTCCTATTCAATAAAGAATACTATGATTTTGGAAACTTGCATTAGGTTATGGAATCCCTTCAAAGTATGATGATGTGGATGAATTCTTGCAGCTTTGTTGGCAGTGTTTACTTTATTGAACGTGTGAGCTTCAGCCCATAATGGTCCCTCTGATCTATTATGATCTGTACAGTCATTGTGGATACAGTTGAGTGAATATATTACAATGATTTTTTCGGTCTTAATCGTGTGTTGTGCCAAGACTTATTTAGCAACTCATTCATCCAATATATTTGATAGACTATGAATCAGATTCTTGCAGGTGCATACTTGTGGAGCATGGAAAGATCTCTAAAAATGCTCACAGTGCTTTCCATTTGATTTAATGAACATTAACTTATTTATAAAACAAGACATCTTAACACCTGATTTTGCTTCCATTTAAATCAATGGCAGTTTTGCCACTGCTGTTAAAGAGAGCAAGAATTAGCTGTTAGTGATTTGGGACGTGATGTACAAAATTAAACATATGCAATTATGCTCAAAAAATGCATGACTAATTTGTCTATGCATTTGCTGCAATTAAGTGTGCAGATTGGTAGTTGAATGTGTAACTGGACATTTCCACATTCAACTGACACTTTATTATTGAATTCACATACACAATTACATTGTGCATGCGTATTAGGCAGGTAACTGTGCATGTAATTGTGTGTCTAATTATGAAAATCAAATCCTTTACGTTTTATTTTCAAAATAGCAAAAGGAATGGATTTATGGCCTTCAAATTGTCATATTGAAATGGAGGCCTTTCTGGAATTACAGCACTGCTGAAAAAATATTCTGAATCTATATATTTTTGATTGATGGCTTTTTTTACTTAAAAATAGCCAAATAATTTTTAGTGCTTGAATATATATAAAATTAAATTCCTTTCTGAGATGAGATGTTGTATTCTAAACTGAAGGCAGTTTAAATTTTATTTTTACTGCTAAATTATATTTTCTCTGAAACAGAAATAGTTTAGAACAGAAAATTGACCGTCTCAATTATAATAATGTAAATATTGCTACTATAATGAATGACATATAGAACAAAAATAAATTCAACAGCTTGCCTTTATAATTAATTAACAAAATACTCTGTAATGCATTAATTTTACTTCTTTTCATGTGTCTTTTTCTAGATAGCAAATGCTTAATAAAGTATATTGACAATTTTGCAACCCTTACACATTCAAGTAGTCTGTCAATGGGACTACTTGTAAGAATATCAGTTTTCAGGAATAGGACCTATATGCCAACATCACTACATATATGTTAACATCACAGTATCTTAGGCCCCAGTCTTGCAAAGAGATTATATGACCAAATTTTTATGCACACATGGATCTCTCTGCATGATCAAGGTCTTAGTCTGATTTTTATTCTCTACAGAGCGAACACACCCAGTGGGCAGGGTTGGTTCATATATATATATATATATAATGTATGTATGTATACTTACAAAAATCATGATCATACAACTCCATATCACTTTCTCCTGTTGAAATTAATGGCAAATTTTAATATGAACATCATGAGGGTCTCATAAGTTATCACTACAGTTTCTTCACAACTGTATTTCATTCTTAATTTTTCAATTTTGTTGATGTAGAAATTACATTTGGCACCTAGATCCTACTGGTTGGATTGCATTAGAAATAAATATGGATGGGCACATATATATAATAAGGCCTGCTTCACAACTATGTTACTCCAGTTTTACATCAGTGTAACTCCACTGATTTTAGGCCTCTAAAATACATTGATTTTTCATCATTTCTAGCATAGAAATTTAATGTTATTTATCCTTGTCCAAGACCTAAAAAGCATGTTTAAGACAGAACAACTGGAATATTCATGAAGGTATTCCTGCCTATCAATCGGTACACAGCACTCATTAGCATTTTAAAAAACACAGGGGAGTGAGCTGATTAGAAATCATTTGTCCATGTAATATTTCTTGTCAGTAGTGTTTGTAAGTTATGTGTAAGTCCGTGAAATATATCGTTAACAAGTACCTAATAATCTGACACTACTACTGTGGATTGAAAGAAGTATGGCATAAGTGTTTCTTATGTCTGTGGGTTAAGATTTATTTATTAATAAACAGAGGAACAGCATATCTCCGATAAAATGGTGTACTCAAACATCCTGAAACAATTTCCAAACACACTTGTCATCCAATCAAACCCTAAGTGGGGTTTTATGAGGCAGAAATCATGGCTGAATTTGGCCCCTTGATTTCTGTTTTTTTTAAACCTGTATTTACACAGAGTGCATGAGGGTTGCTCTCCCCTTTTGCTCTGTTAAAGCAGAGGACATGTTCTTATATGAAATGTGTGAAACTTTAGTTATCAATTAAGATGATCAATCAGTATTATTAACTAATGTTCACATGATGGCTCTTGACTCTGATATTCTGCTCCTTCTATGTGTGCAGCATTCTACACTGATATCAAAGAACATTCCATGCAGTCAGGGAGAGTAGAAAGTTGGAGCTGAAGTCAGCCACCTTGATCTGAGAGCAGAATTTTGCCATAAAAATAGTTATCTTTCAATTTTATTTGCTGGCAATAGTACAAGTGAGTTGGAATGGGCAAGAAAGATATTCTGTACTGAGCCTAACTTTATTTAATTTTCTTCAAGTTCAGAAGCATCATCAACAACAAAATGAAAACTGGTTTGATCAAACAGTGAATTAAGAATAAGTTTAATGCATGAAAAATAATCATCACACTTAGTAAAATATAATCCAATTCTATTACCATGAAAGACTGTATGGGGGAAGAACCACCACTGAGCCGACCCCCGGCTCTTGTTTGTTGGCTTTGAACCGTAGTTACCACTAAAACATTGTATTTGGTTAGTGCAATGCACCATATATAAGTAACAAAAATTCCTTAAACATGATACTATCAGGTTGTTTTGCTCATATGAATAGTCAGTGGGATGATTTATGTAAGTAAAGTGATATGAGAGCAGGATCTGGCCCACAGTGAACTGCTTCGAGAAGATCCAAAGAATGAATTACCATACCTTATATTTTGGTTCTGTATTACTCATTAAAATATAATGCATTTTTAGGATACTGTAAGATATATTTAATTAACATGAAATCCACCTCCTCATTGACCAACACTTTGGTGAATCTTAGGGGTGGTTGATATTGGTCAAGACTATTGTTTTATACAATGGCCATCTGTAATAGTGACAGATTGGTTCTCATTATGTAAACATGTTTACAAAGTGGAAAGCCAAGCCTATACTGTAAGCAAAGTAGAGTAACAGCACTATAGCATATTAACACAAAGTATTTTGTACTTGTTTTGTTGGTGTTTTTGTCTCCACAGTTCAACATTTTTTCTTTTAGTTTGAATGTCATTTTCCTATATGACGTGTTGGAGAACTCACATTTTCATATTTATACTACTTACTGATTTTTCCTTTTAGAGTCGTAGTAGAGCTCATATGAACTCTTCCTTAGAATTTTCTCTATCTCATTTACTATGGAAAGTTTGGTGTGCTTCTCAAATAGGTAGAAATAACTTGATTCTTAACATTAAAAACGCCCTATTTTCATCATAGGAGATATTATTTTCAGATGTCCTAGGTAAGTAACCTTATTCATTTTATTATGTGTTTACTTTGTTGTATCTAATACATTATTTCTTATTATTAATATGGAAGAGCTGAGGTTTTCATTTGTATGCAATAGATATACAAATAAGTAAATGGTGTTATTTCATTATGGGCCACGTAGCACCACGAGCCTTTTAAATACTTTGCTGTGTCTACGTGCTGGAGGAACATACAGTGAACTGTCTTTTTGTTCAGTGATTGTACAGTGCTTAGCACAATGGGGTACTGGTCCGTGACTAGGGCTCCTAGGTGCTACAGTTACACAACTAATAACAACAATAGTCCTCTCTTGTACTGAAGTCACCATTTCCCATTGAAGAACTTCACAATAAGCAAAGGTTCCTTATAACTGGTGTTGCAATTTGTGCTTTGTAGGGCTTTGAAACTATACAAGATTAACATCCTGCTTCACTATGAGTATCTGAATTCACTGAAATAGCATTTTTTGGTATTAATATTTATTTCTATTACAATACAGCTCAGATGCCTCAGTCAGCTTCCTGACTTGAAGAGTTTTACAATCTGCTGAATTGTAATACTCGAAATATTAAGCAGTAGCCTTGGATTTAGGTAAGATATGGATATAAACTTTCTAGCTTACTGCTCCATCAGCAGCATTTCAAAATAAACACAAGTCAGCTCCCATTAAATTAAATGGGACTTTGCACTGAAGTAATTGGAAGGGATATAGGTCAATTATAAATAAATGTCATATTTTCACTTTTCCTCTTTCATATGCATCCAAGCTTCACAGAAACCATTCTGCATTATATTTAAATTCCAGGGATCAAATTCTGCCCTCTCCTATATCCTCCTCAAACTGCTGTCTTGAATAGATTTAGATGAAGGGTAAGTCTTGTCAGAATTTGGTGACAGGCATTTAATTAGTCTGTCTACTACTACTCTTTTATTATTATTCATATACTAGCTAACAGTAGTACAAAGGAAAAATGTCATAAAGAACAGTTGTATTGCATGCATTTTACCGATTGGCTGCCGTGGATGTTGAATGGGCCCTCCTATTCTGAATTTATTTGATTGGGAAAATGCTGGCAGCATAAAGGTGAAGTATTTCCAAAGCAGACAGTTTATAAAATGACATGGATTTTGTTCTGACAGTGGCATTTCTGAACTAAGATGTGTAATTAATCGCTGTGCAGAAGAAGAGAAATATGTGAACTGATTAGCAAATGGAAAGTTTCAAATCTGGAAACCTTCTTTACTGCACTGAAGTGAAAAGTAAGATTCTTGAAATCTAAGGGTCATGTAAACTCTGAATTTTCCTGGCTTTTTGCATTCAGAGGAGAATAAGGCTGGATTCCCACGATCTTTCCTACTTTATTGTTTAGTAGGTTTGGTTATTGGTGCTTGCAGTACTGTAAGAACAGTTTAAAATTTTTCCTTTTCTAATTAAACTAAACTTGCACGCTCCAGTCTTGTTGTTTAACCTATGAATTAGAACTTGTAAAATATGCCCCTTGGTTATGTTAAAATATTTATGATGTTTTTTTCTTGGATACTAGCATATTGATAACTTTTTAATGCTTGTTCTCTTCCAGCATTACATATTCCTCATTTACTGCTTCAAAGCAGTTCATTGGAAATTGTTGCACTGACATACCACAATTTGAATGTCTTATTTTCCAATAATAAATAGTTCATACTGTAATTCTGGCTCAAACTCTGTGTGGTTTGTGTCTTGCCCAATGGAGGATAAGGTGAAGTCTGTGAGGCTCGGGGCAGTTGGAGGGGTCAGTAAATACAGATCCAGTTACAACGTTAGGGCCTTTATTTGGAAATACTGCGTCTTTGCATTTGACTTTTGGAACTTTGGATAATGGCCTCCATAGAGTTTTCAGTCACCTGAAAATGAGCTTGTGTGGGGGAAAAAAATAAAATACTTTTTGTATAAATCCGAATTTTGACACTTTTCTTCCTAAAATTATATCAGATTTATGCCTGAATTAAAGGAATTAATTTCAATTTAAACTTAGTTATTGGAAGTATTACAAGTGGAATTGCACCTGTATACTATTTTACTGTAGATCAGATATTTGTGTTTTCTTCGTTTTGGCAAATTTTAAATATAAGAATGTGTACAATTTGCATGCTGAAATAGCACTCACATGAACAGAAGTGACCAGCTTGGGTCTCTAAAACTTTTGAAATTTTTGTAATTTTAATTTTACAGTATGTCAGCACATTTGGTAGACCACCTGGCTCCATTGAAGTTAATGCCAAAACTCCTATTGACTTCAGTGGATATGGGATTTCACCCTATAATTCCAAATAATTTGGACCAGTGGTCCTCAACGCGGTGCCCGCAGGTGCCATGGCGCCTGCCAGGGCATTTATGTGCGCCCACTGTCAGGGCTGGCACCAAGGAACGAAGAAGAGAGGAGTGCAGCGCATCCGCCTCAGTATGTGATACAACATAATTATATTTTACACGTGGGGCAATTATGAATGAAACAATGCAGCTGTTTGACACACCTGATGATATGGTATTTTAAAATTTGCTTAAGTGCTTCGAGCTTCTGATAGTTCTATAAATCTAAATAAACAGGTAAAACTAAAATAATTGTATGTTTCTGTTTTTCTTAAACAATACAATGAGGAGGGGAAGGTGGTTTTGACATAAGAATGAATGGAATTTCAGGTCTAGCTATTACTAAAATCCACACATCTTTATAGTGCTATGCTTCGTTATATATTGTAATTTAAAACTGATATGTGGTGAATATTTAAATACATGTGCTGTCAAAAGAGATGTTTAACAGACTTCATAATCTGTGGAGGTTCCATAAGGCAGCAAAAATATGCTTTATATTACCTGTTTTGATTCGTTTCTTAATTTTATGGTGAGTTCTGAAGTAGTTATGATATGAGGGGAAAATTTCAAAAGCATTAATAAATGCTTGTGGCCTTAAATATTTAGTAAAGAGAAAATATTTTCCTTAGATGTTTTTTGTTAACATAGCCTTCAGAATTAAACAATGGCCAGTGAACCAAAGAATTAATGTAAAAAGTAGCTTGCCTGTTTAAAGTCTTTATTTATTGTCAGCATGTATGACTTATTTCATAGAAATATCTCTATTTGTGTTTATTATTTATTTAGCACAATAAGTGTTCATAGTGCTTTCCAGACCACTAAAAAACTTGGGCCAAATTCAGTGCTGGGGTAAACTGGTGCCAGTCTAAATCCATACATGAATTTAGAGTGGCATAATAAGCTTACACCACTGGTGAATTTGGCTATGCTCACCATCCCAAGGAGTTTACAGTTATCGGTGGGATTATTCTTGGTTGTAAACAATGTATTATGTCTTTGCAGGACTAGTGGTCTAAAAGTTAAATCAAAGGCACAACATAATTGACACTGGACAATGTTGGGTGATGAGAAGCAAAGCAGAGTGCTATGGAGAGCTTAGTTCTCCTGTGCAGGCTAGATTGTAAATGTCATTTAAATCCCATATTTCATGCTGGTTACTTTTGAATTGCTTTATATGTATAAACTAAATAACATTATTTGGTGGATAATCATTGCAATGCTTCACAGGAAAAGTACACAGGGATTTGAATGGGAAGAGGGTGGATGTTTTGAAAAAGAGAAAACTACAGTGTGTTTTGAGGAAGGCTATGCTTTCATGTCAGCTTCATTTTAATTATATCGGGCTCTGTTCAATGATACGTAAGAATTTGTTTGGGTTTTTTTTTCCATTCTTTTTTCAATCGACTGGCCTTCATAGCTTTTAAAATTCTTTAAAAGTAGCTTTGTCAACATTAGAAAAGCTGCAGTGTAATTATGGCAGCTTTCCTTGTCGTTAAATTCTTTTTAATTACATGTTTAGCCTGCCTATGCCAAACTGCTTAATCCTGTCAAATATACTGTAGTGCATATTTGTTTATACTGTTTTTAAGATGCCAATTTTAGATTTTCTTACTCCTGACGGGGTCTTTCCCAAAAAATAAGAGGTTTGTAATGTCATCCTTAGCCTGCCAATGTCTGTGGTATAATGGCCATCAGTAATTATAGATGTTGAACTTCTTCTCAGGGCTAGTCTACACCAATGCAGCTGCACCACTGTAGCACGTTTAGTGAAGACGCGCTATGCTGACAGGAGAGCGTCTCTCACCAGCATAGCACGGTGTGGACACTGCTTTAAGTTGATGTAACTTGTGTCGCTCAGGGGGGTAGCTTTTTCACACCCCCGAGCGACGTAAGTTACATTGACTTAAGTGGAAGTGCAGACCGTGATTGCACAAGAATCTGAGTTTTTATAAAAAGAACAGGAGTGCTTGTGGCACCTTAGAGACTAACAAATTTATTTAGAGCATAAGCTTTCGTGGGCTACAGCCCACTTCATCGGATGCATAGAATGGAACATATAGTAAGAAGATATATATATATATATATATATATACACAGAGAAGGTGGAAGTTGCCATATGAACTGTAAGAGGCTAATTAATTAAGTTTTTCTATATGATTGTCTAGCCCTCTGTGAAGAAAAGCTTGAAAATGTCCATCATAAAGGACAAAAGCCTGAAGGCAAATAAAAAATAATCCAAAATTTTGCACTGTTTAAAACCTCATGATTTTGTGGGGCCTGACTTATGGGTTCTGAATGCGTGTGGCTTGCAATACTGCTGTTCTTTTCAATGTTGATATTTTTGTTTACTTGCTCTTTGTTGTGAGGTTTTATTTGGTGAAGTTTATTATTTATCATGGAGGCCTTCGTTAGCATGTACCTTATATAGAAAAATACAGTGAATCCTGTTTCAAAGACCACCTGCCTTGAGACCACCCCAAGTGTACTGCAGCATTTTACCAAGCTAATTTAACTATTAAGTGACTATATTTCCGATGTCACCAGAGACAACCTAGAATTGGTCATAGATATAGAAGAATCCTATTTAGTAGACGCGGGTAGTCAATTATTTTTTGTCAAGGTCCAAATTTTTTGGTCAAGGTCCAGACTCCAGAGAAACATTTTTCAAACCACAATAGCAATAATAATAATAATAAGTAAATAAAAAGATTTCATGGTCTGGAGTTGACCCGTGGTCTGCCTGAAGTAGACCATCTGAACTCTTTGGACTTTGGTGTCCATAAGACTCACGCTGTATTTGCGTTCAATTTGTGCCTGGTTTTATGTTGAAAAACCAGGCAACAGTTAAACACAATGTGTCTGTTTAGATAGTTAG
This sequence comes from Natator depressus, assembly GCF_965152275.1. Taxonomy (NCBI): domain Eukaryota; kingdom Metazoa; phylum Chordata; order Testudines; family Cheloniidae; genus Natator; species Natator depressus. The sequence continues at coordinate 26,545,051 of NC_134244.1, forward strand.
TTAGTTTTTCATTAGTTTGAGACTGTGACTTGAGTCTAAATATGACATTGCAAATCTTGAACTTCTTGAGGAGCAACAAGAGACCCAATATATTCTCTATTCTTATCCCATACAGCTATGTGTTACAGGCCACAGTCAGTCCTTGTTCCAATGGGAATTTTATTCAATGACCAAGAAGCCAATATGGCTCAATAATAACTTAGACTCAGATTCTGATACTTTTACTTACTATGTGTAGCAACTTACTCCCATTTACTTCAGGGGAATTAGTCATCACTATTTTTATTTTATTGAGCTGGCTGGAAAATGCAACATTTTGTGAGGAAAAAGTCCTTCAAAAATTTTTGACTGAAAACCGCTGAAAACAGGGGGAACAAGTTGGAAAATATACTTTACTTTTTTTTCCGGTTGTAAAACAGCAAATAAGTGTGAAAAGTGTTCTTTTCTCCTTTCAGACACTTCTTTTCCACTGGGGGGAAAAAAGGGGAAGAAGGAAGGACAAAATGGAGAGAATGGAAAATGATTTTTTTGGTCCAAAAACTGAAAAGAAACGACAGTTTAAGTTGAAATGAAACAAAAATGTCCATCTTATTTTGATATGAAATCTTTATTTCAAATTTTCCAATTGGAAAAACTGAACATTTTTGTTGAAATCAACATTTTCTCACAGAAAAAATTGATTTCAATGAAACCATATTTTTTATGGGAAAGGGTTTTTCTTTTTTCTTTTTGGTCAAAATGTTTTGACCAATTCTATTTTATTGCTAATTATTATATATTAGTAGTTATATTAATAATATATTCATGTTGAATATTTCAGTCTATAAAGTTTAACCATATTTTATAAACATACAAAGAAGTGAGATCCTGCCTTTTTCATTTAACCAAGATATTTATTGATTCCCATGACAGATTTCTGAGAAAGAACTACAGGCCCTAGTTTGCAATGTGAGTGCTCAGAATGATTTAATATAAAGTTCAGCATTTTAAACTTTGAGTGCCTGTATCAAATCTTGATCCATTTGTATTCATAATTGACATTGTTATTTGAGCACGTAATTGTTGCCTGCTTAGAATGGTGGAGAGTTTTGGCTTTTGTAGTTCCAAGACACAATTTTCTAAGGTTTATCTCAGACCTCCTGTTTCTGTGTGACAGTAAAATCACCACACACATTCTTTTTCATTGCTGCTTGCTGTGGTGATCATATTTCCTTGGAGCTGTTTCTTTGAACACTTGTTGATTTATGCTGCCATAAATATGCTTATGGAGGGTGAAAGTGTGATTGTTTTAGCAAAAATAAAACCTTCCAATGTGTTAGCATTTAAACCAGGGACCATGTGGTATGTACAAAAGTCACACTTCAAACGTTTCTACTGCTTTGAAAGGTTTTGTCAGGTGGAGAGATACTACCTATTCATGGAATGGGGAATTTCTGGAACTGGGTTAAAATAATAATAATAAAAAAAGCTGCTTTAAGTGTGATCTGTCTGTACACTTTAAAATGGTAATAAAGATAACTATATGGCCACGTGCAATTTAAAAAAAGTGATTAAAAGAACTAAGATTAACAGAATGGATGAATAAAACTGTGAGATTCCATCAGGCTTCCTCTCTGGCATGTTTACATCCGTGGCCATTAAAACCTTATGGGCTTTGATGGAAGCAAGTCTGTAATGGTATACCTGCCATTCTTCATTACCATGGTGTGCCACTGGGTGATACGGTAATCCAGGCATTTTATTTATGGCTTCTGATTTACAGCACTTCTCTAGTATAGCAATATGTAGTTGTTCTGCACTTCTGAAGCTGTGTTTATTGCAAACCGTTTGTGACAGGGTCAACAACACTATTTAGACGTACAAAAACTCCACGTTTTTTAATGGCAAGGCTGCTGGTGGCTGAGACCACAGCCTATCATGCAGCCCAATATTATCCCATTGTTTTCTTGTATTCCACTGTTGGTCTGTCTGTTGTCTCTTGTCTTACATTTGTACTGTAAGCTCTTTGGAGCGGGAACTATCTTTTTGTTCTGTGTTTGTTCTGCACTTAGCACAATGGGGTCCTGGTCCACAACTGGGGCTCCTAGCGCTATAACAGTATAAATTATAATAGTGTTATTTTAAGAACAAACAGATAATTTCATTACAGTGGTTCAGAATTAGGAACAGCTTACAGTAAAACTCACAAGGACCTGTGGATAATATTGGCTAGATAACTGAGCAGAGGATGGTGCTGGGCTTGTATCATTTGGCCTCTGAGATTTAGATCCCTGTGGCAGAGTGGTTGGTTTGAGGGGGAGGGGATGGGGGAGAAGAGCAGAAATGGAGTGATCTTACAGTGCTGGAAGTGATATGCTTTTTTACTGAAGTGAGTACTTTCTTCTAACAACAAGAGAGAGAGAAGATTAAGAGGCTAACCCATTCGTGATACCACTTTCGGTGCAAGACAGGATATGTGACTGGAAAGCCTCACCCTTGGTGTTTAGAAGTTTAAATGAAAGAAGAGGTAAACAACACAAGTTCTTTCCCCCACCCGGAGGAATTTGGTATCGGAGGGCAACAAAAATGATTAGAGGGTTGGGGCACATGACTTATGAGGAGAGGCTGAGGGAACTGGGCTTATTTGGTCTGTAGAAGAGAACAGTGAGGGGGGATTTGAAAGCAGCCTTCAACTACCTGAAGGGGGGTTCCAAAGAGGATGGAGTTAGGCTGTTCTCAGTGGTGGCAGATGACCGAACAAGGAGCAATGGTCTCAAGTTGCAGTGGGGGAGGTCTAGGTTGGATATTAGGAAAAACTTTTTCACTAGGAGGGTGGTGAAGCACTGGAATGGGTTCCCTAGGGAGGTGGTGGAATCTCTATCCTTAGAGTTTTTAAGACCCAGCTTGACAAAGCCCTGGCTGGGATGATTTAGTTGGGGTTGGTCCTGCTTTGAGCAGGGGGTTGGACTAGATGACCTCCTGAGGTCTCTTCGAACCCTAATCTTCGATGATTTTATGATTAATTTTTTTACCATTTCTAATAATGCAATATGTGTGTGAATATATTTTCTAGCTAGTTTTGAAAATGTCTTTTACTGTATTAATTGGGATTGCGTGGACTAAGCAGGAATAGGGCTTGATCAGAACTGCAGTGCCTGGCAAATGCTCAGAGCTTTGTAAATTAATGAGCTCAAGATGATTACTACAGGTTTTGGTACTTGGTACTTTATGCACCAAATTGCTTTAATCGCAGGGGATATAGTGGTATTTGCTATCGTCTTTTATTCATACACTGTGAAGCATATGAATATGAGACTTTAAGAACTGTACCTGGCAGTCAAAAGAAACCTTAATTATCAAGAATCCAAGGGCAGGACCCAATCCAGTCACTAACTTCAATGAATGGGAATTTTACCATTGATTTAAATGACAGCTGGATTAGCATTATAATTTTTCTATTAATAATGTGCTCCTACCATCGGGGGAATCTCAATTCTGGTACTGAATATAGTTTTGCTTGTATTTAGCAAGTTTTCATGTTTGATATGTTTTGATCTGCTAAGTTATTAGAAGACATTCTGTATTCATGTGAAAGCATTTTAGACTTACATGTGCTTTTATTTTTAATGAAAAATAAGCATCTGTCTAGGGTAGGCGTGGCAGATCGTACAAACCTATTTGTACATGTATGTACTGTAGGGTGGATGTTTAGAATAATGGCACCACACAAGTGGTCAGAAATAGCACCATTCTGTGTGTCCAGCGAATCTTGTCAAATCACAAAATCCTAATGCTTTTCAAAGCAGCTATTAGCCTCCAAGAAAAAGATACATTTTACCCCAAAATTATCTGTAAAGTGATCAAAATAACATGAGCATTTAAAAAAAGGTGACGCTCAAAAATTCTAATTAATAGAGCCCTGCGTAGATACAAAAGTTATATCTGCATCCAATCAGTGATCTGCAAAAATAGTCCGTGGATATAAAGTGGATATCCACAGATTTGCAGGGCTGTACTTATTAACTTCCCCTGGTTTCCCACATTCTGAAAGAACTCCACTAGCTCCATATTCATTCCATTTGGTGGTTCTTGTTTTTAGTACCCTCCATGGACTGTCTCCAACCTACCACATGTATCCTTTTCTTACTCAGTCTCTCCTCCCTTCCCTGCTCCCTCTGCTATCACTAGCTTCCACACAATTTTCCCACACTTGGTAGGAGCATTCACCTCTATGGCTCCTTCCATCTGGACCCCAGTCTTTATGTAGCTCTCTACCTCATTGACATCCCATTACATTTTCAGGTAATTATTGAAACCGTTATCTTGTCACCCTTTTAGTTTCTCTCCTTTCTTTTTGATTGTCTCTTTGTAACTGTCTTTAGCATTATAAAACATTTTTGGACACAGCTTGTCTGAAAGATGCTATACAAAATGAAGCTGCATCTTATTATTATCTTATTCTAATGACATTTTACCTGGTGAGGGGCAAGGTAAGGAATAAGAATACTGTTACAGCCATTCTGATTATAGAAACCTTCTTGCTTCTTTTGACAGACAAAAATCTGTTGAGGCTATTTCAGAAAAATAGGGATAAATAATACCTAGCTCTGATATAGCGCTTTTCATCAGTAGAGCTCAAATGCCTTTACAAAGAAGGTCAGTATCATCACCCCGTTTTACAGATGGGGAAACTGAGGCCTGGAGGTGAAATGACTTGCCCAAGGTCACCAGCACCAGTGGTAGATACTGGAATAGTACCCGGGTCTCATGAGTCCCAAGTCTAAGCTATCCACCAGGACACACTGTCTCCCAACTACAATACAGTTTGTTTCTATTAAGATCAAGCATACCATTTAGATAGGCCTCAGTCCAGCTAAGAACTTTAACACTTGTACATTGTCCCACTGTGGTTAAGCATCTGCTTAAATATTTGTTGGATCAGGGATTTACTGTATCACTCCTTTGTCAGTAGAAAGGATGGTCTCTTGGGTAAAGCCCAGAGCTGGTAGCCAGGAAATCTGAGACTTATTCCCACCCGTGAATTACAGTTATTGTTTTTTTGTGTGTGTGGCCTGTAGTGAGTTCAGCATTGCTGTCCATGTATTGTAATTTGAGAATACTTTGCATATCACAGGGTTGAGCTCTGGGGACATCAGGGCAGACTGGTAGTGGGAGTAGATAATAACTTAAAAAATTCTCCTCATTTAAAAAGGGTAACACTGACATTCTGCTAGCTTTTTACATTGGGGTTGCAGTTTACAGTATGTCTTCAAAGACTATATAATGTGATCTGAATTTCGAAAATGATCCATTAGGCAAAAAAAACCCCAAATTCGAGTGGGCAGAATCTCATTATTCCGAGGTCTTTCTGTGTCTGTCTTCATCCAGTATAATATTGTAATGATATGCAGTGTCCTGCATTAGATTTGTGTGCTGTGTCAGTACAGTGTGAAAGTTGCTAGTATGATAAGATAGTAATTTTGTTTTAAATTAGACACTTGTAAATTTCTATTGCTCTGGAGGGCCAACTTTTAAATAAACTGCTCTTTTGTTTCCAATTTAGAGTAGGAAGCGCATTATGCCTTCATTTAATATTACAGCTCAAACTGGCAGAGTATTAGAACTTTAACTTCAGTTGATAGATGATGTCCTATCTGGCATAGCAACATGACTTGAGGCTTTATAGAAACCAGATCTTCCAAATAATTCATTTAAAATTAAATATAAATATCTAATTAATTTTAGGGAATATTAACATTTATTTAAAATTGGTAGTATCAGATCATGAGTCTTAATACAAAATGGTTAATAGGTCACATTTTTCCTTTGGTCTTTTCCATCTATAGATCAAGAATAAAATTTTCAAATGTGTCTAAGTGACTTAGGAGCCTAAGGCTTTGTCTACATTTAACAGCTTTGCCAGTTTAACTGTACCAGTATAGATAAACTGGTAAACCCCTACTTGTGTAGAAGCCGTTATATCAGTGTTTTATAATGATATAGTTTATACTGCTTTGGGGAACTCAGTGTAACTGCATCTGCATTAGGGCTTTTACTGGAATAGCTCCGTTGGTAAAAATCACAACCTTAACCAACATGACTATGCTGTGAAAAGTTTTAAGTGTAGACCAAGCCTAAGTCTCATTTTCAGAAGTGACTTAGGCATGGAGCCACAAAGGGATATAGGCACCCAACTGCCACGTTAGGCAGCTACACCCAAAATTTAGATTCTCAAAACCCCTATTCAGCTGTCACTGGTTAAGCCCTATAGGTGCCCAGGTTTCTGACAGTGTGCAGGCACAAAGCCACCTAGGTCCTGATGCTGGCAAGCTCCTCTGCATCTAAGCCCTGGCAGGAATCCCAAAATAGGCATTTCCCTGCCTATCGCTCACTTGGGGGCCCTGTCTGGTAGGTATGTCCCACCCCACTCCTCAGCATTCCCTACTAGCTAGTTTAGATAGCTCCTTGCTCAGCCTGCTGGCTTCTGTGAATCACATTCTGAGGCAATTGAGGGTTTGTGTACATTACAGAAAGCCCACCCCCCGCAGTAGTGAGTCTCAGAGCCCAGGTCTCCCGGTGCATTGTATAGAGACCCTCAGCAGTTAACTCAGGGCTGCGGATTCCCCTTTGTGGATCTAGCTCATAGTCTCCTATGTACTGAAGTCATTTTTTAAAATTGGGACTCAGGCTCCTAAGGCACTTAAGTGCTTTTGAAAATTTTCTCCTTTAAGCACTTTTGAAAATTATACTTCACCTGTTTCCTTCTTTATGGTCGTTTTTTGCCTGTGTGTGCTCTAGTGGGCAATGCTCTGTCATGGATCATGAGACTTATTACAACATCTAAATCTGATGTTTACACATTTCCCTGGAGAGTGTTTGTGTGTTTTTGTTTTTTTAATAAATAAATGGCAAGGTGAGAGGCAGGAAAATGTTGCACTGTTAGGTCAGAAAACGTGCAGACGTAGCCTGAGTTACAGCTGCTGCTCTTCTGTCATAAAGTTGCCCCTTTTTGTTCCAAAAACAGAAAGAAATGGGGTTAGAGACCCCTGCTAGAGATTTCTCAAATGAAGACTTTTCTTGAATGGTAAAGGGAATGTAAAGTTTTGATTTTTACAGTGGGTTAATCTGGACAGAAACCCGCAGTTCAGAGGTCAGACATGTACTGCTTCTCTGATTCATTCCTTTTATTACCTGAAGAAAATAAAGGAAAGCTCAGATTTGTATACCAGTGGTGCATAAGGGTGTTAAATCTTCCTCCATTTGAGATGATGTATGCAAACCTTGGGCTAGATTCTGCACACTGGGACCTTTCCTGCCCTTTTAATATTCTGTCTAATTTCTCACACATCTGTTTTTATCCTGAGGAACCATTTGCAATTCTTATTCTCTTTTACTTGTTTTCATTTCTTTGAAGCAAAAGACATTAAAGAGAATGCCTGGTAAATGCCTATTCTAGATGAACCAGTTTAGGTGTATGTTTTTTCCATCCTCTTTCTTGTAAATAGCGCACTAGGAGGAAACGCAGGCATGCGATCAATCACTTAAACAGCTGCACTGAAACTTGCCGTCTAATTAATTGCTGAAATTTTTAACACTGCTGCCTAACTTAGTAAGGAGTTCAAAAAGATAAGGTTCCTCTCACTCTCAAACACTGTAACTACAGATCTTAACCTACCACATATTTGCAGCTATATTTTTCTTTAGGTTAAATTGAAGAGAACTCCAGATCCAGACATGCTGTGTGTACTCTGTGGGTGAAATTACCCGTGTAGAGGGACTGAACAAGGCCCTATGCACTTCTTAAGCTGCACTTAAAGTGTGGTTTTTCTCTGAAAAGTGACTGTGTAAAAAGGCCACCTTTTTATTCAACACATCTTCTCCCTATGTATAGTTTGATTCTTGATTGATTATACTGATTTTTAGTGTTTCCATCCCCCTTCCTGTTAGCACTGCACAGCCAACATGATGCTGACAGAATGAGCTAAGTTCTGTTCAGGCTAATGCATCATCAACAGAACAGAATCTTAAAACTGACTTTATCTTTTCTAAATGTGATAGTGTTCTGTATGTTCCATTCAATGCATCTGAAGAAGTGGGCTGTAGCCCACAAAAGCTTATGCTCTTATAAATTTGTTAGTCTCTAAGGTGCCACAAGTACTCCTGGTTTTTTTTGCGGATACAGACTAATACGGCTGCTACTCTGAAACCTGTCATTATGTTTATGTAAGGGAAAGACAGGGTCATAAGAATCAATTCAGAAATTGCATGTAAATTGAGAGGAGTCTAAAAACAAGCTAAGCTCCATAAATATGAATTTACATGGTAAGCTACCATAAATATTGGAGTAAGAATTCTGTGTGCAAATCTCTTGGACACTAGGTATTCTGAAACTCCAGCATCCCTTGTAAGGAGAATCACATTGTGGTTCACTTCATTACTCAATCTTTGTAGGAAGAAATGCTGCTGCTCTGCAGTGGAGGAACACAATTAGGGCCTTTAGTGTACTTTATATGTAGCCTGTAAAGCACCAGAATGTAAGGTAGAACAGGAGGAGTGGAATCTACAAGCAGCATCTTCTCCTGGGTCATTCTGGAGGTTTTTTGTGTGTGTGTGTTTTAGAGGTAAACAAGACATTATAAACAAGACATTTACATAGGACCAAACCCTGCAAAGACTGCCCTTGTGAAATCATCTGCCAAATGTTTTTCCTGTTCCTGTTAGTGAATATTGATTAAAGTTTCATGGCTGCTGTATTTTCTTTAGATGGCATACTTAATTTTGTTAACGCTATGTATCAAATGCATATTCAAGAAGGCAGTATGTCAGTTACTATACATATTCAAAGGTTCTTGAGTCACGTGACAATGTACATTTTTGCAAAGTGGTTCATGGATTCATAGGTTTGTAAAGCTAGAAGAGACCATATAATCAGGGAGTCTGACCTCCTGCATAGGACCAGAGACTCCTGCATCAAACCCATAACTTCTGGTTGAGCAAAAGCATATCTTTGAGAAAGACAGCCAATCTTGATGTAAAGATTAGGAGAATGGGAGCATGTACAAAGGTAGGTGTACACCTACACCTTTTAAGTACATCTTGTTGGCCCTGCGTAATAAGTTAGCACTGATGCTAGCTTTATTTGTGATTCAGTATTGTAAATTGAACCAACCAATGGAGAAAGGTTGGAGTGAAAAGAATTATAGAATCGTAGGACTGGAAGGGACCTCGAGAGGTCATCTAGTCCAGTGCCACGCACTCATGGCAGCAGTAAGTATTATTTAGACCCCCCCCCCCCCCCCCCGAGAGGTGTTTGTCTAACCTGCTCTGAAAAACCTCCAATGATGGAGATTCCACAACCTCCCTAGGCAATTTATTCCAGTGCTTAACCAGCCTGACAATTAGGAAGCTTTTCCTAATGTCCAACCTAAACTGGCCTTGCTGCAATTTAAGTCTATTGCTTCTTGTCCTATCCTCAGAGGTTAAGGAGAACAATTTTTCTCCTTCCTCCTTGTAACAACCTTTTATGTCCTTGAACACTGTTATCATGTTCCCTCTTTATCCTCTTTTCTCCAGACTAAACAAACTTAATTTTTTCAATCTTCCCTCATAGATCATGTTTTCTAGACCTTTTGTTGTTCTTCTCTGGACTTTCTCCAAATTGTCCATATCTTTCCTGAAATGTGGCGCCCAGACCTGGACACAATACTGTATTGAGGCCTACTCAGCGTGGAGTAGTGCAGAAGAATTATTTCTTGTGTCTTGCTTATAGTAGCTCCATCTAGGTTGTATTTCCCTAATTTGTTTATGACAAGGTCATACGAGACAAAAGCCTTACTAAAATCAAGATATACCACATCTACCGCTTTCCCCACTATCCACAAGGCTTGTTATCCTGTCAAAGAAAGCTATTAGGTTGGTTTGACATGATTTATTCTTGAGAAATCCATGCTGAGTGTTACTTATCACCTTATTATCTTCTGGGTGTTTGCAAATTGATTGCTTAATTATTTTCTCCATTATCTTTCCGGATACTGAAGCTCACATTGTTGAGGTAGGTTCCCTAAATAAAAAATAAAAGAAAAATTACAATATTAAATAATGTAATATAATACTAAAAGAAAAACCTCACAAATCATTCTGCCCTCACTCTAATTTAAATCTGGAGTAACTCCAGAGAAGCCAATTGAATTGGAATTACAGCAGCATAAGCTAGGGCAGATTTTTGTTCCCATGGTAATAAAAGGACCCTGACAATATTCTCAGTTAAGTTATACAGGAAAATCTATTTGAAAAGCCTGTTGGAATGGTCTTAGGAGAGCAATCCATGTTCAAGCCAACTGGAAAAAAAAGACAATAACAAAACTTTCACTGTACTTTAACCAAGGTTTGTACTTGGGATCAGTGCTGATGTCTGCACTGCAGAGCATGAACAGAGTGTGAACAAACACAGCACTGGGATTCAAATACAGAACATAATTCTTTTACACTGTACGCTGGGAATGGCTTCAGTACTCAACAGTCTGGGATGTGGCACTGAGCCACATAGAGTGGAGTCACTTGCAGCCTATTTCAGAATATTGTGTCTTTCTGTAAATGGTAAATAATGATATAAAATATATTTATTGTGTTACATGTTTCCCATGCCAATATTGCCCCCAAACTAGTCTCTTCCATTCCTCTCTGTTGCTGCTTTCATCTGCTTTATGGTGAGACTGTTTTGCCCTCCCTGCTAAGGGTTCTTCTTAAGGTTTCTCTTTGACTCCCCCTTTCCTCACACCAAATATATACATATATAAATATATAAAATATTACAGGTCAAATCCTAGGAGATACTGAGCACTCAGGATTCTGACTGACTTTAAGGGTAGTTGCAAGTGCTTTCACTTCTTATTTCCCCAATTACAGCGCAGAATTAATTGTTCAGCAGTGTTTTATATTTGAATGTTCTTTTCACTGCATATGGGAAAAGATACCTACTTTGGATTCAATGGTCAGATAAGAAGTATGCAGATGATTTCTCAAGGGTCAAGCACAGAGCTCATTTGGCTGTTGGCAACAAATAGATTTAATGCAAGGTTACTGCCCATTTCTGAGGGTGAGACCTAGTAAGTTGAAAAAGTCTTGTGGTCTTTGCTGCTTCTACTAGCATGTGACGGGATGTACTCACCCCACACTGGACAGGGAAGGGTTAATCCCGCATTGTGGGCTGAGGAAGCCACGCCCCCTTGCCCCTTCTCGGCAGGCTCCAACTGGAGCACCAGTATAAAAGGGAGCAGCTCAGCTCAGTCATGGCTGACAGCCGAGGAGAGAGGACACACGTTCTTGGCTCCTGCGCGGGAGCTGCTGAAGCCCCCGATTGCAGAAGCCAGACCCACCGAGATGCAGGCTGATACCCGGCTACCTGAGAATGCCTGCGGGAGAGGGGAGCCGCAGAGAACTGCACAGGCTGAGGAACCTGGAGACCATGGAGATGCCTGGGCCTCCGCATCGGGAGACAGAGTAGGAAGTAGCCCAGGGGGACTATGCATTGATCCGGTTGTAGAACTGAGCGATGTGTCCGCATGTTTCAATAGGATCCCTGACTACTCAGTGACGTGTAGACTCACTGCTGACAGGGCCCTCGGTGGGACCTGGTGGAGTAGGGAGGGCCCAGGTCCTCCTACCCCAGCCACCATCCCCTCCTGGTGGTGGCCTATCGCCCCTACAGCCATTAAACCGCACCTAAGTTGACTCTGGCCAGTAGGTCGCATGGCCCTGCAAGAGAGGACATCTATATTGGCTCTGACTGTTAAGCCATGCAGCCCTGCATGAAAGTGCAACCATGCTGATTCTGGCAACTGGACCACGTAGCCCTGCGAGAGATGGCAGCCATATTGACTCAGACCAGTAGGCCAGACTGCCCTGAGGCCAAGGGCAGGCAGGTGGACTTAGCCACAGGGCTGTGATGCCCTTGTCCAGCCCCAAGATGGGGTTGGTGTGTACTCCCCCTGTGACACAGTACTTAATTCATTTCTTCTTCAAAGCACTTTGTAGACATTAAATGAGGAATCATTATGATCCTCATTTTGCAGATGGGGAGCTAATGACATGCACAAAGGCACTTATGTGCTAGAATCAGGACTAGAATTCAGGAGTTCCTAGCTCTTAGTCAGTGCCCAGACTGCACTTCTCTCTACATAACAGTTGGCTATGCTGTGCACTGGGTCTCTAGCCTAGCTCATACTTTTATGCATGTCAGGGTCAGAACGCAGCGCCTGACTTACACTCCAGTTTTACACTGATGTAACAGATAAATCAGACCCAAGTTCTTCAGTTGGGCCTCAGCAGAGCACCCTGACCTCTTTATAAACATTTGGCAGAGATCCTAAACTACCCGCACAGGAAAAGTCTGAGTTTTATTGGCTTATTTAATTCTACATAATAAAGTGCATTATATCAAAATTGAATTATTTCTGCCAGTCTTAGCACAGGGATGCTATACAGTTGCTGACTCAAAGTTGTATGATTATTTCTCAGTTATGGAAATCCCTGAACTCTGACTAAATGAAGGTGCCTGATTTGCATAATGGCAGTATGATTATTTATCTAACTACAAATCACTCTGCTCTGATTGACTCCTGCCCTTACAACTCCCAAACTCCAAGATCTTCTGCAAAAAATAAGTAACTTTTAAAAAAAGATTTAACTATGCATATATTTGAAGTTCCCCATCCTTCTCCTTCCTTAGCTTTCAGTGCTCGTGGGTGGGAGTCAAGTACTGCTTCCCTTGATCCCTTCAGTTTTTAAGTAATTGAATAAAAAATGACTCTGTTGGCAATTGGTGTGTGTGTGTGTGTGCGTGCGTGCGCGCGCGCGCGCATATGTATTTAGCAGGGGAAGGAAGGAAAGATAGATCAAGTGGAAAGAACAGGAAGTGGAGCTTTAAAAATTCTTCTTATAAATAAGGCACATAGATGGCATGATGTGCTTTGCTGAATGAATGAAGATGGATTCTAGAAGAGCTTCCAATTTAAGGTCCTTATCTAGAGTAGTGAAGATTGCAGAACCAGGCACTTGTTAAAATGAAAACAATGGGTGGAGATAATGCATGGAGGGAACCAGGGAAGGGTAGAAAAAGAATGCAGACATCACGATCACGCTGTCATTTTGCACCTAAATCTAGTAAGTTTTAATGTTTAGTGTCAGCTCTTTGTTCCAAATAGTTCTCATTTTCCATAGCCCCATATTGTGCTGTGAGTTTCTAAGCAGAATTCCTCACTGGGATAACTAAAACCTGGTAGCACAATATGGCTCATCCTCTGGAACTAGTTTATTCAGCTACTAATGCAGCATGGCATTTTTTTTGGCTCAGAATTTCTGAACAGAATGTTACTTGTGACAGTTCTGGGCCATTCTTCCAATTGGTTGTTTGAATGGTATTCCTGAATTCTGAATACACCAAGTGTTGACTTCTTTTATTACGTTGACTTCAGTGGGAGATCTCTGTCTGGGGAGTTTGCAGAAATAGGCCCCAACATTATATTGTAAATTTCTTGAAATGTTTCCCCGAGTATGGCAGTCACATCTTGATATAAATGATCTATTTGTTATACTTTCTAGTATCCAATGTTACAAAATAATTCTATTTGCTATCTGTTTTTGGTTTGCTCCATAATGTGTCTCCCCTTCCGCTCAGGGTTTAAACAACTGTTAAATTTTAAGCTGTTTTTTACATGATCTTTTGTATTGTATGGTATGTTTGAGATTATAGTGTTTTACTCAGTGCTAATGAAAGAGGGATCAAACATTCCTTCCAGCATTTTGGTTCAATTAGTACCAAAGATGAAGTAGTAATTGTGTAGCCTGTTTGGTAGTAAATAAATGGTGATAGAATTTCAGGTTTGTGAAATTAAATTAATCTTTATAAATAGGAATGTGTAGGTTTGCTAAAGGCTGGTCTGGCTACTATTCAATTCCCCCCCCCCCCCCCCCCAAAAAGTTTTTGTTATACTGTATTGTTAATCTTAAAATAATGATTTTTTCAGTTCAATAATCATGTCTTTATTATATTTAATATTCTTGGAGACACGTTCATTTTCAGTAAGCTTGCAGTAGCCCTTAGGCTCTTTTAACTGTCCCCATCTTCTTGGATATGATGTAATTGTGCGGAAGGTCATCTTAAATTAAATTAAATTATTTTTCGAATTCATTAGCTAGACTGAGATCCAGAACAGTCCTTTGGGAAGCCATTTAAAATTCCTCTTATTAAAATATGGTCTGAAGCATCCTTCTGAGGTTGTTAGGATTTCTGTTTCTTTTAGTTCACTAGGTAGTGTAGAAATTGTACTAAATTTGCTAAATTTTAATAAGTTTAGAATATTTTTTTCTAGGCTGATAAATAATCTTGCTTTTAGGTCAGGGATTCTGTGATGGGGCATACAAACCCAGCACTGGGTCAGAAGGGGTTAAAGGCCAGTATTGGGCCCAGGTAGTCCTGCCTCTCCAACCCCGCATAGCATGCTCCAACTGGAGAAGGGGTTGAAAAGGCAGCAACACAGCTCAGAAGGGAGAGGGCTGGGGAGGAGGACAGACCTACCCTGAAGGCTCTTGGCAAGGGTGCCGGAGAAGCGTCCCTGAGGGAAGTGAGGCAGTTTGGTTACCTTTCCTTTTTCTTTTTATCTTATCTGGGATTGAAAGCGGGGAAAGAAAAGCAATTATTATGCCTGGTTCCTGATCATGTAAAATTATATAGTTCTATCAGGAGTCACCGGATGGCACTGTCACACATAGTCACACAAGTTTTTCTTAGTCGCAATCACGGAGTGTGATTGCAACTCATGTAGGCACATCTGAGTTAGGTGGCTCAGGTACCAGAGTGGTGAAGCTGCAGCAGCGTGCAAGTAATGACCCAGGGTTCCGGGCGCAGTTCTGCTGAAACCCAAGCTGCTTCAGTGCCTGCGCTAGCTAGAATAAAGCTAGCTTGGGTATGTCGACATGAGCTGCAATCACATACATGACTGTAGATTAGACGTACCCCAAGTGTGAGCAATGTACAGTCATTGAAGAAATGCTGTGTTGTTAGTTTTGTAATGGAGTTTCTCATGAGGAAGCTGTGCCAAACAGCAAGAGTTTACTCTCTCCCTTAATCTCCATCATAAGAGTCAATTCTTGGGGCAGTGTTGCTTTCTGGGAACTTGGCATTGTTGTTTGGGCTGAGATCCCTGAAAGAAGGGATGGTATGCATGCCATTTGTGGTCAATTCTGATCAAGGACTGGTGTATGCAATGTAAATAAAATAAGTTACACTGCGGGCTTGTCTGCACCAGGGGTTTAATCCATAGTAACTCGAGTTAGGTTGGTGTGAAAATGCCTGCGTACACACCACACTGTTAATTAGAGCACAGTAACTCCACATTTACTATGACCTCTGGAGTCCCTTGCCAAGTGTATTATGTTTGTTGCCTATTGAGCTAGTGCAGAGTATTGTTCGTGTGCTGCCACACGTTATTTTGGCGGTCCTCCAAATGCTCTCCTGCACTACTTTGTGGGTGTCTGTTACTGATCTGTTTGTTTACCTGAGAACCTTACTCTGCTCTGGTGTCAGGTTGACCTGACGTTCCCTTCCCCATTTAAAAACGACCCCTGGATTCAGATATATTGACAT
Source organism: Natator depressus (assembly GCF_965152275.1). NCBI lineage: Eukaryota > Metazoa > Chordata > Testudines > Cheloniidae > Natator > Natator depressus. Next base: position 26,560,673 of record NC_134244.1, read on the forward strand.
TGCGGCGATATTGCTCCAGAAGCCCTACAGCATGCCTCGAGCAACCAGTTAGAACCGTGCGTGCTGAGATCCTGGATCTCCTTGCCATCTGGGCAGTGAAGAATTGATCTGAATCCAAATCCATCCTGAAGTTTGATGCGAGTCAGTTTAATGGTTTTTTTCCCCTATCAGTTCACTCTGCTGTAACTCAACTATCCTCTGTGCAATCTGAATTCAGAAGAGCCAAAAGATTCTGGTGTGGCAGGAGTTATAGCAAGGATGACTTTGATGCTGTGTTTTGATTATGCTTGGTGTACTAGACAATAAGCAGCCTCTACATAATGCACTTAATGCTTATTCGTTGCCTATTCATTATAAATGGTATAATTCCCCAAAACAATCACTTTCCAATATCTGGCAACAGCATGTCCAGCAGCTTGGACTATGGAGTGCATTGATTAAAATACAGTTGAGCATCAGAACTCCTGTTGGTAGCTGGAGACAGGTCCTCAGGCTTTCTCATTCAATTTGTCGTCATGGATTGTGGCCAGTATACAGAAGCATAAGTCAGCAAGTGACATGCAAAGAGGTACCTGGGGCACTACATCCTCTGCTTCTGCCTCGGTCTGCCTTGGTCTTCACGCAGTCAAAGAGAGATTTCCTTGGGGAATGCTGGTCTTTGCAGTATGCAAGCTCATAGCTTGACCCAGTCTGTAAAGTGTATATTTTTACTTTCTCAAAGCAAGCTTTCCATTTCCAAGAGCTTATTCTGCAGTATATATTAGTAATGAATATATCCGCTATGGACATCACAGCAAAATGATCAGGTGATGACTATTGCAGAGAGGTTTTGTGCAATAACGATAGTCTGGTTTTAGTAGGAAGCTCTGACCGTGTAGCTGTTCCGTTATGCTCGATAGCGTATGCTTGGGTGCCGTGTAAAATACTCACTCACAGCAGTGATCTAGCTTAAAGGAATGTCAGCTGAAGCACATTCTCTTATGCTTCCAGCGTAAACACTTCGGAATGAAGAACAACTCATCAAATCTTGCTAAAGATGGCTAGTTGTGAGGAGGTTGTTTCATAGCTTTCCATTACAGTGATCATAATTTTTTTCCCATAGCCCCAGGGCTGTATTAGTGAAAATGAATGATTCTTGGGGCATGTCTGTACTACATCTGGGAACGAGCCTCCTACAGGGTTATGCTGGCAGGGCTCATGTTAGTGCTCTAAAAATAGCTCTGTAGATGCGGTGGCCCAGGCTGGAACTTGAGCTCACGAGCCCACTCCCCCCATCGCAGGCTTTACAGCCTGAGCTGCAACATGTGCACACCTATTTTTAGTGTGCTAGCACAAGTCTGTGGACCTGGGCTGGGAGGCTGACCCCCCCCCACCCCCATGCAGTACAGATGTACCCTTGAGTTGTTTTTTCAGGAAAGAAAGGTGCCAAGTCATCAGATAGGAAATTGAGCTTCGTGAGGAAACTGTTCAGCAAAAATTGAAATTCTGGATTAGACAGTTTTTTTTATGTTTTTTTCCTGAAAAGCTGTTGAAATTATAAGTGCACTAACTAGTGATGTTTACTCATTCCATTAACTGGACACCTGAAACACTACTGACAGTCAGTTATCATTTGGGCTGTCTTCGATCATTTAAATATTAAGAATATAGCTCTTCTAATGTTTCGAGATTTTAATTTAATAAAAGACTTTAAAATCTGATGGCGAGACAGCATTAGGACAATACATTTTATACAGAGCTCTATTGGAGACGTATTTGGATTTGAACTTTCAAGAGCATATAACAGATATACTATATTACATTAGATGAAGCCTCCACCCTTAAGATAATATGGCTAATTATGGAAAATATTAAAAACAGGTTTCTTCCCAGGGTCTATTAATGCTTTGAAATGCAAAGAAAAGAGTGTTAATGGTTAAGCATTTTAAGGGAAAGGTCTAAATTTACTTTTACCAACTCTGAGGCTGATAGGTGGGTGCCCGAATGACAGGGCTCTGGGCTGTTCCCATGTGGGTTTTTCTCAGTCTCTCCTGTTGAAGCTGCGTTGGGCCAAAGAAAAGTGAGAATGATGCTACCCAGTGGTAAGGGCACTCACCTGAGAGGTGAGAAACCTATGTTTAAATTCCTTCTCTGCATCAGGCAGGGGGGAACTGGACCAGCATCTCCCACATCCTGCGTGAGTGCTGTAACCATTGGGCTAAGGTTATAATGGAATTCTCCCCCACACTCCATCCATTTTGTATGGCGTTAAATGTTTGCTGTTGCCATTCTTGAAAGAAATGGCTTAGTTGCCTGATTCTAGGAGAGGGTTCCTGGTTTAGGCACCTAATACTTGAGATCTAAACGTCACAAGAGGGGACACACCCCTGTCCTTGGCATCTGCAATTGGCTAGCTTAGACTACTCCTTGCATAGAATGTAGGCTTTGGTGACAGTCTCTCCCTACACGCCTAACTCGGAGTGGGGACTCAACAGGGGGCTTAGGTACCTAAAAGTTGTTTTGCAATTGTGAGTGTTGCGATGCCTACGTCCATTTGTGGATTTGGGCCTGACTCCTTATGTAGACATGGACAAGTCACATGATCTCTCTTTTCTGAAGTCTTCCTATCTGCAAAATGGGGATCAGTTACCTACTCCACAAGGCTGTTGTGAGGCTCAATACGTTGTTTGTAAATATTTATGTAGGTGTCTACATTATTAACTGAAGTTAATGAATTATATTTGCACTCGTATGAATACTTAGCTGCCTGCATCAACGTGTCTTAACCTGAATTACACCGGTATGTCAGTGTCTTTTTTGGAAACCACCACATGCAGATACATTTGATGTTCTGTCCCTAATACCGAATATCCCTTCATTTCGCGTCTTGACTGTATTTGTAGAATGGTGCACAACAGGAAATTTATTCAGGAGTTGAAAAATATAAATTCACATGAACTTGGAATAAACTAAAGTGAAACTGAGAATTTCCATAGACTGATTTATATGTTGCTCAAGAGTCAGGACAACAACGCCTGGTGTTTCATTAACTACTACATACACATGTTAAACTGTCATGGAAAAACACGTGACAGTGTTGCACGTATTGGAAAAGTATGTGAATTCATTGGTATCTTTACTGGCACAAACAAGTATAATAGTAATAGAATTAGGCCATTAAAAGTCAATGGCAAAACACAGATTGCTTTCAGCTGGAGTAGGATCAAGCCTAAACTGAATTTATGTAACCAGCACCAACTGGAATCACAAGCCCATATTTTCAGGGGATTATATCATACATTTCAGCCCAAAGCAACTTTTTGAAAAAGCTATCTGGAAAGGTACTTTAATTACTCTTTATCTAGCATTTCAGGTGTACATGGTGCTGTACCAGTGGCACCTGCAGCCATATGAATGTTACACACAGTGGGTACCATTGGCAGCAGTGAGGAGGAGCAGCACTGCTGGCTGCCCCACTGCCCACTCAGGTCTAGTCCTGACAGTCTTCCATCATGACAAGACATGGGGGCCAAATCTGAATGAGTGGCATTGCACCCTGGTGCACAGGGGTCACAGAGCCAAACCTGAAGGGCTTCCAGTCTAAAGGCACAAACAGTACTATATGGAACAGAATGAAGACAGACCCATGTATGGTCATGATAGTCAGAACACTTCTTTTTAAATAGCTTTGTTACACGCCTGGACAGACACCCGAGGTTATCTTGTGTGTAACGGATAACTCCAGTTGCAGTCGTGGTCCTATTGAGGTCACACGATGTTTTTCACAAGTCAGTTTCATTACTGTTTGTCAGATTATTTTGAGATTTCTTTTGTACTCCTTTTTGTAACACAAAAAATAACTTGCTTGAATGTTGAACCTTGAATCTTGTATAGCTCATGCAATATCCACTTGAGCTGAAAAGAAAACTAAAATGTTGCATGACACTTATCCATAAAACTAGTACTGTATCTTGGAGAGATTTTCTGGGAAGAAAGTTTTATTTAGCAAATCGGATGCTACTGGTACAAAAGCTGTATTCAAACATTCCATGAAAATTTCCAGGCATTGATACATTAGATCTTCTGAGCAACCATGAGTGTAATTACAACAACATATTTCTATAGCACCTTTTGTAAACCTTGCCACTCTTTACAAAATTACAGTCTATGTATAATAGGATAGGGACCATTTTGTCCTTTAGTGAAATGCAAGGTCCTCTAGGATGAAATCAGGCAGCTGTTTCATAGGTGCTGGAACTAAGGGTGTGGGGGTACTGCCACATGCCCTGGCTTGAAGTGGTTTCCATCATGTACAGGGTTTACAGTTTGGTTCAATGGTGCTCAGCACCCCCATTGTACAAATTGTTCCAGCACCCCTGAGCTGTTTAAGAGTGTACAACATGCTTACACAACAATTGTAGGATAGGAAGGGCTGTGGGGAGTTAAGTAGGCATCATGTGCTTACTAGGGTTAGAATATAGCCAGGACAACGTAGTTAACACATGTCTATTGCACAAAGTGCCATGAGATTTAACTAATTACATATGCTCTGGACCTTGGTTTCACGTTTCCTTTGAAAGTCAGCCCCACACTGCCTGCTATCACTACCCAGGGGAATTAGTTCAGTACCGTTTCACAAAGATAGCTACATTCATCAAATTACAAGAAACACTTTTTATAGAACCTAGGTGTTTCCTGTAGGTCTCCATCTAAGAGCTGAATAATCAGTCTGACTCTTCATAGGCCTGACTCTTTATTCTGATCTGAGAGAGCAGACCCCTGCACCCATGGGGCACTCCAGTGACTTTAATGAGTCTCTGTGTGGGTTTAAGGATCTGCCCACATAGATCAAATTACAAAGTTGGGGTCTGTTGGTTTGTGACAGAAAACAGAACCATATCAAAAAGCGTTATGACTGAAGTAGCAAGGATACTATTAAGTGTTCACTGACATTGAGCAACTCTAGTTTGTCTATTCATAGACCAGCTTTTCAAAGTTTGTACCTAAGAAGACTTACCTGTAGATTTTTAAACTAACACCTATTTTTAAAAAGACCCCAAGGGCCATACACAACCCATAATCCACAAAAAGAATCCCCCTGCCCACCGAGGAGAGTTCTACATGTGAAAGAGGAGCAGTTATAATGGCCCCAAACAAACATATGCATGTATATAGGGGAGAACCCCACCCTCACCTCTGCAACTGTAGAGGGCCCTAAATGCAATGGAGCTGATGTGATTTTTGCTTCCTCCAGGCAGTAAAAATCACAGGATTTCCAGCGCCCATTCAGGGTTTTCTTGTCCTCTGTATCATGTGGGGCCTGACTGTCTGAGAGCTGGGTGTGGATTGAGGTCATGTCAACTGCAATGGCATTTGGGGCAGGGCCAGAGGAGGAGCGGGAGACTGGACTGGTATAACCACTGCTACAATGACCACGTAGAGTAGGAATCTGGCTCCAGTTCCCCCAAACTCATGAACTTCCAGGTTTAGGTTGAATGCTGAGCTTATGCACTCTATTGAGGGGTATTGTCAGTGTGCGATGTCGATAAGCACCTAACTAAATTCACATGCACTTGAGACATTTTTCTGTCCTTCCATTTCAATCCTAATATAACTGTCTAACAGCTAGAATATAAAAATAATATACTGATGTACAATGATAGAAGTATGTCTGTTTAAGCTTTCTTCTTCTATGTTTTTCTTAAGCAATACTAGCATTCAAGGAATCAGTTTGATTTTTTTTTTTAAATGTTGACAAAACACCTAGGGCCTAGGATAGATGCTTTTGTACAAATCTAAAAAAATAAAATAAAATTAGAGATTGTTGAAATCATTCAGAAGATATAAGAAGCTCATGTTTTAGGCATTGGGTTAAAATATCCTTTGTAATGCATCCTATTAAAGTAATGATTACATAGTGTGAGAGAAGAGTTTATTGTGCATTTTTTTTCAAAGATGTAGGCTTTTAGTTCAATGAACGGCTTTGTAATTAGCAGCAAGGAGACTAGATGGTCCACATTTAGGAGAGTAATTTGTACGCTAATTGTGTTTGACTGTTTAATTACACTTGCTTACTGTAATTGAGGCCGGATGGTGACCCCTTAACAATAGCTGCTATAGGGCCTGTTGATGACTAAGTGTGGTACGGTGTCGTAAAGCTCACACAACTCTCAAGAGGCTAGAATATTTTTAACTATTCCCAAAGCTAAGAGAAGAGAAGAAATCTAGAAGGAGAAAGGAGGATTGATTTGAGGGGAAGAGAAATGGAACAAATACAGGCTGCTATTAAAGCCTTTACTGGCCAGTGGTAAGTTGAAGGGAGAGAGGAAAAAACGGGAGGATCAGCAGAAAACATGACAAAAACAAAGAAGTAAAGAAAATCCAGGAGGACACAGGCAGAAGGAAAGGAACAAAAATGTAGGACTTTCAAGTGGCTCAAAGGAGAGAGTCCTACAAAGTAACAGGATAGAAAAGATATCTGCTAGCGGGTGGAGAATGGGAGACCATCGTAGCAGAAACACGAAGAGATAAAAAAGAAAGGGGGGGAGGATGAGAGTAATAGAAATGTGCCCCAGTTTGTTTTTTTTAAATATATGGTTATAGCAGTGTAGCAGCCAGCTGCATACAATTCTGGTGGAGTACCATGAAGTTGCACAACATCTTGTGAGGTTGTAAGGTATGTCAATACAGTACGCACCTCTGTGCTGTCTGGAGGCAAGACATGCCTGTTTGTACTGTGCATCTTTTTACACCATTCATAATAATAAGAAAACCCTTTCCAAATACAAGTGACAAGAAAAACCCAGCACTGTGAGTCAGCCCCTTGTGACAGCTGTTATGCGGCTTTAATGAGTTCTCAGATCAAGTGGATTATAGTACAGTTTGTAATGAGGAATGGTCTCTGAAGGGTGGAAATAGGAAATAGTATTGTCAGGGGCAGGGAGGAATCCTAAGCATTATCTCAGTGACATAGAAGTGAGAACCTGTAGTGAACAGACATGATCTGACTGCACTTAGTCATTTGTATTACAGCAGCCTCTAGAAGCCTCATCCGAGATCAGGGCGCTGCTGTGCTAGGTGCTGTACAAATACAGAGACAGTCCCCAAAGAGTTTTAATTCTAACTAGTCAAGACAGACAAAGGGTGGGAAGAAAAAGAGAAGCAGGGAGAGAGGAAGGTCACACGGAAGGTCAGTTGAAAGAGAACAGATAGAATCCAGGTTACCTGAGTCCCAGGCGCATGCCCTAATGAACCGTACTGACTCCTGCTATAGTAACTGGGCCTGCAAATTTACCCTATTTGTAAGCTAAATGAGAAACAGTAATTAAAAGTTCATAACATGTCACAATACCTGTAATAATAAATATTACTAGGGAAAGGTGCAAAAGATGAGGGGAAAAAAACCCCAACTAAATTAGTCCAAACCAAAAAGACCTGCTAATATAACTCAAGGACTGTGTTAACATCATGCCTGGTGTGAGACTGAAAATCAATGAATCAACATTGGAGTGTTGGAAATTAGGCTTAATTGGTGGAGAAAATAACAGGGGAATGGGCCAAGCCATCCTCACTCTCTTTTGGGTGGCAAATATGGATGGAGGTTACTGCTACACTGGCTGATTGAAAGAAGAGGAAGGAGCAAACTTCACCATCATGGCTGTCATGCCAACTGTCTCCTGAGCACCTGGACCTTCTTTGTCCTGATCCTGAGAGAGGTGCTGACACCTGACTGGGCCAGAGAGAGGGACCCTGATGACATCACCACCTCCACCAGCTGCAGATAAATCCCAAACACCACCTGGGATGTGAGACTTTGTCACACCTCTCCCCAAGAGTCCCTTTTCCTTCCCCATCTTATTTCTTTTCTTTCCTATCCCTCTCCTTTTGCCTTCTGTCTAATAAGAGTCAGGCTCAGCTGGCCAAGACTGCATGTTTTGCAACACTACTGTAAGCCTGTGACCGGAAAAACAGCTAAATCCAGTGCTCTGAACAGCTAATGCTCGTACAAGTTCACCAGATTTCAAAGTGGCTAATAAGACTATGTGCTTGGCCTGGGTTTTCAGCAGTAAGTTTGCAAGCAAAAGTCAATGTCGGAGACAAAAGCTGCATTTTCTATCTTTGTGGTTCTTTTCTCAACCCCTTGTGTATTTGTCTTGATTTGTCTTCTGGGAAATGGGATCTGACTTTAACAACAACAGCACTTACAACAGCTCCAGCCAATGTCAACTAACTGCCCCTCCCACCAAAGAAAATAGTTATTACCATCTAAGAGACTATCATACTGGGTGTTTCTTTCTAAGATCTCCCTGCAGCCTAAGGGAAAGGAAACAAAGGATGTTGTTAAAATAAAACCTTACTCAGTTCTTTACATTTCAAGGGCTTTAATTGTTTTCCTTTTTTTCCTGTGCCTTTAATAAAAGGTTACGAAGATTTTTAATGATGTTTGCCATGTTATTAAGCAGACTGAGATCTTTGTATACCAAACTCGAACCTTGTTTAATGCTGTTTGTTGTTGGACAGTAACAGGGTCTTGTTAATACCTTTGACACTTTGGGCCCATTTATTCCATCTAAATTAATACAGCACGCCCCAAGGTCATTGTCACTGGTATTTGCATCTATCTTCTCTAAATGCACTAATGTTGATTAATAGGTTCTCTCTGTTGTCAGACTGTTACGCTGGATGGGAAATCTTCGTTTTATTATCTTGGGGTAGTGCTGATAAGAAATTTTAGATATTTTTTTTTAGACACTGGAAGGATACAAATTTGTGAGCATTTTTGGTAGTTTTAGCAATGGAAAACTCCTACTGAGAGTTTCTGTTTTGATTAGAAGAGGCTGGAGGAAATTGAAAGAACATATGGAGTAGGAAAACACGCACCTGTTTAATTGTAATTTGTTCAAGCTATTGGGAAAACAATTAAAACTGTGACATAATCCATTTTCTACCAGCAGTAATTCATTCAATAATATGTACCACTATTTGAACAGTTTAATAATTTCCAGCAAAGGCCAGCTAGTGTATATATGACTGAGAATTAGAGTCAGGGACAGGACAGACTGAATGGGGAGAACCACTGCAATAATCCCCTTCTCCAAGAGGCTTGCAGTTTCTGAAAATTGCGTGTTTAATTATTGGCTGTACAAGAAAATGTCTATAACACTATTTCTTTTAAGTACATCTACATTCTGTTGTCTCCAGAGCTGGTGACAGTGAGGACAACAGGTCGCCCTCTTAATCAGATCTGACAGAGCAGTTGGATTGCTGCTTGGTGAATTTCAATAGCTCTGTGTCAGGGCAAAAGGGCAGGGAGGGGATAATCCTGCTGTGTAACTCTAGTGAAGATGTGTTTCTGTATGAAAGGTGCTGTGTAAGGCTGGAAGGATTATGAGTTAGCTAGGATTTCTGTGTCAGTGTCCTAAGCCATTTTATGAACAGACCAGACCATATGATCTAAATACCATAGAACTGTTTCCCCTAACTACTGACCTGAAGAAGAGCTCTGTGTAAGCTTGGAAGCTTGTCTTTCTCACCAACGGAAGTTGGTCCAATAAAAGATATTATCTCACCCCTTTGTTTCTCTTCTCACTACAATCAGATATCAAAATCAGGCTGGTCAGTGCCATTTTCTGTTATATCAGTTTAGATGCACAAATTTTATTACCCACAAGAGGCTACTGAAACTTGTCAAGGAAGGGAGTTAATTTAAAAGTACAGTACTGTATTCCAAAGAGTAAGACTGTTTTGTTTTAATAGTCTAAACCAATAGTGTCCTCTGTTAACAATAGGAGGCGTTTAGAAAATGTTTCCCTTTTGCACAAAATTATGATGTTGTTGACAAACTGTAAACCCGAAAAGTTTTTGGCCAAAAAACTGAAAATTTTGCCTGAAACTTTTTGTTTTTGGGGTTTTTTTTTTTTCAGTGAAGTCAGTTTTCCCTGGAAAGCAGCATATACTCTCCCCCCCCCCCTCAAAAATTGTTTAGTCAAAAACCCAATTTTTCATGAAAAATAGTTTTGATGTTAAATTTTCAACCAGTACTATTAAGAATGTATAATATACAGTATGGTTCATACATTTTCTACATATCCATATCTACATTTTATCTCATTATATATCTACATTATATAAAAATGAGAGCGGGTAGAACAGAGAGCAGGTTGAATAGTGTTTGCTGAATATATTTGATGAATTCCACTGGCTTGTGTTGAATAATTTATTCAAAACACTTTTGCAGTATTTCACCAACTCTGTAGCTGATCAGATACAATTCAGCATGATACTTATGAAATTTGTTGAAATTGCCGCCGAAGGCCCGGACGTGCCACCCCTTTCTATTGGCCGCCACAGGCACCTCCTTCCTTCGCTGGTGCCTGGAGCAGGCCCTGCCTAGGAGCTGGAGGAACATGATGATGCTTCCTGGTAGCTGGCTGAGGTCAGCGCTGCCTGCACCCCAATCCCCTGCTGCAGCCCTGAACTCCCTCCCGTAGCCCACACCCCAAACCCCCTCCCACACCAAAGCTCCTGCCCCAGCCCCGAGCCCTCTCCTGCACCCCACATACTGGTCATATTGTGCTTCCTGCCCCTCCCCCCCCATTCTGTTTGGGAATTCTTGCATTTGACTACTATGGAATACAGAGTTTTCTTTTAACTCCTCTATTGTAACAAAATCCCTCTCAAACACAAGAAATGGAGACAGATGATATTTGCATATATCATTTCAACACATCCATTCTTGCTTCTCATCTACAGATTAAAAGGAATGTTCACAGATAAAAATAATGAATTACAAATAGTACAATTGGCCTGGTTTCCAGAACTTGTGTATCCTGGACATTCAGTTGAAATTTATCACAGTCTTGACAGTCACTGAGTTTATGATACTGTCAGTCAGCTTTTTACTAGCAGTTCACTGGAGGTCTAAGTATTGGCCTAAAATAAGCAGTTGGTTCTAGAAAATCTGGAAAATCTAGAAAAACCTCTTATGGGGAAGATTGGCATGTTAAACCTGGAGACTTTGATTAGTACCAAAAAACTGCGACCCCTTCTTGGATTATTGCTGAAAAAGACCAGCAAGCACCTCACATGCCTGTTTTAGGCTGGTTAAAAATTCCTTTTCTACATCATATTTTTTTTCTTTTTACATACCAGGGACATCCCCCATTTTTCTGTTCTTTTACATTGGTTTAACTACAAAGAAAGCATTGTTTATGCATGCCTTTTGTTGTATAGCTAATACTAAATGTTGTATGTAAACTGCGTGTTGGATCACGTATAGCCCTTTTCTTTTTCGAAGTTTTGCTTTTTATTCTGTAAAACCAGTTGCTGCTGATACATGTGAATCAACTATATTTCATTGTATCACAATAACTTCTTAAAACAAGCGTGGCTTCATATTTGTAAGAATCTTTTTTCTTGTGCAGATGTTTCTCTTTTTTCTTAAAACTTAAATAAATCTTTAAAAAATGAAGAAAATGATCCATTACTCTAGGAATATGTGTATAGACCGGTCTTCAGATGCAAAAGAATGACTGGAGATGTGTAGGGGATGGTGGAGTGAGTTCAAGGGGCCTAAATAAATGGCTAGCTTTTGTAGTGGGGTGTGTATGTAAGTGTACTTGTAAAAAAACCAAAACACAGATATTCCCCCTATGTAATATACCTATCACTCCATAGTTAAGGCTGCAACTGAGTTTCCATTATAATTCTGTTTGTACTCGGTATTTGTAAGGTTTGCCTGCCTGAGCGTTGGCTTTGGGCTGTGCTGGGGAGTACACTAGCACAGCTCGGCCTGAGGATACATTCATTCTGTTTCCTCTCCTTTCCCCTTACATGGTCAGGCTGTTTGTCTTTTCTCACTCAGCTTGTATTTTTATGCAATTACAAGTTCTCTTTTATTTGATTTTCTTTGTTTCAGACCAATACACCAATGCCAGCATTTAGTCAGTTAGGCTCTGATTCAGCATGATACTTAAGCATGTGAGTAACTTTAAGCATGTGAATAGTCCCAAAGTTATGCATGTGCTTAAGTAGCTTACTGAATCAGGGCTTTAAGTTTGCAGGGCAAGGGGCTGTGCTATTTCAGACCACACCAAGTGTAACTGTTTCTCTTCTCCTTCATTTAATTGGGAGTGGGCTCATTTTATTTCCTTTCTGTTTCTAATGGTGACTTTTTTTTCTGGATTATACACATTTGTGGACTAAAATAAATGGAAATTGGCATTTCCTTCTTCTCAGGGTTACAGCAACAAAGCTTAATGCACTACATAGGCCTGTTATCTGCTTTCCTCAGTGTTGTTATGGATTTCATGCCATTTTAATAAAAAGGCTGTTTCCAAATCTGAGCAAATGAGAACGTCAGACCCTCTGATATTCATCTAAATGCTGATCCTGTGCACACCCCCGGTGACTACCACAGTGAGTTTGAGAGAAACAGAGCTAGAAATGAAAGTTAGCTTACACAGTGAGCTCTGGAACATCCTAACTGCAAACAAGGATATTTGATTATTATTTTATATTAATCTTTATCAAAATTTGTAAATTGCTTGGGGAAAAATATCTGTATGAAGTGTATAAGTGTACCTTTTTGAGCAATACATATTTTTAAAGAGGTTTCATATAAGAATTTGGATCAATTTTTCTTTCTCCTTTTAGAAAAAACAGTCAGTGTGAACCATCTGAACAGTTTATTTAAATGGTAAGTTGGGGGTGCTTCCTGTTTAATTAGTTTATTACAGTATCTGGGTTGCTCATAAACTCTGGAACTGATGACTGAGGATTTGTTAGCACAGAATATGGTTATTGCTAAGTTAAAAGCGGTTATATTGCAATGTGTTGCTCTTGGCCTTCTCACCCTAAACTCTGATTTGCCATTCTAGGCCTTAGACTGGTCCATCTGTATGCCCACAGCAAACATGGCTCCCTTAGCTCTGCCCTCTCCTCACCCAGCCAGTTCAATCTTCTTAATATTTCCCCTCCTCTGTTTTGCTTTTTGAGGAAGGTTCTCTCTTTCACTAAGAGAAATTACCACTGAGTTATTGTACAACCCAGATTCCCACCCCTCCTCTTCAAGCCAATCAGATTGCAGAGAATTGTGAAACTAATCCCGTAAGCTCTTAACTTTATTTAAGAGAGTCTCCTCTTCCTCCTTCACATTTTATTTTGAGTATCTATGTAAGGGAAACATATCAAGCAAAGTGAAACTAAAACAGAGGGTTCCTTTATCCCTTTGAATGTTAAAGAACAAGTTTTCCCTCTTCACTAGCATTAGGTTTATTATGAATGGTAATAAACACTGTACGGATACAGATCTTGAATTTTTCTGGAGTGTAGGGTACTGAGCAAGGAGACAACTCACAGCAAAATGTTTACATTTGAAGCATGGATTTAAATATGCCAAAGTACTACTGCATTTGGACAACCTCCTAAATAGCAGAAACAAGTGCTGATAGGGCTGCAGAAATTACTTTCCTTCCTCTAGGGGACCCCCCCCCCCCAAAGGGGAACTATGCTGTGCTTTTAAATCTAATGTGCAATACAGATATACTTATTACCATAGAATGGAACTAAGGCCTCAGAATGTCCCAGAGAAGAATATTAAATCAACTTTATTGTATCTAAGCATCACCAAACCTGCAATGATCAAGTTTAGGAGTTGGAAGAAACTTGAATCTAATATAGCTTCAGTCTGCTCCATGCATTCTCTAGGATATGTGCACCACAGGAAAAACAAGGCAGTGGAGAAGGAATCTCAGTACTGAAATGAGTCTTTCGGGACCGTAGTTTAGACCAGCCATTGACCAGCTCTTAACACACGCACTGCATTTACTGATAATATGCCATTAGATCAAAATACCAAATTATTTCATTATGATGTGAAGTCCACAGCAGTCTGAATAAATAAACAGTTTCACCCATCCTGTTTCCTACATAAAAAGTTAGCTAGGGGAGATAGGGCAATGGAAAACTCAATTGAGTTAAAAGGTGAGAGAAATCTCTTCCACTGTCCATTTTATGCAGGATTTTTGACATGAAAATAAATCTGGTGAACCTCTCACTCACCCTAGCATAAATCTGGAGTAAAACTGGGGTGGGATGAAAACCAGGCCTTGTTTGTACAGTGTTCTATCCGAGAACTTGCTTATCACATGGACATAATGTTCAAAGACACAACTCAACTAAAACTGGTTTGTCATTCAAATGAAATGAAAGGTATTTGGACTGTGTTTAGTAGAATGCCATGACAATTCACAATAAACGTGGTACAGCAAATATGTTGTGATAGTTAAATGTGTATAATTTAGCCCTAAAACTAAAATCCTGACACTTGTGGATGCATGTGAATAGAAGATCCATGGCTCTTTTCACTAGGATGGTGGTGATAAAATCTGATGTCCTAAAACAAAAAACCCTCAGTTGGTTAACAGTCATCTGTCCACCTAAATTCCCCCTGTGTTGTGCCAGTGTGCTATAACTGAGTGACACAAGCCAGAGACTCTGAGCTCTAGTATTGCCTTTACCACTGACTTGCTTTGTGACAGTAAATCCAAACCCTGTCTTGCATTTGCCTTCAAACCCAAACCCCGAACCTTAGCCCAAACTCAGTCCAGACTCTATTTCGAATGTTGCCCCCAGCCTCTCTGATTAGCCTTGCTGTAGTTTGTGTTGGATACAGGCTTTGTGTTAAACTGTTATATAGTGACTCTTATAGGCTCCATACTCCCCTTCCTTCTGCACCGTGGAGGGGAGCAAAAGAGAAAAGGTCTGCTCAGTTCAGAACAAAAGAGTGGAAAGGTATTGAGTGGTGACCACACCATCCGCTCCCCCTTAGAAGCTAACAGAACACTTCCACGTGGACACTGCTCAGCTGGGATCTGTGGTGAGGCATGTAGGAGCAGAGAGGGGGTGCAGCTGGGGATCAGCCAGTCTACACAGCATGTTTCCCTAAGGACCCAGCAGATTTAGATCAGCAGTTCCTCCATAACCCGCTGCTGCTGGTCCTCTTCTCCTCGCGCTCCTCCTGTGGCTGGGCTTGAGCTGCGGTGCGTGCCCTGCAGCAAACCGCAGTCTGTCGCTCCATCGCCGACACCCAGGAATTAGAGGTATGTATCCCCATCTCCGAGTGCTGGGAATGGGGCTGCACCCCCATCCCCCTCACTGCATCCCTCCCCGCCCCAACCCCCCACATCCCATCCCCGTCACTGCATCCCTCTCCCGTCTCATCCCACCCTGCCCCCCACACCTACCCATCCTAGCCCTGTACCCCTTACAGCACTCTCCCACCCATCCTCTCCACCACCCAGAGCTGCCACTCCTATGTTCCTCACCCCCGTAAGCCCTGCATCCCATTCACCTCCATACACTGCTGCACTCTCATATGTCCCTGTGCCCCCCACATCCTCATGCACTGTAGCCTTCTGCCTCCCCCTGCAACCCCATCCATCCCACATACCCACCCGCATCCCTTCCTCTCTCCTTCACTGCCTCCTCTCACCCCACCCTGCTCTCGTCCTTGGCCTCTTTCCCTCCCCATCCTCTCTCCTCACCTCCTCCCCCCATCTTTCCCCCTCCGGCCCACCCTCCTCCCTTCCTGGCTGGGTGTCTCTGTAGGCAAGTGTGTGCATGCACGCACTATATGTGTGTAAGAGACTGTGTGTCTTTATGTAGGGAAGTGCATGTATTGCCGCATGTGTGTGTACCTGTGGGAATAAAATTTTCAGCCTAACTCTCTGATGTTTATTCCTTTTGCTGGCTTGCGGACAAAAAAATTGATGCCATAAAATGTGTGTATTCATTTCATAACAAGTTTTTAAAAGAGAGGGGAACTCTAAAAGAAATGTATTATTTCTTTAAAAGTGAATGTTGTTACAGAAGAGCCAATATATCATACATTTCTCCCCAGCTTTGTCTAGCTACCTTATAAACTCTTTGTTGCAGACTCTTTTTTTTTTTTATGTGTATGTCCAGCACCTACCACCCTGGAGCTCTGATCTGAATTGGGGTCTCTAGGCATAAACAACCATCGTAATAATAAATAATGTGAAAGTATGTGTGTTCGTGCATGCTAGATGTGTACACATGAATACATGTGTGTACCAGCATGTAGGTGTGGGAGTCAGTTTCTACAGATTTATTTATATAGGTATCTGGACAGGTGTGCATTTCTGTGGTTGTGTTCTATGGATTTATATTTGGGCTTCAGGAGTGGGACTTTAATGGACCCATTGCAGCTGTGATAATGTGTGGTCCTAATTTCCACATATAAAATAGTAATAACTTTAATGAACAAAAACCATGGAGCTGGCTACGAAAAATGGGAAGAGGGGAGGGAAAGAATCATGAAAAACTATGTGAAATTTCTTTTTAAAAAAAAATACCCTTTTTGACTACTTTGCTGCCTACACCCGTACCATCCTCTCCTCCCTCTTCAAAGAGGGTATTCATGCCAAGGAAAAGGAGAGATGATGATACACTCCCTGTGTCCTGGACAGCTGCTTGGTTCCTATGCTGTTCTGATTCTTAAACCAGCGTCGTATCTGAGTGGTTCCAGGAGACCATTAAATGACGTGACTAACATCTGTCTCATGTACTTCATTCTTTCTCTCATCCTCTCTCCCGGGGGAGAATTGTGCGTGCAGTGTGGTTTTTTATTCCTTTGGGAGCCACTGTCCATTTCTACAAATTGGAGTAGCTCTGGGTTTGCTCTAACTTGCACTGGGGGCTGGTTTGCCCCCAAACCCTTCAGGATCGAGGAGTGGGGGGTTGTGGAGCAATGATGTAAAACCATGTCCCCTCTGCAGGTTACCAACTGCAGCTCTAGGCACACCTGGGGGTCTAGCCCATGATGTTTTGGATAACAGTGCTACTGGCATAGTTTTAACAAACATGGAGATCTACTTTTACCTTTTCTGGTGGTTGAATATTAGCAGATTCATATGATCTTTCAATGGTAGCAGATCAACATTGGAAGTGAGACTATTGCCAAAAGAGGCAGAGCTGTTTTCCTGCCTGACAATGACCTCTTCCTGAGAGACTGCCTGTGCTCCAAAGCTACTGTAAAGGAGAGGGTGACATAGGGACAGAGGCTTTGCGTCAACAAAGCACTGAAGCATGTCAAAGGGACTTAAGCACATGTTTAGTTGCTCTGCTGAATTGTGGATGGAATCACTGAGAAGCCACTTTTGTGACAAAGATGCTTAGCTCTTCACAGGACTCCATAGGGACAGAAGAAGCAATGACTTGTATGTGTTTTTAGTGAGAGGGTAGGATTTGGGGAAGAGCTGTGTTGTACATAATGGTATATTACCGGCGACTACAACAACTTAATGTCCGTCTCTTTACACTGAGCCCTAAAGCCCTGCTGGTTCCCAAGAACAGGTGTACGAAGAGAAGCTGCTCCAATGTGCCTTAGACCACACACTGCTAACAAGAATCTTGTATTGAATTTCCTCACTGGATTTCTTATTGTCTGAGTCTGGCACTTTTCCAATGGTCTCTAAGATAGAACTAGTTAGATCTCATTATAACTCAGATGCGATAAAAAATCACCCTAGGATTTTTCAGGGGACTGCTTCTAATGGGATGACAGTACCCTTGTTTACAAAATAAAGGTCACATGGAATTTTACCAAGCAATCTAAACTTACCTTGTTGTAGCATTGCAGAAGCCAGAGATTTTGACTGCTGTCCTGCTGCTCACTCAGGGGCAAAACTCTCTCCCATGTGTGCTTTGGAGCTCGCTGACCCCACTAGAATCTATGCCATTGAAGTTCTCGGATCCTGGCTCAAAACTTTGTGCAGTGCAAATAGACTGGTTCCGCTGCAGTCAGGACTCAGCTCCACAGCTGCTTCTAGCAGAGCACAGCTCTGAGGAGGTCCCTGTGCCTCAGCTGAGAGAAGGGCTTGGAGGGCTGGGATGGACGGAAGGAGGGGGCAGAGGTGGTAGATCCACAACTACAGGGGAGGAGGGCTACTGCAGCTGTAGCCTTAGGGTGCAAGTAGAATTCTTTCCTGGCCCCTGCACAACTCCCTAGTGCCTAGCTTGGTTACTTGGGCTGTGTGCTGAGAGGAGGATTGGCCCTTGGATGTGCTGTCGAGACAGTAGCTGTAATATTTTCACTTTTCTTTGTTTTTCTTCTTTGTATTATAGGTGCATTTTTCTTCCAATTATAAAGAAAGCGTGCTCCCAAGAAACCCGTATGAGTGAGGCCCCGCTCTGCAATGGAATCCTGGCCTACCCTGGCCTGGGTTCTGCTACTTAGCCTGATCGCTGACTGTCTGAAAGCAGTTCAACCTAGAGACTTCACAGTGAAAGATATTATCTACCTTCATCCTTCAAGTAAGATTCATTTCACGTGCTTAAAATAGGATGTCACTGTGCCAAGGCTTAAAGAAAAAACCCTGAATTCAGACAGCAGAAACATCGGGTAGTTTGAGCTCAGGAATATGTAGCTTTTTGTAATGTTAGCCTCTGCACTAAAGAAAGTAAGTTATTAAAATAGAAAGGAAGTATGTTTTATATGTGCGTACATACAATATACTTTGTGTCAGAAGAATATTTCTTGGTCAGTTTACATGACAACAAACAATTAAAAGCCAAACTACCTGTGCTATTGAAATGATATAATAAAGCTGACCAGACAGGTATCTTCAGGGATCTTCTAGGTCACCTCGCTCAATGTATTCTTAGGGCTTGATCCTTCTGGAGTTTAGATGAAAGCTCTGCGATAGCAGCACTGAACAACTGGTAGGATGGCTGAATCTGATATTTTGTTACTGAGAGTCTAATAAAGTGAAGTAAGCTACCAGGATTGGCATTACAGACTAATGGGATGGCAAAAACACTTTTGGCTAGCACATGTCATGAGGCACTGAGCAGTTGGCCTTGGGATACTGTTTCCCAGTAAACTTAGGACACATTTTTCTAGCAGCATCTGATCATCATGGCTGTCTCTGCTCTCTGTTTCCTCTAAGTGCAGCTCTTCAGCACACTCAAGTAACTCACTACTTTTGGTAGTGAAAATGGCTGGTACACACATCACTGGCATTCACTGCTCATGTTGTGGTCCCACTCTGTCTGGCTCTGACACACCCATTTTATCGCCTGCTCACCATGTCTCCATTCAGTATGGCAGTGGAGGTTTGCTTACGTTGCTGAACATCTCTTGGTATTATAATGAGTACTATGTGGAAGCCTCCCTACCTCAGTGTGGAGTAAATGTGAGTGCCAGGTGCTAGTTCTTGGTTCTCTAGATTTATTTCTGCAGTGCTCAATGGCTGCAAGTTCTGGGCCATAAGTACCCAGGATTTGGCAAAGGGGATTAATGGGGACGCTTGTTTATAAAGTGAAGCTATCCTCAATGCTTACTGAGTATCTCATTCCCCAGTCTAGCATTGCACCTATGTTTCAATTCTACAGACTGTTAGGACAATTATTTTCTTTTACTAAGGTGTGTAAATGGCAGACAGCTGAGGTAAGCGTGGTTCACTTTTATAGGCAACTTTTGTCCTTTGTGATAGACTTGCGGAAATAAAAACACAACTTACAGCGCTCAGGAAAGGGGCCACATTGACAGCCCTGGAGACTGAAGTCGACTGTTGATCACAGAACAGGTACACCCCAAGCAACAGCAGTAGACGCCTGTTAATGTGGCCCTGCCTATACAGCTCAACCTTGTGAAGGCTCCGTCCTTCATCAAGGCCTGGGCTAAAACCTATTAAGTCAATGGAAAGACTCAGTGAGTTTGGATTAGGTCCTCAGTCTTTGATTTCTCTACGAAGAGCTCTCTGCCAACAATAGTTATTTATTTTTATTTTTTAATTTTTGGTGGCGTGGACACCTGTCCCTAGGAAATGGTTTAAGATCACTAATTTCCTTCACAGGGGCCAGGGAACAGCTGTCGGATGGCAATGACTTTGTTACCATTGACCAAGCCACACTGAAAGCATTCAGCTAGAGCTGAAAGGCTGTTATCCCTGCAGTTCCTCAGCCACTAAGTTGTTAATTTTCTGAGCCTCTGGTTTTTTTTGATTGATTAAATGAGGTGAAGCTCATAGAGCTTGAGATTTTGTGAACTTCTTTCATGGGTTCTGGCTCTAGTCTGAGGTTGCAGTCCTTATGCCCATATAATTTAAATCCATTTGCCCCAAGGATGAATCATTAAAAATAATGAGCCAGATCCTCAGGTGGTGTCAATGGGCATAGAGTCAGTGAAGTCAGTGGAGCTATGCCAATTTACACCAGCTAAAGGTCTGTTCCAATATCTGTTGAGCTAAAGGGAAGCCTACATATTAGGAGCTAGAGGTGACTGAAAATCCCATCCATATTCAGGTTTCTTTTAATCAAAAGTTAAATTTTGAACAAAAACTATTATTGACAATTGTAAAAAAAAAAAAATTCAACCAGCTCTGTTTAGGGGCAGAAGGGAGCTAGACTGGCACTAGAGGCTGCCCAGTTTAGGACTCAGTTATGCAGATCTTACTTATTGTGGTTAGCAATTATTTAATCACTGTGATTATTCATTTAAGTGCTCACCGACATGAGCAAAGGTTGCACAACCAAGTCCTTAAGGCATTTCATTTCGATACCAATATAAAATGCTGCATGTATTTTTTCGTTAGTTTCTCAGTCTCATTGTATTTTTTTTTCATTCTGCTTGCTCTGTGTTCCTTTTTCACCCAACTTCCCCCCCCTCACACCCACTAAATGGAATCTGATGATGATCAACTTTGTGAGTCAAACTTTTGAACCCACACTTGTTCTAGTGGGTTTGAAATTAGGCAAAATGTGTTTGCGCACCCCTAACAAACATCTTTGTTGGAGAAATGTAGCCTTTTTTTTTTTTTTAAATGTATGTTGAACAAAGACTAAATCTCCACAGTAGTCTTCCAAAGAAAGCTGGTACAAAGTGAACCACTGCTGACCAAGGGAGTTAATGGATGGATAATGTTACAGGCAGTTACGGGGCACCGTGAGGTTGGTTTTTTCTTTAGAATCGCCCTTTCCTGAGGGACTGAGGCCTTATGTCCCGAAACACAGTCTATGGAGCTTATTAACTTCTGTGATCAAGAGCCAAATGAGATTCACTCACAGCTGTGGCAACAACTGTTTGAAACTTTATTTTACTCCAGTAGCGCTTTGAAGATAAAGAAAATACCACGCATCTCAGGAACTTCCACAGTCTCTCCTTTTTGCTCACCTGCTTTATCAGATATAGTATTAGTTAATGGTCTACTACAAGAAGCAGTGTTCACACACATGCATCTAGCCACACATCTCTGTTGTCTAGAAGCTATTTCCAGAGAACCCTTCCTGCCTTTTGATATCCAGAGGAGCCATTTACTTTTTAAAATAACCCCCCAATCCCTGGACACTTGTGAGATGAATATGTTTTGGGATGCTGGCCTGAAGACAGCCATAAAGAAGAGTTTGGAGTACTTTTGTGCTCTCATTTGGGTTGCTTGCCAGAATTGAATTAATAATCATTTCGTAGGCAGATTTGTATTTTGCATATAGAGGAGAAAATCTATATTTTGTGACAGTCTCTGCTAATACAAATTGGCTTATGTTTTAATTTCAGAAGATTACATCTGGTCAGGTGCCATGTAATGCTTTGTGTCCAACAAAATCAAAGTTTAACACAGCATTTACCTAGACCTTTGCAAATAGGTGAGCTACAGATTGCCTTAAACCTGCTCCCGGCCAATGGGAGTGCGGAGCCAGTGCTCGGGGCAGGGGCAGTGTGCGGAGCCCTGTGGCCCCCCCACCTAGAAGCCAGACCTGCTGCTGGCCACTTCCAGGGCACAGCACGGTGTCAGAACAGGTAGAGACTAGCCTGCCTTAGCTGGGCAGCACCGCCGATGGGACTTCTATTGGCCTGGTCGGCGGTGCTGACCAGAGCCGCCGCACCCTAGTGCCTTGCATTCCGCAGTTTGAAAACCACTGCTTTAAACCATATAGGCTCTTTGGGCTTTGGGACAGACCAGCCTTCAGAGATGCATACCAACTCCATATAGGCTGGTATTCAAAGTACATTTGAGATCCAGGGACTGGCCACGGATTATTGATTCAAGGGCCCCGAACACCTCTGTTTAGGGTGTGCAGTGGTTACTACCCTAGTCTTTGGACTGGAACAGTGGCTATAGAGGTGTTGTACTGAATCTTGCATTGGTTGCTTGAAATGAGATGGAGTGAAATTAATTTATACTATCCCCATTTTATTGCCCCACATAATGCCTTGGCTTTGTGCCAATTGTACATTTCACCTATTGTTCTTTGGTTAGTTTCTGGGCATTGTACTGAGAGATGGCAGCATCTGGAAAAATCCATTTACTTGGATTCATTTAGGATGTATTGCAGAGGTCTTGCCAAGAGAGCACTTTAAAACTTTGTTTCACATTTGGCGAAATAAACTTGTACTCTAGCAGATTATTGATAGCTGGAGGTTCAGCAAATTGATGTTTTCTGCATTTGGGAGATCAATCAGCATTCAAAAGTGTGAGTGTATTTCCTCTGTGAGACCGATTTCAGAAGTATTTAGTCCAGCTGATGTTTTGTTAACAGTGATGATGGAGTAACAGTATTGAATACTGCTGTGAAATAATATTTGCTACAGAGAATGAGCAAGTGCAATTACGGGGCTGGATCCCATCACTCTTATTCAGATGAAACTCCCCTGGAGGTCAGCTGTGGGCAATTTTCCTGAGTAATGACTGTTTTACTGGGCCCTTGTACTTATATATAAATGCTCTTCCAGAATTTTAAAATCCAGAACAATTTATGATGGGGCTGAGGCACACATATCTAGCAGCAAATACTTTTTTTAAAAAATGTATTACCATGGTGCCTTTAAAAAGCATGGTACAGACTGGCTAAATGATCATCAGTTTAAATGAATTTTGTTTACATTTTTCAGCCACACCATATCCTGGTGGATTTAAATGTTTCACCTGTGAAAAGGCGGCAGACAATTATGAATGCAACCGATGGGCTCCAGATATCTATTGTCCAAAAGGTAAATTAGCTCCATGCTATCTGTTTAGATGAAATCTATGTTAAGAAAATGCCTCAGTATTCCCATTTAAGTGATAACATGCACAGGTATCCAACACCCGCCGTTACTGGAGGTTTATAAGAACAGGTTGGACAAACACCTGCCCGGGATGATCTATATATACTTAATCCTGCCTCAGCACAGGGTGATGGACTAGCTGACCTCTCGAGGTCCCTTCCAGCCCTACATTTCAATGATCCTATGCTTTTCATTATTCTCCAAAAGTATTTGAATTCAGGTGATGGCTATTCACACCCATAAGCCTCAATTATTGTAAGTAAGATTGGTGGATGATACAAACGATGCATCCAACGCTCACACTTCCCTTTGCAGTAGATGGGTTTAGAGCTTTAATCTATCCCCATGTTCTCCCACAGCTGAAACAGAAATTAAGTGTCAGTGGGACGTAGGCTCCCAAGTATGTAAGTCACTTTTAGAAATGGGACTGTGATGAGGGGTTCACCCCACACCAGCCCTGAAGGGGTTATGGTGGTGCAGATGGGGCCAATTAAGCTTATAGGCCACACCTGGTGGAGAGTTTGGCATGACTGGAAATGACTACTGGCTAATAAAGCCCAGCTAGGGGAGAAGATGGCTAAGGTATGAAACCAGGAAGTTCCCAGCAGAAAGGGGCTACAGTGTGGAAGCTGTCAGTCACTCTCTGGGGTTGGGAGGAAGGGGAGGAGGAAACCAAGGCTATGTCTACACTACGGACCTTACAGCGGCACAGCTGTACCAGTGCATCTGCGCTTCTGTAAGGTCTCCTGTGTAACCACTTTATGCCGGCGGGAGAGAGTTCTCCTGCCGGCATAATTAAACCACCCCGAGCAAGTGGTGGTAGGTATTTTGGCGGGAGAGCGTCTCCCACCGACAGCGCTGTCCACATGGGTGCTTTTGGTGGTGAAACTTATGTCGGTGAGGGGCGTGTTTTTCTTCAAACCCCTGACCAATAAAAGTTTTGTCAACAAAAGTGCTAGAGTAGACAAAGCCCTAGGGAGAGAGAGAGAAGCCCTGGGATCCTTGTCTAGAGGGAAGGGTCCACCTAGAAAGGTGGAGAAAGCCTGTGGGAGGTGGGATAGTAAGCAACCCAGGGAAGAGCAGCAAGGTTAGAGATTGTGCAGACCGTGGCTGGAACCCGAAGTAGTGGGTGGGCCTGGATGTTAGGGGAAGTGGCACAGGACCTGGCCTTGGACCGGAAGACTCTCTGGAATGGCATGAAATGTAACAGAATCCTGTTTGGAGAGTATGGAAAATATTTATTAATTTGCAAATGAGGCTTCTATATTCTGCTGCGTTCCCTTAGAACACCAGGGAGCAACACTAAAAAAACCCACAAGAATATTGGGAGGGAAAGTTTTTTGTTTCATACAAGGAAAAAGAACCAGTCTTGATTTGTTTGGGGGGGAGGTGGGGTTATCATCCACCAGATAGTATATAATGAGAGAGTACTGTGCATAATTCTACTCAAAATGGCAAAACTCCCATAGAAAATCAACTAACATAAATTTGAATCAAACTAAAGCAGCTCAGATCTGGAGACCAGTTTTGGTCAGTTAGTAGAAATGATTTCTAGTTAGAGATAGTTGTGAGAATCTTTGAATCAAAGGTATACTCCACCTTTTGGAAAACTATTTTTTAAAAATCTTGCCTCATTTCTAATTGTTCCCATTAGCCTAACATTGAGCACAGCGCAGAACCCCAGACCTGCATACCTCTGAAATTTTGAAGTCTTTGAAATCCTGACAGGGATCCAAATTCTGTGGGTGCCCTTTTCTGCTTTTTACCTTCTCTTCATTCATTTTCTCTTCCATGCTCTGAATGTCTCTCCTAATTCTCTCAATTAATTGCTTCCTGCTTTCATCTTTCATTTCTTGCCCAGGCTGACATCCTTTATATAACATCACCTTCACACTCCATTTGTCTCTCATTGTTGCTCTTCCTCATTTTGTCTTGTGTTTCTGTGTGTTGGGAGAAATCCTTCTAGTGTTGGTGGGGCCATGTAGTCACATAGTTAGCCTGCCTAGCATAGGGAGCAGAGAGTGGGCTATGAAGAGAAACCAGGGGACTGTGTACTACCTGTGTACTTCATGGTTAAGGCTACGTTTTCGTCATGGGTATTTTTAGTAAAAGTCGTGGACAGGTCACGGGCAGTAAACAAAAATTCACAGCCTGTGACCTGTCCATGACTTCTACTATATACCTCTGACTAAAACTTGGGGCAGGAGGGGTGGCTTGGAGGAGCATCCTGGGGGGTGTGGCGGGTACTAGGGGGGCATGGCCTGGGGGTGTGTGGCAGGTGCTGGGGGAGGAGGGGCGCCACAGCCTGAGGGGTGCGGCAGGTGCTCGGGTGGGGGGTTGGCGGCGCTGGGGCAGGTTCCCTGCCCGGCTCCTGGGAAGCAGCGACCTCCAGCTCCTAGCTCCATGTGCTGCCTCCGTTCTGCTCTCCCCCAAACCCCGGTTCTGCAGCTCCCATTGGCTGGGAACTGTGGCCAGTGGGAGCTGTGGGGGTGGTGCCTGCGGGCAGAGCTAGGAGCTGTGGACCTAGGAGCTGGGGGAGGGGAGTTCCTGTAGCCCTTCTGGAGAGTCCCCCCCCAGGTGAGCTCCCCCCCACCCAAACTCCTGCTGCTGGGGGTGGGCCCAAGACTGTCCCAGCAGCAGCTGGTGGGACTGGCCCAGGGGCTGCCCGAGGTGCTCAGGTGGCTCCCGGGCCAGCTGCCTGGGTCACTGCAGAAGTCACGGAGGTCATGGAAAGTCACGGAATCTGTAACTTCCATGACCTCCGTGACAAGCACGGAGCCTTATTCATGGTGTCTCTCTCCCCAGTGCTATTGAGAGAGGGACAGGCATGGCCAGGTGATCAACACTACACAGATCCACTGGCCAAGCATGTCCTTCCCATATATAGGGGAAGCCCAAGGGTATAAACTATCATAGTCCAGCCACAGCAAAACAGGTGTGTGAGTATCCTCCACTTTCTGCTAGATACCCACACTGGTGTACGTCTTCCTCTAAAACCAGTACAAGTCCCCTTGACTAAGTCCATTTTCTTGAGCCATTCATAGGGGATCCAGATTTGGCCCTAACAGAGTTACTCATGAAACTGTTCAAAATAAAGGAGCTGCAGAGAGAAGTTTACAATGGTCAAGAAATATTGCTGACTGACTTTTTGCAGTCAGCTGACTGACTGACTGCAACTGAATCTACAGAACTCAAGATGTAAGCAGCTGACGTTTTTGGAAAGCAGCCTTCATCTAGCCAGTTCTTTTCAATCGGCACTTAATATATATTTAATAATGTCCTTTAGCTTTCTCATCCAGCATCTTTCTGAATTATGTACCTAGATTTGGTGGTGATTGGCCCATTGCAAATGCCTTCCGTAGTCAGTGCTTTTCATGCATGTCCGAAACCAAAAGACAATAGTCCCAATAGCAAAGACCAGCCATCCTGTGTCCCTAGACTAAACCAAAGAGATGCAGGAAATCCTTCTGAATTTAATTTGTTTTTTTAAGAGTTTAAATTAATGTAACTTCAATAACAATGAAAGATCAGAACAGCTTGTGTCAAATGATGGCAATAGTAGCAGTTCCCACCCTGTTTTGGCAAGAATACACATTATTTTAAATAATTGACAATGATGATAGTGGCTAAAAACAGTCTGCAGACTAGTCTATCAGACACAAAAGAATGACTGCAAGGCTTGCTTTCAATAAAAATGTTTCCCAGCTTCAAAGAATCACTGGTTCAGACATTAAAGGGAAGCCAATAGCTAGGCAATGCCAATTGCTTTCTTTTTGTCTTTTTGGAAATCATGTTTCTAGTGACTCTCTTTATTTCGTTAATCAGGCTCATGCAGACCAGCTTTTGATGGTATGTCTGTGAACTACTGTTGCCACTCTACCTTGTATTAAAGCTTGTTTGTTTTATCTGCTTTTAAAAATGCTTGGTTTCTCTTACATTTCACCACAGCAGGATCACTACGTATTTACAGAATATGGGATTTTGGAGCCCGGAATCGACCAGGTGGAAATTCAAATCCATCTTTTTATCTTTAGAACAAAGAAGCCCAAATCTCCGTAGAATGGAGTTATCAGATAGCATTTTGCTCACATAGCATGGAGCATTTAGTCCTAAAACTATCAAGGTACATTGGGAACAGTGTACTTTGTAGCTGGACTTCAGCCTGAACCAAGCTCAGATTCACTATATGCTCTACTTTTTTTTATCTTCAGAGGCTGAGACAATGTCCTTGTGTGTCACCTCCCTATAGTGGCATTCTTTGGAATGAATGGAAAATAATAACCTAGACAGCACGGTGTTACTTTGGTGTTGGGCAGCAATGCATGCAACACACTCCATTTTACAGCTCTGGCTCTTGAAAGTGTTCCTGTCCTGCAAGTGATTTCCACTGCATTCTTGTAAGAAACAGCTCTCCTTTTCTGCAGAACAAGTAGAAAATTTAAAGGGCCAAGGCCAGAGTTGCTCTTTCTTTGGAAGAAGGAAGGAGTAGTTTCCATGAGCTGTTGCTTGCAGAAATGACAAGTATAACTTGCACTGGCACTTTTTATCTATGACCATGGATTTTGGAACAGATGCAAAGGAAAGTCCAAGAGATGGAACAAAGCAGAACAATTCACAGCCGACAAAAAAAAAAAACAAGTGAAGCTTGTCTTGTTTTAGAGTAGCAGCCGTGTTAGTCTGTATTCGCAAAAAGAAAAGGAGTACTTGTGGCACCTTAGAGACTAACCAGTTTATTTGAGCATAAGCTTTTGTGAGCTACAGCTCACTTCACCTTGGTTTTCTCTCCCCCGACCCCACTCTCCTGCTGGTAATAGCTCATCTTAAGTGATCGCTCTCCTTACAATGTGTATGATAAACACCCATTTTTTCATGGTCTGTATGTATATAAATTTCCTCACTGTATTTTCCACTTTATGCACCCGATGAAGTGAGCTGTAGCTCACGAAAGCTCATGCTCAAATAAATTGGTTAGTCTCTAAGGTGCCACAAGTACTCCTTTTCTTTTTGTCTTGTTTTGTTTTTTGGTTTTTGTGTGGGTTTTTTTTTTTTGAGAGAAGCATTAATTCTGCTATCACTTAATACTGATTTTAAACTGGTGTAAATCTGTTGGTCCTGATTCTCTTCTAACACTATTGTAATTCAGGAATAACTCCACTGAGTCAGTCGAGTTACACTGGTGTAACTAAATGAATCAGTGCTATTGGCTTACATGAGTCAGAATCAGGCTGAAAACTTTACCAGTTCACATTGTAAGGAAAGTCAGATGTGATCTGTGTTTGTTCCTTCTGGATGTAAAATCAGTGTCTGTGTTTGTTTGTTGGTTTGTTTTTTATCTCCAGCTTTCCAAGCAAATCATTTCAAAATAAACTAATTTATCAGTTTTTTTAAACAAACTGAAAGAAGAAAAAATAATTTCATGTCACAGTTCTAGTAAACAGGCCTAAAAATTTACCTTATAACTGAAAATTGATCCCCAGGCTAATTGTGAAGACCTGAAGTTTACTCATTCCATAGGCTGGTGATTTTATCTCGGGGGGGGGGGGTGTTAGAGGAGTAAAGTTGCAGCACCTCCTGCTCTGCAGTTATCTCAACCTTTTCTGGACTGCTTGTGTTATGTGATATTGCAAGATAAGAAAATTCTTGGTATTGCATTTAAAAAAATAATAGAAAATTTGTTTTAGTTAAATAGATATTTTAAAAAATTAAGTCACTTTCACAGGAGCTTAAATGCAAGAGTTACCATGGAAAGCACATTTCTGCATAACTAAAGATTAGTGCAGTGTATTATTAAAACATGAATGACCCCTGGAGTGAACATGAATGACTGACAGCAATTGCTAGAGTGCAGAAGAGTGCAGGCTCATGCCTTACGATTGTACATTAACCTGCCCACTCTTCTGGGTAGGCCCATCTCAAGCACAGTGTATTAGTTATCCAGTTCTGTTATGACCCAGCACTAGGAGTATTCCTGATATTCAGTTCCTGAATGGCTACTGAGCAGAGTCTGACAACTGAGGCAAACTGTTAAGTGGATAGGTGCCATCTGAAGCAGCGTCATGGTTATGACTGTCAGATCCTGTATACATATTACATCTAAAAATCCTATGTTAAAAACATGGTAAAACTGAAAGTCAAGCCCTCTCTGCTTCTATCCAACCTCCTAAGGCTCCTGCTTCCCTTCCCTTCTGCTACTGTCTAACAGACCCAAGCCCCAACTCCTGTTCCCTCTTCTGCTGTCATCCAACACCACCCCTCCAGTGCCCCACCTCCTGCCCCCTTCACTTCTATGCCTGTTCAACTCCCCTGCACTCTGGCTTTTGTTGCCCTCCCCCACCACATTCCAGCCTCTGCCCCCTCTTCTTCTAGCCCATCCCCACTTAAATCCTGTCCCTCTCTCCCAAGACAGCTCCCTGTGCCCAACACCCCAGCAGCTCTCAGCAGCTGGGAGGAGCAATTGGAAGGAAATGCTTGCTCAGCACTTGAGGCTTCAGGATGCTCAGTCACTCTGTGGGGATAGACATATGCAGTCCAGTTGCTCATAGGAGCTGTGAGGGGATTGAGCATGCTCAGTGGAGATGGAGTCTTTGGAGAACTTGCTACCAAATTCTAACAAATGTCTACTGAGCATGTGCAAACAGAGATTTTCCAGAGGCTATAACTTGATCAGATTTAGGCGAATTTTCATTGTGATGGCAAATGGCACAGCATGGAGGTGCCAGAGCTTGTTGACAGAATGGTTGAAAGAATTTCTCTTAACATCGACAAAACAACAGATTTTCCCCTAATCTTAATTATCTGAAATGACTGAACCATTTTTGTTGAAACTTAAAAAAAAAAAAAAAAAGAAAAATACAATTCTTTCTGAGGCAGACATCCAGCGTGGGAAATTTTAGCCTGAACTGTTTAAGTAGGCAAACTTATAAGTCATTGAAAACGGGGTTGTATAATGGAAAGTGTTGGGCAACCTTAACTTTAGGTGGCACTACCAGCTCCACCTTTAATAACTGAGCTGTATTTAAAGAAACATTTTCAACTTCTAAATCATATATTATTTTTTTTCAAATTCATTTTTTTGCACAACTTAAAATTTGGGTAAAATTTAACCTGATATGAGATGATCTTATAATTAAGGCAAGTATCTGGGAAACAGGAGAACTGTGTTCTGTTCTTGGTTGTGTCACAGTTCCTACATTGCCTTGGACACCTTAGTGCCCAAGAGATGATGCACAGCTAAAGGACATTGACTCCATTATGTATTCTTCGATTATTTGGTTTAACTTTATGTAGTGGGCAGGCCCATCAGCCCATTTGCTTACCTGTGACCCCATCAGCTTCAGCATACCAAAGCTCTCACCTTCCCAAGGTATTAATTGTAATGTAGATTTATCTGTTTCACTTTTATACTCATCTTTGCTCTGGGCTGCCTCTTGTCCTCCATATAAACCCAAGGTATGCCTTCATCTTATCAGCTGTGATCACTGCACTTACCCTACACTGGGAAAACAGGCAATATATAACAAAAGGCTAGAAAGCACAAAGAACATTACTTTCAGTCCCTTGAGAGTGTTTTTGTATGCATGTATTTTGAATCCAGGGAAAAAAGACTTTTATATGGGATGATAAGAGCATCTTCACTGGTGCATGTAGATGGAAGCTGGTAAATGCAAGCATTGCAATGCTTCTCTGTAAGAGCTCAATCTTGCAAGGTACTGAGCATGTCTTGAGAAGTGCCAGGTGTTCTCAGTTGTCACCCAGGCACTCTGGTCCAGATCCTCAAAGGTACGTAGGTACCTGACTGCCATTGATTTTAATAGGTGTTAGGTGCCTTGGATGATCTGACCCTCAGTAATGCTTAAACACAGTTTGTTGCTCACTAAGGAGCTGATTCTCCAAGCTGCAGAGCCCCTGAATTCCAACTGACTTCCACAGGATTTCAGGGTGATCCTCACCTTGCAGGAGATGTTCATGACCTAAGAAGTATTTATGAAAGAGAGGAAGGGTAGGTCTCATATGACATACAAATGCACATATCTCACTGATTATGACCTAGAATATTTTCAAAAAAACTATGTAAAATATTGCCCCTTATCAAACTTTTTCCGCCCAAAGTAAGTCTGTGAATCACAATGAAACCCCTATTAAAGAGAGCCAGTGGGTGCATTATATTGTGGTGTCTTCTAGAAACATGGAATTGTAAATGGGTTTCAGCTGATATGTATAAAGGGTGAACTTCATCCCTGTGCAGAGGGGCAGCACAGGCTCTGTGCAACAGATAAGGTTTATGTGAGACTAAAGTGGTACATGCATAGGCCTTGTTCTGTTGCTTTATTGGGAATGGATTTTACTCTAGAGGCCCAATCCTGTGAGGTGCTGAGGTATTAAATGGCACCTAATTCCCATTGATTTCAATAAGATTTAGGTGCCTAAATATCTTTGAGGATCTGGGCCTGAGTGCTTTCAAGTCCAATCACCTTCAGTGGGAGTAGAGAGCGCTCAACATCTTATAAAATTAGGCTCTGACCTCTTAGCAGAATATATATTAAGTCTTGCATTTGTAGTGACTGTAGATTTAAGTAAAGACAGTCTGTTAGATCATCGTCAGAGATCTGAAATGCTCAAGTTTGTTTGTCATGGGTATCACCACTCAAGTTCAGAGCTGGCCAAACTTATGACAAACATCTGGTGTTTTTATTGCCCGTGTTAACTAATAACACATTCGTTCAATAATCCTTCTCTTTGTAGTTGATGAATACCTAAAAAGGGAAAAGTTTGAGAGACTCTCTTCCAGTTAAAGATAACAGCTGCACAAGAACATCCACTTTAATTTAATTACACATTTTTTTCCCCCCATGAAAGCAGGCAGGATGTTCATCACTACCTACCAAGCAGGACATAAAAATGAGAAAAAACGTTTCCTATGTTTATATTATTTTGCTATCATCTTACAGAAATAGGAAATCAGAGCCCAGTGGCTTTCTGTTCCCTTTGTAGATGAAGACAATTATGATTTTTTAAATCACTCACACAATGGTTTACATTTTCAGAGCATTTAAAAAACATTAGCTAGTTCAGCATTTCCAAAAGGGTGGGGCACAGCTTCCTGTGGGGGTGGGAGAAGGGTGCAAAGGACTGGCCAGGGGGAAGGGAAGGCGTAGAAGATGTATAAATTGAGATGTGAAGGTGTTTAACACCCTCGCCCCTAGTGGGAATAGTGGAGGATGTCATTGACCTCATTACAGTTTGGGAAACATAGAGCTAGTTAATCCTCTTAAGTGCCCTGTATGGTAGGGAAGTGCATTAATCACTAATCATTAATTAAGGGGCATGAAAGGTCAGCTTTAGGGACAAAACGTGAATGGCGAATTCCTGCAATTGGTGTGAATTTAATACTTTTTTTTTTTTTAGCTAGCAGTGCTATAAACTAGGGATGGTCCTGAGCTATTGATTTTTAGACCTGGATCCATATTGAAATGCTCAGAGTCTGGAGGTCTCTTTAGTTCACCCATGATATTTGGATCCATATCTAGATATGACTAGATGACCTCTCTTCCAACCCTAATCTTCTATGACTCTATGATATGGATCAAAACTTTAAAAGTTTCAGAGATGTTTGAGATCTGAGGAGCTGTATAAGAGCTTACAGCACTAGTGTGTATATATTTACAGTTTGATCTAGGATAGGAGAATTTGGTATATTTCTTCCATTTTTTGTCTTTGCCATGACTTTCTTTACTTACTGATTGCATCCATATTTCCAGAATGTGATCACAACTGCTCTGTGAAGTATGAATTATAAATAGAATTTGTCCAAACCCAAACATGCTTTTCTCTCTCTCTTTCTAGGGACAAGATACTGCTACACTCAACACATATTGGAAGCTGGTGGAGAAAGTATATCTGTCACTAAGCGCTGTGTGCCACTGGAGGACTGTTTGTCTACTGGATGCATAGATTCAAAACATGAAGGCCACAAGGTTAGGAGCAAAAACTATCTGCTTTGGTAAAAACTGTGCAGAAATCTTCTGCTCTTAGCCAGAAGTCTGACACATACAACAGGTGGAACAATATCACCAAAATTGTAATGTCTCTATTTTTGATCAGTCCTTTGCTATATTCATGTTGCTTTGTTTCATAGAAAAAAGGGAAGTGATCCTTTTAAGCATTAGGTAAAGAGGATTATGGGCTAACTCCTGCTCCCACTGATGTTAGTGATTTAAGTGAATTTGGTCCGTGTTAAATAATGGGAGCATATAATTTGCATGAACTCTGCAGAGCTAGGCAAAATCTATAAACATTCCCCTTACAAATACAGGAGCAAATCCTGAAGTCCTTACTTAGGTTTTACGCAGTGACAAAACTCCCTTTTCTCAGGCAAAGGAAACTTTGAGTAAAAATTGGTAATAACTGAGGAAGGTTTTGGGCCAGTATGTATATATACAGATTGAAAGGTGTGAAAACATAAACACAGGAAAGAGTAACATCATCCCACTCTCCTTGAGGAATTAAAATGTTGGGTCTACAAGACGAAAGACAAGGACATGGCTAGACATTTTTGATGGTATGTTAAAGACCCACTGGTACTGCAGGAAAGTGAACCGTTCTAATGAATTTAAAAAAAAAGAAAATTTTGCTTATACTATTATACTTCCTGATTTTCTCAGCCCAGTTAGTTTTAATGAGTGGGGACATTGTCCTGTGAAGTGTGTTTTAACCCTCACCAATGTAGGGCATAGTAAGAAAGGGCACTGGCCAGTCAGTAATCATGCAGTGACTTATTTATTCCATACATGAGCTGGATCTTCTAATTTTATCAGGAATGGGTTATTTTAAAAGGCTGTTTTATTGAAAAATAAGTCAAGATTTCAAACTCCTGACACATTTCAAAAGTAGGTTCCAGTCAGATATTCCTATGAGTAACCAACCAAGCTCTGTTCCCTGTGGTATTCTAGCAATTTAGGGCCATAGCATTCCCTCCTGCCTGGCCACATGAAGATCTGTGAAGTTCTCCTACACATTTGAGTCAACAGTGTGCCCTTGTTGCCAAGAAGGCCAATGGCATTTTGGGATGTATAAGTAGAGGCATTGCCAGCAGATCGAGGGACGTGATCGTTCCCCTCTATTCGACATTGGTGAGGCCTCATCTGGAGTACTGTGTCCAGTTTTGGGCCCCACACTACAAGAAGGATATGGAAAAATTGGAAAGTCTAGCGGAGGGCAACAAAAATGATTAGGGGACTGGAACACATGACTTATGAGGAGAGGCTGAGGGAACGGGGGATGTTTAGTCTTCAGAAGAGAAGAATGAGGGGGGATTTGAAAGCAGCCTTCAACTACCTGAAGGGGGGTTCCAAAGAGGATGGAGTTAGGCTGTTCTCAGTGGTGGCAGATGACCGAACAAGGAGCAATGGTCTCAAGTTGCAGTGGGGGAGGTCTAGGTTGGATATTAGGAAAAACTTTTTCACTAGGAGGGTGGTGAAGCACTGGAATGGGTTCACTAGGGAGGTGGTGGAATCTCTATCCTTAGAGGTTTTTAAGACCCAGCTTGACAAAGCCCTGGCTGGGATGATTTAGTTGGGGTTGGTCCTGCTTTGAGCAGGGGGTTGGACTAGATGACCTCCTGAGGTCCCTTCCAACCCTGATATTCTATGATTCTATGATTATCACTTTATGGTGAGGGACAAAAGAAGCAGGGGTAAACCAGTGGCTCCCCCACTGTTCGCAGGGGCCTGTGCCATCTGTGTGAAGGCCATGTTCCTCTTCACTTGTTCCTTCCCCCGCCTCTCTTTTGGCCCTTGTCACTACTGTTTCTGCAGGAACTATGCTGACATGGTCTGGTGACCAAAAAACCACTCCTCCAGCCCCCAAAGAGAGGAGGAAATGAGAATGTTAATGTTGACTGGATAAGTTTTCCCAAATGACATTAAATATTGATACATCATGCAGTAGACCCAGGAAGGAATTATTCGCTTCCTCTGCAAGGAGAAGTAACTTACTGTAGCCTTGAAAAGGGTGCAACTTACTTTTACCTGGTGCCTGGCCAGATCAGTGGATGATGCCTGAAAGTGGGGGGGGGAAGCCACTCCCTCACATCCCCCACACCTGACTCACTTGTTCTTGGTGGCATGCAACTCCTCTGTCCCCTGAGCCAAGTTCCTGACTGGTCTTACATGTCCATGCATAGTCATATGGGACCAAAGCACAATCTTCCCTGAAATGTTCACTTTCAGTAACGCCTGCTGTATCTGGGTATGTGTCAGTCACTGGCACCAACTTTATGCTCATTTTTTTAACAGGGGATACTGGACAGGAATCAACACCCCCTGAAATGTTGTGGTGTTTCCACTAGGAGACACTCGTCATGCGGGCCTTGCAGGGTAGTTAAAAATCCCATATACTCATTTCTATCTATTATCCTATGCTAGCATTCAGTAATTCTAGGACACAACTGAGTGATATACCTTAAAATGCGCCCCTTCCCATCTACACTTCCAGCATTCAGGCCAGTTAAGATGCGTGGTGTCCAATGTATTTAGTTAATATTTCTGAATGTTGCTCTCAAATGTGACCGGTTGGTAACATTTAAAATCTTTTATCACTAACTGTTGTGGAACCAAACTTCTAATTGTCTCTGCCCTTGAACTCTTAATAACTAAAGAGAGTTGCCCGGGTAATTAAGCTCCAAGACAGATTATGGTGGTGATCCTCCAAGACAAAAACACAAGATAAACTTTATACATGGGATTGGGAGCAGTCCCATTGAAGCTGAATTTACTTTACACACCTTATAAGTCTTCTTTACGCTGCCAGAATGGTGTAAAGGGGCCTTAATGAAACTGAGAATTCAGGCCTTTGAATAGTATTTATTCCCAATAGGCTGTATACGTAGAACATGTATCTTTGTGTATTTAATTCTCCAGTATTATATTAGCCTAGATATCAGGTGATGGGCACCTAGAAAGGCCTAGATAAATTCATGATTAATTTCTGAAAGTTATGCTACATATCGCATCGACTGTGCTGTAAGCATACAGCCAAAATCGGTATTATTTTTTAAATGGCTTACTCTGAAAAAAAGTATATTTGTTTTAAACTGAATGCTACAGCCCTCCCTATAGCAGACATCACTTGTCCAGGCCACGCATCTGTCCTAGACAACTCTCATGACCACCTGACCGCGTGCCAGACCCCAAATTGGTATTCTTAACACCTTAATACTATCCTAGACAAATTCAGTGTCTCCAGGCCTCTCCAGAATAAGGAGGGGTGACTGTTGTTATTTGTATTGCAGTAGTCCCTAGAAACCCCCGCAGAGATTGGGACACCATTGTGCCAGTCACTGTACAATCATGGAATAAGAGACCGTCTCCACACCTAAGAGCTTACAATGTAAATGGAAAGACAGACAAAGAGTTGGGGGCAGGGATATAACATACAAGCAGAATGACCGATGTGATGGTTTGCAAACATCATGATAAATCCACTCATTAGTCTGAGGTATCTTCAAAAGTGGAATAACTCTGGTTACTGAACAGTTTTATTTCTTTCAGATCTGCACTTCCTGCTGTGAAGGAAATATCTGTAACTTGCCATTACCCAGAAATGCAACTGATGCAATATTTGCAACGACATCCCCTATAAATCAGACAAAAAGACTTTCCCAACATATATCTATAATAACGTCATGTCTCCTGTTGGTATTTACTTCATAGCGATGTCATATGGTGCCATTTGTATAGTTGGAAAAGCTTAACTGGATGAAAACCTGAGTATCAATATATGACCTTATCTTAATATATGTTCAAAATCTTAGTATTTCAACAACATTCCCAAAATTTTAATTTCTTCTTGATTTTTTTTTTTTGTTAATTTTGGTTAGTACTGCACCTAAATGTTCCTGAAGTGTATTCTCCTGAAGGGGAGAATAATCCAATTGTTTTCACTTAATATTTTGAGTAGAAACACATTTGAAATATTTTCAAAGCTAGTGGGTCGCCCATATACACTGGTACATAGAATATTCTTGAAATTTGTCTTCTCTCTGTGAAGTGGTAATATTTGTTAAGGATATATTATGCAGCTTATTTGAAGCTCTCTCATGAAGAAGTATTTATTTACTGATTCCAACAGAATAATTTGATTCTCATATCAATCTTTGGCACCTTCCTGATTTGTTTGGAAACCTCACAGTAGCTAATCTAACCTTTCAGCTCTCGACGCCTGCCCTGTCATTTTTTTGCACACTACAAACTTCCATTGGATCTGCTGCTTCTTTCACTTACAGTGATGTAAATCAGGAGTAACTCCATTGAGGTCAATGGAGTTACACCAGTATAAAAGTAGTATTAGAGGAGAACTGGGTCCAATGGGAGATTGTGAACAGGCTTCAGCTGTTCACAAATGCCTTCTCTAAAGCAGTCCATCAACAGTGAAAATGTTTTTTTTCTTCATGAGAACCCAGAGGGGAAAAAGAAACCTTCACATCCGACTTTTAAAATGTTTGGATGTGGTGCTGAGCATGGTGGTGTTACCTGTTGTAAAAACTCATCTATTCTATAAAGAATGACATCACACCACATTTTGTAAGTCAAGCCTGAGATATTTTAAAGACCTTAGTTTTTTAAGCTTTATTGATCGAAGCATGGGCTCAAATACAACCAGCCAGCTTTAGTCTAAGAGGGGAAGATGTATATTAAAAGCTATTTGAAAGCCTCCTGTGGAATATGATGGTGCATGACAAGGCAGCACAGCTCATAGTGCTTCACAGTTTTATTTCTTTTTACAGGTAGGTGCCCAGTCCTTCAAGGTGCTTAACCCTGACTCTAATTTAGCAAAGCGCTTAAGCACATGCTTACCTTTAAGCATGTAAGAAGTCCCATTTGAACTCACTGTGTTTTGGAACAACCACATAGACATATTCTGGCCTGAGTCCATGCATGCCAGTCCCAGTGATGTCATTGGGGTATGGACACTAAGAGTGAGAATAAGATATAGCTTACCTAAATTCAACTTTTATGACAATATTTTTAAATACCGTTGGAGACAGAATTTAGAACTAAATTACTACTAAATTAAGGACTGATCCAGCAATGTTCCCACTCTCCAAATTCCTGTTGACTTCAGTGAGAATTATACATCCCAAACAACTGCAGGACTATGCCTGAGGTTTTACATTTAAAAGTATATATCAAAATGTATAAAACTGTTTAGCCACATGGCAGGAAACACATTGTAGTGCATGATTGTACTCTGACAAAGAAAGGCTAGTAAAACGTCATTTATTTCTAATGTTTACTCCTGGTATATAGGGTGAAACTTTTAATAGTCTTAGCTATATTTTTGGCACCAACTGTTATGTATGTCACTTGTAAATCATTTATACAATATTTATTTTTGTATGGTATAATTAGAATCTAATGTATTGTTTTTAAAAAAAACATTCTTAAGAACAATTTACCCTAATAGGATAGTTGTTTTAAGATTGGGTAAAACTGTAATATATACTATGATAATTTATAATATTTTGCTCCAGTGTTGAAAAAAGATTAACTTGCTTTACAAGGTCAGTAGTAAATTAAAGTTTCCCTCACTGGTTTAACTTAAAACGAAAGAAAAAACTGGGTGGAATTTTGATAGATTGTACAACCATGTAATTTTACATGTAAGTGTTTTTGAGCTATTTTTGGTTAGCAAGAATCAACTGATAACTTGCACTCAATCAAATTACAATACAGGTTTATGCTCCGAGGCTTATGTAGTGAAATGTATTATAAAGAGGGAGGAAATATTGCTGGAATCCAAGTGCTCTGTAAAAAATCTTTGATAAGAAGGTACTTTCTAAAGGGCATAAAAATTGTCCACAAACACTAATCCGGTAGAGTTTCTTCAAAATACCAATAATCTGTAGACACTACTGAGCCCAGTAAGCAATGCTCTTGTCTTAAGGCTTGTCTACGCTACCGTTCAGATCGACGGGCAGCGATTGATCCAGCGGGGGTCGATTTATTGCGTCTAGTATAGACGTGATAAATCAACCGCCGATCGCTCTAGCGTGCACTCCACCTCAACAAAAAGTGCACAGTGATGACACCGTGGTAAGTAGATCTAAGTACGTCGACTTCAGCTACGTTATTCATATAGCTGAAGTTACATAACTTAGATTGATTCTCCCCCCAGCCCCCATAGTGTAGACCAGCCCTTAGTTGTAATGATCAATGGCTTCTTTTGGGCTACACATCTATACTATTTAGGATTGTGTGAAAGATTTTTTTTTATGGGAAAATTGCAAAACCTCACAATTCATCTGAACCCTTCCTCCCCATGCCCCACATATTTTTGAGGAGTTGGAGAACTTTCACTTGTGTGAAAATTCAGATGTTTTTACACATTTCAGTGTGAAAATTGAGCTTTACCCCCTTTTTAAAAAAAATAATTAATTTTACTTACAAATAAAACTGAGTGAAAGTTGGCCCATTTTCATGCATCATTTTTATGGTATTGCAGTAAAATATGTGGATCTCTAATTTGAGTGACCATCTCAACAATCCCTGGTATTAATTACAAGGGTGGTTGCAATCTGCTATTTTTATGTCATTTGGGCTCCTGGTGAGTTAATGGTGTGGCCTGCAGTGCACAAAGTTTGGCCCCCTCTTGAGTAGACTTTCTTAGGTTATTAAAGCCCAATCCTGTGAGCTGCTCTGCATCCTCAACTCCCATTGGCATTAGGGCTGCATAGGTCAGCCACTGAGATTGCAAGAGTAGTCTCCCTACATGTAAGCTGTATCTCTATATTTAATACTTTTCCTGTAGACATTACGTTTTCGATGCTTGATTAACTGGGTGATATTTTTAGGTTACTGCTGAAGCTTCACCAAATGTAACCAACATTTTGATGAGCTAGATGAGTAGAACCATCTTGACTATGCTGCGATAGTGTCTATCTTTTTTACTAGGGAGGGATTATGTTTTATTAGTAGTAAAGCATTTAAAAATGGTTTTGTACCTACCATTTGTACAGTTAAATGACATGGCCAAATTCTGGGTGTGTCTGTGCAGATGCACTCATAGGCAAGCAGACCCTGGGAGCCTCTCCCCAGTGGCATATATAGCTCAGTCCCTATGCAGACCTCATATCAAGGGAGTGCTAGACTGAGACATGGCTTGTGAACCCAGTAGTGCTCTCCAGCCATTGAAGGTACAAGGCTGTGTCAAGGCACATACTCACCTTTCCAAAGCAACAGGTACAGCCACTCTAATCATGTTCTCCAGCACCAACCCAAGCTATTCTGATGGTTTCATCATTGCAGAGATAGAATGATTCAGGCTACTTCTACTTTGCAGCTCCATCTCCTCTAACCTCATCCCCATCAGTGCATTGCAGGTGTGCAAGGATCTGTCTTGCCCTTAAAAGGAGAAATTGGAACTGTCAAATGAAGTTGCTACCAGTTCTGTTATATACAGATACAGGGGGGTTGGTCAACAAATAAGTCAATGTTACTGGGAATGTACAGTGTGGGAGATAATAGTTATAATAGTTTTAAAAAAATTAAATTCTCTGAAAACAATGTTTACGGAGACTCTGTGCATAATTCTCCTCTTTGCCCCAAACTCTTAGTGCATCAGCCAATCTGTGGATGTAGTATGATATTTTAATAGCACACAAATGTTGAGATTCTACATATTTATTTTTAGGCTCTGAACAACATATCTTCTTTTTAAATATCTGATTTTTAAATGTTGTAAATTTTGTACATAGTGCAAATAAATGAGGTTTTAAATATAAAGGTTGACCTATTTGTCTGATAATCTGTATGTATTTTAAATTGTTTTGATAATTCTAGCTCTTCCACTAGGTTTTCTACCTCTCTTCCTCCTCCTCTTAGAAAATAATTGCAAACTTTCTTTTGTCCTTCATTAGCTTCTTTTAAGTCCCATTAGCAAAGGAAGAACCTTTGAAGTCAAGAACTACATTCATTGCTCCCACAAAAAGAAGTGCCCATGAGTCTGATCCATTTCCCACTAAACCTCATGTGAAACTTTTCCTTGATTTCAGTGGGTGCTGGGTTGGATCCTATATATTTATCCTCTGGCACTCGCTAAGAGAAGTCCATGGTAGTTCCATGCGCAGAATACCAGCAGGATTGGGACGTAAGTGTTCCAGTGTATGAGTATATTCCGTTGAGGTCAGTAATCTTCTTTCTCATGAAAATAGTTGAAGGATGTAGCCTGTCAGTTATTCCTCCCAGGTAATTTTTGTTACTTGTAGGTTTAGGAGGAACTGCAACCATGCCAGGTTTCCAACAAGAAATCCCATATTAAGCAGTGAGTAGCTTGTGTTCTTACTGCTGTTGACATTAATTAAAATTCAGCATATAATAAAAAAGTGAATATGAGGTAGTATAAAATAGGCTTGGAAGGATTAGATTTTTAATAGTAAATGTCAGTAAACATCAATTTCTCTGCACACACACAAACCAATGAAAAAATATTTCCATCGATGATAACAGAAATTTAGAAATGCCACGGTAAGAAAAATGCTGCTTGAGAACTTATTAGAGTTTGTTTTAAGGATATTTACTTGGTATATTTTGACATGCAATGGTGACAAGTTGTGTTTTAGTGTTTTATAAAGTTTTAACTTTTTGAATCTCAACATCTACTGTCATCAAGTAATTGTTGTCAGATCCTTCAATACCTGAACCCCCTTCAATTTCCCACAACTGTGAAAATTTAAATTGGTAAAAATGGAAAAAAAATGCTTAAAAATAAACATTGATCTTATCAATTGAAATTATAAAGAAAATTGAATTCTGCCAAGCCTAAAATGAGTCTAATTTGTAATTGTTATGTAGCTATTTCCTGCTTTCTTGATAAATTGTAATTTTCTAAACAGAGGGCCTAATTCTTCTCTCTCACTGGTTTAACACCAGTATACCTTTCTGTTGCTTTCATGTAGTTACTTCCGATTTATATCCTTATGAGCTCTGATTCAATTGCAAAAACGTCAGACACCTAAAGAACTAATTCAGACTTAAACTTCCTGTGAAGCTGATGCACACAGTTTACATCTGTTTGCTCAGAAGATACTGTATATTCTGTGCTTTCTCATTAAGGTTTCAATTTACAGAAGTAATTTTAGCTGATTTTCCTAGATTCATTTTTGTACCATAAAAGAAACATTTTGTTGTAAACTGGAAATACAAGATTTTTCAATAGATTTTTGTTAAGGCTGTGGTGTGACCAGGCAGCCAGTAACTCTGTAGACTATCTTGATAGCATCCTGAAATTGCTTTGAGAAAGCACTACTCTCATATGGACATGAAATATAAACAAAATCCCCCAGACATTTATGAGGGTTCTTATCAGCAATGGTATTCCTTAGATGTCCCATAGAAATGTATAGGCCTCTTAAAAAAATTAACTACCTAGTCTATGTAGCTGAAAGTAATCTGAGATAGAAAAAAAAATAAAGACAGTTAATGGAACAGTTTTTTATCAGTCTCTCTTACCCATTTAAACATGTTGTCTCCAGTCTGTAATAACTATTTAGGGTCTGGAGAGAGAAATGCTAAGACTACCCAAAGCTCACTATCAAACCCAAACAAATAAATGTCCTGTTTGCAATAC
The DNA here is from genome assembly GCF_965152275.1 of Natator depressus. NCBI lineage: Eukaryota > Metazoa > Chordata > Testudines > Cheloniidae > Natator > Natator depressus. Next base: position 26,603,343 of record NC_134244.1, read on the forward strand.
AGTGAGTCTGCTTAAACGTGAAATCCCTGAAGAAAGAGAGTGGTGAGAGTCAACAGGGAATCACTGTTATATAATGCAGAGTTTCCAGAAATCCCCTCCAGAGAGTGATCTTATGAAAAATACCAAGCGTTTTATATATGTTTCCTATAAATGGGTTTTAATAGAGGGTAGGGGGAGGTTCCCCTTCTTTTCTGGTATAGTTTCCAACAATAATAGGACTCTAGCAGTTCAAGGTTGCTGTTGGCATGGTTTCCAAATGCTATGTGTGTCTCTGTGCTTCTCTCTGCATTCATTATCCCTACTGGACTGAAGGGCAGTTAGTGAACTTGTCAGAAATGGGAAAGAAGCTTGCATAAGTCTGTTGTAGAAAGTTATAATAAAGGTCATTACAGATCACTGACCACTTTAGCGGTGGGAAAGGCTGATCTGAGGGTCTTCTGGCAGCAGAAGGTGATGCTGTGGCAAACGAAAAAAAGACTAAACAAACTTTACCGAGGAAGGATATAACAAATGCTCAGAGAGCAAAAATGAAAATAGATCCCATTGGAGAGTGTAATTTATGCTAAACGCTTAAAGCATCAGGAAGAGCGTTTGCATTGATAGTATTCTCTCTGTGGAGTAGAAGTGTGATAATAGCTTGACTTTGGAGTTCATTAACAATTTATAAACCAATTTTACAGGACTGTTCAGTAGGTTGCTGCTTGCTTGGGAGAAAGAATAAGGGCATTGGTCAAGGATTTAGCAGCAATTTCCAATGAAAACACAAAACAGTTCTTTGGACGTTTGCAATGTCAGAGGGCATATCAAGAAAGAATAGGATTCACTATCAACAGTGAAATATTTACCTACAAGGAATAATGTGCTCAGCAGTCACACGTGGACTTATCCCCTGCAGAGTTTCAAAATGTACTAGTTAGCAGATCAGCAGAGATTATACAATTTATACCAATGCTCAGCTCCTTTCATTATTATATATTTGTATGCTAGTAGCATCTACAATGTTCTGTTGGTATCCAGGTGGTGAGCAGGCTTCTGCCCGCCCACTACTAAAGGACCTCCCCTTAGCCTCAGGGGAGGATTCACAAATCCGGGATTCCAAATAAGTGCAGAGGACAACTAATGAGATAATAGGAACGGGAGTGAGGTCACAGGGCTAAACAAAGGAAACCTGATGGGGACACTGAGCAGAGAACCCCAGACAGCGCCCACTGCTCCTCGATGGGGTAGTGTCTACAATGTGCTAGGCACTGCCCAACACAAGGGAAAACACGTTCCCTGCCCCTGAAGCTAACCCCCACCAGTCTCTCTCCAATTATTGCCCGAAGCATCCCACACATTCCTACTCTGTATATCAGTCCCTGCCTTCTAGCATGTTGACCTGCATTTCCTCACTCCCACCTCAGTCATAAAATATGCGTTGCTCTTAGCCCTCAGAGCTCCTGTACACATGCCTGTTTATAATCATGCCTCATGGTCAAAGACTCATTCATATTTCAACAGGTGTATCCAGCAACACTCAAGGGCAGATTAATTACACTAAACTACAGCCCATCCCAGGGTTACAGAATTTATTTTAGCCCACCTCCTAAAGCAGAGATACTCAAGTGTCTGTGAACAGATGTTAACATTCACAAATGTTTTACTTCTGGATCTGCAAGGTGTTTAAATTCACTGACAGCCAGACCAATCAAGCTGTATAATTTGTGATCTAGCTCATCTAGCTGTTTTTTTTTTTTTTAAAAATCACCACCACCACCTTGGCCTTAATCTAAAGGCCATGGGTTTCTTTCTTAAGGATATCAAGTGGCCCATGACACCTTTTTTAAATGAGGGCTTGCCTAACACCATCCACCCTATTAATTACAGTATCAGGACTACCAAATCCTCGATGGATTGTCTCAGTAGCTCCCCGCCTAGCACAGTAGGATGTGGATCACATGCTTAGGCACCTTTCTCTCCCCATTCATTGTACAGGGAGCCTAACTAAGGTTTTGTAGATTGCAATGCTGTTCCTATGATTTTCTAAGTGCCTAAGTCCCTTTGTGGCACTGGGTCTGAGTCCTTTTGCAACCTTTCTCAGGTTTTTCTGGGCCTCAGTTTTATCTTCTAACCTTAGGAAACTCCTTGTCCCAAATAAGAAAATTCACAGAACTCTAATCAGCTGGCTGCAAAGTCTCTGCTCCAGGGAGAGAGGGGGGAAAAGAGTGAAAGCTCCTAGCAGTGTCGTGAATCCCACCTACCGGACAACAATGCATTGCCTACAAACCTCTCACGTGGACATAGACCTGGGAATCATGTTATACTCATCTGAAACATTGGTAGGGGTGTAGCCTGCAGGTGCCAGAAATTCAGGTGCAGCAATAGAAGAGACCAAGCAGCCTGCAAACTTTTGCCTCAGCATGTTTTTCTTATTGCCCTACACGCTTCCCTGTGTACTTGATGTTGGAGGGCCGGGGGAGAGGAATCTGATCAGTAAATGGAGTCCGTGGTAATTTTCATTGGAAATTTCTTGGGATGAGGAGGGCTTGGTTTGATTCAGGCTATTTGGCCTTGACCGGTGAGATCACCAGCAGAGCAAGTTGAAGAACTTCTATTTTGTGCAAGCGGACGACAAGATCTATTGCATTTAAACATATGACACATTGGATTGCTTTCCTGTCACATGTTCTAATGGTGTAATGCTGGGCAAAGACTTCATAAGCTACAGCTAACTTTGGGGCCAGATGCTCCATTAATCCCTTCCTGTATAAAGGCTCACTAGAGATATGTCTGTGCAGCTGCGAGGTGAGAGTCCCATTGTGTGTAGACAGACTCGTGCTAGTTCTGCTCAAGGTAGTGTGCTAAAAGTAGCAGTGTAGATGGAGTGGCTCAGGCTAGTTGCCTGAGCTTTCCCCCTAAAAGGTGAGCCGGGGGGTGAGAGGGGGTGTTGGGCAGGCTTGGACTTGGGGAGTTCCAGCTGCTGCCCATGCAGCAGTGTTAGGCTGGCCGCTCATCCAGTATTAAACTGGCCAGTCTTGCTTTTCTAGGGTTTCTCCCCTGTCTAGTAGTCAGACAAAACCAGACATGGTATTGGATGGAAGAGCCCTTTTGAAGAGTGCACCGTGCTGCCCCCATCCCCCACCAGCGTGACCGCACACACAAAAATCATGCCGGGGGAAGTAAGGGGGAGGCTCAGTGCTGTCTGAAAAATGGCACCCACTGTCATAGGTGCTGGAACTAGGAGTGCTGGGGGTGCTGCCACACACCCTGGCTTGAAGTGGTTTCCATTATATACATGGTTTACAGTTTGGTTCAATGACTCTCAGCATCCTCACTATACAAATTGTTCCAGCATCTCTATCCACAGCATGTATCTGCGGGCATACCAGCAGGGGTGAGGATCGCACTAGCAGGGACAGGTCTATGGCATTCCTGGCTGTACTGGAATGTCTGGTATTCCAGGAAGGCATGAGTGGCCACCCTATGTTATGTCCACACTGTTATTTTTAGTGTGCCAGCTCTTTAAACCACTTTTGACCCTCCCCACGCTCAAGCTTTGTGCCAAGCCCAAGTCAGCTGGAAATGAGGCTCTGGGTCAATATGAGCTTGGTTAGCAACTACAGGAAGAAACAAACCAACCTTAAATTAAAGCTCAGAATCAGTGAACCTACATACATAAGGCCTGCTTTTGATCTTACTCTGTAGTGTGATGGAGCTGCAGAACAGGGACTGCAATGCCCGTCAGCCCCCTCCTGACTACCTTCCCTTCCTGCTGGCTAAGTAATGACTGTGTTTGCCATCAGTCCCCTCCCCCTTGCACTCGCCTTCCTCTGGCCAGATAAGAGGAGAGACTAGGTAGAGGTCCTGAACCAGCAAGTGGCTGGCTGTGTTTGGGAGGGAGTGGGAGCCTTATGGCAGCAGGGAGCTGGAGAGAAGAAGCGCCAGGAACTGAGGGTCTAGCTATACTTAAAATGCTACAGTGGCACAGTTGCAGCAGTGTATGTGTGTTAGACACTTACTACAGTCACGGGATGTGTGTGTAGGTGTGTCTTGTTGCTGTAGTTAGTTGAGATGCGGTAGCTAGGTGGATGGAAGAATTTGTCCATCACACTAGCTATACCAGGCGTTAGGTTGGCATAGCCACATCTCTTTTCACACCGCTGAGAAGCGTAGCTATGTTGATGTGACTAAGCCCAGCCCTTAGTCTGTGGACAAAGCTGCAGGTGGAACAGTCTCTGACTGACGGATATCACAGCTGGATGTAGGTCTGTGTGGGACTTATGGGGGTGCAGTGGCTGGGCTGGAAACTAGTGCAAAAGGGCCTCAATGAATGACACTAAGTGAGCCTGACCTGGAAACTCATAAATGCTTATTTGCTTGAATAGAGACTAGACTGGAGAGGGCACCCAAGGCCACTAGCCTGACGAGCTCTGGCTCTTGATTGTGCTGTACCAGGGCCCCACAACAAGAACGGCTATTGCGCACTTTGAACCGTAACTGTTTAAACCTTGCTACTTAGGGTATTTGCAACCTTTCCACTTTCCTGCCAGCCCTAGCAAAAGCCTTTCCCTTAGCCATGTGTCTGAGTGGTTATTGGGCCCCACAAGGGCTAGCACCTACAATGCCTTCCTCCAAGACAAGTAACACTGAGCATGCTATTGGCATCCTAGAGGCTTGGGGTACAGTGTAATCCTAATAATTACAGTATTTACACTGATGCAAGGAATGCTATTTCTCAGCAAGTCAGCTGGGTTTCATCAGTGTAATCAGAAGCGGACTTCTAAGAGTGAGGAAGGACAGTGTGTTACAGAATTTCTTGGGACATGTATTTTATTATGGTTTTTAATGCAGGCTCAACAACAGCTGCTATGGGAACTGGCCGTGTAAAACACTGAAAAGGCGGTAGCAGAGGGAGGGAGTAGAAAAGAAGAAACGGGCCCAATATACTAAGAAATTCAGATTGTTTTGTATGCCTTCCCTGTCATCATCATTTACCACTCTGCCATCTTTGTATCAGTCACAAATTATGTCAGCAGGGATTTTATATTTACTTCCAGATTCCTGATGAAACATTAAATAGTGTCTGGCCTTGTACCAATCACTGCAGAGCCCCACTAGGAACACACCCATTCAATGACAATTCTCCATTGACAACTACTTTTTGAGATCAGTTCTTAATCCTTTTAACCTGTGCTTTATTGGTATTGTATAGTGCTAATGTTTTAATCAGAATATCTTGGGGTATTAAGTAAAATGCCTTACAAATGTCTAAGTATATTATATCTACACAGGTACTCTTAGCAACCAAACTTGTAATTTCATCAAAGAATGAAATCCAGTTGGTTTGACAAGATCTATTGTCCATAAAATCACGTTGACTGGCATTAGTTAGATCACCAGCCTTTAATTATTTTGTAACTGAATACCATATCAGTTTTTCCATTATTTTGCTTGGGATTGATGTGAGGCTAATCGGCCTATAGTTCCCTCAGTCATCCTTTTTGAATATTGGTATGACAACAGCACTCCTCCAGCTGAAGATCTCGATGGGTACAGCAAATTCAGCATGCCCCCAAGTCTTACCCCCACAACCCAACAGAAATACAACAATCAGCCTAAATAAAACTGGTAAAGGTAGCTTGAATAAGCTGGCTTATTTAACTCTGCTCTTCTGCAAACTTTGCATAACTCACAGAAAGTAAAAATGAATGAGATTTTATTTAGGATAAAGTGATTTGCATTATAAGATGAATAGTGCAGAATGTAAATGAAGCTCTATTTAAAGAGAGCTAAAGTTCAAACTGTGAAAACTTATTAGCAATTATTTTGCTGCTTTATGCAAATAACCGAGTATTAAAAACAAAAACTTACCCCAGGAGACTATGATTTGGACAACTCATAATGATGGTGAGCCAAGTCATTTTTCTTGAGTGATTTTTTTGTATTCAGAGCTGCTTGGTGCCCTCCCACACAAAACAGTGTGGTAGGTACCTAGAGATGCCAAAATGTACAAAGGAAAATCACATTGCTGCATGTCCACAGCTGAGCAGAAAGTGGGGTTACAAGAAGACATGTAGACTAGAAGAACCAGTGAATATTCCACAAACCAATGCCTACCTTTAGCGCAGCCCCTGAGAGTACATGTGTGGACGTCACAATTTCATGAGCATGCAAAGAGTTGTAGCTGTGGATACCCATTGCATGTTCCCGTCTGCGCCTTTGCCATGTCTGTTCTGTGTGTGGTTCCCTGATGCTTCTTTCCTCGCTCTAGAGAACTCTCAGTAGTCCAGTCACATTGCATGGCAAGCTATGGCTGCCACGAGCCGCAGTAACTTTAGATGCCCCTTTCCTGTGTTCTGCAACATCACAGTTCTTTGTGGATGACACCTCTCACCTTGTTTCTGACCCACGCATAGTGTGTAGCACACTTTGTATATGTTAAACGAAAAGGAGGACTTGTGGCACCTTAGAGACTAACCAATTTATTTGAGCATAAGCTTTCATGAGCTACAGCTCACTTCATCGGATGCATTCAGTCTCTAAGGGGCCACAAGTACTCCTTGTCTTTTTGCGAATACAGACTAACACAGCTGCTACTCTGAAACCTTTGTATATGTTGTGAGCCTGCTGCTTCTGGGGAATTTGAGACTTATAGCAGCCTACCACCAGACATTTCCCTCCCTTCTCATGCCCCAGCACATGGGACTGAATTAGTTTGTAACACATTTCTTCATACAGCACAACCGTGGGAAGCCTGTCATCCCACAATTCACTGGTGCTAGTATCATTACAAAAATCATTAATTGGAACAGTGAGATACAATAATTCCACCATCAATGTCTTGACTGAGTCCTTTCCCATATTGTATTAATAGTTTCTTAAACCCCTAAGTGGTAGCACAGGATTCACTGATGAATGGGTTATATTAAGACTATGAATTTTAAAAAGAGACGTGTATTACAACATCATCTAAACGCTTCTGTTCAGTCTCAGCTAGGGCTGCAAAGTTTTTAGCATGCACACTTGGACCTATATTGATTTACTTCAGCAGAGAAGTTGGCCCTCTGGGTTTTATTCAGGTCCTCTGCACTGGGTTGAATTTCCCATTCTGAGTGGGCACATTTATCTCTAAATCATGTATTTCTAGGGGTTTGCCTTTAAAAAAAAAATCCTTGCACTTGTGAGGGTGGGCGTCATCTGTCCTTGAATCCTTGTAGCTGCTTAAAATGGATGCTGCTATAATCCACATAAAGTGCCCCATATTGTTCTAGTGGACAGAAAAGCAGAAAATAGTGCGGTGCCCTCCTCTCGGCCAAAAATCTCAGCTTTCATAACAGGGCAAGAAAAATGATTAAGGGACTGGAACACATGACTTATAAGGAGAGGCTGAGGGAACTGGGATTGTTTAGTCTGCAGAAGAGAAGAATGAGGGCGGATTTGATAGCTGCTTTCAACTACCTGAAAGGGGGTTCCAAAGAGGATGGATCTAGACTGTTCTCAGTGGTAGCAGATGACAGAACGAGGAGTCATGGTCTCAAGGTGCAGTGGGGGAGGTTGAGGTTGGATATTAGGAAAAACTTTTTCACTAGGAGGGTGGTGAAACACTGGAATGCGTTACCTAGGGAGGTGGTAGAATTTCCTTCCTTAGAGGTTTATAAGGTTACGCTTGACAAAGTCCTGGCTGGGATGATTTAGTTGGGGATTGGTCCTGCTTTGAGCAGGGATTTGGACTAGATGACCTCCTGAGGTCCCTTCCAACCCTGATATTCTATGATTCTATGATTTTTTTGTGTCTAGAAAAGAAATCCTACCCACAGACCATGTGGGGTTGGTATTTGTTACTTTATCTAATTCATTAAAGTCAATTATAGCAATCGATGGGGGATCAGGAGGTGGTGCAAAATATTCCATCAATTTTTTTGTCACAGAAAATTGGGTTTTTGACTAACTGACTATTTTTGCAAAAAGTGTCTGTTGTGAGATTTAACTGACTGTTTGCAAAGTGATTTGAGATCCATGGGTGGAAAGGACTACAGAAGTGTAACATACTGTTAACAGTATCAGGCCAAATTCCTGAGCAACAGCTCACTTTCCTAATTTCTAGCATGATATTTACACCATCATCAAACTATGTTACAGCCTGGTAAAGTTAAATCTAAGGGAGGTAGCCCCATGATGAGTCTTTTATTATTCCCACTCCAAATAGATATGAAATTCTAGGTCAACAAGTACAATGATAAAGTATTATCTTCTTTCAATGGCATTTCCTGTTTCCTGTAAAGATTCTGCTTTGCATCATGTTCCACAGAAACTCCAGTTTCCACTTACTGTTCATTGTTAATGCATTGTTGTAGGATGGGCACCTACCAGCCTTTAGTGGTCGCATACAGTGTTATTCACATCCTAAATATAGACTTTCATTTAAAGCATTACTATACTTAGAACAAACAGAATATCACTGAGTGACCTTAAAAAGAACTGGAAAATAAAATATACAATACTTGGAGAATGTTCATGTGAACAATAGTATAGCAAAGGGACTTGCTCGTGCCTTAGGCTCCAATTCAGCACATGGCCTAACTTTAAACTCATTGGCTACAACATGACTAGTCACACATACTTAAAATTAGGGATGTGCATATGCGCCTTTTTGAGCTGGGGCCTTATTAGAGTTCATGGCTTTCTGAAAGCATGCCCCAAATCAGTCCTGTTCTCTAAAAGGTGATGTTGCCCTTCTTGCCTAGGTTTACATAATAAATTGTCTCTCCATAGCTTTGTACAAATTTCCTTATTATAAAATGAAACAACAGGGCATTATTTTTTAAAATACTTTCTCCAAAGTTAAACTCAGTAGCACATATTACTTTTCCTAAAGCTTTACCTGCCTGTTGGGCTCTGCAGGTTTAGAAAAAGAGATTACCTTCTCGATGAAGCGTGACATCCGGTGGCATGAAATTTTAGTCTCATAATCCTGTTAGTTTTTCATAGTAAGACTCCACAGTGATTAGACCTTTGCAGTCCTGCACCTCCTGAAATGATATTTTAAGTCTCACTGAAAAGAACAAAGAATGGCAATTGATGCGGTGAAGCAGCTTTGTTTTAAGGGAACTGCAGCAGTTTGTTCAAGCTAATGGACATCACCAACTTGCAACTGTTCTCATACATGGCCATATGTTCCATGCAGTTTGCAGTAACTAAGAGCATGTCAGAGATGTGTGGGTCAGACCCTTGCTTTCTTCTATGGGAGGCCAAACCTTCTTCAATGGAAGGTTACAGAGCAAACTGTGCAAGAAAAGTCTTGGAGAGTGAATGGCACCATGGGGACAGTCCCTGCCCCTTCTGTGGTTATCAAGATGTAGGGGAAGGACCTGACCCATTAATAACAGAACTTTGGTAACACTAGTGCTGGCTGAAACTTTTTTCTGTGAAACTTTTTTCTTGGCATATGCTGATTTGTCAAAATCGAAACTGTTTGTGGGAAAGGGGCATTTCAATGATTTTCACATTTCCAACATTTTTGAAAGTGGGTTGGAAGTGTGTAAATGTCCTACTTCAACATTTTCTAAATAAAACTTCCATTTTTTCGTTCAAAATGACTTTTTGTTTAGAACTTTAAGTTAATGTATAAAAATAAATAAAAATAAAAGATCAAAATCAATACAAAATGTTTTGAAAGTCTCAACAATCAATGTTTTGATTGACCCAATCAGAATTTTTCAGATTTTTTTGGTTTGTGCAAATTTATGAGATTTTTGCCTTTTTGTCCTGATTTGGGATGGGAAATATTTTTGAAATCTCAAAGATTCTCACAGGATGGGAAAACTGTTTCCCACCCAGCTTTAGTCAACCCATATTTTCCACCTTTTAATATACAGAAGTAGATTTGCTTCTTTCAACTTAGATATTGACTTTCCAGCAAGCGATTTGTTTGTTATTCCTGCCTCATGGAGTTTTCCAGCCATTGTCCTCAAAGCTGGTATTTGCTGGTAGCAGAGCGGAAGGGGAAAGGCTATCCAGCCTCAAAGGTCCTGAATGTCCACACAGAAGAGAAAACACAGTAGTGTGAAGTCAAACACCTTCACATAAATAGTCTTATGTCTCCTCATTGCTGCACTGAGCCCACGCTACATTATGTGTGTGCACATGGAGAACTGCAAAGGCTTTGTGTGGGAACGCAGGTAGATATATCACTGGGGCCCAGAAGAGCAGCTGGACTTCAAATTCATCAAGGGGCTGGGGGGGGAAGCGACGTGGAAAGGGAAAGCAAGGAGTCAATGATAAACAGAAAGGAAACAAATTGGTTACTAGGTACCGGGGTAGGGTGTGAGCAAGTCTCTAGATACAGGGATGGGGAAGGATAAGGAGACAGCAGAGTGGTACAGCTGTGGTCTTTTTCTGGTGAAGTGGCATAGTTTTCTGAGAAGCTGGGAATCAGCACTTAGAAGATGCCTAACAAATAGTTTCCTGTGCAAAGTAGCCACCTAGGAGGTTATTTAGTGCTAGCTGCTGGTTACTATTAAGCCCTAAGCTGAACGTGTAAAAAGAACCTAATAATAACAAAAACAAACTTAAAAAAAAAAAAAAAGGGCAGAAAATCTGATTAGATAGGCAAGCAAGCCTAATCTGAAAATGACTATTTCTGCTGAACACAGACTGTGCCATTCACAGCCCTGTTGCGTCTGGCAGCCAGTCTATATGAGCTTTCAACTCATCCTTTTTATTGAGCAGTGTTGAATTTCTGTCAAAAGCAGCCTGCGATAATTGTGGTTTTGTTACAAAATGGCAAAGGCAACATGAGCTTTGTGGCTGGAGAACATAAATAAGTTTGGCTTTCTAATCTTATCCCGCCACAGGCATAGTACATACTTCAACAAGAGCAATTGGAACAGCTGTGGCCTTGGAGGACTGCAGAGATTAAAACCCAGGCCCTGGTGGGCCAACTAATAGGTTTAATCAGGTTCCCATGAAATAAGAGTTGGGGGCCACTAGATGAGCATTTCAAAAAGAAGGTGCTTGCTTTGTGTGAAGGGGTAACTAAAACTGGAAATGAATTGAGGCCTTTTAATCAGCATTTTTCTTCATTAAGCTATAGGTATTTTGGTCCTTCTTAAAAATGTATCATTAATAGAAAATAGCTATTAATCTTCCAGCTGCTGCAGAGCATACTATAGCAGGTGTGGCTTGCAAATGCACACCTCCTCTGCTGCCAAACACAACTGGTAGATCCTGAAATTCCTTCTGTTTCAAAAGAATATCTAGTTCAAGTAACAACAGAATCGTTGCAGAGAGGGTATGAGTGGGAGCAGTGATTAGATGAAAAGTAAATATAATGAGTATCAATTTAACTCACCACATGGCTACAGTACAGTAAGTTTCAATTTAAATACCATGGTGATAAGCATCTCACAAAACCACAAATAGTTCAGTTTTGGGCCTACCTTATTATTCATAATCATATGCAATACACAATAACTATTTTGATAGCTCAGCAGGTGTGCATTTGCTAGCCACACCCGCTGTAGACTGTTCTGCAGGAGTCAGCAGGCTAATTCCTGAATTAAACTGGGAAATCACTATCATTTTTCCTATTTGATTCTTTTAAATATTAGCCACAATTTCAGATGGTCTTGGAGAGTTGAGGAATAAAAATCTGTGACAGTTGTGTAACACCACTCAAAAATCATTAATATACATTAAGAAAAGGAGCACTTGTGGCACCTTAGAGACTAACCAATTTATTTGAACATAAGCTTTCGTGAGCTACAGCTCACTTCATCGGATGCCCAAATAAATTGGTTAGTCTCTAAGGTGCCACAAGTACTCCTTTTCTTTTTGCGAATACAGACTAACACGGCTGCTACTCTGAAACCTAAAATGCATTAAAATCTTGAAAATTAGCCCATTTCCACACAATTTTTAGCATAACCTGGCACACTTCCTTGTGAAAATGGGCCCATTATTGAGTGCTGGTAGCTTCTGGCTCACGAAAATGCAAAAAGTCCATGTTCACATGTTTCTGAGAAGAAAATAGAAAATGTGTTGCAACTGGTAACAATGTGAAATGTTTTTCTTTTTAGGGGTCGGGTGAGGTGAGGGAAAGTGATACTGAGTATGCTTGTGAAAGCTTTGTGTAAAATTCCCTGAAACAAAAGTTGTGAATTTCTCAGGGCTGCTCCAAAGAACCATTATGGATATAAATAACAAGGTTGAGTTAATGACTCAGGATTCATTTGAGTTTGTTCTCATGTTTGAATTATAATGACCCCTGGCTGTAAACGGTCTGTTGCAATTCTCCATTACACCTTCTGTAAGATTGGCAGAGAGGCTGAAACAATCTTACAACAGATCCTGCTAGCGTGTCAGAGAGGATGGCAGCACTTTGGGGCAGGGGCTGTCTTTTTGCTCTGTGTTTGTATAGCACCTAGCACAATGAGGAGGGCTCATAAACTCTACCACACTACAAATAAATACAAATAAAGGAGACTTCCTTTTGAGTGGTCTGGCAGAAGTACTGCCATTAAGGGTAAGTCTACACAGAGAGCAATAGCCCATGGTTGGCCTGGGTCAGCTGACTCAGGCTCGCAGGGTCCAGGCTCTGGGGCTGAAAAATAGATGTGGAGATGTTCAGGCTTGGGCTGGAACCTGAGCTCTGGGACCCTGTGAGGGGGGGAGGTTACCAAAGCTTGGGCTCCAGCCCGAGCGCAAACATCTACACAGTGATTTTTTAGCCCCACAAGCCCAATGCAGCTGACCCAGGCCAGCTGCAGCCACTCCACAAGTCTTTCATCCCTGTGTAGACATACCGTAATTCATAATAGATGTTAGTTTCAGTCTTGGCTGATTTCAAAGTGCCATGTTCAGAAAAAAAAATCTCTTGAGAAAAATCTGTTCTAGTAAATTGCAAACACCAAGTGTGGAGATGACTGATGGCCATGTTGGATCTGCTGTGCTGGCCAAATCGGGGTGGGCAAAGGGAAAACTAAAGTGCCCCTTTCAACACTGACCTGTGCTGGAGGGAGAAAAGTGGCTCTCTAAAGGTTACTTGCCCCCTCACATTGTAACCCGCAATATGGGTAGTCTGCAGAGAGGAGAAAGGAACACCTTATACCTTTGGGGGGAGGGAGGGATAACTCAGTGGTTTGAGCTATTGGACTGCTAAACCCAGGGTTGTGAGCTCAATCCTTGAGGGGGGCCATTTAGGGATCTGGGGCAAAAACTGGGGATTGGTCCTGCTTTGAGCATGGGGTTGGACTAGATGACTTCCTGAGGTCCCTTCCAACCCTGATGTCCTATGATTCTATACCACCTTATGCTTCTGTACAGGCATGTCAATTCAGGCACAAGCTAGCCTAGGTGAGCCTAAAGGGTCTGTCGAGTTTACCCAGCCTTATACATCATCTCTGAATTTTGCCCATTATATTAATTCTTACGGCAAGGATTCTTCTCTAAACTGACAATCAAATGACCATCCTTATTTGGAAGCCTGGCACTGCTGGCTCAGCCACAGAATGCTAATTCCTTTTCTCACTGGCACTCAAATCGAACGAAAATGTTTCCAAAGATGGTGAATGGCTTCATCTGTTGCACAGTATGGAGAAATGTGTCAGGAAGTTTCACTTTGACCACACCCTATAGACAAGTGGAGGCCGAACCTGTCTTTCCTCACAAGCTTAATTTTACGATTTGAAAAAGAGCCACAAAACCCTAACTACAGTGTGTGTGTGTGTGAGTCTATGTAATAGCTACATTAATTGGAGCTCGTCACAAAACATATTAAAATAATTTTAAAATTCCCAATATTCTTTTCTGTCAAAATTTTGAAATGTTCTGATACTCTTTCTCTCTCTCTCACATACACTTTCTTCTTCTATGGCTTTCCCCAATTCAACTTCCTTTTACTTCTCTGCAGTGGTGCCAATGAGGGAATGCTTCCCCCTGCCAAGGTTTTTACACTTGTGCAAAGTTCCATAGGCTGTGGCTCCAGGGGGGTGGGTGTGGGGGGGTGGGTGTGTGTGTGTGAGAGAGAGAGAGACACACAATGGCCTCCTACTAATCAGTACAGCTGCCACTAGAATGGTCCATTGCATTGCCCTGGGTGTTTGGTCACAATGCCATTGAACTTTGACCTGGCCGCCCCTCCATGTAGACGGGTGGCTGGGCCAAATGGTGTTGTGAGTCTGTTCCCATATGGTAGAGGTCAGGGAGTGTGCTAAGAACTTGACTCCTGGTGGCACAGGCTCATGGGCTGTGTGGGTAGGAGAGAGGTAGAGCCAGGGTTCATGCAGGAGGAGGGAGCCGAGCCGGGGACAAGTGGGCACTTGAACAGAGTCCTTGATGGCAGCGCAGGGACTGGAATTTGTCCCTCCTCTAAAGAAATATCTGAAATGGCACCATTGCTCGCTGCTTGTCTCATTTTACTACCTAGTGCCCTTTTTGCTCAGTTCAAGTTGCTCATTTGCTCCCTGTCTTTATATGCAGAGTTGCTGTAGCCGTGTTGTTCCCCGTGGCGTAGCTAGAAGTGGCGATTTGGGTGGGCCCTGACTTTCGGGTGGATGGGCACTGACAGACTGTGCTAGCTCAGCGTCTCCACTGAGGCTACACCCTCTTCCTAGCCCTGGTGCCCCCAGGCACAGGGCTTCACCTGCTGAGCTGGGCATGCACATGGGGTGGCTCAGAAAATGGCAAGGCAGAGCTGCTGGAGTGTAGCTTTTTGAAGGGTGGGCGCATCGCTCCAGCCTGGATTTCAGGTGCCCGCGTGATGCTCCAGGCAGCACTCCTCCCCTGCTGAGATTTGGGTGGGCCTGTATGTTAAGTGGGTGGGTCGTGGCCTACCCGTGTCTATGCCCTTCTTTGGTCCCAGGATGTTAGAGAGACAAAGTGAGTGAGGTAATATTTTTTGTTGGACTCACTTCTGTTGGTGAGAGAGCGAAGCTCTCAAGCTTAAACAGAGCTCTTTTTCTGGTCTGGGAAACATACTCAGAGTGTCACAGCTAAAATACAAGATGGAACAGATTGTTTAGCATGAGTAGTTAACACATATTTCAAGGGGCTATTCAAGATGAAGGGGCTTGTTAACCACCCTCCAGTCATAGAGAGGAAAGGAAGAGAGTGGAGGGCAAAATGCAGTTTTGGGTGTGTGTGTGTGGGGATGTTAGTGGGTTATAGATTGTTGTGATAAGCCATAGATCCAGTGTCTCTATTCAGTCCCTGATTTTTAGTATCTAGCAAAATTATGAATTTAAACTCTCAAGCTCATCTTTTGACAGTGTTATGCAGATTTCCTTAGAGAATGAGGTCTGAAAGTTCTGATACAGAGTGATCGTTTTGTGAAAAGTGTTTACCCTAGATCTGTGGTTCCCAAACTTGTTCCGCCACTTGTGCAGGGAAAGCCCTTGGCGGGCCAGTCTGATTGGTTTACCAGCTGCATCTGCAGGTTCGGCCGATCGCGGCTCCCAGTGGCCGCGGTTCGCTGCTCCAGGCCAATGGGAGCTGCTGGAAGCGGCACGGGCCGAGGGACGTACTGGCTGCCACTTCCAGCAGCTCCCATTGGCTTAGAGCAGCAAACCGCGGCCACTGGGAGCCGCGATCGGCTGAACCTGCAGATGCGGCAGGTAAAGAAACCGGCCCGGCTCGCCAGGGGCTTTCCCTGCACAAGTGGAGGAACAAGTTTGGGAACCACTGCCCTAGATGATATGCGGTACATCTACACAAGGATAAAAGACCCACAGCATGGCAATGGCTGGCTTGGGTCAGCTAACTCAGGCTTACAAGGCTTGGGCTGCAGGGCTAAAAATCACCATGTAGATGTTTGGGATTAGGCTGGAGCCCACGCCCTGGGACCCTCCACCCTCACAGGATTCCAGAGCTCAGGCTCCAGCCCAAGCCTGAATCTCTACACAACAATTTTTCAGCCCTGGAGCCTGAGCCCCATGAGCCCAAGTCAGCAGACCTGGGCCAGAGGCGGGTTTTTAATCCCTGGATAGACATAGCCATTGGGAGGGGGGCATGAATCACTTCTGAGTTCAGTCGAGAGCGTAGTGATTGTCTGGTTTCACCCACATAGTTGTTTTGGGGGCATTTGATGCACTGGATGAGGTTACACCACATGTTGTGACACGCATGTGCAGGACCCATGGATCTTTGTCTGTGTCCCATACTTACTTCCAAGCCTTCTTTCTTGTGATCCTGTACACCTAGAAGCCCCTCCTGACTGCACCCAGAATCCCGACCCCTTCTCTTACTATGGTTTTACGTAAACTAAAACTAAAACTATGTAACCGTCAGAGACATGTTTATCTTGGGTCCATTATCTCCACCCTATCTTTTCCATCAGCTCATCTTAACTTACATTGTCAACTGTCCTGGGCAAGGACTCCATTTTTGTTTTGTAAGAAACCGTGAGGTCTGACTAGTCTTCAGCAAAGCAGTTTTTCATGGGCATGCAACTGTCAGCCCTCAGAAACTACAACTAGTATAAAACACAGCAGTGTGCCTCTTTAGCAACATGGGCTGCCATTGACTGCATCAAGCCTTTCCTTCACTCACTTCACTGGCTCCCCATTGAATAGTGTAATATACAAGATCTCAGTTTTCATCTTCAAGACTCATAATGACCTGTGCCTGAGATAGTAAAAACTGTCTTAAAGCTCTGGGATGGGGACCATGATTGACAACTGTGGCAGAATGGAACTGCCCAGCATACAGGTAATGCCCATCTGTGCAGGGAACAATGCTTTTCCAGGCGGGATGGGGAGGGGCAGTCTAAGACTGGAACAAACCCCGGCAGGATCTAAGAACAAACACAAACCTCACTACCTTGCATTTCAAGGACAAGGCACATTTCATTGATCTGGCCTTCACTAAAAAACAAACAAACCATGCAGCATTATATATTTTTAAAATCCACATGAGGTTTGCCCCCTGGGGAGAGCAAGAGAGACAACCACACATGCTATGTTGTTCACTGTGCTTAATGCACCTCTAGAAGGTGTTCAGACACCACATGTTGGATACAATATCAAAATGTGAACAGCATTTATGGCACAATATATATATGACACTTTGATTCAATGGACCTGCATTTAAAAACAATAGCCGTGTACCTATGGTATAAAAGCATCTTAATGTCTACCTCACATATGGGTTGAAGCTTAATTCATGTTTTAAAATTGCTTTGACATCCTTGGTTCCTTGCTACGTAAGTGCAATATATTTTTATTATTCTTATGTTCCTAAAGACTATGAGCAATATTATATAGAGGAACACTTGAAAGTAGCAGCGATATATATCATGCCTCAATTGTAAAACATTGGATCTGATCCAAAGCCCATTAAAATCAACGGCCATCTTTCCCCAGACTGCAGTGGGCTTTGGAGCAGCCCCACTATTCGCTTAGAACCCAACACTTGTTTTTCAGCCACACAGACAGGAATTCTGCCTGCAGTGATACTGTCCCAAGCTGTACTCTTGAACATGTAATTGATGCCACGGGCTTAAGGAAATCTCCAGAGAAAGAGAAGGCAGTTTTTGCAGCACCACCGCTAGAGAATGTCTCACAGTTACGATCATTCTTAGGACTGTTTAATTACTATGGTAAATTTCTGCCTGAGCTGGTGAAGTATTGGCACCATCAGATGACATGTTACAAGCACATTAAAAATGGACAGAGACTAAAGAGTGTGAATGTGTATTTAAGGAAGCAAAGAAACTGTTGATATCAGCTTCACTATTACTGGAATGGTTTGTGCTGCTTCACCATAAGCTTCAGTGCTTTCCTACATTTTTCCTAATGGCATGGAGAAACCAATTGCCTTTTTATCGTGAAAACTCACTACACCTGAGCAGAACTATGCACAAACAGAGTGAGAAGCTCTCAGCATTCTATTTGGAATTTGCAAGTACCATACCGAGCTGTATGGTAGACATTTTACCTCGCTGATGGGTCATCACCCATTCATTTCAGTTTTTGAACTGAAACATGGAATTCCATCATTAGCTGCTGCGCACATAAAACGATGGGCATTTCTACATTAAGCTCATTCAGTTCCATAAAGTGACTTAGCATTGACAATGCTGATGGGCTGTTGTGCCCGCCATGCCCAAGCTCTCGTCAACCCAAAGAAAGTTTGGACTAAGTGTTCGATCTCCATTTGATAGCTAGGTTACCCATCACTAGCACAGATATCAACAAAGAAACCGCTAAGGATTATGTGCTTTCCCTTATGAAGGCAATGGTACTACAGAGTACAGTGTTGGATCATAAGAATTCCCATTTACACAATTTGTGTAGCATGCCTTAAAAGCTAACAAGTCTATTTTGCGTCATCCACAGAAATGGGACAATTTGTTGCTTGTCTACAGGAATATACCACATGCCACTACCCAGGAGTCACCTGCAACTCTTTTCTTGAAGCAATCTTTGCATAGCTCTTGGGACTTACTACATCCTGATATTGCCTCAAGTGTAGCCAAATCCCAAGCTATGCAAATTGATTGACAACATGAGACACATTATCGTTCTTGTCAAGTCAGGGACTTTGTATGGACTCACAACTGTGATTGTGGAGTGAAGTAAGTACCTGGAGAACCTGTAAAATGCATGGGACTTGTTTTATTTGTTACAACTATCTGACAGTATTTTGTGGAAATTGAATATGGACCAGTACTGGAGTCCAGGGATACTCCAGTCGGACTTTCTGTTCCTCCAGTCAAACTTCCTCCCATCACAACTCCTAATTTCAAAGACTTGTTGAGAGAAACTTTGGTACCAGATCCATTTGATTCCATACTAGATCCAGTTTTGCCTTGCCACTGATAGTTCCTGTTGTTCAGGATGTTGCTGCACTGCCATCACCATGTTATCCCAAGAGAGTGCAAAAACCAGTGGTGCACCTGAATTTATAAATTGTTTAGTTCATGAATTGTTATTCCAGGGCAGAATAATCCCTTGCAATTTAAGCATCCATAGTAGCCCACCTACAATTTTTGTTGGGTTATATAGAGTTTTATGTTAGCTATATAATAGAGAGGGAGAGAGAGCATGCGAGCACGCTTTTTAAAGTAGGGAGGAGGAATGTGATACCCTCTCCCTTTAAATGGTTGAATACCTCACCCTCCTCAGTGAAATGCTTTACTTTCATGTTGCTTTCAGGCTTGCTGGCTAAACAATAAAGCAAGCACAGAGGACAGCTGTGTTTCTATCAGCTCCCTCTGAGTCTGTATCTCCTTTTCTGTTAGGTCCAAGTATAACAATGCCTCCTTCTGCATGGAACCCAAGGCCTTCTGCAAAGGAGGAGGGCCCAAGAGTCCAAGCTCCAGCCTGAGCCCAAATGTCTCTACACAGCAATTATACACCCCGAGCCCCACAAACCTGAGTCAGCTGACATGAGCCAGTCACGGGTGTTTAACAGTAGTGTAGACGTACCTTGACAGGCCTCAGTTAGGTCAGGGTTCCATTGTGCTGCATGCTGTACAACCATATAATCAATGACAATCCTTGCGCCATATTGCTTAGTTTAATTTTACAATCTTGGAATGAATTCAAAAAATAAACATCCAACTCTGTGCTCACACAGATTTTGAATCACCAAAACTTTCATGTTTCTCTGGTGGACAAAACCCATGTGTACCAGCCCTATCATGGTCCATCTGTACTGCTGGGAAAAGGGAGTGGGGAAAACATATGCACTAAAATATTTTAATTGTCCATGTTGAAAATTTCTCCCAATAAAAACTCCCCATAAACTAGAGTACCAAAGTGGCATCCTGACTTAAATCAATATAATTTGAATGTGAAACATATTTTACGGGATGCCATATTATTTGCATGACAATATGAATTAAAAATATATTGTTCATCTAATTAATACATACACTTTTCACTATAAATTGAAGCAATTAGTTTAGCTTGATTGACTAAAAACCTTTAGATAAGACATGTTCACAGTCCTAGTTTTACACAAGTTACAAGGAAAGTAGTTAATTTTAGAGAGGCTGCCTCTAAAGCCTTACCTGCTTCGGGTCAGCTACTTGGAGTAGTCTAAAATTACAAGCTTGCTTTCTTGCAGTTTTATTACCTACAATATCTGCTGTTGAGTGACACCGCAATTACCAGCGAAGGGCAACAGGCCTGAAATCAAGATGGCAGACACAGAAAAGGGCCTCTCTCCCTGTAGATGTATCTTTGACCTTTCAGATATTTTAAGGGTTTTTTTACACTCAGGTGTTGGGTGTGGAGAGAGAATAGAATTCTTTACCATTTACGCTCCTGTGAATGAGTGCTGTTTAACTGTTTGGGTTATTTTTCCTGCTTTCTTCAAGCATATGTATAGAAACACTAATTTGATTGACAACCTTCAGGATCCCGTGTAAAAGCAGATTGTGAAAGTGGGTCTTAATAAAAAAAAAAAGGCTTTAACGGCTGAGCCCATGTGAAGCAGTTGGTGCAATTAATCTGATATTACATTTCAAAGCTTTACTACATTAATGGGTATTTTTATTCACTCCCTCTACATGATTTGTGAGTAAAATGAGTTAGTTATTCTATACTAGAGAAAGATTAAATTAAGTGAAAAGATTTATTTGCTATCTTACAAGTTTTATGTCTGGTTAAATGAGGCTGTTACACCAGGGTAAACACTGGGTAATTCCACCAAAGCCCCTAGAATTATATAAAGGAGTGCAGGATCTGGCCTGAACTCTTTTTGGCATATCAATTATTAAAATACTGGCCATTTATCTAACCTATTGTAGATGCCCACCTGAGTCCACTGCTAGTTAGAGGACTGAGTGAACAAGTAAATCTTGCCCTCTACCCTGTAGTCATCAAGCTCTGGCTCTGGGAGCTCCAGTTTCAATGGAGACACTGCGGACTGATATTGGTATAACTGAGAACAGACTATAGTGAGGAGATAGCCCCTTTCTGCACCAACTTTGAAATGTCCACAACACCGAGAACTGAAAACAATACCATCAACTAGGAATCATAGTAATGAGATATAAATCCAAAATGCTGTTCTCAGGTTTTAAAAAGGATACACGACTGCAAGATTAACTAGGATATGGGACATCTTTATGATTTTGAATCGACATCAACAAAAGGGTATATTCTCCCTACAGTGCCTGCGCAGCCACGACACTACACTGCAGCATTAGTGAAGGCTGTAATAGCTGGGAACCAAATTCCACCCTAAAATACACAAGCACCACTCCCAGCTCAATGGGAGCGATGCCAAGGTATGCAATAACAGAAGATGGTACTGTGAGTACAGCAAATGCTAAAACCTGGCTTATTCTCATTATATATAATTATTGACCAAGCCATCTTTAAGTTGGACTATGAATCCTGTCTTAATACCAGTTATTTCCCACGTTATAGCTCACTCCTGGCCTGATTCAGGATGGGCTCCTGTACTTCTGGTCACTTAACCCCCTTTGGTTTTCCTTCTGCATTAGGCAGCTATTGTATATATTCCTTCCACAATCCCTTGTCATGACCTGGGCACTGAACACAGTTGAAGTTTCCAGTTCACTTGGCAGTGCTCAGAAATGGAAGTTAAAAGGTAACATTATTATCTGCTACTTACTATATCAGGGAATCTGACTTGAAATAGAGGTGAGATGAGAGGATAGCACCAATGTGCATCCATGTTAAAGTTGAAATCAATTCAATGCTGCCAAAATCTTGTGAGCTATTTTTGTCCCAGAATGTTACAAGAGATCATTGGTTTCCATAGAGTTTTGAGCTCACTATGCCTGTACTTGTGAGATTCTGGCTGCATTGATTGTGAACTGGAAAATAGGGCGATAGTGCTGTGGGATCTGGCCCAACACCAAAAGCATCAGAACAAATTTGTATCTATAGATCCTTATAATCTAGATCCCTCAGAGATTTCATGTATAATTTGAACCAGTAAACAATGTAATTGCTAAAGGAACTGAAGTACCTTATTCAGTCTTGTAGATATACTGTGTGTTAAAAATGTGTTTACAGTTCCCACATAATGTTTTGAAAATACTAAACCACATCCTTTGCTTTAAATACAAAGATTTATTTTCCCATCAAGATAAATAGCTTATCATGTCATGTTACAGAACGTATATTTTTCCTCTCGTTTGGAAGGAGCACACACATAGGTGAGCCTAGACTCTTACCAGGTATTGAATGGATATTAAGCAGACTTGATATTCTGAAGAATGTATCTTTATTTTCACTTTTCTTAATTGTGATTGTGTATTCTAATACAGTAGCCTAGGGAGAGTGAGCTCTTCCGTTTCTTCTAAAGCAGAAGTAGTAGATATACACATTGTAAACACCACCTCACCACTGATTTAATACAACCAACAAGAGGGACCACTTCTAAGATCATGCTCCTCTCTCAGGGCTTATTTGTACTGGGAAGTGACACTGGGTTGTAACACATTAACTAATAAGATGCTGAACACCTTGTGCAGCCAGGGACATGTGTGTAAAATGTCAGCTGGCCCTGGTTTAGCCAACCAACATGATTTTTAAAATATACCATCTAATATGCTAGTTAACATGTTATAACACAATGAAAGAAGGTCGGTGAGGTAATATCTTTTATTGGACCAACCTCTGCTGGTGGAAAAGACAAGCTTTCAAACTTCACAGAGCTCTTCTCTGTGAAGCTCCAATAAAAGATATTACCTCACCCACCTTGCTTTCTCTCATATCCTGGGACCATACAGCTACAACACTGCAAACAATCTCATTTCCCTGTGCTGACAAGTCCTTAGTATGGACTGTGGGTACCCCACACGGAAGTGAAGAAGAGAGGTCTAGGTGCAGGGAAAAGATACAGAGATACTGCTTCTTCTTTCCCATTTCCTGCCACCAAATCTGAAGGCAACAGAGCAGGACAGCGGCCAGGCATCCACCATGCCTCAAGCAGCAGCTGGAGGAGTGAGGTGTTCAGTATCGGCTTTGCGATAACTCACTTGCTGAGCTCCTCAGGAATGCTTCCACCAGACCCTCTGCCCACTTCTCTCACCTCTGATAGGGAAGGTTTGTTCTCCTGGGTCTACCTGTACAGCCTAATAGGGCCCTGATCTCATTTAGACACTACCACAATATCGGTAAGGTTCACGAGAGGAGAATAGGTACATCTTTCTGTCCCCTGCCTCATCCAGATTTTCTTTGGGTAGTAGTTTGAAGCATCAGCAACCTCTTTGCTTTGCAAGATGCTACTTCTCCTGTGGTACCAAGTCAGCGGTCATGCTTATACACACACTAGTTGCTAAGACATGAATGAGCCTTGGAAGTATAGAGATGTCACCACTGAACTCTGGAGCAGCTCTTGCAGACTCCTGCAGCCAGCACCTTTTAGGAGAATCACAGCATTAATGTTAAAGATTTGCAGAACAATTTAAACACAAGTAAAGTATTTGGCTCTAGAGAAAGAGACACACACAACTGATAACCGGCTAATCAACAACTTTCTATTCCACATTGATCAAACTGGGCAGGTGGAGGTTTTTCCCAAACCTCTTCTCAATTACAATGAGGTAGGTGATAGTTATAAACAGTCCATCTAGCCCCGTATCCTGCCTTTCAACACTAGCCAGTGCCAGATGCTTCAGAGGGAATGAACGTAAGGCAATTTACTGAGGGATTCATCCCATCATCCAGTCCCAGCTTCTGGCAGTCAGAGGCTTAGAGACATCCAGAGTATGGAATGGCATCCCTGACCATCCTGGGTAATAGGTTCCTGGAGGATAGGTCCATCTTGGCTATCGAATTCTTTTTTGAACCCAGTTATAGTTTTGACCTTCACAACATCCCCTAACAATGAGTTTCACAGGTTGACTGCACGTTGTTTTAAGAAGTACTTTATGTTTGTTTTAAACCTACTGCCTATTAATTTCATTGGGTGACCGGTGGTTTTGTTAAGTGAAGGGTTAACAGTTCTTTATTCACTTTTTCCACACCATTCATGCCTTGACAGACCTCTCTCATATCCCTCCTTACTCATCTCTTTGCTAAACTGAACAGTCCCAGTCTTTTTCATTTCACCTCATATGGAAGTTTTTCCATACCTTTAGTCATTTTCGTTGTACTTGTCTGTCTCTTTTCCAATCCTAATTATATATGTATGTATTGGAGCAGATATTTTCAGAGAACTCCAAGATCTTTCTTGAGTGGTAACAGCCATTTTAGACCCCATCACTTTGTATGTGTAGTTGGAATTATATTTTCCAATGTGCATTTATCAATATTAAATTTCATCTGCTAGTCACTGTCAATATCGACTGTCAATATATACCAATGTGCAAGAGAGACAATATCCATTCCCCTGAATATCTTTGTTGTGGGCAGTCACCCAATTCAACATTTCATTGTTTAATATCAGTTATAAATCCCATTTTCAGAATTTATCATGAAAATCCTGTGTCAGTGTTATAAACACCAGCACAATCTTATGCAAGTCATCCATATAGGATTACAGTGGCAGTGAGTTAAAGTTCCCTAAGATTAACAGATCATGCCAACCTTATTGGTCTTTAGCTATTTCGAAAATAGTAGGAAATAAAGACTTGTTATTTTATTGCTAAAATATATTGAACCAGGAATTAACCTTGCTCTTTTATTTTAAAAATGTATCAACCCCATTAACAGCAATTTTGATATTAAAACAAAAAAAAGCAAAAACTGATGACAAATAATTTAGCTAATTAATTTTCTAGTTTATCTGTTGCAAACTGCTTTTCCTCAGCTTTGATAGGAATGGATGGTTTGCAATGTACAATGTTTAGCTGTGTAAATTAAGAGGTGAGCTATGCCTTCATTTGTCTTTATAACAATTCTCATGCTGTATAGTTTTAGACCAGGGGTGGGCAAACTACAGCCCATGGGCCACATCCGCCCCACCAGCCAATTTAATCCAGTCCTCGAGCTCCCACCGGGGAGCGGGGTCTGGGACTTGCCCCGCTCCTGCACTCCACCTGGGCAGCGGGGTCGGGGGCTGCTCTGCAAGGCTTCCGGAAGCAGCGGCATGCCCCCCCCCCCCCCCCCGGCTCCTATGCTTAGGGGCAGGGGGCTCCACACACTGCTTCCTCCCCAAGCACCGCACCTGCAGCTCCCATTGGCGAGGTTAACTGCGGTTAATTATTAAAATTCAAATTAGGTTAGTCAGACTCTTCAAGGAGACAGTGGTCTACTTCCATAAATGAAAAAGAAAAAAAATAATTTATTTTTGCAATAAGATGTTTGTGAAAATACACTACTGTAGAGATCCTCATTGGAGAAGACAATTTGCAGTCTTACTGAGAGACCAAGCATTCTTTTAGCAAATTAATATTAAATTTGTGTCTACCAAGATTTTTTAAAAAAATTTCTGTGCAATAATTCAGTTGGTTTCGCAAACAGCAGTGCTTACTAATCTTGCAAACATTTCTCTGGATCTTATTCACGGGGATAAGGCCCAAAACCTCAAAGTACATATATATATATATATATGGCATTGTTTTGGATAGCAGAGAGAATACCTAGACAGCACATCAAGACCCTCTGAACAGAGTAGGTCCCATCTCCACAGCATGGAAAAGCTATGTGTTCAGAGTGATCTTGTTATCATGGATAGCTACAGGTATTTCAATTAACAACCAGAAGGTGCCTGAATTATGCTTGGTTTTATACTTTCAATCAACTCAGGACAGGGGTAACTTGCAGCTTAAAAATCATATGGTATATCTGCATACCTATCAACTAAAATGTTGTCAATTAACAGTGTAAATCATGTGGTGAATATGTATTCCTCACAGACTAAAAACAAACAACAGTTATTTTATTATTTATAAGAGCATACTCTAAAACTCCATTTCCTGACAGTGTTTATAGACAAATCATCAAGTAAAAATACACAGGTCCAATATTAACTTGTAAGAACCTCATAGTTGCTATTTTCCACTTAATTTCTTCATTATAGGGCTATCAGGTTCAGCACTTGTGAAAATACTTCCTACAACCACATGAGTACCCCAGAGATTATGACGAATAACTTTGCAGCAGCCAAGGTCATCAACACAGAATCCTAAATGGCAGTAGCGTTCATCTGTTTCAAATAGTGTGTTGTTTGTGTATGGTCCAAAAAACTGGGGAAAGAGAGACAATTGTCATATTTTAAAGATATATTAGATTAATCAGTTCAGCATAGTGACAATCTTACAAAACAGATGTTTAAGGTTTAAAATATTACAGATCTACCTGAGTTAAAAACAACACCACCACCACCACCAACACAAGCCTAACAATACTAGTAACAAAACTGCTTCCAAAAATCAGTAAGTGATTTCACTGTGAATAAGCTACACAGGGAGGTTTTTTTGGGTTTTGATTTTTTAAAAGAGAAACACATAATTAATTCCTAGCCCCAAAGGATTTTGACATAGGTTGTTTAAAACACATAAACAAACACCTTGTAAGCTTTATTTTGGCATGAGTACAGTGGTTGCCCTTAAAAATATGTTTTGTTTTGAAATATTTTACCATTTCTTGAAGCATTCCTTAGGATAAAGAATATCCTTAAAATGGTAAAATTAAAAAATAAAACAGCAGAACTTTTAAAAGGAGCCCACTATATTAAAGTTATTTCTGAAGAGTAGTTTAAGTACATGCTAACAAGCACACCTTTTTAGGGTTAACTGTCTAATTTGCTTTACTTTCTGAAATAAAAGGCACAGGCACCCACTCTCACAGAACAGCTTGCAGGACCAGGAATTTAGTTCTTAAATCCCTATATACTTTACAAATTTAACATTTTATTAAGCTCTCAGACTATTCCCTCCCCCCCTTTGTTAGAAGTAAATGCAGCTTCTGAAACATGGTACATCAAATATCCAAAATTTTTGAATGGAAAAACTGTAAACTCCTGGAAAAGAAAAGGGGGATTCTAAATGGAATAGCTGATCCATCTTAACTACGATGATTCTAAAAGACACCATCATCCATAAAATGATTGAGGTATACTCCAATAGTTTTTAGATTTTTCTTTGCATTTTGGAAATAAAAGTGAATGAAAATTGCTATAGATTTATACATTTTAAAAGTATTTCCTCTTTAAAAAGATTTTGTATACCAATTTCAGAAAACATGTTGTTCATAGTAAAGGTTGTAATTAAAAACACTTAAGAGTGATTTACCCAAATAAATCTCAGTCTTTAAGGTGCCACTGGACCCTTCGTTGTTTTTGCATCTTCAAGGTGCTTTACATATATTAATTATTCCATACAATATTTCTTCCAGGTGGCTATTCATATTTCATATATGAGGAAACTGGGGCATAGACATTAAATGACTTGTGTAAAGTGATGCAGTGGGTGTTGGGACTGGGATTAGAATGTAGGAATTCCTGTTCCCAATCCTGTACTCAAAGATTCTTATTTCAGTAATGATAATATACACATTATAAAATCTAGCATATTTCATATACTAAATAGTATTTAAAACCAAAATAAGGAAAAAAAACCTGAGGCATGCATACAGACACTTATTAAAACAGGATTTAATACGCCCAAGTCTTTTCACTTAAACTGCATATATGCAAATAGCACTTTCACATGGTCAGCTCTTAAACTGAGGTATTTGCGATATATTATGAAGTTCCCCAGCACAGGAACTGATTTTGAAAACTTCACTGTAAGTAGATCTATGAGTAAATGCTTCCCATTGTGATTAAGATTTGCAGAATCGAGCCCAAAAGCAGACTCCCCACCTCTACCGAACTTTTAGTACAAGATAGAAGCAAGCCATCAAATTTCTCAATAAATGCATAAAAGTGTGAGAAACTTGTAAGTTTCAACAAAAACAGAGAAAGCTATTTATTTTGCCTTGAACTAAATTAAAAAGGTGGATGGAGCTAGGGCATTCAGCATTATTTGCAGTAGTCCCATGACCAGCTTTAAAGAAAGCCCAGCTAAACATATTATTTTCCCTCCCCACCACAGTGATCACTGACTTTATTCAGTTAAAAAAAATAAAAAATAAAAAAAAAATCTTTATACACTAAAAATGCTTAGCTCTGCAGCTAGAATGTTCTAATGTGGAGGAATTTATAATATTTTTCTCATATAGCAATGCAAACCTGCACCAGGCTTTGGTTAAAATTCACTTTGTAGTCTAGAATGGCATAGGCCAGGGATGGGCAACTGACCCCAAACTATGGGCATGTCAGGGTGCACCTCTGCCAATGGGGAGGCAGTAATCAAAGGTAGGTGCTGGAACTCCTTCCTTGCTGGTAAGACAGAGGAGTGGCCAGGTCAAATTTGATTGGTGTTGCAATCTGCCACACAGGGTCCTGCTGCTCCCAGCCTCTGCTCTACTCCCCTTGGACAACAAGCTCCGCCACAAGGGAAGCCCATTCGTCAGCTCTGGTTACTTCCTCTCCCCATGGCAGAGGTGTGCCTTGTCCCCACCTGCTGATGGAGGCAGGGTGGCTGGCCAGAATCTGATTGTTTGTGAGCTGAGAGCCAATCAGCCAATGGTGAAGCAGTAACTGAAGCTAGGTGGTGTGGGACAGTTTGTGCCTACACTGATGGGGGAGTTGAGTGGTATGAGGCAGCAGCTTTGCTAGAAGACTACACCACTCAGCAACCTGGGTCAATCTTAATAAAATAAAATAAAATAAAATAAAATAAAAAAATAAAAAAATCTGTATGACCAGGCAAAAGGTTTTAGTGGTCCTCTACAATCTTGAAGTTGCTCATTCCTGCACAGAAAAAGGGCTGGACTTGTATATTATGTGCTTGAAGAGGATTACTTATGTTTCCACAAAAGAAGAGCTTAGTAAACTCCACTTAACTAGATTGCACTTAATAGGCATGGCAATTTTAATGACACATATTCCAGGTAACCAGTTTAACTTGATAATGAATGCCAATGACTGTTTAATAGGGATAATATTAGCATATATTCCACATACTGGGGACATAATTGACTAGTGCTAGGAGACTATTTGGTTGTTGTTACCCAGTTGGTAAATAGCTGTGAAATTCTGGTCAGTGTGTTAGAGGTGTACTTTTTTTTTTTTTTTTTTTTTTTAAAGTATGCTATAAATAAGGATGAAGACATGCAATGCAGTCAGTCAATTTCAATTCAGTTCAGTATTCTATTTGTCTTAACTTTTTTCAAAAAGTTGGCAGCCTCAGTCAGAATGGATGGCTATTTGAATTATTAGCCATCTACCAGTATACCTTAAAATAGAGCATTCGACTGTATTGCTACCGCAAAAGGGGATTTAACTACTGTAGTTTTACTGTATACTGAACAATATTAAGTTCAGTCTTAAAGAAAATTATTGTCATAAAAAAGGTGGCCAAGAACTCAAGTGCTATCAAATATTCCAGAGAAGAAATATGCACTAATGTACTTCCACCTCATTCTGCAGTATACTTCTAAGGAGGAGAAGCTAGTTCATTTTCTATACTCCACTACTTAGCTTCTTTGCTACAACTGTTCTTCAGAGTAGCAGCTGCAATGATGGCTCGTGTAGCGTGGATAAAAAGTAACTGGCAACTGGGCCAAAACCATGATGTCACTTTAAGACACCAAGGAAGCTATCAGATGGTAAAAAGTTTTTGGTCAACACCTAAAAGAGCTGGATTTGAACCAGTAACTGACAGGTAAAAGGATCCACATACTATTGCCAGTCTATTATATCAGTCTCCATTCTCCACCCATTCTTTTCAGCAGAGTAACTTACCGCCAATCCTGATGATGGATCAATAAAGTCAGCCCAATAGCCTTCAGACAATAGTACATAGCAAATTTCCTTGGCACCATTAACAAACTAAAGAAAAAAAAAAAAAAAAAAGGTGGGAGGAAATAATTACATTAAAAAGGAGTGCTCCTTTTATATGTAAATACTGAATGAATTTTTAAGTTAAAACTAGTGCAGAGTCTCTCTCTAACCTGCACCAATAAATGTCAGATTTAACATCCTTTTAACGAAAAAGGCCAACAACAGTACTAAAAAGATTAAAATTAACAATATATATTAGGCCACTACAATCACATGAGATTTAAAAGAAATTCTTTGTGCCACTCAGTAGAGGATTAACAGTTTGTTCAAGGATCATCTAATTGCTTTGATTGCTTATGCAGTTTGCAGAATCATACCTGTTAAACCTCTGTAAAAGTCAAACATGGCTTCAGTTATTTCTCTACTTCATGAGTCATTTACAGATCAAAACTGAATTTCCTAGTTTGCTACAACAAGCCATTAAATATACAACTTTATTTAAGTATTTCCAAAAAGTTTTGTTAGAAGATATCATGGAGAACAGGACAGTAATGTGTGGTTGCTTTGAATTACGGAAGTCTAACTACAAGTCCTTTTAAACATAAGTCAGGACACCAAACTTTCTAGTTAAAAATATAGTTTTGTAAGTATCTGATACTTTGACTACTGAAACCAGCTGTCATGTTGTAGTTAACCATTGGGCAAGATTAGCGGAGAATTCAACTCCTCCGAACATTTCTGGCCATAAAAAGAAAGTTCTACTGTGTGTTTTTCAAATAAATGGGAGGAGGCTGGTTAACAACTTTTGAGGTTTTACAGCAATATTTTTCAGAAACAAGCAAGGCACCCAGGGATGACAACATGTCATGCTAACATCTCACAAAAACATATAAAAAGAAAGGAGTTTATATTTTAGGAACAACTTTTAGTACATCTGGGTGACATGATAAGGCCAAGGTTTAATGTCTCTGATGGCATCTTGTATTCATTTGTCCAATAGATTTTATTTAAAAGAAACAAACCATAAACAGACACTATCAAAGTTGTGACACACACACCAGATTAGATACCATGTTAACCCAGCTGGTAAAACTATGCTGTTTTGCCTTGATACTGCAACAAAAAGGAACAAAAAAGAGGACATGACATCATGAGGTCCTAGCCTAATCCACAGGTATATTACTGAGCAGTGGAAGACCAGACTCCTTAATCTTACTTAAAATTTAGATTGTGTACTTATTTCCTTATTTTTTATTAAAAATAAAAAGATGCCTGATAAATGTAAAAGTTGAAATTTTTTCTAATGTTTGGACACAGCCCTATGTCTCAAAATTTTTGAAGAGTAATTCAGAAGCTGATTAGTCAGTCCATGTCCCTTCCAGTGGTCCAAAATATCAAGAGCTCTACCTTACTATTGATCTATTCTCCCATTTCTCTACTTTAAGGTTCAGTGGATCTGAAGACTAATTTAAACTTTAAAGTAAGTCACAGACATAAAAGTAAGAAATCTAAAGACACATTTAATGCATACATTTTTGGTAAAACAGATATTTTGATCCAGTGTTGTAACGGTCTCAGAGCAGTCACTTAAAGTGATGTGTTAATTTAAACTTGAGTCTTCCTACTGTAAACACCCAGATATGTCTATAAATAACCCCCATTACTTTAGCAAAAGCCTATCACATTAAATTAGTTCTTCTGAAGTTATTTCTAACCATCTACAAAGCAAACAAATAGGGCATTTTATTGTGAATTTGCTGTTAGTAACCTTTAGGCCAGGAGGTTACATCTACACCCTTACAATGATTATATTAGAGTTGACAAGGAGGTGCACAAGGAAGAAAGAAGACAATTAACATATAATTAGACCAGATTACAATGCTAAAGACCAACAGACCATAAATAATGTAAAGACAAGGACACACTAAAACGAAGGGAATTTTACTTTGTATGCAGTCTTCATGCTGATACTTCAGACTGCTTATTCCTTTTCTTGTAGTAACCCTTACATTGCCTCTACTGATAATTTATAAATGCAGTTTATAATTTTAAAGATAGTGAGTAGAACTGTTTTCATCTTAATTTCTACTGATGCTGTCTCCCATCCATAATTAGATGGATTGGTAGACAAAAATCATCTTACAGGAAGGGAACCTATCCGTTAGAGAGATTTAAAAAACATAATCAAACATTTTAGAGGGATATATTTTAAGATAATGCAGTTAAGAAAATTAGTGTCAGCAGTAAACACTGACATCTGCTGGAATAAACAACAAATTAACAAAGTTGCTTTTTCTAGAAAGAGACCTCTAGTGGCAATGCAACTAGATTCACTTGTATTAAGTTAATGTGGAAGATTAATTTGTAAAAGTCAATGACATTCAGGTTAAAAGCCTTAACTGAATACATTGTTAGAATATTAAAAAAAAAGTGACCAATCATGGCTTTGGAGGTTATAAAACAGGCCAATTTAGCAAACACTATGGAAGGATGAGAATTAAATCATGCAAAGCAACAAAACAGCATGAAACACATTGCTCTTGAACTACAGTGATAATAAAAGATAGCCGTTATTGCTTGTAGAATCTTGACAGATTATAAAACCAAGTATCTTGGGTAATATATGAAAAGGCTTTAACGCATTGCCACATAACAAGATGACTCCTTAAATCATCCCCCCAAATAAGATTAATATTTAGCATTTTCATCAAAAGATATCAAAGAGAGTTTTGTAAAACTGGTGAAGTTCATGATCCCCATTTTACCAATAGAAAAAATTATACTGGCTAGGTCAAGGGATTGGTCTAAGAAAATTAGACAGTAAGTCAGTTCCAGAACTAAATTAGGTCTAAACAAACAAAAAAGGGCCCCATCTACAAAAGATATGTCCACATATAAGAATATGCTGACACTAAATACAAATAATACTTACATTTTCTAATAACAATTCTCTCTCATCTTCCACTTCTTCACTCCATACAGTCATATCATTTTTCGTTTTCTGGGTTATGGTTAGTACTGTTAGATTATTGGCAGTCACCTCTGGAAACATTGATTCAAAGTCTAGAGAAATGGAATCAGCATGTTAAGAGTGTAATGGGTTGGTTTTGTATATTTTATGCTTTTTCTACTTCAGACAGAATGCCTCAAACGTCAGGAGCTTTTCATTCAGTGTGCTACATTTCACTTAAACTGTTGTAATAATGAAACTTCACCAATCTGTACATTTTAAAATGTGCATGTAAATAACTATCTTACTGCTCAGCAAAGACTTAGTAGCTAAGTTAGATACCCAAGTATTATGCTAATGAGATGTTATTCTTTTAAAACATACTATAGTACAGCAAGACGTAATTACAATTAAACTACAGGTGTTAATTATCCTTGTATGAACTGTGTGTTTACACTGTAGGCCAAGGGCTAGATTCACAAATGGACTCAGGTGTGGTGACACAATGTCATAACACCCAACTTTTAGAGAAGTACAAAATTACTGGGATTCACAAAGCCTGGGTTAGGTGCTCAGACTCCCTATGTAATGATGGGGAGAGACAGGCACCTAAGAATGGGATTCACAAAAGGCATCATGTTGACTGAAGAACTGCCTAAGCTAGCTAAGGGGAGATGCTGAGGAAAAGAGGGTATTCTAAACTCTGTCCCTCTCACATAATTAGACATTGGCAAAACAGCTTACTTTAAGCAAATTTGGGCTTACCTTTTTCAAAATTGGTGGGGTTTTTTGCTCAGTTGTGGCCTGTGGGTTTTTCTGCTGCACTCCAAGAGCCGCTTTCTCTCTGGGTTTCTTTTTTTTTTTGGACCATGACCTGTCTCCCTACACTCAGCATTATGACATGACAAGCCCCACCCCCACAACTTTTGGGACCTTTGGACTGCTTTTTAAGACTATTTCATACTTGTGGTCTTGAAATTTTCGGCCTGGGTATGACATGCCTAAGTCCACAAGAAGGTGCCTCTTTCTAGTTGGGATTCACAGCTGGGAGCCTTTTCCTAGAGCCTAATGCATGGAGGAGGAGGAGGAGAAGTCATTGGGCCAGAAACATCAGGAATAAATCTATAATCTGATGGATAGGGCACTCTCCTGGGAGGTGGGAGACCATGGATACAGTCCCCCATCTCCAGTACCTCTATTTATCCACAGTGGAACAGCTTCAACAGGAGAAACTAAGGGAGACCCACATCACAATATCCCATAGCCTAGTGGTTAGGGCACTCACCTGAGTGGCAGATCCTTCTTCAAATTGCTTCTCATCAGAAAACTGGTGTCTCCCACATTCCAGGGGAGCACTCTAAGCACTGATCTAAAAGTTGAGGGAGGTGTGTTCCTCACCATGCATGTGGAGTTAGGCAGCCTCTGAGCATGCCTACTGGATTGAGCTCTGCAGGTGAGACAGGTGCTCCTCTGTCTAACTTCCCCCAGTTTGTGGATTGCACTGGGGCTTCAGCTGCTGACAGCAATGTAGCAGAAACAGGTACCTAGGAAACTTTACTGCAAAAACATAGGCACCCAAGACCCTTTGTTAACCTAGCCCCAAGAGTCCTGCAGTCATGCTATACCCCAAGTCCATCCAAAACTGTTTCTGCGGAGGACTAGAAAGAGGAGAAGCCAGATAATGGGATTCAGTACTTCCATGGCAATTCTCCCCATGTGAACACAGGGCAGAAGAGTGGTTCAGATATGGCAAGCATCCCTACACAATCCATTGGATCATAAGCTGATACGGGTGCACACACAGCAGCTACAGAGGTAGTTCGGGTCAGACTATGAGTGTATCATGCCTTTAAAAAAAAAAAAAAAAGACTTCGGCTGACCTTTTAATTTTACTACTGAGTCATTACTTTTTAAATTAATTACTTTATAAATATTGCTGTTACTTGTACAACAATTTTGTATGAATTTTCATATAGAGTTAAGGATTTTCATTATGTAAAATGTAAACCTTTTAGTAATCATCCAGGAATTTGGATTATTATTGCATTTAATAATGTGAAGCTATAGGAACAATAATTCACATATTCCGCAACCTTGGTCTGATGGTGAGAAACTATTTATATATTTTTACTTCATAAAACCTTAAAAATTAAATTGTTCAAAAATGTGAAAGATGTACCTTTTCGTAACAGTTCTGGACAAGTTTGTATTGCACATTCTATCTTAGCATTTTCAAAGTATGTTTCAGCATTACTTATTTGCTGTTTAGGAGGGACATCAGTGCCCTGAGGAAAATCAAGGAAATACAAATGGTAACTTTCAGGTTTATATAATGTGTGACATGATTAACAATTAAAATAGTATTTCCGACTGGAGTTGTGTAATCCTGAGATCCTGCAGATGCTTATTCATAGTAGTTCCACTCAGTAAAGGCTGTTCACAAAGTTTGCAACAAGTCCCTAAACCTCATCACTCCATTTTATAGGCAGAGAAACTGAGGCTTTTTTGAACAACATCAGAATTAGGTCGCCTGACTCCCAAGCCTATGATTTATCAAGATAACCCTTCTCCTAAATCTAATCCTATAACCACTGAAGTCAATTGTAATTACTTGTGTAAGGGAAGCTGCAATATCAGCCCTATGTATCGTTATTTAAAAAAAAAAAAGTTCTTAAATGTGTAACAAATGAGTTTTGAACTTATCACAGCATTTACCTATCCCATTTTCATATATCAGATGTGTCTAAATACACTACTTTTTATTTAATTGTACTTACATTACACCTATAGCATTCAAATAAATGGATAAAACAAATTGCTAAACGTATCACTTTATGAATGCATGAAAATGGCTTTATAAATCTTTAATGTGTGCTGCAACGAAAAAAACTAAACAGATGTAGATATACCACTACAGGAGTCAAAACAAAAATTTACATAGAATTATGCAGTGCTCCTAAGCTTGATATTTTGCAAGCAAATTTTGCAACTGTTGTAGCCTCACAGCTAAAACTATCCACTACTACTGCCATATAAGCTCTTTAATAACTAAAGCTACTAATCTAGGGCTCTAGTTGCTAAAATTTGGGTTCTGTAGCTGCCTTTCATGTGGAAGTTCTGCAAGTTAAGAACTGCAGTTTACTCCTGTAACTAAGAGGACAACGAAAAGAGCCATCTGCTATGGGAGAGTGAAATGTTACATCAGGCTTTCCACATCTGTTCTATACCTCAACATGGATTTCTTGGCTCTTTAATCCACATATAATATGAAAGTTATTTTACCATTAATATGGGATTCCAGCGAGCTAATGTAGCAATTCCCTTTGACAGTCTAATAATGTTGAACTAGTAAATACGTTTTTTCTAAGAGGACAGTATGTACAGTATGTTTGTAGAGCATCTTCAGCTGCAGCAAATGCAGAGGCACATGGTCAGTCTATAAAACTATTCCTTTTAAAAAGGCTCAACATGTTAGGTTAGCATTTTGCTATAAAATGTTAATCATCAAGCAGGTTTCTTCTGTTTTCCTCTCAGTGTGGAAAATAACCTAGTGGATCTTCTGATCTTGCCAAAGAATTCACAAAAACTCACTAACTGCAGTCTGGGTGCACGTGTTTTCATACTCAGATAACACTGCTGTTTTCTGACTGCGTCTCTCATTGCTCTTCCTCTCTCTTTTGTCCCACATCCAACCAGTCCTTCCACTTACAAGGCTTACAAATTTACAGGACATCCAATAGCCAGAGGATTAAACCTAGTTATCAAAAACCAATATCCACTCTTCCTCTTCACAACTGCTGGGAAAAGGAAGTGAGCTGGTATTTTTACCAGGGTGCTGTCTATTCACCCTATTCAGAGGCTCTATCTTTTGTATCAACCTTCGGCACATCAGAGTCAGATAAATTTGAAATCCACCCCAGTACACTCTGGCCACTGAAAGGTAGTTGGGCCTTGGCTACTTAAACACCTCTCCTGGCTCCTCTGATGGGGGAGCTGGATCTCTCTGCTATTCTAACCTCCTGCTGCTTTCTAGTTGCTATGGGACCAGGTGTGGGGGGGAGTGAAGGGATCTCTGCTACTCTACCCTTCCCTTGCCTCCGTTTCCTGTTCCCAAGAGAAAAGCTTCAGTGTTTGCCTTTACTAATACTCAGAACTTTTCCAAACAGCAGCAGCGTGAAATTGACCCGATTCTTGTGTACACCATCCTGAACAGCAGCAGTGGAAACTGACAGTGCTCTTCTCAGTCTTCTCTCTACAACAGCTTGGCAAAGCTATAAGCAGCAGTAGAGGCATTGGAGCTTTCAGTCTACAGAGTTACTTGCAGCCAGACAGAACCTGTGTCAATTACACTTGGTTCATTTTTTTTTTTTTTTTAAACTAAAGCTTTGATCCCACAGAAGTTCAAGGCGCTGAGCCAGAAAAGCTCACTATGGGCAAATGGATTGTTCAAACTCAGGTTATATGTACACAAGAAATACTGTACAGCATTTTTACATAAAAATAGTTTATCATAATTTTTAAACTGATTTCCTGTGTTTGAGGATGCCACAAAATTCATGTGGGCTGTGAAAAGCTAATATACTAGCTCAGCGATACTCAGACTGAGGCTTGGGAGCAGAAAGTGGCTCTTTAACGCATCTCCTGAAGCTCTTTGTAGTGATATTAAGACACTGTGATTTAATTATTTAACCTAAGCTATTAGCCAATCAGGCTGCTTTTACTATGTTATTATAATCAATTGGAGTTGATAAATAATAATACTTGGCCAGTCATTTTGCTGTGAGAATATATTACTTACTTACTTACACACACACACACACACAGAGTAAAGAAAATAATGAATTCATACTACTGCGGCTTTTTTGGGTAATGTTGATCGCTAATTTGGCTCCAAAACCAGTGAGGTCTCAGTATCACTGATGACATTATACAGGAGCTAAAAATTTCTTAATATGCAAGGCCAGCAAATATAATAGTCAAACTGCCTACTGTTAATAAGGCATCTCTGAATCATTGTGAGCTTTGCTATTCCCAAAAGGGAGTAACTTCAACTACAATCAAGTTTAGTTAGTACACTTCTCATGTTGGCTTTCATGAGCACACAAGAACCACAAGCACAAATAAGGGAGACTTTGTCCTAATGAATTAGACCCATGCAATCTAAAGGAAATCATTAAAATTTAACAATTAACAGTCTTATTGATCTTTTTGCAAAAAACAGATCAATAAGACTAAGTCAACAATTTGTTTTAAAGTTAAATTGACGTAATCTTGTCTTCATATAGCTAATACAAATAAGCAGCTATTTAAAATGCTATTTCATTAGACATTTTGCAAAAAAAATTCGCATTACTCATAGCGTCAAGGGTTTTAAAGGAGACAGTTGATGATTTTCTTGGGGAAATGTTCTATATGATCCCTCCCCCCCCCCATCTCTGTTCATTTTCATCTTACATCACTTTCAGAGCACTATCAATATTCTAATTTTGGGAGATTACTCTCGGGCATATAAGAAAATCAAAACACTACTACAATTTTCAGCTTCATGTATTAAATTACTGTTCTTACCTGAAACTCATTTATGTATTGTGCCATCACAAATTCATGTCTCTCACTTGATAAGGGCTCCACTAATATATCAGGCAAACTTTTATGAACTTGTGTTTTCTTCTGAGAAGCTGTACCATTTAGGTGACAATCAAAACCTATATTACCAGGGAGCTGGAATCTCTGGTCCTGAGGACCAAATGGTCCCATTACTTCATCTGGCCACACAGTTCTTGGACCTGTTAAAAATTGAGTGCTTACATTATTCTTCACATTGAAAAAATATACACTTATTTTTAACCCCCAAATAAAAAACATTTGAGTGCAATCACGTAAAACAGAAAAAAAAAAAGTAATCACAAAGATTAAGTGAAAAAACGAAATGATTCACCATATTAAAAACAAAAGTAATTTTATCTCTATTTATTTGAGACAGATAGTTACTCTGGCAGGCAGTATATGTAACAAAATTTGTTTATTTTTTCTTACATATATCAGGAGGTGTAGCAGCAATGTGAGGCTCATCTGAGCCAGAAGATCCTGCTGTGGAAAAAGCCTTGGGATTTACAACCCTTCTGACCAAGGAGTAAAATCCTGGTAGATAGGTCACCAGTCTTGCTCTGTTACAGAGCACCTAAAGAGGACAAAAGCACAACTGAGTGTCATAGTTGCAAGTAAAAGTGATCCATGAATTTATATTTAACTTTTTAGAATACAAAACTACATGTAACTCCATAAAGAAAAACTTTATGCAATGAAGTGTCATTAATTGTATTTTTTACACTTTATTAGTACTGTAAGTTTCCTATTCAATTTTGATAAAAGAAAACTGCATAATGCAAACAAAAATGCACAATGAAATACCTCCACATTTGAGCTACAGTTAGAAAGGGGTTAAGAGCCAGGGGTATCATTGTGACAACACATGAATGTAAATATGTTTATGAATAGGGTCATGATACACTAGGTATCATTTCCCCTGCTGTTACATTTGAAAAAAAACTCAAAACCCCAAAAATACAAAACAATCAGGAAAGTTGATCTTAGGATCCATCAAAATATTTTAGATAAGTAAATACTGATATCTAATCTCTGTGCTTTGCCCTACAGACTAGCACTGTTTTTAGTCCATCCCCTTGTGCAAAGGTATTACAGGATACTCAGAATAATAATAAAATGTAAAAAGAATGCCAAAGCGCACACAGAGTGCGCACACAAATTTATTTTAAAACCAAATTATCAGAATGGGCAGGAGTAGGAATTCAGTCACTATACCATCTACCTGCAATATTACAACTTGAGGGACACAGTCAAGCCAGGGAAGCCTAAAATTAGTACCGACAACATTATTTTGCTCTGCAGACACAACACATATTTTCAGCTGCAAAAAGCCAGCAATATGGGTTTATAATCAGAAGGTCACACAGCTCGTGTATTCTGCAGAGGCAGAATCTGCGACAGAATTGTGTTTCCAAGTCTAA
Source organism: Natator depressus (assembly GCF_965152275.1). Lineage (NCBI taxonomy): Eukaryota > Metazoa > Chordata > Testudines > Cheloniidae > Natator > Natator depressus. The sequence goes on from NC_134244.1 coordinate 26,643,057, forward strand.
GTGTTCAGTTACAAAAATACAAAAACAAAGAGACAACACCTACTTCTATAACAACAAAGAAAACCTTAAAAAACAAACCGAGTGTAAATGGATGCAATGTTGTCTTCCCGAGTCTGCAAACAGCCTGAAACAACAGCACTCGGAAGCGTGACCAACTCCAATTCATCTCAATGTTGTTAACTCTGAATCCTAATGATGATAAATTTAAATGTCAACACTGTTCACTATTTTACTGTTGATTGGTTTAGCAAAAATATCCAGCTAACGTGCTTAAGCCCACAAATTTAATCTTCTCCCCAAGTTTCAAGAACTCCAACTACTATCTAACTGCTATAACTTCAAGTTTCCAACAACTTCTAGTTTCTCAACTTCAACGATCTAATTATGCACTCAAAAAACAAATCTGTAGCCAATTCAAATGTTTAGGAACAGTAAAATAAATTGAATCTGAATACCAAAAATAATAATACCATTATATTTAACTAAATAAACCTCTTCATTTTTAACATACTTAGAGCTACCACAAGATGTTCAACGTGCTGAACTGCAGTGCCCTAAAAACCCAGTCTTGCTGCACAATTTAAGTTCATCTTGTGAGACACTTTTTGGGCCTTTGTTCTACTTTCCTAGAACTGGGGGGAAATTGTCGAAAAGATTTTCAGGATAGGACTAAATCTTAAGGCTCCAGTGCTATACACATGTCTGTACACACTTAACTTTAAGCATGTGAGTAGTCTTATTGACTTTAATGGAACGGCTCACATGCTAAAGTTAGACACGTGCATGTATGCAGGATCAGGACCTAAGCCAGCCAACCTGAACACAAAGCCTTTACATAGTAAAGGCTAGTGTGCCTTATACATTAACAAAAAAAGGATGTCTATTATCTACAATACATATTAAACAGACAATATCTGACCAAAACCAAACACTTCTTGTATGCCATGTTGTTGTAGCTGTGGTGGTCTAATATCTTTTATTTGACCAACAGGAGTGGCCAACCTGAGCCTGAGAAGGAGACAGAATTTACCAATGTACATTGCCAAAGAACCACAGTAATATGTCAGCAGCCCCCCATCCGCTCCATCCCCCACTTCCCAGCACCTCCTGCCCACTGGCAGCCCCGCCACCAGCACCTCCCTGTCCCTCCTGATCAGCTGTTTCATGACATGCAGGAGGCTGGGGGGGGGGGGGGGGGGAGGAGGGACGGAAGAGAGGAGCGAGGGCATGGCAGGCTCAGGGGAGGGGGTGGAGTGGGGGCAGGGCTTGTGGCAGAGCCAGGGGTTGAGCAGTGAGCACCCCCCAGAACACTGGAAAGCTGGTGCCTGTAGCTCCAGCCCCCGAGTCGGTCCCTACACAAGGAGCCGCATATTAACTTCTGAAGAACTGCATGTGGCTCCAGAGCCACAGGTTGCCCACTCCCGGACCAACTTCTATTGGTGAGAGAAAGAAGCTTTTGAGCTTACACCGAGCTCTTCTGTTAATGAGAGAGACAAGCTTTTAAGCTTCTGACCTAAAGAAGTTGGTCCAATAAAATACATTACCTCAACCACCTTATCTTTTTAAAAGACAAACACCACAATCCTGCAGACACTTATACATGTTCATATAAGCACTTGACATGCACCAGCATTTGCAGGAATCTAGACTTTAAGTTGGAATTTTGGGCCCAAAATTCCATTAAATTCAAAAGCCACATCACAGCATAGTGCAATCTGATTCCACCCTAATGCTTTACTTGAAATGGGGCACCATCCAGGAATATCAAAATAATAAAACTTAACACGTAAGGCCCAATTCTACAAACACACACCCACAAAGAATGTCACTGACATAAATCAGATTATCCATGTTCATACTTCCAGGATCAGGGCCTTACAGCATTTGTTATCCTTAGATCTCAAAGTGCTCAAAATCAGTACACAATTACTTGAAATCAGCCTTAAGTAACGGCTTTCACAGCCTTGTATTTCACACTATTCAATCAAATAATTTTTACAGTTAATATCAGCACAATCAGAACTCACTTTTTAAAATTACAATTTGTGCTGCCAAAGCATCCTCTGAAATATCAAAATTTGCTATTTAATGTGAAAGATTTACACAAGATAAATGATTTAGATTGCTGGACAATTTTAAAAAACAATTTTTTAAACTCTATAATAAACATTAAAATATATTCAAGACACAGAACAGACCTATACTCTTACTTTATTGTACACACAGTACAACCACTTAATCTTTACCCTTACAGTTTACATTATCTTATGTAAAATCTTGTGTAAAAGAATACCCTATATCAGGGGTTCTCAAACTTCATTGTGACATGACCCCAACAAAAATTCTAACAATAAAAATTACCACACGACCCCAGGAGTGGGGGGACTGAAGCATGTGCATAAGTGTTTGGAGTGCATAAGGATTGGGGACAAACATGAATTTATAAATCAGCCTGAAAAATTCAGCCAACCAAATTTTTCTATCAGTCAAGAATCCAACATTGTTTTTACGGAAAAAAAAAAAAAGTTGTGTGCAACAGAACCTTTTATGAACAACCTAACATTATATAGGAAAACTGCACAGAATTTCACTCATGCCATGAAAAAATAAAAGAGAATCTGGTGCCATATAAAATATTAACAAAATTTTTTGTAGTTTGCATGTTGTCTTATCTTAGAGACACAAGACAGGTAAGGTAATATCTTTTACTGAACCAACTTCTGCTGATGAGAGAGACAAGATTTTGAGCTTACACACAGCTCTCCTTCAGGTCTAATCTTGTCAGATATGAGGGGCATGGGGAGTCTTTCATGGCATCCAACGGAAGCCACAATACAAATGAAAATTAAGTTTCCTGCTTAATGCTGTTTAGCTTAATGATACAACTAACATTATAAGCTATTGGTAGCAGAGCTCAATGACTAAATTACTCACATTGGCCATTTCTGAGGGTTGTTTCTCTATTTAAATAAAATTCTTCCTGAAACAGAAGAAAGACGTATCACACACCAGCGATCGGTTACATAGCGCCAGACACTATGCTTATGAGGATGGCATACAAACCTATCTAGAACAGGCAACTGCTCCCGTGCTGCTCGGGCGCCCCACCGCACTGCAGCTCTCCCTCACCGCTTCCAGACGGGACCGCACCATCGCCCGCACTCCGCCGACAGCGTGCAGGGAGCCTGGGGCCATCCACCCAAGACGAAACGGGCCAGGCTGCAGACAGCCCCCACCCTGAACAGGCCGCCGCGGCCCGCGGAAGTGCCAGGCCCCTGCCGGCCGCGCCGCCCTTTGGCTAACCCGAGCCGAGGCTGCTCAGCGGGAAGTTGAAACTCCTGCGCTGGGAGACGCCAGCAGGGAGGCGATTTACTGCAGCCTCAACCTAGTACCGGCCAGCAGCCCCCGCCTCGCAGCGCAGGGTCAGCGCCTTTAACCAGCAGCCCCCCGAGGGCAGACGCGGCTTGTCCCGGCACGACAGCCTCTGCGGGTCCAGCTCGCACCCGGCAGCTACGCGGCGCGGCGCCCGCCGGGGCTTGGGCCAGCCCGACCCACGGCCACGGGCTTGTGCAGCCCCGCGGAGGAACAGGGGCTGAGGCCCGCGGCCAGGCTCCTACCTCTCTCCCCGCTCTTCCTGCAAAATGGCGCCGCGGCCAAGGAATCGACTCCGGGAGAGCATCGATGAGGAGAGCGCCGAGCTCACTCAGGCCGCAGAGCGGGCTGCGCGAATCGGTGCGCTCGCGGCACAGGCCCGCCTTCGGGCTCGCGAGAGCGGGGATTCCGTCTCCGCGCAACAGGCGGAGCAAATCGACCCACGCTGCATCGAGGCGGTGGGGGAGATCGCCGAGTCCATCGATGAGGCCAGCGGCGGAAAGGGACTCGCTGGGGCTGGCGGTGGCCGTGCGGCACGCGCGGTCAGCGGCCCCCGCCGGGATCTCCGCCCGCAGGGGACACGACCCCGGGCCCCCGCGGGCAGCCGCCAGCCGGGGAGCCCCTGGCACAGCTCAAGGCAGAGCACTGAGTCCTTGAGCTGCACCGGTGCCAGGATTCACTAGAGAGAGAAGCCAGGTCACGTCTGTTGGACCCACTTCTGTAGAGGAGAGAGACAAGCTTTCCAGCTACACAGCACTCTCCTTCAGGGGCCCGCACAGGAGATTGCCTCCCCCACCCGGTCTCCAGCATCCTGGGGCCAGCACAGCTGCAGCAACCCTGCAAACACCTTCACTTGGGCCTTGTCTACGCTACAAGGTTTTGTCGGCAAAAGTTATGCCGCTTTATTTAAAATCACAGTTGCATGTCCACACTAGCGCCTCGTGTCAGCAGAGGGCATCCATACTAGCAGCTCTTGCATTGACACAGAGAGCAGGGCCCTGTGGTAGCTACCTCACTATGCAACTGGCCCTAGGGTGCTTTGGGATGGGTTTGCAAAGCCTCATGGGGCAGGTAGAGTGCCACATGATGCAGGTTTCTCAGTCCCATAGTTCTGGAGCATCCTAGTAGATTGTCAGCTGCTTTTTCATCTGAAGGGTGTGGGGGGAGGGAGAGGAGAGGGGTGTCTGGGGCAGGGGAGACAACAGGCTGACTGACCTATCCTGAAGAAGGGGGAGGGGATGCTGCCATCCCACGTCAGCCCCTGGCTCTGCTCCGCACAGCAGACTCTCCCCAAGCAGCCCACTTGCTCTGCCTGCCTACGATTCCCTCCGAGTTCTCCCACAGCCTCCTCAGCTGCTTGAAGCAGTTCTGGGAGCTCCCCATGCTGAGGAATGTCAAAAAACAACACAGCAGTCTTTCTCCCCCTCCAGCAGCAGCCTGCCTGGTGCGGTGTTCCTAGTGCAGGGCAGAACCAGGGGTCAGCAACATGTCCGTGGTAAAAATTGAGGTCCATGGTAATTTTTCAAGAAACACTGAATGACATTTCCCCCCCCCCCCCCCGTCACTAAGTAGGGTAATTTTGTCAAGTGTCAGAGTAACAGCCGTGTTAGTCTGTATTCGCAAAAAGAAAAGGAGTACTTGTGGCACCTTAGAGACTAACCAATTTATTTGAGCATAAGCTTTCATGAGCTACAGCTCACTTCATCGGATGCATACTGTAGCTCACGAAAGCTTATGCTCAAATAAATTGGTTAGTCTCTAAGGTGCCACAAGTACTCCTTTTCTTTTTGTCAAGTGTCTATCACACAACATAGTGGTGCAGACCCCTGGGGAACATTCCACACAAATGATTTGCTCTTTGTTCCCCAAAAGGAGCAGCACACTCAGCTGTCAGATACTTCCCAGAGCTTTGAAAGGGGTGGAGTGCATGCCTGCAGGGCAGTAGAAATCAAAACAATGAGCAGAGCAGTCAAGGCATGCATTGTGGGATATTGGCGGAAGCCAGTTCTGTCAACAAAACAAACTGCAGTGACTATGCTGATGCTTTGTTGCTTTAACTTTGCTGCAAAAGGCTTTATGCCTCTCACTGAGGTGGTTTTATTTTGTTAGCAAAACAGCAGAGTTTTGCTGTCAAAAGTAGCTTTGTTCTGTAGACACCTCCCCTGTTTTGTCAGCAAAAGGCAGGTTTTGCTGACAAAACTTTGTAGTGTAGACAAGACCTTAGACTTAGGTAGATTGATTTAAAACAATATACTGTAGAAATAGATTTCTTTAAGAATAGGAGAGAAAATTTGGAATGGAGTCTGAGGGGCAGCCGAGAAGAATATCTCAGCCATTTTCATTTCCCACTATAGTGTAGACAGGTAGTGGCCAAGATTGTTAGTCAGTGTCACAGCCAGGACTAGAAATGTAAATGAGGATTTCCCAGCTCCTCCTGCTCATTCCTTTGGGCCACACCATGAGTATTATGGTATATGTACTCTTGGAAGATTTGGAAAGATTAAGGAATGGGTTGCTTATAATATTACAAAACTATTGTCATACAAAACATTAAAATTAAGAGATAAATTTATTGGATAGAAGATTGATTTGGAAGTTATTGAAGTAAATGTTTCATTAATGTTCAGTATTTTTGCTTTATCTAATTACACTTTAAATGGGACAAAAGCAGGTCAGATAGGAACAGATATGAAAACCAAACAAAATTATACCTTTTCACAGTATAAACAAAGAAGAAACCTCTTGGACCCTATATGTCACACAGTATATTTCTAAACATGGGATTATGATACAGTGTTAGGCATTTATCCTGCAATGAAATCCATGCAGGTGCAAGGGTCTGTCCTTGAGATTCTGATTGCAGGATTCAGGCCTTGTTTCATACGTTCATAACAAAGGAATTGAAACAGAAGAGTCCTGGGGAGGAAGCAGTGAGTAATGAAGTTATGTGGTTACTTAGTAAATGCATACACAATTTTAAATAGCTTTAAATAAACCAGCTGCTTTCATAACAAAGCCTGGGTGAAATCTTTGATCCATTGGAGTCAGTAGCAAAACTCTCATTGACTTCAGTGGGGTCTGGATTTCATCCCAAAATTCCAATGCAGACAAAAGGGAAATGCTCTCCAACTAAAATCAAAATAAAGTTTTCTAAAGTAACATTTAACTCTGATCTCCCAGTACATCCTGTTTGTCTTTGTCTCATAGATTGTAAACACTTTGGGGGCAGATATGATCTTTTTCTTGCACAATGCCAAATATGTCAGCACTTAAAAAAATAGCAAGAAAAAACAGTGAGTATTTGAATACACTAACCTCAATGGAATGGAGGAAAAACATGTGCTGTCTTCCAAGTCCTAGTATATCAAGGAGATGTGTGTGAAATCTTACCTGCTTGCATTAGGGATATGCACTATGGCCCTATCCAGCACAGCATTTAAACTTAAAATTAAGCACTTTAAGGGCTTTACTGGATCAGGGGTGAAAGAGAATAGCAAAAACAAAGTGATATCTGAATAGACAATGGGGAGAGAGAGAGAGATAAAGAGGTCAGTGGAAGTTCTCCCACACCACAATCAATATCCACAGGACTTTCTCACCTCTGCAGGTGGTCACTGAGATGCCCATCCACAGTTTGACAGTGTTTTTGTACCTGTATGTAGAGGCACCGTTGGTGTCAAAGAGCTACATTTTGCCCCCCTCTCCTATGATGTATATACGTGGGTATCAAGATGCTCACAGATGCAGTCCTCCACCCCCAAAATACACTTGTTCCAAATGACCAGACTTTTCTCTACACTAAATGGCCCTATAACAATTATGTAGTTCGCAGAAAGAAAAGGAGTACTAGTGGCACCTTAGAGACTAACCAATTGGAGACTAACCAATGCAAAGTCTCTAAGGTGCGACTAGTACTCCTTTTCTTTTCACGAATACAGACTAACATGGCTGCTACTGTGAAACCTGTAATTATGTAGTTGAAACCAGACAATCACTACATTCTCGAACGAACTCATACAGGAAAAATGATAAGACAAAAAACACCATATCACATGTGAGTGAACACTTTTCACAAAGTGATCACTCTAAATTTGACCCATCAGTCCTCCTCTTCAAAGGAAACCTGCACAACACTTTCAAAGATGAGACTGGAATCTTAAATTCATAACTTTGTTAGACACTAAAAATCATGTTCTTAATAAAGGCACTGGATTTACAGCTTATTACAACTAACCCCCCTTTTTGTCCTATAACTACAGGGGTGTTGATGGGACACTTCACCTTAAATAGTCCCATAGAATATGTGGTAACTACTTATGCTAAATTATCTGTTTGACCTTGTATTTAGCTGTGACACTCTGAGTACCTTTCCCAGACCTGAAGAAGAGCTCGGTGCAACTCTCAAAAGCTTGTCTCTTTCATAAACAGAAGTTGGTCCAATAAAAGATATTGCCTCACCCATCTTGTCTCTCTGATATCCTGGATATGCTTACAACAACTCTGCAAACAGACTTTCCTCTGTAAGGAGATATTGACCTGCTGAAAGAGCCTGGAAGCTAATTAAGTGCAGTCCCTTCTGTCTATTTAAAGGACTTTTATTTATGGTCATTATTGTATTGGCACATCTAAGATGCTCAACATGATATTTGTAGGGCTAGGCTCAGGATTTGGGTACAAGAGTGTCGAGATAAATGTATCTTTTATTGTAGCCTGGTGCAGTACTGCTTATGTCCACCAGGTAGCAGTAGCTGATAACAGACAGTCTGCGTGAAGTGCAGAAGAAAACTAAAGCTGTGGTTATTTTAGGATTAGGGAACAGAATGAAGAAAAATGAATAAAAGTGTGTATTATTATTGAGCAAACCAAAGGGGGAGATGTTCAGAGGCACAAAGGGCAGTTAGATACCTACGTTCCACTTAAAGTCAATGGGAATTGGGAGCCTAACTGCCATTTCTGCCTTTGAAAAATCTCCCTTAGAAGTGATGTGTGTTTTCCCAAAGCACACTCTGCAAAATAATAATAAAAAGACTTGTCTTTCTTGTGTTAACAAAACCTACCAATTCTCCTTTTTTGGGGAACTGGTGTCAGATCTGCTTGGGAGGCATGAGCTTTTTCGTAAACAACCACATTGGGCTAAATGATGTAATTCCATTGGCTCAGTTTTAAAATTGTGTTTATTCATTTACTTGCTAATTCATAACAGTTTGTTTCCCAGTTAGTGCAGACTGCTGAGGCTACTATGTACATGCACATACATTAACACACTCACTGTCTGAACATGAATCTCTATTGTGTTCTGGGCCCATTATACTGCTCTAGCATATCAAGGGAGCTGAAAATCCAGTAGATCTAGCCCCCAGGAAATTCTGCCATCATAGGAGGAATCCCCAGAGGGTGTAATGGCTCTACACCGCTCTCTACACAACCCACTGATGTAGTGGGTGAGGGTACTCAAGCTTGTACACAGAGGGCCCAGCTGGCCCAAGAAAGGGAGAAATGCAAAGATGGCTTACAGCCACTTCTCTCTTCACTCCCTGCAATTCTGCACTGAGCATAGCTCAGTTAGAACAGAGGTTTAGAATCTTTACACCTGCAGCTTCCAAAAGGTTCCGGCAGGTTCACTCCTTTCTCCGTATTCAATGACAATTACGCTATTCTCCGTTTCAAACAACACTTTGTTAAAGCATGCTAAAAAAACAAACTTTAGGGCGCACCAGCAGGGTCTACATGCTAATGCTCAACCCGTTAGAGCACTTTTAGAAAGCACACCTCCATTACTCCACTATGTAGATGAGCCCTTGATCACTCAAGTTAATAAATTTAGGATCATTTAGGGATAGTCTCCATTACCATACTACATTGGCACAGCTGCACCGATGTGGCTGTACCTCTGTAGCGTGTCTGGTGAAGACACTTCTATGCTGATGGGAGAGCGCTCTCACACTTCTGAGTGATGTAAGTTACATCGACTTAAGTGGTAGTCGAGACAAGCCCTATGATTCCTCCCTTTCCTTCTCTCAAGTCCTGTTGCTTTGCCTTCCAAAACTTCAAAATTTGTCTCTTCATCTCTGTACCCACTTTTGAATCTCTGGCTCCATTCCCTTGTTATTTTTGACTTGGACTGTGATAAAGGTCTCCTCTCTGGCTTGAGGTTATGCAGCTAATCCTTTAGGTTTGCCCTTGCTTGAAGCATGATCTTTGGGGTAGGGATATCCGTGGTATATATGAAAAGCACTATGCAAACTAATGGCACTATTTAAACACTGAAATAATAATACAAAGGGAAAGATGCTTAATGTCACAAAAATTATGTACTTTGAGGCTTGAGGGTATGTCTATGCTATGCAGACTATGTCACCCTAGCGCTGTAATGTAGATGCAGCATACACCGACAGAAGGGATTTTTCTATTAGTGTAGGAACACTTCACCCCCGCCCCCCCAACAATACTAGTTATCTTGACAAAAGCCCTCTTGCATCAACATAGCTGAATCCATGCTGGGTGTTATGTTGGCATGATTATGTCTGTCAGGGATGTGTTATTTCTAAACGTGTAAGAGCTGAATGCTGCTTCCCTCTACAGTACAGAGGGGAACCACACATAAAACGTGTTAGAAGTAACAGGATTAAGAAACTTTTCTATTATTTTTGCTGTTTCATTGCTGTCTGTTCAAGGCAGTAATGTTAGTTAAGTATAGATCAATTTAAACTCTTCAAAATAAAAAAGAGATTAGATGTCCATATCCCTTAGTGAATGAACACTTGACATGACCTTCAGTTTGTTTCAGTCATAAAACAGCTCCTCTGAGACGATTGCTTTATTTTGTTGATACATTATTAGCATAAAATAAATCTATTTGGTGCATAGCTCAAAATCTAAAAAAAAAATCAGAAAAAAGGAGTATAGTATAGAAGATCAGAGTTGGAAGGGACCTCAGGAGGTCATCTAGTCCAATCCCCTGCTCAAAGCAGGGCCAATCCCCAACTAAATCATCCCAGCCAGGGCTTTGTCAAGCCTGACCGTAAAAACTTCTAAGGAAGGAGATTCCACCACCTCCCTAGGTAATGCATTCCAGTGTTTCACCACCCTCCTAGTGAAAAAGTTTTTCCTAATATCCAACCTAAACCTCCCCCATTGCAACTTGAGACCATTACTCCTCGTTCTGTCATCTGCTACCACTGAGAACAGTCTAGATCCATCCTCTTTGGAACCCCCTTTCAGGCAGTTGAAAGCAGCTATCAAATCCCCCCTCATTCTTCTCTTCTGACTAAACAATCCCAGTTCCCTCAGCCTCTCCTCATAAATCATGTGCTCCAGTCCCTTAATCATTTTTGTTTCCCTCCGCTGGACATTTTCCAATTTTTCCACATCCTTCTTGTAGTGTGGGGCCCAAAACTGGACACAGTACTCCTGTTGAGGCCTCACCAATGTCGAACAGAGGGGAACAATCACGTCCCTCGATCTGCTGGCAATGCCCCTATTTATACATCCCAAAATGCCATTGGCCTTCTTGGCAACAAGGGCACACTGTTGACTCATATCCAGCTTCTCGTCCACTGTAACCCCAGGTCCTTTTCTGAAGAACTGCTGCCTAGCCATTCGGTCCCTAGTCTGTAGCGGTGCATTGGATTCTTCCGTCCTAAGTGCAGGACTCTGCACTTGTCCTTGTTGAACCTCAGATTTCTTTTGGCCCAATCCTCTAATTTGTCTAGGGCCCTCTGTATCCTATCCCTACCCTCCAGTGTATCTACCTCTCCTCCCAGTTTAGTGTCACCTGCAAACTTGCTGAGGGTACAATCCACACCATCCTCCAGATCATTAATGAAGTTATTGAACAAAACCGGCCTGAGGACCGACGCTTTGGGCACTCCACTTGATACCGGCTGCCAACTAGACATGGAGCCATTGATCACTACCCGTGGAGCCCAACAATCTAGCCAGCTTTCTATCCACCTTATAGTCCATTCATCCAGCCCATACTTCTTTAACTTACTGGCAAGAATACTGTGGGAGACCACGTCAAAAGCTTTGCTAAAGTCAAGGAACAACACGTCCACCGCTTTCCCCTCATCCACAGAGCCAGTTATCTCGTCATAGAAGGCAATTAGATTAGTCAGGCATGACTTGCCCTTGGTGAATCCATGCTGACTGTTCCTGATCACTTTCCTCTCCTCTAAGTGCTTCAGAATTGATTCCTTAAGGACCTGCTCCTTGATTTTTCCAGGGACTGAGGTGAGGCTGACTGGCCTGTAGTTCCCAGGATCCTCCTTCTTCCCTTTTTTAAAGATGGGCACTACAATAGCCTTTTTCCAGTCGTCCGGGACCTCCCCCGATCGCCATGAGTTTTCAGAGATAATGGCCAATGGCTCTGCAATCACATCCGCCAACTCCTATAGCACTCTCAGATGCAGTGCATCCAGGCCCATGGACTTGTGCCCGTCCAGCTTTTCTAAATAGTCCCAAACCACTTCTTTCTTCACAGAGCGTTGGTCACCTCCTCCCCATGCTGTGCTGCCCAGTGCAGCAGTCTGGGAGCTGACCTTGTTTGTGAAGACAGAGGCAAAAAAAGCATTGAGTACATTAGCTTTTTCCACATCCTCTGTCACTAGGTTGCCTCCCTCATTCAGTAAGGGACCCACACTTTCCTTGACTTTCTTCTTGTTGCTAACATACCTGAAGAAACCCTTCTTGTTACTCTTAACATCTCTTGCTAGCTGCAACTCCAGGTGTGGTTTGGCCTTCCTGATTTCACACCTGCATGCCCGAGCAATATTTTTATACTCATCCCTGGTCATTTGTCCAATCTTCCACTTCTTGTAAGCTTCTTTTTTGTGTTTAAGATCAGCAAGGATTTCACTGTTAAGCCAAGCTGGTTGCCTGCCATATTTACTATCCTTTCTACACATCGGGATGGTTTGTCCCTGTAACCTCAATAAGGATTCTTTAAGATACAGCCAGCTCTCCTGGACTCCTTTCCCCCTAGCTTCATTATCCATAGAAGTCACATCCATCCAGTTACAATCAGAGGGCTCCTGCTCCCACTGAATTCAATGATAGCTTTGCTACTAATTTCAGTGGAAGCAGGAGTAGATCTTTTATATTAAATTTTAAACGACGATTTATAATTCTTTTTTTTTTTCCCCCACAAAACAATTGCACACAGTTGCTTGGCGCACTTGACAATTGGATTATTTCTATGTTATCACATACAAATCTCATTTGCTTGCAAATTAATAATTGTGGTGGAACTCTGAACTTAGGTATAGAAGGATTGAAGAAATGCAATTTTAACTCTTTATATAAAATTAATTTGTTTTCTTCTCACACAGAAAACTTTTCTAGATTCTGTTTAGCCTATATTGGCTTGGACTCAGGAATCCGAGTTTTAACAATACCATAAGGTTAACACTTCAGGTTTCTCAAATCAGTCAATGGTTTGTCCTACTCCCCCCTGAAATTTATGGCATGAATTCATAAACATCAATTGCAAAGAAGTTGCTACCATAATTCAAAGGAGACAGCAAAAATCAAATTATCCAATTACAGATTTATCAAATATTAATCATGAAAATCTTCCAGTCCTTTATAGTGCCAACATTTCTCTCCCAGGGTGTCAGGAAAGTAATTAGTACCTGGTTTTGATTAAATTCTTACCTTGGAAAGGACATTTTTCAATTGGAAGAGGAATGCACACAAACAGAAGATTTTAACTGATTCTTCATTTTAACATGTTTTGAGGAATATCTATAAATTGAGTTTGCTGAATATTTATTCATTTGCAATTGAGGAAACTTTATAACACTGGGCAGAGGCACACAGAATCCACCCCAGGGCCTGTTCTGAAATATATGGGTTTTACACAATACTGTAATCCAGCAATTAAAATGTTAATCATCTCACACCGTAAATACATGGGCTAACCTGGAGTACTGCGTTCCTACAGACTACAAGTTCTACTCCATTTAATATAGCTGCATTAAGCAACATGACTCCACATCTGTCATATGTTGTTTGTTTTCTCATCCCCTTCCCAGAGGGAGAAGTGTGTAGAATGGAGTGTCTTGTTTTGGTAGGGTTGGTTTTGTAGTTAATTATACCTGTTGCTTTGTGTTTGTGTTAGAGAAGCATCAAAGAAATGCACCTTGCTCTTGGAATCGAAAGCGGTGAGGTTTGTGATACAAGTGCCTGGGAAGTGGGATACAAGTTGATATATTGTTGCAAATATTCAGTATCGTATCTGTTTAAAACGAACAAAAGCCCATCCCATGGACCCAACTCCTTTGCCACCTGCATGCACCAGAGGTTCTAAATACAGTACAGTGGAACCACTGTGAGATGCACCACAGAAAGCTGTCTCTATAGCATCGTGTAGGCAGGAAAGACGGAGATGGAAATGAACCATAGAAGGGAACAGTATTGTGGTTGGCAGGTCCATGACTGGACAATCTCCCCTTTCTAGGGGAGTGCCAGGCAACAGTTGTATTTGTACTTAAAGAGTTGGGGCTGGGAATATTTTTGCCCTTCCTCTATCTCTGTGATTCCTATGTTCAAATCTTATTTATTTGGTTTATGGACAAGGGACCACGATCTGTCCAAGGTGTGCAGAAATTCATAATTTTAAGCCAGAATGGACCATTAGTTCATCTAGTCCAGTGTTTCTCAACCAGGGACCCGGGGCCCTCTGGGGCACCGCAGACAAGTTTAAGGGGGTCCATCAAGCATGGCCAGTATTAGACTCGCTAGTGCCCAGGGCAGAAAGCCAAAGCCCCGCTCTGCAAGACTGCAGCCCAGGGCACTGAGTGCCACTAGCCAGGGCTGAAGCCAAAGCCTGAGCAATTTAGCTTTGTGGTGCTCCCTGTGGCATGGGGCCCTGGGCAATTACCCTGCTTGCTATCCCTTAATGCCGGCCCTGGCTTTTATCTGCAGAAAAACAGTTGTGGCATAGCTGGGCTGTGGAGTTTTTATACTATGTTGGGGGGGAGGGGGGGGCTAAGAAAGAAAAATGTTGAGAACCCCGAATCTAGTCTGATGTCCTGTATAACACAGGCCATTAATTTTAACCCGGATACCCCTATACCTATAGTAAGACCAAAGACTTTAGTTTGATTAAAGCACTAACGTTTGTGACCTCCTACTGAAAAGAGTTTCCTGAGATTATGTAGCCCAAGATCCAATGTGCTTCAGCAGCAGTGGTAAGAACTAGAAACTGTGGACTACAAACTGCTGTATGGAGGGAGTACTTCCTGGTTCCTCCCAGCAAGTACCCTCTGCCCTCTCAGCAGGAAGTTTTAGTGCTGAGTGGAGCCGGGAGCATGAGATAAGCAGAAAAGAGGCTGCTGGACTGTAATCCCATTCTATGCTTCCTTACAGGTAGGACCAAAATGCAGCACCAGGTTTACAATGGCACCAGTGTCACCATGGAGCCGGGCTCATGCTCAGAAGGGACCCCGGCCTGCTCCACTTGTACTACACCCGAGAGCTCACCAGCTCCCCCTCGCTCACCACTTGCTCCTCTCAGCCTCCCGGCCTAGGGTTGCTCTCCACCCCCTGGCCGGACCCCAGTGCACCTCCGGCTCTGGGCAGTCTCTGCTTCCCATCACTTATGGGTCCTCGCCTGTTTCCCCGGAGCTGAGCCACCTGGGACTGAGGCAGAAGCCTGGCCAGTGTCAGCCAGTTGGGGCGGGGCAGGGGGGCTTGCCACTCATGAGGGGCCGGAGCGATTCCCTGCCCCGGGACCAGCCCTGGCTGTGCTGTCAGCTCAGCCTGGCAGACACAGTCGCCTCCCAGCAGGGCCGGTGAGTGCAGCTGGGTGGCAGGGAGTGGGTCTCTGGGGGGTGCTGGGCTGTAAGAGGGCAAGGAAGATCTGTGTGTGTTGGGGCACTAGGGAGTGGAGGTTCTGTGTGAGGTGATGGGTTGTTGTAGTGGGGCTGTGGGCAGGGGGGTGCTGGACAGGGGTGGTGTTGTGCAGGGCACTGTGCATTTGTATGGGGGGTGGGGTCTGGGAAGGCACTGGGCATAGTGGGTCTGGTGGGGCGCTCTGGCCATAGGGAGTCAGGGAGATGTTACAGAGATGCCAACTTTCTGATTTCCCCGGGAGTTCTTGACCCCCACTTTACCCCAGGCCCTACTCCCGTTTTGCCTCTTCCCACCCCTGCTCCACACTCACCCCACCTCTTCCTACCCCTCGGAGGCAGGGTGGCCAAGTGGCCAGTGCCTGGGGGCCATCAGCAGGGGGGTGGTGGCCCCAGTAGGGGGGCCCAGCCCACCCAACTCCACCAGGCCTCAACCCAGGGCCCTAACAGCAGTGGAGCAGTCCACCACTGGGTCAACAGGGAATCCCACCAAAACACAGTGACCTCATGAGGGTGGGAGGTACCACTCCCTCACCCACCCTGGGTCACTTCCTACCAGCTTTCCTGCAGCAGCAGTCCATAGGGTATCGGGGCCTCCAGGCTCCTCAGCGCTGGACACTCCGTGGGGTTCCGATAGCGGCAGGCCTCTGGTGCAGGTCCCGGGCTCTTTCGCTCCTGTAGGTAAGGGCTGTAACAGCTCCTAGGCTGGAACCTCTACCAAGCATCCTTCCTCCTCAGCAGAACACCTAAACTGAGCTATGCTGCTCCCTTTTATACTGCAGCAGCAGTTGGAGCATGCCCCACAGGGTCACGGGGGCATGGCTCTGGCTGCTAAGAGCACTGCTTTAACCCATTCTGCTCCAGTGCAGGGCCAGTCACAGATGCTAAATTTAGTATGGCAGAGGTAAGTTAAATAGCTAAATAAATAATAAGAAATATTAAAAAAATATATTTTTAAAGCGATTAGTACAAGCGAAGGTCACCGTACCAATCTTTCCACAATAGTGAAGAGTGCTGTTGCTGGCCACTTATGCAAGAGTCTCAATTAAATTTCATTAAGACTTAGTTAAACTAAGACGAATTGATCTGTGGTCTCCAAGAGGCAAGGCAGATGTGGAGTAGAGCCTGGAGGGTCAAGCACTCCAGCAAGCAAATAAAGTCCACCCACTTCCCTGACTGGGAATTGAACTTAGGCTGTGGCGGTGAGAACACCAAATCCTGACCACTAGACCATCAGGGAGAGGCACTGTAGGGACTTGCTCGACCCACATACGTGTGTATCTTCTCCAGACGCCACTGGCACAGGGGAAGCCTGGACTCCAGCAACCACGGGTGAGGGAGAGCTACAAGTGGTCAGGGCTATAGCAGGAGACAAAAAGCTCCCTTCTCTGAGGCTCGAGCTCAGGACCTTCAGATTATGAGACTGACGTGCTACCGACAGCGCTCAGAAGGCTTGCCTGCAGCACCTGGCCACGGCTGGTTGAGTGGCATTTGAGAGCACAGCACAGTTGACTTTGTCTGCAGGACAGACGGTGGTGCAGGCGGTGACGTCAGCCTCCTGTAGGCAGACGCAGTTCACCTGACTACCCCTGCAGCTGGACCCTCCCCCAGTTCTTCCTGGAAGTCCAGACTGCACCCCATCCCTCAGCAGACCAGCCAAGAAAAAGCCTTCCTTGAGTGGCGCCGGAAGTTGTACCATGGCGCTGAGTGCCTACCATCCTCACCACTTGAGGAGAGGAAGGGGAAAAATACCCTCTTGGACTAATGAAGAGAGGAGCTGCAGGAAGGCAGGAGAGGGCGAGAGCTGAAGAAAGGGGGAAAGCCCCTCCCGAGCAGGCCCTGAAAGTTGGAGTGCAAAAGGGCGGATGTGCCAGGGGAAGGCAGAAGAGAAAGAAGAGCTTCTTGAAAGACAAGTATTAGCAAAGGGGTTTCAAAGGCTGCGTGTGAGCAAGAAAACCAGGCAGCCCAGATGAGAGTGAGCAAAGTCCACCTGCTTCCCTGACTGGGAATCGAACCCAGGCCGTGGCAGTGAGAACACCAAATCCTGACCACTAGACCATCAGGGAGAGGCACTGTAGGGGCTTGCTCGACCCGTATACGTGTGTATCTTCTCCAGACGCCACTGGCACAGGGGAAGCCTGGACTCCAGCAACCACGGGTGAGGGAGAGTTACAAGTGGTCAGGGCTATAGCAGGAGGCAAAAAGCTCCCTTCTCTGAGGCTCGAGCTCAGGACCTTCAGATTATGAGACTGACGCGCTACCGACAGCGCTCAGAAGGCTTGCCTGCAGCGCCTGGCCACTGCTGGGTGGAGGGTGAGTGGCATTTGAGAGCACAGCACAGTTGACTTTGTCTGCAGGACAGACGGTGGTGCAGGCGGTGACGTCAGCCTCCTGTAGGCAGACGCAGTTCACCTGACTACCCCTGCAGCTGGACCCTCCCCCAGTTCTTCCTGGAAGTCCAGACTGCACCCCATCCCTCAGCAGACCAGCCAAGAAAAAGTCTTCCTTGAATGGCGCTGGAAGTTGTGCCACGGCACTGAGCACCTACCATCCTCACCACTTGAGGAGAGGAAGGGGAAAAATGCCCTCTCAGACTAATGAAGAGAGGAGCTGTGGGAAGGCAGGAGAGGGCAAGAGCTGAAGAAAGGGGAAAGGCCCCTCCCGAGCAGGCCCTAAAAGTTGGAGTGCGAAAGGGCGGATGTGTCGGGGAAGGCAGAAGAGAAAGAAGAGCTTCTTGAAAGACACGTATTAGCAAAGGGGTTTCAAAGGCTGCGTGTGAGCGAGAAAATCAGGCAGCCCAGATGAGAGCGAGCAATGTCAACCTGCTTCATTGTGTTCGTCAGGAGTGACTTCTTCTGGCTGCTGTCTGCATGTAGAGAGGCAGTATGCTGACTCACTTTTCTCTCCCAACACACACACACTCCCCCAACATGTACTCTGTCTCTGTCCCATACATGGTGTCCTCTACTCTCTCAGACACTTCCCAACGCACATTCTCTCTGTGTTTTCTGCCCCCTGTCACACAGTCTCCCCCTCCCATCACACTTCAGTTGAAAAGTGGCTGGCAATCTAGTAGGATGCCCATGGAACCATGGGGTTGAGTAAACTGCATCATGTGACGGTGTACTTGCCCATAACTTTTTGTCTACAGAACTCTGTTGTGTAGACATGATCGAAGAGTTTTCTCCTTCAGTGAGTCAACAAGACTGTTAGCCAGGGGACTGGGTGCCACCTAGAGGCTGGTATGGAGAACAGAAGTGTTGCCTTCAGCATGTTTTTCTCAGATGATCACTTACATGTTCGGTCTATCAACCAATGCTGGCTCCCGATAGCTCAAATTGGGCATAGAAGCAGTTTGTCCACTGAGGATGTGACAGGATCCCCAGGGTACAACGTGGAAGTGGGGTACTACTGCACACTCTTAACTCTCCAGACAATGCTTTGATAGTGAAAAGCAGCAACCCCCTCCAGGTGCTGTTATCCCTCGATATAGCAGCCTGTGGAGCCCCATAGCCAGTTAGATTGCATGAATGCTCCCTGAGCCACTCATAAATCACACGGAGACGGGCACCAGCAAATCTCCCAACCCCCCAGCCTTGCACTCTAGAACTGTACTGTCTTGCCCTGGTCAGAAACCTGACCAGTGTAAGTTCATTGTGTATTCTGCCTCTCCCTCGATATGTGGAGAGGACAAATACTAGCCTTTGTGTCCTGAGGTGAGATTTCCCAAGCAGTTCAACCAAGACACTCTGTTTTAGATAAAGTATAAAACAGATTTATTAACTACAGAAGGATAGATTTTAAGTGATTATGAGTGGTAGGCATAAAAGGTCAGAGATAGGTACCAAAGGACAGGCAAACAGAGGGAGTTTGCCTGGGAACCCTCTGAGAGGAGCTAAAGTGAGCGCTGTGTTGTGAGCTGCTGGGGTGAAGATTCGAGTGTCTGTCTCCTGTGACCATTTGTTTGACCGTGTGCTTGTTTGTTTACACAGTGTGATTTGGTAGTGCTTTGTTCCAGGTGGGCCTTGAGTGGTTGATTGGAGGGAAGGCTTTGAGCTGAGCCACCCCTTTGAGCCAGCAGTCCTAGAAAAAGGCTGGCGGTTGCGAACTGAGGACAGGCAAACAGAGGGAGTTTACCTGGGAGTTTGCACACAGCATTTCTGCCTTTCAGGCTCCTGTGAGCAGTACACACAACATCTGAGGAGCCTCTTATAAGGAAGACATGGCTAGTGTGTGATCAGCTGTTATGGCCTGCTCAGAATGTGCCATGTTTGTCTTTCTCCCAGGGGACAGAAGCTTCTTCGTCTGTACGAAGTGCAAGCTGGTCTGCATATTGGAAGAGAAGGTTAAAGGACTAGAGAACCAAGTATCAACCCTGCGTTGCATCAGAGAACATGAGGATTTTCTGGAGAGAAGTCAGTGGAAGCACAACATGCTGAAGATTTAGAGAGTGCAGTGCAGAACGGGGAAGAATATTAGCAGCATGTGACCTCCAGAAGAAGAAAGAGGAGAACCTATTCCCTCCCCACTCTGAACTTTAGGGTACAGATGTGGGGACCCGCATGAAAGACCCCCTAAGCTTATTTCTACCAGCTTAGGTTAAAACTTTTCCAAGGCACAAATTCTCCCTTGTACCTTGGATTAGGTAAACGCTGCCACCACCAAGTGATTTAACAAATAATTAGGGAAAGGACCACTTGGAGTCCTATTCCACGCAAATATCCCCCCAAGCTCTACACCCCCCTTTCCTGGGGAGGCTTGAGAATAAACAAGATGAGCACAGACCAGCCTTTTTTTTTAGGACACTAAAAAAACCAATCAGATTCTTAAAAAAACCCAGAACTTTATTAGAAAGAAAAAAGGTAAAAGAAGCACCTCTGTGAAATTAGAATGGGAGATAATCTCACAGGGCAATTAGATTCAAAACACAGAGAATTTCCCTCAAGGCAAAACCTTAAAGTTACAAAATGAAAAACCAGGAATACATCTTCCTCTCAGCACAGAGAAAATCACAAGCCAAAACAAAAGATAATCTAATGCATTTCCTTGCTAAATACTTACTAAGGAGTTGGAGTGTTTGCTTTCTTGTTTTGTCTCTGGCAAAAGCCACATGGAAAAGACAAAGCCCCCCACCCCCGGATTTGAAAGTATATTGTCCCCTTATTGGTCCTTTTGGTCAGGTGCCAGTCAGGTTACTTGAGCTTCTTAACCCTTTACAGGTGTCCCTTTGGCCACGAGGGATTTTATAGTACTGTATACAGACAGGTGGTTACCCTTCCTTTTATTTTTATGACAACCCCTAATGCAGATAGAGGTGTGAAACTGTTTTCAGGCTCTCTGCACAGGTGCTGCTGTGGAGAAGGATTTGGAAGAGCCCTCTGAGGGAAGGGATCAGAAGGCGACCCCATCAGCCAGAAGGCATGGGATGCATTGTCCTGGGGATGGGGGTTCCATGACCACCACTCCCAAGAGGAGCAGATGGGTGAAGAGTGGTCGGGGACTCCCTCCTAAAGGGGACGGAGTCATCCATCTGCCGCCCATACCAGAAGACTCGAGAAGTGTGCTGCTTGCGTGGAGCTAGAATCCAGGATGTGACAGAGTGTTTGCCGAGACTGATCAAGACCTCGGACTGCTACCCCTTCCTACTTCTCCACATGGGCACCAGTGATACTACCAAGAATGACCTTGAGCGGATCACTGCAGACTACGTGGCTCTGGGAAGAAGAATAAAGGCGTTTGAGGCGCAAGTCGTGTTCTCGTCCATCCTCCCTGTTGAAGGAAAAGGCCCAGGTAGGGACCGTCGAATTGTGGAGGTGAATGCATGGTTACTCAGGTGGTGTCAGAGAAAGGGCTTTGGATTCTTCGACCATGGGATGTTGTTCCGGGAAGAAGAATTGCTAGGAAGAGATGGGATCCACCTAATGAAGAGAGGGAAGAGCATCTTCATAGGCAGGCTTGTTAACCTAGTGAGGAGGATTTTAAACTAGGTTCGCCGGGGGATGGTGACCTAAGCCCAGAGGTAAGTGGGGAAGAAGGATACCGGGAAGAAACACAAAGAGGAGGGTACAAGAGGGGAAGCCTCCTGATTCATACTTACAAAGTAGGGCAATTGGCTAGCTATCTTAGGTGCATGTACACAAATGCAAGAAGCCTGGGAAACAAGCAGGAAGAATTGGAAGTCCTGTCACAATCAAGGAATTATGATGTGATTGGAATAACAGAAACTTGGTGGGGCAGTTCGCATGACTGGAGCACTGTCATGGATGGATATAAACTGTTCAGGAAGGACAGGTACAGGAGGAAAGGTGGAGGAGTTGCATTGTAAGTAAGAGAGCGGTATGATTGCTCAGAGCTCCAGTATGAAACTGGAGAAAAGCTTGTTGAGAGTCTTTGGGTTAAGTTTAGAGGTGAGAGGAACAAGGGTGATATCATGGTGGCTGTGTGCTATAGACCACCGGATCAGAAGGATGAGGTAGACAGGCTTTCTTTGGACAACTAATGGAAGTTTCCAGATTGCAAGCTCTGGTTCTAATGGGGGACTTCAATCACTCTGACATCTGCTGGGAGAGCAATACAGCAATGCACAGACAATCCAGGAAGTTTTTGGAGAGTGCTGGGGACAACTTCCTGGTACAACTGCTGGAGGAACTGACTAGGGGCCGTGCTCCTCTTGAACTGCTGGTTACAAACAGGGAAGAATTGGTAGGGGAAGTAGAAGTGGGTGATAACCAAGGCAGTAGTGACCATGAGATGGTTGAATTCAGGATCCTCATAAAAGGAAGAAAGGAGAGTAGCAAAATACAGACCCTGGACTTCAGAAAAGCAGACTTTGACTCCCTCAGGGAACTGATGGGCAGGATCCCCTGGGAGGCTAATATGAGGGGGAAAGGAGTCCAGGAGACCTGGCTGTATTTTAAAGAAGCCTTATGGAGGGCGTAGGAACAAACCATCCCGATGTGTGGAAAGAATAGCAAATATGGCAGGTGACCAGCTTGGCTTAACAGTGAAATCTTCAGTGAACTTATACTAAAAAAGGAAGCTTACAAGAAGTGGAAATGAAAGATGACTAGGGAGGAGTATAAAAATATTGCTTGAGTATGCAGGGGTGTAATCAGGAAGGCCAAGGCACAAGTGGAGTTGCAGCTAGCTATTCCAATTCAAATGTGTCCTTTTTGAGATGGGGAGATCAGAACTGCACTTACTATTCAAAGTATTGGTGTACTATGGATTTATATAGTGGCATTGTGATATTTTCATTTTTATTATCTATCCCTTTCCTAATGGTTCCTAACACTGTTAACTTTTTTGACTGCCACTGCACATTAAGTGGATGATTTCAGAGAACTATCCACTAGGATTCCAAGGTCTCTTTCTTGAGTGGTGTCAAGGTTCCTTCCCCACTCTGAACTCTAGGGTACAGATGTGGGGACCTGCATGAAAAACCCCCTAAGCTTATTTTTACCAGCTTAGGTTAAAACTTCCCCAAGGTACAAACTATTTTACCTTTTGTCCCTGGACCTTATTGCTGCCACCACCAAGCGTCTAACAAAAATAACAGGGAAAGAACCCACTTAGAAACGTCTTTACCCCCAAATCCCCCCAAGCCCTACACTCCCTTTCCTGGGGAAGGCTTGACAAAAATCCCAACCAATTTGCTTAGGTGAACACAGACCCAAACCCTTGGATCTTAAGAACAAGGAAAAAGCAATCAGGTTCTTAAAAGAAGAATTTTAATTGAAGAAAAAGTAAAAGAATCACCTCTGTAAAATCAGGATGGTAAATACCTTACAGGGTAATCAGATTCAAAACATAGAGAATCCCTCTAGGCAAAACCTTAAGTTACAAAAAGTCACAAAACCAGGAATATACATTCCATTCAGCACAACTTATTTTATCAGCCATTTAAACAAACCAGAATCTAATGCATATCTAACTAGATTGCTTATTAACCCTTTACAGGAGTTCTGACCTGCATTCCTGCTCTGGTCCTGGCAAAAGACAACACAGACCAAGAGAACCCTTTTCTTCCCCCCCCTCCAGCTTTGAAAGTATCTTGTTTCCTCATTGGTCATTTTGGTCAGGTGCCAGCAAGGTTGTCTTAGCTTCTTAACCCTTTACAGGTGAAAGGGTTTTTCCTCTGGCCAGGAGGGATTTAAAGGTGTTTACCCTTCTCTTTATATTTATGACAAGTAGTAACAGCTAATTTAGACCCCATCATTTTGTATGTACAGGTGGGATTATGTTTTCCAATGTGCATTACTTTGAATTAACCAACACTGAATTTCATCTGCAATTTTGGTGCCCACTCATCCAGATCTCTTTGTAACACCTCACAGTCTGCTTTAAACTTAACTATTCTGTGTAGTTTTGTATCATCTGCACATTTTGCTATCTCACTGTTTACCCCTTTTTCCAGATAATTTATAATTTATTACATGTTCATGTTATAAAACAAAGCTATAATGGAACAAGAAGTAGCATCCAATTTTCATTTCTTCTTAGCAGCATTTATTGGCATGCATGTCTCATTTTGAAATGTCCACATAAGATCATTTTATGGAGAGAATGTGTAGTGGTCCCTCATGCTCGAGTAGGGAGGGAGACCACTCTGCCTCACTACTGGCAGGCCACAAGTAACAGACTTTTAGGGGAAAGCTCCAGCCCCCTGGGCAGGGCAAAGCACAACAGTCTTTAGCTCACAGCCACCTGGCTGGGGCAGGTGCTACAAATAACACACGGGGCCACCTCCACAGGGGTGAGGGTTGGCAGCAATGGGTAGGAGGACCCAGGCCCATCTGACTCCACCGGGTCCCAGCCCAGGGCCCTAACAGCGGCAGAATGTTCCACTGCTGGGTCATTGGGGAATCCAGATGCAAAATGCTGACTCTCACTCTGCCAGGAGAACCAGACTAGAGTCTGGTTCCCCTGCGCTACTTCCTACCACTGTCTGGGTGTAGGGTCCAGTGGTCCAAAGACCGTCTGTCTCCTTGGGGTATTCGGCCGCTGGTAACTCTGGTAGCTCCTCGGGGTCCTTGTCTGCCTCCCCTGACGGTAAGGTATCGGTCCACGCCGGGGCTTGGCTGGGTTCTTGCGGAGGAATCCTCTCTCTCCTGTGGCTCAGCAGCAACTGAGCTCCAGGGCTCTCCTTTTCTACTTCCTTTCCCGCCCTGGTACTTCCGGTGAGGGGGGCGGGGTGGGTTTGGCTCCACCCACCCAGGGGAGTGTAGCGGTCCACTCCAGTTCCGAGGGAGGCCACTCCACCTCATTACAGAATGTCAAAGAAGGAGATTTCCCAGATTCTAACCATCAGTGTAACACACATTTCTTGCCATGATCACTTGGAATCCCTAGACCCCAACATCAAATAGCAAGATTAGTGTCCATTAAAGATTTGGTGCCTTTTTACTTCGCCATCATCTTAAAACTAACAGGAATAGGAGATATTATGATGGGTATGTTAGGCCAAAATGGCCAAATAGTGATTTAAACTGATTGTTGCAATTTGGCTCACTGCCTGGATTCATCTGCTCTAAGTAATGATATTCTTATTCCTGGAAGACTTGTATGTTCCATCTGGATATTGTGAACATGTTAATACTTGCTGAATAACTCCCACCAGTGTCAACATGCACATGATCCCCTAACCAAGGAGCTGAGTGTGTGGGTGTCTCATGCATGTCACTGTGTAATTGTGCCCTGAAAAACATGTCTAGTAAATGATGTCTGATTCCTGTTATTACACATGGTGTTTACACAATGATTAGGTTACAGAAGGTTACAATGAGGTGTCATTAGAGGAGGTTTTGGAACAAATTGATAAACTAAACAGAAATAAGTAATAAGTCACCATGACAAGATGGGATTCACCCAAGAGTTCTGAAGGAACTCAAATGTGAAATTGCATAACTATTAACTGTAATCAGCTTCTGTGCCAAATGACTGGAGGATAGCTAATGTGACGCCAATTTTTAAAAAGGTGCTCCAGAAGTGATCCGGCAATTACAGGCCAGTAAGCCTGACTTCAGTACTAGGCAAACTGGTTGAAACTATAGTAAAGAATAAAATTGTCAGACGCATAGATAAACATAATTTGTTTGGGAAGAGTCAACATGGTTTTTGTAAAGGGAAATCATGCCTCACCAATCTGCTAGAATTCTTTGAGGGGGTCAACAAGCATGTGGACAAGCGGGATCCAGTGAATATAGTGTACTTAGATTTTTGTAAAGCCTTTGACAAAGTCCCCCACCAAAGGCTCTTAAGCAAAGTAAGCTACCATAGGATAAGAGGGAAGGTCCTCTCATGGATTGGCAACTGGTTAAAAGATAGGAAACATAGGGTAGGAATAAATGGTCAGTTTTCAGAATGGAGAGAGGTAAATAGTGGTGTCCCCCCAGGGGTCTGTACTAGGACCAGTCCTATTCAACATATTTATAACTGATCTGGAAAAAGGGGTAAACAGTGAGGTGGCAAAATTTGCAGATGATACAAAACTACTCAAGATAGTCAACTACTCCCAGGCAGACTGTGAAGAGCTACAAAAGGATCTCTCAAAACTGGGTGACTGGGCAACAAAATGACAGATGAAATTCAATGCTGATAAATGCAAAGTAATGCACATTGGAAAACATATTCCCAACTATACATATAAAATGATAGGGTCTAAATTAGCTGTTACCACTCAAGAAAGAGATCTTGGAGTCATTGTGGATAGTTCTCTGAAAACATCCACTCAATGTGCAGCGGCAGTCAAAAAAGTGACCTGAATGTTGGGAATCATTAAGAAAGGGATAGATAATAAGACAAAAAATATCTTATTGCCCCTGTATAAATCCATGGTACGCCCACATCTTGAATACTGCATTCATATGTGGTTACCCCATCTCAAAAAGATGTATTAGAATTGGAAAAGGTTCAGAAAAGGGAAACAAAAATGATTAGGGGTATGGGATGGCTTCCATATGAGGAGAGATTAATAAGACTGGGACTTTTCAGCTTGGAAAATAGACGACTAAGGGGGGGATATGCTAGAGGTCTATAAAATCATGACTGGTATGGAGAAAGTAAATAAGGAAGTCCTATTTATAAAATTAGAAATTTAATTTGGTACTGTTGAGCATGGAAGGAGTGTCTTCAATCTTCTAGCCAGCCATTAGAATATATAACTGTTGAATATACTGTGTGAATATACAACTGGAACTAATGGAGTACAAATATATAATCTCTTTAATTCTTAGTAGTCTCATGGTTGAGGTTAAAGATTTGTACACAAAGCTTCCTGATGATGAAATACCAGGAACTAATAGAAGTGCATTGATGCACCTCTAATTTGTATAAGCATCTGTGAATTTAAAAAAAGAGATAAACAAGCTGTATAAAACAGATTTAATTTTGCCTCCTTGTATGCAGGTGTGGATTTTACAATGTCATGAGCCATGATTTAACTGGATGAAATAAATGACCACTCTAGATGTGAGAGGAAGACAAAGCTGTGGCCTTGTGGGCTTTGAAATGCAGGCTAACTACAGCTCAAATGGGAAAGAGGCACTGTATGAAACTCCAGGATCTTTGTTATATGACACTAACTGCTGCCCTGGCAGTCGGATGGGCTATGTCAAAGGTCTTTTCCATCTTTTAATTTGTATGTTTCTATGGAAACAGCTACTGAATGTGAATTGTTCTTCCTGTCCTTTTCTCTTCCTAAAGACACCTTGATTGGTGTGAAAGAAGTGACACTTGAGATAAAATCCAGTGCATTGTATCACAGCTCAGCTCTGTTAAAAATATTTTAATAAGAACATGCTTCACCAATCAAAACCTTACAGCCAAATCCTCATGTCGTTCCTCAGTTAAAATGCTCATTAAGGGGATGAAATTTCAAGGAGTTTTGCATAAAAATGGATTAGGGGTTTAGGAATTTGTCTTATAATTGTTGGAGATATGAAAGAAAGCTGTTTTGTCAAGTATCCTGACTGGTGTAGAAGTTGCTACAGTATTTTATCCCTACCCGTGCAAAGGGCATTCAAGTATGAGCTGGAGGTAAGAAGGGGAGTATCAGGGGAGAGGCTGGAGAGAATAATGCTCTTGGATCTTGGCTAGTGGAGCAGCTCCTTAGGATTTATTATATACTAGTACAATTTAGATCATCCTCACGGCCACTCTAAGTTGTGCTGGGTGCTGATTTGTCCCCCAGCCATCACTCAGATTGGTGAGAGAGACAAAAAGGAGAGAGAAGGCCCTTTCCCCATGTCACACTGTAGGATAGGGCTAATTATTTTCAAAGTTTAATACATTCTGAAGTGTCACTTTCTCTTGGTCACTTCCCCACTTCTGGAGTCCAGGAAGTAAATTGTCATATACAGTTCTTTATATTTATCTCAAACACAGTGACAAAGCTTTCAGAGTCAAATAATAAATCTGGTCTTAACATAGGAACATCATTATCCTCTACACAGGCTCCTCTATTATATGGGCCTAACTGTCTCCAGACATCCTAGCAGAATTGATTGGCCAAGAGAAAGCTGATTTCCATGACAGTGATTTTAATTCAGTGGACTTTAGCCTTAAGTGCTGTCACTAAGCACCACAGAAGGATGACAAGTTCCGTGGTGGTCTCAGTGCCCTTATATTTATTCAAACATATCTAACCTAGCTGATGAAACTCACTTTCTGTATGACTCTCTTGTCATGAAAGGCAGCTACTGCTTCAAGATAAACTCTCATAGCACCTGCCTGAAATGCAGGGTGGAATAAAACGGATCATTTAGGATTGTTGATAACCAGACTATTGTGACTTCCTGACATCAGGGTTAGAGAGATGAGTCAGAAAATAGGGATATAAAGAATGGATATGACATCTAGCCTGTGGATTAGCCTGATCCGGGAAGATCAACTGGAGATTTTATGCTGAATAAATCTGAGTAGTGGTGATCTATTTAAGTTTTAACAAGATTGCCCATCACTGTGGCCTCTGAGAAGCCACCAGGAAATAATGGATTTCAAGAGGGATAGTCTAGTCATGATGTGTGTGGGGAAGGGAAAAGCTCTCCTTGGTCCCTAAGGGCCAACGTATGAAAGGAAGAGAAAATCATTCCAAACTGTTGAGGTCTTTTCCATATCGGTTCACTCACAACTACATGTACTACCTATGATGGGCCAGACTCTCAGCTGATATAAACAGGCATAACTCCATTGACTTCAGTGGGGTCACACCAGCCCTACAGGATGAAACACCATAGCCACTCATGTCATGTGTGTTTGCTTTTATAGACTGCAATCTCTGTTGCAATAACTTTGCATGAAAGACACTACTGAAAAATGTATGAGTGTTTATCTCCCTTTTGTCATTCTGTTCAGGCATTCTGACATCTTATTACTCTTATGTAGTGATAAATGAGTTTTTTTTCTTTTTGTACTTGTCTTTCTCTTGTTGCTGTATTTATAATTTGAGAAAGAACATATATAAAAAGTGGGTTTAATTACTCTTACTTTTCAGCAGTTCTGCTTTTCCTCTAGCTGGCAATGTTCTTCCCTATGCAATGCTGGAAAGTTTTAAGTATTGGCAGCTCTGACTATGCTCCAGTTAACTCCTTTGCAGGAATTAGTAGACAGATGGCTACTTAACCCTAGCTGTTAATGTTTGGGCATTATTGCGTAAGCTTTGAATTCTTTGCCCCTCACAGCCTGTGGATCAATTGAAGCAGAGAATTAAATGGCCATTCTGTAGTGTTTTCAGATGAATCATAAAATAATGAACATTGAGTTAACATCTACTTACGATATATGCTCCACCTTACTTTGCCTTCACTTATGAAGTATAAGGAATGACCATATGTCTATTTCAGCTTCTAAATGCTGAAAGACTTACAGATTTATCCCTTGTGAACTCTGTCGATGTTGTTAAGATTTTAAATAGTAACGTGAGAATGGCAAGTTGGCTACAGTGGGTTAGAAATAGTCTGACAAATGACTGCTGGAGAGCTATGCTTTCCTTGAAAGAAAGGGCCTTTTCTACACTTGGGTTTTCGTCAATGGGTGTAGCTGCACTGGAGCCCACCTCTAGTGTAGATTCACTGTACCAGTGTGAACTGTGACTTGCAACAGTGGAGTGCCTTGGTTCTTTTTACACCAGTGCACCGTATCTGCATTATGAGTTTGCATCTGTGTGGCTCTATCATTGCAGCTACCCCAGTGTAGTCGAAGCCTAAGTCAGTAACCCTTTTCCTTGTGGAAATGGGCTGCCAGTTGTAAATCAATTACTAGAGAGAGTTGGTCAAACACGCCATTTTTAAATTAAAATACATTTTAAAAAGTAGAAGTTGTTAGGAAACTCTTCTGACACTTTGTTTTCGCTGATCTAGTGTAGGAACAGAAAGTACATTAGAATTAAAAGTAAGGTTATTGGAGTCATCCAGATCATGAGGAAATGCCTCCATGCTGTGCTGCCACGCACAAGCCCACTACTAGCTCCATTATCTCCTTCTCTTGTAGACTTTCTCAAGTCTTCCTTTTTATAGGGCAGAGGTGTGTGTGTGTGTGTGTGGGGGGGTGGCATTATTGTGGGCTGAGGAGAGCATGAAGGGACAGTGGAAATGGGGCTATGGCAGTAGCAGAGAAGGGGGTATGAAGAAGGGGAACCTGAAGCGCAGCAGGGTGGGGAAGGATTCCACCCATCCCTCAGATCAGGGGTTCTCCACCTTTTTCTTTCTGAGGCACCCCCAACATGCTCTAAAAACTTCACAGCCCACCTGTGCCACAACAACTGTTTTTCTGCATATCCAGTAGATTAAAAGCTGTAGTAAATTGAGAGTTATACAGTTAAACACACTCACACGTAATATAAAAAAAGAAAAGGATAATGTAGGTACAAAAATAAAAAAACCTGAATGTTATTTTTGTTTTACTTACTCAGTGTGAAACTTGTTGCTGGTGCTGATCCATAGGCTGGGTGGCCCTCTGAGGTGAGTCGGGGGTGGGGGAGGAGGTGGTACTCCATCCCCAAGCCCCTCCATGTGAGGCTGAAGCCCAAGCCCGAGTCCTACCACCTGCGGCTGAAGCCAAAGTCCTGTTGCCCATGGCTGAAGCTTGAGCCCTGCCGCCCGGGGCTGCTCACGATCCCCAGAGGGCCGTGGACCCCCAGTTGAGAACTGCTGCCTTAGATATTAAGAATCCTTGGGGATTTATGTACACACAAATGCATGCACATGTTGCGTACACACATACACTCTAAACCTTAGGAATCCAACCCTTTATAATCCTTAGTAGCTGTGCTGGGCATGCTCACAATGACCTCTTCCTTGGCAGGAGCCTTAGTAAACACTGCAAATCCAGATGATCCCAAATAAATTTGGCTCATCTGGTAGAAACAAGCCTCCAATGGCTCGCAGAGAGAAGGGGACTGGTTGTCCCATGACTCTCCTAAGGCTTGTGCAGCCCTGAAGAGCTTCCCCAGGGGGATGGTGGGCTACCAGTCTTCTAAGGTGGGTGCATAAGGCTCTTATGGCCTACAGAGGTGTTGGGAGGCCCTGGACAAACCTCATGTGGGCTGGGGCTCATGATGAGCCTCATAAGCATTGTCAGGGTGTTGAAGCATGTACCTAGGCATTACCATATTCCTGCCCATCTCAAGAAGTCAGCAAGAAGCATGGGCAATGCCGCTCTCCTTTTCACACTAGTTCCATGTTAGGACTATTGTAAAAAACTGTGGAAATTCCCAGGTAAAAAGCTGTTAAATTGAAGTAAAGGTTGAGAGCATACAGCAGTAACTTAAGGGTCAAAATCCTGACGAGAATGTCTAGAAAAACACCCAATTCCCATCCCCGAGCTCCTCTGAATCCCCTCCCCCTGCCTCAAATAGCTAAATAACTGTATTAAATACAAAACAAATCAGGATATTCAGAATTACAGTTACACTTACGACCGCCCCCGCCCCCCTGCCAAATACTGGAAATCCTGGGAATTCAATAAAAGTACCTATATCTCATGGCAATCTCTTGAGATAATTTTTCCCACAAGGTTTTATCTTTAATGTAGATTACTTTCTCTCTCCATATTTGACTGGCTACAATGTTTCCATTTGATGATATGCTGCTGCTGCTGACTCAGTTGAGGAGGATTGAGTGGGACAAACTGGATGACAATTCAAAACCTTGTGCGGTTTAGCATACTGAGTCTCACACCCAGCTTTAAAGATTAAAACACAGGTTTTGAATTACATTTCACTTTGTCCCACTGGATCCTCTGCACTGTAAGTGGCAGCACCACCAATCTCAAAGGCAAATGCAGAGTGTTGGCAGAAAAGGCAGCACTTCAGAAGAACACTAGTGTTCTACTACCCTCTCCGACCAACCAATCTTTCAGAAGGGACAAGTTTGAAGACTTCCCTCTGATGTTTTCCTCTTCCATTTCCTCCCCTCTTCAACACTTACTCATAACAGTGCAGGGAAAAGAGTTAAAAATCCCGATTGGCCTGCAAGAATGCTTCAGAATTCAAGTATCAGAGGGGTAGCCATCATTGCATCCGACGAAGTGGGTATTCACCCATGAAAGCTTATGCTCCAAGACGTCTGTTAGTCTATAAGGTGCCACAGGACTCTGTCAGAATTCAAGATATTTTTACATTCACTTTCAATGGGGCTGCTCTTAAAATGAAAAGCAGAGTAAATGAAACAATGAGAATGAGGGGATGAGAAAGATCAAGGGAGGGAATACACAAACAAACAAGTTGAAATGGGGGGGTGGTTGGGATAGAGAAACACAACTACATGTGTGAATGTGTAGATGTGTGAATGAATGTGTGTGCAAATCCACAAAGCTCTATATTGATTTCCTTTGAAGTGTGTAAATGATTTTTCCAGGATATACATTTGAATTATGGTCAATCATGTTCAGGTTTGAAAATACAGGGCTGGATTTTCTTTGAGAAACAATGAACATAAAAATGCTTTCCATGTTCATCATGAATATAGGAGGGTTTACAGTGAAAGGTATTGAATTGATAGGGGGAAAATTCTAGGAGTCTGGAGACTATGGATGGCTTCTGAGAACCCCCTTAAAAACCCTGGCCGTGGTGTATGGAATATGCTGGAAGTGGGTCTAGGGGAAGGAAGAGTATGAAGGGGCAGAGTCACAGCACACAGTGCTGCAGAGATTCTGGAAAGCACTGCAGCCCATATGGCAGCCCTAGGAGGCTACCATAACTTAGACTTAAATAGGTCCCCAGGACTGTTTAATCACATCAGGGCCCTGAAGCAGACCAGGATCAGGAGGGAGCAAAGGCGGCTAAAAGATTCCCTAGTCACTCCTGCCCTCGGGCTGTTAGTTCTGTGAGTTCTAGAGGCGCAGCACAAAATCTGGATTCATAGATTTCAAGACCGTAAGAGACTATTGTGATCATTAACCAATCTGACCTCCTAACAGGACTTTCTTGAATTACTTCCTGTTTGAACTGAGGGAATCTTTTAGAAAAACATCTAATCTTAATTACAAAAATTCCAGTGATGAAGAAATCACCACAGCTCTTGGTAAAGTGTTCCAAAGGTTAATTACCCTCGCTGTTAAAAATATGTCTTATTTCTATTCTAAATTTCTCTAGCTTCAACTTCCAGCCATTGGATATTTTTATACCTGCCTGCTAGACTGAAGAGCCCTCTACTATCAGATTTCTGTTCCCCATATAGGCATTCTTACAGACTGTGGTCAAGTCACTCCTTAGCCTTCTCTTTGATAAGCTAAATAGTTTGAGCTCCTTGAGTTTATCACAATAAGGCAGATTTTCCAATCTCTTAATCATTTTTGTGGCTCTTCTCTGAACCTCCTTCAGTTTTTCAAGATCCTTGAACTGTGGGCACCAGAACTGGACACAGTATTCCAGTAGCTGTTGTACCAAGTGGCAAATATAGAGGTAATATAACCTCCCTAATCCTGCTTGATATTCCCCCATGTATACATCCAAGGATTGTATTAGTCTTTTTGACCACAGCATCCCACTGGGAGTTTATGTTCAGCGGATTATCTACCACAACCCCAAGAACTTTTTAACCAATCGTCCATCTTTAACCAATCTCTCTGATCAGTGATCTTTCCTCCCAATCTTTGTGTCATCTGCCAACTTGATCACTAATGATTTTATATTTTCTTCTATTCCTGGCTCTGCCACTGAAATGTTGTGTGATGTTGGTTAATCTCTAAGGGTACAGATGAGGGGACCTGCATGAAAAACCCCCTAAGCTTATTTTTACCAGTTTAGGTTAAAACTTCCCCAAGGTACAAACTATTTTACCTTTTGTCCCTGGACTTTATTGCTGCCACCACCAAGCATCCAACAAAATATAACCGGGAAAGAGCCCACTTGGAAATGTCTTTCCCCCCAAAATCCTCCAACCCCTACACCCCCTTTCCTGGGGAAGGCTTGATTAAAATTTGCATAGGTGAACACAACCCAGACCCTTGGATCTTAAGAACAAGGAAAAAGCAATCAGGTTCTTAAAAGAAGAATTTTAATTGAAGAAAAAGTAAAAGAATCACCTCTGTAAAATCAGGATGGTAAATACCTTACAGGGTAATCAGATTCAAAACATAGAGAATCCCTCTAGGCAAAACCTTAAGTTACAAGAAGACACAAAACCAGGAATATACATTTCATTCAGCACAACTTATTTTATCAGCCATTTAAACAAACCAGAATCTAACGCATATCTAACTAGATTGCTTATTAACCCTTTACAGGAGTCCTGACCTGCATTCCTGCTCTGGTCCCAGCAAAGGCAAAAACACACAGACCGAGAGAACCCTTTGTTCCCCACCCCCCCAGCTTTGAAAGTATCTTGTCTCCTCATTGGTCATTTTGGTCAGTTGCCAGCGAGGTTATCTTTAGCTTCTTAACCCTTTACAGGTGAAAGGGTTTTTCCCTCTGGCCAGGAGGGATTTAAAGGTGGTTAGCCTTCCCTTTATATTTATGACAGGGCCAGATTCTGCCACCCTTACTCAGGTGGGTAGGACTTACTCCACTGTTAGCCTCACTGAGTTCAATGTGGCTACTTCTGGAGTAATGTACTACCATTAGTAGGGCTTGTTGAAAATTTTCCATCTAAACTGTTTCTTGACAGAAAATTGGGTTTTTGTGAGTGAAGTGAGTTTTTGAGAGTGAAGAGATGTCATCTTTCCACGGAAAGTTTTGTTTTTTCATCTAAATATTTTGGCTTAAAGCATTCAGTTTTTGAGGTTTTACTGAAAACGTTAAAGTTTCCATGAGAAATTGTGAGAAAAATGAAGATTTTTTCATTTTTATCAAACATTTCTGCAGAAATTTTGTTTTTTGGGACCAGCTCTACCACGAAAGATGAGAAAGTGTGTCCAAATCTGGCCCTTCATTGCTCTGTAACCTATAAACAGGGGATATTAAAATTTGCCCTCTTGTGAAGCACTTTTAGCTGTACAAATACAAGAAGAAAAGGAGTACTTGTGGCACCTTAGAGACTAACCAATTTATTTGAGCATAAGCTTAAATAAACCAATTTATTTGAGCATCAGATGCATCCGATGAAGTGAGCTGTAGCTCACGAAAGCTTATGCTCAAATAAATTGGTTAGTCTCTAAGGTGCCACAAGTACTCCTTTTCTTTTTGCGAATACAGACTAACACAGCTGTTACTCTGAAACCTGTACAAATACAAAGTACCGTATAAAACCCTGATGCTGCAAACATATATGCCCAAGTGCTAAATATTATTACTGTATTTGGTAAACAAAGTTTGAAAGTAAATCACCAAATTTTTTACATTTAAAAAAATATTATGCCATTGACAGATACCATATGGGAAAGAAACAGGGCTGATAAAAATAGACTAAACACAGCATCTAATTTTAATGTGTTGCAAAACTTTTAAGATTTCAAATTTGAAAAAAATATACAAAATTACCAACTTCCACTTCTTTTAACTGGATAGTTACCGCTTTGGGCATTTTGCAGATAATGACTAACAATTTTTATATTCCAATTTTCTCATTTTCATTTTTAGCTCCATGGAGCAACTGTGATAGACGCACATCACTACTAGACAGATTACATCTCTAATGGCTGTAAAAATGCACCATAAAATAATATTTTTTTTAGTTATAGCATAATCCTCAAAAATGAATTTGAACAATAATGAAATATTGGAGAGTGGAGATAGGTTCAAAGCAGTTTAAATAATGGTATTAATATTGAATATAATACTGTAATGATATACGGAAATATAATCCCTCTCAGATTCTGTTTGTATCACTGAAAGGAAATCAATTTCCTGTGCACAGTATCTTTCTACTACCACTTAACGTAGGTGGATGGAAATAAGTTATTGTTAGTGTCTCCCATGAATTTCTTTCTGAAGGACAAGTCTTTTCAAAAATTAAGAGGTCATGTGACTGAAGGTTGAATGCATGTTGCTACTTTACTGTATAATTACTTTCCCAATCCTCTGCTAAGTCAGCCTGTAGAAAAGATCTGTTACTTCCCTGATGTTAAATATGGATGTGCTCTAAAGATTTAATAGATCCAAACTGTGATATCTAATTTGAACTGCTATATGCAGCCCTCTAGCTCGGTGGTGGAAATTGAATGGGTTTCATTCTAGTTTGTTTTAGGCTTTTATGTATTATTATTTTTAATGAAGAAAAGAGACAATCTTATGTTCTGAGGATCAGCATGTCAAAGCAAAATGGAAGGACACCTGAATCCTTAAGATAACACAGAAAAAATTATGTAAAAATTACCATTGCTGTTTAATTCATTGGGCTTTTGTTTATCATGCAGAAAATATTAGACATAGTGTGAATAAAGAAATGTGGCCATGAGATAATATGTTGTAGAGGTGAGCACAATATGACCAAGGAAACCTTGATAATAAACAGTGTTATCTCTCTAGGAGGTAAACAGTCTGAAGTGCCAATAAAAACTGTAATTACACTCACAACAGGAAGCTGTATTTACAGTGACAGCAAGACACTCTCTTAAACCCTGTTATGGTAGGCTAAGACTTGCAGGTCTTAATTATATGTATGACGAGTTTGTGTTCACATCTCTCTTAAAATAGTAAGAAGAAGCCTAATTATAACCAGGGCCAGAGTAAATTGGAGTATATTTACACAATGAACATTTGGGCATCTTTTTATTTTAGCCATGATTGCCTTGCTCATTGAAACTCAAGCCAAGCATATTGTTTCTATTGCTTTTGAGACAAAACAAAATAACAGATAAATATTAAAATTATATCTTCCTCAAGTTCTAAATCTGTTGGGAAGTCTGCTCTATAATACGGACTCTCTCATGGCTAGACTTACAACCTATCTGCTATCTGTGGCATTTAAGTGGAAACGAGGAATAGTTTCTCATTTCTGTGGAACTAGTATGATATTTTTCTTTTCTAATCACATTGGGCTAGAACCACAGTTGGCATAGATAGGCAAAGATCAACTAGCCCCTTTACCATGCATTTAGTGTTTGTTAAAGGGGTATGTTTGACTCCCCTGGAGAATGAAGCTTTCTAATTAGCCACAGAACAGATACAGCCAGTGAAATTCCTCCCTGCCCTGCCCCCTGACACTGCTGGATGTTGTACAAACACAAAAAAGAAGACAATCACTGCTTAGAAGAGCTTACTGACCAAAGGTACAGACACACAAAGGGATGCAGATATAACATACAAACAACTGAGTATAGAATTGGCACGGCTTTGTCAGTTACATGGATTCTAGTTTCTTTTTTATCTTCTAGATTTAATTGGGGGTGGACAATAGGAGGAAGGTTTGTTTGCTGAAGTGCATGATTCATGCTCTGCCTTGGTCCCTGTACCTGAGCGTGAGGCTCTGCAGTAATAGAAGATGTGACCACAGAAGGCAACAGGAGTGGCTTTATCAAGAATAAAAGCAAACTGTGTCACAACACTCTTCCTACTCACTACTTCAAGCCTCTGAATTCTTTGCACGTATGTTGCTGGAGGCTTCCTTTGTTACAAAACAGGAGAGTGCGCAGCTGGACTTATATTGTCACCTAACCTTACATGTGCAGAAAAAGGGAAATCTTCATTGCTATGTTTGAAAGATGTATGCAGTCCTCGACTAGTTCTGATCCTGTACACAACAATCTTTTTAAATGGTACATAGACGAGAGAGAATTTATTCAGTAAGGTAACACTAATATACATTAGTAGAGTATGTAGGGAATCAGAAGTGGAATAAAAGGGGGTGCTGCAGGTCAAGATTCAACTGCATTAGCAGAGCTATGTGGGGAACCCAGGACATCCA
This sequence comes from Natator depressus, assembly GCF_965152275.1. NCBI lineage: Eukaryota > Metazoa > Chordata > Testudines > Cheloniidae > Natator > Natator depressus. Next base: position 26,680,561 of record NC_134244.1, read on the forward strand.
AAGCAGAGAGTGACACAGATCAGGACTGAGGTGTATTAGCAATGCTGTATGGGGACCCCAGCAATGAAACAGTAGGGGGTAGGTCAGTGTCGAGATACAGGTGCATTAGCAGAGCTGTGTGAGGAGCTCAGGACAGCAAAGGCAGAAGGTGAAACCGGTCAGGACAAAAGTGCATAGCAGAAAAGTGCAGGGGGGCTTGTGCAGCGCCTACCAGCACTATGTCTGACTCAGTCTTCTACTGTCATGAGCACAAGTTTTTATTTCATTTTTATTTTAAAATAAATAAATAAATAATTACAAGTACACAGCTGAATCATGCATTTCCAGTGTAAACATATATTCAAACTAAGAGATTTCTCCTCGGTTGTAAAAGGCAATTGGCTTTTATTTTTTCCCCAAATGACAAAGTGTTCATTAGAAATCTTGGGTGTCACTGCAAGAATCAAGCATTTTAACAGTTCCCAATTTTATGGGATTCTATTTATTTCAGTCTTCTTGGGAGGGGGTGGGAGCAACCCTTTAAACTATAGTTTACTGGGATTGTCTGTCTGCCATCGCTGCTCAAAAATGATCCCAAAAGGCAAACTCATTATTGGATTGTTTTCATTGGAGTAGCTCCAGGGAGCAGTGAGGTTTCAAAATAAACATTGTTCAAGATGGAAAAAAAAGGCACAGAGAATTTTCTGAGATTGTGTGTTCTGAGTGACTTACCTTTTACCATTCACTAAATATTCATGCATAGACATTCTATTTTATACCTACAACTTAAAATATTGAATGCATTAATTGTACAGGAAGTATTGAACCTGGGGGCCTGAAGTTAGGCATCTAAATAACTCTAGTCTGATTTTTAGAGTGCTGAGCACCTACAGCGAAAGCCTTACTCTACCATGGTAAAAGATGGATCACTCAGTGCACACACAACTTGAGAAAATCCTCTGTGCCATTGTGTTTGAACAATGTTTTCTGCTTCATGCCAGTGACCTCATTGAGAACTATAGGGGCTCAGCACCTCTGAAAGCCAGGGCCTTGTCACTTAAATGTCTAAGTACAGAGGTAGGTACCGAATTTAGGCACCCAATATTGAAGGCTCTCTACTCCCATTGCAACCTATTCCCTCTAAGAGTTTTCTTTTTTCTCTCACTAACATATAGCCTGAATTTTTCCCTTTTGTGTCCCCCATCCAAACTCTGAATAAGGGTTCTTATGGGGGGGGGGCAAAGTGAGGGATGAGTGAATACAATCCCCAGTGCAACCTGCTCAGCAAATCCACAGCTGCTACTACACAAGTTGGACAGGCTACAACCTCCTCATGAGGTTTGTAGCCTGTGGATCTGAGCAGTTTTCTGATCACATCCCTGTCTCATCCACATGTGTTCCCATGGAAACTTGCTCTGTGGTGCTCAGGGACTGCGGTGTTCCCCTGCATAGCTTCTCCTCTTCCTGGCTCCCCTAACATGACCTACCATGGTAGTTCAGCTGTGTTTGGGCTCTTCTGAATGTCACCAACCACAAATAATTCCTTGAAGTTATAGCCCCCTTTGTTTTCTTTTTACAATTCCATATATATATATATATATATATATATGTATATAAATATATATATATATATAGTTCCCTTTACATGAGCTATACTCCAGTCCTTGCCTCAGCCAGCCAAAGCACAGAATGACTGTGTTCACTAAAATAGTGCTCTGCTGGAGAAAAGAAAGAGAAGGGCATGGGTCACTTGTTGGAGGATTCTCTGCACCTTGAAGTCTTTAAACCATGATTAGAAGACTTCAATAGCTCAGACATAGGTTAGGGGTTTGTTACAGGAGTGGGTGGGTGCGATTCTGTGGCCTGCGTTGTGCAGGAGGTCAGACTAGACGATCATAATGGCCCCTTCTGACCTTAAAGTCTATGATTCTATGATTCCAGATTCTCGTATTAAAATTCTTTCAAGATTTAAAAAGTGTTAACTATAAACTTTCCCTCTTCCCTGTGTAATGAACGTGTGCGACAGAAGACCTAGAACCACAGTGTCCTAAACAAGCTTCTACATCCTGAGCTAGATAGCTTCATTTAGCTGACAAAAGACTTAGGTTCTGATCCAACCGCAATCGAAGTTACTAGGAGTCTCTTTGTGGGCCAGCAAATAGAAGGCAACATGATCATACACATTGTCTGTGAAGAGGTCTGACATTTCTTCCAGCACAGAGCAGCAATATACATATACATGCCCTCATTTCCCATAAGTTCAGTACTCCCATCCCAACAGTACAAGTTTAGTGCCTTCCTTTTTCACCTTATTTTACAATCCAAACCCCAACTCTCCATGAAAATTTCTTAATCTAGTTCTGCCCTCCATCCCTTTAGCACTCCAGATGACTTTACTGGTATATTTAAAACATAATGTATAACAAATAAATAACTGGTTTCAGAGTAGCAGCCGTGTTAGTCTGTATCTGCAAAAAGAAAATGAGGACTTGTGGCACCTTAGAGACTAACAAATTTATTTGAGCGTAAGCTTTTGTGAGCTACAGCTCACTTCATCGAATGCATTCAGTGGAAAATACAGTGGGGAGATTTATATACACAGAGAACATGAAACAATGGGTGTTACCATACACACTGTAACGAGAGTGGTCAGGTAAGGTGAGCTATTAACAGCAGGAGAGTGGGGTGGGGCGGGGGGGAAACCTTCTGTAGTGATAATCAAGGTTGGCCATTTCCAGCAGTTGACAAGAACGTCTGAGAAACAGCGGCCGGGTGGGGGGGGGGGGGAATAAACATGGGGAAATAGTTTTACTTTGTGTAATGACCCATCCACTCCCAGTCTTTATTCAAGCCTAATTGTATCCAGTTTGCAAATTAATTCCAATTCAGCAGTCTCTCGTTGGAGTCTGTTTTTGAAGTTTTTTTGTTGAAGAATTGCCACTTTTAGGTCTGTAATCGAGTGACCAAAGAGACTGAAGTGTTCTCTGACTGGTTTTTGAATGTTATAATTCTTGACGTCTGATTTGTGTCCATTTATTCTTTTATGTAGAGACTGTCCAGTTTGGCCAATGTACATGGCGGAGGGGCATTTCTGGCACACGATGGCATATATATATCACATTGGTAGATGTGCAGGTGAACGAGCCTCTGATAGTGTGGCTGATGTGATTAGGCCCTGTCATAAATATAAAGGGAAGGGTAAACCCCTTTAAAATCCCTCCTGGCCAGAGGAAAACTCCTCTCACCTGTAAAGGGTTAAGAAGCTAAAGGTAACCTCGCTGGCACCTGACCAAAATGACCAATGAGGAGACAAGATACTTTCAAAAGCTGGGAGGAGGGAGAGAAACAAAGGGTCTCTGTCTGTCTATATGCTGCTTTTGCCGGGGAGAGACCAGGAATGGAGTCTTAGAACTTTTAGTAAGTAATCTAGTTAGGTATGTGTTAGATTATGATTTCTTTAAATGGCTGAGAAAAGAATTGTGCTGAATAGAATAACTATTTCTGTCTGTGTATCTTTTTTGTAACTTAAGGTTTTGCCTAGAGGGATTCTCTATGTTTTGAATCTAATTACCCTGTAAGGTATCTACTATCCTGATTTTACGGAGGGGATTTTTTTACTTCTATTTACTCCTATTTCTATTAAAAGTCTTCTTGTAAGAAAACTGAATGCTTTTTCATTGTTCTCAGAGCCAAGGGTTTCGGTCTGTGGTCACCTATGCAAATTGGTGAGGCTTTTTATCCAGCATTTCCCAGGAAAGGCAGGGTGCAAGTGTTGGGAGGATTGTTCATTGTTCTTAAGATCCAAGGGTCTGGGTCTGTAGTCACCTAGGCAAATTGGTGAGGCTTTTTACCAAACCTTGTCCAGGAAGTGGGGTGCAAGGTTTTGGGAAGTATTTTGGGGGGAAAGACGTTTCCAAACAGCTCTTCCCCAGTAACCAGTATTTGTTTGGTGGTGGTAGCGGCCAATCCAAGGACAAAGGGTGGAATATTTTGTACCTTGGGGAAGTTTTAACCTAAGCTGGTAAAGATAAACTTAGGAGGTTTTCATGCAGGTCCCCACATCTGTACCCTAGCGTTCAGAGTGGGGGAAGAACCTTGACAGGCCCTATGATGGTGTCCCCTGAATAGATATGTGGACACAGTTGGCAATGGGCTTTGTTGCAAGGATAGGTTCCTGGGTTAGCATCATCAAGGATCTACAACCTATCCTGAAGGACGACCCATCACTCTCACAGATCTTGGGAGACAGGCCAGTCCTTGCTTACAGACAGCCCCCCAACCTGAAGCAAATACTCACCAGCAACCACACACCACACACCAGAACCACTAACCCAGGACCCTATCCTTGCAACAAAGCCCGTTGCCAACTGTGTCCACATATCTATTCAGGGGACACCATCATAGGGCCTAATCACATCAGCCACACCATCAGAGGCTCGTTCACCTCCACCCCCCGCAGCTCTCCTGCTGGTAATAGCTCACCTTACCTGACCACTCTCGTTACAGTGAGTATGGTAACACCCTTTGTTTCATGTTCTCTATGTATATAAATCTCCCCACTGTATTTTCCACTGAATGCATTCGATGAAGTGAGCTGTAGCTCACAAAAGCTTATGCTCAAATAAATTTGTTAGTCTCTAAGGTGCCACAAGTACACCTTTTCTTTTTGCAAATAAATAACTGTTACTTCTTGAAGTTTGTTTTAAGGCATTGTACAGGTTAAACATCCTCAGGCTAAATTTTGCATTCATCTGCATCCCAGTGGGTTCAATGGAGTTGCATGGGATTTAAGTCAGCAGAGATTTTGACCCTATGTATTTCCTGGTTGCTGCTAGCATGGCTTCAGCCGTAGTGTGAACAACATCTAAATTACTATGGCCCTTCAGTGGTCTATGCTACAAAGTTAGCTCAGCTTAAATACATTGCTCAGGGCTGTGAAAAATCCCATGCCCCCTGTGACATAATTAAGATGACCTCAGCCCCGGCGTAGACACTACTAGATTGACAGAAGAATTTTTCTGTCAACCTAGCTACTGCCCCTAGAAGAAGTCGATTTACTAGAGCAATGGAAGAACTCCTTCCATCGCTATAGTAAGTGTCTATGCTCCAGCTATAGCATTTCTAGTGTGGACATATCCTCAAAACTGGGTTTTCAGCTACAGTGCTGTGTGACTCGGGAACATTTTTAATACTACAATTAAATTCATTTGTAGTATAACAGCTGTGATAGGAAGGGTACTTTGTTTTCTTTGGCTATTGTCCATGACTGTGAAAACTGGGAGAGTTCCCATTTCTTGAAAAATGATAACTGTATGGATCAACATTTACTGTTCATTAGCCCAGTGCAACTCCAATGAAGTCAAGATTAATGGTCTTTAATGAGCTGCACAGGGACAACTGAAGGTAGAATTTGGCCCACAATATATATGTAACAAAATATCAAAACTAGGGAATGTATATATTATGTAATGTAATGGCTGCAGTTGTCGAAGTGGGAGTTCAATTATTATAGGGGAGCATTTAACATAAAAATGCAACTCGGAAGTAATTTTTCTTATAAAATTCCAACTGCAGAGAGTGTGACTATAATGTTCTATAATGAATGGAGAGGGGGGTGTAATTTTAGAAAGTGGCTTTCAAAAGCTATTCTGGAACACATCTGGATTCTCTTAGGAACAAGCAAAATCTCATCAGGGACCACTTCAAAGACCATTTCCTCATGGTGGTTAAATTATCTTGTGAGAGACTGCTGTTGCATATACATTGTTACATTATGTATGATTTCTGACTGCTCCTAATATGAACAAACTGCACAATGTTCCATTAATGATTTTTCAGTTTATACTGAGCCTTAAGTCATGTAGACAGCTCGCTTTGTTGGATTTACTTTGAAGATGTATGTTCTCGGAAATTTCACAGCCCTCCTGCCTGCTGTCCTGTCTAGAGATTTTGGTAACCAGAATTGATGGACTGGGCTTATAGTAAACATAGTCATGTTACTTCTGTAATGGTACTCAGGTGGGTTTCAAATCTTGCATTTTCATGAAAGCATATAGTACCGTTGACATTTCATACTGTGGATAACTTAAACAATTTGATTGTATACATCTGGATCATGAGATTGTAGTTATGTGGTGATATAGTATGCTTGGGTTCCAGAATCAACTTTAAAGGATGTGCCTTTATTTTTCTGTTTACTTCTTTTTTTTTCCAGGAAGAGTGTACATAGCGTCATTTCAGCGGTAAACAAAGCGATTCCTGTGCATTTAAGGCTACATTTTCCCCAGTGCAGGGAAAACAACATGATCGGCTTCCCCAAATGGGACAAATGTAAGCTGCAGAAGCTTATTATTCAAACAAGGAGCAGAAATAACATTAATGAGAATGGGGGCTATGCATAACAGACTCTGTCAGGTTAACGAGTGTATGCACATAAAACATATGGCCCACACTTCTTAACCATTGGTCATATTCCAGAATATCCCTCCATAGCCACTGCTGCAGAATTCTTGTAGAGCCGTATTCGTAGGTTTGGGGGTAAGCCACGTTGGGGGTAGACAACTTTTCCCCTATGACTCTTCTCCCTACAAAGTACCAGACAGAATTTGGCCCATAGCGTGTGAAGTGTTTGGGGACAAAAAGTGCTAAAGAAATGTAAGATAGTGGTGTAGACTTTCAGCTGATAAGCCTTGTAGCGCCATCCTACTATTCTTACTACAAATAGCATCAGCACCTTACTCTGTTGACCGAATTTCAAATCACTTTATGGGGCCAAGTTCAGAGGTGAGTTTAAGTAAATCCAGAGGGAGTCTAGCTTCCTGCAGTCAAATTTCTTACTTCATAAGAACGTAAGAATGGCCATATTGGATCAGACCTATGGTCCATCTAGCTCAGTATCTTGTCCCTGACAATGGACAGTGCCAGATGTTTTAGAGGAAATAAACAGAACAGGGCAATTTCGAGTGATCCAGTCCCAGATTCTGGCAGTTGGAGGTTTAAGGACACCTGGAGCATGGGGTTGCATCACTGACCATCTTGGCTAATAGGCACTGATGAACCTATCCTCCATGAACTTATCTAATTCTTTTTTTAACCTAGTTATACTTTTGCCCTTCACAATACCCCGTGGCAATGAGCCCCCCAGGCTGACTGTGTTTTGTGAAGAAGTACTCCTTTCATTTGTTTTTAATCTGCTGCCTACTAATTTCTTCAGGTGACCCCTAGTCCCACTGTTATGTGAAGGGGTAAATAACACTTTGCTATTCACTTTCTCTATACAATTCATGATTTTATAGACCTGTATCATATCCCCCCTTCGTCATCTCTTTTCTAAAATGAACAGTCCCAGACTTTTAAATCTCTTCTCATATGGAAGCTGTTCTCATACTCCTAATCATTTTCACTGCCCTTTCCTGCACTTTTTTTTCAGATAAGGTGACCAGAACTGTACATTGAGTGGATGTTTTCAGGGAACTACCCACAATGACTCCAAGATCTCTTTCTTGAGTGGTAACCCAAGATCCCATCATTTTGTATGTAGATTATGGGATTATGTTTTCTAATATCCATTACTTTGTATTTATCAGCATTGAATTCCACCTACCATTTTGTTTCCCAGTCACACAGTTTAGTGAGATCTCTTTGTAACTCTTCATAGTCAGCTTTGGACTTAACTATCTTAAGCAATTTTGTATCATCTGCACATTTTGCCACCTCACTGTTCATCCCCTTTCCAGATCATTTATGAATATGTTGAACATCACAGGTCTCAGTACAGATGCTTGGGGGATAGCACTATTTGCCTCTCTCCATTGTGAGAGCTGACCATTTATTCCTACCATTTGTTTCCTATCTTTTAACCAGTAACCGATCCATGAGAGGACCTTCACTCTTATCCGATGACTACTTAGTTAGCTAAGAGTCTGTGGTGAAGGATCTTCTGAAAGTCCAAGTACACTATATCAGCTGGATCACTCTTGTCCATGTACCTGTGGACTCCTGAAAAGAATTCCAATAGATTGGTGAGACATGATTTTCCTTTACAAAAGCTGTGTTGTCTCTACCCCAACATACTTATGGTCATCTATGTGTCTCACAATTTTGTTTTATACTGTGGTTTCAACCAATTTGTCTGGTACTGATTCGGCTTACTGGCCTGTAATTGCCAGGAGTACCTCTGGAGTCTTTTTGAAAAATAGGTATTACATTATCTTACCCTCCAGTCATCTAGTACAGAGGGTGATTTAAGCAATAGGTTACATACCACAGTTAGCAGTTTTGCAATTTCATAGGTGACATCCTTCCACCATCCAGTCCTGGTGATTTATGACTGTTTAATCCATTAACTTCCATGTCCATATATACATTATCTCATCTTCCATTCCCTCTAGACTTCCATCCACTTATCATAATTTCACTTACATACACCCTTTACACATCATGGCCCCGTCATCTGGTGTATTAGGGAAACTTTGCTGACACAAAGCTGTCCTTAGCCAGGTTAACCAGCCACCAGAAGATTCCCTCGGAGTAGGCCAAAGCTGAGGATCTGGGTCCACATGTGATTTTGGCCCACTGAGTGTAGCTGAGCATAATGGGGTTTAAAAGGAGAGTATAATTTAATATAACTCACACACTGGAGGGCCGTCAGAGGATAGGACTGCAGCAAGAAAAGCAACTAACAGCACGATGTGAGAGATATAAATTAAAACAGACCATAACTTCTTTAATTTACATAGTGATTTCCATAGTTCATGGATCATCAGAGCCTGGTGGAGCACTTGCTGGTGGTCTGTGTAAAGCTGTCTGGTTACATGGTTCTGGCTTCTTCTTGAGCTAATCTTGTACAAGGCTATATTATAAGAAGCTAAAAAAACATTCACTGCTTTCTTAATATTACTGTTTCATGCAAGCAATTGCTGTAGTTGCTACAGGGATATAATTTAATTGCCAGTGGGTGTGGAGTTTGGTCTGTGAGACAATCTCTCTATTAAGACGTGATCCATGCTGTGAAAAAGTTTAAGAATCTTGACTTAAATCTTATTCGGTCTTCTCAGAGCGTAAGTTACATCACTGTAGTTGCACTGTAGTACGCCTTCCCATATCAGTCAGTGGGTAAAGGGTATAAGGCAGTCTATGCACACAGCCTGCTACCTCACCTTTGAATTTGGCCCTTATTGTTATCTGTCTTTTACGAATTCTTTTTGCTATCACTTAACTGAGAAATGTAATTGAGCTACCTGTAATTCCATGACAAAATAATGATTTTACATAACTCCCATGGTAAGAAGTACTGATTTGCACCAAATTAGAACCAAACTAAGGCCTTGTCTACTCTACAGAGTTTTGTCGACAAAAGGCAGCTTTGATGCACACCAAGATCTCACGGGAATCCTCCAGAGAGATCTCTAGGAAAGTTTCCTGGAGGTACTCGGTAATCCTCTGCTGAAAGTTCCTTGGCAGAGCTGCTTTGTTCCTTCCCCCATTGTAGGAAACTTTCCCACACCATTCAGCAATCCCATGTGCAGGAACCAAAGTGGCACACAGGCAAGTAGCGTAGGGATCAGGGCAGAAGTCACAAGCATGTAGTAGATCATAGAATATCAGGGTTGGAAGGGACCTCAGGAGGTCATCTAGTCCAACTCCGTGCTCAAAGCAGGATCAATCCCCAACTAAATCATCCCAGCCAGGGCTTTGTCAAGCCTGACCTTGAAAACCTCTAAGGAAGGAGATTCCACCACCTCCCTAGGTAACCCATTCTAGTGCTTCACCAGCCTCCCAGTGAAAAAGTTTTTCCTAACATCCAACCTAAACCTCCCCCACTGCACCTTGAGACCATTACTTCTTGTTCTGTCATCTGGTACCACTGAGAACAGTCTAGATCCATCCTCTTTGGAACCCACCTTCAGGTAGTTGAAAGTAGCTATCAAATCCCTGCTCATTCTTCTCTTCCGCAGACTAAACAATCCCAGTTCCCGCAGCCTCTCCTCATAAGTCATGTGCTCCAGCCCCGCAATAATTTTTATTGCCCTCCGCTGGACTCTTTCCAATTTTTCCATATACTTCTTGTAGTGTGGAGCCCAAAACTGGGCACAGTACTCCAGCTGAGGCCTCACCAATGTCGAATACAGGGGAATGATCATGTCCCTCGATGTACCCTCACTTCCCTGCTTACCCTCAGCAGTGAGATATCTGCTACCATGACTCCCTGCCTGTGGAAAAGCGTGGGAGAATTTTAGAATTTTTTCCCTAGTCAGCTGCACCGCAACCTTTGCGGAGTGCTCTTACCTCCATGTAGAGCGCCCTCCTCCCCCGCCAACACTCACCATGCTATGGGTGTTCATCGAGGTGTGTGCTTGCCAAGGGTCAGTGAGAAAGTGATTGTTATGTTACCAGAGGTGTATTTCACTGAAATGTTTCAATACTGTGGATGAACTTAACAATCATGCTTCTGGGCATTGTTCCTTGTGCTTCAGCAGATGTGGCCTTGAGGAACACCCCACACATCCTGGCCAAGCATCTTCCCCAGATAAGAAAGTGCCCAAGACAGAGCAAAGAAGACATGTTCCGGGAGGTACTGCATTTCTCCAATGCAGAAGAAAGGGAACGCAAGTTGTGGAGGAAAGCTGAAAGGCAGAACAGAAAAGAAAATCAGGAGTTTGTTAAGGATGCTACTGAGTGGCTGATTAAAGTCATGGAGGAGCAAACACAAATACGGAAGTCCCTAATAATGCGGCAGACTGAGCAGATGCATGCCCCCCTGCAGCACATTCAGAACTCTTTTCCATGATCCCACCCCAAACTCTGCCCGCACATTCCTTTCTGCTTTCTGGGACTTCTGGGTTTCCCCTTCTCTCCACCCCCTCGGACAACTTTCAGAATGATGGCTGGACCTACACACAGCTCTGAAAGTCTGCTCTTCCCTTGTACTTCCTTTCCCACCAAGCATCTTTGTGTGTGTGGGTGTGTTTCTTGTGCAATAAAAGCAAAGTTTTTGAACGGTAACTCATCTTTATTTATTTGAGCATAAGCTTTCATGAGCTACAGCTCACTTTATCCGATGAAAATACCTTTCCTATATGCTGTCTCATCACATGACACTATCAGTGCAGGCACATAGAGGAGGAGGAAAAGAACAAAAACTTCTCCACAAATCAGACTTTATTAGCACAGTGAGGAAATGCTGTGGTAAAAAGGTAAAGCTAGTGAGTAACTATACTGATTAATTGAAGTAAGAAAGGTCAGAAAAATCTTTATCTTGCTTGAAAGACTTCAATTGTACACGCTAGTGTTACAGAGGACTTAAAGCAGAATATGAGCATTCAGCACTTTACATGGTAAATACATAGATTTAGATGCTGCTGCAAAAATAGCAAGCAACTTTCAGCATACAGGGAGAAACAGCTCCAGTTGCAGAGGAGCTCATATTAGCCTCAGTTACTTACATCCAACACAGATTTAGTGCACCCCAGCTTTTATTGTTGAAAAACTATTTAATTAGGATCAAAGAATCATGAAATTGAGGCTATAGGACAAGTCATTTACAATAAAGGGACAAATCCTACAGCATTTTTAAGTTTCTTGCATGACTAAAATTTTTTTTGTGTCCCTCCCTTTGGGTCTTTATCACAGAGTTTGTATCTCAGAAAAAAGGAGTGATTCCAAGTTTTGGAAGGAGATACAGGCATATAACACTTATTCATAACTCTGGAAACCCTAGAGATATCAGGCCTTAAAACATTAAGTATGCAAAAGCTGTTTTCCACCATTTTTATTTATTTATGAAATGTGTAAGAAGTGCCTATCTGAGCACTCGAGACTCTTCTGACAAATATTTACAAGTACAATATAAATAACAAGTAACAGCAACCTCACTTCCCCAGTCATCTCCCCTGTCAATGTTTGCTTCCTCAGGATCACTCCTTAACAGATGTGCCTTGCAGCCTGCCTGGAACATCAACAGATTCAGTCTATTTCAAAACAGTTAAAGGAGGAGAACATCCTAAAGGGATGGAGTCTTTCACAGAGAACGCCTTGCTGATGGCTCCTCCTCTCCTTTGCTGAGGGGGATCCAGTTCAATGGTCTCTGCTGATTTCAAATGTGGCAGTATGTCATGGGGAGACTGGTGGTCTTTCATGTAAGAACTCGGTTCTGAGCCATTTTCAAGTGGTCACAGTTATGTGGTCACAGATATTCAGGATGGTAGGCGCTCAGTGTGCGGCCCAACCTCTATCACCACTCAAGGAAGACTTAGTTTTGGTCGGCCCTGCTGAGGGATGAGGTGGGGTCTGTACTTCCAGAAAAAATGAAGGGAATGTCCAGCTGCAGGGGTAGTCAGGTGAGGTATGTCAGTTTACAGGAGGCTGATGTCACGCCCTGCTCCTGTGGCCTGTCCTGAAGATGAACTCACCTGTGCTGTGCTCTCAGGCACCAGTCACACTCCACACAGCGGTGGCCAGGGCTTACAGCTGAGCCTTCTTAGTGCAGTTGGTAGCGCGTCAGTCTCATAATCTGAAGGTCCTGAGTTAAAGCCTCAGAGAAGACAGATTTTTGCCTCCTGCTATGGCCGTTACCACTGCTAGCTCTCCCTCACCTGTGGTTTCTGGAGTCCAGGATTCCCCTGTTCTAATTGGCATCTGGGGGAAATACACGTACATGCAGGTTGACAAACCATTGTGTGAGCTTCTCCCTAATGGTCTAGTGGTGCAGACTTGGTATTTTCATTGCTGTGGCGTGGGTTCAATTCTCAGTCAGGGAAGCAGCTTACCTTTGCCAGCTGTCATCTATGGAGGCTGGCTTTGTCACACCACAGTGTTTTAAACCCACTTTCTTCTATCCCCCTTTCAAGAATCTCTTGTTTCTCTTCTGCATTCCCCTGCCACATCCACCCTTTCAAACTCCAACCTCCAGGGCCCACTCTCGAGGTGCCTATCATCTCTCTTCTGCCTCACCCATGCCTTCCCATGGCACACATTTCTTCCTGAAGCTCTTCTGTGCATTGTGCAAAGAGAGCATGATTCTGCTCCTCCCTGCTTCTCCAGAGGTCAAGATGGTAGGCGCTCACCGATGCAGATAGAGTTTCTTTGCCACTGAGAGAAGGGTTTCTTTTGGCCACCCCTCCTGAGGGATGGGGTGGGGTCTGTACTTCCAGCAAGAGCAGGAGGTGTGGCTTGCTACAGGGGTAGTCAGGTGAGCTTTGTCTGCCTACAGGAGACTGATGACTCCACCTGCTCCTTGTGTTTTGTCCTGCAGCTGAATTTGACTGTTCTGTGCTCTAAGCCACCAGGAACGCTCCAGCTGGAAGTGGCTAAGTACTGTGGCTAAGCTTCTTAGCACAGTTGGTAGTGTATCAGTCTCATGATCTGAAGGACCTGAATTTGATCCATGGAGAAGGCTGACTTTGTCTTTTGCTATGGGCATTATCCCATATTGCTGTACCTCACTCATGGTTGCTGGAATATAGTGTTTCCCCTACTCTACTAGGCATCCCAGTGGCATACACATATTAACAGCTTGCCAAGCAACTTCCCAGGCATCTCCCTTATTGTCCAGTAGTGAAGATTTAGTGTTTTCATCCCTGTGGCCTTTGCTCTATTCAGGGTCATGCTATTGTCTTACCTTTGCTGGCCCTCATCTATGGGGGCTGTTTTCATCATGCCTTCTGTGTTTTAAATTTAGTTTGTGCTACTTTCTGCATTTCAAGGCTCTCTCTCTTATTTCTCTTTGGCATTGCCCTCTCACATCTGTCCTTTCAAACTCAATCCTCCGGGGCCTGCTCTCGAAATGGTAACAGCTTCCAGAAAGTCCCAGTACACTATTTCCACTTTATCACCCTTTGTTCACATTTTTTTTTACCACCACCAAGAATTCTAATAGATTGGCGAAGCATGATTTCTCTTTACAAAAGCTGTATTGACTCTTCCCACTCTTCAAATCATGTTCATCTATTTGTCTTATAATTCTCTTCTCTACTATAGTTTCAATCAATTTGCCTGGTACTGAAGTTAGGCTTTCCAGCCTGTAATTGCCAGGATCGCCTCTGGAGCTTTTTTTTAAAAAAAAATTGGTATCACATTAGCTAGCCTCCAGTTATCAGGAACAGAAGCTGATTTAAATGATAGGTTACATACTGCAGTTAAATATGAAATTGCAGAAATACTGAGTTCCTTCCGAACTTTTGGGTGAACACCATCTGGTCCTGGTGCTTTATTACTATTTAATTTTTCTATTTGTTCCAAAACCTCCTCTCTTGACCCAAACATCCATTCCAAGACACAAAATGGGACAGTTCCTTAGCTTTGTCACCTAAAAAGAATGGCTCAGGGTGTGGGCATCTCTCTCACATATTCTTCAGTGATGACCAATGCAAAGAATTCATTTAGCTTCTCTGAAATGGCCTTGTCTTCCTTTAGCACCTCAATTGTCCAGTGGCCCCATTGATTGTTTGGCAGGCTTCCTGCTTCTGATGTACTAAACTTTTTTTTTTTTTGCTGTTAGTTTTGTAGTTTTTTGCTAGCTGTTCTTCAAATTCTTTTTTTGGCCTGCCTAATTATACTTTTACACTTGACTTGATAGAGTTTATACATCTGTTTAATTTTCTCAGCAGGATTTGACTTTCAGTTTTTAAAGGATGCCCTTTTGCCTCTAACCGCTTCTTCTACTCTGTTGTTTAGCCATGGTAGTATTTTTTGGTCCTTTTACTAAGTTTCCATGCAGCTTGCAGGCACTCTTGTGACTATTCTTTTTAATTTTCTATTTAACGAGCTTCCTCATTTTTGTGTAGCTCCCCTTTGTGAAGTTAAATGCTACTGTAGTGGGGTTCTTTGGTATTCCCCCACCCCGCAAGGATGTTAAATGTAATTATATTATGGTCGTTATTACCAGGGGGTTCAGCTATATTCACGACTTGGACCAGATCCTGTGCTCCACTTAGGACTAAATCAAGAATTGCTTTTCCCCCTTGTGGATTCCAGGACTAGCTGCTACAAGAAGCAGTCATTAATGGTGTCTAGAAAGTTTCTCTCTGTATCCAGTACAGAGGTGACATGCACCCGGTCAATATGGTGATAGTTCAAATCTCCCCATCATTACTGAGTTTTCTATTTTTACAGCTTCTCTAATCTCCCTGACCATTTCACAATCACCATCCTGGTAAGGTGTTTACTATATTCTTGTTATTCAAGCATATTTCTATCCACAGAGATTCTATGGTACAGTCTGATTCATTTAAGATTTTTACTATATTTGACTATGCTTTCTTTCACATATAATGCTACTCCTCCACCTGCACGACCTATTCTGTCATTCCTATATATTTGGTACCCTGGTATTACTGTGCCCCATTGATTATTATAATTCCACCAAGTTTCTGGTCAAAGTTTCTGTGTCAAAATGAACCCTAACCCTAAAAAAATAAAATATACAAAACATGCTCCCATTTTGTGGCTTGAAATGGATTCTTGTGAAATGTCATTTCTTTCATCAGTAATGTCAGATTGAATAAGTGCTTTATCTGGCATAAGTAAACAACTGCTTGATTTATTTTTTCAAGACATTAACAGATCTGAGTTAATCTGAAATTAATTCCTGCACATATCACTTATGCTATTTATCTGAGTTTTGGGTGTCTACTTGTTTGTTTGCAGAACTCTGGTTAAATTACTACAGATATTCTTATTCAGAAAGTGAGTT
Source organism: Natator depressus (assembly GCF_965152275.1). Lineage (NCBI taxonomy): Eukaryota > Metazoa > Chordata > Testudines > Cheloniidae > Natator > Natator depressus. Next base: position 26,696,231 of record NC_134244.1, read on the forward strand.
AATCAATCCCATCCTTCATCTTTGGTTGTGCAAAACCACACATGGTATATATTTTTGTCATTGTTGAACTAGATCTAAGTCTCATGATCTGTCTTTTAAAAGACCTTCATGTATAGCTGCTTTAGCATCCCAGAAATCAAACTGACAATCTGTCTCAGGAAGCCAATTCAGACACCATTCTAAAGAGATACCGAGTGACATTTTCAAGCCTGAACTGTGAGGCTACCCTCAAATCTTCTTCATCTGGCACCGATTTCTGCTTTTTCTGGACCTCACTGTTAGAGAGGATAGGGCCTGGGGTAACAAAAGCAAGGGCCTAAGAGGTAATTGGGGCTGACAGGGTGTTTGGGCATTCTAGAGACTTATATGTGACAGGAAACCAAACAATGTATCCTGTGGGAGTCTGGACACACAAAACATAGTTCTTATATTTTCCAAATTGTAAGTCTAAAACAGATTTTGGCACTGACTTCCCATTTCCTTCATGTCACTGGTGACAAATTTTGTGGCATTCAAATAAGGATTTCCTTTTTATCATGCATAATGGCTCATCATTAGGAGACACTTGCTATGATAAAAAACAACTGCTATGGTCTAAACTGAATCATATTTTAAAGCAGGTTGCTACAAAACAGTCAAGGATCTGTGTTAAAATTAGTTTAAAGATATCATCAATCACTTCAGACAAAAAGAAGCTATTATCCATAATCAATATATTTAATTGCCACAACTTACAAATCTGTTAAAATAGCGTCCTCACTATGCACTATTCATTATTTTTCCCACGTTTTTTCCCTTCACAAGTCAACAAATGAATCTGACCCTAAAATTAAGAACACATCTAGACATCACTGGTTAATTTTTAAAAATGTGCACCTAAGTTACATTCCCTAAATGGATAATTATGCAAGCAATTGCAAGACATTGAATGGACAGTTAGTTACCGGTGTGATTGTGCAACTTTGTGTGAATACATTGCTGGGGAACTGGAAGTACTAAAATTCTGTGAAATTGAGTCTTCTCAAGTTTCTGTATTTCTGTCCAGACACGTCACAAGGTTCTGTTTTCATAAAGTTTCCAGACTCATTTTGCAGACTCAGGAGGTCTGGATCAGCTGAATGCATTCTTGAGGCATATCTAATAGAATTCAAACACTAAGGTGCCCTTACACTGCCAGAGTGGTATAAAAATCAATAGGAGACAAACACCTAAATACCTTGAGGATCTGAGCCTTAGCGTACATGAGAATCAGGCCTTCAGTCTTTTCAGATTTGCCTGTCCTCTCGCCTACCCTTTTCACAATGCTTCCTGAATCTTCCCCAGCATAGTGCTACACTGCACTGCCCCTACTGTGGCCCTGTGCCAAACAGGCACAATCTGACTCTTCATATCTTAAGATACCATTTCAGTAATGTAAAATTTTTGTGGTTATCTAACAGATACATTAGAGATGGATGTGAGATAATATTTGGAACTTGGTCTGAAATCCTCAAAGTTCAAGGGGGAAGTGTCAAAGGTCTCATGCTCACCCCATTGTAGTGAAGGCAGATGCCTCACTTACCTCATACATTATTTCCTGGGCAATAGCAGTACTGTAGTCTGATCCTGAGCTATAGCCCTCTAGCTGTACCTCTTAACAAGTCCATCCCCTTCCAGTGAGGGTACAAAACAGTCTAAACAAAACCAAAACTCATTTCAAGTCCCACAAGGGACCAGGACCCCGCCCTCATGTGAAGGAGGAAAAGCAATCTTTCAGGTTACCTAGAGAGTCTCAGCTCCCACCCTCTGTGTGGCTAAAGGCCAAGAGTTAGTGCTGGGGATTTTGACAAAAGAAACAAACCAGCCAATCTTCTTTCCTCAGAGGGCCCAGGCTGGCAGAACACTTAAACTATTCCTCAGCAAGTAAACAAGTAGTCTTGGAGCTCTAGCTCTATTTGCTTTAGCTGAGCTGAGTCCCACACCCAGGGCTGACAAGCCACACAGGTGTGGCAGGTTGGGACTGATTGTGACCACCGGAGTTCTTTAACCTTTTCGTGACTGGTCAGTGCAGTTGTTAGCTACTCACCCACAGTTCGGGTTGATCAAATCTGGGATTTTGGTTTGGCCCATAACAGAGAGGGCTGTGTGTTATGTTCAGACTATATATGAATCTTCAAAGACCACAGGTGGTTGCTTTTTGAGTTTTAGTTTGGTTCCATCTCTATTTTTCATATCCACTAAATTTGAAGTGTACAATTTGCTCAAATGAAGCATTTTTGTTGCCTCTCTTTGGGCTATGTAGTGGCTGTAAAGCCACAAGCCTGTGGCAGAGAGTTACAGAGGTGCACATTACTCCAATCATAAGCATTTTGCTTAAAGCACAGTGAGCAAGAGTGATCCTCCTACATGCTGCAGGATGCACTCCCTTCAATGGTGGCCTTGCTCTGCTGGCCTATGTGGAAGAAGGGAGAGATTATCCATGTTGTCAGCACTTACAATTTTATTGCAAGTCTCAAGATATTTGGTGGTTTTTTTAAAAATCTAGCTCCTGGAGTCATGTGACTATGAGAATCTCAGCTTTTATTACCAAATAAATAAATAAAATGATCTCTTGCCCTCATGTTTGTGGAGAAAAGCTTGAGCCATGACCCCTTAAAGGCTCCAAAACCAGAAGTCAAATAAGAAGAACCTAACATTTTTTAAATTTATGATTTTTAAACCAATCATGATTTTTGAATGCTTGGGTTTGGCAATATTGGTTCTGTCTCCATCCTCTGTCCTCCTGGACTCTTTGCATTTATGTATCCATAAACTATGCTATTATATCTTTCTGTATTAAAAAGAATTAAAACTGGAAATATGAAATGTAAACCTGGGGAGCCCCTTCATGGGAAACCATTAAGCTCACTGTGATAAATGATTACCCTTAAATGTTCTAGGACTGTACATATTTTTCAAGAAAGTGTGAAAATTGATATTATTGGAAAATAAAATTATAGAAACCAGCCCATTTGTTTTTTCTATAATAGTGTGTCCTTGTGATGTGACAATGTGCACTTTTCCTTCACTTCTGGCTAGAAGACAGTTATGTTGAGTAGAGCTGCATGAAATGTTAGTGACACCAATTCACACAAAATGTGTCTGGTTTTAGGGTTTGTTACAAACTCTCCACTCACACCTTGGTCATCAAAATGTTTGTATACATTTTGAATAACCTAAGCTCATTTTGGAACTCCTAATTTTGCATTGAAATCAGCCAAAATTCATGGCTTTGACAAGGAACTGGGCAAAAGTTGGTGATTTAGGCTGTTATCTCTGAAATTTAGTTATTTCATTAAAATCATTAAAGCAAAACCTGAGGATGCAAAATCACGCACAAAACCAAAAAAAATATTCTCACGGGTCACTGCAAAGCAAAGCTGATAAATGTCACACAGTTCTAATTATGAGATATTGGCTACTGGGCCGAAGGAGATGCAATGCCACATAAGGTTTATCTGATGGTAAAACTTAGCCTTCATCTACATCTTGAAGACAAAGATTGCTTAATAACCTCCCTGCATGACGGTGTGATTGTAGAAGAACCGTTTCTAATAATCTGGGGAGCCCCCAAAAGTAAGGATTGTACTCAGGGATGTGGTACTGAAAAGCTTGTATAAATGAATTCTGTATGAGGCAGATGCTTAAGTGAACTTCAGTCATTAACTCTGATTATCCATAATGCATATTAAGGGTCTTAAAATAGTAGACTAAACTTCAAGCAACCAATGACCTGTGTAATACACTCTTGGACAAAACTGTTTTTAAATGCTATTTAATCTAGGCAGTAAAAACCTATAGTCTAATTCTTATGGTATTTTCAACTGATTTGTTGATACAATATCCTAAAGCTTTCAGAGTCCATATGGCTGTGGTACTGTACATACCAGGGATTCCCAGCATTCTGTAATCATGCTATGTTGCAAATGATTTATTCATTTAAATACAACTAAGATGGCAAACTATTCTGATATTATAGCCTTCTAAGGCACTAAACCAAGCTAGAATACAGTGTGTGTTGCATTTATAGTTCATGAGATGTTAATAATTCATACTATTTATGGAAAATATATTATGATCAGGCCACAAGAAAATTAGGTAACATTTTCCCCTACTGTGATTTATGGATTAGTCCTATGACATATAAAGAAAACATAAGAATGCATGAAATATTCTGCAGCTGCCAGGTAGTTTTATTTTCCAAAACATTCTTATTGCTTATTGTGCTATGTATACTTGGCTCCTCTACAGTCTTTTTGCTGTTTAGCATTAAAATAATGTGATCCAATTTTTCTTGTTGCCACCATTTTCCAAAAGCCCTAATTATGCTTCACGGGATATTGTAAACAGAATTTGTTGTTTTTTCTCATTTGTCAAAGTGACAGCTGCTTAAAATTCATCAGTATCCTTGCATTGCTATAAGGCTTATGCAATAGGATAGTAAGTGGTCAGGCTTTACTTTCTATGCTATTGTGGAAGATAAATTTACTCAATCAGGTATCAGTTTGCTTTAAATTTTTACTTTTATCTGTAGATTATTACAATGGAAATGTGATCATTTTTCATATGTTCCCTTGTTGATAATGTCTTTTTGCTTTGATTTTTATGTTGACATTTTCAGGAATAGTTTTAATTCCAGTCTAATTTATTTTGTGAAATGACCTATCACTGTTTTATGTTTAAAGCACCACCTTTTACCTCTTCCAGACTGGTGAATAAGGTTGTGGTGAATGGAATGGAACAGTGAGCCAATCAAAAGGCAGAATACTGAAAATGTCAAAGTACAGTGCAACATGGTAAATCAGTCAAGCTTAATTAATACATACTTTATTCCTATGACTAAATCATTGATTTTTTTTTAAAAAAGTACAACATTAACCCATTCTGTGACCAATAATATTAACTAGATAATTTTTTTTTATTGCAGTGTCCTCATTTTATGGTTCTTGAATTCCATTGCGCAGAAATCATCTGATCTGACCCTGCTGTGCTTGGTGCAACACTGGGGTAAGGTGAGACAAAAGTGGCTTTTAATCATCCTTTCTGCTCTCCTGATCCTGGCGCTATCTGGGATTGATCCAGTCCCTTGTGGAAGTTAGAACAACCTTTAGGCTGCTCTGATTTACAAACATCTGCCTGAGGAGGGCAAATCTTCATCGTCTTGCTTCACTAGCTTTATTGCTGTTTAGTGCTGGTGGAGCAAGGTTGAGGATCTGGGCCCATAGTTTAGGGTTTGCCTGTACCATTTGTACATTACAATTCTGACATTTAATAGTACAGATATGACAATTAATGTTCGCAAGTTACTGTACATAGAATCATAGAAGATTAGGGTTGGAAGAGACCTCAGGAGGTCATCTAGTCCAACCCCCTGCTCAAAAGCAGGACCAACACCAACGAAATCAATGTACTTAGTACTGTTTGTCAAGAAAAGTCAGTACTTTGGGACAAATTCTACCTCTTCCTTCGTTGGCATGGAGGGGCCTCAGGCGCAGCAAATCTGGTGTGGTTCTATTGTGTGTATGTAGGACTAGGATTTGGATATTAGATAAAGGGGATCTGCTACTTGTATCTACCATGCATCCCAGCTCCTCGTGCCCATTGTATGCATCCCTGTACAATGAGATTTGAGGGAGGGGACAGGAAAAGAAAGGAAGAACATAGTGGATCCACATAGCAGGAATAGCGGAGACTATTACAACCACAGTACTACAATTGCAGTGATGGAGTGACTGTGTTACCACCCTGAGGACTGGGGGCAGGATTCTGCCCCACTATGACTCCTCTAAGTACTAAGTCCAGTTTCCAGGGCTTGGCATAAGAGACAAGATTTAGCCCTTTTTATCTCTGAGCATCAACAGACTATCCTCTTGCTGTAATTATTAGGAATGGGTGAGCCAGTTTGTGTGAACAAGAACAAGAGCTCAAATCAAAGTGAATCTGAACTGAAACTTCTGAGGTTCAAAAGATGTGTGCATCCTTCCCCCAACTCCTGCCTTCAGCCACTGCTGGAAGGAGAGCTACCAAAAACCATGAGCGAAAAAATGCTATTCCAACCTGCCTTAAAACTAGAAGTATTTCGCTCATGTTAAACACAAACCTCACCCTTACTCACACAGGCAGTTTCAAACCATGCCAGTCTGGCTGCTTAGGCTAAAGAATGGGATTTCGCCCTCATTAAAGTGCAGATAATTTTGCCAGCACTACCGTCCCACAGGCCTGTAGAAAGGCAGCTTGAATTCCCATTGGAACTACATGGGAGCCCCAGTGGTGTAGGCTGCTGAAGAGATAAGCTGAATCAACACTTCCCCAACTGCCCTCATGTGGTACAAGTGTGAGAGGTATCCTAATATATGTTTTGGACTCTCCTAACCCGCTATTGACCCCTTTCCCAATACCCGGGCAGTTGCAGTTTCCTGAGGTTGCTATAACCTTCCCCCAGTGAACATTTTTCCCTGGGGGCCCTCTACCAATTCAGATCCTGAGGGAATTTGGCTCAGGGTCTGTGAAATGCTTTGAGCATGACAATTGATTGATATGTGCACAGTATTAAGAGGTATGAAAAGTTTCATCCCCGGTGTTTGGATGTGGCTTATAGAAACACTGATAAACTTTTTTCCCCCCTCCCCACATTGGACAGTATTTCCAAAATTTGCAATGTTATTTTTCTAATTCAAATGTCTAACATCTAAGTATTAAAGAAAAAATTGAAAAACTGCATAATGTACTAAAGAAAGGCAATTACCTAATACCCCTTGGGCCGCAGGTTGTCCACCACTGGCCTATCAGGGTAATCCGGTGGCGGGACGCCAGACCATTTACTTACCTTTGCATGGCCGCCTGCAGCTCCCAGTGGCTGGGAACAGCAAACTGCGGCCACTGGGAGCTGCGGGTGGCTGTGCAAATGTAAGCAAACGGTCTGGCGGTCCACCAGCGGATTACTCTGATGGGCCGCTTAAAACCTACGGCCCGCAGGTTGCCCACCACTGCCTTAGCCTGACTCTGTGCTCCCTGTACAGTTCCTTGGCTGATAATGATCTCACTAGAACAGAACCTGCTTGGGCAGCATATTGGAGAGGGAGCTCATACCTAGAACAAGTCTTTATGTTGTGGAACCTAAATAAAGTCTGTTTTAAATGTATTTTCATTTTCAGGTCATACAGTCAGGGCTGGATTTAGGGGCAGGTGACCCAGGCGACTGCCTGCAGTACTGGTCTTAGGGGATGCCTGTCTTGAGGGGGTGCTGGGTTTGTTGGTAGAGACAAAAGGGAAAATAGAATGTTTGAAGTAAAACGTTTAAGATATTCCATATGTGGATTCATTTTTCAATAAACCTCCTAGAATTTTCTGGACCTTTGTAGAATCTCATGGAACCTTCCAGACTTTGAGAACTACGTTTTCCGTGAACCTCTTGGAATGTTGTCAGCCATGCCTTTGCAGGTATATAAAGGCGTGGCTGCCATTCCCTCAGCCTGGTTGTGACAGATGCAGCAGCATCTTCTTTAGATTCAGTATCTCTCTTTGGAGTAGTGCAAAGGATATATGTCCTGTTTTCAACATCAACTATCAGGCGGAAGATACTCAAAGACAATGTTACAAATCTGACCATGAAGCTGCTAAGTCACATGCTCTGGAAGAGCTTCACTGACAGCTCAAGGCCAGTGAGGTACCAAGTGACTGAAGTTTAGGACACCCTGATGGAACTGGCATAAGTGAATAAAACCGATGCTGGAATCCAACACAAGGTGCAAAGCCTGGCAAATCAGATCACCGACTTCAAATTTCTGGTCTTAATTGTAGTTTAGCATGATATCCTGTTCCAAGTAAACATTGCAAGCAGGGCATTCCAAACTCAGTCAATGAACACCCTGATCACTACTAGTTTGATGAGAAGCTGCCTTGATTTTGTTGTGGCCTAGAGAGACAACGGATTTGAAGATGCTAGCACTGCTGCCAGAGAAATGGCGGAAAACTTAGGAGTTGAGCCTGTCTTTAAGGAAACTTGTATTAATTGGAAGAAGAGACATTTTGGTTACAAGGGCAGAGATGAGGTGATGGGAAGCTCAGAAATTTTTTTTTTAAGAGGGGAGTTTTTTTGCTCGCTCGTTGACACTGCTTGAGTGTCCATCGAAGAAAGGTTTGGACACATGAAGCACTATGAAAAGACCTGGGGGGTTTTGTTTGACCTTAGTAAACCGCCAGCAAACAGGAAAACACCCTTGAACAATTGTACAGACCTTCACTGGATGCTGACACATGGGGAATGTTCGGACATCAATGATAAAGACCTTTATGTTGAATTGGACAAACATCCATCACATTTTGCAACATGGGAAGCACTCTCCACACCAAGTTCTCCTATTCATTCATGATGCAGAGCTGAAGGACACTTTTCTTAATGCATGGATAGCTTTGAGGATTCTGCTCATGCTGCCAATTGCAGTTGAGAGTGGGGAGTGCAGCTTTTCGAAGCTCAAGCTCTTTAAAACACAGCTTTGATCATCGATGGCCGATGAGAGACTGACAGAGTGTAAGAATAGGATTCTTGTTTGATGCCATTTGCTTCAGAGTGTGCATATAACGGGGGACAGAGAAAGGAAGGTGTCAATCCCTGAAGCTTTACTACTAGAAATCTTTCCTGCCCAGCTAAGTGCATTTGTGAGTTGCTTTGGTCTGACTGCCAGCTTTCATTTCACTATTTTGGAAGGAAATTAAAGTTATTCCTTTTTTCTCTCCTCTCTTGTTTACTCTGAAAACAAAATGGGCCATCCCTCCACACTTTTTTCCTTTTCCTCTACAGTCAGTGATACAGCACACAGATTTACTGGTGGAAAACACAGCTGCTTTGGGCTCCCCATGCCCTCTCAGTCAGCAAAGTGAGAACCCCCCCTGCATTCTGTATTTATCAAATATATTTTGGTTCTGTACAAAGACCATAAAGCTGTCCTAGTTAGGTACCTGAGTGTTCTCCGACACTGGGGAATCCCTGGATGGTCTAAAGTTAACATAGCTGGCTCTCTACTACACTTTTCCAGCTCCTTTGGAGTAGGGAGTGTGCTGGAGGTATGGCTGCAGTCTAGCCAGAGTGCTGCTGTACTCTGATTCTCCAGACATTACTGCTACTACAGATTACAGGAACTCCATGGATTGCAGGGAGCACAGTTTGGCTCTGATCTGGTAGCATTCTACATCCACTTTGCATATATGTAAAAGACAATACAAAGTTCCAGGCAGTGGAGAATTAGGCCTTGTGGAAAGCTAACTACTCTGCTCTAGTCATTTCCCATTAGAGGCAGGCAGTGAAAAAGCTTTTCTAAGGGCAGAAGAATTTGCAGCATGGCAGAATAAATTCCTAATATAAGAAAGCTATTTTCAGCACTGAAGTTAGATACTGTAGGGGAAGACAGCAGACGTCTGAACAGAACTGATGTGCCTGAATAAGAAAACTTTCCTTAGGGCAGTGTGTTTTTTTTTTTTAAACTTAAAACATTGCTTTTCAAGGCTAGACTGAAGACATAAGACAATAAAAATGTATAACCAGCAAGCCTGAGATTGTCTAATAGGGCTACAGTGCTTGAATGCCAGAGATATTTATTCACACTACCTAAACTATGCTAAACATTTTCCTTTAGGACTTTATTTGACACAACTCTAGGCTAATTTCTTTCCTAAGAAGCAAATTAAATCAAGCAGCCTTTTTATTTAATCACTCCCAAAATATCTTGACCCTCAAGGTTCAGTATTGATTAAGGAAACTGATAGCTATTTTAAAACTAGAGATCTACTATCAACTACTCTTACCAGAGGATTATATTAACACTTTAATTCTCATTAACAGCTATTATAGTACTATAACAGGGCTTTTGGCGCTTAAATATCACTGTGATAGTAAAAAGAAAAGGAGTACTTGTGACACCTTAGAGACTAACAAATTTATTTGAGCATAAGCTTTCGTGAGCTACAGCTCACTTCATGGGATGCATGCAGTGGAAAATACAATGGGGAGATTTATATACACAGAGCACATGAAACAATGGGTGTTACCACACACACTGTAATGAAAGTGATCAGGTAAGGTGAGCGATTACCAGCAGGAGAGCGGGGGGCGGGGGCGGGCGGGGGGGGGACTTTGGAATTAATAATCAAGGTGGACCATTTCCAGCAGTTGACAAGAACGCCTGAGGAACAGTGGAGTTGGGGGTGGGAATAAACATGGGGAAATAGTTTTACTTTGTGCAATGACCCATCCACTCCCAGTCTTTATTCAAGCCTAAGTTAATTCTATCCAGTTTGCAAACTAATTCCAATTCAGCAGTCTCTCATTGGAGTCTGTTTCTGAAGTATTTTTGTTGAAGAATTGCCACTTCTAGGTCTGTAATAGAGTGACCAAAGAGATTGAAGTGTTCTCCGACTGGTTTTTGAATGTTATAATTCTTGACGTCTGATTAGTAGGCATAGAGAAGCCTGAGACAGATAATAGCTATTGAACTGCTTTAACTAAGGCATGTTTTCACTAGGGCTGTCAGGTGATTAAAAATAAATAAATAATTGTGATTAATCACACTGTTAAATAATAATAGAATACCATTTATTTAAATATTTTTGGATGTTTTCAAATATGTTGATTTTAATTACAACACAGAATACAGAGTATACAGTGCTCAGTTTATATTTATTTTTTGATTATAAGTGTTTGCACTGTGAAAAAACAAAAATAGTATTTTTCAATTCACCTACTATAAGTACTGTAGTGCAATCTCTTTATCATGAAAGTTGAACTTACAAATGTAGAATTATGTACAAGTCCACTCAGTCCTACTTCTTGTTCAGCTAATTGCTGAGACAAACAAGTTTGTTTACATTTGCAGGACATAATGCTGTCTGCTTCTTGTTTACAATGTCACCTGAAAGTGAGAACAGATGTTCTCATGGCACTGTTGTGGCCGGCGTCACAAGATATTGTGACAAAGTTCCAGCGCTACCTTGGTGGATCTTGCACTTATTGGCGGATTTGCTCGCCTTGGAGCTTCACGGCAGCCCTCAGCTTGGCCGTTTTTCTGAATTCACAGTCCAGGTCGACTCCTCCTGTGTCTGACCAGGAGTTGGGAGGATTTGAGGGGAACCCGGGCCCGCCCTCTACTCTGGGTTCCAGCCCAGGGCCCTGTGGAATGCAGCTGTCTAGAATGCCTACTGGAACAGCTGTGCGACAGCTACAACTCCCTGCGGCTACTTCCCCATGGCCTCCTCCCAACACCTTCTTTATCCTCACCATAGGACCTTCCTCCTGGTGTCTGATAATACTTGTACACCTCAGTCCTCCAACACTCTGCGTTCTCACTCTCAGCTCCTAGCACCTCTTGCTCCCAGCTCCTCACACGCACACCACAAATTGAAGTGAGCTCCTTTTTAAAACCCAGGTGCCCTGATTAGCCTGCCTTAATTGATTCTAGCAGCTTCTTGATTGGCTGCAGGTGTTCTAATGAGCCTGTTTTAATGGTCTCCAGAAGGTTCCTGATTGTTTTGGAACCTTCCCTGTTACCTTACCCAGAGGAAAGGGACCTACTTAGCCTGGGGCTAATATATCTGCCTTCTATTACTCTCCTATAGCCATCTGGCCTGACCCTGTCACAATGTTTACATGCCAGATGCGCTAAAGATTCATATGTTCCTCCATGCTTCCACCATGATTCCAGGGGACATGCATCCATGCTGCTGATGGGTTCTAATCAATAACAATCGAAAGCAGTGCAGACCGACACATGTTCATTTTCATTATCTGAGCCAGATGCCACCAGCAGAAGGTTGATTTTCTTCTTTGGTGGTTCGGGTTCTATAGTTTCCGCATTGTAGTGTTGCTCTTTTAAGACTTCTGAAAGCGTGCTCCACACCTCATCCACTTCAGATTCTTAAACCTTGGGTAGAGTGCTGTAGCTAATTTTAGAAGTCTCACATTGGTACCGTCTTTGCGTTTTGTCAAATCTGCAGTGAAAGTGTTCTTAAATTGAACAACATATGCTGGGTCATCATCCGAGACTGCTATAACATGAAATATATGGCAGAATGCGGGTAAAACAGAGCAGGGGACATACAATTGTCCCCCAAGGAGTTCAGTCACATTATTTTTTAACAAGGGTCATCAGCATGGAAGCATGTCTTCTGGAATGGTGGCCAAAGCATGAAGGGGCATACGAATGTTTTGCATATCTGGCATGTAAATACCTTGCAATGCCATCTACAAAAGTGCCATGCAAATGCCAGTTCTCACTTTCTGGTGACATTGTAAATAAGAAGAGGACAGCATTATCTCCCGTAAATGTAAATAAACTCGTTTGTCTTAGCAATTGGCTGAACAAGAAGTAGGACTGGCTCTGAAGTTTTACATTGTTTTGTTTTTGAGTGCAGTTATGTAACTAAAAAACCCTCTATGTTCGTAAGTTGCACTTTGATGACAAAGAGATTTCACTACAGTACTTGTATGAGGTGAATTGAAAAATACTATTTCTTTTGTTTATCATTTTTACAGTGCAAATATTTATAATAAAAATATACACTTATTTCAATTACAAAGAATACAAAATATGAAAATGTAGAAAAACATCCCAAATATTATATAAATATTATATAAATATATATAATAAACTTCAATTCATATTTTATTGTTTAACAGTGTGATTAAAACTGCGATTAATCACGATTAATTTTTATTGCAATTAATTTTTTGTGTTCATTGTGTGAGTTAACTGTGATTAATTGACAGTCCTAGTGTTTACATTACTTTATTTTCTAGACTCAGTGTTTTTAAGTAGTAACTGTACAGTCTAACCTCAGAGAGCCCATTAAGTATATCACCCTCATAGTAAACCTATTGGGGTATAAAGTTAGCCCTTTTGTTTGCAATAGTCAGTGTGAGGGGCTAGGTAACAGAAGATATAATATCTGTGCATCTGGAAAAGCCCAGACTGAGACCCTGTGACAGTATTAAATAGGTTGTAGAAGCTCAGCAATGAAGGCAATCAATTGCCAATAGCCCATTTTTGCAAGAACAAGAAGCAGTCTATTCAACTTCCTAAACCTGGATCTGTTCCCTTGGATATAGCTGTTTTCCTCCTAATCTGAGTATGGTAGTAATAAAATTACAGTAAAATGGAAAAAGAAGAGGAGTACATGTGGCACCTTAGAGACTACTCCTTTTCTTTTTGCGAATACAAACTAACACGGCTGCTACTCTGAAACCAGTAAAATGGAAGTGGCTACAACCTTTAGTATATTTGAAAGTGAATCTCTTTCAAATGTCAGGCTAGCTTGTTATTAACATGCTGTTGCCAAGCCATCCAGCAAAATCATAGAACCATTGATTGTAGGGCTGGAAGGGACCTTGAGAGTTCATCTAGTCCAGTCTCCTGTGCTGAGGCAGGACCAAATATACCTGATAGGTCCTTATTTAGCCTGTTCTTAAAAATCTACAATGATGGGGATTCAAAAGCTTCCTTGGAAGCTTGTTTCAATTCTTAACTAATCTTAGAGTTAGAAAGTTTTTCCTAATATCTAACCTAGGTTTCCCTGGCTACGCTGATGGGCAAGTATTATCTTATATTTTCAGAACCGTATCTGCCCCAACACTGAGCTTTAAAAAAAAAATCTGCCCACGCAAACTGAGTGCCTTATTTCCCTACTATGCAACCATCTCGTCCTCTTTGAAAATGTTGTGTTCAATTAATATTTGTGAATATATCAGTTGCATTATTTGCCCAGCTCATGCTATTCATTTCTGCTTTCTAAAGTGTGAAAATAATGAATTGATAGATCTAAGAAAATGATAGATATAGACCCAGCAAAAAGAAACACTGCATCGGTCTTGTCAATACTTTCCATAAATAATGGGATCAGAATTGCCATACTGGATCATATTAGTATCCTAGTACTGCTTAGTGGCTGGAAATAAAGATAAGCTAAGTGACAAATACTTGTTTACCAGCCCAGAACATGGAGATTAGAAAGACTATTTAAGTGATTAAATTAATGTAAAGCAGTTTTGAAGCATTTCAACATACCTATGCTCAAGAAAACAAGTATAAGCCATGTACAAAAGGCCCAGATTTTCTTCACCCTGTTAAATCTATTTTCATAATCAAGTTTTATCTATTTCAAAATGTCAACGTCTGCTTCAGAAAGAACATTCATTGGAACCTTGTGGGGAGGTAAGTGAGTGTTGCTAATTCTGTTTTTTGATGGTGTTTTCTACAGCTGTGATCTTTAAAAGGATTGATCGTTGGTAAAAATTCTCCTACAGTTTACAAATGGAAATGTAGGAACATTTTCCCCATAAAACAAAATCTGAGCATAAAGTAGTTGTTGTGACACATATAGCTGTCATTTACACAGATCTTATGTTTAATATGCCCAAGCAACTTCAATGGATTGTCATGAAATGAAGCTTTAAAAAAATATCCTGTCATAAAAAAACAAAACAAAACAAAACCCCACAGCCAAATTTAGTTAAAGATACAGAAGGGAAAGAACATAAGAACTACTTAGTACTGTATCACTAAGCTTTTGTAATATTCCTTTTTATCTAGTTTTGGAGCGGTGTTTGTCGCTGAACATCGTAGAGACTGAGCCAAAATATCAAAGCATTGTCACATTTTGCACACAACAAGTTGCTAGGCTCTGCCTTGGCTGGTCTCCTTTCCAGTGTCAGGGATGGTATGCCAGGAGGAAAATGGAGCGTCTGTGGTAGCTTTGAGTCTTCAGCAAAATCTGGAATTTTCAAAAATTAGCTGTGTTACACTTTCCATTCTCTCAGGAGGATGGCATGATATCGTCCACTAAGTGAACATAAGCAGTTATTAGTACATGCTTCTGACATCTCCACTATCTAAAGGCACACATCAAATAGTGGAGATTTTCAAACAAAATTTTAAGACTGACTCGTGTAACCAGATTGGACAGAGTTTGGCTCAGAAGCTGTAGCTATGATCATGAGGGAGAGGCAGACATGCTGAGAGAAATTAATAAGAACCTAAATTTTTCAAATTATGAGAAGTGGCCAGTGTTAGGTGGCTTGTTACCCTGGTGGTGTGGGAGTTCCTCTCTCTAATAAGCCACCATGTAATATTCCAGGAGATGAGCCTCCTAGCATTTAGTTTTCCAACAGGGGTGTTGTCATCTGGATGATGGCCATTGCGTAGTGGAATTCAGAATGGAGTCAGTAGTGAACCCAGATGGAAAGAGATGTTGGGAGATTACATGCTCTGGAGCCAGGTTGTTCCCAAGTGAATGCTGTAGGAAAATGATGTAGATTAGTGAGGGTGAGTGCCGGTGATCTGGCAAGGCTGTGGAACATGGCCTATTTGGCAGAGCACCATTGGAGGGAATAGTTGACCTGGAGGAACAAGCACCAGCCTTCCAGTATTTTTCTCTCCCAAAGAGATCTGAAGTCACCTGACAATAGAGGACATATTGGGGGACTAGCTCATCTTCCCAGAGATCTGCTCTACTACAGATGTGCCTGTGTGTAATATGAGGAAGGACTAAGGAGATGGCCATACATTTGCCTAGCACATACTTTCCATGTACTTGCTGGAAAGTATAATGGATTGGCTTTACTGGACCTACATAGGTCATATGTATTGATTATATGGGTTACACTGATTGAGGGGTGTGTGTCTTCGTATTATCAAGTTCACATATCCTTCATGTTTGTGATGGAAGATCTACTAAAAGAGATGTAGCTTTACTAAAGATAAGTGGTTTTTAACTAAATTCTCAACTTACTCAAATGCTACTATATCTGAAACCCAATCAATGAGAGAAAATTGCAGCCAAATGGAAGTGAAATAATTTATTCTTGTGTGCCTGCATGAACTGTAGCCAAAATGGAACTGTCAGGATACTATTATTTGGCAAGTCTTTGTTTCTTCACTTGTTCAGGGTTGTAAATGCAAGTCTTCAAATGAGTTTGTAGGTATAACAACAATCATCTTTGGAGAGCCTAGTTCCTCAAGTCCCATAGTGACACCCATGAACTTCTTTAATTTGCTCCTAGAGAGTTTGTTTCATATGTTTCATGCATGTAAGAGCCAGACACATTATGAGTTCATTGGGCTAGTTGCTTCTGAGCTTTGAAAATTCGGATTATAAGTTGATTTAACAAATACATCAGGACATGTTTAATGTAAAGATGTACAGTTCAGTAAATTATGCTTTGATGTAAATATTGAAATGTATGGAATATTTTGATATTTCAAATGTATCTGAATATGGGAACCAATACTGCTTATTCTGTACTGTATAAGTGAACATGCACTCCCAGGTAGAGTCATTTTGGTGACAGCTCCAGGATCTTAGGAGATATCTCAGTAACTTCTAAAGCCCTTGTTTTTTTTCCTTGGGGTGCTGCCTAATCAATTCAGAATGCTTTGAGAGATATCAATTAATTATGTCAGAAGAAACACAGTTTGCAAGTAGAGCTGATCAAAAATTGGAATTTTGTCCCACAGGAAATCCTGATAAGTTTGAAGTTGGGATGAAAAGTCAAGATATTGAATTTTTTTTCTCTTAGCACAATAAGTTTTGAATTTAATGTTTAAATATTGTCAAAATTAAATGTTTAAATATTGCCAAATTGACGTGTTTCATTTCTGTTTGTCAAACTGAATCAAAAGTTTAGTTTTGGATCAGGTCAACATTAATGTGCATTGGCCTGAGTTATTACAGGGTCTTTTGGGAGTTGTAGTTTGAGTGCCTCATGCCCCCATTCTCTTCTATGAGGAGACTACATAGTCCAGCTGGAAATATTTCCCATGAGCCACTGTGGTCATGGAATTTCTATGATGCACCATGGCAGATGAGGCAGAGAGGAGACTGGGGTATCATGGGAGATGTGGTCTGGCTAGGGAGCCCAGCCGAAAGGATAGAATGGGATAATGAGGTACCTGAATTACAACTCCCATGATGCTGTTTGCTCTAGTGGATTTGGGTCTAGACTTGGCATTTGGAGACGTAGGTTCTAATTCCAGCTCTGACACAGAGTTGCTGTGTGAACTTTTGCACATCAGTTTCACCTGCCCATGCCTTAATTTATCCATCAGTAAAATAGCGATAATGATACACTGTCCTTTGTAAACAGCTTTGAAACCTATGGATGATAACTTATTTTTATCATCATAGGATGAAATAATAATAGTAGTTTGGAAAAAAGGTAGAATAAATTTAGCAAGACAGAAAGAAGAGAGTAGAGAAATCAACTAATTCTAACATGTGAAAAAAGAGCCCCAGACATTTGAAATAGTCACCATAGCTTTAAAGTCAAATAGCTGTCAACTTGAACTTTAATTAGAAGCAACCGGGGACAGTTGGTAACATGAAAGTATATTTTTGTACCAGTCACCAGTGAAGTAATGTTACAGCAATGTTCTACCAATCATCACTCTGAACCACCTGAAGCCTATGATTAGAAAAGTCTGGCAGACCAACAGAAAGCCAGTTAAAACTTGCAAATGCAGTTAGAACTTGAAAGATGCAGAGTGGTGGCTTGGGTTATCTTCCACTCACAGCAATCTGTCTGGGTGCATCCTTATCCAAATTGCCCCATAAAAAACACATTTTAAACTAAACAGATAAGCTGCAGGAAATCCAAACCCTTTAATGTAGATCTGAGAAAAAAATGGGGTGAATAGTAAGTTTGCTGAAAAATGCCTGTTTGGGGTGCCAAAACTATTTGTGAATTTATGTCAAATCTGGCAAATAGTTTAGGCCAAACAAAACAAAATACCCTGAAAAACACAAGCTGTGAAATCTCAAAATGGCCACGGAACACTGCCTGCACCCAAATAAAAAAAAAACACCTTGTTTTTTCACTCAGCTCTACTCCAATGTACCAGCTCCATGCTTCCTTCTTGTGACATCCTCAATGGAGTGGGCATTCCCAGGAGAAGAGGACATATTGGAGCCTCCATATGGGATGGTGTTTCCCAACTGCTCAAACAGCTTTTGGGGGCTTTGGGCAGCTTGACAGAATTTGGAGTAGCCTTCAGACTGGTCTAATTTATGCAGGGCTCTTCGCTGGTCCCAAGACCAAGGTAACAGAAGTGTGGCTTGAAATTATTCTTGTTCCATGTTGTAGGATGAGCAGAGAACAGAGAAACCAAGAAAAAACATATTAGGGTTGTGAAAAAACCACGCTCCTGTCAGACATAGCTATGCTGACCTAAACTCCAGTATGGTGTGGATGGAAGAATGCTCCTGTTGATGTAATGAATGTTGTTCATGGAGGTGGTGTTCCTACACTGACAGAAAGGCCCTCTACTGTTGGTGTAGGCTGCATATAAACTATGGGGTTATGCCAGCAGGGCTATGTCAACATAGCTATGCCAGTATAGACTCTATAGTGTAGACATACCCTGAGTGAATCCCATCTCCACAAGCTTGTTGTAGAAAAGGGTTTGAGTGGATTAAAGGCCATACCAAGTCCATCCAGATTTTATTTCAAATGACACCAGTACAATAGATTCTGCTTTTACCAAGAGAAACATGCCTAAGGACTGCTCTACACGGAAACATTACACTGGCATAGCTACGTCTGAGGGGCATAACAAATCCACATCCCTGAGGGATGTAGTTAAGTTGACCTAACCCCCAGTGTAGGTAGTGGTAGGTCAAAGGAAGACTTCTTCCGTCAATCTACCTACCCCATCTCAGGGAGGTGGATTACCCATGCCAATCGGAAAACCCCTCGTTGATATAGGTAGCGTCTACACTGAAGCACTAGCGTCACAGCTGCAGTGGCTGTCTGATTGCATCACTCACTGCGACACTGAGGCAGGGCTGTAACTTGAAGTCACGTCAAGGCTCATTCCTTCAGATCAGAGCACCTTCAGCTTCCAGCCTGAAATTTGTCTCTCCAGGAGGTTTACAGAGTAACTAGTTGAGAATCGAGGTTCAACATAGGAGTATAAAAAAACCACAAAAAACCAAAAAACCACCCTTGTTTCCTAACTCTGGATGACTAGATTTTCCATCCCTAGTGATTTATTTTGATTGGGATGTCACTTTGAGTTGGCCACTTATGTCATGTATCAGGGGTATCTTGGTCTTCTTTTTAAACTTTGTTTATGAGGTACTTTAGGCGTCCGTAAACTGTATTAGCTTTGTTTTTCCCCACTAAGGTATGTTGTCTTTTCTTTATTGTTTCTACTTGTTGAAAGTATCTGGTTACATTTTATTTTAAGAACATCCCTTCATCTTGAGTTCCCAGAACTGGAAAAATGTATCTTTGGTTCTAATTTGGTAATAATTTTGTTCTAAAAATATAGGGCTTGTGTACACTTAAAATGCTACAACAGTGCAACTGTGCTGTTGCAGTGGCACTGCTGTTGTGCTTGAGTGTAGACATTACCTACACTGACAGAAGGGATTCTCCCATTGGTGTAGGAAATCCACCTCCCGGAGAGCTGGTACCTAGGTCAATAGAAGAATTCTTCCATTGCCTTTGTACTGACTACACTGGGACTTAGGCAAGCTTAACTACACTGCTCAGGAGTGTGGATTTTTCACACCCACGACCAACATAGTTAAACCGACCTAATTTTCTAGCATAGATCAGATCATAGTGTGTCTCGGGTATGTCTACATTAGAGGGGCACAGCTGCAATGCCACAGCATAGATGCTTCCTACATTGACTGAAGGGGTTTTCCCATTGATATAGTTAATCCATCTCTCCAAGAGGAGATAGCTAGGTTGATGGAGAATCCTTCCATTGACCAAGCCCCATCTAAACCATGAGTTAGATCAACTTAATTATGATGTTCAGAGCACAAAATTTTTCACAGCCCTGAGTGATGTAGCTAGGTTGACCTAAGTTTTAGGTGTAGATCAGCCACAGTGGATCATAACTCTTACAAGCATCTCTCCAAGACACTTGAAGCGTTCTTTTGGTTTTAAATTGGCTTTTCATTTAGGAGTTATCATCTCCCAGTCTTAAATGGATCTGGGTTTCTAATACATTATGTGTAAGGGGGTGTAGTGGGGTCGCGAGGAGAAGCAGTGGGAAGCCTCAGGCACCAGGGGAGACTGTGTAAGATACCCACCCGGTGAGATGACCTAACTGATTCAGCAACAAAGAGGCATATATGCAGATAAGTAATTAAGGTGATCTATTTTGTATGGGAAACACTTGAATATTCAACCAAAGATTTGGACAATGAGAACTAGAGCTGGTAGAAATCCTGAACTTAATTTTTGTTGGGAACTTTTTTTTTTGGTGAAAAACACCCCCATTTTTCATCCAACAGCATCATACATTTACATTATTTTCCTGAATGATTCAAAGATAGATTTATAACTATCATTTTGGCCCTATTAATCCCCAACTATACTTTTCTTCATTTCCCTCATGTTGTAATTTTTGTTAAATCCTAACATCTTTAAAAACCCACTACTTATTGTTTCCTTTTTCTGCACTTATAGTTATCTCCTCAGGGAGCAGAGTTTCTACCCTTGAATAGTAGGTCTTAGTTAATCCTAATAATAATAGTAATACTTATAAGAGCAGCGTGTATAGTAATTGCTGTCTTCAAGGCACTAATGTAGCTGACAAATTAGATTTTATAAAGCTTTGTAGCTCACTTATACATATGTTACAATGTCACTGAAGTTGTATTTATGATTGCTGAACAGCAATAACATTCTCTAGGACAGGGGTAGCTAATAGCCAGACTGCTGGCCAAATCTGGACTGCTAGATGCTTTTGAGCAGGCTGCAAAATTTTATTTACTTATCATTGTTATTTTTTTCTGGAGTCTGGACCTGGACTATACCTTGACCAAGAAATTTGGAACTTAACAAAAAAATAATTGTTTACACCTGCTCCAGGATATTAGCTCCCTGCTACCGAAGCTTTTTTTAAAAAAAATGGATTAATTAATTTCTACTGCACTAAGGATTAATCAGCAGAAATACAAGTTTCACAAACTTCCAATAAAACAATCAAGGATCTTTAGAAAGTATATGTAAATACACTCTCAAAATGTATGTACTGCATTAGGGCCTGATCCAACATTCAGTAAAGACAATGGAAAGACTCCCATTAGCTTCAATGGGATTTAGATCAGGCCCATAATATATTTACATTAATTTCAGCAGAACTAGCTGAGATCTAGGGTACTTCTACTCCACTAATTAACTGGGTAGGCATACCTGCGCAAGGTCTAATCAGGCTAGCACGGGTAACAATAGCAGTGAAGATAGGACAGGCTTCAGTGTGACCTGGCCACCACAGTACAAGCCCACAAGGGACCCCGGGTACGTGTTGAAGTTAGTCTGTGCTGAAATCCATGCCATTCACATCTTCACTACTATTGTAACTCATGCTAGCTAGATTAAAGCTAGCATAGGTATGCCTAGGTGCTCTACAATTATGCATTAAAGTTATGTTATATCTTAAGTTTGGTCTGCTCAGTAAGCCAAATTTTGTCCTCAGTTAAACCTGTGTAAAACCATGGAACTGAACAGTAACTATACAGAATTTGGCTCAGTCACGTCACTCATTATTTATACTTTGTCAGGATTTCCCCCTCTAGCCTCCTAGAGATTTCGAAGGCTTCTAATATATCGACTGATTTTTGTAGGAAACTGACTGTAGTGTGCATATTGATTGTGAAAACAGTATGAAATGGAAATATCCTGTAAAAGTTCAATAGCTACTACTGATCAAGCCCACTTGGCTTCACAGCTCCATGTGAAAGCTGTATTGTGCACAATTGAGAGCTATTTTAGCTCAAATAAATTAGTTAAATGAGACAAATATATTTTCATGATCTCATCTGATGTTTCTTCCTCTTTATATTTTAGTTTAATTTTTGCATATGTAAAATGAAGCTTTGCAAGAGACTTGCAGAGTAATGAATGTCAGAGGAGAGTTCTATTATTTATACAGAGCTCTCATGTTTTCTAGAACAATTTCCAGGGTTGTTAGAGGATCTAAGACAAGAATACAAATTAGAGGGATAATACTGTTTAACAATGTCCAGTTAAGGGCCAAATTCTATCTGGCAATGCACATTCATGCATGCCAAAAAACTCCAAAACCCATACAGAGCAAAGGAATTTATGCCATAAATTTGACACCCCTTTTTTGCCCCCTTCAGAAAGCTGTGCATTTTAGGTAGTCTGATGTCGCAGAGAAATTCAGTGGGATATGGCCAAAGAGAAATGGGAGTGGTTTGCATATACATGTCCTCATATATTACTTTCTGATCCTCGCAGTTGCCCCTTAGCAAAGTTCTCTACACACAAATTATTCCTACTTTTAGTGGGAAGAGAAGGCCAGATTGATGCACCCTTTGAGGGGCCAGAAACAAAGGAAGGGCTCAAGTAGCCTCTCCACAACCTCCCCTTTTACAGGGGCTGGCCACAACTGCAGTCATTGTGTTCACCTGAGCAGAGCATGTGCTATACTTCTTTAAAGGGCATAACAGTGCACTCCCGCTGTGTGCTTGAGAACTCCAGAAGAAATGTGTCTCACTGAATTCTTGTTGAAGCAGTCCAGTGCTCCATCTAGTGCCTTAAGGATCTGATCCAGCTCCTATTGAAGTTTACTGCTTGCAGTGCAGAAGGACTTGGCCAGAAAAGCACATCTGAGCCCAGAAACAGGAAAGGAATACTGAGGCATATTTAATGATGATCTTGCAAGGACTATTACAATGTCCCTTTTTGGTGGTCGCGCTTTGGTGGGATGGGGTGGTTAAAATTTGGCCCTATATGAATAAATGAGGGGGAGGAATATTTCAAATCCTAGTTATTGAAAATGTTCAAAAAAGTTTTTGCCACATCTTTGCACACAGCCCCCGCCCCCATTACTTGAATTTAATGCTATACTGGAGGAAGCATTAGAAAAATAGAGGGAGCAATTTTGCACTGACAGCTGGGATGATTAGATGACCTAATTTTTTCTAAAATATGAGATTTAAGTTATTTTATCTGCTTCCACTAGAACAGTGTGTGTCCCAGAGTTATACTATATCTTTACATATACCCACTCTCACTAAACTATCCAATACCAGCAAGGCATTTAGCCATACATGACTATTTTTCTGACTAAATCCTATGCAAGTCTTTGGAAATGTAGGAATTCATGTGTCAATAATAATCAAGTATTGTGGGTTGGGTGAGACACCATCAAAGCTGGTGGGTATAACTGCTGCCCTTCATTTAAGATAGATGTGGGAAATAGTTAAGCTCCTTTCTAGTAGCCCCCACCCAAAATGAAGGCATATGCATGCCCACCTAGGAATTAAAACTAAGTGGGTGAAGGGCTTCACCGGTGTGAGAGAGTCGAGACAAGGAGAGGAAGCAAATAGAAAGACTGAGAAGGAAGCTTCAGCCAACTTGGACAAGCACAGTGTGGTGCTTACTAAAAGTGCCCTGATCTGTGAGCAAAGAAGCTGTCCTTCTGTTGTTTGGTTACTCCCGTGTTCATGAAAATAAGACTGTAAATAAACAAGATTGCCCCAAAGATTCCTGAGTCCATAATCAATTTCTCCTCCAAACTTAAAGCATCTTGCGGTTGTTTCAAGATATCTAGTAAGATATCTGGATAGCAATAATCATTGCTAATATAGAAAAAATATGGCCTGGTACTCCTCTCATTTACAACAATTCAATGGAAGTCAATGGATTTACTCTTAATTTATACTGATGCAAATGAGAAAAAAAAAGAGAGAGTCAGGCAGAATATCTGGCAAAAAATAAATAAAGGAGGAGAGTTCTGTAACACAGTTCAGGTTGTAAGAGTTTCCTTTCTCTTATTTTTTTTGTCTCCCTCTGAAGTGATCGAAAGCAAGAATACTGAGAATCATGTAGACCTGATCAGATTCATTCATGCTACGGGTAGATATTTTTGTGCACGCGTTTCATGATAAAAGGCATCACTCTATTAAAGTAATAGCTGCATTTATAGCAAATAAAATAAACTTTCTTCTACAGGTTGACTATGAGTGCAAGCTGTGTGAATTCACTGCTTTAGGTGATTATAGGGCCAAACACTATGGATGAATAATCCTGGGACTACTAATAGGTTTATGTGGATTTACCCTGAAATTAGGGTAACCAAGCTTCAGATTTCAGGGCGTAAGACTATCATTGCAGTGGGTAGGAAGGAATTTCTCTCCCTGGTACACACTGTAATGTTAGCGAGGCACATAACTTTTTTCCTCCCTTTCTTTTCCTCCCTTCACCCCCTTCCTTCCAGTCACAGCTTCTGGGAGAATTATTGAAAGATATTAGATTTGATGGAGCAAGAGTTCAATCTGACATGGTAATTTTTAAAATACGTTCAGCTTTGCCATGAAACCTAGACATTGTCAAGCTCTGTTCAAGGGATATTATAATACACTTTCACCTTAGGAAGATGAAACAGAGCTCTACCTTTTATTCCCACATATTCCATATAATAATGTTTAAAACAAATTGGACTTTTGCTTCAAATTCACACTATGCTGCACAGTGACTCCAAAATAATAGCATTATTTACTCAGTTGTTAATCATGACTGCACTTCTTCTATCCAGAGCCAACACAGATACATTAGAAAAGGCACACAGAAGAGAAGCCATCTTGAGTCAAGTATAAGTTAATAATTCTAACACATATACCACTGAAAAGTGAATCAATCAGTTGAGAAGCTTTGCTCCTAAGACCTGTTTGACAGAAATATTGCTTAATGTGAAGCATGCAGACAGTAATGGGGTCACATTCTAGACATTCCCAAATGCAAACACGTAAAAGTAGCTCATTGTGACATTTCTCTCCCCCATCCCCTGAAGATTATGAGCAGTGTGAAATATTAACCTTCAGCTCACTTCCAGGACCACTCAAGGAGCTTAGAGTGTGAGACTCTTTAATGATCACCAGGGGACATGGGAACATGCACGGATCATTTGAGTTCAGCAGAAGATGACAAAGGCTAGATGCACCAGCAAATTAGTTCAAATGCATAACACTTCCCCCTGTGAATCTCAGAGAGATTGCAATGCCTGTCATCTTCTGCTCCCTGTCACACTGTAGGCCTGATGGAATATGTAATGGTATCTAGTGTCACAGATTTGATCAGTTTCCTTCATTATGCCATGCATTGACAATTTTGTTTTTAATACCATATGTCAGGGTGTCATTCTGAAAACATGGAATACATAATAGAAACATCCATAAATTATGCATCATTTTGAGTCACATAATCAGCCACAATGCAAGTGATAAGTTGGGAACACTCTGGGTAATTGGATAGGAGAACGGTGATTCTCCATTTGTTTACTAATGGCTTTGTTATGATGCTTCTTGTGTTGAAGGACACTTACCTCTTGAGCATCTCCTGTAGATTGGCAACCTCACTAGGCAGGTCTTCAGTGGTTCAGACCTCCAGCCAAGTCACCTAGTCAAAATGGATGAACTACTTTCAGGGTAACAAAGAGTTCAACTGTCAGTCCTTATCAGGGTCTTTAGCCCCATCTCTGGGCCCTATTTGATTCAGCTGTTCATATGGGCTTCCCCTTCTCATGGTTTAGGCCACTTTATCAGTGGCTGGTTGGGGAACCCCAATCTCCCACTACTCCAGGTTCCAACCCAGAGACTCTATAAAAGGCAGCCATGTACTACTTCCTTTAATTCCTTCAATTAGTTGCTGAGCCTCTTCTCAGCTTGTCCCTTTCCCTCCAGTCATTATCTTAGGGCTAGCGTTTTCAGGTCCTCTCATCCCCAGGTTTAGCAAATGCAGCCTGTCCAGCACCCTTTGGCTAAAAAGGACAATCCTTCCTTGCCCCTCTATCCCCAGCCAGGAACTGACATGTTCAGGCCCTGTAGCAACTTTTAGCAGAGCCTGCTGGGCTCTGATTGGCTGTTTCTATGACTCTCTAGGCAGGCCTGGAGGACCCACCTTTGGTACTCCTTCCCGTGGGGAGTGTAGCAGGACCACAGGACCTCCAGCAAGGGGCCAAAGGGCAATGCACACCCCATCACACTCCTCCATTTGCCTTATGAGCTTCCTTGTAGAGTTCTATTAGCTAGAACCAATTCTAATACCCAATACATAGGGAGAGCCACTTTTACAAAGTACAGGTTTCAGAGTAGCAGCCGTGTTAGTCTGTATTCGCAAAAAGAAAAGGAGGACTTGTGGCACCTTAGAGACTAACCAATTTATTTGAGCATGAGCTTTCGTGAGCTACAGCTCACGATGAAGTGAGCTGTAGCTCATGCAAGCTCATGCTCAAATAAATTGGTTAGTCTCTAAGGTGCCACAAGTCCTCCTTTTCTTTTTACAAAGTAAATCTCTTACCTCCTTATATCTTCCTGAATTTTAGAGAGACAAAAAAGGAATTTCATCTATTTAACAAGTATTTCTTAAGGAGTGTGCTACAATAGAGAATGGAAATAAGTGTCAGCACTTAGATTCTTTTCCCTGCTCTGCACCGGTTGGTTGTGTTTTCTTGAGCAAGTCACTGAAGTGCTGTCTGCCTCACTTTATCCACCTGCCAAATGTTTATGTATTTTCCTGAACTCCTCGTGTTGCATTATTCCTCTCAGTCTGAGCCAGCTCTTGAAAATTGTCTGCACTACACCAGGTTTTTTGACATGCTACTTCTATTCTACCTGACATAAGATTGCAGAAGGGAGCCCATGGTCAGAGTCCACGAAGTGTGGCCTGATTTGAAAAAGGTGCTGAGTACTCACAACTCTAACTGACCTTGGTGGGAACTAGTAGTGCTCAACACTTCTGAAAATCAGATTTAGGTAGCTACATTTAGCTCCTGTTTTGACACATTTGGCCAGTAACAATGGTCTTGGTCAGAATCAAAGGAAAATTCTCTCTGCTGATGAAAAAAAGCTGCAAGACCAACAAGTACAGCTTTTATCATCACTGCAGAGGCTACCATTTCTCATGTGGGACCTTGAGCTATTAAAGCTGCTTGACATTTTTTGTATGAAAAGCTTTTTTGTGTGTTCAAAAAATTTTAATTTAAAATATGTAGTTTTTGCAAAAGTTGACATTGTAGACAGCTTCCCTTTCCACAGGTGTCTGTCAATATTTTAATTGACATTTTGGCAAACACAAAAATATTGACAAATATTTAGTTATAAATAAAAACACATGGTTTTCAGTAAACAACACATTTCTGTAAGGGTTTCAAAAGAATTTTGATACAAGTTGATAAAATTTCCATTAAAAAGTTAGTTGAAATATCACTAAACATGGAAATGGGTCCATTTCAAACCCTTTAGTTTTAAGATGGAGCTTGATGAGTTTAGGAACGGGATTACGAGACGTTGCCTGCAATAGCTGGGGATGGGCCTTGGTGATCCAGGATATCCCTTCCAGTCCTCTGTTCCTAATGGTGATATCCTGGTTTTTCTGTGAAATAGAAACAACTTCAAAATTTTAAATTTTGTTGTGAAAACCAGCCATAATGCTGAAATGCTGCTCCTGAGCCTGTCCTGATTAGAACATTGCCATTCTTTTCTTTAAGCGTACTCTTTGCTCATTTTGAAAGTTGAGAAAGAGAACTCAGCTCCCAGGGAAGTCATGTATCATTGATTGCAATGACAGAAGGCTTAGGCCAACTCTTGAATGCTTTTCAGAAACTTCTCCTTGATTTTTACATGCCCTGCTTCCGCCAAATAACCCCCCACTCTAATTCAACAAACCCTACAGCTTTTTTGAATGCACCTTCCATTTTGAAGTGTGGACTCTTGCTGTGATCCTATCATGTGTTGGTTGTGGGGAGGAAAAAAAAGGACTAATGATTTTCAAGTAGCCAAAAAGCAGAGGTTAGCTTTGTTAGCTTATGCCTATGGGACTGGACCCCCGTGTGCAAACTTTGAGGCAGTTGCAGTAGAAAGACATATTTTAGCATGTATTTATTACAAACATTAAGTTACCTCTTGGCTGCTATCCAGAATGTGAACATTCTTTAGCGCTGGGGCTTAGGATGCAATTTAAAATGTGTTAGCTCTAATGCTGGGAATTTGGGACTCCCAATGCCAAAGGCCTAAAAGGAACATTGTTTGTGATCTCATTAGCCCTCTTGCTGAACTCCGGGAATAACTTCATTGAATTTCCCACCAGTATCTTTTTATTTAATAGAGTTGAGAAAAAAAACCGGTGGCAGGCATTACATATCAGTCATATACTTAATTATGGCTCTGCTGGATCATATTTATGCATATAGCTATGAAACTGTTCTGACTGTTTCCTGATACTGCACCTTTGAGTCTCTCAGGACACGGCCATCTGCAGAAACCAGCAGCCGTTTTCTGTTAAGTTCAGTTCTAACTGTTAAAGAGGGGAGCCACAGATGCACAGTGCTCCCAGGCAGACTTGACTTTAGCGATTCCTTGTAAGGCAGGCGGCCGTGGACTATTCTTGGATCTTGGAGAGTTGTGCCCCAGAAGTGAAGAGTTTCACACAGCTCCATCCAACAGCTCTGAAAAGATACAGTGGACAGTTCAGTGCATCAAATATATCAGAGGAGAAAAAGCAGCTTTGAAAAATGCTCAGAAAAAGATGACGTTATATAACTGCTGCCTTAAGGCAGTAGTAATTCAACAGTAACTTATTTACAGATGCTATACACATTGTGTTAGCACCTGCTTAGTGAGCTGGTGTACAGGATATAGTTCTGAACATACCGCTGCAATATCCTTTATGCAGGCTCCTAAGAATAGAGGAACGGAAAGAAATAATTCATAGAAAGTTCTTAGCCTTTTACAGTGATTTAGGACTTGATACAAGGCTCTCACTAGAACAGATGCACCATCCTGTGCTGTGATCCATTACTGCTCACAGCTTCCATTGCATTACATTAAATAGGAACTGCAGGAATTCTGCAGTTTGTGTTGAAGGCTAAGGAGCCTGCCCTGAGCATAGTGCTGTGTCCTGCTCATAGTTACTAGTTGGACATAGTGCCTTTAATCCCCAGTCCTTTGATTTAATTTGGTTATATCATTTCTTTGATTTTACACAATTTTGTCCTTAATAAAAAGAGTTTCCAGTTTAAAAAAAGGGAAAAGTATTCCAATGTTAGACTAGCTCGTTCTTATATTCTTAAGGGTTATAGAGCATGGGATCAGAAGTTAAAGCTTTAAATTAGGGACTCAGTTGATCACAAATAAGTTATACTTGGAATGATGAAATGTTGTAACTTAATCTTTGGGTCAAATCACCTCTTTTCTCCTCAGGCCATTCCACAGGTTGATGTTTACTCCCTCATATAAATCTAATATGACTTGACAGACTATATTGCATAGTTTAGACAAGCAACTCACATATCAGGGATGTATGCATATTGCAACATGTTGCAGAATGTAGACACCTTATTTCAGAGTCTCAATTCATTATAAGGCTTGGCACTAGGAAAAATTGTATGTACAATACAGGTAGACATATACCTCAAGGGCACAGTGTCAGTTAAATATGATCATCATTTTTTACATAGTAATCTCCTTTGTAAAGCACTTTGAGATCTTCTGTTGAAAGTTGTTTTATAAAAGAGAGTTAGATAGTATTAATATTATTATTGTTTAAGCTGTGAACACCACAAAAGCTTAAGCGTATTTAGGAAAAATGGTGTTGAGGAATTCACCACCTACACAGTAGTACATGAACAAGCTAGTTCAGTTTTTGCTTTTCCCAGATGTGGTTCACCTAGTAATAAATCCTGTCTTTCCCTGAGTGGCAAGGGAACTGAATGGGGTGGAACCACTTTCTGCTGGGTGAGGGGCAAGAGCTATGGAATTGATGGTGGAAGTCTGCAACCCCTCCTCAAGACAAAGCATAGCATCATGGGTAGTGGGTGGGTCTGGTGGTGCTCGGAATACATGACCATTCCTAGTATGAGTGTTGGGGGGCCAAGTGGAGGCTCCTGAACAGACAGTGGAATGGCTACACTGCTGTTCCACAGCCTGAGGAAGGAGAGATTTCCAACCCCTGCAAATCTGCGTTGTGCACAGCATGGTTACTCAGGCTGTATCCTGAGAACTGGATCCAACCTGTAATGGTTATCACTCACAGTAGGCATCCCATTCTGGTGAGGATAAAGGAATAAGACACAGAATTTTGGCATTCGGATCATATGTTCAGTTTAAAAAAGAAAAACAATCCTCGTCCGGTGCACAGGTTTGCTGGTGTGTGCATGATAAGCCTGGGAAAGGATCAGGAGGAGTGTTTTCTGTTTCCTATCATAAAAGATCAACTTCAGGTTTGATATCTGTTTTCAAAGCAGTGACTGAAGAAGTCTGGCCTCTCATTTTCACTTTGGTTTGAAATCCTGGTTAGAGTCCCAAGCTGGGGTACAGAAAGTGCAAAATTAGATATCAGGTCACAGCACTCTTTGCTGTATTGTGAATGCAGGAAAAAGCACAGGCCTGGAAGCTCTGAATTCCTGAGGTTTAATGCTAGCTCAGCCACTCACTGTGTAGTCTTGAGCTTACCACTTAACATTTATAGGCCAAGTTTTTTGCTATGGTTGTGGCTGCTCCCAACTGGTTTGGTCCCCTAATGCAAGTTACTGCAGCCATGACTCTGCTCTAACTTGTGCCTGGTGCTTATGTCTCTAAGAGGCCCCTATGACATTGGGACAAAGGAATACTCCTGGTATGTTTATTTTCCTCAGGCTATCCCCTCTGAGCCATCTGCAGGGACAGGAATTGTAGAGAAGCTATAACAGTTACCCAAGGATTTTCCTATGTAGGGAGAATTCTCCAGTGGATTGGGTAAGTTTTAGGGTACCTTTGCACAAGCAGAGTGACACAAAATTGCCCTACCACAGCCCAGGATCTAGCAATGTGTGTCCATGTTTTTTTGATCTTCTCTAGCTATATTTAATACTTGCATCACAATTGTCACTGCTAGTTTGATCATCAATATCTGAGTGCATAATCTAGAGATCATAGCACTGACCTTATTGGAGTACACTGAGGATTTAATAATTCATGTCTGCACAACACTCTGAACATAAAATGTGCTAGACAAATACTAAGTATCATTATTACTGTAGGAAATACCTTTTTTTGAGTCATGCCAATTTCCCCTACCCATTTCTTGCATTTATTCTTTCATTCAGCATACTCTTTTGCTCCATTTTTTCTAAAAATGAGGAAAATGTGCCAGATCCACAACTGGTGAAAACTGGCACAGCACCTTTAAAGTCTATTTACAACAGTTGAAGATCTGGCCCATTGACAGGCCTAATGCTGACTAAAACCATATGAGTAAAAAAACCTAACACTTGCGGAAATGGGTCCGCATACTGCAACACATTTTCATCTTACAACATATTTTTTTTAGCTGAACAGTACTGTAGCTTACATGGCATAAATACTTTCTTTCAGAGAAGACATTTAGATCTCAGAGGTAGCACAAATACATACAACTTGACAGTTCCTGTGATACAGTAACTTAGTACCTTTTTTTTATTGAACAGCAGAATAAACAGTCACTTGTGACCTACTCAGATTGCTTGCACGTAGTTTAAAATGGCTCAAGGTTGCAGAGCTGTATGCAGCTCCTTTACCTCTAGCTTTCTGAGTGGCTGCAAAAGAACACAAAGGTTTGAGATCATGTACAAACTCAGTCTAGGACCCTCTTTACAATCCACTTCTCCCTGGAGCCATAAACTCCACAGAAAAAGATGTGTCTTCCAGTGGTTTGCACCAGAGAGGGAGCTGACTGCCTCCATTCACAGAGAGCCACTGCAGCAAGCTACAATTTAGCTGGGTTGGAACCTGCCCCTTTGGCTGTGTTGAGTTTTTGTCATGTGTTGAGTTTTGTCTCTCATGTGGCCATTGGCCATACAGATGCCTACACAAGGCTACCAGGAACCTCTGGAGGGTAGGGGAGGAGAGGACTTGTCTGCTAGGTAAGACTCAGGGTGCATGAGCATCCATTGAAGTTTTACAGGATTTTTACAAGAGTGAACCTAAAATGCCTATCAACCAGAGCTTTTTAATTTTTAGATTTTAAGCTGTGCAAAGAAGTGGTGGGCAGGAAGCAATAGGATAATGAGCACACAAGAGTACAATTTGGCCCCTTCCCACAATGTATTTATTTTAGATAAAAAGTCTAGAAACTAATATCCATTGCCACCTGTAAGAACAACTGGCCATATTGTTCAGTCCTGACTGATAAAACTACCTGTGATTTCTGTGGAAGTTTTGCTTGAGTAAAGACAGAGGAGCTTGGCTCAGAATTTCCAACTAATACACATGAGTACCTTTTACCAGAGTGTAGATCAAATCTATCCCTGGTGTAACTTTATGGACTGCAGCAGAATTACGCAAGAAATTTAATGGTCTTCAGTGATATGAGTAAAAAAAATTTAGGCCTTGTCTAAATTAGAGCTTTAGTTGTGGTTGACATCAATAGTTCTCTCTACCTTGACTCTAACTCACCTTCTGGGCAAACACAAAATTATCTCATCATATATAGGTTGAAATATTGGTCATTGCAGGTACGTAAGGATTTTGGTATAAAATCTAGGGTTCCAAGTAAAAAAAAAAAAAAGAACCCAGTTTAGATCAATCATAAACACATACTCCAGTGTTATGATGAGTGATATTCCCCACTCGCTCCAGACATTGGAATCCACTTGCAGGGTTTTTAGGTATAGTTAAGTGTGCTTGGGCAAATTACTGTATTTAATAACAAAACAATTTAAAAACAAGAGTCAAGAAAGCCCAGCCTCTAAAAGTTTAACCAAGAAAACCAGTTTGAAGAATTTGAAAAAAATGAAGAGCAAAAGGCAGAAGGTAATAAGTATGGGACCAAAGTAGTTAGGCAAAAAATACATCTTTGGGCTAAAAGGATTTGAAGTTTTTTCTTTTCTTTTTTAGAGTGCAATGAGATGGAAAGAGACTGCCTTTAAGTGGGAGCAAGCACTGCTCCCTCAAATCCACCACATCCAAGCCTGGATTTTCTACCTATTTATGACAGGTTTCAGAGTAGCAGCCGTGTTAGTCTGTATTCACAAAAAGAAAAGGAGTACTTGTGGCACCTTAGAGACTAACCAATTTATTTGAGCATAAGCTTTCGTGAGCTACAGCTCACTTGGACTTCTTAGACAGTAGGTTGTTCCTGAGAATAAGAGGATGCTAAGTTGGTCTGAAACAGTGCCACAAAGGAACTTTAAAAGGACTTTATAAGAGAAATAGTTCTGCAAAAAGAGACCACACTGTAAGAAGATACCACTGCATCTGGAAATGGCCAAATTGCTAATTGCTAATGATGATTTATTCCAGGTGAAGATTTACCCCTCGGTCCAATAAAAGTCAGAACCCATATTGAGTTTTCCCTGTTGCTCAGGATTTTTTTGTTTCATGATCTGTACCCATACTGGCATAAACAGCAGAATGTGGTTTGAGACATTCAGTCCCATCCAATTTTAATTTCCAGTGTGGCAACATCATTGTTATTGAATGTTTATATTGGAGTAGCACCTAATGGCCACATCCAAGCTAGGCCCCATTGTGCTGGACTCTTTATAAACTTATAATAAATGAAAAAACACTGAGGAGTCCTTGTGGCACCTTAGAGACTAACACATTTATTTGGGCATAAGCTTTCATGAGCTAAAACCCACTTCATCAGATGCGTGGAGTGGAAAATACAGTAGGCAGGTATAAATACACAGCACATGAAAAGATGGGAGTTGCCTTACCAAGTGGGGGGTCAGTGCTAATGAGCCAATTAAATTAAGGTGGAAGTGGCCTATTCTCAACAGTTGACAAGAAGGGGTGTCCCTGGTAGTCCCTGGCCCATATTGCTTACAGTCTGAGAGACAAACCATAATAGGTGAATAAAAGAACATAACATAAGAACGTAAGAATGGCCATACTGGGTCAGACCAAAGGTCCATCCAGCCCAGTATCCTGACTACCGACAGTGGCCAATGCCAGGTGCCCCAGAGGGAGTGAACCTCACAGGTAATGATCAAGTGATCTCTCTCCTGCCATCCATCTCCACCCTCTGACAAACAGAGGCTAGGGACACCATTCCTTACCCATCCTGGCTAATAGCCATTAATGGACTTAACCTCCATGAATTTATCCAGTTCTCTTTTAAACCCTGTTATAGTCCTAGCCTTCACAACCTCCTCGGGCCAGGAGTTCCACAGGTTGACTGTGCATTGTGTAAAGAAGAACTTCCTTTTATTTGTTTTAAACCTGCTGCCCATTAATTTCATTCGGTGACCCCTAGTTCTTATATTATAGGAACAAGTAAATAACTTTTCCTTATTCACTTTCTCCACACCACTCATGATTTTATATACCTCTATCATATCCCCCCTTAGTCTCCTCTTTTCCAAGCTGAAAAGTCCTAGCCTCTTTAATCCCTCCTCATATGGGACCCATTCCAAACCCCTAATCATTTTAGTTGCCCTTTTCTGATCCTTTTCTAATGCCAAGTATATCTTTTTTGAGATGAGGGGACCACATCTGTACGCAGTATTCAGGATGTGGGTGTACCATGGAGTTATATAAGGGCAATAAGATATTCTCCATCTTATTCTCTATCCCTTTTTAAATGATTCCGAACATCCTGTTTGCTTTTTTGACTGCCGCTGCACACTGCGTGGACATCTTCAGAGAACTATCCATGATGGCTCCAAGATCTTTTTCCTAATGACTTGTAGCTAAATTTGCCCCCATCATATTGTACATATAGTTGGGGTTATTTTTTCCAATGTGCATTACTTTACATTTATCCACATTAAATTTCATTTGCCATTTTGTTGCCCAATCACTTAGTTTTGTGAGATTTTTTTGAAGTTCTTCACAGTCTGCTTTGGTCTTAACTATCTTGAAAACACATAAGCTGGTGAGTTTGGGAGGGATGGAACAGGATGTTCAAATATTTAGTGGGTTAGAAGTAGAGATTGCAGCTGTCCATTTGCCAAACGATTATCAGGTGTATGCAGTGTTGTAGCTGTACTGGTCCTAGGATATTAGAAAGACACAATGGGTGAGGAAGTGTTCTTTATTGGACCAAGTTTTGTTGGTCAGAGACATGAGTTTACAGATTTATGTAAGCCTGAAAGCTTGTCTCTAACCAACAGAAGTTGGTCCAATAAAAGTTGCTACCTTCCATGCCTTGTCTCTCCATTATCAGTAATTTTTTGTATGTATTATGGAAGAGGTGAGTTTTGAGGAGTGTTTAATTATCACATTTCTGCTTTTGCATTATTACAGTGTGAAACCTTAACATGTTCTGCTAAGTGCCTTTTGGGTGGCATTTTAACTCCAACAATTGAAAGTTAAACCCATAAACCATATGTCATAAATTGCAGGCAAAGCAAATTATGGGTATGTGGCATCACACCTTTTAATGAGATCTCCCAAGGCATAATCATTTCTAGCTTTCTTGGACAACATTTGAGGAATACATATTGTCATTGTGATTAACAGTTTCAATGGAGCTAGGATTTGCCAGCATGAATCTGCAATTTCCCAAAGTGATCTTAAGGTGGCAGGGTTGTAATCTGCTAGAGTTTGAGTCTTAGGGTTGACTCTTTTGCAATCCATAAGCAACAAATGTGTTTAATAATAAAGATAATTTTTTGAAAAGCAGGCTGAGCCTTACAGGAGAAAAATATGAAAGCAAATTAGCCCAAACTAATTAAAAGTGTGCTGGCACTGAAATATTCAGGTCATTAAGAATTTGTGACTACTCTTGAATTATTCAAGGTTAGCAAAGAACTGGATCGTGATTGATCCTCCATAAGCTGGGCTCAGATATCAGTCTGTGTGTGGTCCCAACATTTAGAAGAGTGTATGCATTTTAAAATTTTAGTCACTATTTCACCAGTGCTCAAATATTGTGTCATGATCAAGTCTAAATTTCATTAAAAACATAACTTAATTGAACTTTTATAATACTACTTGCTAAAACAAGTAGTTTTGCTAATGCAAAGAACACATTTTAAATAGGGCAAATGGCTAACAGCTAAGAATTGTTTACAAGACCGTGACTACTGGTGGGGACTGATAAAATAATAAACCAGAGAGCCCAAGGTGCCATCAGAGTCTTGTTCATCAAGGATGATTTGAATGTAGGAGAGTAATACATGGATTTAACTTTAGGGTTTTATACCTCCTCTTTCCTGCCACTGTATTTTGTTCTCTGCCCTTCCACATCCTTTCCCTCTACTTTTTACTGCTTCCCGTTATTTCTGCAAGCCACCCCACCAATTTTATATCAAAATGTTATTAGAATAGCCCAGTCCAAAATGCCACTTGAATGGTTTTAACTTCTACTTTAAAAAAAAAAATCAAGGAGGAACAATAACCCCTGTGAGGTAGATAAGATATGTATTTTTAGATGAAGGAACTGAATCAAGGAAAGATGAAGTGCCATGGCCAAAACAGCAGAATTAGGTAATGTCAAAAATCAGCATATAACTCAGAGTTTATTGGCTCCCTTCCCAGTCTGTTGCTCAGTCCACTAAATAAGATTATAAGGTACATGTACCTGAACTAAATTTTACTACCAAGAATAAGGAGGGGACATAAAAACATTCATTTAAAATTTATAAGAGTTCAAAATTAGTTACAAATTATACAACTGCAATTAAAATGGAATTATTTCCTGTTCTTCATCCTTACAGAAGTGTAACTCTTAAAATATATTACAAATATCTACAACAGTCTGCTACTTTAAAGAAACTATAGGCCAATTCTTCACTGCTATAAATTGGGGTAGCTGTGTTGGCTTACACCAATGGAAAGTCTGGCCCAATAAGTGGTTGAGGATGCATGCATCCGCTAGCATTAAATACTCCGTGATAGAGGCACTATCATATTTTCTGCTTCATCAAATCTTGTGATTGTTTTGCTTAAATTCAGTGACTGCGGAGGATAGGAAACTCTTTACACCATTATGTGATGAACTATGGTAGAGTTATTATTAATTTGTAAGGAAATTTAAAAATCAGAATCCATTGCAAACGCCGTCACATGGTTCAAGCAAAAATGAGAAGCAGAGGAGAATGAACAAAATTATAAACCAGTTAAAAGATAGATTTTATTTTTAAACAAAAAGGTTAATTTTTCACCCCTCTGGGATATCCTGTTTATTTTTAAAGGCAGTATGCAGACTTTATCTTCTTGTTAATTTCACTTTACAATTTTAACACAAGAACACATTGGTTGCATGGAGTTTCTTTTAATTTTTGTTGATCCTGATCCAACTCCTAATGAAATCAGTAGGAGATTTTCCATTGACTTTAACAGGAGCTGGATTAGGCCCATAATTTTTGTGCCTCAGAGTCTTTATCTGCTGCTTTCCCCACAAGGGGCTGTTATTCCAGCCAGGACCACACTCATGCCTCCTTCTAGGAGAACAGCTGTGACATAACTGTTGTGGAGCCTACTACAATGGCCTCATGTACCAAGGCATCCTCTCGTGCCAGATCCAAATGGAATAAAGGGGCTGCAGCAGGCCCCAGGATCAGACCCATCATTCTATATATAGAGCACCAATAAAATGAAGATACATCCGGCATGAGAAGTCTACACAGAAGTCTATCCTGTGGAGGATAAAGAGGAAGAGAGGGAAATTTTGACCAATAGCTCATCCCTGTAGTTACAAAACATGTCAGTGGATCTTTTAATTTACACTCAAAGCAAAGAAGAGCTGATTTTTAAAGGGTAAATAAACCTTAAAAGGGTGAAGGGCTGAGTCAAACCTGCTGAGGTTTGAATTTGTGGTCTGAGACCCCCTAGGTAATTAAAACCTGAACTTAGAGCACTAAGCCTTCTCCTGCTGTACTGAGCTTGCAGGTTCAGAGGAGGAAGTATGAGTTTGTGGACTACTGAACAGTTTGACTTTTTCCAGTGTATAACTATTACAAAAACACATTAAATAATTTTGTGCGGAATCTTATCTGCTGTGATTATTTGCAGCGTTCGGTAACCCATATAGTGTCTCATTTTCAGCAATAGCATGGCTGGTGATTTCATCTACTCTCATGGTTTTGGCCTCTCTCAAAGGACTTTTGCAAGGTACCTCTGTTTACATGCCAATATATTACTTGGCTACTGCATTTCTATGTACAACATTCCTAAGAGCAGCAAAATTGGTCTACATTTACTCCTGACATACTTATAAGAACCTAGAGAGCCATAGAAAAGTTGCAGGACATACTCAAATGAGGGAAATAAGGTACAAGCCCTATTTAAAATGTTTATCATGGGTGCATGTATCACTGTACAATTGCATTGCCAGTAAGCTGCAAAATCTTATGAACACCCGTGCCAGTGTTGCCTGTTTTCATCAAATGAACTCCTGCATCTATATAGCATAAAAGAGAAGAAGAGTCATGTGGCCACATTTCAAGGCTCAACATTCTACTCAAACTGAAATGTACAGATTATTTGACAAAGATAGTATGGAGATTTGTGTTGTCGTTTACCTCAGGAAGTAGTTAAGATTATTTGTCAGTGGTATGTACATGGTACACAAGTGGTAAAGTGCCAATCCTCTCCAGACAGGTACTCCTATCTGTCCAGTTTTTTTGGGTCAACCTATGATTAGAGAGGCAAAATTGGAAGACATATCAACATTCTAAATGTCACCTCTTACATTTCTTGGATTGCATCTGACTTGAAGTTCTCCTATGAATGTAGGTATCTTTCCCTGTTTTTAATTTAATTAGTGATGCCTTCTTGAGATGCTATCAAATATCACAGATGAGGTACAAACATCCAAATTACTTGAGCACAATTGATTGTGTATTTCAATTCTTAGCTTTGGCTTTTTCATGATTATGTAGCTCCACTGGCTTGAAGCAATCAGGCATAGAACTATCAGGACATTGACAGATGAGCTTCATCAGTCCCCTGCTGTGACCACCAACTTTCTGTATATTAATTAGAAAAAAATAGCTTGCTGATTGCCATTTAAATTACAAAAATATATTTGTCTTGTGGTCCTCCATGACATTTTGTTGTGATCTAAGATCACAACTTCTTAAAAGAGGCTTTATTACTATTATATATTTTCCAAAGGGTTAAAAACCAGACATTTTAATCAAAGGAATAATTTTGGGTGATTCCATTGATTGTGTTTTTAACTAATATTAGTGTAAACTAAATTAAAGTAGGTCTCATAGTCTCTTAAAACTGTAATTAAATGTTCTTTACTATATCTGCCAATGTTATGACTAGTCTGCTTGTGTTGTAATTAACCTATCAACCCATATGTACAGAATTTGAGACCAAAAGCACAAGGCTTTGCTACTTCAGCTCAAGAAATAACTCCCTCTAATGTCTGGGCCAAAGCTCAGTCTGGCTCATTAACTCTAGTTCAGATGCTAAAGACTCAGGATTTTGGATCCAGAGGTCCTGGGTCTCAGCCCCACTGACATTTATGGGGGTGTCATCATACTACATACAGAAAGTCAAAATTCCCATAATTCACAGACATTCATATTTTAAAGTTGCCCTGCACAATTTACACAATTCTACACATCTTACATTTGAATGAACTATTTGCTAAAAGTATCCCTTTCATGGCTTTGCTTGAGAGTGCACAGTCAATATTTAGGAAAAATATTGCTAAAACCTGTAACTGGGTTTGCCTATGCAGCCCCCATTTTGGCCTTTCAGGGCACAACTCACTCAGCCACAGGTCTGCACTGGAAGGGCACAGTCTCTCAGGGGTCTGATGTAGCAGTGTTTCAGCCCTCTGGCCAAGGCACACTTCAGTCTTACCCTTTCAGGGGTGTTAAAGTCCAAAATAAGTCACAACTCAAAACAGCACAACTCAAAACAGTGTTTTCCATCAAATTTTTGACAGGATTCCAACCTTCTAGTCAGGCCCTGTCTTCAAATAAACCATACTCCAGCCAGCCTCCCAGAGTCTGGTTGGCTCTTCCACCAAGAGGCTCAGCCAACTGGCAAAGTACCTCAGTCTCTGGCCTGCAGTCAACCTTTTCTCACATCAGGAAAAGCAGAGCTGTGCTTTCCTTAATAATCAGCCCTGAGCTGGCCTAGGTCTCCTCCTTTTAATGCCTCTCTCCATGCCTGATACCTACCCAGATGTAGTAGGGTGGGGTCAATTGGGTCCACAGGCTCTTATTAACCCTCTCTTTGTCAGTGTGGAGGTTGTCTGCCCCTTCAGAGTAACCTGTAGCACAATGATAGCAGTTGTTCTCTAGTCTTAGAAAAGGAAGCAACACTGGTATCACAGATAGTGTGGTAACTTAGTAAATGTTGACTTTTAATGGTAACCACTGTTACTACTGGCAACTAAGGACAAGAGAATATGGGTGTGCAGAAGGAATGCCTTATATTCAAGATACCACAGGGAAGATAAATGAGAATAATACCATATAACATATTCAAAGCATTAAATTATGCTACTTTTGCAATACAGACCAACTGACCTCAGAGTACAGGATAGTTTGTGTTGTATTTTCCTATCTCTTCAAAAATGTCTTCATGGTGATAACTTTTGTAGCTTGACCCTGCAAGGGTACTTATATAGGGCTTAGCAACATTACTTGTGATAAATACTAGGAGTGTGTGAGAGAAGGAGAAGACCAAGCCACAGAGGAAGGACTTCTCCTTGACTGACTCATAGCCGGTCCTGTGTTCTTCATGTCCTGCTTTCTCTTCAATATGTGGGTAACCTGCTGCACCCTGAACAAATGTTCTTTCTGCATTATTTCATGGTTCTTTTTAGGAGGCTTCTGGGGGCAGTTCTTTCCTTATGCACAACCTCTGTCCCATTATTGAAGGTCCAGATCTCCAGCTAGTTTAAATTGCTGTAGATCCATCACCTTCAGTGGAATTATGCCAGTTGACGATTTGGCATAATGTTTTTATACATAAATGGCAGTTGTGTTGCTGCTGTTCTTTAGAAGTTGAGTAAGTAAAAGCTCTCATGATTTTCAGTGCGGTGTGTGGATGGAGTTGATCTGGTTCTTCTTTCTCTCCCTCGTATCTAGCACTAGCTACATAATGTTTATTTTAGGCATTTCTTCTTGAGTTCATGTTCCCCTCCCACTGCGTTCCTTATTCCCACTGCACCATGTAGGCTCACAATGACAGTGAGATGAAAATAGCAGCAAAAGTTACACCTTATGCCAGAAATTTAGATTTTTAGCAACCATGGAAATGTGTGGAGTTGATGCAACAGAATATAAAATTCACTGTGCTGAACATGATTGATTTTATTTTTATGGGTGTGTGAAGTAAGGGCCAGGTTGGATTGTTGACAAAGTCAGAGAAGCGGAAGAAGAGAGAGCATGGTTTGACACAAAACAGTGTGTTCTTTGTCACTGCTCTGCATTCAAAAAGGGTGTAAGGTTTAGGAAAGATAAGAAGAGGCATGGGATGACTGAATAACCCTGGTAAGTTGAGATAAGACAAATGCAGGGTGGGTTTGTTTGTTTTTTATTTTGTAAAGTATTATTCATAGTGTTATGGTATGGGATTCACACCCTACAGGAATAGGGAGTATTTTACACTTCCCAAGTTTCCCCGACTCACTTCTGACTGTCAGACTGAAATAATAATTTCCTTTCCATCTATCAGTAATTCCTGATCTGCGTCTCAGAATATGAGAAGAAATAAAACAAACGTGCAACTAGGCATTTAAAACTCCAAACAACCTGTTAAATATGCCGTAAACTAACCTCACCCCTACAAATATGCTTGTAGGAGCATTACTCAGCATTGCAACGCTGCGTATCAAAACAAGGACAAACTTCAGAGGTTTTAGAGCTTGTTGTGGATAAACCTTCAAAAAGTGCAGAATCTAATCTGAGCTAGCTAGGCCTATAGAGGCTCTCAGTAGGCCCCATGGCCCTACATA
Source organism: Natator depressus (assembly GCF_965152275.1). NCBI lineage: Eukaryota > Metazoa > Chordata > Testudines > Cheloniidae > Natator > Natator depressus. The sequence continues at coordinate 26,738,109 of NC_134244.1, forward strand.
ACAGGCCTCTTGACAGAACCACATTCCTGACAAACCACCTTGCTCATTACAAGGGGTTTCCTTCTGGCTGAGGTCCAATGGCCTGCAAACCTCCTACCTTCCATAATTTTGAGGGCAGATGGCAGGTTCACTGTCTGCTCCAAAGACTTCCCCCTCTGTCTTCATATGTTTCCCCGGGGCGGGGGGGGGGGGGGGAATCCTACATTTCTCTCCTTTTTGGCAAGCAGGAGGAGGCCACAGAGGAGGGTAGCTCCTTCACCTCCTCCTAGGAATAAACAAATCAGCTAATCAGGAGAGCTCAAGTATTGGCTACACAATATTCTGCATCCAAAAATGGCCAAATATTTCAGCAGAGATTTGATTATTAGCGATTCAAGTCTACCCCACCTGCTTGTCTTCTGCTGCTGCTGACCAGAGCAGACATAAGCTAGGAGCACTATTCAGTACCCTTAATTATCCTGGTCTGGCCCAGCAAGCAGGCAACCTAGTTGGCTGGGTGCTCCTACTTCTCCTGGTCTCCAGTCAAGCAGAGAGGAAACCAGCCCCTTCCTACTAACTGCCTTTACCCTTATCATGGAGTGAATGGGAGAAAGACAGGGCATCCCTGTTTGGGGAACCAACTCACCATTAGGAGGAGTGATAGAAAAAATAATTAAGACCCTGGCCTGGATAAAGAGAGGGGACAGATGATGAATGCCTGACCTCCTGGGCAGTGGGGGGAAGATGTGGGAAAGAGAACACCATGTACTGGTTTAAGCTGCTGGTTAAGTTAACCAAAGGTTGACAAGCTGGAGCAGCTTGATGAATTTACAGAGAAGATGGTGGTGATAGGTGACGTGGGCCGAGGTGGAGTTGTCAGCCTGACTTCCTCTTGTTCTCATACCCCTTTCACATTGAAAAGTGCCAAAATGATTTCATTGCCATGAAATGAGAACGAGTCATCGCAGGCCCATTAGGAGAGGACCCCTCGGCATGTTGTAAAAACCTTTACTCTCTATGAACATAATATAGCAGTCATCCTCCATCAGAGATATGTGGCCTCATCTACTCTGCATGCTTCATTGTATCAATTAGATGGTAGTTGGCAAGTACTTGTTTGTGCTTGGTTGATAATCAGGTGAAGTTTGGGAAGAATGTAACACCTAACATCTGTGTTTGCTCAACTGCAGAAGTATTTGGTATTTGTTCAGACAAGTGGCAATTCCTAGAAATGATGTTATATATGCTCCATCTTTCTGCTTAAATATAAACCAGATGTTACGGGGGACTGATCCATTGAAATCAATGGGAGTTTTGTCATCAATGGGACCAAAAGTTGACCCTGTGACTATATCCTGTGGTTACAAAAAATTGACTGCATGATCTAAGAAGAATCTGAAGAAGAGCTCTATGTAAGCTAAAAAGCTTCTCTCTCTTCAACAGAAGTTGGTCCAGTAAAAGATATTACCTCACACACCTTGGTGCTCTCCTATTCCGGGCCCAACACAGCTACAACAACACTGCAAACATGCATGATCTAATGCAGTAAGACACAGGTTTTTAACTGGGTGCATGCACACGTGTGTGACAAATGCAAGTCAAAGTTGCATGCTCATTTTAAGAGGGGCTGTACGTGTAAGTAGGATGTTTGCAATTTGCAAGAACAAAACTCACTAACTTCTATGCTCAGCCCTTTACCTGTATCTCTCTGTAATAGGATCTTTCTTCCACTTCCATGTACCAAGTTATATGACTAAATTATGTCACCTTCCCCATTCCTCCCTTTGCAGATGTGTTGACTGAGCCTCTCCTTCAAAGTAGAAGTTGTCTTAGGTTTTACTGCTGCTTCTTTAAGTTCTGTTTCCTACTGTACTTCATATGGCAAGCTTTATGAGCCCATACAATCTAGCACCCAACTTTTATCCAAACAAGGGCCCAAAAGCTTCTTTAAAATATGTGTAAAGTCAGTTAAATTTAGTGGAATGTATACAAATATAGTCCGTATTTTATAACTAAATTGAATTAATTAGAAATAATTTACAAAGTTTAGACAATCAGAAAACCAATCCAAATTCAAAACTAATTTGCTTACAAACTCTATTTGCAAATGTTAATATTTGTAGAATTTCCTGGTCTTTACCATTGAAACTACAGTGATTAAATATAATCAAAAAATCCCATGCATTTTGAAAAAATATTTGGCTTTAGCTGAACAATGTGTCAGATCTCATGGTAGTCAATGGGAGTTGCATGTGCTTAGCACCTCAGAACATGATCACTATGAAGCAAGATAGCAATATTTCCTCCCATCTGCTTCTAGGGCTGATTCCTGCTCCTGTTTAAGTCAATGACAAAACTCCCATTGACTTCAAATGGGACCAGATCAAGCTCCGTACGTTGTAATGTAAGATTTTGAATATCTCTTAATATGTTGTCATTTATAATGTTAAAAGAAAAATAAAATAGGAAGTGACAGCATTATAAATATCTTCCTGAGGCTAATTGTGGCGTATCAGTGAGATCAAGTGGCAGCTTGCATATGTTTTAGAAAATCTGAGTTCAAAGTCATGTAAGCACCTAATAAAATGTATTAAACCTGTTTTTAAACAACACCATGTGTCAAACATCTCTTAAATACCAGTGCTATGTCTCCATTATCATGGGAAATGAATACATCTGGAGGTTTCACTTTTTGTGGCTACTTTTAATGTTACATTTTAGAATTATTTTAATGATTACAAATCCTAATAATCCACCTTGTGCTATCTGGATAACACTAAGTCATAAACAAGTTGAACATCCTGCCTTTATATTGGAACAGGTGAGAAATTACAAGCATTATGCTTCAACCTGCCCAAATGAAATTACTCATCTGAATAGCGGCTACATCTATATGAACATGATATCTTTGCCCTGCATTAGTTACCCTGGAAAGTAATGCCTCTCCACCATAAGTCTTATGGCCCATTAATATAACACTGCATGATGCAGCATTATATTCTCTCCAATTAGTCACAGTATGGCTGGAATCTGAGCTGGGGTAAATCACCATAGTTCCATTAACTTCACTGGAACTACACGATTTAAACTATCTGAAGATCTGCCTCCATTTGACTTTTTCATCCTTTGAGGTTAAAGGCCATATTTTGAAAAGTATGTATGGACCTGAAGATGCAAATAGGCCCTTAGTGGGATCTTCTAAAGTGCGTAAGTACCTAACGCCTGTTGAAATAAATCCTTAGTTTTATCCTGCTGTGCTCCCTGCTGACAGTGATCCTTTCAAATTGCTTTGTCCTTCTCTTTGTGATCTATTTTGTTTCCTCCATTTTTTCTCAGTAACTTCAGCTGCTGCCATTTGAATTTATCCAAGTTCTTCTCAAGATAGAAAACCAGCATTTGTCCAGCCCCCTTAGACTTCACACAGAAACAGGGCTGTTGCACATATTTTGCACTGGAGAGCCCAATTTGATTCTTATTATTTCAGGTGATGTCCTCTCCTTTTCATTGCACCTGTCAGGGTCTGGTAGGCATTCTAAAATTAATATGCCCACTGAAGTCAATGGACAGGCTCATATTGAATTTAACAGGCATTGACCCAGAGCCGAAGTGTGCTGGCTAATACCTATACCTAACTAACCTGCCTTCGCATTTGCAATCACTTAAAAAACGTTTAGCTGTTCTACCAGCTTCCACTCAGATATTCTAAGCAAAGCCTGTACTCAAAGTTTAAAATCAGATGTAAAAACATTGAACTCATTGCTCCAGTGTTTGTTTTCGGCCCCATTTAGTACACAGTCTATATATGCTTCAAACCCTGCAGCAATCATTTGTTTTCTTCCCATTCATTGCTAACTTTGTAGTTGTTTGACTTATTGTTGTTAAACTGTAATCTATGCTATTCATTTATCTGCAAGCATCCATCTCTTCCAGATTAATTACATGGAGGATTTATAGCAATTGGTTTCTCAGAGGTCCAAACTATGATGTATATTATACACTTGAACTGGTCAAAATTTGCTGTTGAAATAATAGCTTTTTGACAAAATGGAAAGTTTGGTGAAAAAATTGTTTTCATCAACATTTTATTTTCTTTTTTGAGAAAACCTGAAAATTTTTTGATGAAAGAGAACAAACAAAAATCCTATTCAGTCAACATTTTTTTTGTGGGGAAAACAATTTCTTGACCAGATTTTATTTATAAATATACATGCACATACCCACAAAAGCTTTCTCCAGTTTCTTCATTGTCAGACAGTCTGTTTTTGTTATTCTTTCTATAGGTTGGCTGCATCTATGAAATATGTTCTTTGGATAAAAAGCCATGCACTGTTGATCAATACGCTTGAAACTAGACAAACTGTAAGAATAATTAGACTGAAAGTTAAGACATTATTGCTTTTATTTTGTAGTTTTGTGGTTGTAAAGTCACTTTATAAACATGTTAGCTTGTATCTTCTGATACACCATCCATTGTCTATGGGCTTCCTTAATGGCTAATGTGTTCACTGGATGTAGAAGAGTTTTATTATTTTCAACAACCAAGTCCCACAAGGCATTTTAAATTGCTGCTGGTGAGTAAGAATGATGTCTGATGCACAGAGAATACATGAGGATATTTGTAAATTGATTATATGCAGTCTAAGCACATAGTGAAAGTTTGAACAATCTGCAAAATCTCACAAGAGCAGACACATCAAACAATACAAGGAAAATCTAATTTCAAGTACCAGGCAAAATAAAGTGTAGATGAAAAATATAGAAAATGGAGAACAATACAGTGATAAAGCAGAACATTTCTGTACCTCAGATAGAACAGTTCATCCAATATGGCCTCTCATGTTGCTAAGGCCACTAAAACCAATGGCGGTCCACTAAATCATGCTGGTTACAAAAGTTACATTTTTTGTTCAGGTGAGGCTACTGTAGTGCTACTGCTTTGCATAGGATCACTTGCGATGGGATGAATTAACCCCCTCTGGGGAGTGGAGATCTTATGTGGACTCAGTCGTGTAAAATGTGAAAACTGCCTGAAAAGTGGCAAGTTTGCTAGCTGGAGAGCAAAAGGGAACTCCGAGAATGGCCAGCTGTGGATGTTTGTGTGTTGAAAAAGTTTCAGACACAAGTTACTGGGCTCGATGCAGCATACTGGATGAAAACAGTCTGGGTTGTGGTCAGCTGATGGTTCCTTCTGACCTTAAAAGTCCATGAGCCCTTTAAAGGTGTCGTTGACAACCTGTCCTTAAAGATGACCTGCCAATATATTTATTTATAAAATATTATGGATACACACAGGTTTTAATGGCATCACACAAATCATACCCTCAAATACTATTTGTGGAGTTAATGAATAAATATTTCCAGAGGGAGTATGAAGTAAATAGGCCCAGCGAAGGGTGAAAAGGGGTGTTCTTGGGTGAAATTTAAGATGAGATGGGAGAGTTGATGAAGTGGAGAGATACAGGTAGGGTTATGTACTGAATGCCAAGGAGAGGGGAATTTAGCAGATAACTGATTTTAAACTTTCTTTGTTTTGTTTTCAGCTCCCTTGAATTCACCAATTAGCCCTTCAGGTTGAACCTGAGCATACAACTCACTGATGCTGCTACAAGCATCATACAATCCATTGGCTTAGCAGTTGTGTGAGTTGCTTCTTTTAATCTTTGGCCTGGTTTTGTCCAAAGTTCTAAAAACAATAATTATATTATACCCTTTGCAGTGGCTCCTCAGAGACTGCAGTTTAAGTTAATTATGAAATATGACAATTCCCATGAACTTGACTTCAATTAAAGTCTTTTGTCATGTGCTTTTACAGCCTAGTTTTTGGAAGCATTCTCAGATTTTGTGTGCTTCAATTGACTTACATGGTTGCTCCTTTGAAACCTCAGGTGCCTCACTTGGGGCACTCAAAATTTAAGGTACACCAAATTAGTGAATATTTATGAAAATATTAGCTTTAGCTCTTTCCCTGCTGATTCTGCTGTGTTGCTGTTATGTCTCATTTCCTCTTTGTGTAAACCAAGAGCAACACCTTGGACGTCAGTGGACTTATACCTGTATGAAACTGGTGTAAGGGCCTGTTACCAGTAGCAGATTAGTCCCTGGGTCCATGGAGCCCGGGCCCAGGGCCCTGGCCAACTGGGGAGCCCCCGGCTTCCACTGGCTGCTGAGTGGGGCAAGGGAAGGCCCCTGCCCAGCACCCCACTGGTCCCTGGCAGAAGCTGCAGGACAGGGGATATCCCCCACAGTGCCCCCACCCGACCCTATCCCCTGCAGAAGCCGTGGGACAAGTGAAGTCTCCCCAGAAGAACCCCCAACCCTATCCCCCACAGAAGCCACAGGACGAGGGAAGCCCCTCGACCCCATTCCCAGCAGAGAAAGCTTCCAGTGTCCCGACCCCCTCCCTGCAAAAGCTGTGGGGAGGCAGGGGAAGCCCCCGTGCCCAACCCCGCTCTCTGGCAGAAGCACCAGTTGGGCGGGGCGAGGAAGCCCCAGCACCCGGACCCCCGCTGCAGCCCTGGAACTGTAGGAGCTCCCACTCTCTGCTACAGTCCCAGGGCCATGGCATCTCTGGTCTTGGGGCTGGGAGGGGCAGAAAGGAGCAAATGGGTTGTGGGGCAGGTGGAATCGGGGGGAACCTGGGTGGAACAGGGGCAGGGTTGCGGGAAAGGGCAGAAAGGGGTGGGGCTGTGGGCAGGGCCACAGGCGGAAGGGGCATAAGGGGGGCGGAACCTCAGGTCGAAGGAGTGGGGAGGGGGTCCCCACTTGCTCTGGCTCAGGGCCCCGGAAAACCTTAATCTGCCTCTGCTGTTACAAAGCCCACTGAATCAATAGGAACCTTTCAATTGACTTCAATCGGTTTTGAATCAGGCCCAAAGTGAAAGGAGAGTCAGCCCAATGGTCTATCTTCATTCCATTTGAATCAACAGAATGTATTAGGTTGCACCTGACATATCCAGCAGTATATCAAATTCATTCTGCATGGATATAAAGTATCAGGAACATGAAGCAGCAAAATGAATAAAACACTACCTAGCTGGTATTTATTTTTTAGATATAGATTCTACAGAAGTTGCTGAATCTCTGTGATTTTGTAAAAATATATATACAGATATGTCTTCTGCTGTTCAAGCTTGCTTTGTTTTCACTGTTTCTGTAGCTGTCTTGGAGTGAAGATATACACGTAAACAATGTTCAGTTTTTCTAAATAAATCAAAGCACACAATTTTCTTGTACAGTCTAATAACATTAAATATGTCAGAAACCCAGCAACAAACACATGGATATAAAGAGATGTGCAAGAAATATTTGATAATTGAAGTAAATAACAAGTTGTACATAAAAACATCTTTAGCTTACAAAGATATGTTCTGGGATCTGAAATGCTTAAGGTATTTGAAAACAAACATGTTGTTAAAAGCATTTACTCAACTCATTACTGCAGTAGCCAAAAATTTCTGTTTTGTTATTTCAGAGGGGAAAAGCCCCATCTTCTATTGTATACATTATCCAAAGCTACATAATGGTTCATTTTTATTTTAAAGGGGAATCTTCTTTTAAAAAAAGAAATAGTGCTCATGGCTGCTACCATTTCTCCACATATTCGAAGAGGTGTTCAAGGTGAACAAACTCTTCCTTCTATTCGTGGACATGGAACACTATATTAGACATTCTATGGGCCCATTCTCCTAGGACATGCTCAGAAGAGCCTGTACTCTTCTACAGAGCCTTTTATCAGAGATCAGACAATGCTTTACAAGCAATAACAACACCAGTAGCCTTGTGAAATAGGAATTATCCCCATTTTACAGCTTGGGGAAATTGAGGCACAGTGGGTTTATATGATTTGCCCCAGTCTTACAGTAAGTCAGTGACAGAGCTGGTTTTAGAACCCGGGTACCTTGATTCCCTACCCAAACAACGCAATCCCTGTAATGTAGAGTGAGTTTATGTGATTTGCCTTAGTCTTACAGTAAGGCCATGTCCACACATGAGACCTTACAGTGGCACAGCTGTACTGATGCAGCAGCACCGCTGTACGAACTCCTGTGTAGCTGCTTTAAGATGATGGGAGAGAGCTCTCCTGCCAGCATAATTAAAACACCTCCAATGAGCGGCCATAGCTAGGTCAGCAGGAGAGCATCTCCTGCTGACATAGCGCTGAACCCATCGGCCCTTCTGTCGGTGTAACTTATGTCACTCAGGGGTGTGTTTTTTCACACCCTTGAGCGACATAAGTTATACCGACAAAAATATAGACATAGTCTAAGACAGTGACAGAGCCAGTTTTAGAACCCAGATACCATGACTCCCTCTCCGGGGAATGCAACCCCTCTAATGTAGAGCTGCTGTTTCAAAGTGCAAAGCCAGTTCCTGCTGCAAATCATAAAGATCAAGAGATTCTGGAGAAGTATTTAACTTCCATGGAGAACTACGCTGTAGGAAATAGCTTTCCTTATCTAATAGCAAAGATAAATTGGCTCCTTGGCTGGACAGTGAAGCAATTTAAAGGCCGAACCCCAGCATGCCTTGCAGGCACACTGGAACTGATTCTGCACTGTGTTACATTTAGTGTAGTCATTTACACCTGTGCAAAGTGAGTGTAAGTGGGCATACCATGCTACCACAGGTCCCACAGGCCCCTCTTAGGGAATTGGGCTATTCCACTAAGAAAAGAGGGGACAGAAACTGGGCTGAAAAGGTGCATTGGGACCATGGCTCAAGTAGCTTCCTTGGTGTGGATCTGGGGTTGCTATACAGCTTGGGGTGGAAAATTCTGCCACCTTCCACATCTGCCCAGTTCAATTGCTCATCTATGTCTGGGGCTGAGGATTTGGCCTTAATGCATAAGCTGGGTAACTTGGTCTAAGAGTCCCATTTCATTAATCTGTCAAGAGAAGGCTAAATGGCTTTTACACAATTTCAGTAGTTTATACTGAGTAGCATGGCATAAATAGATTAAAAGGGTATTGCATTATTGAAGAGCTGATTTATTTTAACCATAAAAATACTTTCTTCATGAAATAACCATGGAAGTCTCTTATCATGATTCTTTAGATTCCCTCATCATCACTAAGGGCTTTAAATGTAATCGGATTCTATGTTGTTATTTCCGTCCATGTTACATCTATTTCCCTCTTATTTTTATATACATACATATATGTGTGTGATTATATATATATGTGTGTGTGTGTTTGAGTGTATATATAATACACACACACACAAATATATCAGCACATCAGCAATAAATAAAGCTTCTGAGCAATTAACTCCAAGGTCAAGAACAGGTTTGGTATATGCTAGCATTACAGCATGATGATTTAAGGTAGCCATAAACAATGAATATGATTAAAACCAATTACCATTTAGCTCTGTTTTGTGTTTTTAGTGATGTTGTCCTCTAATTTGATTAAATGTTTTAAATCAAAAAACTTGAGTAAGATTGATTTTCACAATTTGTTTTTGTCTTGTAGTTAATGATCATTTTCAATCTTCTTCTTTTTTGTGGGACATAGCTAATTGAGTAAAAATGCCTAAAATATTGAATATCAGTATTTTTTAAACTCTGATCAAATATATGTTTGTTTATCATTATTAATAATCCATTATACCTAGCTGTGAAAATCCAAACAGATAGAAACAGATGCCACGCCTACAGTTTTGAGAACATACAAACACCTGGCCAAATGGTAAATAACCCCCCCCCCCCGTACTTTGAATTTCTAAATGAGAAAGGACCCTAGTCCTTGTCAGTTCTCATCTTTATGAGAACTTTATTCTTCTCTCACATTGGCTCTGAAACCATGTAATCACCAAACTTTATTCTTCTCTCACATTGGCTCTGAAACCATGTAACTTCATTGACTTACTCCTGATTTATATCAGTCTAAGTGAGAGGAGAATCAGGTACATTGCTAATGTCAGCATTTTGCTCACCCAGTGTGGACAATGGTGCAATAAAGTGTCTCTTCTCCAATTTGGCTCAAACTCCACCATTATTCAGAGAGCTGTCATCCCTCTTCATAGTCTAGTCTAGTTTATATCGATTCTGACTAAGCACAGAAGAAATGTAATGCAGCCTGAGACGTTCATAACATTCCAGATAGCTGAATATAGCGTTAGCAATGTTTGATTGCAAAATGGATCACAAGATTTTCTGGTTTAAATTGTGGGCTCTACAATGCTCTTGCTCTATACCCAGTATTTCCAATAATACCACATGTGGACTGAATATATATCCCTCTGAGTGTATAACTCAACCTCCCTGAGCAATGAAGAGCCTGGCAATGGCATACAGATTGGTTTGGGCAAAGACAAAAAACAGCATGAACTTCACCCAAATTTGGAATGGATCCCAAGCCTCATTCAGATTTTAAAATCTGCTGGCTGACTATGGCCTTCAAATCTTGTCTCACTCACCAACAGAAGTTGGTCCAATAAAAGAGATTACCTCACCCACTTCGTCTCTTCAAATCTTAACAAGTTCAGAGGTGTCAGTTGGAATTTGGGATTGTGGGATACATAAAACATTCAGGAAGACTTGGGAAAGTGCAGTTGGAATACAGCAGCTGAACATTGGTAGGTGGAAGACATAGATCTCTGAGGTGGGAATCCTGGCCCCACTGAAGCTGATGTCAAAACTTTCACTGACTTCAGTGGGTCCAGGATCCCCTGGACTCCACTATTTTTTCAGGTCCCTCCATCTACGCACTTGGCCCACCTGCTGGCCTTGTGGACCAAAAGGAGGATGCCTGGACTCTATATCTCCACTGGAGCTGCAGAGTTTTCACACTGCATTGTTCCTCTCCACCTGCATTCATGCAGCAGGGAAACATATGGGCCTCTGTTATTTACTTTGTTTTGAATAAGAGCGACATTAAAATTCAAAAATTCCAAACAATACCCCTTTGATGTGTCCAGCATTGCATGTGAGCTGCTGCTATACCAGCATAAATCTCAGTCAGATGTAATTTTCTCACTGGTAACACCTTCAAGCACCAGCCCCTCATTAACTGCACTAAAAAGCTTTAGCATCTCCTTTTCACATTGCAAACTACAAGGCAAATATCTTCTGCTCACAGCAAAAATCAGTTCATTTTAATGTCGCCTTAATTGATTTTAGCTCATTAGGAGCGCTTTTGCCCTAATTTGATAAGGAAGTGTGAAAGTATTTTTCTCAACAGCAGGTTTGTTATTTGCTGAGATATTAGGGGAGTGTTAATTAGACACAGTTCTTCTGTCATGTTGATGGTTTTTAAGAGTATTCACTGTACAGAATGAATAGAATGTGAGACTGTGCCTGGTTCTTGGTGTGGTTTGTCAGATTAAGTTAATTGCCTTGGTGGAAGGGGAGCGTGGCATTTCTGGATGTGAGCAGCAGATAGCAGTAACCCCCCTTTTCCTTTGGTGATACAAATTTCTTAAATCTGAGGGATAGTTTCTTCGTCTCTCCAGGCATAATCAGGAGAGGAGGGAAGGAGGGCAGTGTACATTTTATTTTGGATTAGTTAGATGTGTGTCTGGCCACATAAATTACTAGATGTGCCACAACGTACAAGGAATCTAAAATTCCACCACTGAGTCAAGCCTCCTGTGAAACCATAATAAAATCTAATTTTTCAGGGCATATGCTTACCATGCATGAACCAGGAAGGATTTTTTTCTCCTGCTTTATTTCCCAATGGACGAGGAGGATTGCAGTAGTTTTCACTTTCCTCTGAAGTACTGACAGAGCCAGGATACCATATTTGATGGAGAAATGGTTTGATCTGGCGTGGCAAATTCTATGTTCTTAGATCCAAAGAGATTGTCAAAGGACGGTTTTCATTTTCCATTGAAAGTGTTTCATTGACTCTTGCTGACAGTTCTACAGAGTGGCATTTCCCCCACTCTTCTGAGAACCTCCCAATCAGTAGGGCTGTACAGAGCAAGAAAAGGAGGAGAAGTCAGTCTATGAGCTGGTATTGTTAGCTCGTTTGTTTTTATTTTGAGCTATGTGCTTAAGGCCAAGTAGTGGAGCACAGTCAAGGGCTGTGGGACAGAATCCTTAACTCCAATTAACTCAGAAATCTGCACAAGGTCGCAGCCTCTACTCCAGGCTTGGGAGAAGAGTGGTGATTAAGGCCCTCTGAATCTCCCTAATGTGGGGTTTGACCATGTCTGTCCCACCATATTATTAATACCCTATTCCACATTCCAGTGCAGCGAGTCACTGCAGAGCTCTGTTCTGCGGTGGGTGGGGGTTTCAGCTTTGTATGTATTCTCCACTGCTTGGAACAATTTGAAATATTTCATCCCTGCTGTACCTGAGGTCTTGTGCACTTGCTTAAGGAGTCATACGTTTTCAATGTATATCTGTGACAGAATAGAGCTCTGTTAGCATAAATTTTAAGTAACAGTTTGGTTAGTCCCATCAGCAGGTGGAAAAGCTTGTGTTTATTCTCTATCTTCAGAACCAAAGATATACTCTATATGCACATGTCTGTGTAAATTTCATAAAGCCATATGAAGGGGGGGATGAGTAGTTTAGTTAGTCACAAACACACCACACACATAAACAGCTTGAAAACTCCTCCTGAACACAAATGAAATTTTTGCAACTGGTGTGGGATTGCACAGTTTTCAAGATATGACACAAATTAATGGTGAGGCCTGGAATACAGATTGCTCACAGATGGTAATGGAGGCAGGAACAGTACTGGGACACAAATTAGTCAAGATGAGGGCAAGAAGAAAAAGAATGCTGCAGTATCAAAAACCTAAATAAAAGTTGATTTAATTTGAGACTAGTAGAGATGGCAGATTAGAATCTTGTCTCACTTCAACCAACTTCACACTGGCCTACCTCTGTGAAGTTAGTCCTGATTTACACCATTGTTAACTGAGAGCATGATTATTTCTTTAGACTTCCTCTATAAAGGTTACAGTAGATGTTTCTCATGGTAATTCTTTTCTTTTAAAATATGTAGTGTGACAGGGTTAGGCCAGATGGCTACAGGAGAGTAATAGAAGGAAGATATATTAGCCCCAGGTTAAGTAGGTCCCTTTTCCCTGGGTAAGGTAACAGGGAAGGTTCCAGAAGAATCAGGAACCTTCTGGAGACAATTAAGACAGACAGGCTGATTAGAACACCTGCAGCCAATCAAGAAGCTGCTAGAATCAATTAAGGCAGGCTAATCAGGGCACATAGGTTTAAAAAGGAGCTCACTTCAGTTTGTGGTGCGCGTGTAAGGAGCTGGGAGCAAGAGGCACTAGGAGCTGAGAGTGAGAATGCATACTGTTGGAGGACTGAGGTGTACAAGCATTATCAGACACCAGGAGGAAGGTCCTATGGTGAGGATAAAGAAGGTGTTGGGAGGAGGCCATGGGGAAGTAGCCCAGGGAGTTGTAGCAGTCGCACAGCTGTTCCAGGAGGCACTCTAGACAGCTGCATTCCACAGGGCCCTGGGCTGGAACCCAGAGTAGAGGGCGGGCCTGGGTTCCCCCCAAACCTCCCAACTCCTGGTCAGACACAGGAGGAGTTGACCTGGACTGTGGGTTCACGAAAACGGCCAAACTGAGGGCTGCCGTGAAGCTGCAAGTCGAGCAAATCCGCCAATAAGTGCAAGACCCACCAAGGTAGAGGAGGAACTTTGTCACAGTAGCTAAGATAAGACTGTCTATAACAATAATGCGTTATATGGGTTTCTGAAGAAAAAATATTTATGGAACAAATTCGTACAGGTTGTTGTTAAATATTTATTCTGAAGGGGTCCTGAATCCAATTCTTCCTTTGTAAGTTGTCATTTTCTTCAGTTCATAATGAGCACATTCTGTACTTAGACACAAAGCCAAAGAGAAACATGATGACATCCATCATTCCGTCACTCACTGTAAAGTACCTTGTACTAAAACTCTTGATTGATTCATGCTGGACTATAAATACAACTTTTACTAATATGTTGGAGCCAACTCAGAATGACAGCTTTGTGCTCTGACCCGAAACATCTCTTTTAACATGCTTATTTGTTCTTCTTTTCAAATAGTTTTATAACCACAAATAGAGAAGGACCCAAGCCACAAAATTCAGATCTGAATTCAGATCCAAATCCAAACTTACACATAGTTCACGTGTGTTCATATTTGATTTTCTGGCTCTCCCTGTTACAAAGGTAGACCCCCAATCACAAAATCAAAATATTTTCCTACTGTTATGGTAGTCGGTAGAATCAGGTGTTCTGGTGTGGGCCCAGCACTTTCGCATTGTGACAGTGATTTAGCTACTAAACACAGGCAACAAAGTGGAACGAAATGTGCACAATATTTTTTGTTTAAATAGAATTTATTTCATCTGGCTTTTCAATTTAGGAACATCTCTTAGAAGAACAGAGCTACTAAAAGTAATGTCCTGCACACACAATATGCTATAAGCTCATTATAGATCAGCCATACAAATACTCAGTGAAATTTTTCATTTAACAGGTAGGACAATATATCTGATAAAGAAAATATAAGATGCGCACTCAGGAGACATATTACACAAGGTGACAGCTCTACATTTACAAATGTATTATTTTTAGTTTCAAATAAGATAAATGGTATTATAGATTCATAGATTCAAAGGCCAGAAGAGAATATGATCATCTAGTCTGACCTCCTGTATTACACAGAACTTCCACAAAATAATTCCTAGGGTGTATCTTTTGAAAAAAAAAACATCTGATCTTGATTTAAAAATTGTCAGTGATGGAGAATCCACCATGACCCTTGGCAAATTGTTCGAATGGTTAATTAACTTCACTGTTTAAAATGTATGCCTTATTTCCAGTCTGAATTTGTCGAGCTTCAACTTCCAGCTAATGGATTGTATTACACTTTTGTCTGCTAGATTGAAGAGCTCATTATTAAATATTTGTTCCCTGTGTAGATACTTATAGACTATAGTCACCTTTAACGTTCTCTTTGTTTAGCTCAATAGATTGAGCTCTTTGAGTCTATCACTATAAGGCATGTTTTATAATCATTAAATCATTTAATCATTCTTGTGCCCGTTCTCTGAATCCTCTCCAATTTACCAACCTTCCATTTGAATTGTGGGCACCAGAACTGGACACAGTAGTCCAACAGTGATCACACCAGTGCCAAATATAGAGGTAAAATAACCTCTCTCCTCCTACTTGAGATTCCCTTGTTTATGCATCCCAGGATCACATAAGTTTGTTTGGCCACAGCATCTCATGTTGAATGATTATCCACCAGGACCCTCAAATCTTTTTCATAGTCACTGCTTCCCCCTGCATCCTGTAAGTGTGGCCTACATTCTTTGTTCCTTGATATATACATTTCCATTTAGCCATATTTAAGTGTGTATTGTTTCCTTTTGCCCAGTTTACAAAGTGATCCAGATCACCCTGAATCAGTGACCTGTCCTCTTCATTATTTATCGTTCCTCAATTTTTGTATCATTTTCAAACTTTATCAGTGATGGTTCAAGGTTTTCTTCCAGGTCATTGACAAAAATATTAAATAGTGTAGGGCCGAGTACCAGTCCCTTCAGGACCCCTCTAGGAGCACACCCACTCAACAATGATTCCCTGTTTACAATCACATTTTGAGGTCTATCATTTAGCCAGTTTTTAATCTATTAATGTATGTCATGTTAAGTTTATAACATTTTAGTTTTTTAATCAAAATGTCATCATACAGTACTAAGTCAAAACCCTTACAGAAGGCTAAGTATATTACATCAACACCATTACCTTTGTCATCCAAACTTGTACTCTCATTTTAAAAAAAGATATCAAATTAGGTTGACAGAATCTATTTACCATAAATAAGTGTGTTGATTTGTATGAATTATATTACCTTCCTTTAATTCTTTTTTAATTGAGTCCTGTATCAGCCACTTCATTATCTTGCCCAGGATCAGGCTGAGAGGCTTATAACTACCTGGATCATCCCATTTTCCCTTTTAAAAATAGGCCCAACATTAGCTTTCTTCCCGTCTGCTGGAACTTCCCTAGTGCTCCAAGACTTATTGAAAAATCAGCATTAACACTACAGCAAGCTCCTCAGCCAGCTCTCTAATGCAAGTTATCTGGACCTGCTGATTTTAAAATGTCCACTTTAGTAGCTTCAGTTTAACATCCTCCAGAGCTACTAGTGGAATGGAAAGAGTGTCATCACCATATGATGACACTATGTCATCTGTTTTTCCTCAGATACAGAACAAAATACTTATTGAACACTTCTGCTTTTTCTGCATTATTATTAATAATTCTACCATCTCCATCTAGTAATGGACCAATAGCATTATCAGGATTATTTTTGTGTCTAATATATTTTAAAACACTCCTTCTTATTGTCCTTAACTCTTCTGGCCATAGATTTCTCGTTATGTCTCTTAGTTTCCCTTATCAATTTTCTACAATTCCTAACTTCTGATTTATATTCATTACTATCAACTTGTCCTTTCTTCCATTTGTTATATATGTACTTTTTAATGGATATCTTCACTTCTCCTCTAAGTCAGGTCATTTTTTTTAACCAGTACAGTCTTCTTCCTGGATTGTGCAATTGGAGCTTTTGGGGGCATCTAGTAAAGTGTTCTTAAATGATTTCAAATTATCATTCAAATTTTTCTGATTGCATTCTTCTGTTCAGCTGATTTAGCTCATAATTGTTTTTAGCTTTGTGAAATTGGCCCCATTAAATACCAAGTTTATATATTACTGGTCTGAACTTTATTCTGCTTGCACATTATAGATGTGATCAAGTCATGATCACATGTACCTAAGCTACCATTAATTAACTTTTATTTCTGAATTGTGCAATAATAAAATAAAATAAAATAATTATAATTAATAACATTCCTATCTTTAAACTTAAATACTTAATGAAATTATCAGACCTTTCCAGCATCTTTTTCTTATTGCTTTCCTGCCTCTGGTAACTTGACCCAAAACCTTACCCTAGCATCACAAGAGTGTTTGGTAAAATGTGAGTTCACAGAAAGCAGTGCTGGATTATTCCCCATGGTATATACTCTAGTGTTCTGTTTAATCTAATTTTAAATCTCAGTAAATGGGTCTTCCACCCTTTGTTCAATATATCAGATCCTTGCTATTATTAGTAGAGGGTACATACTTTTGCACCCACGTGTTACTATGTTCTCCTTCTTTGACTTCCTTTACTATTCAGGGTATACTGTATTTGACAGAGAAAATGATAGCTATATTTCATGAGTATTGTTATTAGCTTGATTAACTGAAGTAACTGCTGGAAGGAGATTTATGCTAATTTTGTCAATCACTCTATGTGAAAGCTAGTATTAGAGAAAAAAAGTTTTTCCTAGAATCTCCACTTCTAGGCTTTCCACTGAGCTGAGTAAACTGATGGAGCTTTATAAATAACAGGGCAATTATTTCTATTACTCACTTAGGCAGTGGGAAGGAGGTTAAGAAGCCTACATAGACAAGTAGTGAATTCCCTTGCAAAAAGAGAGGCTACCTATGATTCATAGTGGTTTTGGGGAACAGAGTTGCTTTAGTGGAGTGTGCCTGATAGATTCAAGATCGTTCTTTTAAAATCCACTCCCGGAATGTAAAAGTGAAAAAACAAAACTTTAAATAGCATAGGTGTGGGCTATCGCATGCATTCAGATGGAGCTGAATTTTCTCAGTCTTGCTTTACACCAGACTATTAAAATGAAGGCTTCTTAGCTGAATATCCATCTTAATTATCCTCTCATTCTATTTCAGATACCTTTATAATAAAATAAAATTGAAAAATATGTTTGCTTTCAGAAATAACTAATAACATCTCCACCTTAAACAGTATGAGACAAGCTAAAAGTCACCCTTAAAAGCAAAAGACTGTAACATGGCTTGCACATGCAGAGTCAGAATCAGCACACACTAAAACACAATCATAATTAGGAGAGACAAGTTGGGGTAAAGATGTGAGTACTGTGGAAGGAGTTTTCCTAGTATGTGTGTTTACCTGTTGATCAAACTGCATTGCTACCAATCCAAAAATATTGCTACTAATTTGGATCATGTTAATCTCCTTAAAAAAACTGATTACAATTATTTTAATAATCCCAGAACAGATTTAGTTATAAAAGCAAATATTTTAGACACTTTTTGGCTTAATTTCATGAGTTTAACACTTCATGCTGATAATATGTTAGACTTCTTCTACCGGCAGATTATATAGAGAGGAATCAAATGGAGGATGCCTGATTCTGATGATCTCACACCAGTTTTACATCTGCATAACTCCTTTGACATCCAGTGGAGTGACTCCTGATTCTCACTGGTGCAAGTGAGATCATCATGCATCCTTTTATCGTTTGTATGTGAAGTACCAGTGTAACTAAGGGCAGGTCTATACTATGGGGCTCAGTCGACCTAAGTTACGCAACTCCAGCTATGTGAATAATGTAGCTGGAGTCGACACAGTTTAGATCAACCTTTTGCTGTGTCTACACCGGGCTGGGTTAACGGGAGAAACTCTCCTGTCAACTTACCTTATGCTTCTTGTTCTGGTGGAATACCAGAGTTGACGGAGAATGATCAGCGAACAATTGAGCGGGTCTTCACCCGCTAAATTGACCCCGCTGGATCGATTGCTGCATGTCTATCCCCCAGTAAGTGGAGACAAGCCCTTAGTGTAACACATTATTCTGTTGAAGTGTCAAGTCCATATATTAAAAAGGATGTTGCATTACATAAAATGTATCTAAAAATACCATCTGCAGTAAAACAACTTGACTTCAGTGTCTTTCTTCACTTGTTTTAATATAGCTATCTGCCTGCCCTACCCATAGGAAACACAAGCAGATAGGAGATTTTTAGAGCCACCCATATTTAGGAATGGAGAACAGTATATGGTAGAAACACCATCAAACAGAAGGGAGAGGCACCCACTGACAGGGTCAAACTGAGTCTCCCACCCAAAGGGTACTAGCTATGATTGTACAGATGGGGCAGGTCTTCACCAGCACTTACTGCATGGCTAGCTGGGGTGTAAATCTACAGTGCTCCAACATGCTGTGCACTAACCTACTGATACACACTAAAAGTTCTCTAGTGTGCTTTGACCTTTTGAGAGTGAGTGTAGCAGGCTCGCTCTCCAGCGCAAACCTCCTGGTTCTTATCTGTGGTCATCTCAACAGTTTGTATGAAACAAAACACATTTTTCAACATTTCTCATGTGCAATTCCAACCTGTTTTGGTTTTTTTTCAGCTCCTTTCTTGAGTGGACATCATGGGAGCACACCAATAGGCTTGATTCTTCAGGCACACATTGCTCCAGAAGTGTGCGTAAACACCATATACATTAGAAAATCCCTTTTGAAAGAGCAAATGCTCCATAAGAGATAGAGCTTCACATGTTTATTATCCTGTCAAGGGTTTTAAGATACTGATGTGTGCCCAATTTTCCTCAAATGAAAGCATACACATGGCTTTTTAGAATGTAAATTTCTTCTAATTCTACAGCGGCAATCTAAAGGAAAG
This sequence comes from Natator depressus, assembly GCF_965152275.1. NCBI lineage: Eukaryota > Metazoa > Chordata > Testudines > Cheloniidae > Natator > Natator depressus. Next base: position 26,757,584 of record NC_134244.1, read on the forward strand.
AAAAGCCTGCAGCTGTCCTTGTCCCACTTTTCCACTCCTGAATATTTGTTCCAGGCAAGGCCAGAGAATATTTCTATCCACTTATTGATCTGTGTAAATCTTATTAAGAGGTTCAGCAGATTCAGTCATGCCTTAAAAATATGTTTGTATATTTCCCTTGGTGGCTTTTGCCTCTTTCTTCCAGTTTCTTGATTAAGTTTTAATCTAAAAATAAACCATGCTTAAAAACCTACCTTGTAATTTTTTACAGTGATGCTTGAATTACAGTGCAGTGAAAGCCTGGGTTAAATATGGTCACCCAAGATAATGCCATCTGTGAAATCGGGGGGATGAATTTTTTAACCCTAAAAGTGAATTTAACTTGTAGACTGTCAACCCTGGAGGCTGAAACCCTCTTTTTTCTGCAGAACAGGCATCACATGGGCAGTGCTTCACATTTCTTTATACTGCACCACCAGTATGCAACAGGTTGCTGTTAGGGGTAAGAGGATCACTCACACTTTAGGCTTGTTCATTGTTTGTCCTCTGGCTGAGTCTATCAATAAACATGGCAATTAGTGACAGTTGTGATGCTTGTTCTTGCACTGTGGAGACTTAGGGCCAGATCTTCAGCCTTGCTCTGGCCCTGTTGTGCTACTCCAGTGGAAAGCTGGCAAAACCAGTCAGCTCGGGATTCTCCCAGCAGCGGGGGACCCCTAAGCAGCCCAGACGCACTATGGCTGGTTTCTACATCACCTTCATATCCTCTAGCACAAGGGATATTTTGGCAGATGGCCAGATGGAAGGGGGTGTGGTTGGAGTGCTGCTGTGCTTTGATGATCCTTGATTTGTGTATCAACTCTCCTGGTGCCATAGCAACCCTGAGGCTGCTGTAAGCTATATCAGGGATGGGGCAGAACCAGACCTAAGATCAGGGAGCTCTAAATGGCTTCTTGCAGCAGTTTTCCAGTTTATCTGTGCCCAGGGTTTAAATCATCTTGAGATCTTTTCAACATCAGGTCATTGCACACAGGATATCAAAGAGCCATCAAGTAATAATGGGTCAGATTTGAGCAGGTGGCAGAAGCTGATGATGAACTATTCAAAATGTTAAGAGTGCATTTTACACCTTAGGATGTACATACATAAAGGGACACATGAACACTGATTTTCATTGTGTCTGATTGAAGCCCACAACTGTAGAAAATATCATTATTCAGGAAAAACTGCCCCCTATTGAAATGTCACACAAGTAGAGAACAGTTCTCACATATCACTCACCTGGACTGGTATAATGATAGAATCAAAAGTTATTATTTATTGAATGCCAAGAGCGTACATAATGGTGTACAAACATAGGTGTCAAAGGGCTAGATTCTCTGCTGCACTATCCACCCGTTGTGACTGGTGGGAGGGGAGGTTTCAGAAAGGAGCTGTTTGCTGCTGCCGTATTCTACCGATGGTTCTATGCTGGCCATGGCCTCAGTATACTTCAGAGCAGGCTCAGTGCTACTAAGCACACTGGCTTTTTTTGCCCCCCAGGAGCTATTTAGTCAATGGAGAATAGCTGGAAGGCAGAAGCTGAGGATTGCAGAGTGAGCAACTTAAGAGTCAGATTTCTCAGTTTTGCACCAGCTATGCCAGTTCAACATGAGATGTGGAGATTCACTATCTTTCCTGCCCCGTTTTGTTGCCATGGTGGCATAAAGGGACCAGATGATCAAAGAAGGATGTCCTTGTGGTTTAGATCATAAGAATGGAAGTCAATATTTTGTCAGCCCAGCCAAGAACTTCCTCTATGTCCTGAGGAAGTCATTTAATCTTTCTTTGTACTTATCTTCTTTTTAGAATCTGAACAAAACTGTAGGAACCAGTTGTACTTCCCAACTTCTCAAACTGTATGAATGTAGTAGCTATCCTTTTCTGTGGGTTGACAATATATAAAATATTTGTGAAGTGCTTTGAGATCCTTGTATAGAAGACACTTCACAAGTCAAGGTTTTATATTATTTACATAATGTTTCTCTCCATGCACAGTATAGTGTAACAGGAAAATTCTCCATCTATATATAAATCTGAAGATACTAGTAACTACAAATGTAGCATTCGGGGCAAAATTCAGCTAATTTTACTTCTTACTGTAGATGGCAAAGACTTTCACATGTGGTTATGGCGATGGCCACACAACGACAAGGCTGATCCTCAAACTGCATAAGATTTCTCCCTTCACTGACTTATGAACTACAAGCAGACATTAAACCCTTCCTATATGGCTCAGGGAATTAATAATAGGTTGTAGACTCCCCCTTTATCCTACTAATTCAAATCCAGCCTAGGTCAGCCGTGACAGAAAGTTGTTACAATCAGATGGCTGTTCAGGGGCACTAATTAGTGCCTTTGTTCACAGACTCGCACAGAGGCCCAGGACTGAATGACTGTGAAAGCTAAACTATCCTCTTTTTTTTACCTTCTAGGTGGTCATTATATGTCAGGGTTGTAAAGGCTGAGGTACACTGGCTTCCAGTTGCATGAGGAAGAATACATTGCTAGTCTATGTAATATGTCTGTTCTGTGGCTAGAAACAGTACTTCAGTCTTTAGTGCTTTTGATCCAATGGCTTTTACTAGCACCAAATTCACTCTGCGAAAAAAAAAAATTCTAATTTCTTCAGTTTCCGGCATTCAAAAAAATAAAGTCTTAACATTTTAAATCCTACTTCACTCCATGTAAAGTCAATGGTTGCCTGGTCTCTTTCCAAACATTCTACTTTTTTGTTACAATTTCAGCCAAATAAGCCATCAAAGAAAGGTTCTTCATTTCCTGATCCTAAAATATATTTTTATCTTGATGGTTACACCTAGTAGTTGTAACACTAAATCATTCTGACTAGGAATCTCCACAATAGAATGAACATCATTTTGAGTCTCTGACTAAATGTGGAACAATAATTGATATGTTCCTTTTCCGCTCCTTCTCGTCTTCTCTTTAGTGCTTTGAACAAAGCTCTAGGGGCCAGATTCTCAGCTGATATAAATCAGCATAGCCATTGTTTTTCTGCATCAGATGAGGTTCTTGCCTTCCTTCTGAAAGGAAGATAATTTCTATTGTATTGCAGCTGAGAAAGATCCTCTCATTTCAAAGCAGCACTCAGCAGACACATGCTGGTACTTCTGGGACAACAGCATGAAGAAAAAAAACAATAAATATGATAAATGATCAGACAATCTTAATGAAGAGATCCTCCCAAACTCCACTGAACCATTGCTGACACCGGTCACCATGATTGGTATGTCAGACTGTATAATCAGGACTGGGAAAGCTGAATATATGAAAACCTTTCTGTTCTCATCTGTACTGAAGCAGCACAGAACCACTGCAATTGGAAATAAAGGAGAGCTAAAATTTCTCAGATTAAGATGTAGGAACAAAGGGCCAGATATTAAAAGGTATTTCGATGTCCATGGATGCATTAAAATGGGAGTTAGACATTGAGATGCTTTTGAAAATCACACTAGGCACTTATACGCATCTTTCAGGTGCCTCAGTACCTTTAAAAATCTGGCCCAACATGCCTAAATAATAATTGGTTTTACATTAATTAAATATCTAACTAAAGAATTTACAGGCCATCAATCACCTAAAATAGACTGTTTTCAGATCACGGCAGGCCATCTGTGTCTAGTATGTGAAAGAAAGTCCTTCACTTTGCAATTCAAATTTTCTACATAGTTATACAATACAGTCTATAGAATATATTTTTGTATACACAGGGACACTGGACCATAGTTCTTGAAATGCTAAAATCCTTCCATCTGGTAAACGGGTTATACTATTGCCTGGCTGTGTACCATTCTTAGCTGTACCCAAAGAAGCTCTTTCCTAGGTACACGAAGAGGACTGTCTGGATATGATCTGTAAGTGTAAAACTGCCATTCGTAAAATCAATACTCATATAAGGCAGTACCATCATCGCATTTTAGAGGCCTGATTGAGCATTAGGTACTGAGCTTTGAGCAAATCTTATTCATGCAGGACTCATTCATTTGTTGCAGCATGTGGTAAACACCAGGAGGAAAGTATTGCAACCAAATTAAACCCATTATGATAGCAGACCAAACTTACATCCTAGGCCACCTGCCATCAGGCCTGGGGATCTGAAAAGCCAAATATATACTCCTGCTTTAAAGACTTTTTCTACGAAAGAACAGCAGAGAATAAAACTATTAGAAGATTACTCCCATTCAGCTCTACAGTGTACTAGAAGTGTTTGCCTAGCTTTCAGAACCTCATGCCCCAAAGGAAAAATATAATAATAATAATAATTAATAATGTATTAATTTGTATTACTGCAGCTCTTGGAAGTCCTGATCAGCATCAGAGGCCCAACTGATAGGTGCTGTTCAGACGTAGTGCCTGATTCACCACCACTGTGTGAGTCTAGTTTTGTGATTTCTGTGTATGTCAGTTACAGTGGCATAAAACTAGAACAATACAGTGGTGAATCAATCTCACAGTGTAAGAGACAGCCCCTGCTCTGAAGAATTTACAGTCTAATTTACCAAGACTCTTCATAACATTGGACTTTTCCCGTATCATTGCCTGAAATATTCAAGGTCTGCTGGTGTATCTTCATTGAAGTCAATGGAGCGACGCTACTTTACACCAACTGAGCCTCTGGGTCAAAAAATGTGCCTGATCTTACTTACACTGAGGTAGTACCACTGACTTAGAGAAGTTACTCTTGGTTTATACCAGTGTAACTCAAAGGAGAATAAGACCAAGTGAACATGAAGTCTTCTACTCAGGAAAAGGAAACACAACTCAGATAATACAAATAATAAGGGAGGCTAGTAACCAATGAACTACATGCCTTACAGTATCCAAGTTTCATTTAATTGTACCTCATAATCCTATTTTTACATCACCAAATATTAAGTAATTGGCACAGGGAAGGTATGGAACTGAGAATATTGGCAGTGAGGGATTGAATGGATACCATCCTGTGGATTCCACAGGAATTCTCTCTGGAGAAGTTTCCACAAGCTGGCAGAGTTTAAGAACTATTATAACTCCTGAAGCACTGTCTGAAAGTGAAGACTGAATAAACTGAGATGCCGCATTTGCTTGTAAAATTAAATTTTGAGAGATTAAGCTTCCAGTCCTGTGCACCACTGATACGATTTGCAATCCCAAGCACCAGAGTAAGCAGTGCAGTTTTAGATCTTAATACTATCAGACACATAGTTACTTCCATGAGTGCCTGCCAGCCAAGTGAAGCAGAAAACAAAAAGAGACACCTCGAACAGCCTTGAAAGCTAACCTGGCACATGATGTAGGATCAATAATCAGAATTGGCAGAGTGCTTTTTTGAAAGTGACAGCAGCAGCAACGGAGTCAATTTTTAATCAGTCAGCATCACTTTGGTATGCAAGAGAGTATTACAGTGAAAAGATAATCATTGTATGTTATTTTATGCATGATGTTGATTTCTGTGTGCACTGTTCCTTTACCAGTGAATACGTGACAAATAGGACACAGTGAATATGTATTGTTTAGCAGCATAACTGATCATTTGCTACCTCAGGCAATCAAATTTCTGTGAATTTTTAACTTGAATACGACAACAAATGACAAATTTAGAACAGGTTAAAACACATACAGGAGTGAAACGCTTCCTATTTTTAGTGTTGTTTTTTCTGATGGTGGGAAGGTAGGAGAGTGGGTAAGAGCAAGACTATCTGAAACTGGAAAAATGGGGACATTCTCAGCTAGAAAATTCGTTTAGCTCCCATTGACTTTAGTTGAGCTATGCTGATTTACACCAGTTAGGAATCTGACCCATGGAGTATGGAGGAATGTGTAAACTCAGTGTACCAATTCCATGTTGCCAATTCTTATTCAATAAGAATATTAAAGAATCTGTAGTTGGGAGAAAATTCTGGGTCTGTGGGTGAGAAAAAAACCTGTCATGTTTTCTACATTTAATTTGTATTTCAGAGAGTGTTTAACTCTGTCACCAACTATCAAGGTGTTCAGAAGGAAGATTTGCTTCTGTGGAAGTGGTGGAATCTGAATGTGGGACTAAAGCTCTGGAAACTCATTTTCCAATGAACCAGCTACCCTGATACACTGCTACAACTGGGAATGCATTTAATCAGACAACAGTGGTCTAATTAGTTAGCACTATGCAGCCTCTCTTTCTCTCTGTCCATGACTCTGGGCATGGTATTTCCTAATAAGGATAAAACAACCATTATTATTTGCATGAGCTATAGAACATGCTTTAAAATTATTAATTGGTAAAATGTAAAGCTAATTCCAGGTTACTTGAATATTTTTCCCACAAAAACCTTATTGTCATGGTGCCCATCAGGACTAGAGATGGTCTGTTATTAATCTCAATAACTAAAACAAATCTGGAGAACTGCTTAGGGGACATGCTTGCTTTTTCACAAAAAGGTGAAATGTGCTTGGCTTTTGAATGTAGATGGTCAATTTAACTAAAGACTGAAGGGATAAAAAACCCCACATACAAACTACGGAGGTTTGGTTATGAGCCCTGTTTGTTTGTTTGATCACAACATGGCCTCCAATACAGCTGGTGAAAAATTGTGACAACTGTTTAATGTGGGCTTAAAACTGCAAGCACCATTAACTGCCTCCATCCATACCTGAACTCATTTAGAAGCCTAATTGCTTGATTTGAACATTGCAGGCACATTTGTGCTTATATATTATTATAATTGCTGCTCTGCACCAACTGTGTTGAAAATTGCAGCTACAGAATTTAAATTCATTCATTCAGTCTGTCATCTCTCTCTTACCACTAGTCCAACTTAGGCCATGGCTCACCTCCCCCTTAAAAATTCCATTGAGACAGATGCATGGTTGCAATGTTTGGAATGTTAGTTCCTTTTGCAGATCAAGTCTGCTGGATCCTGTGTCTGTAGTAATTTGAATTGCCTGCTGGCTCACTCAGCAACACCATTTTAATGCTTTTTTTAGGCTCCTTCTTCTGTGCAGGTCTAATCAGTGCACTCAGGCATGTGATGAAGAGCCAGTCACTCACGCAAACAGTTCACAGCACCTCTCAGACCATGTCAGCGTATAAAAAAAGCTGGAGTATTTAAAAATATAGACTTACAATTTTGTTACAATACATAAGTAGGAAATTGACTCTGTCTGGTATTTCTGAACTGGTTAATATGCAAGGGTTTTAGAGTAAGGGAAAAATCAATCACCACAGTTCAGGCCTTGGATCTTCTGCAGCACTTACATGGTTCTTATGTCATGGACTCTCAGACACAGAACTAGAACTCATAATGTTCAGTGCTCTATTCCCTTTGGCTACTTTGCTTTGGATGAATCCAGAGCAAGAAATTACTTGTCTGGAGGAAATGGCACACACTGACCCAAATACACATTAGCACAAGGGCAAGGGATTTCAGATGCACCTTCAAGGGAAATGTATACAAACTAGCTCTGTTGCTCTTCTGCCCGTCTGGCCACTGCTAGAGAGTATTTTCAAGTTCTGAGTCATGCCTCATTATGCTAACAACCATCTGTGTTAATGACTGAGAGTCTGAAACAGCTAGGAGATAAATGGTTTCTGCCTTTTCTGCTCTTACCTTTGACTATGTCCAAAATATGTTTCTCATGCCCACCAAGATACATTGCATTTACCATGCAGCACCACATACCTGTTATTAATAGGGTTATAGTCTACTCACTGGTTCTCAGGAAAAGTGCAAACTGGTTATATAAGTTCAGCTAAAGTCAGGCTCAATTTGTCAGTATCTGCCACAGTCGTCCTTTCACAAGAGCCATTTTTTTAAAGAACTCTTTAATCACAAAACAAAACATACTTTTGTGAAAATTTTTCATTTTGGTCTGAAAAGTATTTTCCATTGACAGAAAAATTTCTATTATATACAGTATCATCTTCTCCATCTCAGCTGATATTTTCTAAGATCCTCAGTGAAATAGCTGATTCTGTTTGATGGCCTATGTGTAATATATTTGGTGGTGCAATCCAATCCCCATGGACCAATGTCCACATGATGATAAGATTGATATTCACTGACTTCTTTATGACAGTCAATTTAGAGGCAGTTTCTTTATGGCAGGAAGTAGTATGCAGGAGGATTGTACTACTATATAGGACCACAGAGCTTGCCATGCAGCATCAGATCAGTGGTCCATCTAATCCAGTATCCTGCCTCCAGCAGTGGATGGGACCAGATGCTTTCCAGGAAAAAGCAAAAAAACCCAACAACCCTACCCTCCAGGGAAATTTCTTCTTAATCCTCACTAATTAGAGGTTGGTTTATGCTCTGAAGCATGAGGTTTTACATCCCTTCCAAACTCTTATTTATTTGTTAGTTTTGTTTATTTTAATATTTACTGTCCATTCAATGGATATTTTTCTTCCATATCAGTGCCAGTGTTACTAAAAATCCTGCTAAATAGAACCAGTAAAAAAAAAAAAAAAGTCTTCCTACGCCGGGGGCGGGGGGGGGGGGGGGGACACAACAGGGGAGGGTGCATAATGTGGCCTAGTGGATAGAATGCAGGACTAAGACTCAGGAGTCCTGCATTCTATTCCCAGCGCTGCCTCTGGCTCTGTAAGGTGACACTGGGCAAATCACATGGCCCTTTCTGTGCCTCAGTTTCTCCTTCTGTAAAATGGGGATCATGATACAGACCTCACTTTGAGAGCTACTGATGAACAGTGCTATATAAGAACTAGGAATTGTTATGCATTCATTTATTTATTTTTCTTTTAAACATTTCAGAATTTGACATTTTTTGAGTAGGTCTGCCACCAGCCTCCTGGCCTGAATGATATCTTGTGGCCACACATTTCACAGGCTGATTAAGAACTGTGTGAAAAAGCGTTTTCTTTTAACCATTCAGAATAGCCACCTTTCAACATCATTGGAAGGCCCTGGGTTCCTGTATTATGAGAAAGGGTGAACAGCAGTTCTTTCTCTACCTTCTCTATACTGTTCTTTATTTCATATACACTACTTTCATACTCTCCATTTTCTACCTGTTCTGTGAATAAAAGACAGGACTTCATTTTATGGGCTGTCAGTCAGGCACCTATAAATATGAAAACAGTATCCATAGTGGATCCACAACTGGGGACTGTGATGAGATAATTAGTTTGTCTGGAAACACAAGGCAGCCTCTGCTACAAAGTTCATTAGTTCTTGTTTACTATACAATAGCTCTTGATCTCAGTTCATTCAGTGAAGGAAGAAAAGGGATACTAAACACCTTAGTAGTGTTTGTTTATGTCACTGGTAAGGGTTGAAAGACTTCACTGATGTAACTCAGCATCCCAGCTTAGAAGCTATATGGCTAGCAGTCTAACACTAGCGCTCTGAAACCTAATACAGGGTAGTTCACCCAAATGAGCCGCAGTCTGTGGGGGACTGTACTTTTAAGAGGCTCTGGTGAGAGCAGGATCTAAGTGATCACTCAACAGACACAATCCATCAATGGGTGGAAGCTAGAGATTATTACTTTATTATTTGAGGGCTTGTCTGCACTTACATTTTATAGCACTCTAACTTGCTGGCTCAGGGGAGTGAAAAATCACCCCCCTGAGCGCAGCACGTCTGAGCGCTTTAAAGCGCTAGCGTGGACAGGCTCCGAGAGCTGGCGTGCGACCACACTCGCACTTCGAAGTGCTGCCGTGGGGGCGTTCCCACAACTTCCCACTTTGAAGTTTCCAGTGTAGCCATGCCCTGGGTGTGCTCTGCATTGAACAGGACACAGAAGTCACAATTCCTGTCCCAAGCAGCCTACAAACTTAATAGAGGAACAGCACCCGCTCCACTGGGAGGAAGGCTCTACCTGAGTGAGGTTTGGGGGTTTGCTTTTTGTATATAATGAGTGAGCAAGAGTATTTTTAACAGATATGGTTAGTGCTTCTTAGCTTCATGGAAGGAGTGAGATTGGAAGAGGCATTTGAAAGAATATGGGGTGTGTAGCTACTGTGCAGGAGTAGTGCGATAATTCTAGGCATGGGGAGGCAGAATGGAGTGAGTCATCGAGACAAGAAAGAGAAAATGACATGAAAGAGGATGCCAGTGATGAGGTTAGGGGGAAATGGGAAGAAATGCAAGCAGAAATGTGGGGAGGTTCGGGACAGTGCAGAGCTTTGAATCAAGGACAGGAATCCTGAACTCGATACAGAAGGCAAGAGGGGCAAGTGAAGTACACATTGTTCCAAACTGCAAAAATCAGATCTAGAACGGGATTCTAAATACGGCAGAGTTCGTGTGCTGTTAGGGCCCAGGGCTTTGGGTTTGGCTCATTTTAGGCAAGCAGAAAATATGGATCCGGGTTCAGAATCTGGGTGCGGGTGGGCAGATCACTTGACATAGTGCTGGCAGAGAGGCCAGTGCTGGAATAGAAATGAAGCCACTCATTCACTCCGATTCTAGGTAAGGGTTGGGGTGGATTGGTGAAGCACTGTGAGAAACCTGGTTTGCTGCTGCTTGTGCTGTTCTCATGTTCTAGATAAACAGAGGGTTTCAGCTCCCAGGGATGAATGAGTTCAACACAAGGGTTAATAATAACAAGGAATAAGTACATAGTTCTACATTACAAATGTCATCTAAGGGTCTCAAAGAGCTCTAATAAATAGGATTTTTTTTTCATTTCCATTTCACAGGGAAACTGAGGAAAACAGGTGTTAAGTGAGTCTCCCAGGGTCACACAGCAAGTAAATGGAAGAGCCAGAAATAAAAATCAGGGCCAGATCCTGAGTGGGTGTAATTCAGGTTAGCACCATTTACTCCAATGCTGTAACACCCATTTACAGCAGCTGGAAGGATCTGGGCTCACTTTCTTGCCCATTCCACTGGGCAAATGCATGCAAAACATCACTTCAAACAACACAGACAAACACCACTGTCAGACAGGAGGTGTGGTGTCTGGGCAGCCAGCAGCAGTGGAGGGGTTAAATGTGAGAACACACAGTATTAAATGTTTCTGAAGTAATAACCTCCTCTGCCCCCAGCCATCTGAAAAAGGTGCTTTTTCACCGCATAATATTTAAATATTGCAAGCATACATAATGCGAAAAGTATGGGATGGAGTATTGTTCACAAGGCCTTGCTGTATTCTCCCTTCCTTTCTCTTTGGAGAGCAATGACAGGACACAGGTGGCAAGCTGCTGAGGATATTTTCCAGAAGCTATATGTCTCAGTCCCTTTTTGGCACCGACCTTAGACATTGGCTCTGTCACATGATGAGCGGCTGATGAGCTGTCTGGGTTGCCTTGCCTTCCCTAGACACCATTTTCTTTCCGGTTGCATTTGAGTACAAAAATGTATTGTGTCAACATGAGGAATGTGAACCTTTAACAAAGGAATTCCGATAAGGTTTACCTCTTTGCTGTGGAATAAAAAACTACTTTAAAATGCTGGATGCCACGGCAGAAAGTTTTAAATGGTAGTAGTTGAAAATGTCCGACAGATGCAGGGGTTGAAGATATTTTTGATTAATTCATTCTATATGATTCAGATATTTAACAGAAAAGTTCAGTCATTACCTGTTAAAATTCCGGAGAGGTGTGACATATATTTAGTTGAGGGGAAGGTCTGAATTCTACTCTATAAAATTGCTTGATGCCAGCTAAGTTTTTTTTTTTTCCTTCAAAAATGGGACACTTTTATTTTATAGATGATTGTACTAGGTACAGAAGTAAAAGGAAATTGACTTACCTACATTTTTAAGCTTCTGTGTATCCAAACTGCAATCTGCATTATCAGGAAAAAAATTAGTGTTGTTTCCAGAGATTTAGATGTATAACTTATATTAGCAGTAAAATGAGGTGAGCAAATAATATCTCATGTACTCTTTGCAATGTCTTTCCTTATTCCTGTATTTTATAACTAAATACTATAATCCTGCAGCCTGTGAAATTATTGCTTCTTTTTTTCTTTGAGCTACTATATAGTTAGGAGTGTGCATGTCCTTGAGCCAGGTAGTTTTATATTAATCATAAAAAAAAGACAACTGGTCAACAAATAAAAAGGTCCTGAATAAAATTATATTGGTATATTCAATATGCAACCCACATTAGGTTAACATTTCAATTTCTATCTAATCATTTTTCTGACATGAAGAGCACTGTTTAGGACCCCAATCTTGCAGGGTACTTAAGTATGTGCTTACCTTTAAGCATATGAGTAATCCCATTGAAGTCAATCGGTCTACTCATATGCTTACATCTAAGCAAGTGCTTAAATGCTTTGCTGGATCAGGAGCTAAGTATGTTTAAAACTACCTCAAGCATATTTGCTGTTGACCCTTAAAAAGATTCAAAACAAATTCCCCTCCACAGTGTCCAATTCCTGTTCAACCAATTCTTCAGACAGGCACACTGCACCAGTAGGTGCTCAAAGACTACAGTGCTGAAGGCCATATACATGGTAGATGGTGCTTCTCCTAGTTGCCTTTTGTCTACTGTGGTAATCTTGAAAAATAAACAAATAAATAAAATCATTTGTAGAACTGTTCATAATTTCTCCTTTTGTCATAATTGGGATTTCACAGTCATTGAGTTTTCTGCTTCACGTTACATTTCTGAGTTTAATCAGAAACTAACACAAAGGAAGTGGAAATAGGGCACAGGTTGAAATGAATATGGAATGGAACCCTATTCTAGGATGTTTTTCCTGTGAGGATGATACTGTTTGTAGCTAGTCTTCTTTCCTTCCTTTCTAATAGTAGTAGGATATTTTTGTAAAATAGAACAAGACACTTCTGCTTGTGAAAACTGCTGTCATGTGACGTGGGTTCTGCAAGTATCACTGGTAAAAATATGAAATATTTTTGTGCTGATATAAATGACACAGCTCTAGTACTCACAGGGGCAGAAGGGTGCTTTTGACCTTCCTCCCTGTATTATAAAGTGACACATTTTAAATAAAAATACACTAGCACTCTGAAACCTAACATAGGGTAGTTCACCCAAATGAGTAGCAGTCTGTGGGGAACTGTGCCTTTAAGAGGCTCTGGTGAGAGCAGGATCTAAGTGATAATAATATTTAAATATTGCAAGCATAAATAATGAGAAAATACTGACCATGAACTCTGTCACATATACTGGCTGCTTCTGATGGCATCAAAATAACTTGCATGGAGTGTGCATTAGACATAGGTGAACTGGTATGGAAAATTTCAAAATCCCCACCCTTGTGTGCTCCTCCCATTTAATGATTCAGGCTTGAACTAAACCTTATTTTAAGATTCTGTGGATAAATTTCCTTTAACGTCTGGTTTCCAGCACAGAATCAAAATGATTTATTAAATAATAACAAATAACTACCTGAAGGAGGTTCCCCAAAGAGGATGGAGCTCAGCTGTTCTCAGTAGTGACAGATGACAAAACAAGGAGCAATGGTTTCAAATTGCCGTGGGGGAGGTCTAGGTTGGATATTAGGAAAAACTATTTCACTAGGAGGGTGGTGAAGCACTGGAATGGGTTACCTAGGGAGCTGGTGGAATCTCCATCCTTAGAGGTTCTGAAGGCCCAGCTTGACAAAACCTCTAAGGATTTAGAATCATAGAATCATAGAATCATAGAATATCAGGGTTGGAAGGGACCTCAGGTGGTCATCTAGTCGAACCCCCTGCTCAAAGCAGGACCAATCCCCAATTAAATCATCCCAGCCAGAGCTTTGTCAAGCCTGACCTTAAAAACTTCTAAGGAAGGAGATTCTACCACCTCCCTAGGTAACACATTCCATTGTTTCACCACCCTCTTGGTGAAAAAGTTTCTCCTAATATCCAACCTAAACCTCCCCCACTGCAACTTGAGACCATTACTCCTTGTCCTGTCCTCTTCTACCACTGAGAATAGTCTAGAACCATCCTCTCTGGAACCACCTCTCAGGTAGTTGAAAGTAGCTATCAAATCCCCCCTCATTCTTCTCTTCTGCAGACTAAACAATCCCAGTTCCCTCAGCCTCTCCTCATAAGTCATGTGTTCCAGACCCCTAATCATTTTTGTTGCCCTTCGCTGGACTCTCTCCAATTTATCCACATCCTTCTTGTAGTGTGGGGCCCCAAACTGGACACAGTACTCCAGATGAGGCCTCACCAATGTCTAATAGAGGGGAACAATCACGTCCCTCGATCTGCTCGCTATGCCCCTACTTATGCATCCCAAAATGCCATTGGCCTTCTTGGCAACAAGGGCACACTGCTGACTCATATCCAGCTTCTCGTCCACTGTCACCCCTAGGTCCTTTTCCGCAGAACTGCTGCCTAGCCATTCGGTCCCTAGTCTGTAGCGGTGCATTGGGTTCTTCCTTCCTAAGTGCAGGACCCTGCACTTATCCTTATTGAACCTCATCAGATTTCTTTTGGCCCAATCCTCCAATTTGTCTAGGTCCCTCTGTATCCTATCCCTGCCCTCCAGCGTATCTACCACTCCTCCTAGTTTAGTATCATCCGCAAATTTGCTGAGGGTGCAATCCACACCATCCTCCAGATCATTTATGAAGATATTGAACAAAACCGGCCCCAGGACCGACCCCTGGGGCACTCCACTTGACACCGGCTGCCAACTAGACATGGAGCCATTGATCACTACCCGTTGAGCCCGACAATCTAGCCAACTTTCTACCCACCTTATAGTGCATTCATCCAGCCCATACTTCTTTAACTTGCTGACAAGAATACTGTGGGAGACCGTGTCAAAAGCTTTGCTAATTCAAGAAACAATACATCCACTGCTTTCCCTTCATCCACAGAACCAGTAATCTCATCATAGAAGGAGATTAGATTAGTCAGGCATGACCTTCCCTTGGTGAATCCATGCTGACTGTTCCTGATCACTTTCCTCTCATGTAAGTGCTTCAGGATTGATTCTTTGAGGACCTGCTCCATGATTTTTCCGGGGACTGAGGTGAGGCTGACTGGCCTGTAGTTCCCAGGATCCTCCTTCTTCCCTTTTTTAAAGATTGGCACTACATTAGCCTTTTTCCAGTCATCCGGGACTTCCCCCGTTTGCCATGAGTTTTCAAAGCTAATGGCCAATGGCTCTGCAATCACAGCCGCCAATTCCTTTAGCACTCTCGGATGCAACTCGTCCGGCCCCATGGACTTGTGCACGTCCAGCTTTTCTAAATAGTCCCTAACCACCTCTTTCTCCACTGAGAAGCTGGCCATCTACTCCCCAGATTTAGTTGGAGTTGGTCCTACTTTGAGCAGGGGGTTGGACTAGATGACCTCCTGAGGTCCCTTCCAACCCTAATCTTCTATGATTCTAAATAATAACAAATAATAATTTGTAGTCAGGTAGCACCTAGGAGCCCCAGTATTGGACCAGAACCCCATTGGGCTAGGTGCTGTACTAGCACGGAACACAAAGATGGTCCCTGACCCAAAGAGCTTACAATTTAAATAAGGAAATGTTGAAATACTACAAGAAAGGGCCTTGTCATTGTCTTTCCACCCATGACTAGAAACTGAAGTGCCAAAAATCTTGTGAAGAAGCCAGTTCTCATAAAATTACCAGTTTAATATGTCAGACACTCAGAGGTTCAGATATTTCATATCTGCAGCCAAACCAAGCTATGTAATGTCTGATATTTGCCCTTCCCAGCTGTGTACATGCGTAAATCAAAATGTGAATAACTGCTGGTGATTAGTCCAAAAAAATATCTTTGGACACAGATGGTAAAGAGCAAGGAGACTGCGTAATTTAATAGACCGCAAGCAATGAAAATCATTCATATCAACTGTGCCAAGGGAAGCCTCATTAGAGACACTAAAAGTGAAACAAAGAATGACTCCATTACTGAGACAGTGCGTAGAGTCATTGTGAAATGCAATCGGAACATTGGTTAAAATAACTAAAATGAAAATAAAGCAAAAATAAAAATCCCCTCCCTACTAGCATGGTCTACAATTGGTTTTATTGCTGTAAGTGAAAACCAGGAGGATGAAAGAAATGAGTGAGGCAGTAAACACATAGCCAAAATAAAAAAAATGAAAAGGAGTGATGTGTCGAGAAATTACATCCAGCCAGCTAATGAATAGTTTTTTTGCAATAACCTAAAAAAGTTAAACCATAGAACCCCAAAGACAATCACCAAAAGAATTCAATATTCAAGTAGCAAACAAAATGTACTGAAAGGCTATTTTGGTAATATGCCCAGTTACTTATCAATGTCATGCTGAATAAGGCTCAGGGTTTTCAGTGCAACTGTCTGGCACAGTCTTCTTACTACAAGATATTGGGAATCACAGGACATTCCAGGTTTGCATACAAGACAACATTTAAAAGCAGGTTTTTTCCTCATTCTCATTTTTAAAAAAATCCTGAAAATCTTTTCCTTTCAAGTAGTTCTTTCGAGGCCTTATGATGCCAAATTCTCATGTGTTTTGATACTTGATTCTATTATGACCTATGAATGTCAAGATCAAAAAGAAATAAATGCATAATCAGCCTTGTGCAGATTTGATGTCAGAGTTGTTTTAACTGCACAGAAGACAATGTGAAGGAAAGTGCCGATTAAAGAAGGGAACCTGGCAATATACTTGGGGGAGGTTACTAAGGGAACCAAGAGACATTGTAAAGGAAAATAACATTATTTGGGGAATTGAACAGGCAATGAAAGGTAAATGGGAAATAGCCATGTTAGAGAGATGACAAATGAAGGGAAAGAGACAGACCATATGACAAGACAATAGGTTAGAGAAAGAAATGAGGGAGAAAAAATACCTAGAGATAATAGAAAGGAAGAAACCCAGTTAAATACAGATACCGTTTAATGGAGATTTAGAGCCTGAGCCTGCTTCTATGGAAACCAGTGAGAATTCATATTGACCTCAGTGGAAATAGGACCAAGACCCCATATATCTGTAAGCACCTGTGCACAAATGTAAATCCAATGATAATTGGGGGCTGAGCATTCTCTGATCCCAGTGAAGCCAGAAAGAGTAAAGGCTGATGAACATCTGCCAAGAGGTATCTTGCATACCTGAATTCTAAGATTTAAGGTGTGGACTAAATCTTTACTCTCCAACTTTATTTTATCTTCCAGTGAAATGGAGTGATAATAGCAAGCTAAGTTTTTTATCCAGACCATTCACATAGTATATATTAGACTGTATTTGACTCCTCTGACAGAAATTTTTGTAAGTTATATTGATACACCACGTCAAGAAAGCTGGTTGCTTTCAGTGAATTCACAGGGACTTGTAGAGGTCCAGTGTGCTTGTTTGGTTCAGATGTAGTAAGAATTTTATTTTATTTCTTTCTGAATGATACTTTCCAATGTTCCATATTAAAAACCAGTGGCAGACAGCCACCGAGAATGTCTGTAACCATATTGCATGCTATATGTTACTCTGCAATTTTTTTTTGTTTAAAGGAGGTGAGACACATTGGGACAAGGGCTAAAGATAGGAAAGAACCCTCTGTTTTAATTAAACCAAACATAGGAACATAGGAATTGCCATGTTGAATCACAGTGATTGTTTATCAAGTCCTGTATCTTGTCTCTGACAGTGGCCAGGAACAGATCCTTCAAAGGAAGGTGCAAAAAATATCATAGTGGAAACTTATGGAATAACTTGCTCTTATGAGAAGATTTTACCTAAGTACTCTGTAGTTGAGTTATGTCTTGACCCATGAAGGCTTCTATCCCTTCTAAACGAACAAACACAGCTGTTTCTGTTCTTCGACTATAACCATGAATGTTCCCGTTATCCATAGCAGTATCCAATCCTCTTTTGAATCATACTAGGTGCTTGGCCTTAGTGATGTATTGTAGCAATAAGCTTGACAAGTCAATTCTGTATTATGTAAAATAGTACTGGAAATGTACCATTAAGTCCTGGGTCACTATCCAGATTGGCTGGCAAAAAATTTACTCTATTTTTTTCAGAGTAACAGCTATGTTAGTCTGTATTCGCAAAAAGAAAAGGAGTACTTGTGGCACCTTAAAGACTACCAATTTATTTGAGCATAAATGAGCTGTAGCTCATGAAAGCTTATGCTCAAATAAATTGGTTAGTCTCTAAGGTGCCACAAGTACTCCTTTTCTTTTTACTCTATTTTTTATGTCTGGTTGCATAGTCTATGTAAGTCTTTATACTGTATGTTTTATTTTTCTTCCAAGCTTTATGCTACAGTGCTCCTAGGTCAGGTAAGGATTTAGGAGGGAATCCATCCCTGCACCATTGTTGAGACTGGTGCAGGTATAGAAGTGGGGGAGGAGTGCGCATGAATCCCATCAATCCTAAGGCTTTTAGGGTCATGTGGCCCACTGGTTCTGTTAGGCTGCAGCTGCCATAGCCCCTATTGATCTTGTAGCCACTAGGAAAGGTCAGGGATGCAAGGGTGCCTACCTCTTCCTGTCCTCCCTTGCCCAACTCTTACCCACCTCCCACAAAGAGAGCTTCTGTGAGTCCAACAGAGGCCCCCTGCACCGTGGGCATTGTCCTGAAAGGGAAAAGTAGAGGTGAACTGTCACAGATCTACTTTGTGGCCTCTAGGTTGTGCACAGTAGACATAGGGCAACCATCAATTAGTTTCATAGGCCGTATTCTACTCTGACACCAATTTTACACCATTGTACTACACTGACTTCACTGTAGTTACTGATGATTTACACTGATGTAGGGCTGAACAGGATTAGGCCCAATGACTTCCGTTCGAGGCCACTACTATAAAATGGCATGTAAAATTAAAATGTTATGTACCACATACATTGTTAGGGTCCTTTGTGAATCCAGACTAGAACAGCCATTCACTGACGCGTAGCAAACCATTGCTCATACCCACAAAGGACTGGGAGATCAATTGTGGACTACTGAGTGAATGATGAGTGAATAATGGGACAAACAATTTGAAAAATGAAGGAAATTACAAACTCTCGGGTTTTTTGTTTTAAAAAGAAGCTTCATCCTTTCAGAGACAACTTATTCTGAATGCTTGTCATTTCCCCCTGAAACCATACCGCTCGTGGGAGCTAAAAAAGCTGCAATCATTAAATAACTCTTTTTCCCCCATTAGACTCAAGGGGAAATGCGGACAAGCCTTTTAAAAAAAAGCAAAAGTAAATAAGCAACGCTTTGTTTTCCCCCCAGCATGGCTTATTTGCAACTTTATTCTCCCACTGGTGTTCACACAGTCCAGTTACTGTTAACGAGAGTTACAGATGTACAGTGAGAACAACTAGACTCCCAAGTGTAGTTTTTAATGGTTCTCTGTTTAGTATCCAAGAAATATGTGGTAGAACAGCAATGGAAATTGTATCTGCAGATATTGTTCTTCCAGTTAAACAATCACTGAGGTGTCACAGCCTCAAACCAAATTTACACCCCAGGCGGTGGTGAGGTAATCAGATTGTATAAGCTGAGCAGCTCAGGCTGGTTCCATATTTGGATGAGAATTTGTCATGAAACAGCCAGTTTCTGCAGGGAGGGTGTGGTAATTCAGTGTGTGGCACTTCTGCCTGTGAATCAGTATTGATCCAACTGCACCATGATATTAGTAGGGAATTATGTTGTGGCACAGAGTTGTGTTGTTTTGAAGAAGCAAAAACACAGATCCTGATCACCTGGAATTATTAATGAACCCATGTCACTGGTTGCAAGAGTAAAGGTGTCCTAGCCAAATTCCAGTAGGGGTGGTTATGTTGTGTATACCTATAGTCCCACAGTTTCAATAGATATGGCACAGTCCCCTTTTTTAACTTTCATAAGCTGCTGTGCAATGTGGCCGTGTGCTGTTAAACAGCTGCTGCGTTCCATCTCCGAGGTCGTTGCATTGCAGAGGTGCGAGTTGGTTTAGTATATGCATATTTTATGGATTACCTGACTCCCACTGGAGTCATTTGGAGCTTTGTCCTCAATTTCAGTGGAGCCAGATTTGGCTATTAATTAATCATAGAATATCAGGGTTGGAAAGGACCTCAGGAAGTCATCTAGTCCAACCCCCTGCTCAAAGCAGGACCAGTCCCCAATTTTTGCCCCAGATCCCTAAATGCCCCCCTCAAGGATTGAACTCACAACCGTGGGTTTAGCAGGCCAATGCTTAATTAAAAATATATGCTTATGGGAAATCAATAAAACTGCTTATGGTAACCAGCCCTACATTTGGTAATGTTTGCTGCGTCTGTTCCTAGGCCCCAATCTGCATCCTTGTATCCATGTGGCCCCAATGTGGGTCCACAAGTCTACCTGCATAGTTCTCACTATGGAATTTGGCCCTTTGTTTGCAATACGATTTCAGACCCTGTAGCCTATGATCTGGATTTTCTTCTTGTTAATAATTAAAATACATTGACTGCGAATTCTAAGTAGCTATCCTCTGTTATGTACTGTGAATGATAAGTGTCTCACCTTATAACAACTACTACCAAATAGAGATTTACAGAAGGGAGCAGAGCTGTGAGTATGCATCAAGTGAACAGTTCAAATAAATGTAATATTTAATAGTCATGAAATCTCTTGTATAAAATATGTATTAAGATGCACTATAATCTTTCAATTTATTGTTTAATTTTTATGTAATGTTTTTTCTTTCAATATTTTGGCATATCATAGGAGTATCCATCAGAAATTAGCATGGCCATGAGCTGGAGCTTAGTGTTGTGGCCTTTTGTTACTGGGGGTAAAAGAAAAGCAAGGCAGACGGTGAATATTTAAACATTAATTTCTACTGAATCATGTTAGGTATCCAAAAAGAATAGAGAGTAAATAGACAGAGTACTGAGCAGAGCATGCCACCAAATGGGTGTCTGCAGGATTTGTTAACTTGCTGTGGGATATGGATGAACCAGTACAGAAATATTGGACTGGTGGCTACCGATGTCACATGCCTATAGCTGCCCCCATTGATCTGAGTGCAAGTTTTGTCACTGAGTTTAACAGGAGATGGATCAAGGCCACAGGCTGGCTTATGCATATGAGAAATATTAAAAAGCATAATGAATCTTATTTTTAAATTGACTGGAATTAGCCAGCACATATAGCGTATTTAATGAGATGAAGGGTGCATATGGGAAGTGGATACAGCTATCTTACACTTGGTTGACTAAAGTCACTATAATGAGCTGTGTGTGATTCGAAGCTATATCCTCAGTCAGGGGTCTTCACACTGTGGTCCATTAAAGACACCCAACGAATGTGGTCTCAGAAACAGTGTGCTGAAATGTCCATTTCATTTTCGTCTTGTTCCCTTTAATGACATACACTTTTGGTGCATTTTGTCTTGTTTAATAAATTTGAACAGCGATGTCCAAACATGTCAGAAGAATAGTAACCCATTAGAAAGTATAAACTGCTTGGTTAGAGTAGCACTGACAATTGCTCTCCTCTGGAAAAGCACTCTTTCCAAATCTCTTGCTGAATTTTAAAATGTCCTTTAAGAATGATGTTACTTTTTTACTGTTAAGTCATTAGACAGGTAGGCACAATTCTCACTTACTCTTGAGCCCTTTTACAGCATTCTGGCAGGATAAAAATACCTTAAAGTGGGTCAATTATATTGGCACCCACTTAATTATCCTCAACTTTAAGACACCTTTCCAATGACAGAGTGAATTAAATGGGTAGTAATTGAGAATGAAACCAAGTGAGCCTTAGGCTATGTCTACACTATAGCCTACGTCATCAAAATTTATGTCATTCAGGGTGTGAATATTCCTCCCCCCGAGCGACATACACCGACATAAGTGCTAGTTTGCACAGCACTACGCTGGCGGGAGAGCTTCTCTCAGTGACATAGTAAACTTATGCTGCTCGCAGGGGTGGTTTTTTTTATGCCAACAGGAGAGCTCTCTCCCATTGCACCAGAGGCACTTTAGCAGCACAGCTGTATTGGTACAGCTGCAGCACTGTATGTATAGATGTGGCCTGAGTCTCCTCTCACTACCCCAGTTTTACCATGGTAACTACGCTGAAGTTAGTGGAATTATTCCTGATTTACACCAATGTGAGGGAAGAATCAGACCCACATATACTTCAGCTTCTTCCTTTCTCCTTTCCTAAGGACAGAAAAGAGCTACAGGGGAGAGGAAGTCATTCATATGCTTGTGAGTGGGAGAGGAGCTGGTCCACATAACATCTTTATTAAGAGCCACATTGTGAAAAACTCTGAGAATTGGTGTATTAAATGTTTGCTTACTCAGAAATTATGTGATATTCTCTCTTTGAAGCTATCTGGGGCATGTTGTTAACACCTACTTTCACTGTTTTACATGCAATAGCCCTGAGGTATAACTCTGTGTAACGCTTCCTGAAAAGACAGAACTGTGGGGCCTCTGCTTCAGCAAAAAGTGGCACTGAGGTACAGGAAGAAGAGTGTAATAGTTATAAATAAATATTGCTCAGCATTCCCCTATCCATTAGATACTCACTTGAGTAGTCCCATGTAAGCCAATGGAGTTACTCAAGTGAGTAAGAACTGGTATGAGTATGGGTTTCCATAATTATCCCCTTAAAGATTCTGAGGTCCTTGGACACTATGGAAATGGAGGCCATATAAGAAGTAATAAGCATTTATACCATGATACTGTCCAAAGGCCCCAATACGGGTTGAGTTCCATTGTGCTGTACAAATATAGATGAGAGATAATCCCAGCCCTAAAGGGTTCACAATCTAAAAGACACAAAACAGATGAAAGAAGGGATCAAGCATATATTGTACAAGGGAATGAATCTGGCAAAGAACTGACACCACTTCCTTCCCCAGTCCTGAAGAAGAGCTCTGTGTAGCTTGAAAGGTTGTACCTTCCATCAACAGGAGTTGATCCAGTTAAAGATATTACCTCACCTACCTTGTTTCACTCATGTTTTGTTGTTTTTTAACAGGAAGTAGGGGAAGGGTGAGGGGGAATAGCAGGAAGGAGGAAGTTAGTATTGGTAAGAAAGTAGGAAAATAAAGGAAGAGAAAGCAGAAGACTCACAACTAATCACCTGCCTACCCATAACCAGCAGACAAGCGCTTCTAGCCATTCACTGCAGAGGTGAGTTTTAAGGACTAGGACTATGCTGTACCTATGCCGTGGCTCTGTAAAACCACCAGACTCTAGAGCTAAAAATTCTGGTATCTCCTATGAGTTTTTCAAATATATATTATACTCTTTTCAGTATTGCATAGGGTTTTTAAAGCTGATTGGGTTATTAATTATCTATAGAATGAATAATATTAAATGGGGCTTAATGAGCATCTCTTGATTAGGATTATCCGCTTAGATTTCTGCATGAATGACTATGCCTTTATAGCACCCTTTATTCCTCCAAGCTAGAATTCATAATACGCAAATCTGGAACAAAGTCATTGTTACTGCAAAATCCTTTCTGAAATAGTTCTTACCTCACTTATTTCAGAAATAACCCCGCAGGAAAGCTATAACAACTGGAAAGTTCCTGCTATTCAAACTTTCTTTATATAAATGCAACAGTGTAATAAAAGCTAAAAAAAAATATAAAACAAAAGCTCTGAGTAGTATGGTGGGTAATGTGTGTATGTCTTTACATAATAGGCCCCAGCACATGAGTAGTACTTACATGAGTAATTCTATTGAATTACATGGGACTAGACAAGTATTTTTCAGGACTGGGTCCCTTATCAATAGCTAGTACACTTATACTTGCCTCCATTTAATACCATGTGTGTTAAACAAGTTCCAAATGAGTTAGTGGAAAGATTCAGTTGTCCCCATTTTACAGACACAGAGAGACTAAGGGCCAGATTTGTAAAGGTATTTAAGTGCTTAAAAATGCACATAGGTTCCTACCAGGATTTTCAAAAGTGCCTAGGTGTCTAATGGGAATTAGATATCTATGTGCTTTTCAAACGGTCACTAGGCACTTACTTTTATTTTTAAATGCCTAAATAGTTGGCCAGTACTCACTGAAAACTTAACCTAGGCTTTTATCCAGGTTTAAACCTAATCCCCCAAACCAAGGTTTTTATGTGCTTTGAATTTAGGCCTATTTGCCCAGCTCAGGGTGTAGTTAGAGTCCAGATTCCACGGTAAGGCAGGCTCAGACTCACCTAAGTTGTCGTGTGGATACAGCTGTTAACTGGGTTTTGATAGTCCTCCAATACCATCCCACAATTCCCCTGGTCTTCATTTTCCAGCCCTTCTATCTATTCACTTCCCTCTTTTACTGCAGTGGCTACCTTCCGAAGTGACTAGGGTCACACAGGAAGTCTGACAGAGTCAAGACTCTAACTTCAGTTTTCCCAAGTCCTAGGTTAGTACCATCCTTCTCTATATTACAGTGGCTACTAGAGCTGGTCAGAAAACAAAATTATTTCCCCATGAGAAATTTGGAATGAAAAATATGCACTCAAATTTTGGTAAAAATTTTTTAATTTTCATGCAGGACGTTTTAAACCAATTTAAAATTAACGTTTTTGACATTTCAACACAAAATTAAAATATCATTTTGTTTTTTTTAGTGGGAATAAAAGTCAAAAGAAAATGACATTTTAAGTTGAAATGAAATCTCTTATTTCCGATCAACACTTCAATTTATAATATCATTGTTTCAATTTATTCAAAGCAAAAATCTGAAGTGAAACATCTTGAGTTAAAACAAAAACTTTACATTTGATATTTCCCATGTGGAAATCAAATTTTCATCAGAAATGACATTTTCCTGTGAAAAAGTTTGGTTTCAATAAACCAGTATTTTTCAGCAGGAAATATTTGTGTGAAAAATTTCAACCAGCTCTACTAATAACAGCCAGTGGTATGAAGTCTTCCCCCACAATGTCCTCCCTCTGGGCCTCAATTCTGACCTGCAGGAACTACCTCATGTGTCTCATTCAAGGCCCATTGAATTCAATAGCAGTCTTTCCACTGATGCCAATGGGCTTTGGATCAGGTCCTCTATACCCACTGTCCATACCATGTTCATGCTTTGGCTTCTCCATTGAGACTCTTTCCAATCTGTTCTGATCATGGAGATAATTGTGACACCAGTCCACTAAGATATGGACTGAGACCACTCACATTTGATACACACAAACTCCAGTGCCTTCAGATGCTAGTGACTTTGACCCTGTAGCGAGGTGAGGACTCACTGGTGCAGTGCCTCCTGCTGGTCTTCTTGGGAATTAGCTCTTTCCAGCCTTCAGAGCACCATCTGCAGGCTAGTATCTCACCTGCTGCTGGCCCCATGTCCCTCACAGACCCTGGTGCCCTTTTCCTCAGGGTTCTGCCCCAGCAGTACCCCCACTCTGGGTCTCCCCTCCCAGGGGAACCACCAACCCTCTAACCCCACCTTGCCTCAGTCATCATCTAGCCCCCGCTCACTGGGGCAGACTGAAGTCTGTAGTGGCCACTCATCACTGCCAAGGGGTAGAACCAGGTGCCTCTGCCTGTTCCTAGGCTGCCCTCTGCAGCCCCAGTACCTTTCTAGACCTTTACCAAGGCCTGTAGCCTGGGGGTTTACCAGGCTGGAGCTCCCCAGCTCCCTTTGCCCTTCCCCAGCACTGCTCCACCTCAGGTAACCTTGCTCCCAGGTAGCTAGCCCTTCTCACTCCAGGGCTAGAGTGAGACTCTCTCAGCTCCTGGCTCACAGCCCTTTTGTAGGGCCAGCTGTGGCCTGATTGGGGTGTGGCCCCAGCTGTGGCTGCTTCCCCAATCACCCTAGCCTTTCACAGCCTCAGCCCACTCCAGGGTTGCTTTTAACCCCTGTTCTTCGGGAGTCATATTGGAAAACCCGGGAGGTGGGCGCCCCATTACAGACCGACTGACCTTGTAGCCACATTTATTCCTATGTGACCTTCAGATATTTTCCCAGCTTGACTCTACATACTGCTGCTGTTACTGCTTTTTGGTCAGTTTCCAGCTAGAAACTTTCTTGTGGTTTCTGATAAGCTTGAACCAATATTTTGCAGTAATATAAGTATTTTGTCCCTTCCTGGCAATGACATTTGAACTGAGAAACCTACTTTCCTGAAGCTGTAGACCTCTGGTGAGATTATTTATGATTCCAAGTAAGATTATAAATTTATTTATTATCCTGTTTTATTTTTGGTAGACATGAAGAGAAAATAACCAGTAAGCAACAATCAAGTATCAATCAAGAATGTGCATAGGCTCAGTCTATAGTCACATATTAATAGTTAAATACACATTTATATTTCTGGATATCATTGTAAACTAAAGCAAAAAAACCAAACCCAACAACAACATTTTTCTTGACTCAACATGAAAGGAGATTTTCTCTCTCGCTCAGCAGGAAAAACCACATGGAGTCTATTTCCTGCAATATCTAAAACTGCAGCTCCAAAAATGATAGCATTGGAAATTGGGCTTCTTGGCTATTCTTTTCTTTGTAGCTAAAATTTGTTTTAAAGTAAAAAATACTTAATATTCTAGGAAGATAGTCTGCCAAACTCATGCTGATTTGGCATCTGAACTCCCACTGAAATATATGTTTATTGATGTTTACTAGGAGTCTCATTGAGTAAACTCTGCCATTTATATTCTCTGAAAAAGATCCTTTGTGAGTGAGCTACTGAGCACCGCCAAATTGGACAGTCTCTACGTAAAAGAATAAATGGACACAAATCAGACATCAAGAATTATAACATTCAAAAACCAGTCGGAGAACACTTCAATCTCTTTGGTCACTCGATTACAGACCTAAAAGTGGCAATTCTTCAACAAAAATACTTCAAAAACAGACTCCAATGAGAGACTGCTGAATTGGAATTAATTTGCAAACTGGATACAGTTAACTTAGGCTTGAATAAAGACTGGGAGTGGATGGGTCATTACACAAAGTAAAACTATTTCCCCATGTTTATTCCCCTCCCCTACCCCCATTGTTCCTCAGACGTTCTTGTCAACTGCTGGAAATGGCCCACCTTGATTATCACTACAAAAGGTTCCCTCTCCCCACCCGCTCTCCTGCTGGTAATAGCTCACCTTACCTGATCACTTTCATTACAGTGTGTGTGGTAACACCCATTGTTTCATGGTCTCTGTGTATATAAATCTCCCCACTGTATTTTCCACTGCATGCATCCGATGAAGTGAGCTGTAGCTCACGAAAGCTTATGCTCAAATAAATTGGTTAGTCTCTAAGGTGCCACAAGTACTCCTTTTCTTTTTGCGGATACAGACTAACACGGCTGCTACTCTGAAACCTGCCATCTTTAAGGATCTAATTCTTCCACTTCTACTCACACTGAGTGGTAACTTAGTTCTATTTTATTCTATGTAGGTTCTTATACTGTGCTTATCACTTTAGTATCTATGGCCCCACTGATTTCAACTACTTCTGGAGACAAGTGCCATTCTGCATTCAGGCCCCACTTCAGCAAATCATTTAAGTAAATGCCTAACTTTAATCACTTGCCTTAAGTGCATCCCTGTTCAGCAAAGCACTTAAGTTCCATTGCCTTGAGTGTGATTTAAGAATGTGTTTTTTGCTGAATTGAGGCCACTTTGACTAAAGGGGGTAGAATCCAGCCCTGTGATATGAAGCCTACTGGGATATGTCACATTTTATTGGTTATTATGGCTCAGTTAGATTTAGTCAGAGGTTTTATCTACAGTTCCTGTAGTGCTTAATTGTTGGAAGCTTGGTACAGATGGGGGTAGCCATCATGAGATTTCTTTCACACCTCCACGTGAGATGAGCACAAGCAATAGGGAACTCAGACATTTAATAGGGGCAGGGAAGGTTGCAGCTGGTGATGGAAGAGGGCACATGCTGCATTTGTTGAAAGACTGTCTGAGCTGCATACGCTCCTCTGGGGGTTCCAGGACAAATTCTGGCTGAATTGCAGCTGCAAAGAGCCCCAGCTCTAGCTGTAATTGTGCCTTAAAAAGGCACAGTTTGTAACTTCGTTTTAAGATATTTTAAGTAGGTTAGGAGAGTTTTTGGCATCGTCAGAACTTAAAGCAGTTTCTGAACTTTTCTCTTTAAAGAACACGGCACTAAATGCCATGGAGAGTTATTCAGTCTGATATAGTGTGTCTTTTACAATATTTTAAGATTTTGCAATGTATACATTAAGTTTCCTTGCTTCAGATTTGGGATTTGCCTAATGAACTGGATATTTTTCTTGTTCCCTGGGTAAAGAGGGGTAGTGTATTTCCTGCCCTCATCATTTCACAATTCTCTCCTGTTAATTTTACCTTCTGAATGAATTAATAATCAAACAATATGGTTTGAAGTAAAGGATATTTCCTTAGTTAATTATGCCAATTGTAACTCCGAGTTTGGCTTATAACATCAGAACAGAAAAAAAACCACTGATCAAATATGACCTTCACTTTGGGTACATATGGCTGGTGTCTCTATGCAATTAGAGATAATCTGAAAGTACACAATTTATTTGGTCTGATTCTTTTATGTTTCCATGTGCATTCAGTGTTGTAAACGATACTTCTCCACCTTTTCTGTCCTTGTGCACTTTTGTTAAAAAGCCAGTCAAATACGTAATTTTTTAAAAAATATAAAATTTTCAGATGATCACTTCATTTTAAAGTAGGATCATATGGACAGAGTTCAGTTTAACTGTCCCCTGTTTCTAATTTATTATGAATAGGATTGAAGAAGTAAGACTAATATATCACATTACTAAGCCTTCAAAATGCAGGTAATCTATCACTTTATATGAACCTTTGTGAAAGGAAAAAGTTGTCCTAATTCCATCTGTGATTGAAGTATTGAAACCGAACCAAGATTGGAGAACTGCAATATCTTCCAAAATGAATATAAAATTGTACACTAAGTAGATGGCATTACCTATTATTGTGTTCTCTGAAAAGTCAGTAAAATGATGGCATATTCTTTGACATTTGAATGTGAAGGTTAAGTCTGATTGAAAAGCAGACAAAGAGGTTCAAAAATGCACAGTGTCTGAAGATTCTCAATATTTTTCAGTGTACTTTTTCTAATTACTTTAATCAATGCCTCAGAGGAATGATTGATGTCAGTTGCTGGAAATCTTTATGAAAGATATCTTAATGGATGATTTTTTTCTTGTTGTTGTTGAGAATATAACTCTTCTTTCATAATGGTAAATGCCACTTCCAGAGACAGATACATTTATACTTGTTGAATGCAGTATTAGCAACTTTCTTTCCTTTTGTCTCCCGGATGTAAGAAGAATGATGTTAAAGGATAGAGTCATTGTCTGAGATTTTTCATGTGTGCTATGACTTTTGGTTATGCTAAATTAAGTAGCAACTTCAAAAGTAGCTACTTCAAAAATAAGTGCTTCTTTAAATTATCTGTTATAAATCTGAGTCCCAAGCTATTAATTAGTCAAATAATCTAGAACAAAATATCTATTGTAGAACTTGCACTAAAGATCACCTGCAATAGGTAATTCCTTCTCGAAGGAGGCAATTTTTAAGTATTCCCAAAGTTTCTGATACCATTTTGTTCAACAACAGCCACTACTATTAAGCAACATATTTGCAATTCTCCTAGATGGGTATTTTAGATTTCACAGTCTAACCTAACACCAATGTGAAATAAAAACAATTCTAATACCAAAAATACCATCCTCAGTTTCATCCGTTAAGCCCCACTGATCTTACTGGGTTGCAGCCCACATAGGATACCAGGGGGCAGAATTCAGTCCTGAACACTTGGAAATTCTAAAATGGAATTATAATACAAAGCTGTCATAGGCTGGAGCAGATTCCTTGCTGCACTCCCTGAGAGGTGCAACACAAAAAGGCGAGGGGACAAAGGTGGATCTGAGCTACTTTTGCACAGGCAGGATTCTGGGTTGCTGCAGGAGCCAAAACAACCCCTCAGGTAAGTTAGAGAAATCCTTGGAGTGCTCTGCTTTATGGCAGTTTCTCCATGGCTGCATATGGACTGCACTGTCCACCGGTATCCCTGTGGTACTATGGTACTATGGAGATGCCGCCTCCCACCTTTGAGATGCCCACTACAGTAGGGCCGGTGCACTAGCTCTACACAGTGCAGTAGGTAAACTTTTTCCCAGACTGTTATGGAATTTTTATAGCATCTATGTGCCGCTGGAGTATTGAATTGGGGCCAAGTCTGGAGACAGCATTGGCCCCTCTGTCAGGTGCCATATGTTCATTTCTAAATGAAGTAGGGACATTGGTTCCTCCAGTCTTATATTTACAGTAAATATATGTTATGTTATGTTTGTAACACCCACTTCACATTCACCTAATTCAGATCTAATCTATAACAATTTAACACTCTGGGATTGCAATTTGCATAGTTTCCAAATGTAATCTGTTGCCATAATTTTATTAGATGATTTTCTTCTGTAGCCAAGTCATCCCACCCTCACCCTTGCACATACTTGACTGAGAGATGGAGTAAGGCAAAGAGGCATGGTTCCTGCTCTCATGTCCAGAACACACATTTAGCTTTGGATAATCCAAATCACTCTGCATACTACAGTTTTTCCTTGGAATTTTTTAAACTTTTCAATGAGCTATTTAGTGCCTGATCCATGGAAGTCAATAGGAGTTTCTCTACTACTTCAATAGGCTGCAGAGCAGGCCTAGATCCCATTGCTGGCATGAGATTCATTAGTGGGATCCATGAGCTTGGGAAAACACAAAAGTCCTGCCTGTGAACTTTGCAGAGTTCCAGTATTTCTTTAAGGAAACATTTTGTAGGGATTTCTGTAAGGGGTATCTAGGGGATGTTCTGCCCTCCGAGCTCAATGAAATCTGGCTCCTAGTTTTTAAAACTAGCAAATACCCACTTGAGCTAAGTATAGGAAAATGTGGTAAAAATCTATAATTATCCCCCATTGGACTCAGGCACTGTGCTCATTTTCACCAGTATGAATCCAGAGTATCTCCACTGAACTCAGTTTGGTCCTTAGTCTGATTTATTTTCACAGATTTTAAGGCTAGAAGGGACCATTACACTATCTGACCTGTTGTATAATACAGGTCATAGATTTTTACCAGTTATCCCTGTACTGAACCCAATAACTAGTGCTTGACTAAAGTATATTTTCCAGAGAGGCATTCGGTCTTGATTTGGATACATTAGAAGGTGAAAATTCCATCACTTTCCTTGGTAATTTGTTCTAATAGTTAATCACATTCACTGTTAAAAATTTCTGCCTCGTTCCCAATTTTGAATTTGGTTCTTGTTATGTCTTTCTCTGCTAGATTAAAGAACCCTTTAGTACCTAGTAGTTTCTACCTGTGGAGATACTACATGCAGTGATCAAGTCACCTTTTGATCTTTGTCATAAAATGAACAGACAGAGCTCTTCAGCTCTCTTACTGGAAGAGGAATGAATCAATTTTGTAGCTTTTTGCTGCATCCTCTTCAAGTTTTCAACCTTTTCCATTTTGTTTTACATTTCACAAATCCCTTCATTTTCAAGACTTCCTAGTAAACTATATATAGAGAGAGAGTTAACTAATTAAAAAGGGACCTGTAGGTAGCTAGGGAGATCTGTAGTAGCACCACTGAAATCAGAGGTTGGTGAATATAAAACAAAATCAATCAGACTAAGGGCAAAGCTGATTTAAGTGGAGTTACTCTTCATATATGTCTCTTTTTAATAGTATTTGGGCCAAATTCTGGCTTTTGATACAAACACCCATCTTCAAATTAACTTCACCAATAACTACACATCCTTATCTGAGGGAAGTATTTGGCAAAGAGAATTGAGAATATGTGCTTTTCAGCCCTCAAGTAGAGCTCTGTGTAAGTTCAAAAGCTTGTCTCTCTCACCAAAAGAAGTAGGTTCAATAAAAGACATTCTCACCCACCTTGTCTCTCTAGTATCCTGGAACGAACACAGCTACAGCAGCACTGCAAACGACACATTTCTGTTCAATGACATTTGTGAATTGCGCTCCAATCCATCACCCAGTTTTGTCCTCTTGGCTCCCACAACCTTTTCTTACTCTAACTGGTATTTGTTTTCTAAGGGATCCTTAAAGTCTCATGTCCCAAGCTGTCACCTCTGGTTCTGTTACCACTCTTTCTTCTAGCAGTGTGATCCTTCTGTTTCTTCTCTTCCTACAGTGGACACCAACATACTTTTGCCTGGAGTACACATTTGCCACCATAAAAGTGCACACTCAAATAGCACTTAACCTTTCAGACTCTATCCTGGGCACATTAAAGTTGAAACTGTCCAAATGCACCTATTACTGGACTGTGGAGAAGAGCTTTTATAGTTCAGAAGAACAGGCAGACTCAAAGGAGAACCTGGAAGTACAACACAGGATACCTACCATTGGCAATGAAAGCTTGGTGCAGATTAAAATACACAGCGCTTTAAAAGACACTTTGGTAAATGGCTTTAAATACCCATATTAGGTACATAACAGAAAAATACAAGCATGTACAATAAAGCAGTTTCTCATGTACCCCTCCCTGCAGTTTTATAGGCACTTACCAATTTTTTTTTAATGTCAGACTCTTCAGAGTTCACTGCTCTGGGCTCCTCCTTATCAGTGCTCAGCTGCCCTCCTGTAAATTACTGATATAATATTTTATTTGCAGCAGCAGTCTCCAGATAGTACATTGTGAGCAGCTCTGAGTCCCAGCAGGGCTGAGGACAAAATCCATTTCCCCATTGCCCAGCACAAGTAGCTGGGCAAGGCTCAGGGTATCTTCTCTGAGGGCTGGGCAGGAAGGAATTCTAGGAAGGCTGTGGAATAGCTGTAGAGACATTTCATGAAGGCTTCTTCAACCCAACAGCTGTAGTAGATCTCTGGACTCCCAACATGCTTATATCATAGGAATGTCTGGTAAAGGGGTCAAGAAAATCCACACAGCAGAATCTCCATTCTTTCTTCGGGCCTTCTGCTATATGCTGCTATGTGCTTCCATGTAAGAAGTCCCTATAGGGCTGGACTCCATGCTGTGCAGGTAGTGAGCTCCCTTAGCTCCCTCCAATCTAGCTCCCTTCCACAGTGTGACCACACTGGCTTTGCTACTGGGGCCCCTGTATAGTCTTGGAGTTGAAGGCTGGATTTACCTTATGGATTAGGTGTCTCCCTTGGACTGGAAGGCATGTCATCCTAACTTTATTTTTAGGTAGGATAGAAGGAGAGCCCGAGTCTCAGCTGGTGTAAATCAGTGTAGCTCCCTGGGTAATGCAAACAGCAGTATTAGAGACAAAGGACCCAAATTCAGTGCTCACGTAACTCTTTTGGCATCAGCAGAGTGGCATCCATTGCTAGAGATGAATTTGGCCTGAAGTTGTAAGAGTCTGTGATGTTCTTCTGTATAATGTGGCTCACTGTTAGTCCCTAAAGCAAAAAATAATCTTTAAAACTAAAACAAAGCACAATTTACAGTTGGCAGGAATGTTAATCCTCTCAGCACAAATATGCACGGTATTTGCTCTAATGCAGAACATGTACTTTAGCTCCGGACTTATCTATGGTAAGAAACTTCTGAGGTATGGGTCTTATTAGGAAAGACCACAAGCAAAATGGCATGAAACTTTGTGAGCTATGTTCCAACTTTTACAAGTTATTACCGATAAAAAATGGCACTTGAAAAGTCAGACTTGCTTTTGTTTACTTGAAATAAAATTTTAGTAACATGCCCAGAATCTTATTGTTATGGGTAGGTCTTTGCATATTACATGCAGACACATTTTAGAAGCAGGCAGCTTTCATAAATACACATTAATTACCTTTTATTCTTCATTTTTTTTTGTTAGCAGCCTACAGGCAAATAGCATTGTTAATTATTCAAATTCTATTTTTTTTTAGCTAAGCACAAGAGCACCTGGAAGATGAGAGTATAGCAGTTTAGCACCAGTGTGAAAAAGTTTAGTTTCAGTGGTTGAATGCTTTTGCATGTTTTCAGTCAATTCATTACAATTTTTCCACTCTAAAGAAAAAAAAGTCGTGTGCATTAGAAAGAAAGATATCCTAAATGCAGCACATCTGTAACTCCTGTCCTATAAAATCTGCATGAATTATAGCTGATTCTCCCCTATAATAGCATTTTGTTTCTTTTGAGCTACAGGTATGTCATAAAACTGAGTTAAATGCATGATTGGTCTCCTTGGAATTTTATTATCACAA
This sequence comes from Natator depressus, assembly GCF_965152275.1. Lineage (NCBI taxonomy): Eukaryota > Metazoa > Chordata > Testudines > Cheloniidae > Natator > Natator depressus. The sequence continues at coordinate 26,791,606 of NC_134244.1, forward strand.
TGTGGACATTGTTCCTCCAAACACAGACATCTGCATACCATACCACAGGAGGTAACTGTATGCCAAGTTAAATGACCATAATAACATCTGCATTTATTTGAGGGATTAAAGTTTAACACTCATTCAGGAAAACACACAGTTTTATAAGCTGATAAGTAGTAAAAAAGATTATTGTATGAAAAACATTTACCACATTTCTATAGTAGATGTCAACTCAGGAGGTTATAAAGACTGAAGTATTTTAGTGCTTTTCTAAAGGAAAGTACCCCACAGAGTACTTTGGAGGACAGAATAAAGATCACTTACAAATCTGTAAAGATGAGATTGTTGTCATCCATAGCATCAATTGTGCCTTAAATTTGTCTGCATGGGGACCTCCAAGAAAGTTAATCTGAATTAACTGAAGGTGCAAAGTTGAAATGTGTTAAACTACATTTCACTCACATAGACTTCTTCATTCAGAATTAAAATCACCTTAATTTGGTTTACCTTCATTCAGTTCCAAAGTGAATTAAACTAAACTATATTAAGGCTACTTTAATTCAGAGGCCTGGTCTATGCTAAAAAGTTAGGTTGACCCAGCCATGTCATTCGGGTATGAAAAATCCACACCACTAAATGGCATAGCTGAGCCAACCTAATCCCTGTTGTAGACAGTGCTAGGTTGATGAAGAATTCTTCTGTTGACCTAGCTACCACCGACATGGGGTGGTGGATTGTCTGCACTGATGGGAGAAACTCTCCTGTCGGTATAGGTCTATACTGAAGTGCTATAGTGGTGCAGCTGCAGAGCTACATTTGTGCCACTGTAGCATTTCAAGTGTAGACAAGCCCTGACTAACCGCAACTACATAAGGATTTAATGCAGTTTAACTAATCTACTTCAAATTCACACTTGTAGTGGGTTTGGATTAATTTTCCCAGATGTCCTCATGTAGACACACACTTAATTTATTTTAAAGGAACTCTGCCAAGTAATTTTCATAGTTGTAATTTTGCTTTTCCATTATTTGTTAGACTATCTTAGAATTTTTGACATTTATTTTTCTGCATCTGTATTTTTTCAGTTAAGCTCTGCAAAACTTTCATCTGCTCATGATATGAGCTTTGTGCAGTTTCACGTTGTCTTACAAAATGAAAACGTGGGCCAACTTTACCAAGGTTTTGATTAGTCTGAACTGAGTTTCAAGCTAATGTGGTTTGTTACACATGGAAGTGTTGAATTATGATGTTGAGAGGAAGCCATGTGAAACTTGATAGGTTTGACCTGATAGCAAGTAGAAATCAGCATCCTTGGCTCTGATTTTACCAGAATATTTGGGTCAGATCAGAATTAAACTTCTGGATTTTGGAACCTAAACTGACTATTTTCATGTACCCCAGACTTCATTCCAGCTGAAATTAACCAGGCTCTTTGTGTTGCATGTTTTCTTGTTTGTGTATTGCCACCATCAGCAAGGATCTCACTTTAGCTCTGGGAATAGTTTATAATTTAACTTGGAAACTCTGTTGATTTGACTGGCTGTCATAAAAAAAACTCTACATAAACAATGGCTAAAAATAGCAGCTAAAACTTGGCAACACCTTGATAGAGCGATAACCCACAAAATTTTGACTAATTTCTGAATTTAAATTGGTCCTAATATTTCCAATGAAATCTGAAACCAGATGTGTTTTGTGTTGCTTTAGGTTTCATTGCTAACATTTTGGGCACCTCTGTTTTTTCATTCCTGTGTAGATTCATACTAGAAGCATAGATACATAGGCGTTCATATAGTTAGCATTTGAGATTCACAGGTATACAAATAATCACAGTCTGCCATGGACAATGCCAACTGACCAAATTACTCAAGCAAAAATTCCATATATCTGAATAAGAGCTGCAGGATTTGTCCTAAATACTGGGATATGGAATAAAATATTTATATGAGTACTATGTTGGCTAAAGCTAGTTGGAAATATCTGTGATTGAAAGCTAATTCACTGAACTCTGAGTGTTTTGTGGATATGATTCACTTTTTGACAGTTTCCTAACGGATTTCATGGCAGGCTGCTGGAGAGTCCAGGCTTCTAGGCTCCCAGCTCCTCAGCAACCTGCCTGGTGGGCTGACAGGGATCTGGAAAGCCCGAGGAGTCTCAGCTCCCAGGTTACTTAGCTCCTTGCTCTTCAGCAGCCCAGGCTTCAGGAGTCCCCTGCTGTGAGGCAGCCCAACACAGAGACTACTCCACAACCGGTGTGTCATTCCTTTCTCAGGGGATTTCACATTCTTTGGGTTTCATTCCAAATCAGAACACCACCACATTTCAAAATATTGAAATCCTCCACAAAATGGAATTACCTTTCTCCACACAGCTCTAATGTTGACATAAGGAAAGCTCATATCACCTTGCACCTGGGTGTGTGTTCTGGGTCCAACCAATTTATATATAAAGACTTAATTATGGATTAGAACAGATACGCTAATAAATAATAATACATTACACGTAGGAACTGTAGCATCTTCCAATTAAGGCTATCGAAACACTTTGCAAACATTAGGCAATTAAGTCTCACAGCACACCTCAGAGGCAGTTAAGTATTATTATCTCCCTTTTACAGATATGGAAACGGGTGGAATAGAATGATTAAATGTATCTATCTAGACATTTTTATTGTACTCATGTCCATTGTAACTGAGCACTGAATAGTGTGCAAACAAACCACTTATCCAGAGTCACATAAGCCAGTGGCTGTGTAAGGGATGGAAAGCAAAACTCCTGACTTCCAGTCCTGTGCTCCTATTATTATTACCTATTACCTAACTATTATTACCCTTCTGCCTTATAAAATATACATGATCTAACTCCCTTTATAAGGTGCCTTTTACTGTAGTATCTAGGGTCACAATAATCCATAGTAATTTGGAAGGCATTGTATAATGAATAACAAGCTTGAAAACATGAACTATTTACACATTATAATGACACCTCCTCCCCCCACCAAAAAAAAAAAAAGAGCTTGAGAGGTGACAAATTATGTTTCACTGGAGGCACCTTGAAAATGTGGCAGTCTAAGAAGAGAATGATGCACATCAGTTTTCACAGGTGATTCTGTCCTTTTGGACTTTTATTTGTCTCATTAATTTAAGACTGAAGAGGTATTATACAGGATTGAAATTTAAATGAAAACAAAGAAAATGGAAGGATTCTTGTCAGTTTGGCACAGTGAGAAGCTGGTCTGATATGACCGAAATACAAGTCTCGGAAAAGCCTCACCTGTGCTTGTCTGCGTTGGGCACTGTGACGTTCTGTGGTTTGGGGGGCAATCTAGACCAGTGAGGGGTTTTGTCACCACTTGCCCTGCAACTCTGTTTTGCTGTTGTAGCTTCCAGCCTGGGACACTCACAACCAACCTACCAGCATGCAGGTCATACCCTGAAGTGTCTGTGTGCTTAGACAGCTTTGGTTCAGCAGCTCTGACCCCAGAAGCTTGTCTACAGCCTCACAGCCCCATTCTGGCTCCCACCAGCCTTGGTTACAACCAGCCAGGTGACCCCAACACACTTCCAGGTTTTACTTCGCTGTGCTTGAACAGTGGGGGTGTGTTTGGATTTCAAACACAAAAGAAAAATATGTGTAAACCTCACATCACAATTTAGGAAGGGACCATTCAGCATGAAAGAACAATTCACGTTTCGATCAATGTTTTCTTTCAAAGTCACTTTTTAGTGATTATTTTTGGGCAAACCCGGAGCTCTTTGCACTCGGCACTAAGGGCAATGCTAGCCCTATGCTTCAACAATCCTGAGGCTGGTCAGGCCATTACAGAAGTGGCATAGAGGTTCTGAAGCTGAGACCCATGAGCTGCCTGAGGAGCAAGGAGATCATACAAGTGCTCCTTGATCCTTTAGATATCTCTTCCCAGATCCTACCCCCCCTTTCTTTCACTGTAGGGGCCACTGGCTTCCATTGACACTGCAAAGCTTCCTCAAGGGAAGAGGAGACTGTGGAGGAGAGACTCAAAAAACAAGGAGGCAAATAAAAATAACTCAAGTATTGTTTTTTTCTTCTTTTAAAATTAATGATTTTTAAGTCAATCTCATGACTTCTGAAGGCCTGATCCATGATGTATGAACACCTGGGGCTAACCATACTGATGTTTCTGTGCGCTGCTCCACTCCTTTACTATCTCCTTGGCTGTCATCCTCCCTGCCTCAGCTGGGATGCGTAAAGCACCATCTCCCCTGATGTTACTACCTGCTTCTTCCTACACCTCAGCAGGGGAGGCACAGAAATATCTGTGGGCCAGAGCTCAGCAATTACGTAGCATCAAAATGACGGCTGCAAAGGGGATTCCTCCTCTCCTCACATGATTTTATTTCTTTCCTTGGCTGGGTTGCATGGGGGCCTCATGTTATCCTCATCATATAACTACGTGTTTCCTGGTCATTCCTTATTCAGCATAAAACGTACTTTAAAGGCCTAATTCTCCTCTTAACCCCCAGTGTAATTCCTCTGACTTCATTAGAATTACCTCGGATTTGTGCTGGTGTCAAGGACAGTAGTCCCCCAAGAGTCTGTTGCAGAGAGAAACGAGTGCATGTTTTTCTCATTATGCACTTCAACTTTTTAAATCTTTCTGCACTGCACACGATGCCTAGGGAAGCAGAAATGTGAAACAGCTCTGAGCTCCACTAGACTGTAGATACCAATGTCACAGCACTCCACAAAGCTTTCTTTACTAATGCTTTTGCCAAACTGCTGTTTATCAAGGGATAAAGATGGAAATCACTCACACAGCAATAAATTTGTTATTGTTTTCAAGGAAGGGGATTAATTGACTATTTGTGCAATGAGCTGGATAAATCAAGCATGACAGACAACGTTCAAATCAAATGAGTACTTCGTATTTTAAAATGACTGTCGTGTGGCAGAGCTACAACACTAAAATTATTGCCCTGCTTCCTGCTCTTCATCCCTTGTTCCTCAATTCCTCAGCTGTATCAGCCTTGTTTTGAATTACAGAGACACCATGATAAAACTATTATTTTTTCCCCTATCCTGGCCCCACTGACTTCACTGAGAGCAGAACTGGGCTCAGTATCTTGATGGAAAATGGAGAGAGAACCCACTAGTATATACATAATACCTATGTATCTCACTGTGTGTATGTGTGTATACATACACACACACACACACACATCTATATATATATATACAGACCTGTGTATATCTATACACAGGCCTTACTCTTCCATAGTTCTTTCAGTTCAAAGATCTCAAAGCACTTTACAAGCACCCACTGATTAACTCTCACAATGCTTTTACAAAGTAACAAATACCTCTTTTCAGATGAGCAAATTGAGGCACACACGCAGAGGTTAGTTGATTTGCTGATGGTCACACAAGCAAGTACGAAGCAAAGCTAGGAATAGAATCCAGCAGTCCAGACTCCCTGCCCTGTAACCACTCAGCTATTTTTCCAATAGCTGTAGCGAGATAATGTTTTGCTGCAAATAAAAATCTTTTATTTTCCTGTCATGAAAAAGATCTTTTCATAAATACTCTACTAGGCTGCTTAGAGTATATATGCATAAGATAGGTACCTTCCACATTAAATAAAAAAATGGATAGTATCTAACAAAGTATTATTTCAAGAACCCTGGCTCATGATTTTTTATTGCCATCTGTCTCTATTTTACTAATCCACTTGGCTCCGCACCATGGTGGCATACAATAATGAGCAGCTATGGCTTTATCTACACATTAAATACTACTACTAATATAGTATAATATTATCATCTGGCATATGCATGATAAGGGACCTCCTCCCAATATTTTTGCTTTTACCACTCCCAGTCTGCAAATCCAATAAGGCTGACATTCCTTTTAACTGATTAGGGTTGGACTGACTCTCTGGAGCTCAATAATACTACTCCTGACTTGGCTACAGCATCACTGAAAAATGATACAAGGTCCTCCCTTTTCTGCCCACATGGGGCCTAATCTAATGCCCACTGAAATCAAAGTAATGTTCCAGCTTTTATAACATTCCAGATTGTCAATGTGGAAGCCAGGGACTGAGCTTGAGTCCTAAACCTGAAGCAGAATCCAGCATCCCTGTGCACCCAGAATTTCATAGACTTTTACTGGAGGCTTGGGTGCATAAGTAATGCAGGATAAGGCCCAAGTCCTCTCCACATGGTCAAACATCATGTTACCACTAAACCAATAGACTAACCCAGACCCTTACTTCTAGCAACAGCAAAAAAACCCCATTAAACAGGAAATATGCATTCTAAAAAAGTGTCTGTAATAATGAAGCATAGCTTTAGTCTCAGTGTCTAACGTAAGATTTCCATGTTTCTAACTTTAATGATTGAAGCTTGGCTTGGCTTTCAATGAAAGAATAATTACTTGTTTTCATAAAGATGCTAGCACCACTTTGTGAATTCAACAGGAAATTCTTTACTTGAGATAAATCAGTCTCTTTTAACTAATGCAAGTTAATTTCACACTCCTCTCCTTAATTTCAGTACCATCAGTCCAATAGTAACACAAAAACATGAAAGTAAAGCAAAGGTAGCTATTAAACAAACATCCCAAATCAAAGAAATTCAAAGCTTAAAACTCAGTTTTCATTTTGTCTGCCTGGGTTTTGCAAAGTATATGGTAAGTTTCTGAAATGCTGAGTTTAACAAATTTTGTCCAACTTTCTTTAAAAGGGATTTAAGGAACCCCCCAAATCCACATTTATAGAGGAAAAGCTTTACTTAACTTTCACAGTGGTTTTATACCCTCCATTGACCTAATTTGAGTCATTCTTGATTTACATGTGCAAGTGAGATCAGAATCAGGCCTAAAAGCTTGATGATGGCTACTCTTGGCTAACAGATTTCTGAGGTCTACGATAAGCAGCTCAATTTTTGTGATTACAGAGCTCGCCTCTGCTTTTATTTGTTACTGTCTTCATAGACTGGGTCAAACTTCTTTATAGATTAGATGCTGGCTAGTCACTCATCTCTTTTCTTAGCAGGCTGCACTGAAATATAGCATGCATTTCCCCTTCCCGCCTGCCCCCAGGTTTTTGACTTGGTGACATTCTAAATTTGCTTATTCAGAACTTGGGTCCTACAGGGCATTTCAATAAAATGGAAAGGACTCTTTTCTTTTCTCTTTCTCTTCCAAACCAAATGATTATTTTGTTGTGCTATGGTTTGAAATTGTTTTATTAGTTACTGTTGTGGAAACTCTCAATTCTTTTAAGTGACTTCAGTTTTGATATTCCTGTTTATTGCTCGTGAAAGTACCTCATAAAAGACTGCTCATCTTGCCTCTTTTTACAACATACAAAATGAGCAACTTTCTTATTCTCTTTTATAAATGATCACAGGCTGACATTTCAGATCAATGCAATTCCAGGACTGACATAGCGTGAAAAATAAGAAAGGACCAAGAGAACAGTAACCCATTCAAAATATCTTTGTAACAGCCAGCCACAGAGCTCTAAGGCCCCTGCAGATCACTGGTGTTGCAATGGTAGCTTTTCTCTGAAAACTTGCTGCATTCAATCTGTTCCTTTTAACAGTTATGGAACAATAATTGCATATACTGTGCTCTCAATAGTAACATAGGAGTGACTGTTGTGCGAGTTGTAGGCCTGAGAATACAATTGCAGAACAATTTCTATCTGTCCTTAATGGATTTGTATTGAACTTACAGGTATCACTTTTAGTATCTGATTCTTATTTGCCAATCGTGTTATTGTACGGCATCTACCACGCATATTTGTTACTTTAGGTTGTTACTTTAGGTTAATTTCTGAAGAGCCCCATTGTGCTGCCATTACACACACTGAGCAGTACCTGACTTCATGTCCCTTTGAAATGGGAATTAAACAAATTGTCTTGCAGCGTAAATGGAAGGTTAAAAGACGAAGTCTCTGGTGGAGCAAAGGGGGATATGAATTCCAGAGCCGAGGGGCCCTTATGGACAACATCCTGAGACAATTTTAGTTGTGACTTATTTGTCAAGAGAAAGCTAGGGAAATTCTCTTCTCCCCATGTCCCTAGCTCAAAAAGTTCCATAATTTACCAGATAGACAGCAGTCCATCCCTTCCTACCTCCACCCACTTTATGGACTTTTTTATGTGGTTTACATTATCATTTGCTAATTATATTATGACAGACTGAGTCCTCAGCTTCAAGACCTTTGTGTGTTTTCCCCAAAGAATGTCACAGATAAATCAATGGTATTTAAAAACAACACATGGAATAAATTCTGTGAAGAAAGGAAACTAACAGGCAGAAGAGTTTAGCCTTTTACTGTTACCATGAAGTTCCACTGTAAAGCTTCATGGAAAGCAAGATTCAATAAGAATAGTTATCAACTCTCCAATGGCACATGGAGAAAGCGATATACCTCAGCTGCTTGCAGTCATTTAGATGTCTTTTTAATGGAGGGTAAAGCCATTTCGCTCTTTAGCTTTGGGCTAGCTATTGTTACAGAGAAAGAAAATGAGGTCAACAGAGAACTTTGTGGTTAGGCTCCCAACAACTAAACATACACTATTCAACATCTGCTAGAAGCTCTGATTCCTCTCAGGCACCTAACAAATGTATAGTTGATCACTGAACCAGAGAGCTAGAGAAACTCTCAAGGCCTCCTGTGCACTTATATTGAAACAATCAGATGGCAGTATCATGCCACCGGCCTCGCACATGACTCCCATTGCTGTTGATGGGATTTGAGAGATGGTGTAAGGGCATGATGACAGAAAGAATGTATGTAATAGGGGAACCTGAAGCTGCGTGTTACGTTAAACATTAGTATTATTCTTTTCTTTTTTCACCTTTATGTGATACCATTACTCAGGAAACTGGCAACAAGGTCGTGTATTCAATTAATGCTTTATTTTCTTCCTTTTTTAATTTTCCTTCAATAGGGTCGTTCACATCAAATTTATAATTCTGGAAAGCACTGAGAAATGTTCAAGAAATCCAATAGAATAACTGTACAATGAATCAAAGCCTACAAGATCTATGCTAATAGCATAACTGGACAATGATTGGAAGTCTATGCAATCCATATGGGACATTACAGGAATGATAGGACCTGGAAATCATGTGGAAAACCCTGCTAGAAAAGCATGATCATACTATAAATCTTACAGATTAATAGAAGAATCCCGCAAAAAAGAATAGGAAAAATAAGAATCAAAACTCCTTCACTATCCAGATGCCTAGAAAGGAAAGCATTTTTGTGTTAAGACTCACCCTTGTCTTTGTCATGCGATGAGATATTCAGTTGCTTTATCTTAAATTGAGGATAACATTTTAGGTTAGTTTATTTTATAGTAAAAATTAGTCTGAATTTTGATTTTTTTAAATGAACATTTTTGCCAAAACTTTGAATTTTGGCTAAAAAAGTGGGAAAAGGTTCAGTGGTATTTTTGTGATTCCCCCACCCTGGTTTTTGAAGCTGGGTGACATTTTTCAGATTTTGAAAATTCAGTGGAAAATAGCATGGTTTAAATAATTGTTGTTTTAGTTTAATGGTTACTTGCTAAAATTATTCCAAACCACTGGGAAAGAAAAAATGTGTTTTTTAAATGAGGATATGGACAGGAGGAGAAGTGAACTGTTCAGCATATGATATATGTTCTTCTTAAAACATATTGCTGGACATCTCAGGGACAGGCCTGCCAGTGTTAAGTATTTTTCTGAAAAGTAAAAGGTAGGAAAAAATTTAGTCTAGCTGCCCTCTCAGATGCCTATATACCGTTTCCAACATTTTTCCTATCAATGTCCCTTTTTTGCATTTTCCTGACAAACACAGAACACTGGGATACTTATAATGTGTGTTTCTATGTGACTTCTACATGACACCTAGTGTGCTATGCTCTACCAGTGCACGGAGTTTCTCCCATGTAAATGAGCATTTTTTTATGTGTGCCATGGGCCTGCTTTCATGCAGCTTGCTTACAGACTGAACTGTTGTGCAATGTATCTTGACACCACATATGGTCCCCAGGGTTTTCTCAGGGGAAAACTGAAATCTATTCTGTGATTTTTAGCCATGTGTTTCTGGAAACAGCTTGTCTTTCTCTTTTCCACTGTAATAGTCACATTTGCAAAGATCAGTGTGATGACCAGGCATCGGCAAGGGGTAGAATAGATGAGCTTTTCCATCTCTAATTTCTACAAGTTATGAAGAGGCCGTCTATGTTGAAGTAGCACCAATTTGTCTGAACTGTCCCTGCAGAGGGACTGCAGAAGAAGTGGCAGTAACAATGTCATCTAACTCCATCTTTTTTTGGCACCTCTGCCCTTGTGAAACAGGCATGCCATCTGGTGAGCAGGCACAATGCCATCAGAACAGATGGGTATGAGTGTAGCTAGCTATGAGACCATGTATGATTATCAAATGTGGTGTTGAGCAAGGATTTCCAGCAAGGAATATCAAAACAAGTTTTCCTACTGAGCTTTTGGATCTATGGTTAAAGAGACATGCCATTTGGCTCTTTAAACACAGTCCCTAAAACCTGGCCAAAGTACAGCACAGCGAGACACCAGTGTTTTCTGCTGAACAGGACAAAAGGGCCAGGAACATTGGTCTATTGGCCTCCTCACAGAGTCTTTTGGTTGTACAAGACTGCAGAGTGACAACCCAATACTAGCAGTTAGAATAATACTAAGAGCCAAAGTATGAGTCCTGCTTGGATGCAGGTTGGAGTGGTGCAGTGAAACAATTTGTTTTCAGTGAGCTGAAGCCTGTGTCCAGAAGATTTTATGAAGAAAAATGTGGATGCTGTCAAAATAGAGACAAAGTCCAGTGATTTCTTAAAATAAGCATGATCCTGATGCACAAACGATCATTTTACATCAAGAACTTTAATTTGTTTTCAAGTTCTGTGTAAGTAATTGTAAACATAAGTGAAGAAAAGCATGACAGCGGTTTGTGCTAAAAGACATCTATAACAGAGTACCTATTAACGTTACATCAACGTTTGCTTAGAAACTTGACATTCAGGTAGGTTATTTGCCTCTTAATATTTAATTTCTTTCTCTATATTTGGCTACATAGGGACACCAAGGTCTTATCTACACAAATAATTAGGCTTGTCTACCCTTAAAATTCTACAGCAGCACAGACAAGCCCATGTAGACAAGCCCTCTGTTTTCAATCTTCTCACAAAACCAAACAATTTTAGACTACAGGGACTGATCCTGTATCGGGACCATTCAGAGGGATTACATCATTGCATGAATGAAGATGACTCATGTGAATAGGGATTACAGTATTGAGGCCTATCAAGTTGAGTGACTTAAACTGACAGTGAAGTCAATGATTATTTATTATTTGTGTTACACCAGTGCCAGAGACCCCAATGAGGACTGGAGCCCCATTGTACAAGGTACAAATATATAATATATATAATCTGTAGACCTGAAATTGTTTTACAAAGGAGGTAAGTTTATTTAGCACCATTGTACATATGGGGAAACTGAGGCACTCAGCCATGTAGTGACTTGCCCTGGCCACCCAGCAGGGTAGTGGCAGATCTGGAAGTAAAATCCAGTTCTCCTGAGTCCCAGTCCAGTGGCATATTCATTAGGCAACACTGATTCCACTGAATAGCTTATATGCTATGGGCCAGATTCTGGTAACCTTATTCATGCTGAATAGTGCTTTGCTACGTGGGTGATCCCATTGAAATCAGGGGAAAAGGCTCTTCCAACAGTGACAGGGGGTGAAATCCTGTCTCTATTTAAGTCATTGACAAAACTTCCATTTAACTTAAATGAAGCCAGGATTTCACCCTAGGACTTAAAGCTAAAATACAGTGGCAGCTGCCCTGAGAGTGCAAGACAAACTGTACATGACAAACTGTACATGAAAGTCTAATAGTGTAAATTTCTAAGAAGAAAGATCGGGAGTGGAGAGAGAAGTTGGCATCTTCCTATCTCCAGCACATCAACATATGTGTTATTAGCAAATTGATAGCATTACTTAGCTGCATCCTTTCATTGTACAATAACCCAAGTGAAAGATTGTTTGATAAACTGGTGATTAAACTGTCTGTGTCTGTTACAGTTGCAGAGATAAGTCAGGGTGGGATCATGTGGTGCAAATCTTCATTAAATTCTACAACAATTAAAATGTCTAGATTCTTTTTAAAAATTTCCCACCACATTGGTTGTTCTTACAGTCTTCTTTCCAAATTCCCCTTTTCATAATGTATTGCTTTTCTCCTCCAACCTACAGATCCTTGTACCTTAAAAATTGTCCCTCTTAACCAATGGTGGGCATCTTGCGGCCCGTCAGGGTAATCAGACTGTTTGTTTACATTTGCACTGCCTCCCGCAGCTCCCAGTGGCTGCGGTTCTCCGTTCCCAGCCAATAGGAGCTGTGGGAAGTGGTGCGAGTAGGTGGCCACAGGTTGCCCACCACTGCTCTAGACAAAGAGGGCTGGACACAGCTCCCTACCAAAATCAACTGGGTGTTGGGGTTTGCTACACATCAGGTATTCCTCTTCTCCTCAGTGGATTACCACATGGTCTCTTGAGCATTCTCAGGGGTGGGCTCAGCATGTGTCTCTCATGATCTGTCACCGTACTCTAATCTTTGCTGGAACTAATCATTGTTCTCCTGCTTCCTCCAGAAGAGGATAGTGTTGTAATCAAGTTCCACATTCCTTTTCTCCTCTCAGAAAAGCTCTTTCACTTGGGTTAGCAGATAGCCCAGTTTGACTGAGCCATGTGGTAGGCTGAAGAGACTGCCAATCAATCAAATAGTAAAACAAGCTAGGATTTAACAGATACACTTTATTCAAGCATTCCCCTGTGACGTTGCACTCTATATGATTTTATTAAAATATGCTAATAAGTATGAATATAATGTAACTGGAATATACTTTATGCAAAAGGTCTCTTGTAAGGTATCATTACAAAGTTTATAATCTACTGAGTGTGGTCATCCTATTTATCACTCTTATATCTGAAACTAGAAATATGAAATATAACTCTGAGGGCCTATTGTAATTATGCAAAGTGTGGGCTGTTAATGGTGGTTTGGAATCTTGATGGCTCCCATCAGCCAGGATAACTGACTGTGGATGGCTCTGTTTGCAGGCAGGCCTTCCTGTGAGTCAGGCTGGGCGGAATGAAGGCTTGGGATCTCACAGGACATGTGACCATGTCACCTGGTACTGAAATCCATCTTAAACCTGGTGCTTTTCCATTTAGAAGTGGGGGGTGGGGACCCAGAGAGACAAAAGATTCCCGCCTTATGCCAAAGCCATATAAGGGGGTGGAACAGAACAAATGGGGCTGCAGTCATGAGAAATCTCCTAGCTACCACCTGAGCTGGAACAAAGGCTGTATGAGGGGAAAGGATTGTGCCCAGACTAGGAAGGCATCCAGTCTGTGAAAGAAACTTATTGAACCATCTCTGAGGGTGAGATTTTATCTGTATTCAGTTTTATTACTGTATTAGGCTTAGACTTGCATGTTTTATTTATTTTACTTGGTAATTCACTTTGTTCTGTCTCCTATTACTTGGAACCACTTAAATCCTACTTTCTGTATTTATTAAAATCACTTTTTACTTATTATTTAACCCAGAGTATGTATTAATACCTGGCGGGGTGTGTGTAAACAGCTGTGCATATCTGTCTATCGGTGTTATAGAGGGCAAACAATGTACGAGTTTACCCTGTATAAGCTTTATACAGGGTAAAACGGATTTATTTAGGGTTTGGATCCCATTGGGATTTGGGCATCTGAGTGTTAAAGGCAGAACACCGCTTAAGCTGCTTTTAATTAAGCTTACAGTTTGTGGGATGTGGTTTAGACCGGGGTCTGTGTTTGTGGCTGGCAAGTGTGTCTGGCACAGCCAGGCAGGGTTCTGGAGTCCCAAGCTGGCAAGGAAGGCAGGGGCAGAAGTAGTCTTGGCACATCAGTTGGCAGCACCCAGGGGGTTTCTGTGATCCAACCTGTCACACCCCCCAACCCCTATGTGCACACACACAGAATAATGCAAAAAGATGCATTTTTAAAAAGTTGTAGGCTCAGCTCCCCTCCTTTCTCCCACCCTAAATTCTCCAGACCCCACTCCAGCACCTTATACTGTCCTCCACCTCAACAGACACACAAGGGGGTTCTTACAGCAAACAAAAGAAAAGTTCTTTCCTCTCTTTCTTCCCTTATGAGTGAGGGGAGTTCATAGAAAAACAGAGAGGTAAAAAGAGGGTTTCAAAAAATAATTAGATAAGTTCCTGGAGGATAGGTCCATCAATGGCTATTAGCCAAGATGGCCAGGGATACAACCCCATGCTCTAGGTGCCCCTAGCTTCTGATTCCAGAAGCTGGGAGTAGAGGACAGGGTCTAGAACATTTCATGATTGCCTGTTCATTCCCTCTGAAGCACCTGGTATTGGCCACTGTCAGAAGACAGGATACTGGGCTAAATGAACTACTGGTCTGACCCCATATGACTGTTCTTGTGATCTCACACAGTCTTCCTAGGTCAGCCCTTTGTCCTTAATCTAGAATGGGGTCTACCTCCAGCCCTTCCATATGGATTATATTGATCTGAGGCTAGGTCTTGAAGCTTCAGGAACAGTGAGACTTGTTGCTATCTCCCTCTCACCACGGCTGTCTCAGTGGTCTGAAGAAAAGCAGCCTACTTCCTGTGGCAGGTTTTCCTTTTTAAGCTCCCCTCTCCAGGCAGAACAAGCCTTGCAGATGCATCTCATTGGTGTTGAACAGGCCCAGAGGATCTCTAGTCTCCACTCTGCCAATGTGAGGGTGTCTACCTTCAAAGGGACCTATGCTTAGACTGGGGGTTTACACTGGTATTTTGTGGGAGAAGTCCTTCTGCATTCAGGTTTCTGAGGGACTGTAGAAATGCTATAAGGGTATGGTAGCCAAAGCTGCTCCTGTCGCTTCACTTGGCAATTAATTGAGAATGGAAAATTGCACCTCCAGAACAAGAAGCTGGTTTTAAAAATCCTTGTCAGTCACTCTTGATCTGATTCTGCCTATGGAAAAACACTGGGTGACTGCTGAAAGGAAGTATCCGTTCAGAATAGGAAGCCACAATGGCCACTGGAGGGTCATACTTTTGGTAGACCAGCATTTGTAGAGGTGGTTTTGGGGTTAAAATTGATAAGATGACAGGATTTACAACATTCCAAGGTAAAATACAGTGAATTATTGAGAAAGGGTCAAATGCAGTAATATTACAAGCTATGGGCCTTGTTCTCATTCACACGAAGGCCCCTCTACACCACTCTGGCACTACTCTTTCAGCAGGTGTAAATTATATTTGCATCCTTACAATCAATAAAAAGCCTATTTGCACTGCCAGAGTGGTATGAAAGGGCTTTACTATAAATGAGGATCAGACCTTGTGTCTCTGACACAGGTATGAGCTAAAGTACAATCATTAGTTTATTTCATCAATTTGTTTAGAAGAAAAACAGGATATCATCACTTTCTTTTTCATATATGAGTTGCATCAGTTTATTGTTTGAACGAATGAATGATCTATACAGGAAATGTCTACAGGTAAATTGTTCCTTGAGCAAAAGCAAACAAGTTAGATGATGTGAGACCTCTGATTGGATTCACACACAATGTACAAACTTTGCGGTTTAAAAGGTCCCTACTTTGTAATTTGACAGCTCATGTCTGCAAGTTTCTAAACTATTACAGAGTGTACAGAAACTGCTGAGACAAACTGCTGGCTGTGCAATATGTCTGAGAGATGGCAAATGCGCAGAGTGATATAGAGCTTACCATTAATATTGTATTCAGGCAAGAGGTTAAAATCCAGAAGCCCTCACTGGCCTGGTGGCAGTTTGCTGATCTGTGGACTGTACTGTTATGTTCACTAACTTGTTTGGAAGATAATCAAGTTCTTTTTAAAAAAGGACTACGTGTATTTTAGACCTGAATCAAGATTAACTTGCTTCTACTTTTTGATGCCATCTACTTGTTAGATATGTAGCTGAAAGGTGTCCACTAAAGAGAAGGATTGAAGACTTGAGACATAAGGAAGGTTCACCAAGCTGCATGGCCTACAATATTTCCTTCTGTACAGAATACCTCACTAACAAAGGCTTAAGTCACCGTGCCTGAATAGAACACTTTATTTCACTAACAGGCTCTTTGATCTGGGGTGTAATCCCACCATTGCATTTATGTAAATAGCTCTTAAATCATATGACTGAGTAGTGGCCACATTCCAACAGAGAATCGGGTTACTCTTGGTAAGAACATTTGACTGGCTAAGCAGCAGTTCTGCAGAAAAGGACCTGGGGATTACAGTGGACGAGAAGCTGGATATGAGTCAACAGTGTGCACTTGTTGCCAAGAAGGCCAACGGCATACTGGGCTGTATTAATAGGAGCATTGCCAGCAGATCAAGGGAAGTGATTATTCCTCTCTATTCAGCACTGGTGAGGCCACACCTGGAATATTGTGTCCAGTTTTGTCCCCCCACTACAGAAGGGATGTGGACAAATTGGAGAGAGTCCAGCGGAGGGCAATGAAAATTATTAGGGGTCTGGGGCACATGACTTACGAGGAGAGGCTGAGGGAACTAGGGTTATTTAGTCTATAGAAGAAAAGAGTGAGGGGAGATTTGATAGCAGCCTTCAACTACCTGAATGGGGATACCTAAGAGGATGGAGCTAGGCTGTTCTCAGTGGTGGCAGATGACAGAACAAGAAGCAATGGTCTCAAGTTGCAGTGGGGGAGGTCTAGAACGATATCAGGAAACACTATTTCACTAGGAGGGTGGTGAAGCACTGGAATGGGTTACCTAGGGAGCTGGTGGAATCTCCATCCTTAGAGGTTTTTAAGGCCCGGCTTTACAAAGCCCTGGCTGGGATGATTTAGTGGGTGCCGGTCCTGCTTTGAGCAGGGGATTGGACTAGATGACCTCCTGAGGTCTCTTCCAACCATAATATTCTATGATTCTATGATTCTACAATTGTAGCACAGTACAATATCAGCTCTAGAGTATTCCATGTCTTACTCATGGGCTTGACTGAGGGAAAATAGTACAGGGCCCATTCCCACCCCCTTCATAGTCAGTGGCAAAACTCTCATTGATTTCAGCAGTTCAGGAGTGGTCCCATTCCGCACTTCATATTTTAATGGGAACAAAGAACAGATGAACGTAAAATAAAGGAGAAGAAATAGAGTCTTCTCTATAAATAGCTTTTAATCTGTAGTGTCACTTGCCCACATGGGTCAGATTTGACATGACTAAGGTTCTCTTCAGAAATAGTTGACTGGAAATAGAAAAAGCCAAACTTTAGTTAGAGACCATGAGGAACACTGTGGTTATTACAGTCTTGTAAAGAAAACAGAAATGGGAAGATATATTGGGATGAGAGTCTGACTGCAAGGTGAGAATACAGAAAAGATACAGGGAAACATTCTCCCTCTCTGTCTATATATTTTTCCTCCCTTTATACTAGGGCAAAGTCCACAGAAGGGTGTAATCATGAGGAAATGGTGCAGCACTCAATGCACAAACGAACAGTAAGCCTCAGAAACAACTCTAAGGAATGTCTCTGTAATCTACTATAAAGAAAGGAATGTCTCTCTAATCTACTATACAGCCATATACAATTATTAAAGGCATACATTTTCCATTGGTGAAGCCAGATCCTCATTGAGACGACCAAAGGAGCAGTGTGCTCTGATGTGATGAAAAGCTCTCTTTCACCATATGTGATGTTTAACTACAGAAAATATTTTTTGCCAATAAATAATGCATTTTTGAAAAGCAAATAAGAAACTTATTGCATAAGAATCTAAGAGTGGTCTTTGATGAAACAAAAAAGCAAACAGCTTGACTGAGCTTTTACATATAGAAGTCTCCTATATTGTTTGATTTTAATTTCAGATCTTAATTAGAGGTTAGCCAAAGGTAATTGAAAAATAACTGAAATGAGAAGTTAGAGGAATTGCACACACATCTGCAAATTTCAGTGAACCACTCCTTCAGTGAGGGTAAGTTTTCTACCATCGGCTGGATAGATTTTCTCTTCATCCCTAATCAGGAAGATTTTTTTCTGAGATTCTGACTCCTTCACGACCAGAAAAAAAGTGTAATTAGAATAAAAATGGTGTCACTAAGCTGGCTAAAAATGAAGTGTTTTGGTACTGCTGAGGTAGAGCAATATTCAGAACAAAGGCCCGATTTTATCCATGCAAGTTGTTCTATATAAATCAAGTAATGTCAATGGAGCTAGTCACATAAGTACATTGAGCACGATTTGGCCACAGAGAATGGCATCATCATTGTCCCCTAGTTCTATATGTTATATTTGTTAAGGCCCTGATTCAGCAAAGCATTTAAGCATATGCTTAACTTTATGCACACAAGTATTCCATTGAGGTGAAGTCCAGTGCATAAAATTAAGCATGTGTACGTTGCTGAATCTGGACCCAAATCCTCACATTCTTACTCAGTGGGTCTATTTATATAAGTATTGCTCAGCTAGAGTAAGGGTTGCAGAGTCAAGCTCCTAGTTTTTATTCTGTTCTCTCTCAGAGAAGACTCATTAACTCAGTAGGAGTTTCACCGGCGTGAGGACTTCACCATTTGGTTCTTAATGCAGCCATATCACCTCAGGCTGTAATATCATCAGATTGTAAACTAAGGGCCAGGTTGTGCTCAGCACTTTTGTAGGAACACAAGAGAAAGAAGGGCACAAGTAACTGTCTGGCTGTGAAGGGCACTCCTTGAAGGGTGACACAGCAGCTATAGTCCCCTGTACACCATGGAAGCCTGGAAAGCACTGTGCACAGTATGACACAGAAAGGTACATGCTTTTCCAGTGTTTGGGGATCTTAAGAGGATATGACTATTATTAGCATATGAATATTTTATTATATTGCTTGGCATGGTGTTCATTATTGGCTTGATCCAAAGCCAAGTGAAGTCAATGGAAAGGATCCCATTGACTTCACTGGACTTTGAATCAGACCCTATATCCCCACTTGTCTCTTGAGTCCATGTATATTATGAACTTTTCAGGCAGAGACTTGCATTTTAGGTAGCTTCTGTAAAATGACTAGCATCCATCTGGGTGGGTGCTATACAATACTTATACATAATGTTAGTAATTACAACAAACTAATTACAACAAACTTGTATGAAACAAGCCCAATGACCTGTGCAAAGCAATCCATTAATAAGTATCCTTTTGATAAATTTCTCTTTTAATCTCTTGCTCTTTTCTTGTGAAAATATCCATTGTAAACTTAAAAAAAGATTTCCTTTCCTTACCAAGGTTATTTTCAATTTTTTCCTTTCATTTCTAATGGAGCTTGAAATTAGCATAGCTTTTATTGATGTTGTTTATGTCCTCTTGTATACACCATGCTCATGGTGGATGGAATTAGCTCATCTCTGGGAATGGGATCTCTCTGGTGATTGCTACAGCAGAGCTGTTGCCGGCACAGAGTGCCCGAGGCAAGCAACAGCAAGGTTCGTTGCCCGGTATGCGTCACCCAATAATCACAACGGGGTGGAGAAGCAGAAAAGTTTATTTGAAGCTTCAATATGGTACAGGGAGATATTCACCTCAAATCCTGTACACAGAGCAGGAAGTTACACAGACTTTTATACATCCTTTCTTCAGCATATTTATCCAATAGCAAGCTGCCCTAAGTATCCATACAGCCAGCCAATCCAGATACCGGCTAGTTCCCTTTTGCTTTGTACCGTCTGTTAAACCATATATAAAGCTGCTTTGTTCAGCAGTGTTTTACCATATCTGCCCTGTCTGGCCTTGTTTAGTTTCAGACAGTCTGATTTTGCAACATATTGTTGCAGATCCTCAGCATAACTGCTGCGAGTGCCTCTGGGTGGGAGGGCCAAGGACACTTGGGCCTAGTGCGAGGGGGCTTCATCGACGCTCGTGGTCTTCCATCCCCTCGAATTACCTAGTGGCCATGCCAGGGGTCCCCAACAGAACCAAAAGGGAACAAAACACTGTAGGAATTGCCATTTTATATTCTGCTGTATTGTATTGTGGTAGAT
Source organism: Natator depressus (assembly GCF_965152275.1). NCBI lineage: Eukaryota > Metazoa > Chordata > Testudines > Cheloniidae > Natator > Natator depressus. Next base: position 26,811,656 of record NC_134244.1, read on the forward strand.
CTAAAAAACCTCCAAAATTGTACCAAAGGAGATTCCCCAGCACACGGAAACAATTGTAATGTACCCTGGGCCTACTCTATGCTTGGCAAGCAACTCTTCAGACTGACTAGCCAAAGATCTGATTTTAGGTGTCCCATTCTGATTTTTTTATTAGTTTGTACACTGTTGTTGTGGTGCGTGGTGTGTGGTGCATAGCAAGGCAAAGACAGACCAGAGGAACTTGCAACCTATGGCAGAGGGGATCAGAAGTAGGTGAACCCAATGGTGGGTGTAGACATGAGCATAAGAACAAGCTCCATGCTGTCATTCCCTTCTTCCCACAGCCCGGTGGAAACCCTTCAGTGGAACTCCATGTTGTCAGGGGGTTGAGCTGTGGCTGGAGGGGGCAGAGCAAACAGCATGGACGCTTTCTGACTAAATCCACAGACCTTCACTGAATAAGTTAATGACGGTTCTGTCAGCATTAATAAGCCTCTTTCCCCCATTTTTAGTTAGCTCAGGCATGTGATATGGCACGTACAGTTTGAAATCTGCTTTGGGGCATATGATGATGTACACTGACAACAATTTTGAACAAATACTCATGGAAGATTTATTCCACTATTCAGTCGGCTCTAACTGTGACCTTTGTATTGTGCATTAGGTCTGCCTGAGCATATTTTGGGGCTGGTTTACTGGCCTTCATAACATCAGACCATATTGCCAAAACAGGGACTCTCCCTTAAAAAAATAAGATGGGTGGTTAAACTAAGTGAAACCAAACTTTCCTCACAGCTTTTCTCACTTCACTGTCAGCTATATTTCCCACTAGTTCTCGGCCTCCTCTTTCCACTAAGAGATGACTGGGGACATCTGGGCCCTGATTCTGGGCTTTATTGCATTCCCTTTACAGAGGCAAAGCAACTATATAGGGGCTGCACAGCTTATTATCTGGTCTCTGGAGGACACATCTGGCATAGGAGGACTGCCTGAGTGCCATAGGGCCAACGTAATATCTCTTCCCCATGCAACCCCTGGTGTAAGTGTGTGCTAGAGGAGAAGGAGGTGGATATTAGGAGTGAGAGGATGTGGCAGGCCTAGAATTCCAGAGGTAAAAAAATCTCTTGGGTTGTGTCTTCTGTGCATTGTTTCTTAAGATGTGCAGCACAGAATATGGCCCCTGGCTTCTTCCAGGCTCCTGAGTACCATGTCTCACCAATTATGTAGATTGTGATTGTTTTAGCTTGTCCAGCTTCTAGCTTGTCCCCTGTGTCAATGATATTATGAATATGTAAGTTGTTTGTAAGCTAGCAATAGTCAGTTCTGCAGTATATGTTGGGATGGTATAATTGCACAATCCAAAAACATCAAGGCCCAAAAGCAGCCTGAAAATGATAGCCTTTCATTATGTGTTTCTTCTTACTCTAATTTTCATAGCAAGGCAGCTGATTTATTCAAGCACTACAAATGGCAATCTACACATGAGTATTAACACAATTATGCTTTTCTAATTAGGCCAGTTCTTAGGCTGTTTAGATTTTTTATTTATCAGATCCCATGTTTGCTGAAGGCTGAATCTGAGATTTAAATCACATTTTTCTGTCTGTAAGTCACCACAATGATTTGATATATTATCTGTTTTAATGGATTTTTACTGGAGCTGAGAGAATACCACAAACTATTTTCTATGAGGACTCAGCTGATTTTTTTTAATGAATTCACTTGGTTTTTCTTCATTCTCCTTTTTGCATTCACTTATGATACATATTTGAGTGACTGCATTTTGCAGGCCCAAATGTTCATGAAGAGCTAATTTCAAAGCTGCATTCATGAATGGTGAATGTTAAAGTGGCACCAGAAGGGATTTCTGGCTCATCTAATCCTGAACAGAAACAATGTCATGTGACTTATCCGACCAATAGCAACAACTATCTATGCCCTTAGGCATGCTATATCACTGGTCCAGAGCCCTGTGAGGGCTACCACAGGTCTGACAGCCAGGTGTGTCTTAAGGCTGCTCTCCCTGGACCACTTCCTACCACCCCACAATTGTCCAAAGTTTGCCATCTGTGGCGAGGAGATGTGCAGGGGGTCAGCTCACAGCAGTGGCATAGCTAGCATGGGACATTTGGGTGGGCCCCGACTTTGGGTAGGCGGGCAGTGACAGGGGGGCCATGGGGAGAAGGGGCAGGAGGGATTGGGGGGCCTGCCTCCACCCACCCCTCCAGTCCAGCCGGCCTTGTGGGAGGCAGTGGATGCTCTGGCCAGGGGCCCCCCAGGGCCCCATGTGCACACCCAGCTCTGGGAGGGGACGCCAGTCTCCAGCGTGCACGGCTCCCGGCACCCAACCCCGTCACACCACCCTACTCCGGGCCTGACGCTCTGAGGCGGCAGGCCTACATTTTTTGATGATTGCCATCGTTGGGCGGGCCCAGGCTCACCCGTAGCTACACCCCTAGCTCCCAGCTTCACACTTCTTTGTGGCCGTTACCATGCAACAGGACACCTTTCCTGTTCACAGTGATTTTTGTGTGTGTGTGTCTTTTCATGTGTGAAGCTCACAATGTTCAGATCCCCTTTTACCACTCCTCAAATTATATGTACCTTGGTATTAAAAGTTCAAAAATATCCCAACCAATGGAATTTTCTCTTCTCTATTTTCCCAAGGTATGTGCTGGCATTTGCCCACTTCATTTCAACGTGACTGCCACCAAATTAACCCTTCTGCTTAACCATTTGCTCCAACTTTTATTTAGCTCAGACACTCTGCTTTCTTCCCCAGACCGGAAGAAGATCTCTGCGTAGCTCGAAAGCTTGTACCTTCCACTAAGAGAAGATTACTTCACCCACCTTGTCTCATAAAATAGTATGACATACTATTTACTACAGTCTGAAGCCTTGTAGCTTTTGTGGGGCTTTTCACTATACTTGGAATATCATGAATAATTTCCTGTACCAAGTGGATCAGGTTTAAATGTTCAAATAAGGTCAGGAAGGAAGCAAATATAATCAGTTCTAAGATATTGTTTAAAAAATCTCTGAAAAAGCAGGTCACCAAAATGAAAACTGGTCCCAAGTAGAAATGGGATGTTTAAGGGAAAATAGGCCAGGTTCCTAATTATTCTTGATAACAATACAGAGAAATTGTAATCTTTATATGGGGTAAACATCTTGAACAATATTGTTATAAGATATTCATTACTGTGCAAACAAACAAGCTTTCCTGCATTGCCAGGCATGACAGTTGTCCTGCTCAAATTAATTTTAAATTGAAGAAATGAATGAATTGTGCTCAAATGAATATTTGATTCCCAGGATACCGTGGGTTTCTTTTTGATGGATTTCCCCTTCAACAGCCAAATTCTGCCCTTGGATGCATACAGACACAGCTCCCACTCCAAGCCTCCAGACTGCTGAATAAGCACTGCATGCTGGGGAAGTTTGGAAATACTTTTGATCATGATGTGTCAAAATAGGAACTAGCCATTTCACCCTTCACAAGGCAGAGCTACTGGTATAAACAGAACATTAAATACAGTGTGGTGTTTGTTTTCAGTACAGATTTAGAGACTAATCCAAAGTCCAAAGAAATACTCTATTGATTTCATTGAGCTTTGGATCAGACCCTTAGAGCCAAATTCTGCTTTCAGGAGCACAAGTACAGCACCTATTAAGTATAGCAGGAGTAGGTGGATGCATCTTGGTGCGTAAAAAGGCCCTGACAACTAAAATGATCATATTAAACACTATGGGACAAATTCAGATCTCAGCTCTAATAAATTTGTTAGTCTCTAAGGTGCCACAAGTACTCCTGTTCTTTTTATGACTTCAATGGACTCTCACCAGCACAACTTAGAACAAAATTAGGCCCTGTATTGGATATCAGGCTGTTGTAATATCTTCTCTTATTTATTGCGCAGGATAATATTTCTAACATATCCAGTGTATTTATTAACTAAAAAAATCTTTCAGAACCTATTTTTGTTTTAATCACTTAGTGGGATTAGTGAACAGTTTGTACATTTGTATCCAGCCTCTAAACTTAAACAGTTTATTAGCCAATACAGTAAGTAGGAAAGAAAATCCTCCAATTCTTTTAGGGCCAGAATCGATGTACTAATACAGATCTGACATTTATTGAAGCACCCAAGAGTAGATTGAACTGACTGTTTGGCACTGATGTCACTTCAGCTTCTTTATGTTATTCAGATTCTCTTTCCTTTCCTTTCAGATGACCTTGAAGGGTGATGTACATTCACCTGTAGCCATGAAAACATAAAGCCGAAGAACAAACACATTTCATGGGAACAATTTCTGTGTCGACAGACAAACACAAATATTGTGACATTGAACTTTATGCAGGTGAACGAGTTTTTGAGCGGTTTAGTGCATGTTTGCAGTCCCAACCTGTTCAAAAAGGACCAAGTTCTGTTTGTGTTTCATACACATGACCTCTATGGGATAATTTGTCTGAGTAAGAAGAGCAGGATATAAGCTAAAATGTGGAGCTTCGAGTGTGCTAAATGAAGAGACTATTAAACTTCATTTACCATTTACAGGAAAAATAGGATAAAATCAATGTGTGTGTGTCTGTGTGTGTGTGTGTGTGTGTTTCTGACTCAAGACAATATTTGTGTCATCCTGATTCCATCAAATACTAGCTACGTGCTTTTATGGCTTCTATCACCACAATATCTGAACACCTCACAGTCATTACTGTATCCTCAGAACAGCCTTGTGAGGTAGGAAAGTACTAGTGTCCCCATTTTACAGATGGAGAACTGCGACACAAGGAAAAATGAAATGACTTGCCCAAGGACACATAAAAGTCTATTGCAGGCCCATTCATTGAACTCAGTTCTCCTGAGTCCCTATCCAGTTCCTTAACCAAAAGCCCATGCTTCCTTGTATCCCTCTGCATGTTTCCAGTTTGGGTCTGATATGCTTTTTGTCTGTAATGCACACAAAGCAGAACACAGATTTTTAAGAATCATAGAATCATAGAATCATAGAATATCAGGGTTGGAAGGGACCCCAGAAGGTCATCTAGTCCAACCCCCTGCTTGAAGCAGGACCAATTCCCAGTTAAATCATCCCAGCCAGGGCTTTGTCAAGCCTGACCTTAAAAACCTCTAAGGAAGGAGATTCTACCACCTCCCTAGGTAACGCATTCCAGTGTTTCACTGACGCTGCTGTCCTAAGCTCTGACCTTTCTTGGGTTTTGTTTCCTGCTCTGTGCCAGGAATGAGTATAAAAATAAGTGTTTGAAGTAAAGGAGACCTAAAGAAGATGTGCTAGCTAAGAGTCAGTGAGTAGTCAACCCCTATTAAGCTGGCACTGCTTTTCTCCTTTGGACTGCCCATCAGACATGGAGCAAACCTTACGAAATTCACCCATCACTAAAGATTAGTTTCTTGACTGGCTGATCCAGCCCACTCTGTGCTGTATAAAATCAAACTACTTTATGAAAAAAGGAATTTAGTCTCAGCTCCTTTTTTCAGTGAAGCTTATTGGAAATATAGCGTTTTAGAAAAGACTCCAAGTTATAAGCTTAACATTAAAACTGAAATGGAGAGTTTCAATTTGATGAGAAAAGTAGTGATGCACAAAAGCCTTATCTTTGCCTTTTAGCTGTCTATTGGGTATAAGTTAACTGAATTCAGATTTGTGCTGGGTTTCTTTGAATTATTAGAAATTAATATGAAAAAAAATCTTGTGACAGTGATGCAATTCCCAGAAACAGTCCCACCAATCTTGCATCATGTTTACGGGGCTTAATTTATTTGGTCTCACTCTGTGTAGAGTAATTCTGATCTGCTAATTAGAAAAGTTGAAAGTATTCCCCAACCATACCTTACACATCAGACATTGCTAGTGCAGAATGACAAGTTCAGTAAGCAAAGCCAACAAAAGCCTGTGCTGGAAAGGCAAGAGATATGTAGATAGGAAAAAGGGCTCTAGAAAGGAAATCTGACTTGATTGAATTCTTGGTTAAAATAACAAGAAGGTAACTAGAAGAGGAGTACTTGTGGCACCTTAGAGACTAACAAAGTTATTTGAGCATAAGCTTTCGTGAGCTACAGCTCACTTCATCGGCTGCATCGATGAAGTGAGATGTAGCTCACGAAAGCTTATGCTCAAATAAATTTGTTAGTCTCTAAGGTGCCACAAGTACTCCTTTTCTTTTTGCGAATACAGATTAACACGGCTGCTACTCTGAAAGAAGGTAACTGTCTCCCTTTGGTACTCTGAATATAATGCTTTCTTCTCTCTCTCTCTTTTGATCCAGGATTTCCATATTTCTGAAACTATACTGCTTCTTTCCCTCTTACTCTATTAACTGGACATCTTTCCTTTACTGAAACAGACAGCTAGTGTTTGTCTTGTTAGCAAAAAAGATTTTGGTTTAAATATCTCATGATTTTGCAGGTGAACTCCTTCCTAAAAGGATGCAAGGTTTTTACATAATTGATCTCTGCTGGCTATAGAGTTGGAAAAGGTGGTGTATGATGAAGACTCAATTTCACGTTACAATTGTTCTGGTAGTAACCCACTTGATGAGCAAACCCCACAGGATTTTGGGGCGCTGCAGGGTGTCAGACTCTGTACCTTGGGGAACACCCAGCACCCCCATGTTCATCCTTACCAAATGATTGTGTGGTATCCAATGCAAAGCTTGTCATGTTGGGTGTCTTTGGAAGGCTCATGATGTACTGAGCATTGTTGTTATAGTGATGTGATAGTAATTGTTACAGTAATGTTATAGTAATATTATAGGTTATAATTTCATGTATATAGTTATAAGGCTGAAAATATATCCTCATGGCTTAAAGCAAGCCCAGGCAAAAACTCTCCAAGGTCAGAGAGGCAGTTCACACCTCATCAGGGAATGTATGGGACAAATCCAGCCCAGCCTCACAGGAACAAAGGATGCTGGCCTAGGCAGCTACAAAAGGTTCTGTTGGTCTCTTGCGTGAGTCACCCCGCCCCCCTCTTTTGGCCAGTTTGGGACTGCGATGAAGTAATGCTCACCTGACTCTGAAGCGGGCAAAGCCAAGAGGGAGAAAGAAAATGCTAAAAGGGAGAGACATTTGCCATGCTCTCTCTCTCTCTCTTCCACCTCCATCTACAGACACCACACCAAGTGACTGAAGCGCTGATCAAAGGGGAGAGCCTGGCTGAAGAGCCCTAAGTTTGTAAGGGCATTGAAAGTGTTAAAATCAGCTTAGAATGAGTTTTGTTTTTGAAATCTGACTTGTTATGCTTTGACTTATAATCACTTAAAATTTATCTTTGTAGTTAATCGATCTGTTTGTTTATTCTACCTGAAGCAGTGCATTTGGTTTGAAGCATGTCAGAGACTCCCCTTGGGATAACAAGCCTGGTACATATCAATTTCTTTGTTAAATTGATGAGCTCATATAAGCTTGCTGCGTCCAGCGAGCATAACTGGACACTGCAAGATGGAGGTTCTTAAGGTTGTGTCTGGGACCGGAGATATTGGCTAGTGTCATTCGGTTGCACAATCCAAGGAGCTGCTTACATGCTAGAGGCTGTGCATGAACAGCCCAGGAGTGGGGGTTCTCACAGCAGAGCAGGGTAAGGCTGGCTCCCAGGGTCAAGGATTGGAGTGACCTAGCAGATCTCCCGTCTAGATAACACCAGAGGGGAACATCACACAGGGATCTTTAACTTAGGTAAGAGGAGCATTGCTGCAGAGAGAGAGAGAGAGAGAGAGAGAGAGAAGCAACCAGCTTAACCATGAAAGTTATTTATTGCCAGGTAATAACCATACAAGGGGAGCCAAACAAACAACACAGTTATAATATTAAATCTAACTTAATTTGATTACAAAAGTCAGGTTTAGAAAACTATAACTGATCACACAACTCAGGGTCAGAAGGCTATACCTAGAGAGAGAGAGAGAGAGAGTTAGGTTTCTACCACTCCATGAAGCTTGAATCGATCGGGGTTCCCAGGTGGTGGTGGTAGCTGAGGGAGTGCTGGAGACAGGCAGAGCCCCTAGCATGATCAGTCAGGAGAAGATGAAGTCCCAATAGAACTGATGCAGATTTTGGATCCAGGCATCAGAGCACTTACTTGAGTGTGGGTAGGGGTTTTTGTAGGGAAAGAACAATGGTTCAAGGGAGAACCCTAGATTTGTTTGTGGGTAAACTGATGGCTCAAGGGAGTACACTAAAATTGTTTTGTTCAGTCTAGACAATAGGAACTGATCATTCCTGGCTACAGGCGGTGTTCGTTCGAAGGAGCTTACAATGCAATTTAGGCAGCTTCAGTATTTTGGATACCAATAAAGGATTTATTTCTAGAATTGGTCTGATAACTGCTGAGCTGGGTGTGTGCAGGCATGGGTTTATTAATATCTGGAGCAGAGATTCCCCATCATGCAGTGCTTTCCTGCTTTTCTGGTCCCAGAGTTCCATGCGATCCTTGCCTTGGACTCTCTGTTCTCCATCTGTATGCTAATGGGGATGCCTTCCTGTCCCATCTCCAATGCAAATGAGGCTAGGGGAGTTTCCCTAATCCTGTCACCCTTGTCCAGAGGGGTTTAGGTGTGTCTCTCCCTGCCTTTTCATTGCTTTTTTTAAGTTTTTCTTCTGATCGGCTTTGGTTCAAGCAGAGGCTGGTAGAGGGGAAGGTCCTTTGTGAGTCAGACAGGCTGGGTACTGCGCCCTGGTTCCCCAAGAACATAGAGCTGATAGGACAATTCATTCAATCCTGAGTTTATCTCACTAGTGATACAATGTGTTACCTATCTGGCCCTTGAAAGGGCTCCCCAAATTTGTGTTTTCCCTTCTACAAATGTGTACATATGTATGAAGTTCCATAATTTTATTCTATCCACAGCCATTTCTAGTCATAATTTGTTCTTGTTCCCATTACTGACAGAACAGGTGGAATTGTTGAAGCTGTTGAAATCTGAACATTCGTAGTGTATCAGCATAAAAGTAATTTAGAACAGGTGCTCAGGTCATTCTGATGCACAGGGACAATTCAGTGTTCATTGTCCTTTCCAGTAATACTGCTGTATGTGCCGTGTGGGTGGAATTAAGAGCGGGAAGGTGTAAATACATTATTAGTTTGAATATACACCATGTGGAAGTATTACTGGAATGAAAACTTGCTCTAGTGTTTATTGACACTGTTTAAATTGGATTATTTCCATGTTAGAGAGAAAGAGAGAGGGAGGGGATTGGTGTCTATATTTATGTTAACCTTTAGGATTTTCTCGTCCTGTCCTAGCACTCTAAGATGAAGGATAGAAACCAAATAAACTTATTTCTAGTTCTCCCTGCAAAAGAAAAACCAAGTCCATCTCCACTTCTGCTCCTTCCCTCTTTCACCCTCTATCAATATGTCCTCCCTTGTACCATAATTAAGTTACCTCTCAATCTTCTCTTCTGATAAGCTAAACAGATGGAGATCTTGAAGCCTCTCACTGAATCATTTTTGTGGCTTTTCTCTGCACCCTTTTCAATTTTTCAACATCCTTTAAAAATGTGGTAATCAGAAATGGAGACAGCATTCCAGTAGTGGTGTCATCCATACTGTGTACAAAGGAAGAATCACCCCCCTTTTACTCACTGCACTCGTGTTTATACATCGAAGCATTGCATTGACCTTTTTTTTGCAATGGCATCGCAGTAGGAGATCATGTTAAGTTGTTTGTCCACTATGACTCCTTAAATCCTGTTCAGAATCTCTGCTTTCCAGCAGATAAGATCCCCCATTCTGTAGGTGTGGCCTGCATTCTTTGTTCTTAGATGTTTGACCCTGCATTTGGTTGTATTAAAATGCAGTGTGTTTGAATGGGCCCAGCTTACCACGCAATCCACATTGCACTATATGACTGCCCTGTACTCATCACCATTTACCACTCCCACCAATCCTTGTGTCATCTACAGAATTTATCAGCAGTGATTTTATATTTACTTACGATCATTAATAAAAATACTGAATTGCATCAGGCGCAGACCTGATCCATACAGAAGCCCCTATTCAATGATGATTCTCCACTGACAACTGTTTTATGAGATCTGTCAGTTAGCTAGTTCTTAATCAATCTAACATTTGCTTTCTGGATGTTGTATAGTTCTAGTTTTTAATCAGAATATTAGTTTTCTTAGATCAGAAATTAAATTAATTCAATTCAATAAGCCTTCATTGATATGACAAGCTATACAAATATTGCCTACGTATGAAAAAAAGGCAGAACGTTCAGGTATCTTCAGAGGTATGTACAGGCCAGGGCTATGCAATGATTGGGGTTTTATCCCCATGTCCATTTATCATTACTTTCCATTCCAGATCCAATGGCAGGATGCTATATAGTATGACACATCTCTGCTATCTCTCTCACATTGTTAGTAAAGACCCACTTTCCTCTTATTCTTAGCCTGACTTCCCAATGTCACCTGCTTCCCCTCTACACATTCCCAGACAAAAGAAGAAGCTAGGAACTTGCAGCAGAAGGAGTTGAGTCATGCTGGGAGTGCAGTCATGTGAAGGAAGGGGACATTTGTGGCTATGGGGACACAGGACCAGACATAACTTACTGCAGACAAGTGTCCTAACCTAGACCTCCCTCACATACACCCTACCTGGTGGCTAGAAACCCTCCTTTCTTCTGGTATAGTCAGTATCCCAAACAGGCAAATGCTTCACTTTCTGAAAGTAACCAGTCCTGTCCAAACTCCTGGACATTTGCCAGTATCCAAAGGGTTAAGAAATATATAAAGGAGGTCAAATAAACTTACAAAAATAGCCAGAAACTATGAGTCTCCTACAACTGCAAAAAGCTGATAAATTGCAGGTGTGTCCCATATGAGCAAGGGAGTGTGAGGCCCATATTACAAGAGCTATAACATTGATACATTAATCCCAAGGGGTACTTGAGCATCTGCTGTATTGAATAAAGAAATGGTTTTCTTTTATTGTGGAGACTAAGCAAAGGAACATGCACCTAAAGCAAATATATAGATTTATGAGTAGAGATGGTCAAAAAACTGGGAGAAAAATATAAACACTTTAAAAGATTTTGAAACAATCTTCATTCCACAGGTTCTGAAAAGGAATATTTTTCTGTGTGTTTCTGAGATCTTTTGAGAAAATGTTCACTGAAGGTTTTCTCAATTAAAAAATTGTATTTTGGTAATTATTCGCTTTTTTTCAAATTTTCTTTTCCTTCCCTCCTTCTTCCTTGCCTCTGAAAAAGGAGAGAAAAGGGAAAAATAGATTTAAAAGAACCCTAAAAAGCAAGATTTTTCAATTTCTAATTTAACTGAAAAAAATGGAGAAATCTGAAAAATACTAATATTTTCATGAAAATATTGAATTTCAAAATAGGCCATGGAATGGACAGTAATGACAAATGACAAAGAGCCAGGGGGATAAACCCCCAGCCATTGTGTAGCTTTATCCAGTACCTGCCTCTGACAGATGCCAGAAAGTCCTGCCTGCATGCTTGTATAGTTTGTCATACCAATAAACCTGAGTGAAACTGAATTGAATTAATTGAATTTCTGATTTCAAAAATTAACATTTTGATTAAAAACTAGCATTATACAACATCAATAAAGCAAATATTAAATTGATTAAAGCAGCTAACTGACAGATCTCAAAAAATTGTTATCAATAGGAAATCATCGCTGAATGGAGGTGTTTCTAGTGGGGTACCAGAGGGATCAGTTCTAGACATGACACTATTTAATATTTTTATGACCAGCTCTGTCAATGAGTGATGAGGTATAATCTCCCTCAACAAAGTGCAGAACAATAGGAAACACTGAGCCCGAATTCTAGCTAGGCACGCACACACTATAAACCATTTCACAGCTACTGTAGGGTGATTAGATAATCACGTGTACTCTGGTCTACAGCAACAGTTCTCAAACTGTGGGTCGGGACCCCAAAGTGGGTCGCGACCCCATTTTAATGGTGTTGCCAGGGCCAGCATGAGACTTGCTGGGACCCAGGGCTGAAGCTGAAGCCTGAACTCTACCTCCAGTCAGGGTGGCAGGGCTCAGGCTACAGCCTCCTCAGTCCCCCACCCAAGGCAGTGGAGCTGGGTCTCCATCCCCGTCCCAGGGAGTCATGTGCAATGAAGTTTGAGAACCCCTGCTCTCCAGAAAGGCCACTTGAGAGGTCCTTTGGGACAGAAGCTGTTGAATAGTGTAATGGAGTATGGGTTAGGGGCCGAACAGCCTGGTCTCTATTCACATGCAGCTGTCCAGATCCAGCCATGGTGACTACATACACCTACTGTGCATTTTAATTCTACTGTTGCCATGGACAGAATGCAGGGCTGGTACCAGCAATGATATGATTGAATGTTAATTATACTTTTCTCCATGCATCTGAAGAAGTGGGTTTTTTACTCACAAAAGCTTATGTCCAAATAAATCTGTTAGTCTTTAAGGTGCCACTGGACTCCTCATTGTTTTTGTGGATACAGACTAACACAGCTACCCCCCGATATAATTATACATTTGCACACGTTTGGGGGAAATGGAGTTAAGTCACTTGCCCTGCATTAACTAGAATGTTGTAGCTTGCTGAGACACAAAATGTTTGTGCTACTTTTTTAGGTTATTTTTACAAGCTTGCAAGGTTTTTCTCTGTCTCACCCACTAGTTGAAATGTGTAGTCCCCTTGAAAGCAGGAGACAATCCAAATCACTGCATGCAACCTGCTAGTGATATGCATTGAGAAGTCCACTCTGTCCCCAGGGAGGTGGGCATACTCATGTTTAGAGTATACAAAAAGCATCTCAGAATAGACTCCACCTTTCTACTTTCTACTTGCTAAACCTTTAGCATGAGACTTTCAAAGCATTAAAATGGGAATTGGGCTTCCACAACCCACCCTTTAGATAGCTTTGAAAGTGCCATAAGGTGGGAGAGGACACCATAATTTAGATAGAAATTTGATAGAATTATGTCCACAAAAGATAGCCCAAGATGACTAGTGGCTAATAGCTAATTCAGCATTTAGATTATATAATCACCCAATAGAAAATATGTGGGGGTAGGCTGGAGCTTTATATCTATGGGTATCCAAAGTGATTGCTGGGATTACTATGGCCAGAGATAGGATCTCATAAGTGTTTTACAGACTAGAGCTGGCACAGCATTTTCCCAGTAATAGAGACCTTGATTTTTCCACTGAATGTTTGATGCTTCTGCTGTTAAGACACCAAGTTTCACAGATAAGTAAATGTTGCTTAAAAATCAGCACTAAGGGAATTTGATTACAAAAGGGAGAGAGAGAAAAAAGGAGATTTGGTTTGTTGATCACACATTGAAAAAACCCATCTCAAAAGGAGATTCACATATCTTACCAGCTAATAGTTTTCAAATAAAGCCGGCTGTTTCAGGACCACTCTCATCTAGTTAAAGAGTGATATTTTCTAGGTGCATTACTTTTTATTGGGGAAGAAAGAAGATGAGCACATAGGAGATTGGCAAATGAATGTACCCTGGGGAATCGTCTTGGAGAGGCCATTTCAGGAAATTATCATACATCTCTTTGAGCTCACAGCTTCTAATGGGACTGATCTTATTGATTGCTGGCTTCAATATGCTGTGTGCTAGAAAGAGACGATCAAATGTGCTCTTAACTAAAGAGCTGCTACAAATAAAAGAAGGGGAAAAAAACCTCTCTCTCTTTTTTTTTAATCTCGGCAAAGTAAAGTGCTGTAGTCATTTTTCATGTGTTGCCAGCTTGTCTCTGGCAAATGACTTGGGGAATGAACATACCTTCCATGCACACAATGGGATGTAGAGGAAGGTTATAAAACATTTAAACTGATCATACTGTTTAACCTTGAGGATTTTTCCGTAGATCATGTGAGTCATTGTCATGACCATGAGAGGCCCTTGATTTTTGATTACATTGCACCTAGTATAGTTAGAGCTAAATCAACCCAGTGAGCCAATAGGGTCTACAATTTTGAGACCCTCCCCCCAAATATTCCCTCCCCCCAAATATTTTTAACCGTTTAGTCCTGACACACAATCACTGCTCTGCAAGCCTTTCTTTTCCCAGCACTGGCTTTTCAGTAGGTCCTTTCCCCCACACCTCTCTTCACCTTTAGCTGGCCTTCATCAACGCACACAGCTGGTATACACATGCAGCTCCTATTGTAGAGGACTGGCTCAGCTGCAGCTACTGTTAGCTACAGAGGGTCCCCAGGCTGCTCCAATTTACTATACTGCCTTTCGTGATAGGTTGCCTTTCCCATCCATAGCCCTTGCCCTCTGCCTGGACTTTGATCAGTGCAGGCTTGAATTATATAGTAGTTAAAGCTGTCTCAGCCTTTCATAATAAACCAACTCTTCCATGGGTTTATCTTTCTGTGGCAACAGTTCATCTGAAGCTGGAACTTGACATATAGTAAAAGGTCAACATCATCAAAGGAGAAAGCCTAAATTGAAGCAACAAAATGAATCCGTGCATAATTGCATGTACAAGGTAAATAACTGATTTGTGAGTGCATTTACCTGTCGTTGGCTGTCAGTGTGTATTCTGCAGGTATCACTTGGTGCAAATTTGGCCCAAACTATGTCATCATGAGGATTTTCAGTTAAAAAAAGTTAAAATTGGATTAAAAGTCAGAAGTAACAGCAAAGCAAAATGTGGAACTTTACTTCCTTATGAAGGATTTTATTTTATAGCTTAAAAAGTGATTTGCATTTAGCAAGTTATTTTTTCCTGTAATAGGCCTGTAGCTGTATTTAAAAATGTAAAGTGGGCATTTTATTTCACTTTGAAAAGATGCTACTGTGCATAGGCAGACATATTTCCTCTGAAATTTTACTACCTACTTAGCTACAACTGAACATATTAATAGGTCAAGGACCCTGAAAATGCACCTCATCTATCCTACTATAGCTTCCTACTGATGTGTATGAAACAGCCAATCATAATGACTGCACAAATCGTAGCATTTCTGACCAGCCCTCTTCTGGATTGAACATAGCAAACCCCTAAAGGTTTGAGTTTGTAAATGCATCACCCTCTAGTGAGTGGATGCTTGAAAATAAGATTAAATTGACATCTAAACAAAATGAAATTTCAACTCTAGTGATGACAAAGGCTTGTGGGTTCTGGAGCAGGAGGCTAGTGTTTCTGTGTGTCATACTGCACAGAAGGGATTTGCTGAGAGAAATATCTCCATATGCAGTGGTGCAAGTAGAAATCATTTCTTGCCGATACGCTGCACTCATGGGAGGGACACAAAGAGGGAGCTTGTGACCTCCCCATGTGACCCCCCCCATGACTCCTCCCTGCCCCACTCCAAGCCCGGGGTCCCTGCACTCTCCCTGTCCCCTCCCCATGATCCACACCCATTCTACGTTACCGGATGTACTCGCCAGAGGACAGGGCTGAGGGGGGCGGCGCTGGGGGCAGGACAGCAGCTGCGCCGGAGGAGCTGCCGGCATGGGGCTGCCTGGTGGCCCCATGTTCTGCTCCTTTCCCTGCTGCGGTTCAGGGCTCTCCCTGACACTCCCCCCACCCCCTGTCCAGCCCTGTCCAGATCCCAGGCAGGAGGACTCAGGAGACGCATCTGTGTGGAAGGGCTGGGGGCAGGCTCATCCTGTGTCTTTCCAGTATGCCGTACCAGCTACAAATATCTTACTGGTATGGCATACACTACCGTACCTGCATCACTGTCTACATGTACGAAGCAACAGAACAGACTGAATAGTTCACAGTGAAAGACTCCAAATGACAGCAGTTGGCTAAGAGAGCAGGTCATTGTTGCTTTTATTTACTTATTTATTTTAAGAAAATATAACAACCACAATGAAAGCTACTAGGGAAGAATGATTAACCCCCCGCACACACCGAGGAAAAAATTAAATAAATGATGCTAAGTTTTCACACAAGTCAAGAAAAGGCCAAAATTTGCACTGACATTTTTTCCATAGTGCTTCCATTTGTGCTTAGGCTTCACAGGGTCTCAGCACTGTGTTCCACAAGTTACAGCCCGTATGTGCTGCAATACACAGGGAGCATGGAATGAATTAATGAAGTTGTCTCAGCCCTGACCTTGAATTTCCTCTTTGGGACACAGGTGTCCTGTTTTATCTAAGTGAAGTAGTTGCAAGGTGAGGGAGAGAAATCAGCACTTGAGTGTTTAATGAAATGCTTACTGACAGCTGTTTCCTTTACTTAGTGTGATCTGCTTTCTTTTATTGAAGTTTACTTTAGGGAAACTCAGAGATAAGAAGGTGGAAAGCTCCTTCTGTCCTCACAGGCATGACTAGCGGTGTAACTCTTCTGCTTTCTACACTGGCTTCCCATAGAATATTAAGTCAAATTTCAGGTCTTGTTCTTTGAAGGCACTCAATGGCCCAGAATAGCTAAGGGATCATCCAACACTGTGAGATACGGATGGTGGTTGACGACTCTGCTTCTCAGGCACAATGGCATTTTCTACCATAAGAGCACATTTCATCTGTGCAGGCAATAGAACTTTCTTGGGTGCCGGTCCAAGAGCGTAGAACAAACTATCCTAGAAACCTCCCCACCACCTTCCACTCCAAGTGGAAGGCACATTTCTTTGCCCTGTCTTCTCTAACAAGCATGTAGCCCCATGTACATTTAACCGCACCTCCCAAAAGAACCCAAATCCGAAACCCTACCACAATAGAACATGGTGATGCTGTAACAGGGTCAGGCTCCACTCCTGTCTTCTGCACAGACACAGAGACTGCTTAGACTCTTTGCTAGACTCTTTGTTTTATTTACAGTGTTCCCCTGCCACCTTTACAGCATTGTGCAGTACTTTATTTACAGGTTTCAGAGTAACAGCCATGTTAGTCTGTATTCGCAAAAAGAAAAGGAGTACTTGTGGCACCTTAGAGACTAACCAATTTATTTGAGCATGAGCTTTCGTGAGCTGTAGCTCACGAAAGCTCATGCTCAAATAAATTGGTTAGTCTCTAAGGTGCCACAAGTACTCCTTTTCTTTTTACTTTATTTACAGCAGCTTATCATCCTCAGCCCCCTATGTTGAGATAGGAGATCTCTTCTTCAGATCTCTTTCAGGACTGAGTCAAGTCTGGCACTCTCATGCTCTGTCCTCCTGGCACTTCCTTACTGTGCCGTTTCTACTTTCTGGGCTAATGAGCCTTGCAGCTCTCTCCAGCCTATCCCCAATCTATCAGTTAGGCACAGCTGCCACCATGAGATTTACTCCCAGGCTACTAAGTGGAGTTGCAGTGACCAGAGTGCTTGTTCAGTTGCTGTGATCCAGCCCTCTGTCTCACCCCTCCCCACTTCTCTGACAGAAAGGCTTTTTGTGCCCTTTGTTCTCTCTCCCTTACCTGAGGTGCCTCCTTGTGAGGTTCTCCCTGTGTCTCTAGGGGGTCATCCAGGTCCTCCTTGTAGGGCCTGCCCACCCTTCACTCACAGAAGTCACACTTGCTCGGGGGGAGGTCACCCCTGCAATTCTGTTTTGGCCCACAAGTCTTCACACTATGAATACCCTGGGGGCTGTTCAAAGCTTGTATTTCTCCCAACTCTCCAAAATGTGCATGGGCTTTTTTCCTTTGGTGCTCTAGTATGTGTCTGCCTGATTCCCGTGGTAATCCAACCCCTATTAATGAGCTTGGATAATCTTTATCCACTGCACCTGCTTCCTTATTTTACTTCGTCTCCCTTTCAGTCTTGCAGGGGACTCCCCCTTCTTCCCTTTCATCTTGGCTTGTGTCTTCTTGTCCTGTGGCTTCTACTCCCGGTCCATACTTTCCTTTCCCTTTGGGTATCATTTCCTTCCACCTGGGTGTTTGGTTTTTTTTCACCCATTGCCAGCTCTTTTCCCCTATGGGAAGGGACTCCACTCAGTGCCCAACACAACAGTGGAGGGTAACCTATCCATTACCCAGACCATTTCCAACAGATCCTCCCCTGGACTTCCACGGGTACGTCTGCCATACAGCAGTACATTTTATCCCTGTGGACACACTCGAATTTCAAGCTTGCTCCTGGAATCATTCTGTGGAGTTTTACCAACTCCCGCCAGACCACAGAGGAAGCTGAGGCCACCGTCTACCAGCCATTTAGACACATCCTCCCCACCAATACTGGAATGGTGAACAGATTCTTTTCTTTCTTCTGCCCAAGAGACCCATTCCAAACACAGAACTTGGCAAAACCTCACTCCATGTATAAGCAGTGTCCTTGCTGCCCGCATTGATAACAGGTAAGGGTTCCAGTCCCTGTCAGAGTTCCTTAGGGGTCTTCCCTCTTCTCCTCTACTCCCTTCCCGACAATGAGTTCCCTAGACTCCTTCCCCAATCTGATCTCCTAAATGGTTGGCCCTCTTTCCTGGGGATTCTGCTTCCACAAACTCCTCCATCAGTTTAACTGACACATTTAAGGTATCTGGCTTGTGCTGCCTGACCATACCCATATGTTCTCAAGGATGCTCTTGAGAAAATGCTCCAAAATCAGAGCATCCATAATTTCCCCCAGAGTTTGGGTGTCTGGTCTCAGTCAACATGTGGCCCAGTCTGTCAGCTTTTGGCAACAAATTCCCAACCCACCTTGCTGCTGGGAAGTTCTGTTGATCCAGGATGGTCACCTTAACCACCTCCTCGTTTCAGGCCTGCTTACGATGTAAAGCCAGGTAGGGCTCTTGGGCTTCCCCATCAAACGGGGTCTAGCCACAAAACCTAGAGTTCCCTGTCCCAGCCTGCACCCATAGACACCCTCTTAAAGGTGGCTAGGAACATGACAGGCTCATTTGCAGGGACCATCTTACAGAGACCCAGTCCATGTGTCCAGTTATCAGTCCCTGCCACAGGACTCACCACCCTTTGCAGTATCTGCTGTTGCTTGCTCTGGTACAAAATCCTGCGGACTTTATTGATATTTCACCTGCCAGGTGAGCAATGCCTGCCTCTCCATGTGGTGTGACTACTAGAAGCTTTTTAAGGTCTTCTGCATTTCGTTTTGTTGGTTCATGAGGAACTGTAGAGTTTGCTCCATCATCCAGGCTGCCAAACCTTCAAAAAGCACACTGCCCCCTTCCTGGGAGGATCTCCATCTGCAGAGTCTGGCCCTTTCTCCTCCTGACACTTCTTTCCTGTGTCTTTCTACTTTCTGGGCTAATGGGTTAATTAGCCTTTTAGTTCTCTCCAGTCCATCAGGCACAGCTATCATCATCAGGGTTACTAATTAGAGTTACAGTGACCAGAGTTGATTCAGCTGCTGTTGCCTAGCACTCTGTCACAAATAAACACACAATGAGGGGATGAGAGAAAGAAAGAATCACAGTCTGCTCAGATTTGCAATTTATTAAACAATGAATCTGTTTGCTTGTTCACAAAAATCCAGAGTATTCATCTGCATTCCTCAGAACTGCTGCATTTTGTCCTTTGTTTATAGCCACATGGATCCATTTTTCACCAGAATTGTATCTAAAAGATTTCATAAAATTGGGTTGGCCTCCTAAGATATTTAGCTGGAAAACTGCACTGTAAAGTATTAGATGAATTTTAAAATTCAGGTGTTTTAGTAACCCGAATCTATGGTTCCAATGCTCACTAGAAATCTGCCTTTGATTTTGTTTTTAGATACAGGTCTTTTTTTTTGGCTTAAGAAGTTATTATTCTGTAAAACAGAAACTAAGAGAAAGGGAAAAACACACACATTATATCAATTATATATACAGACATTCCCTAAGTTATAGATATCTGAAAAATAGACTGTTGGACATGTTATATTTTTCTTGAAAATCTCTAAAGCCCTGCTCCAGGAAAGACTCATATGTGCTTAACTTTATGGACTAGAATTACTTATATGTGCAAAGTTAAGCAAATGCTTAAGTCTTTGCAAGATCAGGCCTAAGTTTAGGACTACACGTGTATAGGTCTAGTGTGGGTTTCTGCTCACGGGATTCTATTTTTGGTAGTGTTTGGTTGGGGATGTGGTCAGCTATCCACTAAGAAATTAATTGAGACTTTCAACACATTTCATATAGGCCACTGAAGAGCCATGAGAGTAATAACATCTGGCCACATGAACAAGTGACTGACAGACAAAAGTTCCATTACCAATCCTCTCACCCATCTGGCTTGGGTTTCTTGTCTATGATTTTTCTGCATTTCAGCTGGGAGATGAGTTTCTTACAGTCAAAGTCTTTACCAGAGTTCAACCAAAATATCCTCTTCAGAGCAGGCTATTTCCTAAAGAAAGAAAAAAATTTAAAAGGCAATCATCCAAACAAATTGCTCTCTTCAGCTATTTTCCAAATGGCTATATTGTCTCTTTTCATGACAATAGGTACATTCATTGCTTGCTTGATAAACTGGGAAATGACTTGTGGATGTTGATAATCCTCTTCTTTTTTAAAAAAAATGTATCCAAGTGATACCAGCAAAAGAGAAAGCTAAGGTCATTATACTTAATATTAGATCTGTATGAGCTTTGAAGAATCCAATTTCCCCTTTCTCTTCGTAACGCCAACTGAAAATAGTGGAGAGATGTGAAATGAGTCCTCTATTATTAACATACATTTCCTTCTTTTTCTCTCTATGAGCAATACACTTTTGTGACTCTCCCTTACATTTATCTGGCTGTTGGACCTTTATTACATGGGGAAAGTCCTTCAAAAGATGTTCTGAACTGATGGAAATTGTGTGTGTTAGAAGACTTGTAGCACAATGGCAAACCACAGGAAAACCATCCTTAGTAGATGAATAAGTGACAACATTTATCCTCAATTTCATGATTTTCCAGTTGTTTGGTATACATTAACTCACAACTTCCCCCTCCCTCAATTCATAACTAGAAGTAGGAATAGTTTGTAACAGTAGTGTTATTTTCACAAATTGCTTCAAGTCCAATCAGCTGGGATTCTCAGTTCCTTAGAAAAAGGCCATTTATAAATCAATGGATTAAGGTCCATAACATCTTTCCACTGTAGTTAAAGTATTCCACAAGCAATCTGGTCTGGCTCTCCAAGAACTTGTATGTCATATGTAACAGAAGAAATTCTTCCTGTGAATCAATAAAGAAGTGTTCTAAAAATACTATGTATCACACAGTTCATTATTTTACCGTACTGTACATTGCCACAAAATTCCTTAGCACATTTAAGAACACACAGCTGAATCTGCAGCAGACCCAGAGATAAAACCTAGGAATCCTGAGTCCCAATGCTCTGTGTACAGTGTCTAACCATTAGACAACACTTCATCCTTTACTTTCAGTTCCACGCTTGCCTCGTTTTTATTACTGTTATATACTGATTTTGGAAATGTTGAATCTTTTGCTCTTTGCTGTGGTTTCCTTCAATGTGAATGTCATACATTTTAAAGTCTGTGTTCATGTTGGACGTTGGGAGGTTGAGAGCTATTTATATAATATGATCACAAAATGACCTCAAGGAAAGGCTAATCATTATCAGAACCCTCCACTACTTTACTTCTCGAGAAATCCTGGTGGTGTAAATCAATGCAGAACTCGTCTCCATATGTATACATTTTAACACCAGCTTGATATGTTGTGATGTTGAAATATACTATTCTGGCCTAATATATTTTTGTGCAGTTATTTTACATATCCA
The DNA here is from genome assembly GCF_965152275.1 of Natator depressus. Classification (NCBI taxonomy): domain Eukaryota; kingdom Metazoa; phylum Chordata; order Testudines; family Cheloniidae; genus Natator; species Natator depressus. The sequence continues at coordinate 26,833,236 of NC_134244.1, forward strand.
TGTGCAAGTCTTCATGTACCAGATAAAAATGTAAGAGATGCCTGGGACATCATCTTAAATTACAGTGTGGGCCAAGATTAAAATCTTAAAGGGCTGCACCTTATGTATAAAAGAATAAGTTTACTATTTTACATGAACTGATATTGCATGCTCTTATCTTATATACAATTTTGGACAACACAGAGTAGAAAGCAGCTCTGCAGAGCTCGCAATACATTTAAGGTATATTCCACGTTACAATTTACAGGTATTCTATGTCAGTCCAGTTCTGGATTTACTGCCTCTAGGACTGAGACAGCTTTCAGACTCTTCAGTCCCTGGTATGTCCCCTGAGACAAGTTCTTTGATGGTTATTCACATTTTGCATAGGCTGCTGAACCACTGTCAAATAGTAGCAGAGATCCAGTTTCTTTGAAATGACGACATGCCATTGTGGTCAGGCTAGTATGTTCCCCGCCCCCAAACAAACTCAGTGACTCTGAGTCACTGCATCATCCCCTCCCAGCTTGTGGGGCAGACTGGGTGTGGAGAGGCCAGAGGGAAAAATCAGCAGAGGATACACAGATTTCTAGAACCCTAACACCACAGATCCCTAGCCTGCTGCACACAAGCTCTGTGCTCCACTTCAAGCAGCATTAATTATACCTCTCTTACTGCTTTATTTCCTCATTTCTCAATATGTAGTACAAAGCTTGGTACAAGTCCTCCCTGAGTTTTTCCTGCCACCTGGCCACCCCTCTTTTGCCATATTGCAGCTAGCGAGAGATGTTAAGAGTAACAAGAAGGGTTTCTTTAGGTATGTTAGCAACAAGAAGAAAGTCAAGGAAAGTGTGGGCCCCTTACTGAATGAGGGAGGCAACCTAGTGACAGAGGAAGTGGAAAAAGCTAATGTACTCAATGCTTTTTTTGCCTCTGTCTTCACGAACAAGGTCAGCTCCCAGACTACTGCACTGGGCAGCACAGCATGGGGAGAAGGTGACCAGCCCTCTGTGAAGAAAGAAGTGGTTCGGGACTATTTAGAAAAGCTGGACGAGCACAAGTCCATGGGGCCGGATGCGTTGCATCCGAGAGTGCTAAAGGAGTTGGCGGATGTGATTGCAGAGCCATTGGCCATTATCTTTGAAAACTCATGGCGATCGGGGGAAGTCCCGGACGACTAGAAAAATGCTAATGTAGTGCCCATCTTTAAAAAAGGGAAGGAGGAGGATCCTGGGAACTACAGGCCGGTCAGCCTCACCTCAGTCCCTGGAAAAATCATGGAGCAGGTCCTCAAGGAATCAATTCTGAAGCACTTAGAGGAGAGGAAAGTGATCAGGAACAGTCAGCATGGATTCACCAAGGGCAAGTCATGCCTGACTAATCTAATTGCCTTCTATGACGAGATAACTGGCTCTGTGGATGAAGGGAAAGCAGTGGACATGTTGTTCCTTGACTTTAGCAAAGCTTTTGACACGGTCTGCCACAGTATTCTTGCCAGCAAGTTAAAGAAGTATGGGCTGGATGAATGGACTATAAGGTGGATAGAAAGCTGGCTAGATTGTCAGGCTCAACGGGTAGTGATCAATGGCTCGATGTCTAGTTGGCAGCCGGCATCAAGTGGAGTGCCCCAGGGGTCGGTCCTGGGGCCGGTTTTGTTCAATATCTTCATAAATGATCTGGAGGATGGTGTGGATTGCACCCTCAGCAAGTTTGCAGATGACACTAAACTGGGAGGAGTGGTAGATACGCTGGAGGGTAGGGATAGGATACAGAGGGACCTAGACAAATTGGAGGATTGGGCCAAAAGAAATCTGATGAGGTTCAGCAAGGACAAGGGCAGAGTCCTGCACTTAGGACGGAAGAATCCAATGCACCGCTACAGAGTAGGGACCGAATGGCTCGGCAGCAGTTCTGCAGAAAAGGACCTACGGGTTACAGTGGACGAGAAGTTGGATCTGAGTCAACAGTGTGTCCTTGTTGCCAAGAAGGCCAATGGCATTTTGGGATGTATAAGTAGGGGCATTGCCAGCAGATCGAGGGACGTGATCGTTCCCCTCTATTCGACATTGGTGAGGCCTCATCTGGAGTACTGTGTCCAGTTTTGGACCCCACACAACAAGAAGGATGTGGAAAAATTGGAAAGAGTCCAGCAGAGGGCAACAAAAATGATTAGGGGACTGGAACACATGACTTATGAGGAGAGGCTGAGGGAACTGGGGATGTTTAGTCTTCAGAAGAGAAGAATGAGGGGGGATTTGATAGCTGCTTTCAACTACCTGAAAGGGGGTTCTAAAGAGGATGGCTCTAGACTGTTCTCAGTGGTAGCAGAGGACAGAACAAGGAGTAATGGTCTCAAGTTGCAGTGGGGGAGATTTAGGTTGGATATTAGGAAAAACTTTTTCAGTAGGAGGGTGGTGAAACACTGGAATGCGTTACCTAAAGAGGTGGTGGAATCTCCTTCCCTAGAAGTTTTTAAGGTCAGGCTTGACAAAGCCCTGGCTGGGATGATTTAGTCGGGGATCGGTCCTGCTTTGAGCAGGGGGTTGGACTAGATGACCTCCTGAGGTCCCTTCCAACCCTGATATTCTATGATTCTATGATTCTATATAGTAAGTGGGCCATTGAGATCTGTTATGGAGCAGTTAAACAGAATGGGAGAGCATCCCACATAATCACCTTTCCCCTTGTTAGCAGCTTATTCTGTAGTTTTGCTCCTCTCTACACCATGCAAATGTGTAGAAGGAGAGGAGGTGGGGAAAATTGGGGTCTTAATGTAAAAAAAAAGACACATTTGGGGTGAGACTATGAGAAGCTCATATGGCATGAAAGTGTAAAATTAAAAGAGAAAACAATGAAGTCCCAGAAACCATAATAGTTTCCTTAGAGAAAAGTTTTGGGGGCCAGTTTATTCATTTAACAGATAATGGCTGCAAAACACAGTCACCAGCAGGATTTCAACCTGGGGCCTTCAGCATGAAAAACCATAGGCCACTCCCAGTTGAGCTTAAGGCAAGTACCTTTAGTTATGAGAAGGAAGCTTTCTGCCACTAGAGGTTGTAAGAGTCACCCTCTACCTACCACCCTATCTACCTAATTTATTTAATAGCTCCCACTATGCAAATAGCTAGGTATTTAGCCTAAGACTAACATTTTAGTAATGTGTGGAACATGGGAATTACCAGACTGGTTCAGACCCAAAGTCCATCTAGTCCAGTATCCTGTCACTAACTATTACTAGATGTTTCACAGAAAGGGTAAGAGCCCTGCCAGAGAAGATTTGGGATAATTTACCCCACTGTAGGTTTCATCCTGATCTCTAATAGTTAGAGGTTGGTTTAAACCCTGAAGCATGTGGTTTACTATCCCTTCCAGAATTTTTGTTAGCAATAAACCATTGTAATGCTGGATACTCTTATTATCTATATAAAGGTCCAATACCTTTTTGAATCTTGCTCAAAGTTCTTGGCCTCAATGATTTCCTTTTGCAGTGACGGGGAGGGGATCTCTGGTGGTGAGGAAGTGCTGAAACTATGTTCTGGATAAATATTAGCCACTTCATCTTTTAGGGGACATTAATTATAGTTTAGTACACTTTTGCTACTTTAAATCTAGCACTTAGATGCTACTGTCTCATCTATCCCGCCAGGGAAAATCAACCAACTTAATACTGCTGTGGATGATGCCTCTCTCTGACTTTAAGGTCTTTCATTTTATTGTTTGGCTCATATACAATTACTGTAATTTGAAATATCACATACAAGGGAAAATAAATCCACTGTGTCCTTGAAAGAAAGAGTCTGTGTTTTCAGAAATGACATAATCTGAATTTTTATTTGAAACCATGAGAAGGGAATTGTTGTGAAGATAGCTGGGAAGACAGGGTGGGGGGAAAAAGATCCTCATTAAAATTCATGCTGTCAGGTGCTTTGAATAGAAGATCTTGAAGAAATGAAATGCACCTGAGAAACTAGCGAGTTGCTATCCTCATGAAACTAGTCCAAGAAAAAGCATGCACATAAGTATTGTAACCTTCTGGGGGACTTAGAGAATGCACACAATAAATTTCCAAACACTGGAAAGTCCTCACAGACTCTTGTGCATGAAACATACATATTTAACATTTTTTGATGAACTCCAATGTTGCACAAACCTTGGTCTCCATATACCGACTGCTCTTTCTCACTCCTGCAAATGAAGCAATCACCAACACAGAAACAGGCAGTCAGTCATCTTTTTGAGGAAGATGAAAGAACCAGCATTTGTCAGCAAATTTTCTCTGGTCTCTTTCTCACTTGCATAAACTCACTTGCAGTGGTGAGGATCAGGACATCTCACTCCACTTTCTCACTTGTACAAAGTCTCCAGCTTCCTCCATCTAGTATCCTTCATAGACTTGACATTTGGGAGTTAATAGGGACATGCTTGTATCTTGAGAGCTCTTATGCCTGAAAGGATCATTTTAAATAAGCTGGAGGAGGTATGGTGTTATAATTATTATGAAAAGCTATTGAATGGTAGGAACTAAATATTAGAAATGACTACTAGTACAGGAATAGAAACAACACTATAAAAAAGGAGATGCTAGGAACTAAACAGATACAATGGCAAGTGTATAGACCCTGGGGTTTTTTGCCTTCCTCTGTAGCATGGGGCACAGGTCACTTGCAGGTTTAAACCAGTGTAACTGGCAGAGTCCCTGTAATCTGAAGTCTTTAAATCATGATTTGAAGACTTGAGTAACTCAGCCAGAGGTTATAGGTCTATTATCGGAGTGGGTAGGTGAGGTTTTGTGGCCTACAATGTGCAGAAAGTCAGACTAGGTTAGAAGGGACCATCATAATCGTCTAAAGTCTATGAGGAAAGAGATTGGGATTACAGGCTGTGCTTGTTTCCTATCCCTCAGTATTCAAAACCTGCATCTTTTCCGATTTCTTTTTGCTGTGAACATTCATGAACTAAAGGCTGGCTTCCCAATTTGCAATCCACCTTGAGAGTTGGGCAGTTCTACCAGGAGAAGATCAGGGAACAAATGGTGATTTTGAAGAGTTACAATTAGTTTCCTGATTCACCTTTGCTCCATGGAAGAGAGAAGGTGCACCAGTCATTTTCCTGGTGCAACCTACTGCCCCCATACCATGTTGGCTCAGCAGTGTTGGCTGGTGCATTGGAAGGGGGTGAAGTCAAAGCTCTGCCACACCCTGCCCCTGCCTTTCTGTTCCTTGCTCACCTGTGCAGGAGTGGCACAGCTGCCTGAAAGCAATAGCCCTCTGTACACTGCTGCTACCTACAATACGGGTAACCTGTGCAGAAGTGTAAAGGGGCTCTTTTATGCTGCCTTACTTCCTTGCCAAAAAGCATATCCAGGGTCACGATCTGTCTTTCTGAGTGAGTTCACTTGTTCTAGAGTGCACCTGCTCTCAATAAACTTTGCTTTCCCCTGGGTGCCATACCATTCAACCCTCCCCATCAGAGCAAAAAAAATTACAGCACAGCGATCTGTCTAATGACCATGAAAGGGAATGGTACACCTCCATTGCTAACATACATATAGATCAATGCTACGCGATGTATCCAGTGGAAAGAGTATGGCCATTTTAGAATTTTAAATGTTCCATCTGAGATGTGTTAGTGTTTGATTCATGACATGTTGTACATATTGTACATGTCAAAACATGTTGTCTTAATTTTCTGTGTCTGAAATATATACATAAAATAATCAAGAACCCAAAGAGCTATCTCCTCTACATCTTGGTAAGTGCAAGGAAAGAAGGAGTAAGTCAATGAAATAGCACTGGTGTGAGTGAGAGGAAAATAAGGCCCATATATAATCTTTATGGTAGGCATTTATGCCACATTTATCAACATTGTATCTGAGTGCAGAGTTCCCTCACAGTATTGTTATAAATCATTTATTGGCAGAAGATATCTTACAAATTTGTTCTATCATGAAGTTGACTGTACAGATTTTTAGTGCAGCAAATCATACTGATAGAGTGGTGCCAACTAAATATCACAATAAGCTACAGGTTACAAGAATAATATATTGGGTAAAAGGAAGTAGCCCCAAGAATATTGTGCTCAATCCCAGGACACCCTTTTTCCTTCCATTCTGTCACTGAACTTTACTTTTACTTATTTCTATATTTTTTTACACTGGGCCTTTAGAAACAACCAGAATTTCAAAACCTTCTAAGATTAATGTGAAGAATCATATTTCCCCACTTATGTTATTTTTGTGGTGTAACTAATTGAAGTTTTAAATGCATCATTAAAGGTCTTCTATTGTTTTCTTATTCTAAAAGTAAGAATAATCTGTTAGCCAGGTACCTAAGTGCACATGGACAATTGAATCTATAAATTGCTCATCCAACTCTCATTTGAGATCGGTGGGTAATTTCTTCACGCACTAATACCAGTTGGATCTAAAGAAGATCTATTAATCACTTCTAGAGCCAGGGACATTCACAATATTACTGACTATGAATCTAGCATCACATCCAGCCTGTGTTTTGAGAAGCTGAAGGATTTCTGTATCTATTCAGCCCCAGGGAGTGCACTAAGTGGCGCACAAGTAAACCTGCTAAGCCCCTTGAACATACACTTCTGGCTTCCCCAATGGCCTTCTGCTGGTTCTTAGCCTGATGGTTACATCAGGAATTAGCATCTGACTGGTAGGGCACATAGAGAGTGAACAGCAGCAATCAGGGAAGGTTCACACAAGTGGTGAGGATCAGGACTAAGGACATCTCACTCCACTTTCTCACTTGCATAAACTCTCCGGCTTCATCCGTCTAGTATCCCATTGCAAAATGACCTAAAAACTCCAGCTAGAATTGAACAGACTGACACTAAATTTCATTAAAGAAGAAAACAACACTGTAAATATTATGTAAATAACTGCATTTGATGAACAAATGTGAGATTCAAATGGAGGCACACTAAAACAAAAGCTGAACAAAAAGGCTGGCTAACAGGTCATTTGCCTGGTGCACCTTCAGTTATAGGTTTTACTTGAAGTCCTCCAGAGCTGATATGGGAGAAAGGGAGGAAACTGGCAGTAGGAAGGGAGTGTTAGTCTGGGATGTTTTCTCTGGGAGTTGTAAAAGGATTAGCATGGCAGAATGGAGGGGTGGGAGGGAAGGGGTATGTTATGGAGTTGGATTGACAGCTAGAAGATGAAGGGCTGAGAAACTGGTGATACGTGTCCTCTTCTGTCGTGGTTCTTGGTTCCTTTGCTGAGGTCAGGAATGCTCTTCCGTGATGCCTTGATGGGCACTGACAGTATGACTGACTGACACTTTGCCAAACATAGGAAAAGACAGTCCTTGCTCCAAGTAGCTTACAGTCTAAAATAAACAGTACAACTCTAACATAGAATGCACCAGATGACCTAAAAATGATCTGATCTCAGTTATGATGGTCTTCGAGCTGTACCAACAAAGTTAATTTTATTAACAATAACAACAAATTTTGGAGGTGGATGATTAGTAATAGGCTATACGGTTGAAGCAGTGTTATGAATGAAGAGGCATACAGTATTAGGAGCCTGATCCAACTCCCATTGACTTCAGTGGGTTTTGGATTAAGCCATAAGGAAGGACTAGAATTCTAGGTATAAGGAGTCGTACAGAGAAGACTAGAGTGGGAGAAACAGACAAATAGTGGTCTGGCAGCAGGCTTTTATTAATTTGTATGTACACATAACCAGTAAAACTGTGTCAGACTAGCTTTAAGATTTAATTCAAGCATAATGTTTGAGAATTAAAATGTACAAACAGCAATAAATTCAAAGACAAGGTTATTACAGTAGCCATAACTCAGTCCCTCATGGAAAAGCCCTTTGGAAATTAATAAAAATATGCTCTTTGTCTTAGCTATCCTACAGAATGTAATAGTAAATGATATCCCTGCTATAGAGTTATATAGGAAAGTTAAAAATTCCTATAGGAAGGATTTCAGTCTATATTGAAGGTCTACAGATTTTTAGTGCACAAGATTGGAAGTGGTCAGTGAACTCAGCAACTGTTCAGGGCTTCTTTTTTATCCGTATCCAGAACCCTATGTCTTTCCCACTTACTGGAGGGAAAGAAGAAGCACTGCTTATAAACTTTCCTAAACTATGCATGCATACACATAACCAGTAAAACACTAGCAGACCACTAAGGGATTGTATTGTAAAATGTAAGGTGTATGTGGAAAGCAAGTTTTTAAAACCCTTATAACTGAGAAATCAAAATTAATTTTCAGTGGCCCTTCAAATGTCACATGTGCAACTTTGGGATCATTTCCATAACACGTTTCAAGTTTCTGTCCTGGGACGGGTATGTATGTGTGTGAGCCTATGAACTCTCAGAAACTAGAGAAAATATTCACACAAATCTCAAAACCCGCCAACTTTCTCACAACTCAAATATTAATGATCCTAGACGTTATTTCATTATTTGTAATAAGACTTTTGTGTGATTATATCAATATTCACAATAACATTTTGAAATAATTTCCTATGAGAGACATTTGGGTTAGAAGACTACACAGTACTTTAATTTTACAAAATAATAATCCAAAGGCCAGTACAAGACGTCATGTGCATTAAATGCATAATGGCTCATTATCCAAGCACTGTAACATTATTTTAAATAACCATGTTTCATTTCAGTGAACAGAATATAAACCACTACGTATTTTTATGTAAAATAGATCTACACTATTCTTTATTCATGATTTTTTAAAGGATCATTATTTTTGATGGACAGCTTCTGTCAAAAGATTTATGTATGAAAGCTCATGTTTTCCCATAATAATGATTAATCAATAAACATTTGAAAATGGTACTTAAAATTCAGTGTTACCAGGATACACATTTTAACTCTAATTAAAAACAGGTTTTCATTTGGAAACTAGATTACACTCAAATTAGTTTTAATTATACACAAACAAATGTATTATATGGAATCTTGTAAAATGCCCTGTTTGAAAGATACTTTTACAGCTGCTATTTTTACTCCTACAACATATTGCAGATGATAGGCTAAATACTGCTCTCACATATACTCCATCGTACCCCACAGAGCTCAGTGGCATTGCACAAGGTGCAGGATATAGCGCATAATTTGGTCCTGTATCTTTAGACTGGTGTTCTAGCTCAGCATATTAGGGTCAAAGTTTTCAGATGTGATATCCTGATTTTAAAAGGTGCTGAGCACCTCCAGCTCCCATTGACTTCAATGGATTTTCTAGGTGCTCAGCACTTCTGAAAAGCTGCTTCTCTCTAGGTGTGTTCATACGGCTTTAGGAGCCTAACTTTAGGTACCTAGCTTTGAAAGAAATTGCTATAAGGTTTTTTGTTGCAGATTCCAGAGTCTTGCGTTTTTTCCACACACAAAGAGACACCATATGCTTCAGTCTGAGAGATTTTTATTGTACATTAAGGAAAACAAACAAGTTGGGTTTTGCAAGCAGAGAAATTGGCCCACAGTTAAAACAGCAGTATAGATTCTTTGCACTGGGATTTACCATGACAGTAAGTATTGACAGTTATAATTTTCAGACACAAGCTGCTGACATTCTCCACCACTGGCTTTCATTTAGAGAGCAGAGTGCCATGAAATGCATGCTTCAGCCCAGATAGTCTCTAGACATGTTTTTTGGACAAGTGTTTTGAGAACCAAGTACTCAAAGACCATTCAGAGGTTGATAGAGATAATACACTATAAATGTCAAAATTACAAAATGACAAACATACAAGTAAGACCAATTCCAAGGGTGACAGCCTCTGTACAGTATAACTTAAGTAAACAGTAATTTTCTATGACTTGGTGTTCAAAAAAAGTGGATTTTTACTTGGCTGAATTGCCTAGACCACTGAAGAAATCATCTTAGTGACTTTGACGCACCTTAATAATAGCTGGTAATGATATTTTTTTTACAGAAATTCTTTAGAAGATATCTCTTATTTGTGTCCATTTGTCCTAGAAGGGACAAAGAACAGATAAAAACCAAGTTTTATCACTCTGCAAAATGCACCTCAGAGCAATAATGGGGAAAATCTGTTCCTGATGTGATAACTGATTTCAAAGGAAGTACAACAGAGATGGATACACTATTGTGCTAAGTGTACTATGATAGAAAGGACTTTTCTTCCATTTTGCAAACTTCATAGTCCAATCTGAATTTCTGTTGGTGCTTGAGATTTCTTTAAATATCTAGACTGGAATTTATTTTTTTATTGATATGCCAGATTAAACCTCTGCATAGTGCATTCATGGAAAAGGAACCCACCTTTCCTGTAGATATGAAAAAACTATAATCAGCTCTTGGAAGCATGCATCGATCAGAGACAAACAGAAATGGCAGCCAGTTTTGGAAAATAACTAGCTGGTTACACAAAGACTTGATGCAATAGTGTATGTTTAACCTTTGTTGGAGAGCTATGCAAATTGTATTCCCATAACTAGCTCATGTTCAGGCAATTAAACAGCTGGGCTAATTTTAAAAAATGTCAGGATCTCTATTAATGGGGAGGGTTGAGGAAAGGATGTTTGGATGAAGGAAGGAAGGAATGGTGGGGGAGGTCATCCTGGAGAGCACATTTGATTTGTAGACAATATGAATAAAGATAAGCTAATTACTTTGAGTGATGCAGTGTGATGGTGAGACATCTTGGAAAGTAACTTTTAAAAATTTGAATATAAATCTGGTGGTAAATTATTACATGTGCACTTGTGCCACTGCAAACCATTATCCCTTTAATTCTACTTGATGCAATTTTTGCTTGACATTTTATTCCTTGTTCGGTTTGGTTTTGTAACATAAATATTACATCTACATTTTAAATTTGGTCCAGATTCTGCCACCATTTATTCATGTTAAATAGTCCTGTTGATTTCAATGGGACTGCTTGTGGAGAAAGGTACTACTCAAAGCGAGTAAAGCACGGGATATGGGCCCAGACTAACATTTATTGGTACCCTTCCATCACTAGAACTTTAAGGGTTGTGATACAGCAAGATCTGGATCAGAACCATGCCAAAATTTGGGGTTTGGTTTGCAAATAAATGAAAACCAGGCTAGTTTTGCCCATCTGTCTTGCAAGCTTGTGAACTCTGACTAAATAATAATATAATAAAAATAAACCACATAGTGCTTCCAAAAATCACTTATTTTAAAATACTAATCTCAATTAGGAGAACAAATGCAGCCTTGCAATGAATATACCAGGTTTTTACTGAGACACTAACAAGGTGTGAAATAAGCATTTTAAATACTATTCAGGGCAAGTATAATAATTAGGTCCTCAGAAGTGAAGTTCTAGCCCTGTTGAAGTCACTGGCAAAACGCCCATTGACTTCAGTGGGTCTGGATTTCACTCCAGATGTTTATTATATAGCATATGGTGGTAGCTCATTCACGATTCACTGCTGAACAATAAAGAAAAGTTGTCATGAGGGAAAATAAATTGTTTTTAATCTTGGTTTCCCCTGGGTTTCATCATCAAAACATCTGTAGAGCTGTGGGAGTTTGAAAAAAATCACCTAGCGAAGAAACTCACTTTTCTTTAAGGTCACCAGACGTGCAAACCTTTGTGGAAGAGTTTATATTAATACAATCTTGCAGCTTCTGATATTTAAAAAATAAGCATGTTTCAGGTCACAAATGATGCTGTTTTGTTTTGGCTCTCAGCTTTCATGAGATATCTGATTGCCTTCAAAGTAAGAGCCCTGAGAACAATCAAAATTGCAGAATTGGGCACCTTTTACTTCTTCTCAAACACAAGCAGTTCAACCAGTCCATCTAGCCCAAACCTATTACATTCAGAATCCCTTTGTATGATATTCTCTACAGTCTTTGCCTCTTTGAATGCTACCCTATCTCCCTCCGTTCCTTTCGCATGCAGAGTCCTACAGAATGCCATTTAGCCTAGCTTCTTGGAATTCTTCTCCATCAGGATAGCTTCCACCTTCTCCAGTCCAGTTAAACCACTCTCAACTAATTGATGGTTCACTTCCCTATATTTCCTGCATCTCTGCTCATGCAGTACTTTCTGCGAACATCGCCACCTCGCTGAACACTTTATCTCCACCCACTTGCATATCTGTACCTTTCCATGCCAATTCCTATCCCCAATGCAAGCTCCCTCCTCTAATATGCCAGGCTGCTTCACTCTTCTCCTTCAAGTTCTGCTTAAGCCTCCCCCCCCCCGCCTTTTTTTTTTGACTATCCTTCCAGTTGTACCAGTCCATCCCTTTTTTCATGCATCTCCTGGTTATCTTTTAATTTAGGACCCATTTGAGTATAAATACATAGATTTTACCTCGATTTTTAAGTCTTATGGAAAATGTATAAGAGAAAAGAAAATAAATGTCTGTTGTTTTAAAGTTAAATTAGTGGCTTAGAATTTCCATGAAATTGCAGTGACACTGCACAAGTCTAACAAAATATTAACAGTGTGTAGTGTGACATAACAATACCTTTTAAGAAGTGTATACAGCACTGTAGCTGTACATGTGCTTATATTGCAGGGTATTTCTTTTATGATTATATGTGGTGCTGAACATTCTTAGACTCAGAAGTGTGCTGACCTGCTTCTATTCACATGCAAGCAATAAATAAATGAAGGATTTGAACTCACAAACAATCCGATGATATAGACTTCTCTGGTTGAAATTAAATATGACTCATTTTTGGTTGTTTCTGTGTGTGGTAAGATCCTGGATTTTCTCAATTCTCTGAATTCCATTTAAGTATAAAATTCCTAAATGACAATACACTGGCCAGGAATGAAAGTAGAGTAGATATTAGATCCATTTTTTTAATGGGAGAAGCGCTTCATATTATTGCTTCCCAAGATGCAATAACTTCATGGAGGCCAGTATGGCAAATGCCTAAAACAATCCCTGGATTAGCTAATTGAGGTGATTTGTCTCTTTCTGAACCCTTAGTAAACCACAGAGTCAATGTGGAACTGCAATAACATTTATTTTGGCCTTCTCCGTGTTTATGATTAAGATCATAGATGAAGTCAGGTGAAATTATCCATAGAACTCTTGGGATTAACTACATGCAGAACATATACTTTCACCAGGGGTGAGCACAAATTTTTATCAGGCAAATTATTTATCTTTCATGTAAAATGTGTAAAGGGTGCATAATAATAATAGTAAAAAGACATCTGGTAATTGTTTTCACGACTGATGATATGTGCAGCCATTATCCTTCATTAGCCTGAGAGGCTAAATAGAACAGACTGGAACTGCAGAACCAATTACCGGAAAAAAATATGTCACTGTAACCCTGAACTCCTGCTTTTCATTTACATCATGGAGCTTTCTCTTCTGGAGAAATGTTAATCCATAAGGCTCGAGGCTCACACAAAGACTCACTGTCAATGAAAAATCATCAACAGATCCCAAAGCAAGTCCAATCTAGTTACTGCACCACTAGAGTGCCTCTTTCTTATGTATACTTTGATGAACTGTCAAAAAAGCTTAAACTAAAGCCTCAGCTCAATATCAGTTTCTGAGGTCCATATGATAAATTTAAATATTTCCCAGGTGAAATAATAAGGAACTGTATTGTCCCCTCCATAGGGGCATGTAGATGGGACCCACGATGAGTGTCTCTCTCCCTAAAAACATAGCAGACAGGCCTGTGCTGCCTCTGCAGTACTGTCCCTCTCTCTTGGGCCCCCGGAAACCCCCAAGGGGTTTAGAAGCCAGGCTCCCTTAGGAAGGGCAGAGCAAGTACTGGCCAATCTCTGAGGCACTGGCTCCTGGCTCTAATCTAGAAGTGAGTTAATACAGATAGGCTACAGAACAGCCACTAAGCAACTTCACAGAGTTTTTCTGGTGCTTGTCCCCCTCCATGGATTTCTGTGTGGGAGGGGGAAATCTGCCCCAGGATTAATGCCTGAAATCATACACATCCACTAGACCCGAGAAAACCAATCACACAGCAAACAAACAATCTATTCAACACACTGGGCTCTTTTTCTGTTGCTGGAATGTCCAAGAACATCCTGATTAATGTCAAAGAGGCCCCTACTTCTCCCAGGACCTGACTTTACCCCAGGGAGATCCTGCTCTCCTTTCCCTAGCACTTGTATGTTGTGGCTGCGGCTTTTGTCTGTTCCTGTGGCAGTCCCTGTTTCTCCCAGTGTCGGGTTCTGCCACAGGACCATCTGCTCTGCCTCCACAAGCCCACATGGCTGAGGGAGGAGAACAATTCTGGGTGTTGAATACTTGAAAGGAAGGGTGGTTCCCATCTGATGTTGTTCCCTTCCCCCACTAGAGTCTAGGTCCAGGAACCTTGGCTCTCCAATCCCTCCGCTGCTCCTTGCTGTTGCTGAGGAAGACAAAGGTATGACTGAGGAAAGCAACTGAAGCCAAAAGGGTTGGTAGAAGTGTAAATGAGGGACGTATTTGAAGACAAGGCAGAGTGTACAACTGGGCAAAGTTTGTCATGCAGAATCATTATCTATTGGAGAAAATGGGTGTTACAGAGAAAACACAGCTTCATTTTCAAATCCCAGGCTAGGGAAAAAAATCTATTTTTGTAAACAGAGCACATTTTCTCTTGAAGTCACTGAGAAAGTAAACCGAAGACACTCTTCGCACTAGGGCTACACTTCTATTCCTTCTGTCCCAACCTTTATAGATTTTTAAGCTAATGCATTCGGTTAATCAATCATTTTAAAGGAGGAGAACATTCCTTACAATAAGAGCACCAGTCTCACACCTTATAGTGCACAAGCAGCATATATATAAGACATCATAACTCCCCCTCCCCCCTATTGTATATTAAGGCTTACAACCTGCAGTGGAACTTAGCACAGGGATCTCTTGATAGATGATGCCAAGAAGTTTTAATCAAGTACCATCTCTCATTTAATTGAATTCCCTGTGCCTCACATAGATTTCATCTCAGCAGTTTAGCTTTAACAATAATAAGGTTTTGTGTTTACGCGATAGCCAGTAACTTCATTTAGGTTTCAGTGTTATTGCTTCATAGTGGATGGCCCTTCACTGGACTGCTCCCACCCTGCTTCTGCACCAGGCACAATGGGTCTGAACAGTACAGTGTCTTGTGTACTGTGTCAGTGTCTAATAGTATCTTCTAAAGGCATAGCTCCATCTCTCACTCAAGGCTGTTCCTAGGGAGGTGCGGGGCCCGGGACAAATCAGTTCCCAGCAGCTTCTGGGCCCCAAGCTGCATCAAGACAGATCTGGCCTGGTGTTGGGCTGCCTGCTGCCGGGACCCTGGTCGCGCGGAGCGGCAGCTGGAAGCCCGGAGGTGTTGCAGCACCCCCTCCTAGCCCTAGTTCCTGCACCTATGTTTTCCGGGACTGACCACACCAGCCAATTGCACCGGCTCGCGGGGACCCCCAAATCATGAGGCCTGGAGCGGTCACCCCAATTTGCCCTACCCAAGTGATGACTCTGCTCCCACTCTTCATACAGTCTGGCAGGACTGGCTGGGTGTGAGGTTGGGTGGGTGATACACACTCCTCACAATTCAGGTTGCACTCCCTAGAAGGTCCAGGAGGATTGTGCCTACTGGCTCCCATTGCAATGCAGGCCCTCTCCATCCACCTCTCCAGCATAGGCTGTGGCTGCAAACTGCAGCCGAATTCTTCATATTTTTGTCTCTCTTGTAAGTGTAAGCCAGGGTCTGAATGAGCTGTCCTATCCCACCTATTGATGAACTAGGGAAAAAGACCCTAGAAGCAGACCATATTTGCATAGACACACTTACTTTGCCTAGGTGATCAGCAGACAGACCTGCTTTCCCAAAGCGATCAATTTTGGCTGTTTTGGGTTAAAATTCAGTTTAGTCTTGAACGCAGGGGTAATGAAATTTTGTTATCCTTATTTTATGACAAAAGGAAAATAGAACTGTACTTAAGAAGCCCTAATTGAGAAGATCACGCTGACTGGAACTCATTCATTAAGCAGGGAGTAGTGATGCCAAATCCAAGTGCAAGTCAGAGTGGGTGGAGATAGATGTTCCTGTGGGGTGCAGTGGACTAGTTTTAAGAGTCCTAGATAGCTTTTGACCCTTCCCTTCCACTGTTTAAAGACATTAATAAGCAGGTTCAACTTAAAGTCTTTTTTTCTGCTCAGGGATGACTAGAGCTGAAGTCACTGAGGAGCAGGTCCAGGGGTTGAACCTTAGACCTGTTGTGGGGACAATGTTTGTCTTTCATGACAACACAGAGGATGCAGCAGGAAGGAGGTTCCTCACTACTCAATAAAAATCACTAAAAGCTGAAGTCATAAAGCCTCAGAACACAGCTAGAGGCGGAGATGGCAGGAGGCAGTAGCAGTGGTGAGCTATAGCAACAACAAAGTTATTGCCCCCTCAAGGATGGGAAGTGAACCCATGTGAAAGCACTTCTTAATTCTGGGACTTGGCTGACTTTGGACAACCAACTAAGAGACAGGTGCAGCAGAGGGAAAGGGGAGTGGTGTGTTAAAGGGACTTTTGTCCCTTAGACTTTCATACCACAAGTTGGGAAACTGCAGAAAAGGCCTATTATGGAATATACTATAGGGCAGGTGTTTATTATGGTTTGGATTTTTAAAAATAATTATAGCAGTGTTTTCCCAAATAAATGCTGAGTCCCCTCCCTCCCTTTCAGTAAAAGTTTTATTTTGCTATACACAGACTCATTGCTTGCAAGTAGAGAAGTATTGTCTTTTAGGGGCACTCAGGGGTGGTGTTTAGTTTTCCCACCTTTCTGGGTGGGGGCTTGAGCTGGTTCTGTTTTGTAATTTAAGAGGAACCCCTAGATATTGAACCCAGCCCTTGTTGCTGCTGTCACTCCTGGCAGAAGAGTTACATAAGTAATCTTTCTTTGTCCCTCCCATCCCTTTTGCTCTGAGACTCAGTTTTATCCTTTACTGTATGAGCTCGCTGAACTTCCTCATTTTTCTTTTTTTCAAATGAAATCTGTCTTGAAACAAATCAATATTTTTCTCTGACACAAGAATGTGCTTGTTGCTAGATTTGTATGAAGCCATTGAGAGATCTAAAGCTAAATTATATTTATTGCAGGGAGAGGTGGGATAATTATTCCGTCAAACAATCTGTTTGATGAGTCAACTCTTTTTCCTCTTCATAAATTATCCACAAACAGACTTCAGTTTTTATTAATTTCTCCATTATTGGAAACTTTCTGACAAATGATTTGGAAAACATACTGCAGCCTCTGGATTGCTCAAAAACTGTGGTTCATGACTGATGCTTCAAATGTTGCTATTTGTCAGTCAATATTGATGCTGTGTGTTTGGTCACTTAAGTCACATGGCGTTGTTTCTGCTCCTGACTGGCTGATTTCCAAACCCAGAGCATGCTTTTGAGATGGAAATTTGAATATTTCTCATATGAATACTCCTGCAAATCTCAGGAGTATTCTGACACTTTTCTTTCCACAAATATCTTTGTAAAATAGCTTTGCTGGTACAAATATTGGTGAAAAGCAATAAAAAGGGGTCATGGATACGGTCAAAGCAAATTTGCAGCTTTTATTTGAATAAGTGTTCTTGGACACTTTTTACAGTAGTCGCCTGTCTCTCGTCACAACTATGAAATGCCTGAGCTTATCTTAGACTCCATTGACCCATATGGCAGGGCCAGTATCCACTTTCAAATTGACGTTGTACTAGATCCTCAGCTGGCATAAAACATCCTAGTTCCACTGACTTTATGGAGTCAATATGATAGAGTGCAATATGGCATTTGAAAGGTAACTTTACGTAGATTTTATATAAGATCTTGGGTTTTATCTATGGTTAAATTATATTGTTGGGTACTTTTATAAACTTGTAACTTAAATAGGTGCTTTCACTTACAATAGCTAGTCCTCTACGGCATCACAGTCCTTGTCATAACAGGCTGAAATAAAAAAGTATTGCACAATTCTATGGGGAAAAAAGTCGTGAAAGTTTATTTCTTCAAAAGATGCTAAGTTGATCGTCAAAGGCCCTTTTAATATAAATTCATAAAATTCCAGAAATTCATTTAAAATTAGCTGGCTTGAATATTTCATAATCCAAGAACTATACTGTAAGAAAGACTGCCCAAAGGCAGAAAAAGAATTGACCTGAAATGCCCATTAAAAATTACAATGAAATGATGCTTTAAAAAAAGGTGTTTTCTTCTGTTCTCTCAGGCATGAAGTGAAACTATGAAAATGCAAACTCTTTTCACATTGTCCCTTTATTCCACTTGAAACACATTCCTGACAGCACTTTAAAGATATTTCCGTGCTGTGTTAATGCTTTGAAAACTAATATTATCAAACCTGAATTTGAGAGCATTATCTTCTGTGTCTGAAACTCTCAAAACTTGGCAATGATCACCCTGTAAATAGAGAGAACTAGTTTAAAATAAAAATGATTGGAATGGAAGCTATGATTTCTGCAGTACCAACAATGTAATTGTTATCATCCCTTGTTCTTCATATTTAGGTGTGTTGGTAATAAATTTGTTTGGCCATATTAAATGTTATGCTACTCTCAATATTAAAAATGGGCAGTTAGCTAGTAATATAATACATAGCAATTAAAGGAACTATATTTGTCCTACTGGCAATATCTACATTTTATGAATGAGTGGATTTTGATATTAGCTAATTAGAGGCAACTCTACTGCAGCATGTCACCTAGCATTAAGCGATGTATCTGCACACATTCTGTAATAATGCCTTCTGGCTGTCAAAAGCATGAGATGGCAAAGGTATGTGATGAGAGATGACAGTGAATCACTCTGTTCATTTTTTTTTTTAAGACACGCAGTTATGAGCCTTAAGGGTTTCAAACAAATATATTTAGAGTATTGTCCAGCTCCCATAACTAGCTTAGTATTAAGTATTAACTAGTATTGAGACCTATGCAAGTCTCACTTACTAAACTCTTCCAGTGTATCTATACAAGGTCTGTGACAGATATTTTGGTTTACTTTTGCATACAAATGGGTGTTGCTATAAGTGCTAACTGGAAAATGTGCCAGCAGAGAAATGGCTATGTTTTAGCACTAAAGTGGAAAATACATATGCGAAAAAAAATTGTGAAAATATGTACAAAAGGACACAAGCAATTAGGTGCATTGTGGTAGTGTAATTGCCCTATTAGCCAACAATTTCTGAGAGATAACCATAGCAACCTCAGTATTACATGGCACACTTATGTACTCATGGCTCAACTACACAAAGACAAATACTACAGAAGTTACATCTTGTTGACACATTCAGCTAACCCCGACAAAGGCATCTGCTGTGCAAGCTGGGTTTTAAAACATTGGATTTAATGTTAGTTCAGAAACAAACACAATTGTGGGTACTCAGGGACCTCAGAGACAAGGATCTGTCTGGAAGAAGCTAAATCCCTTCTTAAAAAGGAGAATGTAACCAAACAAACTTCACAGTACTGTTTCATATTTAATAGACAACAACAACAAAAATCAATGCAGATGGGTTATAAGATTATAATGGTATCCTGCCATCTGCCTTGGGCCACGACCACAATAAGATAAAGATCTATCTGACCACTTTAACACCTCCATGCATATCCAGATGAATGGCTAAAAGCTATTGTTTGGAGGTCCGATTGTACCCCTTATCTGATGATAGAATATTTCTCCGTTCCTCCCCTACATACTTTCTTCCCTGTGATTTAGGCTTTATGAGTTCTTTTTACTTACAACTTTTTACTTACTTTAAAACAATGTCATTAGGTTTTGTTTGTTTTTGTTTTGTGTCACCTCCCCTTCCCCAGGATCCCTGCTTCATTTTATTTATTGGTCAGTGTCTACATTTCATATCTCTGTCTGCTCTGAAGATTTACTAACCTAATAATAGTATTAATTTGCACTTAAATAGCACCTTTCATATAGAGATCTCAAAGTACTATACACATGTACCCAAAACTCAGATTGACTCTATAAGCTAAATATGATTATGACCATTATAGAGAGGTAAACTGAGGCACAGTGAGATAACAGTAACTCAGTTTCAGGGTTAGGAAAAGAACCGAGGACTCCCGACTCCTAAATCTCTATTCTAAAGGCTACATGACAATGTTCACCATACAATATTTTTTATCAGCTCCTTTCCATCTCTCTGAACAATGCAAATGACGTAAGTGGAAGTTTCAAAAGCTCTCAACAATGCCCTGCCTAGCTTGAGCGTCCGTTAACTTCAGTGGATGCAAGGTTTCGACCAAGGCTGAGCATTTTTTGAAAATGTTGCTCTTAAAATATACAACTTAATATTATCCAAGATAAAATATCATGAGCAAAACAAAATATTCATAATCGTATAGCAGTACTTGCCAGGAGCACTACAAATTACCTGTTAACACAGGCATCTCCAATTTAAACACGAGGAGAGCCAGATGTTCTAAAGCTGGTCTCCATTTTTGTACCACAATTAATGTTACATGGACAGCTAAATAAATTTTCTGATTACACCTACTAGATTAAGTACTTAAATGTCAAAGGGTATGTCTAGAATGTAGCTGGGATAGTGCCTGCCAGCCCGGGTAGGTAGATAGACATGTGCTAGCTCTGCTTGAACTAGCATGCTAAAAATAACAAAAGGCTTATTGCTGCCTGGGGGCGGCTTGGGCAGACTCTCTAGGTCCAAGCGTGGGTGGCTAGTCCATGATACTTTCTACGGCACAAGGTCCACACTGCTATTTTTAGTGTGTTAGCAGGATCAGAGCTAGTGCATCTGTCTATTTGGGCTGGGAGCCATGCTCCCAGCTGCAGTGTATACATAGCCCAATTGACTTTAGTCATACCCTGGATAGAAAGAGAGGGGCCTGGCTTCGTCTAGGTTGAAAAGTTGGTCTTAAATATTATTTCTAATTTAATTTGAATCCCCAACACTCTCGTTTTTTGGAAATAACTTTTTAAATTTTTTTTGGAGAGGGCAAATTAAGCTCAGAAGGGAGCATGCATAGTTATACACAATGCACTAATATATTCATATTTATCTGATGTCTATGGCACCCAGACAATCATAAAGAGCATTTCACTTGGGGTTATTCGTATGCCATATCTGGGTGTTTGAGACATTTAATGGCTATTAATAACTTCTGCTCTTAAGATTTCCTCTAATCTGAGAGCTGGCCATTTTTGTTCTCTAGCCATAAGGTGGGGAACAGCTAAATAGTCTCTTCACTTACGATCACCTAATTGCATTTTTTCTCTTTTGTTTCAAACCTATGTTCTTTGTCAAGAGGCTTTAGCATTGGTGTCTAGAGCTGCACACAATGTTGCTGGCAGCAGGCAGTGATTGTTATTCAGTGAGAAACAGAGAAAGTTCCCCATTGCATATATTTCCTATCCCCAAGCAGCAACTTATTTGAGAAATGGGTCCTTTTATCCGGCAGGTTAAGATACAAGAAGCCATTCACAAGGATTGCAAGTTCTGAAACGGAACCTGTGTCTTGAGACACGTTAGCTGCATACCATAAATTAGCTTCTTGAGACAGCTTGCTGATAAGGCGATTGTGTCATGAAACAACTATGATAAAGTATTGTGGAGGCAAATGAAAAAAGGCCAGAAGTGGTAACACCTAAAATCACTGCCAAGTACACAAGATTCTTTTCATCTGTATTCAAAGAACCGCAGGAAACAGTCTTCTGTTAGTATCAAAAAGGTGTCAGGAAAAGGAAAGCAGGTCTACACAGGGAACATCTGCTCTAAGAGTCTACTTGAAAGATAAGCATTCAGCAGAATGGAAGAAACATCTGTGAAGTATGCAGCAAATTATTATGAGTGCACTTGGGGTGAAGCAGGAATGGAGGAGGAAAACAACAGGGAGCCCAGTGGTACATCAGTGACCACAGGATCTCTCAGTGAGTGGCATAGCCTCCTTATCTCTTTCTGGTGCATGCCTTTAACTAGTATGGAAAAGAACACATTGAAATTGCCTGGTACTATCTACTGTTGTTGAAAAGATGGCAAAGGTGGTCACTGGAATCAGTGTGGGAAAGAAAAGAAGAACAGGAATGGAGATTAACAATCCAATTTTTAAATAATAAAAATAAAAACAGCAATTTTATTTTTTTAACCGGCCTGCTTTGAAAATTTACTACATTTGCTGTTTTAAACCTTTGGACACACAGATTTTTTTTTTTTTTAGAAAAAAAGTATAAACATAAAAAAAAGCATAAACAAGTGATTTAGGCCCAAATTTTTAAAATAAATTGCCTAAGATTATGCACCTAAATCCAGATTTAGGCCTGTAGATATGCAGCCTGCTTTCCAAGGGTATTGAGCACACACAACTCCCATTAGCAGGCAATGGGCCTAACTGTCAGTTATTCCATTCTTGCCCTTCCTCTGGGAACAAAGAGGGGGGGATAAGGTGTGGCTTCAAGTCACTTTTGTGCTTTCTGTATTCTGGGGCTCCTGTAAATTAGAGCAACTTCAAGTCAGCTCTAATTTATACTCTCCTTCCCACACGCCCTCTTCCCCCTGGACCCTGAGAAGCAGAGAATAGACATAACACGGTGCACTCTGGACATAATCTGTCTCCATTCCAAACCCTCCTCCTTTCCACCCTAATACATCCCTACATTGGGGAATGGGAGTAGGTCAGTCCTTACATCAGCTATACGTCATTCAAGGAAGCCCCCTACAGGGATGTTATTTTCAGGGGCTGTTCCTGACCACTTTAAGGTCACCTAATGCTGCCAGGATAGTATAAATTGGCCTGTTTGTAGCAGAGAATCAGACCCAATGAGCTGAGAGAGCTCTCTGGCAGGGCTAAGAATAATACTATTCCTCTGGCGCTTTGCATGTACAAAGTACTGCAAAAACATTAATTAAACACGGAACATGAAGAGGGATGAGACTACACAGCGGTTTCCCTCAGTGGTTGGCCTAAGTGAAGATAATCTGCAAGTGGTATATTTTCTCATGTTAAAGTCTGTTGTGGCTTTTTAAATCCACAGCTGCAAATGTTGGGGGTTTGAGGTGCATCACACTGTGGCAGGGGTCTGAGGAAGGCAGACTTTCTCTGAGACTGTTTGGGGAAGTATTCAGGAGCAATCCTATTCTTCCTTTGTGGGGATGCAGCACACACCTCCCCGCAGAACTAACTTCAGATCATCATCTGAGCCCTTTGGAGAGCGTATCACAGCAGCCAGTCCCCTTCAGTAGTCAATAGGTGGACCATGGGCCAAATCCAGACCACTAGATACTTTTGAACAAAGACTCCAAAAATATTTATTATTATTATATTGTTATTATTTTCTCTGGATCTGGACTATGCCTTAACCAAGATATTTGGACCTTGACTACCCCTGCCCTACTCCCTATGCTCAAGGAATGCAAGCAGTGGGATTTTAGCTGCTACTTCATCCAGATACTCAAGAGAATAAAGGATTCCCCTCACGCACTGGAAACTCACAAGCAAACAGGGCTAGACTCTAGACCTAAACAAAATTGTAAAATGAAAATGCTGCCTTATACAGGTCATGTTCATTTATGCTGTACAGTGCCTCTCCTGTTCAAAGCATTTAATGCTCCTTATCTAATTAATTCTCACAATGCTCCTGTGGGCTAATAAGTGTGCTAAGCAAGTATTTTACAATGAGGGTGACTAAAGAAGAGAGGTTAAGAAATTCTCCAAGACCACAGAGAAAGTTAGAACTCCCTGGAGTTCAGGCTGCTAACTTACACCTTTGTCTTATTTTAGGACTAATTATGTTGAATGGTTTATGTGTGTAAATGGAGAATGTTGTCTACAACCAAACTCTTACCTGAATAATAAAATCTCTCCTGCTTTTTTAAAGAGCAATACTGCAGGAAGGGAAGCTGAATTAGTGCAGCAAGGATGGTTGTTGTCAGGAGATAATCTCAGCATTTTGCAAAAATTTAATGTGATTTGTCATTCCAATCACCATTGTTTCCTCTGAAAACAAGGACTTTCAGTTACCCTAGGAAAGTAAAACTGGGTGTTTAAAAATCCAGGCAGGATTTAACACTAATCCTGGAACAATTTATCAGCAGCATCACAGTCTTATTCTGCCCAAGGGCAGGACAAAGGCTTCACCATGCTATCACTAAGTAGCCTCATTATTTGCCAAATGTAGCCATTGAGAGTCTTTCAAAGGCTCCCAATTTTTCTCTTCAGCAGCACCCTGTGCTTATCTCCTGATTTCATTCCACACCTGCTGAGCAGCAGATGATCCAAATTACCCAAATTAATCCCAGGTGCAGTACTCACAACCCAATTAAAAAACTCAAATGTCAATCCAAATGAGGGATAGCACATAAAAATAGATAAAGAGAGAGACTGGGCCCAATATACTTTGGAACAATCAAGCCACATGCACCTGACCTGTAAAACGATCCTGGTGGTTTTCAAAATACTTAATAGGTGAGGCCCTATCTTTGTATGAGAGACTTCCACCTCAAACAACCTTGTTTTCACTTAAATCTTCCTCTGACACTGTCCACTTCTAGCAGCCCCACAACAGTGTTCTATTTCTTTGTTGATGTGGGTCCTTGGAGTGGACTCTGTTCTTCCTTGACATGTCTCTCACTCCATCCGTCCCTCCTTTTAAATCAGACCCACAATTTTTCTCCCTTCAAAGGTACTTTATAGCCTGACCACTGTTGTTGGCCCCATTTTTATTGTTCTTCCTCCCTAGCCCCCCTCCTTTTTTTTTAGTGCTAGCTCCCCTGTAATCCCCCCCCCCCCAGCTATTAAAGGGCAAGACTTTATATTTTTATTATGTAATGTTTTAAAATATACTGCTGTATTTTCTTCTTCTCTTGAGAGCACCAAAGTAGGGGGTGCCTTGAATATAATTATTCCTATTACTTGAGAATACTACTGAGACCCTTAATATTATTATTACAACAGGACAAGTCGACAACTATAGCGGATATTAGGCATTCAGCATTCACCCACAAACAGCACGACGGTCCAGTGGCCAAGGTGGTGGGTAGGGTGCTAAGCTGGAACTCAGGAGACCTGGGTGAATTCCTTCCTCTGCTACAGACTTCCTATGTGACTTCTGACAAGATACTAAGCCCTCCGATTCCCAAAGATACTTTGCTGCCTATGTCCCAATTTTAGGCTCCACTGCAATCCACAGAACTCCCACCGAACCGTGTCAGACTTAATACCTCTGTTTTTAGGGTACAAGTTCCTTAGGCATCTGGATGCCTACAGTGAGATCGAACACACATGCCCAGAGGCACAAATTTAGGTGCCAGTCTCCTGCCTAAACCCTGGAGTGTTCCTCAGAAGTGTTTAGGCACCTAAATCCCCATTGATTTCAATTTCAGAGTAACAGCCGTGTTAGTCTGTATTCGCAAAAAGAAAAGGAGTACTTGTGGCACCTCAGAGACTAACCAATTTATTTGAGCATGAGCTTTCGTCATCGGATGCATATCTAATGATGTTATAACATCAGCCACACTATCAGAGGCTCGTTCACCTGCACATCTACCAATGTGATATATGCCATCATGCGCCACCAATGTCCCTCTGCCATGTACATTGGGCAAACTGGACAGTCTCTACGTAAAAGAATAAATGGACACAAATCAGATGTCAAGAAGTAGAACATTCATAAACCAGTCGGAGAACACTTCAATCTCTCTGGTCACTCGATTTCTGATCTCAAAGTGACTATCCTTCAACAAAAAAACTTCGAAAACAGACTCCAACGAGAGACTGCTGAATTGGAATTAATTTGCAAATTGGATACAATTAACTTAGGCTTGAATAGAGACTGGGAATGGTTGATTCATTATAAAAAGTAACCTATTTCCCCTTGTTTATTCCTTCCTCTCCCCCCCCCCCCCACTGTTCCTCAGACGTTCTTGTTAAACCCTGGATTTGTGCTGGAAATGGCCCACCTTGATTATCATACACATTGTAAGGAGAGTGATCACTTTAGATAAGCTATTACCAGCAGAAGAGTGGGGTGGGGGGAGAGAAAACCTTTTGTAGTGATAAACACCCATTTTTTCATGGTCTGTGTGTATAAAAACATCTTCTGTATTTTCCACAGTATGCATCCGATGAAGTGAGCTGTAGCTCACGAAAGCTTATGCTCAAATAAATTGGTTAGTCTCTAAGGTGCCACAAGTACTCCTTTTTATTGATTTCAATGGAAATTAGGAGCCTAAATACCTTTGAGGATCTGTGCCTCTGTTCTCTATCTGTAAATTAGTACTTCCCTAGCTCACGGGTGTATCGTGAGGTTAAATCCATTGAGAAGACTGGAGGTGCACAGATACTGTGGTAACGGGGGCTGTATAATTACTGTGGCTAGATCAGTTATTTAAAGTTTGAAAGGTGTCTCTGAAGATAGGGTAAGCAGTGACTCATTTCTGCATGGAGGCAGATGATGGTTTCGAGAAAGCAGCACTAAGCCTGGGAGGGCTGCTAGGCGTGACAAGGTTACTCAAGATCCAATAAGGTGAAGTCAGATAGGAGAAGTGAGTAGTTTAAGCAACACACTGTCCTCATCATAGGCAATTAGGCACTGATTAGCTGGACGTGAGAGATGCTGGTTTCTGAGGTCCCTTTGACATTTTTCAGTCAAGCCAACCTGCAGGTCCACTCAAATGCAGCAGTGGGATAGGTTTTGGCTTGTGTTTTAGGGGGCATTGGTGTGCTCATGAGGGACCCCAGGAGCAGAAAGAGTATGAAACTTTGAAGGTCATCACATTCCTGGAGTTCTTCCCTGCCCTGGTGGCGGTCACCATCTGAGGTGGGGATTTCAGAGACAAAAAGGTCAGGTTTTGGTGCGACAATCAAATAGTTGTCCATGTGGTGAACTCTCAGTCCTCTAAATCTGCCAGGGTAACGAGGCTGGTTAGGCTTTCCTTCCCTATGGCTTCAAATGCAATATTTATTTCACTGTCACACATGTATCTGGGCTTAGCAATGGCATAGCCAATGCTCTTTCTTGACTGCAGGTTGTCAGATTCCAAGCACTAGCACCAGAGGCAATGTAGGTGCCCAAAAAATGTAGGTGCCCTATGGAATCTTGGCTGCTAGAAGCAGTGTCCATGGTAGAGGGATCACTTGCACCCGTGTACCTTTTTAGCTTACACAATGGCATTTGAGGATTCTTATACATTTAGAGGGGCTGAAGGTCTACCCAAGTTTGCTTACCTCTATTCTATTCTCTGCTTTGCATTATATTCTGCTTTATTATATTCAGCAGTAATGCAAGGAAACAACAGGCTTGTATCCTGTAAGATAGTGCCTTCAGCAGTTAGCATGAGTCTTGAGGCCTACAAACTTTGGCATAGATAAACATAGGTAACCCATAAGTTTTGAGGAACTGGAAGTAGAATGCAAGGGGGAATTTTGTCTATAGCGACATCGGCCAACCACAGAACATGAACGGACACCAGCTTCAGGAAGGTTTTGGACAGAACATCCGACCGCAAGAGTGCCATGGCAACAAAATGACGTATACAATAATGGGTGAAATCAAACACACTAACCTATAGAAGGACATCTTAACATTGGTAAGGGAAGGAAATAGAAATAAGGAAGATGGGAGAAACCCCTATTGAATATGCATTAGGCATGGTAACAGCAGTGTAACATATTATAAAAGTGGCATCCCAGCATGGGGGCAGTAGGAGAGAAAGATGTAGCTCTTGGGAGGGGCCAGAATGATAGCCACTGGTGAAGATGAGGAAGGTGATGGTGATGAGGAAGATAATAGCTAACATTTCAGGGATGGTGTGAGTATGGATGTTCAGATGTACTTTCTGTATTATCTCTATCTACCTTACTGAGTTACAGTGTGTGTGACTTTGCTAACTTTTCCCAACTATATAATAATTTTAATAATACTGGACCTGATCTTGGGACAAGAACCTGTCAACTCTCAAAGTGATAACTGTGAATTTGTATTCATAATCTATAGATCAGGTCTACATGGCCAATACCAGAACCCTAGATTTGCTGGTTTATGGTCTTGCTGTATAGGCACCACTGACCACAGCTGCATGATGTCTATTGACCTTCTGGGTCAGTGAGCTGGTCCCTTCAGCCAAGGGAGACTCTTCAGGATGGACTTTTTAAAGAATGTGCAGTGGGAAGATGACCTCTACATCTCAAGGTCTGCAGGTCAAAACACAATTGACATGGGTGTGGTGAGGCTGTTGCTCTGCACCACTCTGATGAGATGGACGTGTGTCAGGTATGGCTGCTGCAGCCACCCCGTGAGGGTCACCTGTTCCTGTATGGGGACTACCCCTTCCTAACCAAATTACAGTTTGCGAGAGTGTTTAGGAAGGGTTGTCATTCTTGGTCTTGTCACAGGGAGAGTATGGCTCCCACTCATTCCATATAGGGGCTGCAACTTTGGCTACTCGCTTGGGTTTGAATGCATCAGAGATCCAGGTTATAGGTTGCTGCCGATCCAGGGCCTATAGGTCCTTTGTGTGCCTGCCTGAGTGGAGGCTGATACAGATGGGAGGCCGTGAGCACCACATCTTTTAACCTTTTCTGTTTCCTTCCCATGGCTATCATATAGAATGTATCAGATCATGCCAACCACTGAGGATATGGATTTGCGGGCACAGCATTGTGCACTGGGCTTATAAGAGAACATGTAATTCAGTGAGAGCCTCACAAATGGGTCTTGGGCATGATGCTATTTTGTCTTAGCGTGGCAGACAAGGCATGCGCTGGGACCAGCTCAGGCTTCTCTGGCATGGGCTGGCATCCCAAGGGCACAAGCTGAACTTCATAGTTATCCACTTAGGGGAGAACATGTTGGAAATGTGCTCCTGGCTTAGAGTGACCAGATGTCCTGATTTTATAAGGACAGTCCCAATTTTTGGGTCTTTTTCTTACATAGGCACCTATTACCCCCCACCTCCTGTCACGGTTTTTGACACTTGCTGTCTGGTCAGCCTATCCTGGCTCAAACTGATTTGAAAAGCTTACAGGGTTATTGGACTGCTGGCAGGTATATTTCCCAGTGTGGGGAAAGTTTAGTCAGAAATGTTGGCTGACTGGATTTGGTGGACTGTTGCCCCCATCTCACCCAACAGGTGGATAGGGCCCAGAGGAAGGCCAATCAGAAAAATTGACATGGCTGGAGTCCCCAGGTGACTTAATTATCAGACATGGCCACACAGACCGCAGTGCAGCTGAGCTTTATTGAGATGCTGGAGTGCATCTCTCTGATATAGGAGCCAGTTTGTTCTGGAGGATCTCAGTATTGGGTTGGCTGAAATCCTAGGTAGCCCACATGGGGTGGAGTGGGATGGCCAAGCTGATGCTGCCATCTCTTTGTGGCAGATGACCAGTGCAAGAACTTGCTGATTTAGGCTGCACATCCAAAAAGGTAACACAGTGGGTATCCCAAGGTATTCTCCTTATGAGATGGGGGCAATGTACCCTAGAGGCAAATGTGAACCAAGGGCAGGACACGACCCTGGGGGGACAGTCCTGCCAATGAACTTTATGGTGGTGCTGGCTGTGGAGGTTGAGGTCCCCTCTCACTTCAACCCCCCAAAAGGGGAGGGGTGATAGCAGGCAGATGGAGGAGCCCTGGTGGAAAACCTCCTAGTGTGGTGATTTAGCTCCCCCCTGCATTGGGAGCACCTCAATAATTGACAGAGGATCAGGGGGCTCAAGTGACTGCACTGGGCTGTCCCCAACAGGAACCTTTTGGATGTAGGTTGACTAGTAATGTTGCAGCCTGGTCAAAACCCATAACATGTGTTCTTGCTTTCTTCCATGTGGTGAGCACACCAAAAAGGTATATTTCCCTAACTTGAGTGTGCTACATCTAAGGTGCTTACCTCCATTTGTATGATAATGAAGCACCATTAAAGTGGTGTTAGAGATATTAGCCCTACCACAGAGCAGCTCTTGGGGAAATGAACAATCCCAGCCATGTAAAATCTATTAAAATGCATATTATATAGTGTCAGAGCTCTGACCATGTCCCTGTGGGTCCCACGCTTCCAGGCAGTTTATGCTAGCTTCACTCCTGTCCTGACAGGGGCCTGTTTTCCCCTTTCAGGAGGTGTTTCTATAGTGGTGGGTTAGGGGGAACCCAGGCCCGCCCTCTACTCTGGGTTCTGGCCCAGGGACCCTAATGGTAGCAGCTGTTGGTAGCCAACCTTTTACTACCAGAGTTGCTACATTTTGCTGGGCCACTTCCCCAGAGCTCTCCTGCTTCTCCCTTCTTCACCCTTACCTTAGGGCTCCCTTACCAATGACTTGAGGGTGTCTTCATTAACCAGCCACACTTCTGCTCCTCTCTGCCTGACTGGAGTGAGCCCTTTTATATTATAGAGGGGCCTTAATTAGAGTCAGATGGTCACATTAGCTTAATGGCCTCACCTGACTCTTTGCAGATTAATTGGAGTCAGGTGTTCTCATTAGCCTAGAGCAGCTCCTGCTCTGGTCAGTCAGGGAACAGAAATCTGTTCATCCAGCAGCTACTAGACCTAGGCTCCTCTGATGAACCCGACTGGCCTGGAGGGAGGAGGGAAACTGTTGCTGGGCCTTGGGCTTTTCCTGCTGCTGCCACTACTCCAGCTGCTCCCCTGGCTGGACCGGACACCACCCACCCCCCTTCTCTGCTACCTGGTTGCTGGCTAGCTGCTGGACCCCCCCCCCCTTGGGTGCTGCTACTACTGCTCCAACTACAGCAGTTGCTGTAGAAGGGGGTTGCTGACCTGCTCCCCAGAGGGGGGGAGTGACGGACCCCTGCCCTAGCCATTGCTACCGCTGCTGTGGACGCCACCACCACCTGTGAGGGGTTCTCTCTGCCTGCCTGGCCACTGGGCTGCTGCCTGGGGCTGCTACTGCCTTTGCAGCCTGGGAGCTGCTGGACCCCGAAGAAGGAGGGGACGAGGCCATCTGCTGCTGGGGGAGCGCACAGGGACTCTGCAGACCACTGTGGAGGGGGCCTGAAGGCTGAGTAACTTTTGAACTGTGCTCTTGTGGTGGGGGTTTTGACTGTGTGTGTGGGGACACAGGGAGTGTGGCGTGGAGCCTGCCCCCAATCCATCTGTGTGTCCCCCCCTCTAACCCCCACCACCACCGTCATCGCTGCCCCCTCCACCACCCCCAGTGGACACTTACCATCTGCCTCAAGCTCCGGCCTCTGGGACTGCGCTGCTTGCTTGGCCTGACGTGCCCTTTCACCACCTTTTGGGCCTGAAGCAGCAGCCAGCCTGCACTGACTCTTTTGCAGGTGCACGTGGCCCCCCCATCCTGGACTGACCTCCTTTAGCAAGCCCTCAGCTTTGTCCCTTCCTATCTGCCACATTTTGCTCCTTGCAGCCTTTTTTGCCCTCCCTTTTACCCCAGCACCTCGCAGGCTTCAGTCTGTTTGCCTGCTCCGCCCTCTTCCCTCTGCAGCCTTTGTTTGTTTGCCCCGCCCCTGCCTCTGCCTCTGGAGCTGGCCCCTTGGTTCCCTGTCCTGCCTCCAGCCTGGTTCTCCCCCCTCCCCACGTGGTACCCCTGCCCTGATTGGCCCCTTACTCAGTGCGCCCATGCCCCCTCCCATGCGCTTGTGCCCTTCCCCTGTTTGAGTTTGCCCCGATCTCACTGCACTCCCCGACCGTTGTTATGACGCCCCTCCCCTAGTGCAGCTAGAGGAGCCGGATTCCTATCCTGAGTCGGTGACTGCCCCCGCACAAGCCCTTGATAGCCCCCCTGTCCAGCCCATCCCTTTTGGCACCCTCCTCCCCTGCCTGCAGCCTAGTGGGGAGGAGTGGTTGGCCTGCCTCCCCTTTTCCCTCCTCTCTCTGGTGTTTTCCCCTCCCTCCCCGCTCATTATGGCGGGGGACATGATAGGTGGGGCCCCTCCAGCAGCCCCAGATACCCCTCCCCCGCCTGCCCCTCCATCACCCCCCAAGCCTCTACCTCAACTGCCGCTGCCAAACCACCTGCCACAGCCCCCACTGGGGCACTGGCAGCGGCGGGCACCGGGGTGACCTTCGCTGCTGCCATGTCCCTTGCCCCCTCAGATTCTGGGGGAGCCCCCCCAGCTGGCGGGAAGGGCCAGGGTAAGAATAAGGGGAAGGGCCCCGCCAAAAAGACCAGGCCTTCCATGGCAGGGACCACCCCCACTGCCGTGGCCCCGCCACTGGCCGCGGCGTCCCTCCCTGCTGTTCCATCCACCAGCTCTGTGGGTGTCCCTCCCCTGGCCCCCAGGGCGTACGCCCAGGTGGCAGCAGTCCCCCCGCCTGCTGCCTCCGCTACCAGCTATAGTGGCCAGGGCCCCTTTCCCACCATGACCAGGAAACACGGTGTCCGTTGCCTCCTGGTGCCCCCCTTGCCCCATGTGGAGACGTACGTGTGGGCGTTGGGGGCCACGGCCATTGTGGTGGCCTCCAAAATGTACGGGAAGGTGGTCTTCTTCCTGGCATCGGAGGCCGCCGCCCAGGAGGCGGTGGAGAAGGGCCTGGTGGGGGGGGGGCGCGTTCGTCCCCCTGGAGCCGCTGGACGACCTGGGCGTCCGCCTGGTCCTGACTTCCGTCCATCCCTTCTTTCCCAATGCCGCCCTATTACCCGCCCTTTTGACCTTGGGGAAGCCTATCTCTGTCCTGAGCCCTCTCTCCCTGGGCTGCAAGGACCCCGCCCTCCGTCACATCCTCTCGTTCCGCTGGCAAGTGCAGCTTCAACTGCTGCCGGCGGTGCGGGATAAAGAGGCACTTGAGGGGTCCTTTTTGATCCCCTACCAGGGGGCCCATTATCGGGTGCACTATTCCACGGGGGAGGCCCGGTGCTACCTCTGCCGGGTGATGGGGCACGTCCAGAGGGACTGCTTCTTGGCCCAGCAAGGAGAGGCATCCGGGACCCCCGAGCTCTGGCGGGGCGCCGGCCCCGTCATTGCTGGTGCCCCTGGCTGCCCGGCGCCCGAAGCCGCCCCTCCTCCTGCTCAGTCCATCACTGCTCCCGCTCGGGCCCAAGGGGCGCTCCCCCCAGCATGCCCAGACGAGTGGGAGAGCCCTGCCTTTGCTGCCTGCAATCCAGCAGGGCCCCTAGAGGAGGGTGCGGCAGGGATACCGCCAAGCATGGTAGAGGGCTCGCCCCAGGGGGAATCTTCCCCCCCTCATGCTGCCCCACTGCTGCCTCCCATGGTCCCTGAGCCATCGTCCCTGCCCGCCAACCCGACCCCTGTTAGCCAGCCCCCCGATGATGCCATGGAGGGCTGGGCCCTAGTCCGGGGAAGTGGGGCAAGCAGAAGGCTTGAGCTCCGCTCCTTTCCACCGATGCGGAAGCCCCCCGGAAGACCAGAAAGGGGGGCACCGATGCCGAGCCCTCTGCCTTGCCTGCGGGCGCGTGCCATCCCCTGGTACCGGCTGGGGAAAACTTGGCAGCACGGGAGGGCAGTACCGTCCCTCCATTGGAGTCCCTTCCCTCCAAGGCCCCCGATGGAGCCCCCCACCTGCCCCATTACCATCCGGAGCCCCTGTGAGCCCTGGGGCGAGTGTCGCTTCGGGCACTGGCGGGGAGACCTCCGGCGTGGTGGAAGGAGAGCTCCCCTCCATTTACGAGGAGATCGAGGCCCTGGGTCTGACCCCGGTCACCCAGGGGGAGGACGACCCTCTGCCAGCGGGCCTCAATCTGAGCGACCTCACCCCGGCCCCGCCTTCTCCATGCTCCCTCCCCCTAACTGCTGCTTCTTCTCCTGCCTCCAGTTTGTGGGTTTTCTCCTGGTGCTGTACGCCTCCGCAGAGTGTCTGGTCAGGCTCAACTGGACCCTGACCAAACCGGTCAGCTTCGGGCGAGGAGTACAGCAGGGGTGCCCCCTCTCTGGCCAGCTGTACGCTCTGGTCATCGAGCCCTTCCTCTGTCTCCTCCGTAGGAGGTTGACGGGGTTGGTGGGAGCCGGAGCTGCGGCTGATCCTGTCGACATATGCTGACGATGTGCTCCTCATTGTCCAGGACCCGGGCGACTTGGCGCGGGTGGAGGCTTGCCAGGCCATCTACTCAGCAGCCTCCTCCGCCCGGGTCAACTGGTCAAGAGCTCTGGCTTGGTGGTAGGGGACTGGTGGCAGGCAAGCTCCCTCCCACCCACGCTTCAGGCCATCTGGTGGAGTGCGGGTCCGCTGCTCTTTCCCTGTGTTTACCTTTCTGCCACACATCCGTCTCTGCCGGAGAACGGTTTAGAGGGCAGGGTGGTAGAGTGGCTCCGGAGATGGACAGGACTACTCCGGTGCCTCTGCCATCAAGGGAGAGTGCTGGTGCTTAATCAACTAGTCCTGTCCATGCTCTGGTACCGGCTCAACACCCCGGTCCCCGAGTTTCTTGGCCAACCTCCGGACATCGATTCTGGAGTTCTTCTGGTAGGACTCCACTGGGTCTCTGCAGGGGTTCTCCATTTACCCCTGGAGGAGGGAGGGCAGGGCCTGAAGTGTCTCCGCACTCAGGTCCATCTCTTCCACCTCCAGGCCCCGCAGAGGCTCCTTTATGGTTCAGGTAGTCCGGCGTGGAGCGTACTGGCGCCCGCCTTCCTGTGCCGCTTCCGAGGGCTCCAATATGACTGGCAGCTCCTTTATCTCCATCCGAGCGGTCTTCCGCGAGACCTCTCTGGGCTGCCGGTCTTCTACTAGGACCTCCTCTGGACCTGGATACTGTTCACAGTGACCAGGTCTGTGGCGGCCTCCGTGGGGGAAGATCTCCTCGCGGAGCCCCTGCTACACAACCCCCAGCTCCGTGTGCAGGTGGCGGAGTCCCCCTCGGTGTACCAGAGGTTGGTCCTGGCAGAAGTCACCAGAGTTGGAGACCACCTGGACTACGACCGGGGAGACTGGCTGGATCCCCTGATGCTCGCTCAGTGCATGGAACTCTCCAGACCTCGTACTCCCCTGTGTGTACTTCAGGAGGTGAGGGCCGCTTTGCTGCCTGCTGCTCGGGTTTACCTCAACTGGGTCCTAAGAGAGGGTGCGCCCCGCCCACCCCAGGCTCTCTGGACCTTTTCATTGGGCCCCTGCCCCGTGGACTCGACCGACCCCCCCCCCCCACCACCCCTTCACCATGAGCTGACTATGCGAGCTGCAGATGGTCTGTTTCCGGACCGCGCCAAGGAAACATCTATACACGCTCATGCTCCACACCCTTCACATCTTCACCCTCACGTCCCACCCCGACACAAAGTGGTGGGACCACCTGCCACCTCTAGATGGTGAGGAGCCCTGGTGGGCTGGCCTATATTCCACCCTGGTCCTGAGGCCCACCGGGGATATTAGTTGGCGGGTCCTTCACAGGGCAGTGAGCAAGGGCGTGTACTTGGCATGGTTCACCCCAATCCCGGACACCTGCCCCTTTTGTAGCGTGAGGGAAACCCTGGTGCACGTCTACCTGGAGTGCGCCAGGCTGCAGCCCCTATTCTGGCTCCTCACAAATATTTTGTTAAGATTTTGGTTGCACTTTTCCCCTCACCTCCTTATCTATGCACTCCCTATCCGTGGCCCCACTAAGTCTCAGGACCTCCTGGTTAACCTCCTCCTGGCCCTGGCTAAAGTGGCCCTCTATAAAACCAGGGTGAGGAGGTTGGCCGATGGAGTCTCCTGTGACTGTGGGGCCTATTTCCAATCCTGCATCCGTTCACGTATCTGGGCAGAGTTCCTCTGGGCGGCGTCCACTGACTCCCTTGACGCCTTTGAGGAGCAGTGGGCACTGTCTGGGGATCTCTGCTCGGTGTCCCTGTCTGGTTCCCTTCGTTTGACCCTTTGACCGCACTCCTGTTCCTGTTGTTCATTAGCTGTCCCCCATAATTATTTGGTTTTCCAGGTCCTGTGTCCCCCGCTCTTAGGCTGGGGGGGGCGGTCCTTTAGCAGTGGGCGGGCTTTGCCCTCCCACTTCCTGGATCCCAAAAAGGCTACTCTGCTGTACCCAACTTGCCTGGGTCTATCACAGTATATATAGACTAGACATTATTTGACAAACTGATAGCAGAAACAGATCTCTGGCACAGTGTGAATGAACAGTAATCTCTGCGAAGTAGCAGCCTTCTTGCAGCAATGTCAGCATGAAAGGAGAGATGCCTAATCTGAAAAATGGGTACTACGAAGAGACACTCTCATTGGAGTATCTTCCTCAAAATGAGCTTGTATTTTCTACTTTGAAGTGAGGTGAGAGCAGAAATATTTTTCTACAGGATGATATGCTTACAGCTACCTAGAATAAAGCAAACTGCCACAGTCTTGAGGCTCTTACTTTTTGAGGTCAATGCTGGGAACTGAGAAAGAGCTTCGGAGATAGACAACATGAAGAAAAGGTTCTCTGGAACCTACGTTGTTGAATTAATCCAGTATACTCTGTACGCACTATGATCCATTGTTTGTGGAAGTTAGAATAAATATTATTGTAACGACAGTGAGACTTGCCATCGATTAGAGGTGAGGGGCCAAGGAAGGACGTGAGGAGGAGAATGGAATAGTTGTCTTCAACTTGTTGACTCTGCCTCCAGACTACTGCATGCACTATGAAATAACTATAGTTGTGAGACCCATCCCAAATACACGAGCTAGGCCATAAGAGTCTTACACAATCCTGAACTGGGCCCTGGATGGCTGAAGTCTAAAAACTTTCAGTAAATTAAAAACAGCTTGGGGCCTCGAAGTCCATCAGATCTTTTTCTTGCTTGAGTTTTGACTTTTCCCCTTTATTTCAACTCTCTATCCCCACTTGGGAATGATGAAGCAGTTTAGTACTTTGATTTTTTTTTTATCTCTGAGTCCAAATAACTGAGGAGGGTCAGCATTTAAAAAGCCACATTCACTGTACACTGTAGAACAAAATATTCCGTCATTACCATTTCTTTAGCAACAACACCACTCACATAGTTTACATAATCCATCAGCCTAACGTAGCTCAGTAATACACATCTGGTTGTAACTGTACAGGAAATGTAGACAGATTTGTTTCTGAAGAAGCAACTAGCAAGTGTTATAGAACTCATTTTCTATATGAAAAGACAACAAATTGTAAGGCAGACATTTCATTTTGAACTAGGGGCAGAAATTTTTACAGTTGCCTGGGAGTAACTTATTTTCATATTATTATTTTAAGCAGCAGTAAAGTTCAGGACCTGAGGTTCTGAGGCAGCTGAGCTACTGCAGCATCCTACTGAGCAGTAGAGTCACATACTTTCAGCTGGGAAAGTGTGCCAGTACTTAATTCATTTTGTTTCATGCATTACAATTGTGTACCTCAAAACTGGTTGAGATACATAACAAGAGCCTAAGAAAATGCCAGCATTGAACTGAAAACAGAAACCCACCCAAACCATGCTTGTGATCAGAGTATTCAGGGTGGCAGGGCGGCAACAGAGAAAAGTGGATTCTTAAACAAATATCTGTTTCCTCCAAAACTACTTTATACAAAAATGTAACCAGGAGAAAAGAAAACAAACATGACTTCAAAGGACTTCACCATGTTTTCCATCTTTTGTTCGGCTCCATAATCTTTCAAATTTAGCAGAGATTAAAATGCAAATATTGATTTTGGTACTGGATGGTTTAAAGGTCCTTGCAGAGTTTAGGAAACAGTCTGTACATTTTCATTTCCTTTTAGCTTGGACAGCACATTGTTGTCAGCGTTTCTTTTAATTGCACATCTGGAATCTGTAAAAGTGCCCAGCTGGGGAGAGCTGCTAGCTATTATTGATATTTTGCTTTTCTCCAGAGGGCTCAGAAAACTACCCTCACGAAGGAGTAATTAGGCAGGATAGTTAGTTATACGAAAGGGTGAGAATGAAATGAGAGCTATGACACTCACAAAACCGAGGATACCGGAAGTATTTTTGAATTTGTTACATTTTCAACAGTTTATCCATTTGTATAAAACAATACTTAGAAAAAGGCTGTGGTGCATCTTGCCACACACATCCAAGGTCTTAGAGCTTGATCCTGCCCCCAGCAATGCACACACTGGCAAATCTGATATGTTGCTTGCATGCACAAACACTATAGTTTAGAGAATTAACATTTTCCTTGAAAGTCAAGCCCTTAACATTAGTTTCAGTGGGAAACAATAGTTGTTGGACAAATTAGATGTCTGAAAACATATGAATCTAAAAATACATCCACAAATATGCACTAAAGACCACATATTTATACGCCGTATTATGACATGTAGAGCTGGTTGGGATTTTTTTCGATGAAGTTGTTTTGGAGAAGTGCTCGTACAACTGGAGCCCGGAAGGAACAGGAAAGTGGGGATGAAAACCTCCTACCCCTAATCTTGGCCTCATGTATGGGGAAGAGGCTCTACACATCAACTGCAGAGAGGTGTGAAGTGGCCCCATGCATCTCAGTGAGAAGTTCTGGGCTGAAGAAGAAAACCATATGGAGACAAATACAGACTGAAAGTAGAGCTTTGACGATAGCTTTGAGATGTACAAACTGCTATATTCATAGAATCGTAGGGTTAGAAGGGACCACAAGGGCCCCCTTTTGAGATGTGGGATTTGTTGTGGCTATACCGTCCAAGACAGGTGGCTGTCCAGCCTCCTTTTGAAAACCTCTACAGAAGGAGCTTCTACAACCTCCCTAAGCCGTCTGTTCTGTTGTCCTACAATTCTTACAGTTAGGAAGTTTTTCCTGAGATTTAATCTAAATCTGCTATGCTATAGTTTGAACCCACTGCTTCTTGTCCTGCCCTCTGTGGCAAGAGAGAACAACTCTTCATCTTTTTTATGGCAGCCTTTCAAGTATTTGAAGACCACTATCATATCTCCCCATTTCCAAACTAAAACATACCCAGTTCCTTCAGCCTTTGCTCATATGACTTGCATTCCATCCCTTTGATCATCTGTTTCTCACCTCTGGATCCTTTCCAGTTTCTCCACTTTCTTCTATACATTGGTGACCAAAACTGGACACAGTTCTCCAGCTGAGGCCTAACCAGCACCAAGTAGAGCGGTACTATTACTTCCCATGACTTGCACGCTATGCCTCAGTTAATGCAACCTAAAATTGAATTTGTTTTCTTTTGCAACAGCATTGCATTGCTGACTCATGCTGAGGGTGTGATCCACCACAATTCTCACATTCTGTATTTGTGCATTTGTTTTTTCTTCCCTAAGTGCAGCACCTTACATTTGTCCTTGCTGAATTTCATTTTGTTGGCTATAGCCTAGTTGTCTAGTTTATCAAGTTCCCTCTAAAATCCCTCATCTCAGTGGATGTTCTCATTCCCACCTTCCAGGATTTCAGTGCTTGTGGGCCTGTGCCATACCTGCTCTCAGCTACCCACCTCATTCTCAGCACTGTGTTTTTGGTACAATATTTCAGGCATGCATATTCTCAGCTCCCCACCCAATCTCAGTGCTGTGTTCCTGTGCTATGCAAGGAACATGCTCATTCCCATCTCCCCATCCTCATCTCAGTTCTATTGGGGCATATTTTAAAAAGGGGGACAGAAATGAGGATTATGCATGTGGGGAAGTTTGGGGGGCAGAGGTGAAGCCCCCCTACATACCCTACAATACATCTCAGACCCCATTCTTCTTCACATTTCAGCTCTACTCTAACCTCCCCTTCCTCCCTAGAGGCAGCAGCAGCAGCAGGGAGAAGGGTGAGCCTGGAGATCCTTCCCACTCCTGGAGGCAGCATGGGGAAGTTAGGTGTTCTGGGTTCCTTCACCTGCTCAGAGAATAGTGTAGTGAAGGGGCGCCCTGGTGCCCCTCCCCTCTACTGGGTGAAACAGCCAGGAAGAGAAATTGTGGGTGATAGGGGACATTTGTAGAAGAGAGCACAGATGGCTCCATTTCCCTTCCCCCAAGTAGATCACTGAAAGGGAAGATGCCCCACTTTCTCTCCGTATGGTTCTGCTGTGCACTCTTCTGAGATAGCAAAGGTCCCTTTGAGGATGATCTCTCATTTGTTGAGGCACAATAGGAAAAACTACTTTTTTTGGAGACTCAGTTGTTCACCAAAGCTGTAGTTACTGAACTGTGTTTTCAGAAACAGTGTTTCAGTGATCCCTGATAATAATAAAGGTCATTGTCCAGGGGGTATGCTGGCCCCACTGTTGCTGTGGCCTTGGAGGAGGAAAACACAGAGCAGATCTAGTGTAATTATATACAAAGGAATACAATACCTGGTAAAGGTAGTGATTACAGGTAACAGGTTTGTTGTTTTTTACTTGGTTGTGTTTCTGCAATATGCTCTGTTTTGTTACAAAAATGTACAGAGAGT
Organism: Natator depressus; assembly: GCF_965152275.1. NCBI lineage: Eukaryota > Metazoa > Chordata > Testudines > Cheloniidae > Natator > Natator depressus. The sequence continues at coordinate 26,873,395 of NC_134244.1, forward strand.
TTATAAAGTTTCTCAGCTATAATAAAAGAATAATTTGCAGGATTTTCTATCTGTGACATAATTGTAATTTTGCCAATGATTAATCTCTATCACTCTTTCTCATTCCCCTTTTGTGTTAAGCATGAAAATTAGATGCTGTAAAATGAATGGTCATATAAAGGCCTGTAGATTTGTAGAGTCTCATGAAAAAGAATGCTATGCATAAATGATTGAACAAAAAAAAAAGTCATCTACAGGGCTGAGCTGTTAGGTAGCTACGACAACAACATACTGGCCATAAAATACTGTGTACTGAAATGAGTTATAAGAATATTGCCTGTTTCCATGGATACATTGTTCATTTGGGGCTCTATTCTGATCTTTTGGATTTGCATACATTTAGCACCGACTTGATTCATGGGTCTTGTACTGCCTCGACTGTCTGATGTTAACCATGAAGCAGGGATAGCTCCCACCTAGTGCTACCAGTGACACTAATCATCATAAAAGGTGGCAGAGGAGGAGGTGGGACCAAGATAATTCCTTCTCTTCCCTCCCATGCACCAGACTATGGAGTTAGCTAGATGTGCTAGAGAAAGCAGGCTGCAGCAGGATCATGCAGGCTACATACACCTGTGTACCATAGAGCTATGGGAAGGATTGCATCTCATACGGCACAATCCCTCCCTGTATCTGTCCTTGAAGCATTGCACGACATGGTGCTTTTAATGGCACAATCTGTGGGCACATTCTAAGTGTCCATTTTCAGATTGATTTAAGCAGCAATGTAAAGAATACAAAAAGCAAAATTCCAACTGCATTTTTTCTGTAAGGTCTCAAACCCTTTCTGAGCCATAATGATGTTAAAATGAGCTTAAATCCAGTCCACGGCTAGGATGACATCTTATTATATGTGTTAGTGTCAAGGTTCCTTCCCCACCCTGAACTCTAGGGTACAGATGTGGGGACCCGCATGAAAAAAAACCCTAAGCTTATTTTTACCAGCTCAGGTTAAAACTTACCCAAGGTACAAACTATTTTATCTTTTGCTCTTGGACTTTATTGCTGCCACCACCAAGCATCTAACAAATATATAACAGAGAAAGAGCCTGCTTGGAAATGTCTTTCCCCACAAAATCCTCCCAAACCCTACACCCCCTTTCCTGGGGAAGGCTTGATAAAAATCCTCACCAATTTGCATAGGTGAACACTGACCCAAACCCTTGGATCTTAAGAACAATGAAAAAGCAATCAGGTTCTTAAAAGAAGAATTTTAATTGAAGAAAAAAAGTAAAGAATCACCTCTGTAAAATCAGGATGGTAAATACTTTACAGGGTAATCAGATTCAAAACATAGAGAATCCCTCTCGGCAAAACCTTAAGTTACAAAAAGACACAAAACCAGGAATATACATTCCATTCAGCACAGCTTATTTTATCAGCCATTTAAACAAAACAGAATCTAACGCATATCTAGCTAGATTACTTACTAAGTTCTAATACGCCATTCCTTTTCTGTTCCTGGCAAAAGCATCACACAGACAGAGAGAACCTTTGTTTCTCCCCCCCCCCCCTTTGAAAGTATCTTGTCTCCTAATTGGTCATTTTGGCCAGGTGCCAGCAAGGTTATCCTAGCTTCTTAACCCTTTACAGGTGAAAGGGTTTTTCCTCTGGCCAGGAGGGATTTAAAGGTGTTTACCCTTCCCTTTATATTTATGACAGTTAGCATTTCAGATTCAATTACACAGTTGTCAAGGTTAAGTACAACTCAGTGATAATGTGGCCTTCAACTGCAAACTGCAGCTGATTATCAGCCCTCAAAATATCATACCGTTTTGCAGAAGGGCTATGAAATAAGTATTGAAGTATTTCTAAGGTGTGAGGGCTCAGTTCAACATCTACTGAAATCTTCTCATTGACTTCATTGGGAGTTGGATCTGCTTCTAAGCCACGGATGGCTAGTGCCCGCTAGCAGTGGTTGGGGGTAAGTGGTAGGAGAATTCCTACATACACATAGGATACTTTGATTTTCACAGCGAAATGCTGGGACATGTGGCACATGTGGGAGAAGGGTGTTATGGGAGCAAGGAGAGGCATGTGGCAGGGTTCTGGAAGCTGGGGAGGGGAGAGAAAAGGATGCTTACTGCTCCCAGCACTCACCTAACGACTCAGAAACTTCCCTTGACAGCTACTCGCAATCATCATACTCAGACCCAAACTTTTGCCCACCAACATGTGGTCACCCAACACCCAGTCTTCTCACTTGGTCTCTCAGTCAGCATTATCTTCTCACCCAAGTACCATCAACTATCCATCCTCACCCAATCTCCAGCCCGGTCTCTCACCTCTGCTTACAAACTCTCACTCTATTTGTCTCTTCTGAACCAACCTTCTACCTCTCTCCTTTACCCACCATTTTCTACAAGACCACCTCCACCAGCTCCCTCCAGTCCCACTGCTGGCACAAGACCCTGCCTCCCACCCCTGCCAGTTGTCTGCTAATAATCACATTCTAACACCCTACACTCTCTCCACTTCTTTATTGTGACTCTCCACATCCCCCTCCACTTCTTCCTGAACACAGAATATCTCCACTAAACCGCTCAGCTGCCTCCATTCAGTTCCCAGCTACAACCAAACCTAGTCTCCCTCAACACCATTTCCTCTGGCATGAAAGGCCATTTTGAATAAATTGGGGGAAATATCAGCTAAAAATAATACACACTTATATAATTGAGACCAAGGGTAGATTTAAAAATACATTTTCAATCTAGAATTATTGGTCTCTGATATTTGGTATTTTTATAATATTTTATTTTGTTTTCCTTCAATTATTTCTTTATTTAAAGCCTTGCATCTGAACTCTGTTTAACATCTGCTAGTGCATCATGCATGTTCAGCCACAAATTGCAAAGGAAGGCTGATTGTACAGTATCAAGGTAAAGGGAAGCATCATAACTGTTTCCTCCACTGTTTCTTCCATTCACCTTCCTGATTATGAAGATTAATCTCTTTATATTGGGACATTTTGAGGTGCACCTTAACAAGACATACAGGGGGACAAACTTTCAAGACCTTTTACAATCTATTAGTTTTGTGTAGTTTGTGCCAATGGTAGCCTCCAGACTAAATTCACACACAACTAGAGATGAGCCTTAGATACAAATTATGGATCTGGACTGACACACCCCTAGATGTTCAGGGTTGTTCAAATCCAAGATTTAAGTTTGGTCCATTATGTAGGTAGTGACTAGCTGCAGACCTCAAATCTGGATTTAGCCAAGTTTTGGTTCACCCAAAGAGTTTTAGTTCATCCCATCACTACACACAAAATGCCAGGAATTCATATGATGGTCTTATATTAAATTTGTTATATGCATTTTACACAGGAAAATTCAAGAGACATTGCTATATCATTACTATAACTCTATGAGACCAATCATTTAATGTCCATAGTGTAGTGAGACCTCAATTAATAAATTGAACTCATTGACTAAATAAGACTTCTTAGTATGCATGAAGTTATTTTTACTTACATTTAAAATACAGGTTTCAGAGTAGCAGCCGTGTTAGTCTGTATTCGCAAAAAGAAAAGGACTAACAAATTTATTTGAGCATAAGCTTTCATGAGCTACAGCTCACTCATTGGATGCATTCAGTGGAAAATACAGTGGGGAGATTTATATACAGAGAGAACATGAACACTGTAACACCCATTGTTTCATGTTCTCTTTGTATATAAATCTCCCCACTGTATTTTCCACTGAATGCATCCGATGAAGTGAGCTGTAGCTCACGAAAGCTTATGCTCAAATAAATTTGTTAGTCTCTAAGGTGCCGCAAGTACTCCTGTTGTTTAAAATACAGCTAAGAATCAGGATGTGTGTGTGTACGTGAGTGCATGCCTGTGTGCACGATTTAACAAACCAATTAGATATCAAGTTGCTGGGCAACTGAAGGGGATGCATTTTCCTTTGTAAAAATAATGAAGTTGCTGGTTTAAATATATATTTCTGTTGGGGAAAGCTGGAGAGTGTGTCTGAGACACAAAACTGAATCTTATCCAAAACTTTTCAAACACATGGAAAGTCGTTTCATTTTTGATTCAGGTCAGGAAATGGACGGTGGTTCATATCAGTTTTTTATAAAGACCAAACCGGATTTCTAGTTCCCAACTATACAGCATTATACTAATATTATGCGGAGTTTTCCCAAATGGAGTTTGGTTTTTAGGATGTTTGACCCTTTACTTAAATATATGCTAGAACAATTTTTACATTGATGCTGCAAACATGAACTCATGCTTGATCCAAAGTCAATGGGAGTCTTTCTGGTAACTTCAGTGAGTATTTGATCAGGTCCTAAAGTATATTGGCACCTTAACACCTTTAAAAATCAAGCCTTTACTCTGTACTAAAGTGAGAGGTCTCAGTGAAGAAGGTATAGCAATCCCACTGACTATGCACTACTCACATAAGTAAAGTTGATACTTAGAATACTTGTAAGAGACTTAGTCCAGGTCCTGGTTGGTGGGTGGGGAAGCCCAGCTAAAGCTACATGGCTTTAATTTTCCAGGTGAACTATAAGGCTGTTACATTTCATGCATATCTTCATAAATGTGCATCTGAGTTTAGTTATATAATGGGCTTTCATTTCAAAAAGTTAACAATGAAACTTACAAAAGAGATTGGCCCATTCTAAAGCAATGCCTTGCCTTGTAGTACGGTGCATTGTATATGCACGTATGCATCTATCAAAGGAGACTGGCCTTGGTTGCAAAGTTCCTGCCCCACACTGTGTGGCTTCGTAAGGAAATGAAGGTTTCTGTGAACTATCTTTTGGACAACGGAAGAAACAGTAAAGACCATGACAGTGTTCTTACTGGGCTGAGCTGATGTCCTGAGGAAGGAAGTCAAGAGTCAGTTGGGAGCTTTGGCTATTATTTCCACATTGCCAGGATTTTCACATCAAATCATTGGAACTGTGTTAGGGAAAATATAGATAGAGCTAAATGTGCACAAACCCTCGGAAGGTACAAAATTTGTGGTTACTGAAGTACAATAGCTGCAGGAAATAATATCACAGAATGATATTAGTAAAAAAGTGAGCAAAGCTCAGTAATAAACTAAGAAGAGAGACAGGTTTTATTTGGAAACATTAGGAGAATGTCTAGAAGTGGTGATTTTGCTGCACCTACTTACTTCAGCAGAGACAGGAAGCACAGCTGGAGTTTCTGAGAGTTTTAAATACTCCTTCCAGTTCAGAAGGACAGAAGAGCTGTGGGAAAAATTTGCTATACTTTTTTATTTTCATTTTCTCATTCCTGTGCTCTTCCTGGTTTCAAACAGGACTAGAGGGGGAAGTACCAAAATACTTTGAGAAAGCATGTTCTCATGAGATCTCTAGCCCAACCACTACATCCAGATTTGGATCTGAATATCAGGATACTTAAACAAATTATAGTGCTACAATTTTTAACGTCACTCATTTTTAATAAAGTAATTCCTGTGAGTTGCAGATTAAGTCAATGCTGCCAGGTTGCAGTGTTGAAAAATCAGTGTGTTTTGTGTCTGTATGTACTGCTTTGGGACTGGTACATTTGCTAATGATTAGAAAAACAGAGCAGGGACACTACAAGGAAAATACCAGGGGCTACCAAGTACAGAAGTTCAGCTATAATGTGGTCTTTTCAAATCCAGGATGCAATCCAGTAAATGCTTATTTATGTAAGAAGTCTTTACTCAAGTGAATAGTGTTATGCAGTCAATAGCTGTGGGATCAAACCCCTATTTGGCTCACTTAAAAAACAAAAATCAGACAAACAGAAGAAGAAAAGTGAGGTAAAAATGTAGCACTATAAAGACCTGGTTATAAAACAGAAATTCTGGGAAAGGAGTTTGACAATTTTTCCTCCATGTAGTGGGAAAGGCATTTTATTTTATATCAGGTTTTGGGGGGCTTTTGAGCCTAGTTACAACGGATCAGATCATTTTAAATAAGAGTGGCCCCATTCCTGCAAACCCTCACTCCCATGAGGTCAGATTCTGATATCCTAACTCACAATGAATAGTAATGACATTGAAATCAATGGGACTTGGCATGGGGAAAGCTGCTACTCACTAGGAGTAATGGGACAGAATCTGTTACCCTACATAGAGCGGGGTGAAACTTTTCAGACAAAAAAAAATGCAGTTTCAGTCAATCTAAAACTATTTGTGAATTTGACACTAATAGTTTTGGCCATTCACAAAATGGCTGGAGGCAGAGGAGGTGGAGGGATTGGTGCTGCAACCTCTCTACCTCCCCCATAACCTTCACCCCAGCACTTAGAGCACTCATCAGCTATGTGGGGGAATCCAGATTCAAATCTCTGCTTTGGAACAGATGCCAAATGTATTCTTTCAATTTACCAAACATTCATATTTAATTCAACCTGAACTAATTCACCCCCCCGCAGTTTTTAGGAACTGCCCTGGAATGAAAAACATCAGTTATTCCCCCAGCTCTAACCATTAGTTGTTCCAATGAATAGAAGAAGAGTTTACAGGATCTAGCCTATATGTGCATATAGGTTTGAATAAAAATTCTATTGCTAAGAGAAGAAATAATAAGACATTTATAACATCCCCCCTCTCAGGATATGGGTATATATTTTTATTCCCATTTTACACCTGGAGAAATGAGGCACAAACATTAAGTGATCCACCGAGATTCACTGACTGGAATAGAACCTTTCCTGTGAAGATTGTCTTCACTAGGAATCACATTTTTCATAGTATTTACTAACACAAAGGAGCCTGTACTACATATGAATGGTCTAGTAAAGTAAATGTAGCTGCAATAGAAGGGGTTGAAAATAACATTTACATAAAAATGCTCTATTTGATATATTACTTTTAATAATGATGGCAAGTAAAATGGGACTTCTCCCATGCTTATATTTAAGCACATGTTTAAGGGCTTTGCTGGATCAGGGCCATAAATAGTCAGAATGTAAATGGTGCCTTTTTTAAAATTATAATTTAATTTGGGGCATTGCCCATGTTGTTCAGTGCTTTTCAGCCCTTTGGCACACCAGCTGTCAAACATTCTTGAAAGATTTGTTGGGCTGTTTTCGAAAGATGTCATTAAAATTAATCCCATGGAATCACCTCCCTTTCTCCTTTCTTCCAAACATTAACCACTGTCTCCAGTTCAAGACCTCAAGTTCATAAAAATAATACTGAGCATTTTATAAAACCCTTTAAAATCCTTGTCAAAGGTAAACTGGAGTGATTAAAGAAGTGATACCTTTCCAATGCTCTGGATTTTGTAGGATAGTTTATAGGATAGTTTTGTAATATGGACTACTACTGGCAAACAGTTTAAGGAAACTGAGTTTATCTTTTCTTGGATGGTTGGATTAGAAGAGATAAAAGCGGCAAAGAAATCGTTTATCTTTGTTGTAATTTAGTATGAGAAGCAATAAGAGACATTACTAGACTTGCAGTGGAGTACAGAACCACAAGGGACTTAAAGTAGGATTAAAGTAACACAGCTAATTAATTGTAACAGCTGACTTCAGTGCAGAATTTGGAACACCACATTAGCCTAATTCCCTAGCTTTAATATCCTGGGGGGCACACTTTCTGAAACAGAACAATATACAAAAGACACTCACCAGGTGGTTAAGAATATCTTAAATAACAGTTCTTGGCAGAGATCCTTATAAAATCTAGGTACCAACAGCCACAGATATTGTTAATGAGCATCAGCTGCAATGCATTGTACCGATAGTGTGAACTGCTGACTCAAATGAGAGAATGCTGCATTATGATGGAAAGGATCCACAGCACACAGCTCACTAGAAATACAACGGACATTGGATGATGTGCTCTAACAGTCATACTATTTTCAGTTTGAAGACATTTGTATTTAAAAGTAGTTGCAGGTCTAATTACACACACTTCTGAGCATACATGTGCATACATGAAAACATTTGGATATAAAAGTGTAGACATGAAACCTAACAGAGGAAAGTTCAGTCCTCAGATCTGCACAGCAGATCTCAGTTCCAATAGTCATGGAATCGTAGAAACTAGACAGTAAAATATACTATTAGGTTATCAAATCCATCATAATACCAGTGCAGGTCAGATCTGTGCAGCATATTTCTAATGTTTTCGCAAGTGCAGGGGCAAAATTCTCAAGTGATGGGGCTTTTACCACTTCCCTTGGGAGATTATTCTGCCGCAAACTACATCTCACATATTTCTAGAGTAGCAGAAATTCTTCTATTTTTTTTGTTAATTAAAAAGTCTTGTTTTCTAATATGAAATGTTCATTGAAATATTATTAAAATTGTCAAAATATTGTTTTTCACAAATATGTACCTTCTTAATACTTTATTATTTTATCAAAAACATTACTGAAAAATATTGAAATATTTACTGAATGTTTTGGTCCTGCACTTTCCATAAGCAAAAAGTTTCTATAGCCATTTTGATGTTTTTCAATGATTTCGCAAAAAATAGATGCTAAACGATAGCCAAAAAGTTTAAAAAGCAAAAATTGGGTCTAGTTCAAACACTTGAAATGGAAACAACTCTGAAATTACAATAGAACCTCAAAGATTCAAACCCCAGAGTTACAGACTGACCAGTCAACCGGACACCATGTGAAACTGGAAGTAACCAATCAGGGAGCTGCAGAGACACACACACACAAAAAAAAGCCATGCAAATGCTGTACTGTGCCTGCATTGCATCTTAAAGGAGGCACATTTGGGCTGTCTGTCCCCATCCCCACACGGAGGGCAGCCATTTACAGCAAGATGCTGGGGCTGCCAGCCCAAGGCAGCTGGAGCCAGCAGAGCAGGAGCTGTTCTGGGGTCTGCTCCATTTTCACTCCTCACCCTCCCAGCAGGGGGATACATTGTTTTTACTCCCTCCCTCGCCTAGGAGGGGAGCACACTGTTTTCACACACAGACACCACTGGGAGGAGGGGGACAAGCTTGCAAACTCATGGGGTCGCTGAATAGGGAACTCAGCTGCTGCTGAAACCTGGCCGGGAGTATCAGCTGCTGGATCTGGAGCCTGAACTGCGCTTTGTTCAGAGTTACGGACAGAGTTATGGACAACCTCCATTCCTGAGGTTAACCATGAAGCAGGTGGTTCTGTTATGTGGTGTGTGGTTGCTGATGAGTATTTGCTTCAGATCTGGGGGCTGTCTGTAAGCAAGGACTGGCCTGTCTCCCAAGATCTGTGAGAGTGATGGGTCATCCTTCAGGATAGGTTGTAGATCCTTGATGATGCGTTGGAGAGGTTTTAGTTGGGGGCTGAAGGTGATGGCTAGTGGCTTTGTTATTTTCTTTGTCGGGCCTGTCCTGTAGTAGGTGACTTCTGGGTACTCTTCTGGCTCTGTCAATCTGTTTCTTCACTTCCGCAGGTGGGTATTGTAGTTGTAAGAATGCTTGATAGAGATCTTGTCTGTGTTTGTCTACTCACCAGCAACCACACACCACACAACAGAACCACTAACCCAGGAACCTATCCTTGCAACAAAGCCCGTTGCCAACTGTGTCCACATATCTATCTATTCAGGGGACACCATCATAGGGCCTAATCACATCAGCCACACTATCAGAGGCTTGTTCACCTGCACATCTACCAATGTGATATATGCCATCATGTGCCAGCAATGCCCCTCTGCCATGTACTTTGGTCAAACTGGACAGTCTCTACGTAAAAGAATAAATGGACACAAATCAGATGTCAAGAATTATAACATTCAAAAACCAGTTGGAGAACACTTCAATCTCTCTGGTCACTCGATTACAGACCTAAAAGTGGCAATACTTCAAAAAAAACCTTCAAAAACAGACTCCAACGAAAGACTGCTGAATTGGAATTAATTTGCAAACTGGGTACAATTAACGTAGGCTTGAATAGAGAGTGGGAGTAGATGGGTCATTACACAAAGTAAAACTATTTCCCCATGTTTATCCCCCAATCCCCATTCCCCACTGTTCCTCAGATGTTCTTGTCAACTGCTGGAAGTGGCCCACCTTGATTATCACTACAAAAGGTTCACCCCCGCCACCCCGCTCTCCTGCTGGTAATAGCTCACCTTAAGTGATCGCTCTGGTTACAGTGTGTATGGTAACACCCATTGTTTCGTGTTCTCTGTGTATATAAATCTCCCCACTGTATTTTCCACTGAATGCATCCGATGAAGTGAGCTGTAGCTCACGAAAGCTTATGCTCAAATAAGTGTGTTAGTCTCTAAGGTGCCACAAGTACTCCTTTTGTTTTTGCGAATACAGACTAACATGGCTGCTACTCTGAAACCTGTCATTAAAGTACATGACCACCTTTTCCTCTCTTCATTTACAGTGTATGGCTTCCTTCATGTTGAAGTGGATTCCATTATATATATATATAGGGTTACAGTTTGGTTCAATGGTTTGGTTCGATGGCTCTCGTCACTCCTACTATAAAAATTGTTCCAGCACCTCTGTTTGTTGGTTGAAGTGGCTTTGACAAATTTCTCATGTAGAAAAAAATTGGAAAATAAAAGTTTCAAAGTTGTTGAAATGTTTCACTTTGACATTTTTCAGTGAAAAATTGTGGTTTAACAGTTCAACATGACATTTCATTTCAACATTTAAGCTAATAATTTTAAAAAGTAAATAAAAATGGTCAAAATTGAAACAAAACTTTTCACAATTATTGAAATGAAACATTTTGATTAACTCAAACCAAATTTTGTTTAGATTTTCAGTTTGCGATTTTTTTTTAGATTAACTTAAAGCTTGAAATGTTTTGAAATGTTGAAAGTTTTCAAAATCTCAAACTTTTGTGGGATGGGAAACTATTTCCCATCCAGCTCTGCTTACAGTGGGCCATATTTTTCCTGTTAGTGCAAAACTCAGAAATTAATTTTAAAATCTAGCCTGTTTGGATAATTAGTATTGGTCCAGAAGAGGCAAGGGTCATGGCCTCAGACCTGTGCAGAATTCAGGGATCCATGTGGTACTGGAGAAGTGTGTGTCATGCCTATCTGTCAAGATGGTGCCTTGCAGCTCTTTCTTCCCTAGCAGAATCGTCAGCTTAGTGTATTCCTGACTGCTTGGCCAGAACTGGATCTCTAGTTCATCTCTACAGTGGGCTGAGGCAGCAACCCAGATCTAAACATCATCAAAGCCTGGGGAAGTTCAGATGTGGGTCTAGATGTGAACTTTCTCACTCAAGCCAATCTGTAATTAAAAGGATGATGGCACTGGGTTACAATAAAACTGGAAGACGAGGTTCAGTAGCCTCCTATCAGAGAAAGAAATGGATAGAAAAGAAATATTTCAGGTGGTGTGTATGGTGAGCAAGTGTTCTTTAGTTCTGTTCTCAATCCAGATAAGGAATGAATAACTTCAGCACATGGCTGAACCCACAGAGCAACAGACTTGTAATGGCACTTGTCGAACAAAGTGATCTTTGATAGTGACCCTGTACTGCCACATAAGAAGGGTGACTTATGCAGCAGCTGCAGGGTGTTTAAAATGCCGCCTAAAGCTTAAAACAGCTCCAACATCAGAGGACAAAGCTGGGACTCGCTTAATGTGCTTTTCAATTGTACAGTTCTCAGGCCTCCAAGATAACAAGCTGAGAAGACAATGTCTCTTTGTGCTTTCTTGGAATCCTGACGATCAAGGGTCAAGACCATATGTGGATCAGAAAGCACATGTAGGTTTCTCCTGAGATTCTGCCCTTAGGACTGGAATGGCAAATATTTGCTAAGAGGAACTCCCCTCTCGCTTTCCCTTTAGTTTATTCATTAACAAAATTACTTTAAAAATGTAAAAGGTGAACTGTTTTTTTTTTCCCCTTCAAGATGGGTCTTCACTAACTGTGGGGAAAAATCATCTCTTACCATACAGAGTGGGAACATATCAAGCTTCCATAAGAAACGAGTAGCTATGAACTCAAATATCAGCAAAACCTGAAGAGGCAGGGCTGCCTCCAAACCCTGAGAACCAAACTACAGAACTAGGTTCACCACCCGATCCTGGCAGATTTTGCACAGTCCTACCTTCTCTGCCCTGTGACAATCCTCTTTTCTAGAGGACAGGCCGTTGAATAGGAACATTTATTTTTCCAAAGGCAAGGTAGTAGTGTGATGTTCAGCCAGTGGAGTGAGCTGGTGCTCCTGAAGCTCACTACAAAGCAGAGCCAGCCCCCAAAGCTCAGAGCACTGAGGTGGTATTTAGCTTCCAGTACTGTTTTGGGCTTATCTCTGGGGTTTACAGTCAGATTCCGCCAGCTTATCTCCCTATATAGTCCAATTAAAATCAGGAGGACTCATTGCAGGATAAGTGCCTACTCGGTGGGTAACGGTGGTGAAGTTTGCATGTAGGTCAACAAAAAAAAATACTTGGATGTATCTAGAGTTCATTAGTAAGTCTAATAAAGACTACAGACATAATTGTTAGGGATGCCATTTGTTTTTTGTGGATTTGCATTAACTCACTTTTCAAAGGTGACAGCAGCAGTGAATTCTTTGAAAATATTTGGGAGGTTTTGGAAAGGCATTCTATGGATATGGGAGGCATGGGATGGATGAGGGCCCAGAGAGAGGAGATAGAGAAAAATGAGAACGATGAGGCACACAATATGTAGATTCATACATGTCAGATCTATATACACATCTGTGTTTTTAATGGAATTTCTGGCCAATGCTTTGCTTTTGTGAAGAAACCCACATGGTATCTGTCACTACTAAGAGCAATACATTAGATGGGAAAGAATGACAGACCCAAACTTGATATCATCCGAAGAATAAATACATGTATATCTAGAAACACATTGCATAGATTGTTTTGCTTCAGAAAACATTCTGAGCCAACCTTCAAAATTCCATTAGCTAAATCCTACCTAAACATGCATACAACATCACATGAAATTTAAGAAGTCGACTAGGATATCATTATAAAAGATGCATTGTGTCGGTAGGAATTTAGAAACTGCTTTCCTCTCCTATTAACTTTTAAAATTATTTATACCATATAAAATTGCATCAGTCACACAAAGAACACTAGAACAAATAAAAGGGAATTCTATTTCATGCAGTACATACCGTAGTCACTCTGTGGAATTCAACAGTGCAGGAGGCCATCAAGTCAAATATTGTGGCTGGGTATTTTTGGGATAGTTTAATAAGAATAATATGTCAATATGGGATGATAAGAAATATCATGTCATGCTCCTAGGCACAACTTGAAGAGATCAAGGAGGAATTCCTTTAGCCCTGTGTACAATATTCTACAATTGATTATGTCCATTAAAATAGAGTTTGTGGAACGTGTGTTTCTTTAAATTACTAAGTGCTCTTCTCTTTTGGAGGAGAGTTATAGGACTTGATGGACCCATGGCCTGATCCAGTGAGGAAAATCCAGTGCACTTTTATTCTTAGTCCTGCAGGAGCCATAATGCTGGGCAACCTGAGACTGGGATGGGAATGGGAACAGGAAAAGGAACAGGCTGGGGCAGGGCTTGCAGCACGGTCTGTCATAGCAGCCAGGAAGGGATCTGTTTAGTTGTACAGACAGCTTCCTGGTGTCCCCTCCAGGCTTAAGTAGAGTGCCTGGACCAATCAGGAATCCCACGAGCACTGCCAGTCAGGCTCTCTGTGGGCAGCACATTCTGTGGAGCTTGGGCCCACAAGGCTCAGAGCCTGTCAGTCACTGCTGTACCAGAGCTGCTGGGTGACAGCGTGGATGCAGCAGTTGCTCAGGGACCAGCAGAACTAACTGCTACATTTCTGTAAGGAGCCACACAGGTGAGTATTCTTTCCTCCCTGGCCCCATTCTGTGGATTTGTCCATACGACAGGATGAACTGGGAGTACAGTTTATTAAAATTAACCTCTCCCCCCCCACACACCCCTCGCCTTCAGTTCCAGGTTTTTGCTTGCATCAGATGTTGGTTGAAGCAGGCTGGGTGAGCTGAGAATGTATGGAAAAATATCAGTAAATAACCTTTACTTCACCCCCTGGAAGGAAGTAAAGAAAATAATTCTCCCTTCCTTTGACAAGAAGTTATTAGATAGAGGAAGGAAATGAGTTCAGATTGTCACCTGCTCTGCACAATCCAAGAGATTCAGTTAAAGCCATGTCAGTTCCAAACCACTGAGGGGAGGGGTAGGGAGGAACAAAACATCTGTGACAGATGCTTGAAATGAACTGGGATGAGAAATCAGACTTGTGCATTCTCTAGTGCATAGTGACTGTTTCAAAACAGGCTGCTGGGGGAGCTCACTACAGGCCTGATCTCGCAGGGACATATACCTTCAGTGCACACAGATGCCGATCACATTGCTCAGCACATTACAGGAGGCACTGAGCATCTTGCTGCAAAATCCTGATTCCATCAACCATACTGGGAGTTTTACCATTGACTTCACTGGAGCCAGGATTTCACCCTCTGTCTCTTTTGGAAGACAATTAGTTTTGCTCACGTGCAATGGTATCATCGTTTACTTCTCATGATCCTAGGGATTTGTTCCACAAAATGTCAAGCTATGCAGTTTTGGCCATGAAGCCTCCCCAACTGAGATTTCTACAGTCTTAAGTGTGATTCAGAAACTGAATGCTTCCACACTGTGCCCACGTAACAGACTTCAGGCTTTGGCAGAACCCCCAGATTAGTGCAGCGCATGAAGTTGTGCTTCCACCCGCCCCCCTCCCCGGTCCACACACTCCCCACTGTGCCTGTATATATGAAAATTGGCCGACACCCTGCATGGACTACTGACTGCCTTCAATGTGTGCTGAGAGAAGAATAACGTTAGCACACTCAGGGAGCGCTCTCTGAGATATTGTCAAAACACTTTTACAGCAAATGAGACAATCACCCTTAAAGGGAAACATATGTTTCTTGAAAAAAGAAAAGGAGTACTTGTGGCACCTTAGAGACTAACCAATTTATTTGAGCATAAGCTTTCGTGAGCTACAGCTCACTTCATCGGATGCATACTGTGGAAAGTGTAGAAGATATTTTTATACACACAAAGCATGAAAAAATACCTCCCCCCACCCCAGTCTCCTGCTGGTAATAGCTTATCTAAAGTGACCACTCTCCTTACAATGTGTATGATAATCAAGGTGGGCCACTGCCAGCACAAATCCAGGGTTTAACAAGAAAGTCGGGGGAGTGGGGGGTAGGAAAAAACAAAGGGAAATAGGTTACCTTGCATAATGACTTAGCCACTCCCAGTCTCTATTCAAGCCTAAGTTAATTGTATCCAATTTGCAAATGAATTCCAATTCAACAGTCTCTCGCTGGAGTATGGATTTGAAGTTTTTTTGTTGTAATATCGCAACTTTCATGTCTGTAATCGCGTGACCAGAGAGATTGAAGTGTTCTCCGACTGGTTTATGAATGTTATAATTCTTGACATCTGATTTGTGTCCATTTATTCTTTTACGTAGAGACTGTCCAGTTTGACCAATGTACATGGCAGAGGGGCATTGCTGGCACATGATGGCATATATCACATTGGTGGATGTGCAGGTGAACGAGCCTCTGATAGTGTGGCTGATGTTATTAGGCCCTGTGATGGTGTCCCCTGAATAGATATGTGGGCACAGTTGGCAACGGGCTTTGTTGCAAGGATAGGTTTCTGGGTTAGTGGTTCTGTTGTGTGGTATGTGGTTGCTGGTGAGTATTTGCTTCAGGTTGGGGGGCTGTCTGTAGGTAAGGACTGGCCTGTCTCCCAAGATTTGTGAGAGTGTTGGGTCATCCTTCAGGATAGGTTGTAGATCCTTAATAATGCATTGGAGGGGTTTTAGTTGGGGGCTGAAGGTGACGGCTAGTGGCGTTCTGTTATTTTCTTTGTTAGGCCTGTCCTGTAGTAGGTGACTTCTGGGAACTCTTCTGGTTCTATCAATCTGTTTCTTCACTTCCGCAGGTCGGTACTGTAGTTGTAAGAATGCTTGATAGAGATCTTGTAGGTGTTTGTCTCTGTCTGAGGGGTTGGAGCAAATGCGGTTGTATCGCAGAGCTTGGCTGTAGACAATGGATCGTGTGGTGTGGTCAGGGTGAAAGCTGGAGGCATGTAGGTAGGAATAGCGGTCAGTAAGTTTCCGGTATAGGGTGATGTTTATGTGACCATCGTTTATTAGCACTGTAGTGTCCAGGAAGTGGATCTCTTGTGTGGACTGGACCAGGCTGAGGTTGATGGTGGGATGGAAATTGTTGAAATCATGGTGGAATTCCTCAAGGGCTTCTTTTCCATGGGTCCAGATGATGAAGATGTCATCAATATAGCGCAAGTAGAGTAGGGGCGTTAGGGGACGAGAGGTGAGGAAGCGTTGTTCTAAGTCAGCCATAAAAATGTTGGCATACTGTGGGGCCATGCGGGTACCCATAGCAGTGCCGCTGATTTGAAGGTATACATTGTCCCCAAATGTAAAATAGTTATGGGTAAGGACAAAGTCACAAAGTTTAGCCACCAGGTTAGCCGTGACATTATCGGGGATAGTGTTCTTGACGGCTTGTTGTCCATCGTTGTGAGGAATGTTGGTGTAGAGGGCTTCTACATCCATAGTGGCCAGGATGGTGTTATCAGGAAGATCACCGATGGATTGTAGTTTCCTCAGGAAGCCAGTGGTGTCTCGAAGGTAGCTGGGAGTGCTGGTAGCGTAGGGCCTGAGGAGGGAGTCTACATAGCCAGACAATCCTGCTGTCAGGGTGCCAATGCCTGAGATGATGGGGTGCCCAGGATTTCCAGGTTTATGGATCTTGGGTAGTAGATAGAATATCCCAGGTCGGGGTTCCAGGGGTGTGTCTGTGCGGATTTGATCTTGTGCTTTTTCAGGGAGTTTCTTGAGCAAATGCTGTAGTTTCTTTTGGTAACTCTCAGTGGGATCAGAGGGTAATGGCTTGTAGAAAGTGGTGTTGCAGAGCTGCCAAGCAGCCTCTTGTTCATATTCCGACCTATTCATGATGACAACAGCACCTCCTTTGTCAGCCTTTTTGATTATGATGTCAGAGTTGTTTCTGAGGCTGTGGATGGCATTGTGTTCTGCACGGCTGAGGTTGTGGGGCAAGTGATGCTGCTTTTCCACAATTTCAGCCCGTGCACGTCGGCGGAAGCACTCTATGTAGAAGTCCAGTCTGCTGTCTCGACTTTCAGGAGCAGACCACCTAGAATCCTTCTTTTTGTAGTGTTGGTAGGGAGGTCTCTGTGGATTAGTATGTTGTTCAGAGGTGTGTTGGAAATATTCCTTGAGTCGGAGATGTCGAAAATAGGATTCTAGGTCACCACAGAACTGTATCATGTTCGTGGGGGTGGAGGGGCAGAAGGAGAGGCCCCGAGATAGGACAGCTGCTTCTGCTGGGCTAAGAGTATAGTTGGATAGGTTAACAATATTGCTGTGTGGGTTGAGGGAACCATTGCTGTGGCCCCTTGTGGCATGTAGTAGTTTAGAAAGTTTAGTGTCCTTTTTCTTTTGTAGAGAAGCAAAGTGTGTTGTAAATGGCTTGTCTAGTTTTAGTAAAGTCCAGCCACGAGGAAGTTAGTGTGGAAGGTTGGTTTTTTATGAGAGTATCCATTTTTGAGAGCTCATTCTTTATCTTTCCCTGTTTGCTGTAGAGGATGTTGATCAGGTGGTTCCGCAGTTTCTTTGAGAGCGTGTGGCACAAGCTGTCAGCATAGTCTGTGTGGTATGTAGATTGTAATGGATTTTTTACCTTCAGTCCTTTTGGTACGATGTCCATCTGTTTGCATTTGGAAAGGAAGATGATGTCTGTCTGTATTTGTACAAGTTTTTTCATGCAGTTTGTAGATTTCCACTCCATACGGCTAAATGCAGTGCCTTGCATGATGACAGGTTTCAGAGTAACAGCCGTGTTAGTCTATATTTGCAAAAAAAAAAGGAGTACTTGTGGCACTTTAGAGACTAACCAATTTATTTGAGCATAAGCTTTCGTGAGCAACAGCTCACTTCATCGGATGCATACTGTGGAAAGTATAGAAGATCTTTTTATACACACAAAGCATGAAAAAATGGGTGTTTACCACTACAAAAGATTTTCTCTCCCCGCACCCTACTCTCCCGCTGGTAATAACAATTTCCATCCCACCATCAACCTCAGCCTGGTCCAGTCCACACAAGAGATCCACTTCCTGGACACTACAGTGCTAATAAACGATGGTCACATAAACACCACCCTATACCAGAAACCTACTGACCGCTATTCCTACCTACATGCCTCCAGCTTTCACCCTGACCACACCACACGATCCATTGTCTACAGCCAAGCTCTGCGATACAACCGCATTTGCTCCAACCCCTCAGACAGAGACAAACACCTACAAGATCTCTATCAAGCATTCTTACAACTACAGTACCGACCTGCGGAAGTGAAGAAACAGATTGATAGAACCAGAAGAGTTCCCAGAAGTCATCTACTACAGGACAGGCCTAACAAAGAAAATAACAGAACACCACTAGCCGTCACCTTCAGCCCCCAACTAAAACCCCTCCAATGCATTATTAAGGATCTACAACCTATCCTGAAGGATGACCCAACACTCTCACAAATCTTGGGAGACAGGCCAGTCCTTGCCTACAGACAGCCCCCCAACCTGAAGCAAATACTCACCAGCAACCACATACCACACAACAGAACCACTAACCCAGAAACCTATCCTTGCAACAAAGCCCGTTGCCAACTGTGCCCACATATCTATTCAGGGGACACCATCACAGGGCCTAATAACATCAGCCACACTATCAGAGGCTCGTTCACCTGCACATCCACCAATGTGATATATGCCATCATGTGCCAGCAATGCCCCTCTGCCATGTACATTGGTCAAACTGGACAGTCTCTACGTAAAAGAATAAATGGACACAAATCAGATGTCAAGAATTATAACATTCATAAACCAGTCGGAGAACACTTCAATCTCTCTGGTCACGCGATTACAGACATGAAAGTTGCGATATTACAACAAAAAAACTTCAAATCCATAACTCCAGCGAGAGACTGTTGAATTGGAATTCATTTGCAAATTGGATACAATTAACTTAGGCTAGTATAGAGACTGGGAGTGGCTAAGTCATTATGCAAGGTAACCTATTTCCCTTTGTTTTTTCCAACCCCCCCCCCCCCCCGACGTTCTTCTTAAACCCTGGATTTGTGCTGGCAATGGCCCACCTTGATTATCATACACATTGTAAGGAGAGTGGTCACTTTAGATAAGCTATTACCAGCAGGAGAGTGGGGTGGGGGGAGGTATTTTTTCATGCTTTGTGTGTATAAAAATATCTTCTACACTTTCCACAGTATGCATCCGATGAAGTGAGCTGTAGCTCATGAAAGCTTATGCTCAAATAAATTGGTTAGCCTCTAAGGTGCCACAAGTACTCCTTTTCTTTTTGCGAATACAGACTAACACGGCTGTTACTCTGAAATATGTTTCTTGTTCATTCCTGTCTGCATAGAGGATTTCTCAATTAGCTAAAGGGACATGGGTGGCAAGCTAATATTTTAATGTACCTTAAACATGTACTTATTTTTGAGAACTACTGGATTACAAGACTTCTCTCTCTTTTTTTTTTTTAAAGTGTTCTGTAGCATCAAATATATACATGGCAAAAATCCCCATTCAGTGCCAGAGGGAACTGTGATCTAAAATAAAGCAAAGAAGGAGGTGTTCCTTGCAAGCACAGTAGGGGAAAATAACTCTTCCTTGCTGCACCTGCACACACTTTGCTTGTGGAAAGGCAACAGAAGGAAATTAACAAGCATGAGAAATGGAAAAGCAGGTTTGCACTTTATGCGTGCTCACTGGGTAAACAAGAAGGAGGTATGATATGTGGCTTGCTAATCTAGACAGTCTTCCTTTTGCAGGATGTTTTACCTTTTACAGCATAATACATGTCACAGCATTCCATGGTTACAAGACAGAGGGAACAACTTATTTTTACAGGAAATTGTATTTCAACTGGAAAATGCCAATGCAAAGCCATAGAGAATCAAGTCAAACATGACCAGGAGCATAAGGTTAAGCACAGCCTTTGTGTCTCTATTTTATGGGTGCAGTGTTTGTGTTGTCCACCTCTGTAAGTCTCTGGAAGTGATAGTCTGGAGCAGTTTTGGGGCCTGATGCAAGTCCCGTTGAAGTTAATGAGAGTCTTTTCATAGATCATAATTGATTGTTAGATCAAGCCCTTTGCGTTTAGGGGATTACTAGAACTGTCATTACATTCAACTCTTCTGCAAGGGTGTAAGTGGGGACAGGCTCCTTGCAATGCATGCAGGTTGAGTCAGAATCACATCTGATGTCTGTTTTCCCCTCAACTAGTTTCTAGGAATAAGAAATACTGGAATTTCTGAAAGCTAGAAAGTGTCCATTGCTGCAACAAGCCATATTCACTGGGAAAATAGTGAACTGTCGCTTCAAGTAAATTCAGTTTTACCTGAGGGTAGAATTTTATTAATTTTCTATAGACATCAAAGTGAGCCAATTATGAAGTTTTTTGTGGCAACCCACAGCATATTATAATGCATACCCATATGTTATTAAAGCAAAAATAAGGCAAGAAAACAAATAAGTAAAACTTGTTCCTTTTGATAATTCTTGGCATAAGCTTCTGTCAGAATTTGTATTACAGTACTTGGAAGCTGCAGATAACTTAAAAGCTGGGAGATGTGAAAATGGAATATGGGTATCTGTAAAAAACTGTGTTCACATGTGAATTGTAGCTTATTGAAAAATCTAAATGCGGTTGGGCTTTACACAGGTTTTTTTGCAAAGCCTGTTCTTCTGATTCTCCGTGAAGATAAAAACCAACTGTGTGCTATTAAGATGTTATTAACCCCTGGAGTACCATGTTTTGAACACACTCCAGAAATGCAAAGATTCCTGGGAAACTTCAATAGACTATGACAGCTTTCAAGTGTTGATGTTGCTTTAAGTGCAAAGTATTCCTAGGGTACTGAGGTAGTTGAATTCTTCTCACAGGGGAAGGGTCAGTTTCTTGAATTGATGAAGATGAGTAAATCTGTTAGGTATGGTCTTGTAACCCTCTTGACTTCAGAGACACTCCCCCCCTTCCCCCGCCCCAAATGACATTAAGCTGGCTTCACATATTAAATAATGTTTCTTGTGAGTGCTTGTGAAAGCTGAGCTGAGGATTCTCCAAAAATAGAGAGGTCACCTGATGTGTATTGTACATTCTTTCAATGAGAAATAAAGCACTTCCAGAACTATCGGCATCTACTGTTTCAAAGCTGCATGGTTGAACTGTTGTTGCCAGGATTTAAGGTGCTTAAATGAAGCATTCTTTGCCACTGAATTTGCAGATGTGGCTACTGCAAACCCAGCTTCCTTGTTTTAATCTCATTCAGGATTGTACTATGGCGTGGTCAATTAAATTTGGGGCCCAGTACTAGAATGGAGTGAAACTTAATTTGATGAAAAATGTACATTTGGGTCAAATAAATCTGTTTCCAGATTTCTTTTGCTTTTATTTTAAATTAAAAAAAACAAAAACAAAACAAAAATCACCCACAGTTAAAAATGCCTGGAAGAAAAACAAAACATTTGTCCTGACATGATTTTTCTGACTTTTAGATTTGTCAAAAATTCTGAAAAATATTAGTTTCAAGTGGACCCAAAATGACTTTCTAAAAATATTTTTGAAACCGCCAGCAAGGCAGAAAACAGTTATTTGTGCAGCTTTGCTCAGTTGTGGCAGAGTTGGCTTTTCCAGTGCCCTTTTGTGGCCGTCATCTCTCTCAGCAACCCTAAGTGGGGTGCTGCTCATAAAAACAAGCAATAGACCCAGAGGAAAGGATCTAGGGGTGACAGTGGACGAGAAGCTGGATATGAGTCAACAGTGTGCCCTTGTTGCCAAGAAGGCCAATGGCATTTTGGGATGTATAAGTAGGGGCATAGCGAGCAGATCGAGGGACGTGATCGTTCCCCTCTATTCGACACTGGTGAGGCCTCATCTGGAGTACTGTGTCCAGTTTTGGGCCCCACACTACAAGAAGGATGTGGATAAATTGGAGAGAGTCCAGCGAAGGGCAACAAAAATGATCAGGGGTCTAGAGCACATGACTTATGAAGAGAGGCTGAGGGAGCTGGGATTGTTTAGTCTGCAGAAGAGAAGAATGAGGGGGGATTTGATAGCTGCTTTCAACTACCTGAAAGGGGGTTCCAAAGAGGATGGCTCTAGACTGTTCTCAATGGTAGCAGATGACAGAACGAGGAGTAATGGTCTCAAGTTGCAATGGGGGAGGTTTAGATTGGATATTAGGAAAAACTTTTTCACTAAGAGGGTGGTGAAACACTGGAATGCGTTACCTAGGGAGGTGGTAGAATCTCCTTCCTTAGAGGTTTTTAAGGTCAGGCTTGACAAAGCCCTGGCTGGGATGATTTAACTGGGAATTGGTCCTGCTTCGAGCAGGGGGTTGGACTAGATGACCTTCTGGGGTCCCTTCCAACCCTGATATTCTATGATTCTATGATTCTATGAAACAAATAGAAAGGTCTTCTGCCCCTCCTGGGCTACCCTTTGGATTTTACCCCAGCTTCTACCCAAGCTGCTGACCCTCAGGACTTTCTCCCTGGAGTCCTTCCCCCATTCTTGCTCTCCACAAGCTGGATCCATATTCCCAATCTACCTGGAGGGAGGTAGGAAATGGTGGATTGCGGTTTCCTGATAAAAAGGTGAAGGGGAAATCTGCAAGGTGCCCCAGGATGGGCCTTGATAAAGAGAGAAAAGACATGGATCTGATTACATTGAGGCACAAGTTACCATTCCAGAGATCTCAATCAGCACATTGTTCTCTCTTATCTGTTGTCTGTATCCATCTATTGTTTCTTGTCTTATACTTAGACTGTAAGTGTTTTGAGGTAGGGACTATCTTTTTTGTTCTGTGTTTGGACAGTGCCTATCGCAGTGCGGTCTTGGGCCATGACTGGGGCTACTGCAATACAATCTGATGAGATACCATCACAAACCAACCGCTGTATGCTGTGCCTCAGAAGATGAAGCTGGTGTGTCAGCTCACCAGGGAGTGGAATTGAGGGTATTGTCACAGTGCCAGGAATTAACCAACAATGCAGCAGAAGGCTGGTAACCCAAATGAGGCTGGCTGAGACAACACCATTCATAGTCAAGATTTTAAAAAAATGTTAATTCCAGACTTTGTGCTCTTCAGATGTTCAGCTACTGATGCTGAAGACTCAGACCTACAGAATAAGCATTAGCTTTAATCGTCAACCTGTGTATTGTCACTTTAATAGTTTCAAATATTCCAATAACATCCTAATTCTTTCAGCAAATGTCCTTGCATTGCCATGTCACTGTCAAAAATTAGACAGACACACAGCAAAATCTCTGATCCCACAGTCTTGTTCACCCATTCAGTGTTGTTGGTATGAGGCCCCAACTCTTGCGGTATCTGACCATCAATGAATTTACCTCTGACAGATGTTTTTTCTAGATGTAGATTCAACTATGATGAAGTTCATAGACTGTAACAAAATAGAAGGGGTAGGAAACACCAGAGGCCAAATCACAGAGCAAGATTAGAATAGTGGGGGCTGCAGGCAACAGGTATGTTTACATCGCTGTAACGAACGTGTACATGTGATTGTAGCGTGGGCTAGCGATCAGAGTCTGTACCCAGGCTCCCTGGTGGGCTTATTCTCTGGTTGCTAGCCAGTGCTATCATGTCTACGCTACTATTGTTACCAGTGCTAGCTAGCGTAAGTATGCCTATCTGTGCTACAGTCACACCTTCACTTGCAGTGTAGACATAGCCAAAGAAGCATTAATATATTATAGTGATAGATGCCAGATACTGTAGGTATCTAGTAGATAGACAGTAATTATATCCTGTGCTCAGGGAGAAGAAATAAACAGCAATTTCCTCCCAGTTTAGAGTTTACAGTAATTATTTACCTGCAGAATTTCTCTGTATGCACTTTAAAAATGTGTGTGTGTGTGTGTGTGTGTGTGAAAGGAATAACCAAACAAACAATTCCACCAGCTGTATTAAAGCAAGTTCATGGTCATACCTCATCATTGTATCTACACAAACACAAATTTTAGGGAACCCTCCTGAAATTAATTGGTACATGTTTTACATTCCCCTCCAGAGTATGGCAGTTTCATTTACCATAGTTAGGCATAAACTGAAAGTCTCTTTGGGGATGGATCCTGCAGACTAATGTGTATATATAATTCTCCTTAAAGTTAATAGGATTTTTATGAGGTACATGGACTCTAGAATATTTGGTTCTTTTTAAGTTAATTTAGTGCAGGCCTCAATGAATGTCATAATTTCCTTTATTTCTTCATTTTTTAGAGTACAACCCAAAATGTATTGTTTACCAAAGTGATCCAGGTGCATTAACATTTAGTATGTATACTCAGACAGCTGGAAAAGTAATAATTTAGATCATGTAATAAAATATGGCCATGAAGACTAAATATGAATAGCAGGGCTGACACTGCTGGGACTCACTCACGTGGAGTCAGTGTGTACAAATTAATCATAAACTAATGGAATTATGAGAACTGAACTCAGCAAATGGTTTGGCTACTGTAAAGAGTTCTAAAGACCAGATTTTGAAAACTATTTACCCACCTAAAGATGAGCAAGCATCTCAGAGAGGTGATTAAGAAAAAGCAGAAAGCATACAGGGAGTGGAAGAAGGGAGGGATCAGCAAGGAAAGCTACCTTATTGAGGTCAGAACATGTAGGGATAAAGTGAGAAAGGCTAAAAGTCAAGTAGAGTTGGACCTTGCAAAGGGAATTAAAACGAATAGTAAAAGGTTCTATAGTCATATAAATAAGAAGAAAACAAAGATAGAAGAAGTGGGACCGCTAAACACTGAGGATGGAGTGGAGGTCAAGGATAATCTAGGCATGGCCCAATATCTAAACA
Organism: Natator depressus; assembly: GCF_965152275.1. NCBI lineage: Eukaryota > Metazoa > Chordata > Testudines > Cheloniidae > Natator > Natator depressus. Next base: position 26,898,322 of record NC_134244.1, read on the forward strand.
AATACTTTGCCTCAGTCTTTAATAAGACTAAAGAGGATCTTAGGGATAATGATAACGTGACAAATGGGAATGAGGATATGGAGGTAGACATTACCATATTTGAGGTAGAAGCAAAACTCAAACAGCTTAGGGGACTAAATCAGGGGGCCCAGATAATCTTCATCCAAGAATATTAAAGGAATTGGCACATGAAATTGCAAGCCCATTAGCAAGAATTTTTAATGAATCTGTAAACTCAGGGGTTGTACCGTATGATTGGAGAATTGCTAACATAGTTCCTATTTTTAAGAAAGGGGAAAAAAGTGATCCGGGTAATTATAGGCCTGTTAGTTTGACATCTGTAGTATGCAAGGTCTTGGAAAAAATTTTGAAGGAGAAGGTAGTTAAGGACATTGAAGTCAATGGTAAATGGGACAAAATACAACATGGTTTTACAAAAGGTAGATCGTGCCAAACCAACCTGATCTCCTTCTTTGAGAAAGTAACAGATTTTTTAGACAAAGGAAACACAGTGGATCTAATTTACCTAGATTTTAGTAAGGCATTTGATACCGTGCCACATGGGGAATTATTAGTTAAATTGGATAAGATGTGGATCAATAGGAAAATTGAAAGGTGGATAAGGAATTGGTTAAAGGGGAGACTACAACGGGTCCTACTGAAAGGTGAACTGTCAGGCTGGAGGGAGGTTACCAATGGAGTTCCTCAAGGATCGGTTTTGGAACCAATCTTATTTAATCTTTTTATTACTGACCTTGGCACAAAAAGTGGGAGTGTGCTAATAAAGTTTGCGGATAATACAAAGCTGGGAGGTATTGCCAATTTAGAGAAGGACAGGGATATCCTACAGGAGGATCTGGATGACCTTGTAAACTGGAGTAATAGTAATAGGATGAAATTTAATAGTGAGAAGTGTAAGGTTATGCATTTAGGGATTAATAACAAGAATTTTAGTTATAAGCTAGGGACGCATCAATTAGAAGTAACAGAGGAGGAAAAGGACCTTGGAGTATTGGTTGATCATAGGATGACTATGAGCTGCCAATGTGATATGGCCATGAAAAAAGCTAATGTGGTCTTGGGATGCATCAGGAGAGGTATTTTCAGTAGGGATAAGGAGGTTTCAGTACCGTTATACAAGGCACTGGTGAGACCTCACCTGGAATACTGTGTGCAGTTCTGGTCTCCCATGTTTAAGAAGGATAAATTCAAACTGGAACAGGTACAGAGAAGGGCTACTAGGATGATCCGAGGAATGGAAAACTTGTCTTATGAAAGGAGACTCAAGGAGCTTGGCTTGTTTAACCTAACTAAAAGAAGGTTGAGGGGAGATATGATTGCTCTCTATAAATATATCAGAGGGATAAATACCGGAGAGGGAGAGGAATTATTTTAAGCTCAGTACCAATGTGGGCACAAGAACAAATGGATATAAACTGGCCACCAGGAAATTTAGACTAGAAATTAGACGAAGGTTTCTAACCATCAGAGGAGTGAAGTTTTGGAATAGCCTTCCAAGGGAAGCAGTGGGGGCAAAAGATCTATCTGGCTTTAAGATTAAACTCGATAAGTTTATGGAGGAGATGGTATGATGGGATAACATGGTTTTGGTAATTAAATATTCATGGTAAATAGGCCCAATGGCCTGTGATGGGTTATTAGATGGGGTAAGATCCAAGTTACCCGGGAAAGAATTTTCTGTAGTATCTGGCTGATGAATCTTGCCCATATGCTCAGGGTTTAGCTGATCGCCATATTTGGGGTCAGGAAGGAATTTTCCTCCAGGGCAGATTGGAAGGCCCTGGAGGTTTTTCGCCTTCCTCTGTAGCATGGGGCACGGGTCACTTGCTGGAGGATTCTCTGCTCCTTGAAGTCTTTAAACTACGATTTGAGGACTTCAATAGCACAGATATAGGTGTGAGGTTTTTTTGTAGGAGTGGTGGGTGAAATTCTGTGGCCTGTGTTGTGCAGGAGGTTAGACTAGATGATCATAATGGTCCCTTCTGACCTAAATATCTATGAATCTATGAAGAGAGTGCCTAAGTACCTTTGAAAATCCGACGAGGTACTTATCTGCATTTTAGGTGCCTAAATACCTTTAAAAATCTAGCTCTAATTCTCTAGATATGTCCCTCATATGACTTCTTCAAAGTGGACAATGCATAAATAAATCCACCCAGTCTTCCCCCCCAACTTGCAATATCAGCCTAAGCCAAAACTTTTCCTGGGGTGAAAAAATGACCAGTTAAGAGGAATTGATGAGATAATGAGCCTGATTCCTGCCCTGCATTGTGGCTAGCGTGGCCATTTACACCTGAGCAAAGCGGTTGTATATACAGACTGTAACAAGAGTGATCAGGAAAGGTGAGCTATTACCAACAGGAGAGCGGGGGGGGGGGGGGCGGGGGGAGCCTTTTGTAGTGATAATCAAGGTGGCCCATTTCCAGCAGTCTACAAGGACAGTAGGAGGGGAAAAACAAGGGGAAATAGTTTTACTTTGTGTAATGACGTGAGGCTTGAATAAAGACTGGGAGTGGATGTGTCATGTTGTAGACTGCTGGAAATGGCCCATCTTGATTATCACTACAAAAGGCCTCCCTCCCTCCCCCCCACCCCGCCACGCTCTCCTGCTGGTAATAGCTCACCTTTCCTGATCACTCTTGTTACAGTCTGTATGGTAACACCCATTGTTTCATGTTCTCTATGTATATAAATCTCCCCACTGTATTTTCCACTGAATGCATCCAATGAAGTGAGCTGTAGCTCACGAAAGCTTATGCTCTAATAAATTTGTTAGTGTCTCAGGTGCCACAAGTACTCCTTTTCTTTTTATATATTATCTGTTCATGCTTGAAACTACAGTGGGAAAAACAAACAAAACACACACACAAAACATACCCTAGACTCACTACAAATGACTATTTTTCTGTCTCTTGTCTATTTAGATTGCAAATTCATTGGGACAGGGACTCTCTCTTACGAACGATCTGATCCAAAGTCTATTGAAGTCAATGGAAAGACTCTGATTGTCTTCAGTGGATTCTGGATCAGGCCCTATGTGCTTTTATAATGCCTAGATAAATGGGGTGCTGGTTTTGTTTGGGTCCTGGTGGTGCTATTACAATACAAATAATAATTGTCTTGCTCAAGTTTACACTTGCCATTATCAGAGCCAGATTTGAACTCAGGAGGTTCCTGTCTCCCAGACCTAATGTGCCGTCTGTTCAACTATGTTGCCTCTCTGTGATTATACCTATGGTACAGGAATGGGAAATGAAAGTGAATGCTGTCTTTGATATTTGATTAGCCTCTGCAACTTTTCTGTTCCTTAAAAAAAAAAAGACATGATTTCCGATAAAGAACACAAATGTTTTTCTAAGCAAAGGACTGTTCTATAAATCTTCTCAGATAAACAGACACAATCAAATCTTTGTTTTCAGTTCATGCTGGAGATATTGTGCAGGCACTGATAGTTTTAGATTGCTTCACTCAATGCCAATAAATCTGCCATTTGCAATGTAGCGTCTGCCAAAAAAATCCCCTGAGGCTTGGTTTGGTTTCAACAGAGGATATATGAAAAAGACTGTACAAATATTGCAGTTTTATCTTAGTTACTTTTCTCAAACCTTTTCAAACTAAAGCAAGTTTTCTTTTCAGATATTTACATCAAATACTAATGACTGTTAGAGTAACAATGCCTTCAGAATTTCAGATGTATATGTGACACTTTCCTATTTTTAATCAATTTAAATAAATCCAGATATAAGCCTAAGTAGGCGTGAGTACATTAAACTCAATGAACTCCACTGAAGTCAACAGAGTTCCACCAGCTCTCACCTGTTTTGAATTTGGACCTTCATGTCTAAATGATATAAAGGGAAGGTTTATTTTATTTATTTTAGTTCAAATACACAAATAAAAATCACTCACTCAGTGCTCTGCTCACCTTTGACAAACTCTAAAAACACGGTCAGTTCAAAGCCAAACAGGGGTTTTAGCTACACAAACTCCCATTTAAACTAATGGGAGTTGTGTGGCTAAGTTTTTAGTCAGCTGTGAAAATTTCAGCACAAGTAGATATTTGTAATACCAGCTAAATTGGTTTCCAAAGCACATGCAAAGACACACTGGTATGGTGAACTTCAAAAGTTATGTCCTACCATGTTGGTCTGAAAACTTTGGCTCTGGCTGAAACTTCAACAGCTTTTATTTACTGTTTAAGATTTATTTCACAGTTTGTATTGCAATGCCATGAAACTTAAACATCTTACAAGCAGGAGCAAAGCATGATCATAAAAGTCTAATGTGAGGCATGGCCAATCACAACTAATATTATTTGTAAAAAAAACAAAACAACAACAACAACAACAAAAACAGACCTTAAAGGCTACTACTAAACTTATACGCGGAGACATTTTTGCAATAACTGTGTGAAGTAACAAGGAAACAATTTCCAGTCAATTACAGTAGATTTGTTCTTACTCGTAGTTGTGTCTGCAGTAGTGGAAATAAATAGAGAAGTTAGCAGAAGACATGAGTGGGAGTAGAACTGGTTGACCTATATTTTTATGACTAATGTACCTTATGATTAGACCTCCTTGTCCATTTGCCAGATTATGAAAATTATTGATCCAAATTATGACATGAAGAAAATCAAGATTGATTTGCAAACAATCTGCCCTGTTTTTGAATGGTTCACTTTGGTTATTTGCTTTTCAGTATTTGCGGTAAGATCATGACTCCCACTAGGTGTCTGTACAGGAAAATAAGACGACATGAGGTGCCTACATGGGCTACCAACATTATGGGTTAAAGGAAAGCAGGAAGATCAGTTCTCATGTGACAGTTATTCTTCTCCTACAGAGGTAGTTAGCTGGACTCTGTCCCACCTCCATGTTCAACAGGTTGATCAGCTGAGTTAAGCCAGCACAAAGGAAGAATTAGTCTATACCAGGGGTTCTCAAACATCATCGCACTGCGACCCACTTCTGACAACAAAAATTACTACATGACCCCAGGAGGGGGCACCGAAGCTTGAGCCTGCCCAAGCCCTGCCGCCCTGGGTGGGAGGGTCAGCAAAGCCGAAGCCCAAGGGCTTCAGCCCCAGGCAGGGGGCCTGTAACCTGAGCCCCGTCGCCCAAGGTTGAAGCTGAAGCCCCAGCAAGTCTGAGCCAGCCCTGGAGACAGGGACATGACCCACTTTGGGGTCCCAACCCACAGTTTGAGAACCGCTGGTCTATGCCAAAGAAAGTGCTGACACATTATCTCCTCTCTGGAGGAAAGTCGGAACCAAGGTCCAAATAGTGATTTGCTGAGTCACAAATCTGTCTCTGGTCTGCTCCTGACACAGTTCAACTATGCCCTTTTTTCAGGCTTCTGGTAACGCTAAAATTGAGCCTTTGGGTTGTGTCTCTGATCACCTGTGTCAATTGACATTTTTTCTGCTCCCTGATTGGCTAACTGAAACATTTTAAATATCAGAATGACGACGCATGCATAACAAATAAATACACTTTTGGTAAGAACTTTGGGGTGAATAATCCTTCCTTTTACAATTTGTGTACAATTTCATAGAATCATAGACTTTACGGTCAGAAGGGACCATTATGATCGTCTAGTCTGACCTCCTGCACAACACAGGTCACAGAATCTCACCCATCCACTCCTGTAACAAACCCCTGACCTATGTCTGAGCTATTGAAGTCCACAAATCGTGGTTTAAAGACTTCAAGTTGCAGAGAATCCTTCAAAGCAAGTGACCCGTGCCCCATGCTGCAGAGAAAAGCGAAAACCCCCCAGGGCCTCTTCCAATCTGCCCTGGAGGAAAATTCCTTCCCGACTCCAAATATGGTCATCAGCTAAACCCTGAGCATGTGGGCAAGACTCACCAGCCAGACACCCAGGAAAGAGTTCTCTGTAGTAACTCAGATCCCACCCTATCTAGCATCCCATCGCAGGCCATTGGGCATATTCACCGTTAACAGTTGAAGATCAATTAATTGCCAAAATTAGGCTATCATACCATCCCCTTCATAAACTTATCAAGTTTAGTCTTGAAGCCAGATATGTCTTTTGCCTCCACTGCTCCCCTTGGAAGGCTATTCCAGAACTTCACTCCTCTGATGGTTAGAAACCTTCGTCTAATTTCAAGTATAAACATCCTGATGGCCAGTTTATATCCATTTGTTCTTGTGTCCACATTGGTACTGGGCTTAAATAATTCCTCTCCCTCCCTGGTATTTATCCCTCTGATAAATAGAGAGCAATCATATCTCCCCTCAGCCTTCTTTTGGGTAGGCTAAACAAGCCAAGCTCTTTGAGTCTCCTTTCATAAGACAGGTTTTCCATTCCTCAGATCATCCTAGTAGCCCTTCTCTGTACCTGTTTCAGGTTGAATTCATCCTTCTTAAACATGGGAGACCAGAACTGCACACAATATTCCAGATGAGGTCTCACCAGTGCCTTGTATAATGGTACTAACACCTCCTTATCTCAACTGGAAATACCTCTCCTGATGAATCCCAAGATGGCATTAGCTTTTTTCACAGCCATATCACATTGGCGGCTCAGTCATCCTGTGATCAACCAATACTCGGAGGTCCTTCTCCTCCTTTGTTACGTCCTAGTGATGCGTTCCCAGTTTATAACAAAAATTCTTGTTATTAATCCCTAAATGCATGACCTTGCACTTTTCACTATTAAATTTCATCCTATTAGTATTACTCCAGTTTACAAGGTCATCCAGATCTTCCTGTATCATATCCTAGTCCCTCTCTGTATTGGCAATACCTCCCAGCTTTGTGTCATCTGCAAACTTTATTAGCACATTCCCACTTTTTGTGCCAACATTAGTAATAAAAAGATTAAATAGGATTGGTCCCAAACCGATCCCTGAGGAACTCCACAAGTAACCTCCTTCCAGCCTGACAGTTCACCTTTCAGTGTGACCCATTGTAGTCTCCCCTTTAACCAGTTCCTTATCCGCCTTTCAATTTTCATATTGATTTCCATCTTTTCCAATTTAGCTAATAATTTCCCATGTGAAACCGTATCAAATACCTTACTGAAATCGAGGTAAATTAGATCCACTTCATTTCCTTTGTCTAAAAAAATCTGTTACCTTTCTCTAAGAAGGAGATCAGGTTGGTTTGGCATGATCTTCCTTTTGTAAAACCATGCTGTATTTCATCCCAATTACCATTGACCTCAATGTCCTTAACTACTTTCTCCTTCAAAAATTTTTCCAAGACCTTGCATACTACTGATGTCAAACTAACAGGCCTGTAGTTACCCGGATCACCTTTTTTCCCTTTCTTAAAAATAGGAACCCCTAAGTTTACAGATTAATTAAAAATTCTAGCTCATGATCGCTCAAACCAAGGTTGTCCCCTACAACTATTTCTTCTATGAGGTCCTCAATACTCACCAAAACCAAATCTAAAATGGCATCCCCTCTTGTTGGTTCAGCAACTACTTGGTGAAGGAATCTATCAGCTATTGCATCCAAGAAAATCTGAGCCCTATTATTATGACTAGCACTCGTCCTCCAGTCTGTATCTAGGAAGTTAAAGTCTCCCATGATCACACAATTCCCGTTAGTATTTAATTCATTAAAAACATTAAAGATGTCTCTATCCATATCCAAATTGGGTCCCGGCGGTCTATAGCACACCCTAAGCACTGTCCCAGGGGAGGCTCTAGTAGCTTTCTTCCCCAATGTGATTTTTGCCCAGACAGACTCTGTCTTATCCATTCCATCACTTCTTATTTCTTTACAGTCTACCTCATCATTAATATGCAATGCTACTCTACCACCTTTGCCTTTATGTCTGTCTTTCCTAAACAGCACATACCCTTCAATACCTATAGTCCACTCATGACTACTATTCCACCATGTTTCTGTTATCCCTATAATATCTGGTTTCACTTCCTGCATCAATAGCTCTAGTTCCTCCATTTTGTTACCTAGGCTCCTCGCATTAGTGTACAAACATCTTAATTTTTGCTGTTTGGCTTTGCTTACATTGTGACTAATTGGGTAAAGAGACATTCTACTGCCAGTATCACCTATTAGACGGGTATCTACTCATCCTCCTTATGTCCATTCTCCTACCCACGGCTGTATCCTCTCTTACTTCGTTTTCTTCCCTCTCAATGTTAAAATCCAGCGTGGAGATTACCTGGACATCTCCCAACCATCTCCCCCAGATTCCTAGTTAAAGCTCTCTAATCAGTTGTGCCAGCCTCCATCCTAGAAGTCTATTTCCCTCCCTACTCAAGTGAAGTCCATCCTGAGAGAACAGTCCTTTGTCCATGAATGCTTCCCAGTGGCCATATATCCCAAAGCCCTCCTTATAGCACCACTGCCTGAGCCATCTGTTAATCATCATAATCTTGTCACACCTTTGTTGCCATTCTCTAGGAACAGGCAGAATCCCACTGAAGATTACCTGAGCCACGATTTCCTTAAGCGTCTTCCCCAGCCTGGCATAGTCTCCCTTGATATGTTCCAGCGAGAATCTAGCCGTATCATTTGTTCCCACGTGAAGAACAATCAGTGGATTCTTTCCCGCTCCCGTTAGGATCCTCTTCAGCCTCAGGTCCACATCCCGTATCTTAGCACCTGGCAGACAGTACACCCTTCTGTTCTCTGGATCAGCTCTGGTTACAGGCCTGTCTATTCTTCTCAGTAAGGAGTCCCCAATCACGTAGACCTACCTTTTCCTGGTGATGGTGTGAGTCTCCGGTCTATCCCCTGTTCCCGCTGGCTGCAAGTCCTCTCAATTCCTATTGTCCTTTGCAATCCTCTGCAACCCATCCTGTATCCCCCTGGGGCTCATATTTGGTGTTGTTATCTCCATTGACTCTTCCCCCTCTTTCTACAGGGCTAGCTGCTCTTCTCTTCTTCCTTGCCCTCTCACCTTCAGTGACCACCTGCTGTGCCCCTTCATTTTCCAACTCCGCAAACCTGTTCCTGAGCGCTATTTCTCCTTCACTAGCCTGTCTTTTCCTCTGCCTGTTTCTCTTAGTCACATGCTTCCACTGTCCACTTTCCTCACCCAGCAGTCTCCCCTCAGAGTTCTTTGGTCCTGCTTCCATCTGCAAGTCTGAGCTTTTCCCTTCAGCCTCCTCATGTCTTTGCTCCATCATCCACTCAAACCCCCTTCTAAACTCAAGCAGAGTTTCCACCTGTTCTCCAATCCTCAGATCTTTTCTTCCATCAGCTTTATCAGGCAGCACTTCATGCAGACGAAACTCTTTTCTGGTACCCCCTCCATGCTGCAGCTTCCACATCCAGTCATCTTCATTGTGTCTTCCACTGCTTGGGTCACTACCACTGCTGCCTCTGTATCTGTCATCGCCTTCTCACCTAAGTCCTGTTAGTCCAGAAAACACAAAACAAACCACCACTACCCACAGCAAAACAAACCCCTAACGAGCACCACACACTCTCTTCACTAGCCTATCTTACTCTTCCCCCCAAACTCCAACAGAACTCCCACTCAAACTCCCCTGTTTACAACTCTGTTTGCTGGCTCCTGTGGCACTGCAGCTGTCTGTGTCACTGCCTGACTGGCTGGCTGCCTTTATAGGACCCCTAATCAGAGAAGCCCTGCCCCCTAATCAGGGCTCAGCTTCTCTCCCAGCACACTGCCCCTACCAGCCTCTAGAAATACAAATAGAAATAGCTATAAATACCTTCTCCTCCAACAGAATTTGTGGATTCTGTGTGACAATTCTACTATTACTGTTTTGTCATCCCCTACTCTTGATCATCCCGGATTTTATTAGTGAAGATAATAAATTTACAGTAATGGCATAACATTTGTTCTAGACAATATGATGCATGTTTCATCTTACTGTTACTTAAGCAATTGATATACATATACACTACACTATCAGTCAACTTGATTTTGCAAATATTCACTCCTCCATGTACGTTTAACTATTGTGCATAGAGTCCCACTGAAGACAACATGAGTCCTTCCTTTCACGTCAGTGGGCACTGGATCACACCCAAAGTCTCTCATTGATGTCAATGGAATTATGCACTGGAACTATTTGCAAGATCAGACCCTAGTTTTACGTTGTCAGACACTTCATGTACATTTTACATTTCTTTCAGTTGGTGGCTTTCATTACTTACATATATGTATCTCATGAAATGGAGGACCTAATATTATTGTAGCAATATAACAAGGCCATAGAGAACAGAATAATTTTGTAAGTAAATGAAATCCCCCATCCCCACAATATTTTTTTAGCAATAATGGAACTCTACAACACTTGAAGGAGAGTCAAAAACTTGAAAACTTTTGAAACAAATCAGGTTGATAGGCTATTTTTACTGAAACATTAAAAATTAAAGAGACTGTAAATGTATACATGTTACATAGCTTCACTTTCAAGCTTGCATGACTGCATAAGTCAACATGGATTAAAGTCCTTTTTCCTCCTGGCATGACTTTTATAACAATAGCTGGCTAATGTACTGTATATTTGAACCTGTGTGAGTCTTAAATAAACTCTAAGAAAAATTTTAAGAAAAATATTGTACCTATACAGCCGGAGTCTCAAAGCAGCTTCCTATATTATGCTGACAAAATCCATGTGTGGAAATTGGCATTTTATTAATTTCCATCATATTCATATTCTAGAACTTTATAATCAAATTCTACCCCATTCATTTATTTTGCAGTGAAACCAAGAAAGGCAGCTTTCAGGTTCACTAGGGATTCCTAAACTAGCACACTACTTGGCCTATGCTACTTCTCTATGAACTCCCTGACGTAGGGGAAGTGGCAGATACTTGTCACAGCTCAACTTCCTCCACGTCTCTGGTTGACTTTCTGCCTGAGGGGCCTTCAGTCAGTGTCTGTCACAGAACTGGAGTTGAATTTAATGCATTGTATAGTGTGCAATCCTACAAGCTGAAGTCATCACTCTGGTTATAGGAGTGCTTGCTTTGAAGCATTATAGCCAAACTTTTCAGAAGTGGTCACTGATTTTGGGTGCTGTTGCAATTTCAACTTGAAACATCTGAAGGGGGCCTAAATTGGAGTGGTTTTGAGCATCCACAGCTCCCATTGACTTCAGCTGAAGTTGTGGTGCCCAGTACTGCTGAAAATCAGCTCCATGCAATCTCAAGGAGGTCACCCAAAATTAGAGGCACCCAATATTAGAGGCCACCATTGAAAATTTGGATGTAAGTAACTGAAATATGAGGCCATTTGAGCATCTGAAAATACATTTTCATTTATCTAATGCAACTTTATGTATATACTTTATACAGGATGTGTTTGTGTGTGTGTGTGTATATATACATATATATATATATATATATATATATATATATATATATGTGTATTTTTATATATTTATACATACACATATGGCTGCCCTGAGAGCGTTTGAAAACTTTCCAGATTTGCCTTTGATAATTAGGTACATTGACCATTTTGGTATTTACATCACTCCCTATAATTAGTACAGGCAATATTGTGAATCTGAAAATACTAGGGACATGTTTAGTTACAATTGTAACTGAATATTTCTAAGGGTGACCATTGTTGGTGACCTATTTTGCTTGTGTATGTACATATAACACACATGCACACTCACACTATAGTGAGTAGACCATAATCTGGGGTGGGGGGGCGAGATATATTTTATTCTTTTATGACATAGTGATGCTGCAATCCTTGATGTCTAAATAGTGTAGCATCTTTGTTAAGTATTTTCATGCATGCATTTCAATCACTGATTGTAACATGGCTGGCTCCTCTCCTGCCCTAAGATTTCTCACATAGAGCCTTGTACACCTTTTGGTTGGTTATCACCTCTGAGTTTTTTTTATTAGCTTTACAAAACTACCATCACAATCATGTGCAGCAAGTCTAATGACAGCTTTTCCTAATCTCCAGCCCTTTCTTGGGAGAAAACATGTTTTCATCACCCTAAAACCCTTCTTCCTCTGGACTCTGCTAAGCTTCCCCACTTTGCTCGGCCTTTCTGTGATTTTAACTAGCCTTCCCAGCTGGTAGGATAATTAGCTATGTAGCTCATCAACCCCCAATCTGTTCAGGAAATTAAGTCCTTTCCTTCTCCATCAGGCCTTTCCTGGTAGAACTAATTAAGGCTTAAGTGATCAGAGTACTGGGTCAGCTCCTGGCTCTCAGCACTCGGTCACACTGCTCTAAGGTATATGTAAGCATATACACAGTATGTAGTAGTTTAAAAATACTTATTTTTCATCCAAATCAAAGCACGTTTTCTAGGTTTTTTGTTTTGTTTTTTTTAAATCCCCTCTCTCCAAGGCTTGCAGTGTAGATGTGACCAAAATAGACAGCTATTCTCATATTTTGCTATGGTGATTGCAAGCTGGACCCTCTAAAAAGCATACTAAGTATAGCAGTTTGAATAGATGGTAAAGGGCAGTGGTTCAGATGAATCAAATCTGAGAAAATGACTTGGAATGACTTGTAAAGAACATCAATCCAGACCTCTGGGCATTTCAGTTGTAATTATTGTGCACAGCACTGTGCTCTATTAAACAGGAAGAATTATCTATTTAAAAAGCTCTCTGTACATGTATGCTGGGGATTTAATATATATGAAATCTTATTTTGATAATGGAAATGAATCCCAGAAGAAGCATTAACCACACACTGGACTTTGACTGAAAAGCTGCCCTGAATATACAAAGAAATGCTTGAAGACAAATGCCTGTGATTCTATTTCTCAGATCTGCAGACCTTTGATGAAAAATAGAGCATCCATTCACTAACCTTTATTTAGACATGCATTCTCAAGAACAGGCTGGATGATTGCTTTAGAGACCCAGTTTCTATAGCTAGTTGAACAAGAAAAATATCCTAGCAACAGGATAGGAGCCTATACAGATACTTATCTGTAACATAACTCAGCCTTCCCTTTACTGGTCACTTAAAATGAGGGGGCAGATATCATCTCTTCCATTTTCTCTGGTTATTTTCCTCAGCTCACCAGAAACAGTTCCATCATGTCTGCATTGAGTTAATCTAAGTGTTTGATTGGTGGGTGGGTTCAATTTGTTATATTCTTTGGGTATCATTAGAAGTTAATGACTGGGCTGAGACCAGGGTAGTGCACCTGGGTGGATAATAAGTAGGAGGTACATAACTAGTCCTTATGGCACAGTGCTAGGTTTGGAATGTGTGGATGGTTTCTGCCTTAGCTTAAGCTGTGGAAAACATTGTTACTAAGGGTATGTCTACACTACAAAATTAGGTCGAATTTATAGAAGTCCTTTTAGAAATCGTTTTAATACAGTCGATTGTGCATGTCCCCACACAAAATGCTCTAAGTGCATTAAGTGCATTAACTCGGCGGAGTGCTTCCACAGTACCGAGGCTAGCGTCGACTTCCGGAGTGTTGCACTGTGGGTAGCTATCCCACAGTTCCCTCAGTCTCCGCTGCCCATTGGAATTCTGGGTTGAGATCCCAATGCCTGATGGGGCAAAAAACATTGCCGCGGGTGGTTCTGGGTAAATGTCATCAGGCCCTCCCTCCCTCTGTGAAAGCAACGGCAGACAATCGTTTCGCGCCTTTTTTCCTGAGTAACCTGTGCAGACGCCATACCACGGCAAGCATGGAGCCCGCTCAGCTCACTGTCACCGTACGTCTCCTGGGTGCTGGCAGACGTGGTACTGCATTGCTACACAGCAGCAGCAACCCATTGCCTTGTGGCAGCAGATGGTGCAATAGGCCTAAAAAACATCGTCATCATGTCTGAGGTGCTCCTGGCCACCTCGGTAAGGTCGGTGAGGAGCGCCTGGGCAGATATGGGCGCAGGGACTAAATTAGGAGTGACTCGACCAGGTCATTCTCTATAGTCCTGCAGGCAGTCCTATTGTACCAGCTTATGGTGAGCAGGCAGGAGATGAGGATCCTGCCAGCCAAAGATGTAAAAGATAGATGGAGTGGATCAAAACAAGAAATAGATCAGCTTTGTTTTGTATTCATTTGCTCCCCCCTCCCTCCCTTCCTCTGTGAAATCAACGGCCGACAATCGTTTTGGTGAGGTCTGTCAGGGGCACCTTGAAAACTTAAATGGAGATTCAGTCCAGCCTGAAATACCAGAGGGAGGGACAGCTTAGTGGGTTGAGCATTGGCCTGCTAACCCCAGGATTTTGCGTTCAATCCCTGAGGGGGTCATTGTGTGTGACAGTTGTTTTTGTTTCTCCTTGATGCAAAGCCACCCCCTTTGTTGATTTTGATTCCCTGTAAGCCAACCCTGTAAGCCATGTCGTCAGTTGCCTCTCCCTCCATCAGAGCAACGGCAGACAATCGTTCCGTGCCTTTCTTCTGTGCAGACGCCATACCACGGCAAGCATGGAGCCCGCACAGATCACTTTGGCAATTAGGAGCACATTAAACACCACATGCATTATCCAGCAGTATATGCGGCACCAGAACCTGGCAAAGCGAAATTGGGCAAGTAGGTGACATCAGCGCGGTGACGAGAGTGATGAGGACATGGACACAGACTTCTCTCAAACCATGGGCGGGCATCATGGTGCTAATGGGGCAGGTTCATGCGGTTGAACACCAATTCTGGGCCCAGGAAACAAGCACAGACTGGTGGGACCGCATAGTGTTGCGGGTCTGGGACGATTCCCAGTGCCTGCGAAACTTTCGCATGCATAAGGGCACTTTCATGGAACTTTGTGACTGGCTTTCCCCTGCCCTGAAGCGCATGAACACCAAGATGAGAGCAGCCCTCACAGTTGAGAAGCAAGTGGCAATAGTCCTGTGGAAGCTTGCAATGCCAGACAGCTACCGGTCAGTTGGGAATCAATTTGGAGTGGGCAAATCTACTGTGGGGGCTGCTGTGATGCAAGTAGCCAATGCAATCAAAGATCTGCTGATATCAAGGGTAGTGACCCTGGGAAATGTGCAGGTCATAGTGGATGGCTTTGCTGCAATGGGATTCCCTAACTGTGGTGGGGCCATAGACAGAACCCATATCCCTATCTTGGCACCGGAGCACCAAGCCGGCGAGTACATAAACCACAAGGAGTACTTTTCAATAGTGCTGCAAGCACTGGTGGATCACAAGGGACGTTTCATCAACATCAGCGTGGGATGGCTGGGAAAGGTACATGACACTCGCATCTTCAGGAACTCTGGTCTGTTTCAGAAGCTGCAGGAAGGGACTTTATTCCCAGACCAGAAAATAACTGTTGGGGATGTTGAAATGCCTACAGTTATCCTAGGGGACCCAGCCTACCCCTTAATGCCATGGCTCATGAAGCCATACACAGGCAGCCTGGACAGTAGTCAGGAGCTGTTGAACTACAGGCTGAGCAAGTGCAGAATGGTGGTAGAATGTGCATTTGGATGTTTAAAAGTGCGCTGGTGCAGTTTACTGACTCGGTTACACCTCAGCAAAACCAATATTCCCACTGTTACTACTGCTTGCTGTGCGCTCCACAATATCTGTGAGAGTAAGGGGGAGATGTTTATGGCGGGGTGGGAGGTTGAGGCAAATCTCCTGGCTGCTGGTTACGCGCAGCCAGACACCAGGGCGGTTAGAAGAGCACAGGAGGGTGCGGTGCGCATCAGAGAAACTTTGACAACCAGTTTCATGACTGGCCAGGCTACAGTGTGAAAGTTCTGTTTGTTTCTCCTTGATGAAACCCCCCGCCCCTTGGTTCACTCTACTTCCCTGTAAGCTAACCACCCTCCCCTCCTCCCTTTGATCACCACTTGCAGAGGCAATAAAGTCATTGTTGCTTCACATTCATGCATTCTTTATTAATTCATCACACAAATAGGGGGATAACTGCCAAGGTAGCCCGGGAGGCATGGTGGAGGAGGGAAGGACAAGGCCACGCAGCACTTTAAAAGTTTAAAAGTTTAAAACTTATTGAATGCCAGCCTTCTGTTGCTTGGGCAATCCTCTGGGATGGAGTGGCTGGGTGGCCGGAGGCTCCCCACCACATTCTTGGGTGTCTGAGTGAGGAGGCTATGGAACTTGGGGAGGAGGGCGGTTGGTTACACAGGGGCTGTAGCAGCGGTCTGTGCTCCAGCTACCTTTCCTGCAGCTCAACCATATGCTGGAGCATATTAGTTTCATCCTCTAGCAGCCTCAGCCTTGAATCCTGCCTCGTCTCATCACACTGCCGCCACCTTTCAGCTTCAGCCCTCTCTTCAGCCCACCACCTCTTCTTCCAGTCATTTTGTGCTTTCCTGCACTCTGATATTGTCTGCCTCCATGCATTCATCTGTGCTCTGTCAGTGCGGGAGGACAGCATGAGCTCAGAGAACATTTCATCGTGAGTGCGTTTTTTTCGCCTTCTAATCTTCACTAGCCTCTGGGAAGGAGAAGATCCTGTGATCCTTGAAACACATGCAGCTGGTGGAGAAAAAAAAAAGGGACAGTGGTATTTAAAGAGATACATTTTATAGAACAATGGGTACACTCTTTCATGGTAAGCCTTGCTGTTAACATTACATACATAGCACATGTGCTTTTGTTCCAAGGTTGCATTTTGCCTCCCCCCACCCCGTGATTAACAGCGAGGAACATTTCTGTTCAGCCACAGGCAAACAGCCCAGCAGGAACGGGCACCTCTGAATGTCCCCTTAAGAAAAGCACCCTATTTCAACCAGGTGACCATGAATGATATCACTCTCCTGAGGATAACACAGAGAGATAAAGAACAGATGTTGTTTGAATGCCAGCAAACATACACGGCAATGGTTTGTTCTGTAATGATTCCCGAGTACGTGCTATTGGCCTGGAGTGGTAAAGTGTCCTACCGTGGTGGACGGAAGAAGGCTGCCCTCCCCAGAAACCTTTTGCAAAGGCTTTGGGAGTACATCCAGGAGAGCCGCAAATGCCAGGGCAAATTAATCATTAAACATGCTTGGTTTTAAACTATGTATACTATTTTAAAAGGTACACTCACCAGAGGTCCCTTCTCTGCCTGGCGGGTCCGGGAGGTAGCCTTGGATGGGTTCGGGGGGTACTGGCTCCAGGTCCAGGGTGAGAAACAGTTCCTGGCTGTCGGGAAAACCGGTTTCTCCGCTTGCTTGCTGTGAGCTATCATCTTCCTCATCCCCAAAACCTGCTTCCGTGTTGCCTCCATCTCCATTGAAGGAGTCAAACAACATGGCTGGGGTAGTGGTGACTGAACCCCCTAAAATGGCATGCAGCTCATCATAGAAGCAGCATGTTTAGGGCTCTGACCCGGAGTGGCTGTTTGCCTCTCTGGTAGGCTTGCCTCAGCTCCTTCAGTTTCACGTGGCACTGCTTCGGGTCCCTGTTATGGCCTCTGTCCTTCATGCCCTGGGAGATTTTGACAAATGTTTTGGCATTTTGAAAACTGGAATGGAGTTCTGATAGCACAGATTCCTCTCCCCATGCAGCGATCAGATCCTGTACCTCCCTTTCGGTCCATGCTGGAACTCTTTTGCGATTCTGGGACTCTATCATGGTCACCTCTGCTGATGAGCTCTGCACTCACCTCCAGCTTGCCATGCTGGCCAAACAGGAAATTGAAATTCAAAAGTTTCCAGGCCTTTTCCTGTCTACCTGGTCAGTGCATCTGAGTTGAGAGTGCTGTCCAGAGCGGTCACGATGGAGCACTCTGGGATAGCTCCTGGAGGCCGATACCGTCTAATTGCATCCACCCGGCAAGGCCAATTTCAGTGCTAATCCCCTTGTTGGGGGTGGAGTACGGAAATCGATTTTAAGAGCCCTTTAAGTCGAAAAAAGGGCTTCGTCGTGTGGACGGGTGCAGGGTTAAATCGATTTAATGCTGCTAAATTCAACCTCAACTCCTAGTGTAGACCAGGGCTAAGATAGCCACAATTCCTCAAGGGGAGCACCATGGACTCACACTGAGTCCAGCATGCACTTCCCATCCCAACCCCTGTGGAGGAGAGAGATGCTTTCAGCAGTGACTCCAAGCAATCCTTGCACTCTGAGAGAACTGAGACTCTTTTGGGCCTCTGTGCAGTGGCTGGAGCTCCAGACCCTTTAAATTGCCTCCAGAGTCCCACTGGAACCTTGGGGTAGCGGCTGCGGGGCTCCAGCGGCTATTTAAAGGGCCCGGGGCTCCCCTGCTTCTACCGCCCCGGCCCTTTAAATAGCCGCCGGAGCCCCGCCGCCACTTCTCCAGGGCTCCGGGGGCTATTTAAAGGACTGGGGTGGTAGAAGCAGGGGAGCCCTGGGGCAGCGGGGGCTCCAGCTGCCTCTGCTGCCCTGGTCCTTTAAATAGCCACTGGAGCCCCGCCGCTTCCCCAGGGCTCCAGCAGCTAATTAAAGGACCGAGGCAGTAGAAGTAGGGGAGCCCCGGGCCCTTTAAATAGCCCCTGGAGCCCCAGGCTGCTGCTGCTACCCTGGTGGGGGAAAGAGAGGGACTTACCTTACAGGGTGGGCTGGGGCTGGCTCTGACCCCCTCAGCCCTGCCCCTTCCTCCCTAGGCCCCACCCATTCCAGGGCCCAGAGCTGGCCCCAGCGTACCGGTAAGTCACTCAACTTACTTTCACCCCTGTCTAACCCTAAAGCTTAGGTTGACCTAGCTATGTGGCTTAGGGAGCATAAACCCCTGTGTAGACAGCGTTAAGTCAATGTTGACTTGCAAAGCCACCTATCTGAGAGGCGGCGGCTACAGTGATGGAAGAAGCCCTTCTATTGCTGTCTGGTAAGTGATTGCACTGTAGCTGTGCTGCTGTAGCACTTCTCGTGTAGACACACCCTAAGGAACCAAGTCTAGCACCTTTCATGAGCTCCCAATTGTCTCTAACCCCCCCCCCCAAGAAAGCTGTGGGCATGCTTCAATGCAGCAAGCACCCATTGAAAGTGCATCTTGCATATTTCTAGATTCCAAGGCCAGAAGGGGCTACTGTGAACATCTAGTCTGCCCTCCTGTACATCACAGGCCACATAACTTCCCTACACTAATTCCAGTTTGAATTAGAGCACATTTTTAGAAAAACATCCAATTTTGACCTAAAAATTGGCAGTGATTAAGAATTCACTACAATCCTTTATAAATTGTCAGCTCAGTAACTTTTCTTTCAAGATCCAGCCTGTATGCAATGTGGTTTACCCTAATATTCACAGTATTCATTCAACTAATATTCTTCTGACCAGCATTACCTACCACCGTGGCAGTAGCTCTGTATGGAGAGGGACAGGATGCAGAGTTGTGACAAGGGAGCTAATAGCAACCCCACTCAGGTGCCAGCAAAGTTCTCAGTGAGTGTGGATGGAGACCCAACTAGTTTGGGACTTTGTTTTCTGTAGATTCCTAACCTGTGTGGCCCCTCCTTCTTTCAGTTCTGAGATGTCATGAACTACTCTGTCAAATGGGCAAAGAGGTGGAGAAATTCTGTACAGCTGTTTGGTGTGGTAAATTTCCTCCCTTTTGCTTTAACTTTCATGAAAGGAATGACCAGGCCAATGATTTTTTGTTTGACAGCATGCATTTCCGTTTTCCCTGTTTACCATTTTAAACTTGTTTTGATATTCACCAAAGTGAATCCTTTAGCAATATGCATAGGCAAATAGACTATCACTGTTGACTAGCTACTATTTGCTACAGTATATAATCAGTAAACTTATTACTTGCCAGAGGCATATACAACACAGTGGCATAATGTTGCAATTGGCTGTGACTGTGAAAAATTACACCAGTTCTTCCGAAAGCTCTTTCCTTAAATAATCATTTTGCTAGTGTGTTCATTGGGTAACATTTCACATTAAATAGCACTAATTGCTTTTTAACTAATAAGAAACTACAGCAGTTTGTATTGCATTTACTAGGAGTCGCTGAGAAATTTCAGCCATTACATATTTATAAGTGATAGAAAACAAGTGCTGGGGATATGCCTAAATAATTCAGGGATTATGATAAGAACAAATGTGTGATCATCACTACTTTCAGATGTGCAATACCACTGAGGCTATTTTACACAGTGGGGTCCCCTGGAAAGTGTTGCATCCCTACTGAGGGGGAAGAGAAACCTACATCCCATTTAACAGTATGCAATTACACTGTATTCACATCTCTGTTACATAAATCAAAACACTGAATACCATAGCTTGCAATGTATTTGGAAGTAGAGAGTTTCCTGTAATGAAAACTTCTATTTAACAGTTAGGAATTAGACAAAAGACACAACCACAGACTTTGGAGTAACCCTTCTGTTTAATATTTTGCAAAGCTGAAGCACAATAAGGCCCAGTCAAGGGAGTGACAGCAGTCGGATATAGGGCACAGTTGGCTAGTGTTCTAATCTTACCATTCAAGATTATGGGCCAGATCCTTAGCTTTTGTGCTGTTTGTACAACTCCAGCAGCACAAAGGGGAAGGAAATGGGCTAAAACTGTCAGTTGGAGGTTTCTCTGGAAAAGGGAATTCCATACACTCCTGGTACCCATGTTCAAAGCACAACTCCTGCAGTTGTTAAGCTCATAAAGTGTCTAGCTGGACACCCAGATAATGAAGATTACACAGTGACCACCTGTGGAAAGTTTGGTTTCAGTGACCTGCCTTATTAATGAGACCAGGCTGTCTTTTTCTACAACTCCCTATCTAATTCACTACACACTTCCCAACTCATTTATTGCAGAAGATCAGGCTTCAACAGACAACAGCCTCATTCACTTCACAGCCTTCCTCCTTCCTAAAGCTTCTGCAGAAACTATAGGGGGAGTGTGAGCCAGTGGTTTCAGATCCTTCTACCAAGCAACTACTGTAGCCTACATCCTTCTACCAAGCAACTTCTTCTGTCTCTGTCCCTCTGCTTCTAACCCAGCAGTTTCTAAATGTATTGCCTGCTCAACCCCATATTATTGCTGGGACCCCAAATGGCATGGAGGATGTCATTTTGAAGAGCTAAATAGCATCCTCTATGCACTGTGACCTTCTACGCACTATACATGTGAGGTCACTCAATGCAGAGCAAAATGGTGTCCTGTGCACATGGCATTCTCTGGGTGGGGTGCCAGGATTCCAGAGAGCAGCTCTCAACCTGTGTCCCCCGCCTCCAGGGCATGCTGCCCAGGGCAGATGGACGGTCTGGGGTTCCCTACAGCATCCTGGGCTCCCTGGGAAGCTCTTACCATGGCCCAGCTCTGGCTTCTGGCCTGGCTCAGGGGCGGGCCCTCAGGCAGGAGGGGAGAAGAAAAGAAGGAGAAGGGCCTTGTGGCAAGGTGAAGCTAAGGCCCACCTCAGCCCCCCGCGCTGGGAAGAGGCTGGTGTTGGTGACAGGAGCTGTACTTTCTCCACTGCAAAGTGCAGCCCATCAGTGCCGCTCCGTGTCTGCCTGAGGGTTGCAGTTGGGGGGGGAGGGTTAATGCACCCTTGCCCCCCAAACTACACCCATGTTAAAAAGTGGATGGGCATGGCCCTCCTACTTTTAAAAGTGGGGGGACCATTGCCTCCCTGACCCCTCCTGGTTCCAGCATCCATGATATGAGGGATCACTGCAACCCCATCTGTTGATGGTACAACCACATTTGGGGTGGAGACTCCATTTGGGAACCACTGTTCTAACTGCTTCTTCTCCTGTCCCTCCCCAGCCTGCACCTCTTCTGTCTTCTACTATTCGCCCAGCCTGCCTCCACCACCCCAACCTTCCTCTCTTCATGCATGCCTGTCCGTGCCTCACCCTGATCCTCACCCTCAGGCAACCTAGTCAGGTGCTTCATCTTTCTCCTCTGTGCTGCCTGGGCACCAGCAAGGGGAGCATTGAGAACACAGAAGAGTTAGGAAAAGCAATTGCAGGATAAGTCCTGCTCAGCCCCAAGCTGGAGCATTCTTGATGAGCTCTATGAGAAAAGAACATGCTCACTACAGACAGAATGGCTGGAGACAAACCTCTACTGAGCACGTGCAGTGACTTCCAGGGTCTTCTAATTTGACCAAACTTGGGTTGGTTTTGACAGAGATAACAAAATGTACACCCATGATCATGGTGACCCTTCTTCTAAAAGTCTAGTCTTTGCTCCAAAACATGGAGGCACTGGAATTTCTCAATCACCCATATGAATTTTTGACATGGGGAAAAGAACATATTTCCCCCCCCCAACCTCATTTTAGAAAACGGACAAACCATTTTTGCTGAAACTTTCCCAAAAAATTCAGCTTGACACAGACCTCTGTCACTTGAACTTTTACCCCCATCAGTTAAAGTTGGGCAAAGTTATAAGTAACTGAAAATCAGATTGTATAATGGAATTTTTAACTATAGGTGTTCTAGCCAGGTTGACCTATAATACTGTGGCTATTCAGACTGTTTTACAGTAACTGATGAGACAAGGAAAGAAGCTCACTGATATTCTCAGAAATACTATAACAATCTGGCAGCCTTAGCACATTTGTATTGGGTTTGCTGATATGTTTACCATATGAACTGAACCAGGTCCACCCATGGCCATCCCAAATATTTTATCTGCATGATGCAGAAAAGGATTTCATTTTTTGTGCTCTCCCCTGCCTCGTCTGCTATGGCAGCCTTCCACTGTTGCTTGGACAGCAGGTTCAGTCAATGCGACACAACTGGAACATCAATATTCTTTGGAGAGGACTTTGTTTAAGCTTTCAAATATTTAGAATGCAAATATAAGAAGGTCATGAAGAAAGACAACTGAATTTTAATAGGTTTCCATTTTTCATTCAACCCTAATATACACATGCATACCTCACATATGAGGTGATAGCCAACTGACAAATTGCAGAACTATGTGATAAATACTGTGCCTGGCATAATTCTGCTCCCACCTACACCAGTACGGCTCCATTAATTTTAACTGTGATATTTCTTATCTACACCAGTGTGAGAGAAGACTCAAATGTATATGTATATATTCACACACAAAGACAGCAAGACGTTAGAAACAGATAGCTAAGATACCAGATTTCCATTTGTACCTTTGAAAAAAACTCACCCATAGACTATTAAATACACATCACAAATGTACTGTTTGTGGAAGTTACAATAAGTACTTTGGATACAGAGTGATCACAAAGCATTCTCTTTTTAGACATTGGGACTGATTGTCAACTTGCCAGATCAATAACCCCATCTGTGTGTAGTAGGAGTGGACTGTAGTGATTTACAATGGTTTGAAATGCTGTATGTTAATATTTGCCCACAGTTCCAGTTAATTACAAAAATGTAACTACATTTCTTGGCATAACAATTTGTGGGACATTTGCTTGTGTATTCACTGGGAAATTGGGATCAGTAATAGGGATATGTGAGTTAAGCCAATGAGGATGGCTCAGCACTTCTGCAAATCAAATAATTTGGATTTAGATGCCTAAATATGGATTAATGTTGCCTGACTTTAGGCACTGAAGTGTAAATACTTTGGGCAGTGGTTATGAGGCAGACTTTGAACTGTTACTCCTTTACTACAGTAGCCATAAACACAATATCACCACTATAAAAAACAGCTTTTATTTTTACAGTACAGAAAATAATTTCTATGCCACAAGATCTTTTTCTTATCCATTTTTGTAACAGCCTCATTCCTCCTGTTTTGTTTTTTAAAAAAAGACAAAGTTATGCGTGAATTTAGTGCTCATGAAAACGCAAAAGTAATAGCACTAACTTGAATCGGAGATAGCAAAGGCAAGAACTGTACAATATTCTACGGCTCTACTTGAATTGTTATTTGCAACATCTTGCTCTTCTAGGCCTTGGACTCTCTAAGAAGAAATATACAGTTCAATGTAACATGCTCATTGGAATGGCAGTTTTATGGTGAGCAAAAGTAAAAACCCACCTGATGAACCAATGTGCAAATTATCTCCAGCAGTGAAAGGGTGGCGCATCCAGTCACTAACACCTAGAGCTAGTCAAAAAATACTATGTGTATTCAGCCAGGGAGCCCAGCCCATAGAGGAGAATAGGGGCATAAGGAACCCAAACTACAGCTCCCAGAGAGGTTTTAATTTTTCCACCAAAAAGTCAGATTTTCCACAGAAGAAAACCCCATTTTCCAAGAAATTCTATTATGAGTTATATGGGGTGCATCTTTGATGGGAACCCATGAAGAGCTACAACCTACAGGGTCCAGTGCTGAAAACTCCTAGAATGTTACTTCCCAACTTGTGGTACATGGCTCAGGCTACCAGGTTTTCTCTGTACTGCAACACTCATGGTGATGCTCTGCATGAGTGGGGTGGAAAGTCAGTTACAGTGCATTGACTGTTCACATACAGTTGTGAACATCTTCCATCTAGCAAGGAAAGCGTGTCTTTTAGGAACAGAAGGCAATTTTCCTTGCAGATATGTAACAGGTTTAGGTAATCATTGAATATAAATGTAATACTCTGAAAGATTACAACAACATTTAGTAATAATTCTTTGCACTTATCGACTGCTTTGAATTTTCAAGGAATTGAACAAACAAATGTTTTCCAATTAATCCTTTGGTAATCAATCTGTATTTATCAAATATAACATGGTAAAACTGCTCTTTGTAGTTAGTGACTTTTGTAGAACACGCTAGACTGAGATCTCATTTCCTGACAGTCAGTGGAGAGTTCCATGTTGTTTAAATTGCATTGGTTATAATGACAGATCATTCTGAGGAGAGAATAAAAAAACGCAGATATGTCAGAAACAAGAAAGGAGTTGGCATAATGTGTCCCTGGAGCTACTGGTGATATGACAAACAGTCCTGATGGACTTGTCCTCCTTGGAACTTGTCATTTCTGTGATACCATTAGCTCTTCTGTCCAAATAAGCCTTTAAAGATGACAGCAAACCAACAAGGCTCTTCAAGTGAAGCCCTACCTAAACTCAGGAAATTTGCAAGAAAATCCCATGATTATGCTACAGTAGCTCAGCTCCACTAGAGGAAGCAATGCTGGGAGTTCTCATGTAGGCAGGTTGCTGGCTGTTACGAGCACCATGTCAATTAGATCTGCTCTGAAGACCTTAGGTCATGTGGTACTTAAAACTCTAACAGAAGCTGATGACTGTCTTCATAGTTATTGCTTCAGGGGCTAAACTTATGATAGCAATAGCAGGAGATGTACATAAAATTTCCCAAATATAATTAAAGGACAAAATAGAGAAGACAAACTAAAAAGAACCTTTCTTTGTCATATGACAAATAGTCACATACTCTATTTGCCCATCAGGAATAGCCACAAGTTTACGATTAACATGAGTATTTCAAGAGTTATTACACACTTGTATGTTTATGGGGAAAAAATCTGAGTCTGAAATACAAGTGACAGAATGAAAGGATCCTGGTGTTATCCCCTATGATAAAACCTAATAGACTTCATTTTCCACTGATTGTACAAGAATGTTCAATTATCAATCACAGTTGTATCTATGTATTACTCTGAAATGTTGGAATCCAGTAGTTATGCAAAAGAGGAGTCCTTGCTTTGTTCATATCTCAGAGATCTATAATGATACTGTATGGGAAACTGGAGATCAAGAAACATTTTCTCCATAGTTAGCTAAATCAAGGAAGTAATAATGCTGTGCAGTTATAAAACACCTTTCATCCAAGGCTTAAAAGGGCTTTATATTCGTTAACGACCAGCAAGGTCTCTCTAGTTTCCACCCCTGCTCAGCAATGGAGAACCATTGCCTTTCTTGCACTTCCCAAAAGTAATGGTCTACTCCTTCCCTAGTGCAAGGTACCCCAAAGGGATTACAGAGGAGGGGGGATTGGGACCCACTTCCACAATATACCTGCTGGCACAGATAGCCAGCTGTAAAGAAGGGAGTATGCAGCACCCATCCAAAGGGATGGCACAGTAGATGCACTCCCCCTACACATCAGGGAGTTCATGAGGATACCTCTTTCCATAAAGCAGATACCTGGGGCTCTCCCTGGAGCAATAGGGCTCTGAACTGCTCCCAGTGAACATTCCAGTTCAAAGGCATATTACATCTCTGTAAGATATGTATTATAATAATATCTATTTTACTGATAGGAAAAACTAAATCAAAGAAAGTTTAAAAGACTTACCCAATATCAGATATTTACTCAGTTGCAGAGCTGAGAACAGATCTCAGGAATCCTAACATCTAGTCTCCCAGCACTAATCACACTGCCTCTAGGAATTATTTTTAGTTTGTAATCAAAGCTAGAGAAAATAGAAAACATGGACATGTTTTAAGTGAATAAGCACCTAATCCACTGGTTCTCAACCTATTTATCATTGTGGACATATATGTAGCTCTCTATGCATAATGTGGGCCACATTCACATGATATATATACTACCTGTATGGCCCTGAGGATGTCACATGGGCCGCAGCTGTGTGTTGATTGGGCCACAAGTGGCCCATGGGCTGAGAAACACTGACCTAACCCTATTATTTCGATCTGTGTGTCTATCAATCAATTCACTTCCTTGCCTTTTGTTTGTTATTCTCATGTGTTTGAATGTAGGCCCTGATCCTGCAAAATTTACATACACACACATTATAAAGCAGCTGGACTAGTTGTAAGTCTTTGCGTGATTGTGGTCTATGATTGTAAAATCTGCAGGGCAGGAACTGTGAATTTGGTTGCTTCTGTGCAGCACCAAGCACACTTTTGGGGGATGAGAAATAATTAGGGATGAAGGAATAGGAACAAGGTGAAGGAAATTAAGTGTTTCCTACAGAAACCATTCCCAAATGGAATTGCACACAGGGGTTCTTTCTTCTGAGAAATAGAAAAAGCTTAATGGTGCATATCAATTCCCAAACTTATCAATGGAATGGAGTGCTTTTTAATGTATATTCATCAGCATTACCACTTTCTGGGGGCATAAAAAGTTTAAAGATATATCATTAGAAAATTAACATTTTCATTCTCATCAGACAACAGTAAGCTATATAGACTATTTTGACACACCCAAGTAGAAACTAGTAGTGTGTATTCAAATATAACACCAAATCTCTATTGTCCCAAGAAAATTCTTTTTATCTACCTGCATGAACACATTTATATGATGTTGGGAGGAGTGAGGAAGCAGGTCAGATTCACAACTGGTGCAATTCAGCATATTTCCATTGAAATCAATTGAATTACATCAATTTGCACCAGCTGAGGACCTGTCTGAGTGTCTTTTGGCAAAATAACCTAGTATGAACCATAACTGTAGGCAAAACAAAGAACAGACAAAACAGCTTTTGGAATAAATAGCTCAAAATGTAAAAAGAATAAACAAGTAAGACAGTAAAACAGCACATCAGCTATTCTAGAACTAGCTGTATAATAATTGGCCTGGGATAGTGATAGACTCTAGGCTTTCAGGTACAAAGTTAAGTGGAAGCTTGAGGTAAAATTCCAAAGTCTTTATGTGTAGAAAGCAAACAGAAGAATAACTTTGACCTGCAGCCATTTCCAACCACACCTGGGCTTTTATTGTTTTGATAGGCTTTATAAAATCTTCCTACTTCCACAATGCTTTGTAGAGCAGTCCAGCAAATCACAATAAAATATACCATTCTTCTTTAAAAATTAATTTCCCTTTTAAATTGTCCCTCCATTAACTTTTCCTTCCCAATTGCTATTTGCAAGAAGAAAAAATAAAAACAGAGGGATAAAAGCTGTTTCCATGGTGCTGCTAAGGCAGTATTCACCTGCCCCATCTTGTTAACTACTGAGCATGCTTGATCCAGAGAGCTGCCTTTAAAAGGAAGTGCTTCAAGCCTCCTGGCCCTTAAAGGAAGCTGGGGGAGGAGGGAAGCATACATACAGGGAATTGAATGCTTATTCTGTTAGTGTACTTCATTCTCTCTATATTTATACTCCTTTCTATGATAGGGTTCTCAGGCTTCTATTAACGAGAAAGGAGTATTGCAGTTTGCCTCTAGCTAGAAGTTTCCAGTTCTGTTATCTTCCCATATATTTCTCCTGCACAGAGGCTCCTAATAGTCAGAGAAAGGAAGAAAAACAATCCCCTCTGGAGCACTATGCTCAGGTGCCCTGTAACAAAAAGGGAAAGCTAGCTCTGAGGAACAAATACGTGGGCTTTAATTTGTCATTTTCTCCTTCCTGGATGTCTTAGTTCTCTCTGAGAATGTGATCAATTATTTTCTCAATTCCCCTTTCACACCCTACTCTGCTTTTGGTGCTGGCAGGAATGGGTATGTTAAATAACTATTTCCCAGATGCAAAAATTGGGTTCATTCTTATTTTGTCTATTGAAATTAAAAAAACTATAATGCACAATACTGTAAGAACTAGGTGGTTTAGGATATGAGAATAGATTCTAGAGATTTTAGTCTCTAGGTCAGTGATCTGAATAATGCCAAGTTAGCAGTGACTCAAGAATTATCACATCTGATGTCTCTTCAGTGACTCATTAGCGGTCTCTCAGTACAAGTTCTTGGTTGACAAATGTCTACATTACAAAACTACTGCAAATGGCCCTCTTTATTAGCCAAGGAATGAGAGTGCCTGGAAATTGAGTTTCCCTCACAGCCACAGTCTGTTCCTCCATAATAGGGCTGACTCTTATTGACAGGGTGGCTTGGGGAAGATTTCACTTTTTCTATACCTGTTTTTTGGTGAAAAGAGGACTTCAGATGATCACTAAATAAATTTTAAAATGATAGAATTACTGGTTTTGCTAAGCAAACTACATGCCCTTTCCTAAATTAGCAACATCACCTCGAGGAATAAAATAAAGTTTTACCCTATCACAAGCTGTTAAATAGATCCATAAAATTAGTGAAATGTATAATGTGCTATTAGGTGTAATTTCCTTTTTAAGATTTCTTTCTTAATAATTATTATGTAGGTGGACAGTCTCTTAATATAGATAAAGACCTTTGCAGCTGCTCTCATCATAGGCCTCCTGTTTAATATGCACTTTGTAATTAGCTTGGAAGTAAAGCCCCACTTTTGCAGTCAGTCCCTTTTCTGTCAGATCATTTTTAATCTGAGCTGAGTTCAGCTGTGTAGGGCTGATAAGCATTTCTGAAACCTCTGTACATGACAAACAGGACTTTAATCTCTTCTTTCAATTTCTAGTGCACTCATTACACAAATTCAACTCAAAAGAACCTTGATGCATTAAAATGATCTCTCTTGGATGTAATACAATTTCTTTTAATCTTTCTTAAAGCACTTAGTTTGATTCTCAGATTCATAAGTCACAGAGAAAATGTTTGTCATAGATTTCTTACCAAATATCACCATTTCCCTCCCAAGTTCTGCTAAACTTTGATAAATTAAGTGGGTTTAAAAAAAAAATTAGGATGAGTGAGAGTTTCCTCAATTGTCAGCTAATTTTCTGAGAATAATCACCATTAAATACAAACAAATTATATTTCGAAGTCGTAAGACTGTAAGCATATCCCAGCGGTCTGACTTTGCTTGCTCACGTAAGCCTCGAGCCAGTTAGCACCATTTTTAAAATTAGTTATGCAAGTATTAACCTGTTCCTCCCCATAAACCAACACTGATTCTCCTGAGAGCATTTTCTATCCTTTAAGTGACAAATTGCTGTCTGTAACACGTGCATGAATTTTACTTTCACTGAACCCGAGGTTGCTATTTCAACATATAAAAATGAAAAAAAAAAAAGTGTGGAATAGCAGCT
The DNA here is from genome assembly GCF_965152275.1 of Natator depressus. NCBI lineage: Eukaryota > Metazoa > Chordata > Testudines > Cheloniidae > Natator > Natator depressus. The sequence continues at coordinate 26,927,900 of NC_134244.1, forward strand.
GGAAAGTGCTACTAAATAACAAGCAGGAAAAAAGAAATTTCTACCTGCAGAGAAGAATTGCACCCATAAAAGTGAGAATTTTTAGAAGTTGAAACCAATTTAAATGCTTATTTGACATTCCCCAATCCTGTCTAAAATGAAATCAGTAGTTAACAAGAAAGAAAGATCCAAACATATAGAGGTTCAGAAACATTCCAGAGGAAACCACAGATTATCAGATTAAAATAGCTGTTTACAGTGCTTTTCCGAATTTTTTGTATCATTGCAAAGAGTGCCTAAGCAAAGATTTATTTAAAATAATTTTGTCTTATTGAGGGCTTTTAACAAAAAATGGTACTATTACTAGTAACAACACTTGCATGATCTCAAAGCGCTCTGTAAACATGACTGAATTAAGCTTCACAAACCTTGCGAAGTAAAGATTTATTATCTCCATTTTACAAATGAAGAAACTCGGATACACAGAGGTTAAATGACTTACTCAGGGTCACACAGGAAGTCTATCACAGAGCTCGGAAGATCATTTCAATTTCCCTGATACCCAGTCTTCCGCTATAACCCAAAAGCATCTTTTCCCTGAAGTTACGGTCCATGCAAGGGCATTACAGTATTTCTCACAACATACACTTTCTCTTTCTCATCTAGAAAGGGAGGTGAGTAACCATTTCAGGTGTCAGAACATACAGGGCAATAACATCTGAATGATCAATCTCGTGTACAAGTAAGGTAAGTGGAACAAAAGTTCTAACACAGCAACCTTCACAATTATAGTTGGTGAATCTCAAGGAGTCTGGTTCAGACAAGCACTCAGAATTTTGGACACTGCCTAGATCTGTAAAACTGTCTGGAAATCCCAGGAGATGTGGCTTACTCATGAAATTTCAAGCATTGCCTTTCTCTGGTCAGACTACAATATGTGAGAATGCTCGTTTGTTGATATGCCAGCACTTCTGGCCTGTACCTGCCTGGGAATGTAGCAAGTGCAAAAAATTAAGGAATAAATGGGAAATAAGGACATCCACATTATAATGAACCCCATAACAACAGGTTGGGTTCAGCTTGATTTCAGTTCTGGGCAAAGCTTTGAGGATCCTTATTTTATCAGAACCGGTTCGCCCATCCCGAGTCTGTACTTGGAGGAGAGAGGTGAAAGAGTTGCAGATACTGAATTACAGTTTACCGGTGGTGCAATGAAAGTATTGTTTATACAGTCTGCATGTTTAAGGTACAACAGAGAACAATGATGGGAACCCATATCCTGTGGAAATTGTCTTCCTTCGTCATTAACCAACCAGTGAATGTATTCTATAGGGATGGTCTGCTGGACCAGCTATAGACATAAGTTAATAATGTGTGGGGGCTGGGAATGGGAGTGATTAGTTCCTGATTCTATATATGATGGAGTGTTTTCCAGGCCGTACACCTGAGATGCTGAATACATCTGGTGTTCTTCCCAATTATTTTAACACTGTTAACCTTTTTCACTGTAGTTGTTTCACAAGGTATGATTAAGGAAGCAAAGGCATGAGAAAACAGACATAAAATGCACCACCCACAGTATCTGAAAATGCTTACATCAGACATATGGAATCTACTTGCCATGTTTCTTACCTAGGCATATTGCATAGCTTTAAAAATGAAACTATATACCATTAAATATAAGTAAACACATTCATTTGAAACTATTATGCCTTTCTGTGGAATAGCAACATTAGCTCCCAAGTGTTATAAAATGGGCAATATTAAGTAAGAGTAGTGAGATCATATAATCTCTGTATATGTCATTAGTGAGGTTAGGGCTGTCAATTAATGCCAGTTAATGCATGTGATTAATTCAGAACAAATTAGCATGTTGTTTTTTTTAACGAGCGTTAATCTCACACCTCTGGAGATGTGACTCGGTGGTGGCCAGGCGGGGAGGGAGGCACCGGCTGTGGCTGTTTGGGAGAGCTGGTTCAACACCTTCTGGGGCAGAGAGGAGCCTGCCCCCCTGATGCCTGCACTATACCCTCCCTGCTGGACAGGGCCAACCTTAAGGGTGGGCACAAGGGACAACCACCCAGAGAGCCATGCTCTGGGGGGGGGGGTCCCACTATATGGCTATGGGGCATGGGTGCCCCTCCTTCTGCTGCACTGCTGCTCCTACCCCCCCTCCTCCCCTCCACCCCATCACCTTGCCTCTGGCCAAGCTGCTCTGGGCCAGGAGCCTGCCTCTTGTGTGCTGCGCAGAACAGGGGATTGGGGTTCATATTGGGGTGTCTACCTCCCCCTGCCTGTGCACCTGGTCATGCTGAGCTGGGGTCAGGGAACATGGGGATTCTGTCTGTTGCTGCTACTGGCTCAGGAGTGCGTGCAGCTGAGAGCAGCTGCTGGTGGTGGTTGAAAAAGGATTTGGGCCCCTGAGTGCTCTACTTAAAGAGATAGCGCTCCCCAACACACACACACACACACACACACACACACACACACACACACACTTTAAATATTCTATTATTGTTTAACAGTGCAATTAAAACTGATTAATCACGACTATTATTTCAATCTCGTGATTTAATAGTTGACAGCCCTAAATGAGACCATTACTAGAACGCTGTCCATTTCTTGTGTCCATACTTCAAAGAAGATATTAAACAATTGAAGGGGTTCAGAAAACAGCTAGCAGAAATATGAGATCTGGAAAATATGCCTTGCAGCGTGAGACTTTAAAAGCTCCAATCTATTTAGTTTATCCAAGAGAAAGTTAAGAAGTGACTTGATCACAGTCTGCAAGTACCTACACAGGGAAGAGATTTCTGATAGAAGAGGGATCTTTAACCTAGCAGAAAAAGGCATAATCCAATGGCTGAAAGATGAAGTTAAACAAATTTGGACTAGAAATAAAGTGCAGATTTTTTAAAGTGAGAGTAATTAAACATATAGCTAGAGATGTGGTGGATTCTCCATCACTTGAAGTCTTTAAATCAAGAATGGATGTCTTTCTAAAAGACATGCTATAGCTCAAACATAAGTTATGGGCTTGATGCAGAAATTATTGGGTAAGGTTCTTTAGCCTATGCTATACAGCAGGTCAAACTATATGATCATAATGGTGCCTTCTGGCCTTAAATCTATGCCACTTCAATCAATCACTTCAATCAACCAATTTGGACCCCAAACTACAAGATCTTTACAAGATTCACTTGTATTGTATTATCCAGCAAATTCTAAATATATTTTTTACCTAATTGCCTCTTATGCAGCTACTTCTATCTATCCTTATAGTAACGTATAAATAAGCACTTAATTTTATTCTTAAACCACCAAGATCATGTCTTGTTGAGGTTATACATTGTACCTTATCCCTCTCGAAGTGAAGAGTGATGTAAAGCATGTTCTTGCTGTTGTTGGATCTGTTTTCCCCACCTAACTCTAGGATTCTTTCTTTTGCTATTCCTAACGCATGCCTCCTGGAACCTGATTCTGCACTTCTTATTGTGATATTAATGGGGATTTGGCTTGAGTAAGTGGTGCAGAAACAGGTAGTTGGAATGCAACTGCATTCAGTACAACCCATTCAGTTTACATACTTAACATTCAGTTAAGTATGTAAACCTTTTTGGCCTGTCTACTAGGAGAAGTCTGAATATTGTACGCAGGATGAATGCTTACAAACCCTGAACTTCCATGAATAAAGATTTTAAAATCCAGTAGAAGTAAACATGAACATAATACATACTATAAATCAAGTCAAATATTACTCTGAGAAAATGACAAACTGAGGAACCCCTATAAAATTTGGTGGACTTTGGATCAGACCCTAACTATGCTGATTGCACTTTATCCAAAGTTTCTATTGACTGGAACTGTGAAGTTCAAGTAATAAAAGGCACAACAAATAATCAGCTATTTGGATCTGGAATCCAAAAGGATATGTATGGAAAGAGAAGAAAAATAGGTTCCTAGCAAGCTTAAAAAAATGTTGGTGATTTTTGTTGAATTATAAGTTAAATTAATAAGCCAGAATGAAAGGGGGTATCATTTCTTTAAACAATGTTACTAAATTAACCATGTTATTCCTTAATTAACCCTTTAAGATATCATACTAACAAGTAATCACCTGATGCTGTTGTGGTTCCGGGAGACCTCTTCCACACCCTTCCCGAAGAACTCAGTTCAACTCTAGTCTTGTCACTCAAGTTCCTTTATCTGGGAAACCACAAAACTATGGTGACTTGATCATTGTATTAATATTTAATATATAATATTCTCACCGCAAAATGACTGACCAAGTATTCTACAAATGGTTAATTACATAGTAAAAGCATCCTTATTGGGGGGTGTGTGTGTGTGTATACACAGTGGATTCACAATAATGTGGCTCTTTTGTATAATTTTGATCATTAATTTGGCTCCTGAACCACTGAGCTCTGAGTATCACTGCCATATGTTTTGGGATTGACCCGGTTATTTTGTAGGAACCATGATCTGTCCATGCACCGTCCATGTAAAACTTACTATTTACCACATCTCACATTCCAGGCTTACCTTATCCATTGTAAATGGTTCCTTGGGTGTTCCTCCTTATCTTAGCTAGTGCAGCAGACCTTGTTTCTTAGCCTACTGACCCGTTTTCCTATGTTAGTTAGTACAGACATTCTGTTTCCAACCTGCTGTTCCATTTACATCCCTAACCCTGACGGCCAAGAAATGAGGCCTCACCTATGTCTAATTACTCATGTCAAGCCAGGCCTAGGTTCCACTGCTTTTGTTTTATATTAGCATTCATTTCATTTGCATTATATTCCTGTCTTTCTGTGCTTTCCTTTTTAAGTTCACTACCTAGCAATGCATTTTAAAGCCACAGTAGTTGTAATTATTTGATACACCATCAATATTAGGCTCAGAGTACAAACTGAGGGTGCAAACTCACCCCCCTATGGTATAGCCCACTAGGGTGCAATTCTACATTATCAGCTTACTCTACCTTTAAAGCTTCCTTTTGTAATTTTAACTTTGCTTTTATTTTAATTATGTTATTAAAATTGCTACAAAATATAAAAATATTTCTATTGATTGCCAGAGGAAATTTAGGTGTGAAACAATATGTAGGAAAATTAAAATAACATTCCCTGGGTCCGTACCAGAAGTGGTCCTCTTCAACCATCACACAATATTTGTCATTACCAGTATAGGCAGTTTCTATTTTACTACTGTCCCATACTGTGCAATTTGGAGACTGTTCCCCTAGAGTGAACCCACATGCCTGCAACTCTGTCTGCTAGACATTACTCCTGCACATGTAAGTGTCCCCCAGGTGCAAACAGCAGTACAAATCTGGGGCTTTCCAGACCTTGTATTGTCTTGTTACGGTATTTGCGAAGGAAAAACTAGCTAACTTTCACACTGTATAAATTGTAGTGCTTCCCATTACTTTCATTGGTAATCCTCTGACAGCGGTTTTCTGTCCCCTACCTGCACAAACTTCATGGTACTGGCTCTGGTTAGTTTACTGACCCTGCACCAACTGTTATTACCCCACTTGTACCAAATTTTTAACTTTTCTATGGTGATAAAAAAGGGCAAGTTTGCTTGCTCTATATCACTTAGGGCTGCTTTTACTTTGTATACCATGTGGGGGATACATGTTGTTGTTTTGTTTTGTTGTTAGAATGCATTGCATTAATTTCACACATCTTTAAAAGCAATTACAACACGTATGTATATTATATTCAGTTAACAAATCTTTATTAATGAGTCCTTGGTTTTGCTCGTTCATGGATGCAGGCTTACAAAAGTAGGGCTGCAGACACACCTTCTATGTTTCATAATACTTGAGATTTTGGAATCCAGTTTTCAGGATACATAACACATCTGTTAATAATCTGAACAAAATAACTCCTGCATTCATCAGTTTGTAGTGAGAAAATGCCTTTGAGAACAAATTCAACAAAAGCTTTGGTGTGTGAAATTGGTACAATCATTAGAAATATAAGGAAGTTAAATTAATTTAATGGAAAAAAAATAGAACATAAAGTTCTAAAGATAAAAAGTTAGCTTCCTGAAAAGAAAGTAAACAGACAAATAATTACTGTACTAGTTCAGGGTATTCTATATGTAATTTGAAAATTAGGCAAGCACAGCTCATCAAACTTAAACACCTACTAGACTATTAAGAGTTGAAGATAGTGCTAATCTATCATTCGAAAACTGATTTTCTTTAGATTTCCAATATGGTTTCAGATCTGACCCATAACCTTCCTATCACAAAGTACTAATGAGCTCCAGACGAGCATGGCAACATGATTTCTTGGTGACTTGCTAGAGTGTAATTAATTTATAAGGAGTAATTCAGTTAGCAGAACTAATTTATTTCTAACTTATTGACTATAAATATACTTCACCCAGCTGCTCCTTGGATGAGGCATGTCACTAGTTAATGGAAGAAGTTTTCTTAGGGCTTCATGCTTTCTGCATGACATGTTCATGAACAGAGGGTTAAAACGTCAGTGAGTTTCATCTCAGAATTAGTCTGGAATTCTTCCATCAGAAGGGGGCGGGCAGATGGGGATATTTTGCCTTTCCACCCAATGGAAGAAGTCTGGGTTTTCCTCCCTAGACCTGGGTGTATCCTAAAATCTACTAGGGTAAGAGCCTTCTGCATGGATCCTACCTGCCTTTGCATAGTTTACCAGTCCCGCTGCATTCCCTGACTCCCAGCAGCCTCTAGACAACACAAACTCTGCAAGTGCCATGCTGGTAGGGCCTCCCAGTCCCAACTATATCTGCCTCAGAACCCACCTGTGGGATCCCTGGTATAAAAGGGAATCCTGCCCATGTCTGCAGAGTCTGTCTGCAGTAACTTGGTCTTGTTTGCCCCCATAGAGTTGGAGGAGTTAGGGAGCTACAGGTCTCCATCTACCTTTGCACCCCACTGTAGACATGCAGTTCTGGATCTCTGTGGAGATCCCACAGAGGACTGTCTACTGAGTTGGGGATTAGGAGAATTATTCATGGACTGGCTCTCCCATATCCAGGCCTTCCGCAGCCTTATCATTAGGTTTGGGCTTCTCTCTGCTCATGGAAACAAAGGGAGCATGAGGCCCTTACTTTTAAAATGCCTCTATGGAATTCGATCATAAGAACTGCTGTAGTTAGATATGGGAAAGACCTGTTATATCATGTCCTTCTCTGTGCAATTACGGGATATAAGCTCCCAATAGATGACATTAGATAATTAAATAACATGCTTTACCCACATAAAAGCTACCATGCTTTCTCCCACAACTCCCTCCCACCTATGCATAAAATTACCTCTTTTCTGTTTGTGGAAAGGGATTAAGGGAAGGTATCACAAAGTATCAGCTCATTGTGGAATGGCACAAAATCCATCTTGACAACTGCTCTGTGAGTGGGATTCATCTTGGAAGTATCTGCAGAAAGCCCAAGTATTAGGTGAGAATGAATCTACAATTCACTCTTTTCTCTCACCTTCTCTGTCTCTTTCAGATCAGGGTTGAGGAGGTACGGTGGTCTTGGGAAGCACTACTTGTACTCTACTTGTTCTGTAGCCAGAAGACTTGTCTTCAGGTCTGTGACTCTAGTCGTTTTCACTACCACTACATTTACAATGTATGTATATTACATATATTGGTGGGGGATATTAGTAACATACACATTGTATTACATCAAGTGTACTTTATATCAATAACTGTGTCATACTGCAGTAAAATCAGTGCATACCTATGTGGAACACTGAGCACTGTGGATGTTAGTGTTCATATGGCCCTTGTCTTGATTTTCCTCTGTGCTTTTTAAAAAAAATTTTTAAATGTCATTCCCCCTCTTCTCTCTCATCCTCTGCTTAGAAATGCAAAGGCTTTCAGGTTCATTTCGAAGGAAGTAAAGCATTCACCATATCCTGCAGTCAATAAGGCTATCAATGACCATGCTTTTTGCATACAAGAAAATCATGCTTTGAGCAACACAGGGACAAGAGAGCAATTTCTGCCAAAGTTTATCCCCAGCTAGCTTTTCATTTTCCCTCATTCCTTACAAAGACTGTGTATGATGTAATAGATACACCATTTATACTGTATTTAATTCAATTATTGTTGTTGTTATTTATTATTAGTCTTAATAGTGCTCTCTGTGCCTCTGATTACTATAATTGGTTGAATATCACCAAGGGGTGGGAACATAGCTAAACTGCATGATCATATTATAACCTTCCTCCTTTTTCTTTCCCTACCACCTGCACTCATTGAGTTCTAAAATGCACCAGAAGGCTGCTCCTGTATTAATATTTATCTAGAGCCATAGACCTGCATGCAATGTTAAAAATAAATAAAAGGCCAAAGTATTTGTTGCCAGGAGCTAACTGTCTACCTTACCTGGAAAACATAACAAAAGGACAGAACCCACAGAGGGTATGGAAGGAGGGAAAGAAGTGGAGCAGATGGGCTCCAGCCAACAATGCAAAGGGAAATGATACTATAGGTTCTACACATTTTGAAAGATTGTGACGTAGCAGACTGTTTCAAGCATAGTGGGCTGCCTGGTAGATGACCAAAAAACAGAGTGGAAGAAGGGTACAAATGGAGTTGTGAGTTAGATGGCTTCTGTGGAGGAATAGGAGTAAGAATGGGAGCAGGCAGAAATGAGAACAGAGATGTAGCCAGGATTAGGGTTGTTCCAAGCCTTGAAGATGAGGACCAGAACCTTGAACATGATGTGAAAGGGAAGTGAGAACACATGAAAAAATGTGAACAGGGGAGTCACATGGTCAGAGTGACAGGAGAGACAGATTAGTTTTTCAGCTGTATTTTGAATAGACTGAAATGGAATAGGAAGATCAGCAGGAGGGCCAGAAAGGAGAAGGAGGTTATAGTAATCAAGGCAGACAGAGACCAGGGATTTACCATTCAGGATAGAGAAGAAAGGACAGGTTTTAGAGATACTATGAAAGAACTAACAAATTTTGACAATTGTGTGGATTTGGAGGGAGAAGAAGAGAATGGGGTTGAATGTGGGGCCTCGTATTTAAGCCTGCATGATGGGGAAGATAGTAAAATTAGCAGCAGCGATGGAAAAGACAATGAAGAGGGAGTTTGTGGAGAGAAGTAGGAAAGGAATTGTCCTCATATTACACATGGAAAAATTGAGGCACTAAGAGGTGCATAGAATGGGGCTAATGCATCCCACCTCATGGTGATGGTGTTAGTATTAATGACTTTGTAATGTGCTTTGAAGCTGAAAAGTTAAGTGCTAAATATTTACGATGCAGCTACTATTAGTCATTGGAACAGGATGAAAAGTTCATCAACAGCTTTTCCTATTTTTCACGAAAATGTGAACTGCAATGCTTTTTTAAATTTCAAAATTTGAAAAATTTTGACCAGTCCTATTTTTATTGTGATCACCATCCTTTCTTTGAGTGAGTAGACAGAGGAATTAAATGCCCCACTTATTAGGTCAGATGATAACTATTATCATGCCTCTGTGAAGGTTAGCTTGACTGTTGCCATTATTTCCAGTGTTTTATCATTGGAATATAGCATCATCTGTTAAATTTGCAAAACCAAGTGTTGTCTTTTGCTTCAACTCCTAAATACCTATCAGCCAGATATACAAAATAAATACTCTGCTTCCGTATCACGTATTTATTTTGAAGTTTGATTTGCTTTTTTCAGAAGAAAAACCAGCAATCATCTCTTGCTAAACCACTGGTTGAAGAAAATTAGTTTTTTTAACAGAGAGCAATACCTAAAGAATTATTATGTACAGTGTAAAAATAATAATATCCTGGGGAGTCAATGACACCCATTGTGAACTATGCCATTTTAAACAATGATTTCCTTTGTTTCCAGAATACTTATTTTTTTATAGTTCTCACTTTAATCTACAAGGGTGACTGCAAATTTGAATGACTGAAACTAGTTTTGCATAATGATTCACATGTGTATCTTTCAAGGGCACTCTGAGAAAGGGAACTATCTCATGAGGAATGAACAGAAGTCAGAATCCTGAAACACAGCTTTGTATTCTTGAAAACCAATCTTCCTATGAAAGGGAGGAAAGTGAAATATGATCACTTTCCCAATTGATTAATACTCATTTTTGATGAAATGGGAATATGTACAATTGCTGTTTTATAAAAAGAATATTTGAGTCTTTGTACTAGATAAACACTGACCAACTTAGGGCCCAATTCTGCCACCCTTATTCACACTGAGTAGTACTTCACTTCTTGAATATTCCCAATGGATGAGTGAGTCGGACAGAATCTGGCACATAATCATTCTTGTATATATGATGGTCAAAAATAAAATAAATATAGGTGAAATTATGGAAACTGTGAGCCATTATGCAGAGTTCAGGAAAGGATAACAGCATGTCCAAATAAAAAATAAACTACTTTGGGGCAGGCATGCAAAAGGGAGTGCAGTCGGCACTATGAAGGGTGGGGATCACAGGGCTGCTAGACTAGGTAGGGAGCATTACTGGTGGGGCCAATACCATGTTTCAAAGTGTAGCACTTCCTTCCCAGACCTCTGACAGCAGTTCTGCCGGCTTTTTTCTTCTGTAGCTAGACTGCCTCCCGCTACTGCTGCTGGTGAGGCTCCCTGCCACACACACCTGCTCTGAAAGTGCTCACTATTACAGTTATCGGGCTCAGTCATGGAACCTCTGACCTCTCCTGTTCTCTCTGAGTGCAACCCACTTAGGTCTCAGGCCTCGAGCTGTCACTTGTCTCTCAGGGTAGAATCTTGCGATTCTCCAACTCTTTGGTCCCTAGTCTGCAGTCCCTTGTTTCTCAACCTTGATTTACCTTAGCAGGTCTGACTTATGTCCGGATCATGAAGTAGTATTCTGTCCAGGGCAATGACAGTGGTAACCAGTGACAAAACAGCCTTCTAAAAGTAAAGTATTTATTTAGAACAAAAGCATTTCAGAGAAGAAAAACTAACTTAGAAACAATAAAACAGAGTAGCAGGTGTTTAGCTATCTTCCACATGGGGACCCTAATAGGACTATCTCCCTATAGACTCTTCTGCAAAGCCTTTCTCTGTGTCAGCTGTCTGCTTGTCAAAGCTCACTGACAACTCTCTGGATAAGTTCCTGGCAACTCACCTTCCTTTGCAGGAAGCAAGCCACTTTTTAAATGTTTATAGCCTTTTGATCTAGTAACTCCCAGCTTCGGCTAAATAAGATTTGCAATTGGTGGAAACAGGAGATAGTATCCTTGAAGCTACCAGCTTGGTCCATTCTTTCAAATGTGTGCTTGGGTTTTCTTATCCAGGAAGCCATTGTGTCGCCTTCATGCATAGACCCTGTTGAATTAGAGCATTATAGGCATCTAATTATACTATCCCCAATATGTTAGATCAATAGGTGAAACACTGGAATGCGTTACCTAGGGAGGTGGTAGAATCTCCTTCCTTAGAGGTTTTTAAGGTCAGGCTTGACAAAGCCCTGGCTGGGATGATTTAATTGGGGATCGGTCCTGCTTTGAGCAGGGGTTGGACTAGATGACCTCCTGAGGTCCCTTCCAACCCTGATATTCTATGATTAATAAATCACACAGGGAATTCTAATAAACCAATATACAGTAATTTCCCTTCATTGACTGGTCATCTACAGTGTTCATAAAATTATTATATCTCTGCATTCATAACATTATTACATACCAACTCTATGTTTCATACCCACTAATATCAAACCTAGTCAGCTCTTAAAATATAAATGTGTGTATATATCCCCATGCAAAAGTGTCATTTAAATTTACCAGCCAGGGCATAAAAATCTACTCACACGCCCTTTACCGTGATGATAGTGATGTTGTTATGGCAGTTGTCACCAAGTGACACTGTTACTTATAGTCTCTCAAGTTCTTAGCATGCAAGCACGTTTTTAGTTTTGGGAGGAATGCTTGTGCTCTTGTAATACAGGACTCTGGATAGAAGGAGCTGTGAGCAAGGAGAGTTTTCTTTCTGCCTTGGAATTTTATTACAGTAAATTCTGATGCAGAGTTGCTTCCTGGGAACTAGGTATTTGTGTTCTTTTTATTAATTGTTTCTACTACCATAGCACCTAGGAACCCTAGTCATGGATCAGGGCCCCATTGTGCTAGGTGCGGTACAAACATAGGACAAAAGGACATTCCCTGCCCCAGAGAGCTTGTATTAGGCTGAGATTCCTGACTTAAGGGGTTATATGTATGATGTTTGTGTCCAGCTCTGTTGCAGAACTGGTATATATGTTTAAATATAAAAGTTACACTTAGAATATACCCAGATTCCTCATTGCTGATACCTCCTGCACTGGGAAGCCAACCTGAAAGGCCTTGATATCTGCTACTGTTCAGCAGAGGTGTGATGCTGGTATTAGAATTGGGACACCGATGGCAGAGGAAGGGACAGTAATTCACTTGATCATCAAAAGATTACTCTTTCTGAGTGAGTGAAATTTTGCATGGCAATACTCCCTGTAGCATCTTTTCTAATGCTGCAGCGGTGCTCAGGTCTTCCTTCCAGACAGTATAACCTCAGTTCACCTCAGATATACCTAAACCAATTGACTAGGGCAAAATTCTTGCCATTATCATGAATCCTTTTTTAAAGAGACTTCACGTAAGAATCTGCGGCTTTTTTGTCACCTAGTCCTGCAGCTCTACTCATCTACTCTAATCTCAGAAAAACTGACAGAGTCAGTCAAGTTGCAAATCCATGCTCTCATTAAATAGGTAGAAGTGAACATAGTCATTGACTTTATTGGGTGAGTTGAGTATTTCTCTTGAATACTCAAGAGACACAGCTGCATTCCCAGCAGAATAACAGGGGGGAAAGGTGACTGTGGTGAATTACTGGAAATGATAATTGTTTGATTCAGAACGCCCTGAGGATTAATTACCCAGGCGCTGGTTAGTACAAAGAGGAAAGAGAAACTACACCACCAAATGTTACATTTGATGGTATTATTGCCTCTGCTCTTACCTCACTCTGGCTGACAAGCCCCTGCGGCATATACCATTCTATGTCCCTTGGAAGTTACATTAAATTTGGATGGTGAGGCTTGCCTACATTTCAAGTGTATTCACCTCCTGGCTGCCTCTTTGTCTAAATTTCCCTCCTTACGTTTTTTGTTGCTGTAGTCATTGTTACATTCAAAAAGTCCCCACTGTCTTCCAAGAACTTCTGAGAATGATAAGGGAAAAAGGAAATGTTGTTATAGCTGTGTTGATCCCAGAATATTAGAGACACAAGATGGGTGAGGTAATTTCTTTTATTGGACCAACTTCTGTTGGTGAGAGAGACAAGCTTTCAAGCTTACATAGAGCTCTTCTCCAGGTCTAGAAAGCATCTCTCTCACCTAGTTGGTCCAATAAAAGATATTATCTCATCCACCTCATCTCTGAGAAAATACATGTTCATTTATAGTTTCCTCCAGGTCCCCAAACTGAAAAGAAAATGAGTCTCTGAATTAGAGATGCCAAAATAAGTAGAATATTTTATTCCACAGCACTTTGAGAGTTACACCTGAGATGGCAACCAGTACTCCCTCCTAACCTCACTAAAATCAAGCCAACTTTGAGGGCCTGTGAAACATGCAGCCAAGTTGAAGGGCCCTGCCACATTTCCCATACATGAGGAGCTTTCATTCATGTCCTTTCATTCTAGCGTATTTTTATTTTAAATTGAAGCCAACAGCAAACAAAGAAAGAACAAATGTCTCTGACAGAGCACAGTGAAATTTTCTCCCTGCATAAGAGCCTCCATCTTGAATTGCCTCACAGCATTGCCCCTTAACTAGACAAGCAGGGAGATTCCTTGGTGAAGGCCATTGAAGTAAATGGAAGTATTGCTACTGACTCCAATAAACCTTCTGTTTAAAGGTTCTGTACACAGAAAATACAATCAAAACGTTCTCTTACTGTGTATATATCCCCAGTCCCAATCCTGCAGGATAGTCCAAAATTTACACTGGGACTGTAGTGTCTGTTGCTATGGAGTGGATGGGCTGGTGCTCTGTAATTATGCCTTCTTTGTCCCAGTTCTCATAGTTACCATACTGGGAGCTGGGAAAGAGAAACTCCACTGGCTCCCTCTGTAATATTGAAGGGGGAAAAGAAGATCTACCATCCTATCTCCCTCCCAGTAATGGCAAAGGAATGGGAAAGGAGACATGGAGAAAGTTATATAAAAGAGAATAAGGCAGGAAAAGAGCAAGGGAGACCAAAGGGATTTGTGGGGAGTAGAGGTGTTTAAAGGGCTTGCCAAAAACTACCAAACGAGGCCCCAAAATCCTAAAGCCATCTCTGATTATAACTCAGTGGGATGAAATTCAGCTTCTGAAAACTTGTGGTAGCAAAAGGAATTATCTATGAATTATGTACAGCTCTTCCCAGACCCTGCCTTTCTCTGCTGTGATTCAATTTCATCTTCCCTGGGTGACTGAGGTAATTCTTGGATCAATTGCTTAATGGCCAAAATTCGTTTATGTACTTCGCATGCAAAACTTTTATCATTATTATTATAGTAACACGTAGGCCTCAGCTAAGACAGGGGCTCCACTGGTCTAAACACTGGGCAAACACATAGTAAGAGATGGTTCCTGCCCTGAAGAGTTTACAGTCTAAATAGACAAGACAAAGGGGAAACACCAGCACAGAGGGAAACAGTGATGTGCCCAAAGTCACACAGCAGATCAGTGGCAAAGCCAGGAATAAACTGGATCTTCTCATTCCCTGTGCAGTGTCTTATCCACTAGACTATATGGATTCTCTATACTGTTCACTTAGCTTTATGTTTAAAAATGTTTTTGAAAGTGAAACCTCAAGTGCAGCAACATTGCGCAAAGATTGAAGTTTCCCTTTTGACAGAGGAAACAGGGAGCAAGAAAATAGATAGCAGAATGGAGACAATTATCCAAGGACTGTAATTATGGTGAATTATTGACAGAAATGCTGAGACAGATGTTTCATAAATGATTGAATACAAATAATAGTATTTATTTTCAGAATTAGACTCTCTAAAATACTCTCTAGCTGGTTGAGGCCACTGAGCCTACAAAACAAAATGTACATGACTTGGAAGGACAAGCTGAGGGAGTTTTCCATGTGGGGAATACCAGACATTATACAGGTTTCAGAGTAACAGCCGTGTTAGTCTGTATTCGTAAAAAGAAAAAAGAAAAGGAGTACTTGTGGCACCTTAGAGACTAACCAGTTTATTTGAGCATGAGCTTTCGTGAGCTACATGCATCCGATGAAGTGAGCTGTAGCTCACGAAAGCTCATGCTCAAATAAACTGGTTAGTCTCTAAGGTGCCACATGTACTCCTTTTCTTTTTTCTTTAGACATTATACATAAAATCTTGGAGCAATATGGAAAGTAAATGTAAACTGCTAGCCAGGCTTTTCTGCATGGAGTCAAACACAATGAGAACTACCATCTGGGTGGAATAAATAGAGCACATTAGGCTAATGTGCCAAGCCAACAAAAATAAAAAGGGAGGTAATGCAAGTCATGACTAAGAAGTGGTGGAAGCAGCCAAGCTGGCGGGATGATGAAGATACATATGTGTATAAGAGGAAGACAGCAATAAAAACAGGGATGGAAAAGTAACTTAGAATGCTGAGTGACAAAACACAATTCTATTTATCTGCCAACCTAGCTACCTTTATCTCCACTGTATTTATAATACACCATTAATCTAGTAGCTTGGTGCCAAATAGAAAATTAAGTGTAATGTTACTCTTCTCTGCAAAGAACATAGGAATTAACAGTAGTCCATCTAGTCCACTACTGACAGTGGCCAGTCCCAGGTGCTTTGGAGGAAGCGTAAAAAACTTCCTAACAGAGAACTATGGAATAAACTGAGTACAGAGGAAGTTAACACCTCAGTTAGAGGTTGGCTTATGCCTTGAAGGATGGGGGGTTTATCCCTTAAAATTACTCTCTAATGTAAGGTTTCAGAGTAGCAGCCGTGTTAGTCTGTATTCGCAAAAAGAAAAGGAGTACTTGTGGCACCTTAGAGACTAACACACTTATTTGAGCATAGGCTTTTGTGAGTTACAGCTCACTTCATCGGATGCATTCAGTGGAAAATACAGTGGGGAGATTTATATACATAGAGAACATGAAACAATGGGTGTTACCATACAGACTGTAACGAGAGTGATAACTTAAGGTGAGCTATTACCAGCAGGAGTGTGTGTGTGTGGGGGAAACCTTTTGTAGTGATAATCAAGGTGGGCCATTTCCAGCAGTTGACAAGAACGTCTGAGGAACAGTGCAGGGTGGGGGGGTGGGATAAACATGGGGAAATTAGTTTTACTTTGTGTAATGACCCATCCACTCCCAGTCTTTATTCAAGCCTAAGTTAATTGTTTTTGAAGTTTTTTTGTTGAAGTATTGCCACTTTTAGGTCTGTAGTCGAGTGACCAGAAAGATTGAAGTGTTCTCCAACTGGTTTTTGAATGTTATAATTCTTGACGTCTGATTTGTGTCCATTTATTCTTTTACGTAGAGACTGTCCAGTTTGACCAATGTACATGGCAGAGGGACATTGCTGGCACATGATGGCATATATCACATTGGTAGATGTGCAGGTGAACAAGCCTCTGATAGTGTGGCTGATGTGATTAGGCTCTATGATGGTGTCCCCTGAATAGATATGTGGACACAGTTGGCAACGGGTTTTGTTGCAAGGATAGGTTCCTGGGTTAGTGGTTCTGTTGTGTGGTGTGTGGTTGCTGGTGAGTATTTGCTTCAGTTTGGGGGGCTGTCTGTAAGCAAGGACTGGCCTGTCTCCCAAGATCTGTGAGAGTGATGGGTCGTCCTTCAGGATAGGTTGTAGATCCTTGATGATGCTGTGAATCTTCTCATTATTCTAACTGGACATGCCAAACCCGTGGAAAAAAATGCAGAAATTGGGCTTGTTTTTGACTTAATTGGCTTGTGAGTTGTTTGCAGCTTGTTTGGCTTGTAGCTTGTTGTAGTTTGCTTCTTTTTTTTGATCGGCTCCTGGCAAGCAGGGGCATGGGGAGGACAGAGTTGGGGTGCACAGCAGGCCCACCACAATCCCAGACTGCACGCTGGGGGGATCTAGTCACATAGAGTGTTGGGATTCTTAGGGATTGCCTTGTTTTGGACTTGGTGTGAAATGGGATTAGCTTGATTTTTGGCTTAATGTGAAAGTTGTGGTGCTTATTTACTGCTTGAAAGTTGGCAACTGTGATTCTAATCCTTTTTTTAAATCTTGAATCTGGTTTCAATAACACCTTGTAGAAATGAGTTCCACAGGCTAATTTATACATTGGGTATAGAAACTATTTGCTTTTATCCGTTTTAAATGGTTTACCTGCCAATTCCATTGAATTGTCCTCTTGTTTTTGTGTTTGAGAGACTAGATAGGTGCTTGAGCCTAGTTTTACCATCCCTTATTTGTATACCTATATATCCTCTCATTAGTTTCTTTTTTAATCAGTCTCCATCATTTCAGTATCTCTTTTTATACCTGAGTTTTTCTATGCCTCTAATTATTATCACTAGACTGACACCCTTCTATTTTTGCTATATCATTTTTTTGAGATGAGGTGATCAAAACTGAACATTGTGTGTGTTCGATGTTGGATTGTGTAAGCTCTTTGAGGCAGTTTGTTCTGTGTTTGTAGCACCTACCACAATCGGGTCCTGTTCCATGACTGGGGCTCCTAGACAATACCACAGTACAAATACTAAATAACAATAACCAATGACATAATATTTTCAGTATTATTTTTCATCCCTCTCCTTGTACACCCTAACTGTTTGACTTTTGGACAGTTAGTGCATATTGAATGGAGGCTTTAATTGTGCTGATACCCAGGTCTTTTATCTCAATGATTACAGATAGTTTAGAACCCAGCAATGTGTCCCAGTATGAACGGTTCCAATTGTTCCCTGCAGTGCGCATTTGTCAAGGTTCACTTTCATCTGGCATTGAGCTGCCCATATGCTTAGCTCTGGTAAGTCCTTCTGAAGTGTCTCACAGTCTGTTCTTTGATTCTGTTCTTAGATAGTTTATCTCATTAGACACACTGGAATCTTTTAGGTGTTGTGCCATTTCCCCACCCCATGACCTAATCTCTCCTTCCTGTACATGGCCATGTTTAGTATTCCATTTGATTTTTGACATCCCACCAGTTTTCAGTAATGTCTGCTTTAAAAAATCTTGGTCTTGAAATAATTAAGCTTGGCCTATTTCTGATCTCAGCAGTAAGGAATACCATAGTTTGAGTTCAGTACCAATAATAGTTTGGCCCTCATTCCTGAGTATTTCACCTTTGGCTCCATCAAGCACGTTATTTTGATTTGAGCATCCTCACTGCCGAAGGCTCTGTGTGGGCTACTGCTGGTTGCCCTCTTTCTCCTGCATACTTGCATATGCAAAGCCCTAAATAAAACCAGACCTTTGTCCTATCAAATCTCATTGTCTTCTGGGTTGCAAATTTGGAAAATATGGTATTGTCTCTTCTCACCCCCACCATTCATTAGCTAAAAATTTAAGATTTCAGTTGCATTTCACGCAGTAACAGGAAGAAGGGTTATTAATCTGATCTGCTGGGCTCTTCGCTCATTTCATGCCATCTACTGAAATAGATTGCCTGCAATTGCCTGCTCCTTGTCACATGCATTTAGGAGAAAATCTTGTACTGTTCCTTAGGTAGGCCACTGGGGAAGGGAGAGATATGGATGTTTCTTGAACATCCCTCGCCTTTTACTTCATAGGATCCAGCCAAATTTTGGCCTTAAGAAGATAGCATTCTCTTGAACGATTTGCTCCTTTTGTCACGAGTGCCCATATCCCAGAAATAGCAATTACTGTAATCATCAGAGTAAATCTCCCAGGATGAAAATGATCTCATCAAAAAGTCTCTAAAACTGGAACATTTCCATATGGCTGTAATTAAAAATAATTATGATAGGCATGTTTTGTAAATTGGTTCTTTCTGCATCAAAGGTTTCTGACATGATGGAAAGCACTGGCAAAATATAACACAAAAGTCAACATGTCCTATAATCTCATAAGGATGGGGATAGTATCAT
Organism: Natator depressus; assembly: GCF_965152275.1. Classification (NCBI taxonomy): domain Eukaryota; kingdom Metazoa; phylum Chordata; order Testudines; family Cheloniidae; genus Natator; species Natator depressus. Next base: position 26,946,966 of record NC_134244.1, read on the forward strand.
ATTTCCATGTGTTTCAGAAATTTGGTGGAATGAATTCCCTCCATTTGGAATTAATTCTTTATTGTAAATATGTTATACAACACCAATCTTTGTAAACATTATGTTTGTTTGGTCCCTATTCCATATGAAAAATCTATGCAGTAGGAATGCTTATAAAATATATATTAGCTGAGAAAATCCATTGTTAGGTTGGAACTGAGGTTTTATTCCTCAAACTTTTGCTTACTTTGTATCTATTGCAACAATAGCTTCCTTTCTCATTACTAACAATTCCTCTCATAGGTAGATGTGACTCTCATTTGTATATCCTGTTGATGCACAGAGCAAATGAGTCCAGAATAAGTTTTATATAAAGGAAGTGGATTTTAAAGCATTTCATTTAAGATATAATGGAATACAGGAAAATGATAGAAATCTCTCAGGACATACAATGGTTGGTTCTTCTCACGTGCAAGTTTTTTTGAAGTTTAATATTAGCAATGGTTTGTTTTTTTTAAAAAGTCGGAAATGTATAGAGTTGCTACAAACTATGCAAAAACACTGCATCAAATATATGGTAGATCTATAAAATAAAGCAGCCATGTCAAATCACTTAAAACTTCAAAAGAGACTTTAAATTGGATTTTACCACCTTATTGATATGGAATATTGATCATAGAAAGTGTCTAAGGATACAGGTTAAATATAATTGAATGGTATTGAAGAACTTCAGATATTTGATTTAGAAACTGACTATGAAATTTCCAGATGCATTCAGTAAATGACTTCAGTGGGAACAGAGTTAGGGCAATGTTCATTGCTTTTGAAAATCACATGCTCAGAGTTTGGTTTCAAATAGTCTATCCATCCTATTCCTTCTAATAGGAATGTATAGATCTATGAGAATTATTCTTTTGATGGGTTAAATTCTAAAGTCCTGAGTCAGTATTTACTCAAGCTAAACTTCCTTTTATCTAAGTAAAAACTGGGGAGTTTCTCCCATTTTTTTTAACATAAAAAGAATATTTGGAGGCTGTGGGAATCATTTGTATGGAGGTCTTGTAAGACAAGACAAACATTGACAGGGACCAGCCCCAAAGTAGTTCTGTGAGGCTTACAGAACTACTTTGGGGCTGGTCCCTGTCAACGTTTGTTTACTCAGCTAATTTCAGTAGTGACTAACATTTTGGCAGATGGGTGCTTAATGAAAAAGAATTAAAACACAAATCAAAAATAGTTAATTAAATGCTAAATAAATTATACTCTCCCTTGTCCTGAAAGTCTCTAGATCTGGGCCCTGACAGATTCCCAAGAGGAGCAGTTTCTAAAGAAGAGATCTCTAAACTGGGAGAGCGCTCCTGCTGGATATGGAGGGGCTACTTCTGCTCCCAGCTCCAGCCCTAAAAGAACACTTCAAGTAGAGTGGGAAATGCCCCAGCACATGACCTGTATGTGGCTGACATACATGCCCTGCACAATTCAGCCTTGCAACCCCCCCAAAGAGCAGTCAGCAGGAATGTGTCACATGGCACTATAGAAATTCTGGCAGCTTTACAGCCCATAGACAGCCCTGGGAGGCTGCTGTAAGTTCGAGCAGCTTCCAGGTTGCTCTACCATACTGGTCCCTGAAGCAGTGCACAATCTGGGCTGTGAGAAGTTGTACCTTTGTACCCTTTCCCCCAGGGCTCTGCTTTTTGTCCGGTACCTCAGTCCTGGAAACTTCAGATGTGTCCCAGCTGATCTTACCTGCCTTTTGGGGTAAAAAGCGAAAGGCTGTCTCTCTGATTATTGGGTCCAAGATTATTCAAGTCTTTAAAGACCACCACCAATATCAGCAAGGTACACATGATGTTGCATGTAGCATCCAACTCCTTTGTTAGAAGACCCCTGGTAATTAGATTCACCTCTCTGGAGGCAGCAGTATCTCCTCAAGGATTTGCAAAGACCGCAAGTGACCCATTTCCCCTAGAGATCCCTCCCACTTGAGACACAATCGCCAATAGAGACCCACTCCCTGTACCTGCATCCTCGTCCTTACAATAAGCATCCTCCACTTGAGATATCATGGGACAGCCACCACCTTGCCATATGTAGTCCCACATGTGCTCCCACTTCTGACAGATATACCAGCCTTCCCTTGATTCCTTCTATGGCCCATTTTTTTCTCCAGTAGGAGAATGAGACTCTTAGAATTCAATTAATGTAAATTTAGTTAAAACAATAGTTTAGGTGAATAATTACAAGCATTAAAGTCTGTGTAGCACATTAGGATATGATATATTTCAAGATAATACAATAATACAGATTGGCAGACTTGCCATATACATTTACCAGCCCAGACATAAAACCTACTTGCCTGACCTTTATGATTGATAGCCATATTTCATTCATCCCTCAAAACCATAACTTGCTGCGGCTGATGGGACAAGTGGAGCTTTGCAAGCCTACAATATTGTCTTAATTTCTCATTTGGTGGACTTTTTCCTTTGAACTGGTAGAAGAGCACAGAAAGGTGTATCCTCTGTCAGTATATGTAAAGAGGTAGCTTTAGAGCATAACAATCTTTGTGCTACATATCTATACATATTTTATTTTTAAAATAGATATAAGATATTGAAACTAAAATAAGCAATATTCTTCCACCACTTTCTTTTGCAATAAATGCTGATGAAAAGAACTCATTGCTAATACAAGACATTTGTCAGGTTTGGATTTCTACAACACTTTCATCATCTGAAAATTGTTCTGGGTATTAACTTGTGAATTAGATTATGACACATCTCAATATCCTTTCAGGATTTGCAAATATTATGTGGTACTTGTAAAATAGAGATATAACCAATTCATGCTCACACTTGGACATCTCTCCATACTCTCGTGCACCAGTTGGCTATTATTTCTTCATTCAAATCCCTGTTTAAAATCCATTTCAATGAGAGCAGAGGGTGCTCAGCAATCTTCAGGAACAGCTGATTTTGTGTAATATCCTCGGGATAGTGCATCCAGATACCTTATCATATCTTTAGAATAGCCAAAGAAGAAGCTTCCTCCAGGGAATCCATTTAAGCCCAACCCATGATGGTTCAGTATTCAGGGGGCTGGATTATGGCTTCAGATGGCCAGCAGAGAGTTCCCTGGGAGGAGGGAAACTCTTTACTAGTGTAAACCAGCAGAATGCCGGCTCCTGAGCCAGTCTCAGCTCCATCTGGCATAGTAAGCATGACAAAGCTCTGCTGATCCTCCAATGGGTTAAGGTCCCTATCAGTTCCTATGGCAACTTTGATTTATGACAGGGCAAAGACATCACGGACAGCCCTTTAGAATCAGAAGCCATGTCCACCTCCTGTTGCTCTGTGCTGAGTGGACCTTAGATACAAGGAAGAATCAAGTTCAGTGCTGTTGTGAATCCCCATAGTTTATATGGCTTCACTACTGAATCTCATAGGCTTGACCAAAATATTTCTCCAGTAATATGGAACAAAATAAGTCCCAGTTCAGCAAACCATTTAACAGTAATGAATAACATTAACCACAAAATGACAGGTTTCAGAGTAGCAGCCGCGTTAGTCTGTATCCGCAAAAAGAAAAGGAGTACTTGTGGCACCTTAGAGACTAACAAATTTATTTGAGCATGAGCTTTCGTAAGCTACCGCTCACTGTAGCTCACGAAAGCTTATGCTCTAATAAATTTGTTAGTCTCTAAGGTGCCACAAGTACTCCTTTTCTATTAACCACAAAAGTAATCCCATCCCCATTCAGCAAAATACTTAAGCATGTGTTTAAAATTAAGTACGTGTTTTAGGTTGTGTTTCAGCAAAGCACTTAAACACATTCTTAAGTCTCTTTGAAGTCATTGGGACTATGCATGTGCTTAAAGTTAAGCATATGAATTCCTGAATTGGTGCCTTAATGAACAGGAGATTGTAAGCTACTCATCATATACAATTGTTGTTTGTATCTTCCCCTATTAATTCAAACTGTTACCTTAAACAGGTATTTTAAAAAATTTCTCCACTGATAATGAGGAAAGATTGAGTACAGTAAGAAAATGTACAGTGAATTAATATTCAGCCACTCAATTCTTTGCTGGTAACAATTGTTCTTCTTTAGTTCTCCCAAGTAAAATTATTAAAGCAAAACAAATGTACTCTCCTAATTGCCTACCTGCTTAAAATATATGATTTTTTTAGCACAGATGGAATTAATTCAATTTCTCTGCACACAATTTTAATTTTTATAGTAAGTTTTCATAAGGTCAAGGTTGGAGGTCACAAACTGGCTGAGCTAAAAGGACCCCTGTGAATTTTGTAATCAGTGAGAGGAGCAGAATGCTGCACATTTAAATTAAAAAAAAAATCAAGAAACCCCAACTGTTAGTCCAATCAATTTTTATATAGTGCAATCCTAGAGGAATTAGGCTGGTAAATTTTATGCAAACCTCAAACTCCTGATAATTTTGTAGCTAACTGGCTCTTTTTGTTATCTCTGTCCCCTTGTTTGTCTCATAGTAGGTAAAATACATCTAGAAAAATGCCAGCACTGAAAAGCCACACTTCTGGCTATCCCATTATAACAATTGGATAATATTGAAAACATTTCTGTGATTTGTGATCATCAAAACAAAACAAACAAAAACAGCAATGTAGAGACCATAGAACCTTGCACAAATTCAAGCAACTGAGAGTACAGTGTTCTCTTTGAGATGATTGCACACCACATAACTTAGTTATCCTTAAATCCTAGTTTCAAGAAACCAAAACAAAATGACATTTTAAGTGGAAACAAAATGACAATTGTTGTTTTGACATTTCATGTGAGAAAATTGAAATGTTAGGTTGAAATTGATATTTGGCCATGAAAATTTTTGGTTTTGATGAAATTGTATGTTTTAGAAAAAGAACTTTCCACACGCAAAATCTCAACCTTTATACAGAGAGAACACCTTTAAGAGGGAGTCCGCTGCTGGTGGGGTCACTTTTTAGATAAGGTAAAATCAAAGTCTATTATGCACCTAAATCTGTACTGAATCCTGCTTTGTATATCATAGATGACAGTTTATAAATGGACAAAAGAATTTTGTTTAATGGTCAGAGAATCCTGTTTCTTTTATTTATAGATAATCCAAACCGTTAATAAATGGGGAGAGATAAGTAATGTTAAGTCCTATGAAACTGAACAAAGTGTTTATTGCAGTTAGTTAAGAGATGTAATTTGAGAAATTATTCATTTAAAACATCAATGTGTCTCATAAACAAACCAACTCAGTTTATGGCATAGTCTTGAGACTGGCAATTTCATGAAAGTTAAAAATCTCACATTCAAGTTAAATTCCCTATTTTTCACTATCTTACAAGGTTATCTTATGTCTCCTCTCCGGGATTTAGTGCTTAATCTAATTAATCTGATCTGCTTTTAGCATCTGAAGTTACAATTCCATTTCCATATCCTATTAAAATTATTTAAAGAATAATTTCAATCAAAGACTTTTGTAATGCTTGGTAAACATCATCTCACCAACAGTGTTGAAGCCATAGTGGAGTCATGCTGCAGAAGCAATGTTAGGTTGGGAGCTTGGTTTCTTTAGAAGCAGTATTGTGGCTTCTTTTGGACTCTGCTCATGCTGATGCTATCTTGTTGCTTCTGCTCCTTGCTAATAGAGGTATTGACTTGAAGGTAGGCTAGAACTAGAGGTAGGCTCGAAAAACTGAAGCTAAGAGAAGTAGCCACTGAGAGCTGTGGGTTCACCAGCTTCCTTGGCTTTTATTTCTTCTCTTTCCATAGTCTCACTGAAGGTGAAAAACACCTCTTTCAGGGTCTTGACTGGATTTATGTATCAGCTATGGTCACCTTTCTTTGGCTCAGCACCCTCGTGGGGATTGTTTTGGTAGCCTCTTCATCTCACGAACGGGCAATTTGTTAGTGCATATGTAGCAGAGATGTTGTTCCATAGGACTTGAAATTCTGTTTTGAATGGGTCCAAATGCTTCTATTTTATATATAAATGTCTTTCAACTTTTAAAATAGTTTCTTAAACAGAAATTATTATCAGAGAAGTTATTGGTTTATTTTTAATCCTCTGAGAGATCCTTCTGGTCTCTAGGAATTTTCACAAGCATGCCAGATAATTAACTTATTCCCCCATTAATATAACTATATTTATATTCAAATGCCTTTTTATATTAGTAACCAATTATTGCAAGGTCATTTAATTCCATATTTGTAAATAAAACATTTCACTATTCACATTATAATGATATCAGGAATTATCACAGAGTATGCTTTAAGTGGAATGTGAGTTATGAAATAACCAAGCACTTCTATAAAATGTTTCTGAGCCATAAGTATTCTCCTTAAAGTCTTCAGTCTTGTATTTATAAAATGTCAGTTTCCATAAGAATATTTCTAGAATTCTTTGTTTGGGTTTAAATCTGAAGTCTGTCTCTCTTTGAAAAGAGGAGGTGTATGAGAGGAAGGGGTTTATAGGAAACAATAAAAGCCTTTTAGCTTAGGTTTTTATGGCCTGGATAACATCAGCTTCTAAACACTCCTCCTGGCATTTTCTTAAATAAAGAGTATCTTTACATTCTTTAGACAAACAGACCTCTTTGTAAGAACATGGATATCTCATTCATTGAACTGTAGATCCAGGCTATACCGGACTAGTGTCTTGAATAAGAGAAAAGGAAAGGTATCCTGCTCTTTAAGAAGACAGTCTTTAGTTTGTCTTTTGACCAAATAGTTTTACAATTTACAATTAAACTCCTCTCAAATACTCATGCAAGGCATAAATCATAATATATATAAAAATGTGCCTTTCAAACTATACAAGAAAATAATATAGATTGCTAAGGCAAAATAGAAGTTATAAAATTGCATTCCAGGGTCTTTGTAAACAGATTTGGAGGTAATAAATACGGTTTTATAGCTAAAGAGGTGTTATCCTCTGTAACACTTTGATTTCTGTCACTTGTTGGCAGAAAGCAGCATTTCCTAGTGATTCCTTACATTAGCTTATATATTTTTATTTCACAATGTGAGCATCCAAGAAGATAAGCATAGTTGTCCTCAACATAACTGTCACTATTTCCTAAAATTCAATAAAGGTGAAGGCAAATTTGTATTTACTTAATTATAAAATAAATTTATAATAATTATTAATATGCCTTTTCATCAAAACTGAGGTCTTTCTCCCCAACATATTTCTGGGTTTAGCATCTAAAATTGTCTGTTAATCTATTTAAAGGGAATTTGAAAGGAGGAAATGTAATTTATCTATGTAACAGTCCAGATTTCTTTTAAACTATTCTTCAATCCCCAAACCACCTACTAGTAGAGTTTCATGTCTTTATTTGCCCCCTTGTCTCTTCTTATTGGGTTTTAACTTTCAATACAGCTTGATTCCATGTCAGAACTATTTAGCAAGTACAACACTTGAGCAAAACAGAGTTACTGTGCACTATAATATCAAATCATGGCTGACAGCAGATAACATGCAGCTGAGAGAGCAACATCAGAACGTTCTGAACTCATTACACTGCAACTGCAAAATGGTTAGTAATTCTGGAAAGGCAAGAGCTGTCAGAGAATCTGCTTCCAGATCTCAGACAGACTGTGGATTTGGTATGAGGGACCCTACTCACTTTGAATACTTGTATTGAATTTCAATGAGAGTCCCAGCTGGTGATGGTTAATCTAGAGGTTAAGCTTGAAAAATTTGCTGCCAAAAAAGATGGTAATTTAGACAAACATGCAAAGCAGTGATTCATTCCTTTTGACTCATCTTATGCCAGTAACTAGCATACCAAAAATAATTTGCAAGGGACTGTCATGAGGTACAATGCATATTCTATTTGTGATATGTATTCACTCTAGCTGTGTCCCCTATCATCCTAATGCTTTTTGCAATTCATTTGTGTCTAGTGAATGTATTTGTCCCCAAACATGCAGTCTTTGCATGCTAGGGTCAAATATATACATACCCAGACACAAATTTGATGACCTGATTTCTGTTTCTGTGGGTCTGTATTTTATGCCTTCCTGAGAATGTGTTAGTTTAATTTAGGGATATTTATTTTGTATATTTTGACATGTGATGTCAACAATTTGTGTTAATGGTTATAAACTTTAACTTTTTGAATCTCAATATCTATTATCATTAAAAAATTTTACAAAAGCTTAAAACCCATAATTTTGTGCAACTATGAAATTTTAAATCAATAAAAATAACAAAACCTCAAACATGAACATCAATATTATCAAAATTATTTTGAAACATACAATTCTGCTAAACCTAAATAAATGGGAGTTTTACTAGTGGTGGCGATGAGAGCAGAGTTAGGCTGACACTGAGCACTTTAAAATCCCACACTTGCAGTCTCACTAGATATAATACTTACTACAATGAGTAGTCTTACTGACTTCAGTAGGAATATTCAAGGGAGTAAGCACTATGTCTGCTAGTAAGCACTGTACAGTGTTGCATCACATTTGTTCTTCCCCCTTTAAACGCGCGCGCGCGCGCGCGCACACACACACACACACACACACACACACACACACATATTTAAATTGAAATAAAATTTTCTGAATATACATCAAAAGATTACTTGCTAAAATTATTATTTCCCTTTTTCCATAGATTTTCTTGCTCTTCATTTTGTCATTTTTTCCCATGATTCTTATGAGCATAGTCTCTTGATAGCTATGTCAGAGTTAAGAAATATAATGCTGGTTTAACAACAACAACCAAACACATCCTTTAACAGGATGTGAGGAACTAATGCCTTAGCCTGTGCACTGGTTAAAGGTGATTTATAGATTTATGAAGAAAACCATACATTCAGCTTTTTGAGCATATAAGGAAGTCCTGCTGGTGTTCTGGGCAATGTAAAAAGACTTTCCACGTAAACATTTAAATTTTAAAATTTCTTAACATTCACAATACCTAAGGGAGGAAACAAAATGATATTATTGGAAGGATCTGCTTCTCTTTCTGTTGCCTCTAAAAGACAGGTCATCTGGTAAATTGTTAGTTTTGTACCTTTTGTATGCTCTCAAGAGGAAGTCCAATTGAAAGGCCTCAAGGGCTGAAGTACTCGTATAAAATATTGCCAGTCCCAACATGTGTTATATTATCTTAGAATTCCTGTGGGGAATCATACTCAAGAACATAGTATAATTATATCCCTTGCCCTCTCAGCTTAATGGGTCACTGCAAGTAGTACTTGGGGGAAATTATATTTGGGGGATATGGAGATCTTGGAAAGGTATGGAATTCCTACAGGTTGGCAAGTGAAGTGGCCAGTGGACTATTGAGTGCCTTTGTTAGTGAAATTTTTATACAGGCCAGGCAATAAGGTGAAATTTAGTAAGCCTAAATGTTGTTAAGAACACTTTGCAGGGGATAATTTATAGACATATATATGACTTTTCACTTCCACAGAACTCTAACTTATTCCACCACCTCTTGTTCAGCATGAAAAGAATTCATGAGTGGCAAGTGCCACATGGCCTATTCAAATGAAGTTATCAGAGTTACAGTGCCAAAGATACAGTCAGACTCTAATTTAATCTCATAAAATGCAAACAAAATGGGACATTCTGCATCCTGATCTGCAATATCCTTTTAAAAAATATTTGTCAGCAAAGTACATATAATTTGATCAGAGTATGTGAGTTAAGGTTTAAGTTTCAAGTACCATTATAATATCATTTTAGTTGCTAATTAACTTTCTGAAACAAATTTCTTTTGGCTAGAATTGTCTATGCTTGGTCATAGCCCAGAGGTGAGTTAGCTTGGAAAGCATCTGTTTAGTCATCAAGTTCTGTATATTTTAAAACAACACGTTTCTCCACATTTTCAGTTTTGCTCAAACTTGGTTTGTTTTAAAAATCTCATTGATGTCTTAGCACTAAGCCAGTTTTGAGGAAATATAGTTGTGGTGTAATAAATTTGATGGCTAATTCCTTTAACACTTAGGTGAATATCATATATGCCTTCTGATTTGTATATATTCAAATTTTCTCAGTACTATCTTGCTTTGTATTAATATACATTTTGACAGTGTCATTTGTCCTTATTTAATATTCAGACTTCTTTTCTCTATTTATTTTTGTTTTAAAGATATATAAAAGCAGTATCTCAGCCATTTCTGAGTCATGACTGAGTCATAAATAAAAAGACTATGACCCTCAGTTCCACACATGCCAAAATACTGACTTTTGGCTGAATTATCCCGCTTTTCATTAAGTGATATCACAGATCAAGTTATGTCAGCTGTCTTCCAGTATGTAAATACAGGACTTTATGTCCCTTTTTATTCTATCTCTCCCTTTGCAACAAGCTGAGTGGCTCATAAGACTCATAATGAGATAAAAATAATACTGAAAAAATTAAAATGCCATACACATTTACCTTGACTAATGTGTTCAGTTCAGATCAGCCTATCTCAAAAAAGGACATGAAAGAAACAGAGGGGGTTCAGAGACAGGTGAAGAAATTGATTAGAAGCAAAAAAAGACTTTGAGAAACTAGACAAATTCAGACTGGAAATAAGGTGCACATTTTTCATGGTAAGGGTAATTAACCATTGAAACAATTTTACCAAGGATTGTGGTGGATTCTCCATCACGATCAGTTATGAAATCGAGATTTGATTTTTTTTCTGAAAGATCTGCTGAGTCTAAATGAAACAAATTAATTCAGGGAAGTCCTAGGGACTGTGGTAGGCAGGAGGTCCCACTAAATGATCACAGAAGTCCCTTCTGGCTTTGTAATAGATAAAGATTTCCATATGTGGAAAGATTGACAATACTGGGGCTTTTTAGTTTGGAGAGGTTACAAATCAGAAGGGATTTGTTAAAAAGAATACAAACCAATCAGCTGGAGAAGGGAAACTGGATGCCCTTATTGCCCTTTATCATTATGCAAAGGCATGTTCAGTGATGTCAACGGGATTACTCACATCACATAATATTTAATACTTGTGTAAATCTTTGCAAAGTCAGACCTACTTTATTAATCCATGGAACTCATTGTCACAACACATCAACAGCTAAGAAGGGTTCAGAAAAGAACTAGGCATTTTTATGGACAATCAGAACACACCCAGTTATACTAGATAAGATAGAAAAATATCAGGGACTAAATCTTCTTGTTTCAGGGCCTAAGTCAAGCACTAACTGAAGGGCTTTATGAAGAATCTTCTCTAGGGAGATTGGGCCATAATTGTGTTTTGTGGGGTTTCTTCATCTTTCTCTGGAGTTATTGGTACTAGCCACTGAGAAACAGGATCCAGAACTAGATGGAGCACTGATTTTAAAAATCACAGGTTTTAAAAATGAAGACTTTTTTCCTATTTTTTAATAAATGATTGCTTTCTCTAATCTCCTTGAATAAAAGTCACTGTCTTTGTAAATGATTTAGTCTCATAAAAACTGAAGTGCTTGATTCTCAGCTCATGTTGGATTTACACCAGTGTAACTTCATTGATTTCAATGGATTGGCATCTGTGTGAGAGGAGAATCAGCCCTGAGGTGTGAGAATGTTAACTCAGGCTTCTAGCTACAAGATTTAGCCATATCAGTGATTCTGATGGTACAATAACACCTCCCCAGATGTGAAACTTGCTTCAACTTTCTTATTACAACTGTCAGCAAGTGTGTAACAAACACTGGCTGAGTTAAGGAAATGTTCTTCCTTATTCAGAACAGCTGCCTGCCTAAACAGAAATTAAACTTCTTTGCTTTGAACACTCAGGGTCCTCCAACAGGGTTTAATGATGGCTGTATGCTTCTGCCAGAATATCTTATCCACTTTGCATGTATTTATCTTTTCACCAAATGCACCCCAAGATGACTTCATTTACCTTATCATCAGCTCTTTTGGATTTAGTATCCTCCTTTTACACTGATATCTAGATTGAGAAGATGTTTTCATTTGTCAAGTATGAAAAGCTTCCTGCCTCAATGTCATTGTTGCGTACACATCTGCTCGCCATTTTCTTCCAAAGACAGCTGTGGCTTCTTTGAGATCTGCAGACCTGCGTACTCCCTTATTTCCATGCACATCATCTGCAAGATCTACAAATCAAAATGAAATCTGACTTGTTTTTTTTTTTTTTTTTTTTTTTTAGAGAGAGACCAATACCATGATGGAAGAACTCTTCAAGCAAATATTATACTGACATCATAGTCCATTACAAAAGTACCCTCTATCCCAAGGGAAACTCCAAGCAATTGTACCTATCAAGGGCTCGGTTGCAGCGTTTGAAGTGGACCTGTGAGAGTGGGCTTGTCTGTGCAAAGGGGCTGGTCTGAGACTGTGGGCTGAACTTTCAAACTTCATCACTGGGGCTGTTTGAAAATTTTCCATTAAAATATTTTCCATTTATGATAGAAAATTGGGTTTTTGACTAAATGAAAATTTTCATTGAAAGTATCTGCTTCCAGGGAAATGTTTGGATTTCCACCAAAACCTCATTTTCTGTTCAGCTCTACTTACTACTTTCTGCTCCAAGTCCAAAGTACGTTTCTTCAGCCCTGGCTTCTCTAACACAAACAGTTATCTGTACGTGTGTGTGTGTGTGTGTGTGTGTGTGTGTGTGTGTGTGTGTGTGTGTGTGTATACATATATAATTATTTATTTGTATTGCCATAATACCTAGGAGCCCTAGTCACAGACTAAGACTCCATTGTGCTAGGCACTGTGCAAACACCGAACAAAGAGATGGTGTCTTCCCCAAAGAGCTTAGAATCTAAGTGTGTGTGATCGGTTACTCCCCTTTAAGGTGCTACCTGATGTACTGAGATACCACTGAGCCTGCCTGTTCTGCCAGCCTGGGCCCCCGTTAACCTGCCTTGCTGAGCCAGGCTCTTAAGCCTCCACTAGCACACACACAGGCAGGGTCACACCCAGCTGCAGAAAGACACAGACACTGAGATCAGCTCTGGGAAGACTCAGTTTAAGTGACTAGCCCCAGCACTCAGGTGCCCACCTCCCTTGGAGTGCAGACTCAAAGGTATATTGTGAAATCCTCCCCCTCCCACAATGTGGAGGAGGGTATGCACAGGCTCTTACCCCTTTTCCCCCCACTCCCATTATGAATTGCACAAACTGGGTTTCAGAATAAATAAAAACAAGTTTATTAACTAGAAAGGACAGATTTTAAGTGATCATAAGGGACAGCAAACAGAACAAAGCAAATTACTGAACAAATAAAACAAAACACACAGACTGAACTTACTATTTATAGCCATTTTCTTTATTGTATTAATTTCTCACCCTAAATGTTGTTTCAGGTAGATTGCAAAGATTCTTGAATGCCAGCTGCACTGGCCTCCAGCTTGAAACTTCAGGTATTATTACTCACAGGCTAGACAGCTTTCCAGCGGGGGCTCAACTCTTCTCCCCCTAGTTCCGTTCTTGCTTCCAGGTGTTTCCCAGTGTCTCTTTGGGTGGGGAGGCAGAGGAGAACCATGATGATGTCACTCCCCTGCCTTATATAGCTTTTGTGTATGGCGGGAACCCTTTGTCTTCCAGTGGAGAAAACACTGGAATTCCAAGGTGGGGTCCCATACCACGGGACTCAGTCACATGTCTCTGCAGGGTCATAGCAGCCGTTACTCACAAGCTGTTTGGCGCATCCACAGGAAGACTAAGCTCTTGCACAGTCCATTGTCTCTGCTGATGGGCCATCAGCCCTGCTTGGCTTTTTCATTGTTGTACCTGAAGGGCTGGTTTTGGGTGTTACCCAAAGTAGCACATTTGAAATACAGATACATGGTCAATATTCCTAACTTCAGATACAGAAATGATACAGGCATACAAACTGGATAAACACATTCTGTAAATCATAACTTTTCCAATATCTTACACAAGCCATCTTGCATAAAGTATATCTTAGTCAGGCCATATTCATATCATAACCATATTTCTATGAAGAATATGGGGTGTAACGCCACACTGTGCATGTATATAAACCTTGCTAAAACAAAACACTACACCGCACACACAGCTCTCACCTTGTGGGAGGAGAGAGATAATGAACCACACATGATAATGTGTAATCAAATTGTTTAATGTACTGCTGGAAGGCATTCAGATACTAGGGTGATGAGGCTGTAAAAGAAACCTGAAGAGAGACATAGAGTTTAAGGCCAGAAGAGAACACCAGATCATCTTGTCAGGCCACTAAACACCACACAGAACTAAACCCGATGACCAAACTGAACAGCAGGTAGCTAAGAGACACACACAGTAGCTTATGGAAGCATTGTCTGGCACAATACCTTCAGGACTCTTCATGGAGAAGATTAGCTGCTGTGCTATCTGTGAACGTGGGTGCATTTAACTTCTCCCCTAGAGCTCATGTGAAAGAGGAGATGTGCCATGGTCCCATTCACTTTCCCTCTAAAGAGGCTAGTATATAACTATGGACACTAGCTTTGAGCATTGAATTCACTAGTGCAGGATCAGGCCCTCTAAAGCACAAACTCTGCAACTCTGCTTGCCTCCTTCAGCCTCCACTTCCTCCCTGCAATGCTGTGTGTAATGACCAGGCACAGGCTAGCCCTGAGTTCGGAACATGTTTCTATCACTAAGAGTAGCAGCCGTGCTAGTCTGTATTCGCAAAAAGAAAAGGAGTACTAGTGGCACCTTAGAGACTAACCAATTTATTTGAGCATAAGCTTTCGTGAGCTACAACTCACTTCATCGGATGCATCCGATGAAGTGAGCTGTAGCTCACGAAAGCAAGGCTTATGCTCAAATAAATTGGTTAGTCTCTAAGGTGCCACTAGTACTCCTTTTCTTTTTTCTATCACTAAGTCACTCTATTCAGGCTAGGATTATTTTTACAGTGCATTTTAATTTAGTATGATATATTAATACATCTTAGTGTGAGGTGCTAATTGTCTTACTTAAGAAATATGTTCAGAGTTATGTAACACTTTACAATTTAATACACATTCAAATGTGCTAAAGGGTTCCCTCATAATTTGGATATCAGCCACTTTTTGCTGGTTTTCTAGCTCATTAATAACGAAGGGCCTGGTTCTGATCATATGCTAGTTGTACACGAGTGTAATTCCACAAACTTCAATGGAGTTACACCTGACTTACACCAGCATAAGAGATATGAGAATCAGACCCATAATATGTGCCACTTTTATTTATTTTGGCATGACACCACAGTATCTGAATTGAGATCAGTATTTTGAGCCAAAAAGAAGTATGTTTCAAGTTTCTTTTTTTTTTATTATACCATTTTATGTCCACTAATTTCATCCTAAGACTCCAACTTTAACAAAACAGATGGAAATAATGAAATGTAAATGGAATATGCTTAAGCTCGGAATGCTTTCTGAAGTGACATTCCAAACCTTCAATAGAGAACAGGAATTCATGAAATGCTTATATTCCTGCTGCTTGCAAATCCCTTGCATATGGAAACTCCTCATTCTAGGCTATCTCCAGGAGGAGATCCTTACAGCACATATCAACGGCCACATTGTGCCATTGACTTTTACGAAGAAATCTTTTTTATTTATTTTTTTAAGTGGGAAGAGTTCTCCTTCGAAATCAATGGCTCATCCAAATCCCATGTCAAAACTTCAGTAAGGGTTTAAGAATTTAATATGTAGTCAATCAAGCTAAGAATAGATTCATGCTTCAGGGCCAAAACTGAACACCTGTGGGGCTCTGGAATAATCTCTCTACCCTCAGTACAATGATGCTCAATTGAGCATGTGTATTATGCTGTGAGTGGGAAAGGGAGTGCAGCTTTAGTGAGGAAAGTCCCTCCTCCTGGGTGGGATTTTTCTGAGGGCCTGCTGCTGACTTTGCTCTGGTAGGAACATTTATTTAAAATAATGGCAAAGCTATCCAGAGTAGCAGATGGATACTTTATATGTCATTGAAATAATTAAATTATTGGAGAAGTTGATTTGCCTTTGTCTGAAGCATATATCTTAAGTATTAAATCTAAGTATTAACATACATAAATTAGCCACAGTCAGAGGTCAGGGTAGTGGACTACCGGAGATGAACCATCTCATCTAGCATGGCAATCCTTACGTTAATTATATAAGACACATTTTGCTATAAAAGATGATCATATTCAGTGGATGCATTCCATATGTAGTAGTGTATAAAGAACAAAGTGCTACTATGAAGATTCCATGCAAGTACACATTTCAGTAAACAGAAAGTTGTTAGGTGGGGCCAATCGAAGCAGCTGGATGTGAAATGACAGATCTTGTGCAGGATTTTTAGTTTATTTCATGTAATTTAATTCTTTTGTTTAACATTTTGAATTTGCAATTACTATCCTCTGTCGAGAAGGCTCAAGAACCTTCATACCACACAAACTCAAACAACCCTAACAGTTCACTGAAAAGGTTTAATGTTAGGAATTATTTCTGCTTAGGCAGTAGGCATTGTCTTAAAGCAGCCTTAATAGTCAACCAAAATAGCATGTATGACAACAACCTGTGTGTCCTTGGATTCAGCTGCTGTAGAAAGGCAACAGCTAGGGGAAAAAATAAAGAAATTATAACTCATTCAGAAGCAGAGATGTTGCTGATTCCCATACAAATGATTGAAGGTCCATACTGAATTAGAGATGTATTAAATTTGGAAGTACTTGAAAAATGGGCCCATTTGAGAGACTAATGTTGTGGGTGCACATAATTGTGGTTGCAGTTATGTCTGGCTGCAACTGAGATCATTTGGGGACTTCATAGTATCTGATCTGTGGACAGAATAAGGTAGTTAGACATCTAAATGAGCTAACCTGCACCCATGCAAAATTGTTCCCGCAATTATTTATAGTCACAAATTCTGAGGTCGAAAACAGAGGCTAGTGTCTGAAAATTTGGCCTTTAACTTGTAGGCTGCTGCATTGTGCCTCCTAGTTTTGCTTAGGAACATATTGGTATTGCCATCCTGGAACAGGCCAGTAATCAATTTGGTGTTCTGTCTCCAATGGTGTCAAATGCTAGATGCTCCAGAAGAGGAAGGAAATCACTACAGTGCATGTAGCTGTGCAATAAAAGTGTTGCTCCTTGATATCTAATGAGTACTGGGTTTG
Organism: Natator depressus; assembly: GCF_965152275.1. NCBI lineage: Eukaryota > Metazoa > Chordata > Testudines > Cheloniidae > Natator > Natator depressus. The sequence continues at coordinate 26,964,035 of NC_134244.1, forward strand.
TCTTTACCTATTAAATCCCTTAGGCAATGTGATTATCCAACCTCTAAGTACATTCTTCTGTTTTTATAGCCTGCTCAGTTTATAATCTGAATAAGTCAGCAAAAAGTCAGCTGATCAATCAAAGGCCAAAACCCTCATCCTGCCTCTGCAAGAAAGACATTCACTCCAAATGTACAAAAATGGCCAATGGTTTTGACAGCAGTACTCAAACTTAAGGGGCACTTATGAAAATTAGGGCCTCACCTTCTTATGTTGTAGGAAAGTAAGAATAATATAGGAAAATCCAGCATAATGTATTACGGTCTGCAATGAGATAGGAACAGACTATCCACTCTCTTCATAAAGAACAATTTCAAGTAATTGACTACAGGCTGGCTGGTGTATACTATAGGATTTAACGGCCTGCTTCTGCACAATTAATGTCAAAAGAAGTTCTGCCCTCAACATAAGTGGGAGAAGGACCAAGCATGTAGCCTTTTTTGTTTTTTAAATCTATTGTTTTAAATACCAGAATGTGTTCAATAGTGGTTTCTCTGGCTAATTGAAGAGTATGGTGTGATAGACTCTAGGACTCTAAAGCCTAAACACTTGAGAAGTGTGTTTGTTTTGACACCATATAATATTTTTATTTGTTTGGATGAGCATATCTAATAACCAACAGCTGCAACTTAGAAATGAATTTTAGACAGTGAGAAACTAAGGCAGCCAATAGACGTTATTGATATGCACAGCTCCTATAAAGAACTGCACCACAACTAACAAGAAGTATATCTTCAAGATCCAGTTGCCTACAAATTCACTTAAACAGGACTTGTAAGAGCACCATGTGGTGACTTCCTAGTGGGAGAGGGTAGTTAGGTATTCAAATAGATAAAATTATAGGAATCCTTAAGGTACAGTAATAAATACCCTTCTTTCTCTCCTTCAGCTAGAATAACACCACAGAGATTAAATATTTTCAGCTTGATTTTTATCTTAGAGCAAAGTAAATCAGCTTCATAGATGTTAATGGGGGTAAAATGGTGTAAAACCAATGTAATATAGCTCAGAAGCAGGCTCTTCATTTTTGAGGTTGCCCCAAAAGCTCCTATGTTACTGTAAATTAAGGCATAGATTTTGCCCTAGCCATGTGGGGGGACCAAATGTGTGTGTGGTCTGTCTCTACAGCCCCAAGAGGAATTCTGCCAGAGACAGATAGAATTTATTTTATGAACATTTACTACAGCACACAATGCAGGCTCTGGTTTAAGGCTGCAATCTGGCCATGAATGCCCAGAGTGCTAGCACACAATCGATGGTTGATCTGTGCAGTGTTCAACCATACCATTTACTAACAATGTATTCTGCTGTTAGAACATTACAGGAAGATTTTCCCAGATACAATTGCCATCTGTGCATCACAGATGATTAGTGAGAAGGATAAGAAAGCCTCCTTCATTGACATCAGGGGCCAACCTTTTTATTGTGGTGCCAGATGATTTACATGTTCAATTCCCTTTATGAATAAGGACCAAGGAGCATAGAACTCCCCACTTTCAGTCTGAGTTCAGCATCCAGAAGAGAGATTAAGCAATTGTTCACTTTTTTTGTTCTTTGGCAGCACAATATTATTACTGAATAGTGTGGTGATGGGAAAAAAAGGCTTTTACAAACCCCAATATAATTACATTTTACAAGGAAAAATGAGCTTCTGTTTCAGACATTTGGCCATGCACTTGTAAGTGGGTGCAAATCCACTAGAGTCACTGGAGGATAGCCTGCTCACACCGGATATGAATCTGGCCCTTTAAACATAAAAATCCACTGGAAACAAGGAGTACTCTTTGAGCAAACATTGAATCTATTTCCCTAAAGTTAAGTATCCTCACACCTTCTTGTCAACTGTCTAAATGGGCCATCTTGATTATCACTACAAAAGTTTTTTTCTCCTGCTGATAATAGCTCATCTTAACTAATTAGCCTCTCACAGTTTGTATGGCAACTTCCAACTTATCTGTATGTATATATATTTCTTCTTACTATATGTTCCATTCTATGCATCCGATGAAGTGGGCTGTAGCCCACGGAAGCTTATGCTCTGATAAATTTGTTAGTCTCTAAGGTGCCACAAGTACTCCTGTTCTTTTTGTGAATTCTGTCAGTTGCCTCTCAGTGAGAAGCCATTTAAAAGGCAAGATAAATTCTGCAGATGGATAATCCACCTCGCTTATTTCAGAGGGATGTAGAATTTTAGGACAAAATTCTACTCTGTCACACCCATGAAAACTTGGAATTAGGCAAAATTCTATGAAATATAAAAGCAGAAACTTCTGGAAAAACAGAAATCTTCAGGGTTTGTTCTAGTCTGTGTGCGGAATCAGTATGTCTACAATCAGAACAGTTCCTTGCTCCTTTATAATAATTCACTCCTCTACAGCATATTTTTCTAAGGATCTCAGAACACTTTCTAAACATTTTAATGAATTAATTCTTCCCACAGCACCCACATTATGAGAGGGTAATGATAACATTTTCAAAAGTAGCCATTAATTTTGGATGCCTTCATTTTGGAGTACCCATCTTGAGACACCTAGTAGCTGATTTTCCTGGGTGCTGAGCACCCACCCACAGATTAAATACCCCAGAAGACGGTGAGTTGGAAATAAATCGCAAATTCCTGACTCCTGTCCCCAGCTCCTACCACTGGACTCTGTTTTCCCGATGAGATTTATATTTCTCTTCTGCCCACTTTTGTAATGGAAACAACTGTGTGATAATCTGATCCAAAAGGTGGATGCCCAGTTCCTGCCAATTGACCAGATGCAATAACTTCAGTATGTACTTATTAGGTTTTTTTCTTACATCTTTTACTACAGTTTTCCTCTGGATGATAAATACATTCCTAATGTCAGTGAAAGTTTTCCTGTCTTTCTAACTGATCATCTCCGATGGTGACTGTATCAGGGAAAATCTTTCTGATTTTTTTTTTGTGGGAGCGGGAGGAGCAAAGTGTATTGTTCCTTTTGGGGGAAGAGAGTTTTAAAGGAATGATGAGTGGAGAAAAGTAGTAATTAGGCAGAGTTTTAAAGAAAAGAGGAGAAAAAGGTCTTCATGGAAACATTGAAAATGAAAGGGGAAAAAAAACCCTATTAGGTCATCTGGACCATTTCACTGAAACAGTGCAGGATTTTTCCTTACAATCCTCCAGCATTTTGTCTACTCTAGTTTTAAAACTCTCAAGTGATGAGGATTTGCTTGAGCTTTGACATAGCTCATTCACCTTTCTGGTTAATGTTGAAACATCCATGACAAAGATGGCTTAATGTCTCTCTGGAAAGGATTTCTGCATTTAGTCAAAAAAAGCAGAATGAAGAATAAAGACAAGGAATCTCTGAGGGGAGGAAAGTGACAAAATAAGTCTTCAATATTTTGTCTTAAACATACAAAGTTTTACAGTGATTTAAAGGGAGAGCTACATATGTATGGCTGCACGATCTTCAGCATGTTGTAATTTCTATACCAGAATAGCACTTTTGCATAATATAACTAAGCCTTTGAATATTTTAAAATATTTTGACTTGCTGTATCTTGCACATATTTATTTCTTGTGGTCCACAAGCAGCTGTTACAACAGGTGAAACAAGAGATTCTCCATCCTCTTACCAAGCCTGAATAAGCTTTGCTAAGCTAGTCTCCCAGTGACCATTTCTCTTGCTTAAAGCTTGCTTGGCTGGGTGTTTGCAATTAGTGAGATAGGCAAGAGGAAATCAACAAGAAAGGTCACAATTTGGATACAAAACGTGTAAATTGACCATATTTGTTAGAGTGATTCTAGTATCTAGATATATCCAGAGGCTTTACTTGAAAGCAACTAAGCAAATCTCACAGCTAGCAAATGTAAACTGAAAATGTTAACTTTTACAAGTGCCTGTATTTCATTTTTTTAAATAGAATGCTTGATAAAGAACAATTCTCAGATTGACTGAACTTTTAATATCACAAAAAGAGAGAAAATCTGATAAATAGGAAAATTATCTACCTGATTTTACCCATAAATAGTTGTTTTGAACCACCAAAATACTGTCATTAAAACTAAAATTGAATCATGATATTGATGAAACAAACCCTTAAGAACCACCAACTCTATAAATATTAATGCAGTTAGGAGTAGTCATAATGTTTTAGCTCGTTCCTAAAACATTCAGATTGTGAACAATTTATTTTCACACCAGCTTGTCTGAATAAATGTAACAGAAGCTTGTGTGGGATAGGTTATATGCAATGGAGGTCATTTGATTGAAAGCAAATAATTTGTCTTTGATCCTGCCCTTGCTAGAAGATTTCTAACTCATTAACACAATATTAATGAGGCTGGATTTTAAAGCAGGTGTTAAGTGCAATCAGAGAAGCTTTATTATGCTGCAAATTGTCTTGAGTTGACAAAGGAAGTCAGATTGGTTCATGCTCAGTTAACCTTTGTCTATATGCATGACTTGGTTGATTAAACAGCGATTGATAATGACCTTCAGTCTGGTGAAGCGTCTAAAGGGGCTGCAATGTAGAATTCATTGCAGTGGGTGTAAAGCTCTGTAGCACAGTCACCTTTTAAATTGAGGAATCTATAACGTAATATTAAAATTAACCAATATCATGCTACAGTGAGCCAACTAATTTATTAGTGTTAAATGGATATTTTAAATTTCATGTAATCTGAGGCAGATACATTAAAGTGGCTGCACATTTGCCAGCACTGATCGTTCATTATCAGTACCACATAGTACTTGATTACAGGAAAATTAAAGTGAGTAATTCTCTTTTAGATTTCTGTAAGTACTGACCCAAAATCCAGGAGATCATTGCCATTGGATTCAGTGAAATTTGTAGCAGGGCTATAGGGTTTATGAAATGTTATATAACCCCACCCCCGCAATGTGGCCCAAGACTCCTCCCTGGTGCTTGCTACTTGGAGTGGCTTCTCTCCTCTTCTCCCATAAGTTCTCTTTCTAATGTCTTGTGCCTCCACCCAACGTGACTCCTCCCTGTGTCCGAGACATAAAGGGTGCTGTCTCTGAGAAAATGAATGCTACCAACAGGCAAGGAGTATAAAATCCAGTACACAAGAAACAATAAATGTACATCAACACAAACTCAGCAAAAATGCACCCCAAAACAACAGTATAATAAAGGGTGACTTTACTGGGAACAAGAAAATAAGAGCTAGGGAAGGAAAGGGTTGAGGTTAACTAATACATACTGAACATTATCCAATTAACCAGTTTCCCACCTCCAAACACTTATAGCTCTTCCCAACCATCGGCTCCTTCCTTGGCAGTTTCCCAGGCATATGGTACACTGATTGAGTCCTGAGTCCTGCTACAGTGCTGTGAACATTTGCTGACTCAGACTCCTTACTGTGTCTTTACTCCTGGGTGGGGCAGGATTCTCTCCTGCCTCTTAGCAGACTTGTTGACTCTCTAGTCTGAGGCCTTGTGGGGGTCTTGCCTGGCTCTCTGTAGCAGGTGCCAGGTCAGATCGCTGCCACTCTGGACATTGATTTCCTCGGGGAAGGAGGTGCCTCATCCATGCACTAGATCCCACAGCAGTTCAAAGCCTCCATTTGAAGGCAGTAGGAGTTAATCAGAGACTCCCTAAGCTGTTCTGCTTCTCTCTCAGCCCCCAACCCAAGCTCAAAACAGAAACTAAACCCAGTCTCCTTGTCTCTGCATCAGGCTGTCCCCTCCCACTGAGGGTCTGAGCATCACTGGCATCATTGGCCCAGCAAACTGCTTTTCCATATCAACCTGTTCAGAAATCTCCCTATTGGGAGATTCTAGTCCATTCTGTACCCATCCCTGACTCCAAGCAAAAGAAATGGTGTCAAATGGCTTTGGTAGCCATTATTGTTGAAGTCCCTTGGGTAGGACCACCCAGAGGCTCAGTCCAGAGTTCCAGGAAATGACAAACTGTAAGTGGGGGTTACAGTTACATTTTATTAACCCTGAAGACTAGAACCTTCCTTATAGCCTCAGAACACAGATAGCAGGGATTAGGTGAATATAAAATTCTCCACACCACCTGCCAATGTAACTGAACTTGGATATGGAGAGAGAATGCGTAGAAGTGATTGGGTCGTTCAGACTTCTGACCTTGCCCTGTGACCCCTTTGCTAAGAGTACCATAACAGAGGCTAATTCTGATGATTACTTTGATGACTACTAAGGCTAAGACCAGCCATTTCACTTTATTCAACAAACAGCCAAGAGATGGGCTCTATTACATCAGGAGGCAGCCATGGTCGGTCCTTTATTTTGCATCACTTAAACTGTAGCAAGTAATGTATCATTGTCACTACTAAAGGCAGTTCTGGTACTAATATGCTGTAGAATAATGCGTTATGTTACCATGCTTATTATTGGGGACTGGTTTTGATCTAGTAACTGAATGATAAAAAGATGTAGATCTTATTACCATTCACCAAAGCTATCTAGTTCTCATTTAGAGATTAGTCATTTTCCCCCCAAAGGACTTGGAAACTCAATAGGGAGTTATTTTAGTTTTTTGACATGCCACATCCCTATAGAAAAATGTTAACATTGTGACTATGAAGGCTGAAAATAATCTGAAATAGTAGGAGGGGTGAAAAACACCGCATTAATATATTCCAGTAATCAAGATGTCAGTGCATTTATTTGAATTTACCAGACTGTAATTTTCCCCCCACCCCTACTTACAATAGACATTGGTGACTCACTATTTTAGAGGTGAGTCATCTAATAACAACATCAATGCATAGAGACACCGGAGGAAAAGCTGCAAATATATTGTGTAGGTGAGTCTGGGGTTGAAATCTAAGCAGAACAGGACTTTCTGGAATCCAACCAATATACACATGGAGGAAAACCCCCACATTAAATCTGGTATAGTTAAAAGAAAAATGTGAGCATAAAGATATGTTTCTCTAGAAACCGTTCAAAGCTGAGAATGACTCTCCCTTGTTTATAGTCCTTGGCATATCCATTAAAAATACCTGTTGGTAAAGAGAAATATAGAAGTGGTGCAGTTATCACATATGGATGTTAGTTAATGAAATGTAATTCAAAGCACAATGAAGGACTTCATAAGTGTTTAGTTCTCAGGTAGGATAAGTTTGTCCTGAAAGTTGTAATGCACCATAGATATACAGCAGAGGAAATTGATCCAGCTTGCACAATAAATACATACCAAATTAAAGGGTCAGAAACCATAAGCAGTGATTGACAACAAAGGGAATACAAAATAAAACTAACAATTCAGATGGGCAATTCAGAAACAGAGCCAAATAATTCGCCAATGGTTCTGCAGAAGGAAAGGACAGATTAGCCCCTTAGTCCTCTGTAACCCAGTTCACCATCCAGTCTGACTGGCCTTGCAGATAATTTTTTACACAGCTCTATTTTACCATCCCATGAAAATTTTCAATCACCACAAGAATCTGGAAAAGTTTCAGCTCCAGTTAATCCAAACATTTCATTTTGATTTTGACCATTTATTTTTTAAGCTTAAATTTCTAAACTAAATGTCATTGTGATGGTTCCCCAGGGTGCAACCAGGAACTGGGGTACCGCTGAGCCCTCTGTCTTACCAACCTGGGCGCTCTCTCTCTCACACTGTGATGCTGTGACAAGCTGCAGATCCCTCCAGGTCCTGCACTCACACAGACATCCACAGGCAGCTGAGTTACATGAATTCTTTGTCCAGTCACTCATAAACCAACAATAGAGTGGCTACAACAAATTCCCCCCAGCTCTCCAGTCTAGGACTCCAGAGCTGTACCATCTTGCCCTGGTCAGAAGCCTGACCAGGGTAAGTTTATTACCAAGTCCACCCCTCCTCAATATGGAGTGGACATGCACCAGACCCTGTCCCTTAGCAGATTTCCCTTCACACTACAAACAACACACTGTTTTAGATAAAAAATATAAACAGATTTACTAACTACCAAAAGAAAGATTTTAAGTGATTATAAGTAATGAGCATACAGAGCAAAGTTGATTACCTAATAAATAAAAGTAAAAACACAATCTGAGTTCTATAGACAAGACAGGATTTGAATCAAGCAGTGTCTCACCCTGATAGACAATACAAACAGGTCACAGATCTTCCATACACAGGTTGAAAATCCCCTTCAGCCTAGGACCAACTCCCCAGTTCAGTCTTTATTCTCTAGACGTGTGTCCGGATGTTGAGCTGTGGGGGGAGTGAGGAGAAAGCGATGATGTCACTTCCCCCTTTTATAGCTTCCTCCAGTTTGCTAAAAAGATCTTTTCCTGTGACATGAATCAAACAGTGTCCATTGTTTATGTGCCCCTCTGAGAAGTCTTCATTGTACACAGATCTTATGATAGTCCTTGGTAGAGTGGATTCCCCTTAATGAGCCATCAACACTGTCCGGCTTCTTCATTGTTGTACCTGAGGGGCTGCTTGTGGGTGTTCCCAACCTCACAACATATTTCAGTAACACATGTATATCAAACTTCATAACTTCACATACAATGACAGCACATATAATCCAACAGGATATTAATGCTCAACTGATCAAGACTTAATATGATACCTCAAAAGACATACTTTGTACAAAATACATCACCATGTAGATGTGGGAGTGCCAGGGTGTTGCTGTGGGGTACAAAGTGTCACAGTCATTTCAAACAGGAAAATTTGATTTTTTTTTGTTCAGATGTTGAAATGAAATGTTTCAACAATTTCATTTTTTTCAAGTTGAAAAATTAGTCTAAACTGACCCTTTCAACATAAAAGTTCAGTTTTGATTAATTGACACTTCCCAATGAAAAAACATTTTGTTGAAAAATTCCCAACCAGCTCAAGACAGATCCAGAGAGAATCAGAGTGTACTGTCATTTGTGGGATACAATCTCACCTCCCCCATCATAGATCCCAGTCTATCTGTCTTCATGTGCTACTCCTGTGGAGGTTAAGAGCTCCAGGGTAGCAGTTCAGAGACCTCTGGACCAGTCAAAGAAGGAAAGGTGGGAAGGGGAAACAATGACTCTTTTCCTCCATTGCCCAATCTATCCAATTCCTTCCTCCCCCTCAGTACTCTGTTATTTGTGAGCCTCCTCAGATACAGGAGGGGAAATGCATGGGATCAGAACTATGTCATGGATGAGCAGCGGCAGAGTGCAAATCAAGCATCCAGGGCTCTGCTAGTAAAATACAGCTCTGTGTGTGTGTGTGTGTGTGTGTGTGTGCGCGCGTGTGTGTGATTACTTTCCTCAAGACAGCACAGAGTGCAGGACTCTTGAGTGAACAGGATACTAAGGGGGAAGGGCTGGAGATAGTGGAAAAAATTACTAAGGAGGATGTGTGTGCTCAAAGGTAAAAATATTTTAAAAAATAAATTACATTGACAAGTGTAATTTAGTAGAGATGGTAGTTTTGTGAATTGGAAAAACAATTCTGACAATAAAAACTTTTTTTTTACCCCAGAACTGAAATCTCTGCATCCATGAGAGGTTAACTTTTATAGCTTTATTACAAAAGTATATGTTTTGCTGGTGGTGTAAAATTTTTCACAAGTCATCACAACTGACAAGTCTGATTTATAGTCTCAATGAAGAGAACCCCCAGACCTCTCGCTTCAGTCTTTACCAAAAATCTTGAAAGGGGAAACTTGATTTGATGCCTCTGCATTTGTCTCAGAGCCAATATTCTAATATCCTAAAAGAAAATTAGAAACTTATTACTCTTGCTTCTCATCAGATAGGATAAATAAAAGAAATAAGGAAAGTTGTATCAAATCAAACACATGTAATTTATTTTATATGTAAAACATGGACTTCTTTGTAACATTTCGTCATATAAATCAAACCTGAACATATTTCTTAAGTGTATGGGGAGGGAGTGCAAAGTGAGGAGAGCATGGTGGCTACATAGAAATACATACCTCTGTTACCTGTTCACACCTTTCTATGACTGAAATATGTAAACATAAAATTACCATCTAATGGCTTTTGATGGTCTAAATCAGAAGTTCCTACAGGTATGGCCAACAGAGTCCCATAGAGCCGAATTCCCCTATTCCTACCTGTTAAATTGCATTAAAAAGACAGTTAAAAATATATTAAATCCTTGCCAAATATTACTTTTCCAGCTAAGCAATTGCTACAGTTATCACCACAATGTCATAAAGCACTAGTGTAGACAGACTCCGAATGCTGGGAGCCGTGCTCTCACCACTCGGCGCTAATCCCCTCATTGAGGTGGATTACCAGGAGTGCTGGGAGAACTCTCTCCTAGCGCTTGTGTGACCACCCTCGCACTTCAAAGCGCTGCTGCAGGAGTGTTCCCGTGGCAGCACTTTGAAGTTTCCAGTTTAGACATACCCTGTGAATCAGAGGGGAGATAGTCCATGTAATTGTGAATGTGAAAGGGGTAAGGCATAAGACAATTCATGTTTTCAATGTGGTCTCCACTGTGAAAAAGTTTGGAAATCTCATGACCACATTAAAGGAGCTAGTGGTCTCAGTCCAGTTCCTCGTGGGCAGGTGTCCACATCACAAGACCCACACCACACTTGACACCCTGTTTGGCAGTCTCTACAGAGAGGCTTAACGATTCAGTTGAATGGAAAACAAACAATCTTCTCATTTCAGTAGCAGCCTGCTTCCAGCCCATGGGAAGAGCAGTGTGGAAACTTTTATGCTGCCTGTGCTCTTCTTGTTTATATAAGAATATAGGAATGATCCTACTGGGTCAGACCAAAGGTCCATCTAGCAGAGTATCCTGTCTTCCGACAGTGGACAGTGCCAGGTGCCCCAGAGGAAATGAACAGAACAGGTAAACATCAAGTGATCCATCTCCTGTCGCTCATTCCCAGCTTCTGGCAAACAGATATTTGTGAGTAAGCACCAGATATCAGTATCCAGAGCTGTCAGACTGGCATGAAATTCTCTGGAAAAAAAAATTAATGAAATGCAAACCAGAGTTTTAAGGAAAGCACTGCTGAGGCCCGCCTTAGTCACAATGACTGGCCAGAGGGGGCTTGCATGACACCATTGTGAACACAGCTGACTTTTGGACTCCATGAAGGAGAATCTCAATTTTCATTGAAAATAAAAAGTAAGACTCTCGTCCTTTTCCTTGCAAACAGAGCCTTGAAAACAAAACTATGTAGACTGAATGCTAGATAAGCAGCTCGGTTCCACTTCTGCAATGAGATGCTAGAAAGAACCTACAGGTAGGCACACAATTTCAGGATTCATTTAAATTGGGGTATATCCAAAAAGTTAGGTGGCTCCTTCCCTCCCCATATCAGCCTCATGTTGACCCTGTGTGTAGTAGTGAGATAATGTTAGACAATGGACAGGAATATCAGTTCCATTTGGGGTGGCAAAAAAGTGCTTCACGGACTTGATGAATAAAGCTAAGGCCTGCTCTGCTTGAGAGAGTTCTCAGCCCTCCCTCAGGCTAGGACTGAACTGGCCGCTGTTTGTTTGCCTATACAGCTGCTTCATCACTATTGCTGATATCATCATGGCAGCTTCTGTGTAAGATGAACTGCCCTCCTGCATCTCTGAACAACAGTTCTAGAAGCACAGGATGGATGGACCACATACTCCTTGGGAATTGTCAATGCATGATAATCTGAAGTACAACCTAAACTCAATATGACATAAGTGAGGCTCATTAAACAGACAAAAAGGAGGAAGGGAGTGGAAGGATGAGAATCATAATAAATCACATGGTTACTCAGCAAGGCATATACACAGAGAATGGTACACCTGGTCTTGCCTACCTGAGTAAGTGCTATTCAATATGAGTACAGACTGCTGAATGGGGCCCTAACAGTCAGAAACAGGTAATTAGTATAGGCAGAGTGGATGGATCCAGGATGAAACACCGCAACCTGAAAACAAAACATCTGAGAAAGCCAGTTACAGACTGCACTTGTGCTTTAGAGGAAGCAAGGATAGTATCATTTAGGTCATGACTAGATTTTGCTTTGCAATATGTACTTTGGTAAACCCTGTCACCAGAGATCATTATGCACTTACGTAAATAAACAGGAATACAGTACATAGCAATTGTCACTGGAATTAAAGCTGCTGGTGGAATCACAAACTGGGAGGGGAGGGAATTAAATTTGGCTATTAGTTATACTTGTGTAGCTCCATTAACTGACAATAGAACTTGGCCCAAGGCCCCTATACATCTCAGACAAATGCTCAATCACACAAAGATAAGAGAATAGCTTTGCTAGTTCCAGGCAGCAGCAGATTTTCTAAATATTACCCACAATTCCTTACAAGTTCAGTGATGTGTTGTTCTCACAGATGGTCTGTTAATTACAGATTTGAGACGTTTTTACGCTTGTTTTGTCTGGAAGACAATCTGTTGGGACAGCACTGTAATTGGAAAACTCTTATAAAGCAGTGAATATAACCTACAGCAAAATAGCACTCTTTGTGCAAAGGCTGCGACTATATTCAAATATCCCTTGCTTCTACCTGAAGGCAGCCGGAGAACAGGTGACAAGAGAACAGCAATTGGTGCATCAATGGAATGACACTTCAGGTTGAAAACTTCACTACCAAGGAACATTGAAAGCTTTTATTTATTTTTCACTACAGTGAAAAGAGGAGATTAGCTCCTATTTGTGAATTGTTAATTAAAATCTCCTTTCCGGTTCATTGGCTCTGAAATCTTCCTCAGGTGTTTTAATTCTGTAAACATATTTAATCCTTCTTAGGGTAAATAGAGCTTTACTGACAACAAGCTGGGCTGGCTAGACATATTCCCATGGAGAAAACAGAATGGAAATATTAGATATCATAGTTAGAGGATTTCTTAAAGGGACACTGTCAACTACTTGTTTTCCCTACCTCATGTAGTTGACTTTTGTAGGTAAAAAATGAATGGGGAAGGAGGCTTTACCTAACTCAGTGTGAATGAAAATGCTCCCATATAACTTCCGGGAAAACAGTTTTATAATGGAAAAAAGAAAAGGAGTACTTGTGGCACCTTAGAGACTAACCAATTTATTTGAGCATAAGCTTTCGTGAGCTACAGCTCACTTCATCGGATGCATGGTTAGTCTCTAAGGTGCCACAAGTACTCCTTTTCTTTTTGCGAATACAGACTAACACGGCTGTTACTCTGAAACCAGTTTTATAATGGAGTTTTTTAAAAGTTCAATTATATTAAGTATTTGTACATCCCCATGCACTGTAATGAACCCAGACATGGTACATGACAGCTGAAAAATCAAGATGATTTTAGAACCCTAGAAATAGAACCCTGTTTACAATGGTCAGATTATTCAAACAGGTTTCACTATGACCTTTCTGCTCTGTCAGTGATGACAGCTGTATTGCCCGTGTGTATCCTTTTACCATGTTTGCCCTATGCGTGGGATGCCCACACTTCCCCAGGCTGCCAAGCCACTATCCTCTTTTCATTTCAAGTTCTTCTTTAAAAAAGAACACCCCAAACAACCTCTTATTCTGTGAGGCATCTTATAATTAACAAATAAATACAGACTCACCCTCACTCCTACGTTCTCCCCACCTGCCTCTGGATTTCCCAGTGCAACCTGTATTCTATGTGTTTTTCTTCTAGACTGTAGAAGAACAGGGCAGATGTACTGTCTTTATTGTTATTTATATAATAGCAGTAAGAAAAGGAAGAAGCAGTTCCTGTACATGCAGTCCCACCTGCAACAATGACTCCAGGAGCAGACTGCTCTCAAAGTTTTCTGATTGGAGCTGTGGTTTTTGGTTTCCAGTAGACGTGGGGAAAGTCCGCAGTGACCTTTTGATCTAAGTAGGGTGACCAGACAGCAAATGTGAAAAATCAGGACAGGGGTGGGGGGTAATAGGAGCCTATATAAGAAAGACCCCAAAATCGGGACTGTCCTTATAAAATTGGGACATCTGGTCACCCTAGATCTAAGGGGCAGGATTCAGGACTAAAAGGCTGAGGAAAAAGCAAGCCTGAAGTCAATGGGGAGCTCCAACAGAAAGGGAGGGCTCAGTTCTCCATCACTGGCAATTTTTAAATCAAGGCTGGATGTTTTCCAAAGAGATGTGCTCTAGGAATTATTTTGGTGAAGTTCTACGACCTGTGCTATGTAGGAGGTCAGACGAGATTACTACAGTGGTCGCTTCTGGCCTAGGAATCTGAAAAACAAACAAACAAACCGTTTACCTTATTCTCTTCAAAATCCCCTCCCTGCTGCTGACAAAAGGGAGCTAAGACCCTGTATACAGCCTGTAACCGTCACCACCTTCCACGCACTACCACCTCATAGTGCATAGGTCATTCTGCAGCACCCTGCCTCAGTTTCTCTTCACCAGAGGTTTTTCTCTCTTCTGGGGATTCACATGGCTCAGCCCTCCAGCTGGGTCACTCTCAGTGTTCATTCACCTTTTTTGGGTAACAAAAGTTCTTCCACCCCACTTGGGCTAGTCTTCAACCCACTCCCAGGCCTTTCTGTCTGGAGTTTTTCCTGCTTTGGCAGGAAACTCCTAGTCCTACCTGCCTGGAGTCTTTTCATCTCCTGATGTCTGAGGGTCTCCTGCAGGTGCCTCCTGCTCACTGCTACTCTGTGCAGCTTGCAACTCTTTGCAGCTGCCCTCTTGCTTTCTGTCAAGCAGCAATTCCCAGGACCTCCTACCTGAGATCTCAAGCTTGGGAAGGACCTCTTCTCCGCTTCCCTGTGGCTCAGGGATGGTCTTCCCCAGCCAACCCTCACCTTTTTCTTCTTTCTTTATGGTGAAGCATACTCATCTACTGAGTCAGTAGTAGCTGCCACCTACTATATTCCTCGTACATTCATTCCACTACACTCTCTTAGCCTGCTCTTTATCCTTAAAAAGCATAATAGATCTGTTTTAAATGTTAAACCCACTTTCCCAATAGCCTGATAGTACATTCTGTCACTTTAAAGCATCTAAATTTTTAATCAAGAACTTTTCTTTCCTGGGAACACTCCCTGCATTCCCATATCAGGTGATCAACTGTTTCTTTAACCTCACATGTGTTACATAATCCATCTTGGTGTCTATTCAATAACTATACATTATTATTCAAACCAACAGTCGTAATATGAGTACTCCCTGATCCTTTCATAACTTTGGAGCAGAGCATTATCCTCTACTTTGGAGCATACTCCATAGGATCTTCGTCCTTTTTTCTTGGTCCACAATTTTTGCCATTCCTTTTAAAATTCTTTATTAACTAAACTTTTAAATTCTTGTTTACGCAAAGGAAGCTTTATATCAACTTCTCCATGTTTTGAAGCATTTTTCACTTCTTTATCAGCCATTTCATTGCCATTGATACATGATGGAATCCATGCTGCTACTGTGTTCACGCTCAAACATACTAACTGTATGGTCAAAAGCAATATTTCATTTCTTAATTCAACTCCTGCTTTCTGAGGTACCCCTTTCAATTGCCAGAATATATAATAATGAATCTGAAAAGATAACAACCATACATACCTTATCCAGTTTAATGTTAATATTATTTCCACCAATTCCTCTATCGTAATGGCTACAAAATTAGATATGCTTTTAGTTTTCTGAACTCCAGTCTCAGGGATGCAAAAGGCAGCTCCCACACTACCTGTGTTTTCAGCTTTAGATTCAACAGTATATAGTCAGCAATGTTGACTCCATTTACCATATAGAAATTCATAAATGTTATCTGTCATATAGGACATCTCTTACTTTCCCTTTGTTTTATTATATAATTCTAAATCCACACTCAGAGATACAATTTTGCAGGTATAATTTACTGCCACACAACTATAGATTTTAATCTCTTCTAGTCCTTCCTTTTCACTTAACTCTTTTACCAACCTTTTAACCATAAGACCATGAGTGAGTTTACTGTGTTGGGCTACATTTCATCCCCTTAATTCCCAACCTTCCTTGTATATAGGTTCAGTATTCTTATCTGTGCTACCTCCCTTGACTTTAGCCCAAAATGTCAGATCTCACATATTCATTCTTAAAGTGATAGGCATTTCTTCAGTAGCATTACATACTGTGGTGTTAGGAGAAATGCACCACATGCAGTTTGTAGCATTTCAGCTTGAACTGACTTCCTTCTTTTTAAGCTCCGACCCAGATGCAGAACTAAAAGCTTGACACCCATAATCTATGACTGATCTTATTAATGCTCTGTATAGCATCAGAAACACTTTATCTGCTTCCCAGTTAATCCCAGCACTACTTTTAAATAGATTAATCCCACCTTTACATTTGTTTGTAATACTTTCTATATGGTCCTCCCAAGTAAGTTTATTATCAAGCATTATACCCAGAAATGTAAAACTGTTAACTACATACATCTGTTCTGCACAAAGAGATAAATCAAACTCATCTTTAATTCTTTTTCTAGTGACAATCATTCACTTTGTTTTAGAGACTGAAAATTTAAATCTCCAAGCTTCTCCCCAGCCTGAGACCTCCCTGAGTGCTTCATTTATTCTCTCTCCGGCCACTTTAATTCCACTGTGTTTACCCCATATAGCACAATCATCCACAAATAAGGTAATACCCATTCTTGCCCTTACATCTTTTGGGAGATAATTCTGTCATAATGTTAAACAAGGTAGGTCTGATAACACTCCCCTGCGGAGAGTCATTGGCAATACTATAGACACTTGATAAGACTTTCCCAACCCTAACCTGTATAGTCCTCTTACTTAAAAAAAAAAATCTCTTATCCACCAGAACATTCTTTCTTTTATCCCTGTCAAGGTCAGCTTATATCATAGAACTACAGAAGATTAGGGTTGGAAGAAACCTCAGGAGGTCATCTAGTCCAACCCCCTGCTCAAAGCAGGACCAATCCCGAGTAAATCATCCCAACCAGGGCTTTGTCAAGCCAAGCCTTAAAAACCTCTAAGGATGGAGATTCCACCACCTCCCTAGATAACCCATTCCAGTGCTTCACAACCCTCCTAGTGAAATAGTTTTCCCTAATATCCAACCTAGACCTCCCCCACTGCAACTTGAGACCATTGCTCCTTGTTCTGTCATCTGCCATCATTGAGAACAGCCTAGCTCCATCCTCTTTGGAACCCCCCTTCAGGTAGTTGAAGGTTGCTATCAAATCCCCCTCACTCACCTCTTCTGCAGGCTAAATAAGCCCAGTTCCCTCAGCCTCTCCTTGTAAGCCATGTGCCCCAACCCCCTAATCATTTTTGTTGCCCTCCACTGGACTCCCTCCAATTTGTCCACATCCTTTCTGTAGTGGGGGGCCCAAAACTGGCTGCAATATTCCAGATATGGCCTCACCAGTGCCGAATAGAGGGGAATAATCATTCCCTCCATCTGCTGGCAATGCTCCTACTAATGCAGCCCAAAATGCCATTAGCCTTCTTGGCAACAAGGGCACACTGTTGACTCATATCCAGCTTCTTGTCCACTGTAATCCCCAGGTCCCTTTCTGCAGAACTGCTGCTTAGCCAGTCATTCCCCAGCCCATAGCAGTGCATGGGATTTTTCCGTCCTAAGTGCAGGACTCTGCACTTGTCCTTGTTGAACCTCATCAGATTTCTTATGGCCCAATCCTCCAATTTGTCTAGGTCACTCTGGACCCTATCCTACCCTCCAGCATATCTACCTCTCCCACCAGCTTAGTGTCATCCGTGAACTTGCTGAGGGTGCAATCCATTCCATCATCCAGATAATTAATGAAGATGTTGAACAAAACCAGCCCCAGGACCAACCTCTGGGGCACTCCGCTTGATACCGGCTGCCAACTAGACATCGAGCCATTGTTCACTACCTGATGATCTAGCCAGATTCCTATCCACCTTATAGTCCATTCATCCAATCCATACTTTAACTTGCTGGCAAGAATACTGTGGGAGACTGTATCAAAAGCTTTGCTAAAGTCAAGATATATCATGTCCACCACTTTTCCCGTATCCACAGAGCCAGTTATCTCATCATAGAAGACAATCAGGTTGGTCAGGCATGACTTGCCCTTGGTGAGTCCATGTTGACTGTTCCTGATCACCTTCCTCTCCTCCAAGTGCTTCAAAATGGATTCCTTGAGGACCTGCTCCATGATTTTTCCAAGAACTGAGGTGAAGCTGACTGGTCTGTAGTTCCCCAGATTCTCCTTCTTCCCTTTTTTGAAGATGAGCACTGTATTTGCCTTTTTCCAATCATCCTGGAACTTCCCCGATCGCCATGAGTTTTCAAAGATAATGGCCAATGGCTCGGCAATCACATCCGCCAACTCCCTCAGCACCCTCGGATGCATTAGACCAGACCCATAGACTTGTGCATGTCCAGCTTTTCTAAATAGTCCTTAACCTGTTCTTTCACCACTGAGGGCTGCTCACCTCCTCCCCATATTGTGCTACCCAGTGCAGCAGTCTGGGAGCTGACCTTGTCTGTGAAGACTGAGGCAAAAAAAGTAGCTTTTTCCACATCATCTGTCACTAGGTTACCTCCCACATTCTGTAAGGGTCCCACACTTTCCCTGACCACCTTCTTGTTGCTAACATACCTGTAGAAACCCTTCTGTTTACCCTTCACATCCCTTGATAGCTGCACCTCCAGTTGTGCTTTGGCCATCCTGATTACACCCCTACATGCTCAAGCAATATGTTTATACTCCTCCCTAGTTATCTGTCCAAGTTTCCACTTCTTGTAAGCTTCCTTTGTGTGTTTAAGCTCACTGAAGATTTCTCTGTTAAGCCAAGCTGGTGGCCTGCCATATTTGCTATTCTTTCCACACATCGGGATGGTTTGTTCCTGCACCCTCAATAATACTTCTTTAAAATACAGCCAACTCTCCTGGACTCCTTTCCCCCTCATATTAGCCTCCCAGGGGATTCTGCCCATCAGTTTCCTGAGGGAGTCAAAGTCTGCTTTTCTGAAGTCCAGGGTCTGTATCTGCTGCTCTTCTTTCTTCCTTTTGTCGGGATCCTGAACTCGACCATCTGATGGTCACTCCTGCCCAGGTTGCCACCCACTTCTACTTCCCCTACCAATTCTTCCCTTTTTGTGAGTAAACCTTCCCTCCATAATATATCATATGCTTTTTCAATGTCCAAAAACACAGTTATCATATACTCTTTGTTCTTCATACTTTTTTGTATTTCTGTTTCTAATCTTACAATATGATCAATTGTGCATCATCCTCTCCTAAAACCACTTTACACGTTATTGAGGATTTCATTTATTTCCCCAGGTGAGCAGCTAGCCTCAGCCTTCAACTGTTGGGCTGTCCTCTTTTTAAGTCCCAATGCCAGTGCAGGTCTAGATGAACAGAGCTAACTGAACAGGGTTGGCTGACCCACGAGATGAGACTTGCGGGACAGAGAAGCTACCTGTTTCTGCCCTCCTGAGAGGCACCTTATCTGCTGCCAAGGCCTGGAGGAAGAAAACAATGAGTGAATCTGAACAATGTCCAAGGACAGGTTTACCCTTACCAACAGAGGTTCACTGAGGTTTTAGAGAACTCCACCCTGTTATGGTTTAGTGTACTCTTTCTCCTACCCCAACACTACAGTCCCTTACCTGTGGAAATATGTCCCACCCTCTGGTCTGCTTGTCTGCCTTTATGACTGAGTTTCTTCACAGTTAAATGAGTTAGCTCTTGCTAACATATACTACATCTTTGAATAAGGGGGATCCATTTGGTGAAAGTGCTTGGGGACAAGTCTGGATTGTGGTATTTAATATTAGTCTATCTGCAATAGAGTTATTGATTCAAACTTTTCACTTTCTTACTCCTAGTAAGAGTAAAGAGAGCCATTTGGGCTAGATCGCCCAATTTCTATGTTTTTCCTGTCCTCTTGTGTGATTTATCAGTTCCTTAGTGTACATGTATTCCTCCTGTATTGTGAGGTTTTTCTAAAACCTGAACCCAAGGTGTGCAGACTGTTTTATCATATGGGTTTATCTTTCTAGATAGGATCCCCAAAAGTGTTGCAGTAGACACAGGTCTCCTGCTTACAACCTGAGGACTTCTGCTCAGGAGATCAAAGCCTTGCCTAGAGAGGGTGGAGTCCCTGTGAGGAAGACATCACATTCAGAAGGAGTTTTATGATGACACTGTTTCCCAATAAACATGGAATATTTTTGTTTAGATGGTCTGCAGTTTCTAGTTGTGCAAGCATCAGTGGATAGATCTCTATTTTGGTTACCCGTTTCTTTAAAGGTATATCAAAAGCAATGAAATTTTTTCTTTCACTTCAGTGCCTCTTCAATTGCTACACACCATAATCTACCAGCAGCTAGTTTTGTTATGCGCTTTTTAAAAGGCAGATGTACGCTAGCTCTGAAACCACCATAATTGGCAAAGCACCAGTGAAAAAGATATTCCAGCCATCAGAAAGAACCTCAATGAAGTCTTACAAAATATGCTTAAAAACAACAACAAATGCTATTTTGCTCATTGTAAACTCTTATGATTCAAGTCTTTTATATTCAGTCATCCAGAGAGCTCCATGTCTCAGGAGATGCAAACCATGTGTTTATACCTTATTGTTTATTTTACCTTTTTGATTTTTCTTTTATCTGTTTTTCCCCCCCTGTAAATATGCACATGAAATGTGCCAGACTGACAGCTTTATCCACAAAACAAATAAAACAGGGGAAGCATCAGTGGAAGCTTCCCTTCATGCACTACTGATATGCCTCATTCCTAATGTCTAGTGAGCTTGCAAACAGCTAGTCTTTGCTTGGGATCCTCTTGTAGCTCTCCATTCCTCTCTACCCCCAGTGTCTCATGTCATACTCCACTGGCGAATCCCTTTCCCTAGAGCTCCTGTTCTTCACTTGTCCCTGCCATTCCCATGAATTTCTGGTCCCCTCCCTCTGGACATATCCCTTATTTTGCCCCACCTCCCACGGCTCCCATCCCTTCTTTCTCCTGGTATCCCATTATTTGTTCTGGATCCCGCTTCCTCAATGATACTTCTACCCCACTCTCCTTGGCATCCTCTTCCTGTGTCCCCTTCCCCAAAGGTTCATCTTTTTACTTGCTATTACTCTTCATTCCCCACCCCTCTTTCCCAAAGGCTCTGACTGGGATGGGGCTGGGATGGCTGTCGCTGGGCTAGTGGCTTCCCCAAATAGCTCAGCTCCTTCCCTGTCCATCCCTTCTCCTATGTCCGCTTCAGTTCTGCAATAAGGGAAGTGTTGGGGGGATGACTTAAAAGGGAGCCTGATTAGTGGCAAGAGGGCAGACTCAAGTGCTAATCTATGGCTGGCCCAGCAAGGGCATGAGACCCACCCCGGTTGATAGGAAGAAGCCATTGTGAATGTAAAACAAAGAACATCCAAGTGTCAGTGGCAGAGAGATTGTGTTGTCTATGCCCCTCACTAGTTGAAATTGACAGGTCCCCATAATAATTAGGCAGAAGATGACTGGGATGAATTTGAACTAACCTAAATGTGAAAAGCTGTATATGAGTTTTATTCCCCTGAGTGATCCCATGGGGTACATTTTTAAAAAGTGTCTTTACAGATTTTAAAGCAACAGTAAAAACTAGATACAAGAATAACAAACTTTGGACAACCTGGAGAGAGACACTTCCCAAAAGCAAAGCTCTGGATTTCTGCACCACATCTAGTCCCTGGCCATCTCCTGTGCTTTTCACTTGCACATCTGTGCTGTCATTTACATAAGAGAGGAATTCTTCCCATATCATGTGACATGTTTCCATTTTGTCATCTTATAAATACAATGTTCATATGAAATAATCTCTGCCATGTCCACAGAGCAATCTTTTAACGGTTGGATATAGAGCTTTTCTACCTCCTAAGGATCAGTCCTTTTCCAAAACCTCAGCTGCTGTCCATTTATAAAAGACTTTGTACTTAACTTAGTAAGAGACTAGTCTCCTGAGGGCTATAATACTTTGGTCTAATTTTGGTTGATGGCTTGTTGTGGAGGTGGCTAGATGGTGTCTAGTGGCCTGTGTTATAAAAAAGGTGATATAAAAATTCGATATAAAAATGTGATATAAAAAAGGTAACATTAGATGATCTGGTAGTCCTTTCTGGCCTTAAACTCTACGATATCTACTGATGAAAAGTTGTGTAGTAAATGCATCAGCTACAACTCCTAATAATGATTTATTATTTCTATAAAATGTACAACATCTGACCTTAAGTTTCCCAAATAACGCATCGCGTTCCCACTCTGACTCTCACTCTGCATTCGTACCATCCTACCTTTTTTAAACACAGTTTGTTAGAAACCAAGCAGGGCCGATGAACACCATGCCAATAGACGGAGGATGTAAATTCTGGAGGAGGATACTGGCAATCCTGTTAAGATTAAAAGTTTGTTAAAAGGAGAACTCTTGCCCTGGGTCCAAGAATGAGATTTAGCCATGGAAACTCCAAGCCAGTGTGAAAATTCTAGCCATGATGACAGTGACATTTTACACCAACTTGTGTATTTCCACTTTCATTCAAATTCAATGTCTTGGCTTGTGTTTAGGGTTGTAGAGCCAAGCTGAATCTCTGACTTTGCATCTGCATTTGTAGCCACTGGCTTACTAAAATCAACTACAAAGCTGTTTGTATAGACTGACTATCTATCTACCTAGTCCTTGCACCCACATCTAGTTTTGAAAACACTGTGGCATTTGTTCTAACTATTGTTTGGAATTCTCCATAGGTTACTGTTACTTACAGTTTGTTTTTGAGACCTAGTGGCTCTGGTACACTGGTGTAAATCCAGAATAACCCATCAGCTGGTGTAACTGAGAGTGGAATCTGACCCCAAGAGAATCAGCTGAAAACTGATTATTCTTCAGATAATGTAATTAACATTAGTAAGGTTATCATTACTTCTGCAGGGAAAGAAATGATTAAGAAGCCATTTCTATATTAATATGCCAGAAGGATGTGTTCAAAGGTCATGTAAATCTCGTCCATCAGTCTCCGTCAAATGATGTATGATTTACGATAAGCTGTTGAGACCATGGAGTTTCATATAGCCATTGATTATTCATTGGATAATGCTATTCATAGTTTGTAAGAAAGGCAATGCTACCGGTGGTAGAAATAACTGCCCTTTCAAATAACATTTCACTTCCAGGTCCAAAATAGGAGCTACAAGTACATTTTTGAGCTAATGTATATATCACTGTGAAATGCAATGGAATATTAAATATACTCCAGCTACATGCTACGCTTTGCGTGTATTTATTGCAACATATTCTATAAGCAATTTCCATTATGATGTGGTCTTCATGCATTGGGTTCTTTGGAATGGATGGAAAGTAAACAGAATAAAATCAAGATGAAAGATATATTCCACAAATATCCACATGGAAATCCTGCATGAATAATGAAATATAATCCATTTTATTGGTTCATTGTTGCAAAGTCCTTCAAGGATTCTTTAGAAACTAAATGATATACTAGAGTGTAACTGCTATCGCTGACTCAGTTTTAAGATCAGTTTTAAGTTGTGCTGATCAACTTGGACATCTATGGCTTTCACCAATAAGGACTTTTAGAGAAGTGTTTTCATTATTATATTATTTTTCATTATGTGACAGGTGTCGGTCGGTCCTCCGAGCCCCTAGGGGCGATGGAGAGCAATGTTCTCCGTGGCAGGCCTCGGCCCCACCTCCCGGGCGTTGGGGAATTAGCGGGGAGGTGCGCCGGCAAGAGGCAGTAGCGTGCCCCCTCGGGCAGGGGAGCGCCGGCAAGAGGCAGTAGCGCGCCCCCTCGGGCAGGGGAGCGCCGGGGTAGGGGAACGCAGGCCCACCCAACTCCACTGCGTTCCAGCCCAGGGCCCTGACAGTGGCGGGAGGCGAAGGTCCCGCCGCTGGGTCAGCAGGGCGATCCGCACCCGCTGACCAAACACACCCACCCCACGGTGTAGTTCGGCCCCTGGGCTACTTCCTACCCGGTCTCTCTCAGGCGGGTCTCTCCAGTCCCTCCAGCCCGTCCGGGTATTCCGCTGCGGGCAGCTCCGGATCCTCCATCTCCTCCGGGTATTCCGCTGCGGGCAGCTCTGGAACCTCCATCTCCTCCGGGTAATCCGCTGCTGGCAGCTCCAGTTCCTCCGGGTATTCCGCTGCGGGCCACCCCCGCTCCCCCTCGGTCTCGGACTCACGCTGGCCTGGGCTGCAGTCAGGCCCCTCCAGGTCCTCTGGGTATTCAGCGGCCGGCAGCCCTGGTTGCCACAGGCCTTCCTCCCGGTCAGGGATTTGCCTGGGTCAGCAGCAGAATCACGAGGGAGCAGCCTGTGTCTGTCTCCCTCCCTGGTGCTCTCCTCACTGGGCAGAGGGCCCCGCCCTTTGTACTTCCTGTCCCACCCTTCCCCTTCTGGGGATTGGCGGAAGCTTGGCCTGGCCCCGCCCACTCAGGCCCAGAAGGTGGCTCTTTACCCTCTGGTTCGGAGGGGAGCCACCCTGGCTCCCTACATACTACTATAGCTCTAATGTATGTAAAAAAAATTGTCATATTGCATTTTGTTGCATGTGAAGCCAGGCATTTAGAATTCTTGTACTCTACCTCTCGTCCAAGAGGCAAAGTCCTGGCTTTTCACTACTGGTTTTGTACTGTGCTTTCCCATGACAGATTCATTGGATCTCAATTACACATTAAAATACCACGGGCTTAATTGCAGTGTGTCTACTCACACACTTAAAGTCAAGCATATGCTTAAGTATTAGCTGCTAATTTGAGGATTCACTCAGGTATAGCTGCCAATGACGTTAAATGCCTAAAGACAGAATAAAAAATGTGTCAGGACTTAGTTTGGCCCTCAGGAATGCTAAATATATGCACATTTCAGTTTGCTGTGCCCAGTTCTAACGTTTCATGGGGATAAAGAATTTTCAGAAAACAGCTGCTGGGCTTGGAACTCCATTCCCCTCCCATTTCTCGGTTTTGTATTATGACAGCCTCAACAGGCATGTCAGCCAAACTGTTCTAATTTCCTTCCATCTGCTAGCAGCCTATTTTCTATTTAAGTCCAACTAAGCAAAGCATACTTTTTTAGAAGGCAGATCCCTGTAACTTGATTGCATCAAAAATTGTTCACTCAACACTATGGCAATATTACTTTCACCAGTCTTTGCAAGTCATATAGAACATGACTCAGTAAGGGTCTTCATCCTTCAAACTTACATGGGTCCTTGGGTGAGCAGTTACACTGACCTTACTGGGACCACATGCACTAATGAGAGCTACTCACATGAGCAAGGGCTGCTGCAGAATCAGGCTCTAATGGAAAAAAAATACCACAGGTTGATTTTAAAATGAACTGAAGAAAATAGGCCAGATCTTTAGCTCTTGTAAATTCAATGGACTTACCAGCTGAGGATCTGACCCAATATTTCCATACCTTTTTATCCCTACAGAAAATACCCACTTTCATTATTCACTACACCTGTTTTCCTCTGAGTGTAACTGGGAATATCTCAGCCTCAGGATGTGTATATAAAGAGGCCCAGTTCAGACAAATTCTCTTTAGTGTTGTATGGAAGGAAATGAAACAGAAGACTGATAATTTTAGACACACATGTCTGCTTAGGGGCTTATGGTGCTGATCCAAAGCCCACTGAAGTCAGTGGAAATGCTCCCATTATCTTCTCAATGGGTTTTGGAGCAGGACCTATATGACTTGTTTCATAAACTTTCCATCAGAGTCTAACACTTGCGCAGCTCTAATCTGTACAGAATATTTTTTAAAAATATTTAAAGTACAGCTCATTGCAACTACAGTGCAAAAGGGTCTCAATAAAATCTGTTTCAACTCAGAACAAGAATGCAACATATTACACCATGCAATTATAATAACAAACTTTATCCAATCACTCTTTTCCCCTTTTGTTACAGTTCTTCTTTTAAACTGAAACTTATGATGTAATGTCTTGTATTAGGAACATTAAACAATGACTTATCTTTGCATCTGTTTGTGTTTGAACTGTACCTTCTAGCAGCTAATATTTAATCTTTCAGAAGATGACTCATAGGGAAATGTCAAAGTCATTGGCAGAGGATTTTAAACAAAGAGTTTTTAAAATGGCATGACATAAAGAAGTAATTATCAACAGAAAAGTGTACTATTTAATTACTTTTCATCTAATTTTTAAATACTTTGCTACAGAGGAGGGTAGACCATGAGCATAATCCATAAAAAACACAGATACAATTCACTCAAATAAATTGTGACATCAAAGTAATCAAAGGTCTGATTGGCTTACTGCTGACATGGGTTGTTATTGCCTTATTAATATTCCCTTAATAAGAAACCCTAAAGAATTTAATAGGGATAAAAGCAATACAGCCTTTCTCTTGGTCTCTTCATGTAGCAGTACTGTATTCTATCATGGAGGAGATGTTTCATACCCTTTCCAAAATTTTTTTTAATAATGATAATAATACTTAGCACTTAATGACTGAGATTCAGCTCAAACTGCATAAGGGTTTTGGGCATCCAGATCCCTTTGGTTGTTTTAAAAATCTCAACCTTCATCATAAAAGTGTTGTACAATCTTTAGCTAACTCATCTTCACAATACCACTTTGAGGTAGGTTTCTATATATAAGTGGACAAACTGACATACAAAAAGGTTTAAGTGAGCTGCTGAAGTCCACGCAGCCTGGGAGTTGAGGATAGAACTCAAGTTCCTTCCTGATTTCAGCCCAATCTGCAGTCCAGTAGAGCACACGGTAACACTGATGGATGAAAAGAGTAGTGGCAGGCATCTCCTATAGGGCAATAACTTTGGCGGTGGAGGGATAATAAAGATTAGTGGACAACCTCAGTACCCCATCTGGACTGACATTTTGGGCCATGGTCAGTCATGTTGATGATCAGGTATCATGAGCAGAGGTGAGATGACTGATATTTTTTAAAGTTGAGTACTCTACTGTGAGACGGTAGCCTATGTGGAATATAAGCATTAGCCATAAAAACATGTTCACAGTCCAGTTATTAACTAACCACTATAGCCACCCAAAGAACCAAACAAAACACCTGCCCCAAATGAGTAAATTTTAAAAAGACAAAATAAACTGAACTATGGGGAATTCAGCATCCAATCTTGCAAGATATTGAATTCTCTCAATTGCTCCTGGAGTTAATAAAAGTAAGATGGGGCTGCCCAACACCTCTCAGGGGCTTCTCAGTACATTGGAAGAACGGGCTTTAAAGATTAAGCTTTTACTATATAGCAAACTTCCAACAAAAAAGGCTATATTATCTATATCCTTGTATATTAATCCCACACCCATCAATGTAATCCATAAATAAATGTTTTCCATAAATTTTCAAATAAACCTCTCCTATCCTGAATTTTATCAATTGCTTTTTCAAGAGAGGCCATCTGAGTAAGATTAGCCATCCATTCACCATCCATTTACTCTGGTGGAAGAGATCTCTCTCTCTCTAATGCCCTCCATTGTTTTCCTTGGCATCGTTAATCTCCTCTGTGTCCAGACAGCCCTTCACAATGCATTGATTTTCAGATCAGGAAAATCATCTAATATGCATCTAGTTGGGTTAGTGATGGATGCAGCTAGACCGTGTTGGGTTTGGACATGGTTCAATTTAGAAATGATTTTTTTAATCTGAATATAGCACTGATTACATCCTGTGGCACTCCCTGATATACCACCTACAAGTGAAAAGAAGAAGAAAAAAAATGAAAACCCTGGTGGGTACTTTAATAATTGTATCTCAAAGAAACATATGCAAATGTTGGCAGGAAAAAAACACTTAGGTTAATTTGGTTAAACTAATCTGTGGAGGAAACAATATAAGTAATAAAAATGGAAAAAACAAACAAACAAAAACCAGCTGTGATTATGGAGCATTGTGGATCTTATTAAAGAAGAGATAATACTGATGTAGCAGAAACACTATTGGCTCAATTATGACCTTTTAGGCAATTGTCCAAAATTGACTCCAGCTTGAGCTGTCAGAGGCGGTGCCTCCAGCAGGAAACTAGCATGTTTGAGGAGTGCTTCCTACCCTCTCCATTAGAGGGGAGAGGTAGGTGTAGAGTAGAAATTAATGCTAAAAAGAATAGTACTAACTCCACACAGCTATCTACCGGAATACCTATGTGCTTCTAAAATAAGATTGCTCCCATCTCTGGCCTAATTCAAGTATGTGGCGTGGGGGCACTGGTAGAAGAGGAATGGTGGTCTGGGACTCAGGAGTTCTGTGTTCAGTTCCTGGCTCCACCTCAGACTTTTTGGAGAACCTTGAGCAAGTCACATGCTCTTTCCGTGCCTCAGTTTCCCACCTATCAATGTAGGTAGAATCACCTACCGCACATGGCTGTTGTGAGTATAAACCAATTAAAAACTCCAAGCCTGGATGGGGCTGGGGAATTCTATAGCCTGCCCAGTGCAAATGCCTCTGGGGTGGCTGCTGGGTTCCTGGAATTCTTAACTCGTGCAATATTTTCAGATGCTTCCTCTACACATTTCTTCACTGAGATACCTGCTGTACACTGTGCGTTGCATATTGTTATGAGAAGAACATATAGTGCTAACGAGGCCAATGCAATCATGGTGGCCCATTTCCAGCAGTTGACAAGAAGGTGTGAGTATCAGCAGAGGGAAAATTACTTTAAAAGACACTCACACCTTCCTGTCAACTGCTGGAAATGGGCCACCTTGATTGCATTGGCCGCATTAGCACTACAAAACTAATTTTCCGCTCCCTTGGTATGCACCCCTTCTTGTCAACTGTTGAGAATAGGCCACTTCCACCTTAATTGAATTGGCTCGTTAGCATTGAACCCCCACTTGGTAAGGCAACTCCCACCTTTATATGTGCTATAATACATATTCTTCTTACTGTATTTTTCACTCCATGCATCTGATGAAGTGGGTTATGCCCACAAAAGCTTATGCCCAAATAAATTTGTTAGTCTCTAAGGTGCCACAAAGACTCATCGTTATTTTTTCTCTATGTATAATTTATCCTGTCTGACCATATCTACACTGAGCTTTTATTTAAAGTATCTCACTGTGTTGTATGTAGGAATAGTGCTTGCGCTAGACTGGCAAACTACACTTTTACTGGTGTATTGTCTAGACCTGCTCTGAACAGCATTTGCCAGAAGATGATAAAACTATTGGTGGGCAACCTATGTTCTCACTTCCACTACTGCTTAGGACTAACAGAAGCTGCAGTTGTGCTAGTGCAACGGCGGGGAAGGATTTTTTAGCTCAGTGTAGATTGGAGGCGGTTACATACCAACGCTTAAATAGTCACATTGCACCTTCTCCCATCAAAGAGGCCTCTTTCAAGACTATTCTGTGGTAGGCTGCAGGAATATAGGGGAAGGGCACATGACCACAGTCAAAGTGCATCACCTCTGTTAAAGGCTTGTTTGCCACTAGCTTAGAGTACAAGGGAATAGAGGTTACTCCCACCAGGGCTTCCTCAGCTTAAGTTGTTGTCATTAAGCCATTAGGTCAGGTTATGAAGGAAGCTCATTCACAGCACCCAGTTTTTAAGGATAATATCAAGGGAGAAAAATCTGTTCTTTCTTTTCATTGCCTTACCAGCACTATTATAAAACCCAATAGTCACCAACAGAAACGTTTATTGAATGAGTCATTATTTAATGAGTTCAAATCTTATTACTTGAATGATTTAATGTGTGGTGTAAAAGGATTCCCCCATGGCTGAACTGTATAAATAATTTGGATAAACTTTGGATAGTGTAAAAACAAAAATAAGATTTTTTTTTTTACACATGGAAACTCTTATCCACTTGTGCATACTGAAAAAGTTTAAAAGCACCCTTTACTACTATGATCTACTTCACATTCTTATCTGAACATTAAATGTTTTCAAAAGCAGGGTGACAGGTTGAACTAAGCTCTAGCTGGCCACATAAGGAAACAATTAAAGTCAAATCCCATTCACTGTACTGCATATAATTTTGTGAAAGTAACAAATTTGTTTAAACAACCCCTCTACAAATTAGTGGGAACTTCCTTTCCATCTGGTATTCTGACACGATCATTTCTGGCTTCAACTTTGTACAGCAAATCAAAACACTCTCCACTCAGCTCTGCCATTGGAGGAGCTCAAAGCTCTTTGGAAGCATTAAAGTATTGATGTGAGATGGTTTCTGCTGGTAACTGAGGTACAGAGTGTGTAACCTCTCCATTCATTAGTTTCACCATGATTACATGCCTGGGCCCCTGCACAGCTGCATAGGCCATTGAGGATAGGAGAACAAGCACTGGGTGTGCTATAACATTCATGTTCAACAACCCGCACAGTGGAAGGGGAGGACTATTTATTTGTTTATTTATTTATTTAATGTTTTAGAATATCCAATCCCCTCTTTGAGAATTTTGCAGTCCTCACAAGAAAAAAATGGACTCACCTTTAAATTCAGAAGTCTATTCATCTAAATGAAGCAAAATTCCTTGGAGAAATTTCCAAGCCAAACTCATGCTGTGTTTGGACAGTATATTCCCAGAGGAAATAGCTCTGTGCTGAAAAGGCATTCATCCCAGAAAAACCGTATACTTTCCCTGCCTCTGAGAAGAGGACCTCTGTATTGAAACTTGCATATCAAATGTCTACCCAGTCCAAGTTGAAATGAGGGGAGAGTTAAACCCTGCCTATGTCATACCAGCCTTAGCCATCCCCCTCAGTGTGCCAGAGGCTGGTGCTGGTTTGTGGCACCAATCTCAGACCTCACAGACTACAGTCATAGAGATTGGTGCTCACCCAGTGCAATGGGCTGCCCACCTCTTATATCCCCCTCAGCATGGGCTCCAGGAGGTGAAGGATGCCTTGCCCCTGTTCCCCATCTGCCTCTCTCCTCAGCCCTTCAGAGATCAAAATCAGGTCCTTGCACTGCAAGCCCCTCCTTCCCAACTACCCCAATATACCACCAGAGAAGGCTGATTGATATCCAGCCAGTCTGTCACCAAACCATCTCTGTGTTCATGCACCCTATGGTGCCTTTCCTTGCCCTTTTGTTCTACCTTGACACCATATGGCACTATGTTCGACAACTTTGCAATGGTGAGGAATCACAGTGGGCCACCCTTTATTCCACCCAGGACCCTATGCCCACTGGGAACATGGCTGATGTGGTTAATGGAAGCTCCTGATGTCTTCCCTTTCCTCAGCAAGAGGTTGATCCTGGTGAATGCCTACGTCCAGTGTGCCTCTCCCTGAGCTGCCAGCAGACAGAGCCCCAGGAATCTAGGTAATCTCCTTGGGGGTTACACTTATAAAGAGCTGCATTGTAACTCATAACATCTAGCAATTATGTTGTTCATAGCCTTCGAAGAACAAGCAAAGCATAAAGCAGTCTGGTTTGTTGGGAGCATCACAGTATAGGCCAGGAACTGTGCAGCCTGGAAAAACCCCAGTCAGAAGGGAGAGAGACACTGGTCTCCACCTAAATGAGGTGGTGGCTGAAGGTCTGGGAGCCTTTGGTGGACAATGGAGGGGAAATCCAGGTGCAATGACCCTGAACTGTGACATGGACAATGCAGAAAATTTGAAGACAATGACAAACAGGGAGATCTGCTATAATTCTACATGTTGAAACGAGAGCCAAGTGGTCAATTATGGAATGGAAAACAAACCCCATAAAATTACATATGGGATAAATGGAGATATGAAAAATAAATAATGGACTAAACATACAGGTATTTCTTTTTTTGAAACTTGGGTTTTTTCACATAATATCCGTTTCATAGTGTTAAATGTTTCAAAGAAGCAGCTAAATAAAAATATAATTATGGCTTTGCTCTTTGACAGTTTAAGACATACTCATGGAAAGGGGGGAAAAATCCACCTTTGGTTTTATTACAGTGCCCTGCTCCCTCCTATAGAAATTGCTTAGCACTATCATTTGATTGACTGGATAAGTGTCAGTTTCTAGACAGGTTTTACAGCCCTTGTCTATTACTTATTTTATTCTCCTATATCTTAAGTCTCAGTGAAAAAGGGACTGTCTGAGAACAGAGATTTTAGGATAATATTAAGTTTGGTCTTACTATATATAGCACAGTGCACACAGAAAGTATCACAAAGTGCTTTACGGTAATGCGTTAGATTGGAGGGGCCAGATCCTCAGTCGATATAAACTGATGTAGATGCCAGGATTCCAGTGACTGGTTTGAAAGACATATCAGTGATTATACACTTGGCAGTAGCTAAAACACATCATTGACACTAAATTTGTTTTATTACTGGTTGCTACGATAAAGATTTGCATGCTTGTAGCACCTTTATCTTGTAAACCCCAAACTGTTTAAGGCTTTCAGCATCTTGTGACTTAGGCAAACATTATTATCGCATTCAAGGAAACTGAGTCATAGAGCGGTGAAGTGCTCAATCCTGCAAGATGTTAAGCACCCCCATGAGGTGCTGAGCACCCTCAATTCCCACTGTGTCAGTGAGACATGCTCAACTCCCTGCAGGAGGCAGCCCTAAGGAACTTGCCCAAGATCAAACAGAGAATTGCTATAAGATTTATCCACACTGACCCTGAGCCAGTGAAGCACTTGCTTAAAGTTTAAGCACTGGAATACTCCCACTGACTTAAGTGCCTGCCTGAATCAGGGCCAGAGTGCTCAGCACCTTGCGGGAATGAGCCCTGAGAGCCCAGTGCTAAAAAAAGAGTTATGCATGTGTTTAACTTTAACACATGAATAGTTCCATTAAATTCAGTAACACTACTTATGTGCTTAAACATAAGTGTGTGCTCACGTCTTTGCAGAGCCTAAGACATTATTGTGATTGGCATGCTTGAAATGCGTAAACAGACACACAGAGAAACAGATCTTCACAAACAGATACAGATATGGCATAATACTATTTTGCATTTAGTATATTGCATCCTAACCTCATTGTTTTTTTCAAACATTAATTAATTTGAGCATATAACGTGCTTGTGAAAGGCTGCTATCACCATACACATATTTCCGGAAAGACATAAACTGATGCATAAAGGTCCTGGGCTAGCTACCAGTTTCTTGCTTTAATACTAGATCGCATTCTCTCCTCTTTGACCATTAGAGTCTTTTATGATTTGCCTTTTATTACAAAACATTTTTTTCCATAAATGTCTTTTCTTAGCTCTGGAGGGCAAAGGCAATGCATGGTGGGGTGCACAGGGGGTCATCTGCCCCCCTGAGTTTTTGGCTGCACCCCCCAATCCAGACAGGTTGGATGGCCCACTGAGGTTAGTCAGGATGTGGAGGTGGTGCTCCCTCCCCAAGCCCCACAGCATCGCTGGCCCGAGCCACCTGGTGTCGCTGCTCACCCTCTCAAATGTTCCTCTGCACCCTCCTGGTGCAGGCAGGGTACGCCCCACAGTTTGAAAATCTCTGAAGTGTGGTTATGTTCCTGCCCTGAACCTTTCAATTGTGCCCCCTAAGAATAGTAGTTACGTGTCACCTCTGCTGGAGGGGCGTGTGGTCTAGTAGTTAAAGACAGAACAGCCAAGCTTATAAACTGGGCACATTTGTTCTGAAAAGTAGCGTGGCTAAATGTATGAGACTTGCCAGAGTAGAGACCTGGTTTCAAGTCACTTTGCGCAACCCCTCAGTTAATTTATTTGTAAAATGGGTGAAGCTGATTTTAAAACAAAGATACAAAGTGATCTGAAAACAATGACACCAAGCTGTGCATCAGAATACCCTACATTAGGTACAAGCAATAAATGGATACTTTCTGGAAACAGATCTAGCTACATCATGTCACCACAAAACATCCCCAGCAAATTTTCAATGTAGAAAGAAAAATTTCCCCTCATTTAAACTATTACAAAGAATAGATGAGGCTGACAACTGCCTTAACACATTGTAGAATAATATGAAATATGGGGCTAATAATGGAACAGTAGCTCAGCCTCAAGTACATCCTCACAAGCATGACACTCTGATCCCCCCTACAAATGGAAAGGGAAGTAGTTAATAGCTTTCAGACAACATTTTTATGTTTGGTTTTGCTGCTTAGAAAAAGCCTATCAATTATAATATTTTCGTTCTTCACAATCCACAAATTTCACCTCCAACGTTACAATGATTAATGACAGTGTCTGCCTGGTGTATCTGTGAGAAATAACTTCACTTATCTAGGGTGTCTATTCTGACAAAAGATTAGTGGCAGTGCCTAGCCCATCCTACCAGAGGTAAAAAAGGTGTTTGAGACCATCCAGAGATGCTTTAATAGCTAAAATCCAAGTCTAATGGAATTCATGACGGTATTTTGGACTGCAGAGAGTTGTCAGGGATTCTAAAAACAACCTTCAAATTCACATATGTAGCTGCATTCCTTTTGCTCACTCCAGAGTTGAAGAGCTGAGCACCTCCATAGAATCTGATCCTGTAACATCAACTTCAGTGTGGACAGGTCTGGGACTTCCGTGACCCCAACTCTCTTAGTCTACAGTGTAGAATGGGGGAGCTCAACATCTTAACAGAATCTGGACCCTTCTTGAGCAAAGCAAACTGGTTTGAAAGCTAACACCATAACCCTTGGTGCATTAATGGTCACTAATGGGACACTGTTTATTTGAAATGGACAGATTTATCTGAAAACGTTGTAACTACTTCTTTGAGAATAAAAGTACTTAGCAGGAAAAAAAGGTTTTTTCGTTAGTGTACTTTTCGTATTTGGCATCACATTGTATACACAATGAAACAATGTAACTGTGGCCACTTAGCCTCTGCATCATGAAGAAGCTCTTGAACACAACTTTTGTTGTTATTGTTGGTAGTCAACTAACAAAGAAAGAACTAATTTAAAAGCATCTTAAAAACATCAATGAGGAGAAAGAAAACCCTTATAAAAAATTTTAAGGAATTAAAGAAAAATAAAATCAGGACATACTGTTTAAAGGGCCTTGTATCAGAAAATGGATTTTTCTTGAAATCAGTCAATTTAGAAAGAAATAAAGTTGACAGACACTTTTAGTGCTATTTCCTCTACCAAACAGAATTACAGAAAAAGTAAATGAAGTACTTAGATTTGAGGCCTTATTCTGCATTTCCTGACCATTCACACTCAGACTGGCTGCCAAATGATAGCCGCCATCATGGCACATGATGTGATAAGCTCATTTATCACTGACTTTTTGAACCAAAAATGGGATTTATTTAGTTATTTACTTATTTATCTGTAGGTGGGGAGGAGGATAAAAGGAACACAGGGTTGAGCTTTGTCTTGAACTGGACTGATACCTCTGTCTCATTTTTCAGTGTCTTTAGTTTTTATTCCTAAAAATATGATTTCA
Organism: Natator depressus; assembly: GCF_965152275.1. Classification (NCBI taxonomy): domain Eukaryota; kingdom Metazoa; phylum Chordata; order Testudines; family Cheloniidae; genus Natator; species Natator depressus. Next base: position 26,999,267 of record NC_134244.1, read on the forward strand.
TGTGTGTACAGTGCCTAACACAACATGTCTCAGGCCTCTAGGTACTACCATGATACATTCAATATATTAAAAAAAAATTATTTTTTGTGTGCAGAGTAATTCTCACTAATAGTAATGAGAATTGCATATGCATGTTGAGTGAAGATTGTACTTCATGGACTTTAGGAAAATGGCATTATGACATAATTAGTTAAGAAAAATGAACACTGAGAGAACATTTTCTCTACAAGTTTAGCCATGATAAGGCAATAAACTCTGCAAGAAAATGTGTAAAATGTTTGTGTGGAATAAATCTAGTACTGCTGTCCCAGTGCAATACTAGCTTACTACTCCATTATGCTATTTAATATTTTGAAATAAATATGGTAAATGCATCAGTGTGCTTTTAAAAACCACAAAACTATATTAAGAAAAATATAGATGATGAAATGAAAAGTTCTTTTTTACAAGCTGTATCTAAATGTTCAGGCCACCTGCTAGATAGAGCAACACATTTAAATAATTCCTAAGTGATTTTTAACTTATTGTCCTCATCACAGTGCCTAGGAGTCTCAGCCATGGATCAGGACTCCATATTATATTAAAAGGATGGATGCTCACAGTGGCTTGTAATTAATAGAGGATGGGAAAGTGCGTACAGCAAGTGTAAATATTCTCAGTTGTTAGTTATACAGGTGGCCATTTTCGAAAACACTTTTTTAATGGATAAAAGTGATGAGGTCTGGTTTAAGTGATGAAGATGTATTGAGCTAGAACTCTGATTTACATCAGTATTTCACATCCTTTTCCAATATCTCAACTTGCTTTCCTATCTTTCACATCCTTTCCAATATCTCTGCTTGCTCCCCTCCCTGTCCCTAGTCTGTCTTTTAGCTTAAGTACCTTACATGGACTAGGACCAGAGTATACAACATCTTGCAAGATCAAGGCCTTAGGCCCTACTGTAGCCACCTTCCATCCCGCCTTGTTTAGTTGGAACTGCTTCACTCTTCTCATGCCCCAAACACCAGCTCTTTGATCTACTCATTCTCTTCTGAAAATAAAATTCTTTTTCAAAGCCTCTCACCTTTGACCTCTCCAAAGACCATTTCACATCTGAACTTGCATTCCATTGTACTAGATACAGCTGTTGCAGACAGTAAGATTCTTGGGATTGGAGCTGTGTCTTCAAGTACACCAAGCACACTGATCACTTATGAATCTCTCTAAATAACAACCTCATTTTACTAAAATGAATTATTTGATTTCTTATTGATTTTGTGTGCAATGTTCAATGGGACTATGAATAATATGTTTTCGGAGAGGGAGTAGCAGGGATTGACTCTGCTTGCTTTTTGGTTGGAAATGAGATTTCAAAAAGTCTCCTGCAATTGGTATCAAAATATGTTTGCCCTAAACCTGTTCAAGAGCTCCTCATTTTAGAGTGTGTCTTGTCAATATCACAATATGGTTGAGTGTTGTCTTTTCTTGATATAATGTGCCAAGCAAGTCAGAAGAGGCATTGTATGAATAGCAGCCTAGGCATGCCAAGTGATGATATCTGCTCATCCATCATTCCATTTAGACAAATGAGAGATTACAGAGTTATAAGAAAAGGCAGAAGCTGCAGCACAATGCCTTTTGCACAAAATAAATTACCAGTTTCCTCTGATCTTTCCGACAAGTAAATTACCAGAGAAAATAGCACTGACGGAAACAATGCCAAAAATGCAGCAACTCAGCCCCCCCCAAAGAAGTGTAAGCCCTTGAATAGAACTATTTTCTTTAAAATATGTTGTTTTATTTTAGCTGGTGTATATAGTTTTCAATTTACCTTTTTCAACCTTCTAACAATTTATTTTTGGCTTGAAATGTAAAATATCAAGGGGTAGCAAAAAAGAAAAAAATTAGAAAGTTGCAAGCATGAGAAAACAATACTACTTTGTATTCAATCCGGCAAACATTTACACTCCTGCTTTACATTGGGTTCATGAATAGTCTCACTGAAGTCACTTACATGCTCAGAATTAATCACTAGTAAGTTAATTTCACAATGCCTCAAAAATTCAAAGCAGATTTTTTTTATTTTTTTTTTTTAAGTTTTAGCGAACAGAGTTCCAGTCAAATCTGATGCCATTGCCAACTTCTTTACTTTAGGAGTGAAGGTTTTGGAGCTGTATGAAACAACAAATATATGTCCAAGCAAATCCTTGTGACAAAAAACAATTTACATCATTTTTTTAGCTGGAAAAACTGAAGTGTTTTGTCCAAAAGAGTGACTACAGTGAGTGAGCGAAAGATACTGACAGTAACATCTCGTGGATACTCTACCACTAGAGCTTAAATTAAGTTCTGTGCTTAACTATTGGCTAACTTTTCTGTGCACGGTCTTAAAACTAAAAGGACAGTATGGGTTGCAAGCAAAGCTGGGTGAAAACAGCAAGCAATTTTTTCCCATGTACATTTGAATGCATTATTTTCTGCTGTTTTTGCACCCCATTCATGTTTACATTTGCAACTTGATTCTAAGAGTTCTGCTCATCCAATCACAGAACAAAATCATGCCATATGACTTACGTGTCCAATTAAAACTGCTCTAATTAAAAATACTGAATATCCTCAATGAGTGCCTCATGAGCAAATACAAACTAAGAATTATTTATAGTAATTATTTGGTGAGTATTTCAAATAGCAAATACATTTGAGAAAATCACAATCTGTTCTCTGATAACTCATGAAAGTGAAAGGACGCAATATTTGTTAAATAAGTTATGAATAAATTCACCCAGCTTCAGTTAAAAGGAATATTTTAGAGTGCCATCTGGAACTTCTCAGAAATGAGAGGCACACTCACAAGGGTAATTCGAGTCCTGGCTGGGAAAGAATCCTTCGACTTGGTTGCATTTTAAAATGCTTTTGGCTAAAGTTTTGGGACTGATTAAAGAAAACCCACTTTTTTACACATGATAGAATATGTATGTACCTGGATTTGAGTTCTGTGATGTGGAAAGAGAGAAAAAGTTTCAAGGGAAAAAAACCACACACACACACATATTACTTTTTATGGGTGAGGGAGCAGAAGCAAACCTGCCAAACACAATATTGTTTTCAACACAATAATTCTCTTTTGGGAGAATCAGAGAAGAAAGTTCAGGGCAAGAAAACAAGAATAGGTCAAATCCGGACATCTGAAAACTTTGACTCAGCGATGTATCCACTGTTGTCTCTCATCTTAGATTGTAAGCTTTTTAGGGCGGAGACTATTTTTTGTATGTGTTTGCGAGAGCCTAGCAAATAGGACTGGGGCCTCTAGGGGTTACTGTAATGCACATAAATAATAATGTTTAAATAACGTACACCCTGAGCTCTCTTTGCTTTAATTGGGCTTTGTGTATACACAAGGGTCTGCCTCTCTGCACAGAGTTCATTGCACAATCAAGGCCCTAATAGGTTCCATAGTACAGAACACACTAGAAATGCCACAAATGGTTTGTGGTACAGTGGATAACATAAAATATAACACATACACAAACACACACACAATTAGAGGTATGTGTATCTTCTACTTCTCTCCTTGGTGTATTTCCTTTATAAACCACTAAATTACAACTTTTCCTTCCTCGTGGGAGTTTCTATTGGCAAATTCACCTTCCCCCATATATTTGCAGAATACAAACTGCAACTGGATCCACATAAGCAGACGTTTGAGATAGATATATATATATATATATATATATATATATATATATATATATATATATATTTAATCACTTGGTGGAAACAATGTCTACTCAAAGTTGTGTGGCTATATAATGATGCTAATTACAAGGGAACAAATCCCAATCAGGTTTTTAAATCAGAGCAGCACAAGAGAATTAGGAGAACAGAGAAATATGGCAAAGAAACAAAAATTAAGCTGCTCAAATGCTCAGTTTTCCATGTTTAATCTCTATGTGGGAGTTATAGCATTAATGCTACTAACTAGTAAGAGTGTAGTTTTTCCTCTAGCAAAATGTAAACATACAACTATGGCAGAAGGAAAACACTTGTCAATTTCAAGAGTGGTATCACCAGATTTTTCTTGCCAAATATATTAAGTACTGTAGCACTCACAAATGATGTTAAGTACGATAATATTTTTTTCAGTATAAATGTATCCTCTTTGGGGCATTAAGTGTTTGTTTTACAAAAAAAAACAAAAACAAAAAAAACATGGGTAATGTGTCAGATCTCTGTATTTACACACTTCTTTTTTTTAATCTGCACTCTGCTCCCATGTCATCTCTGGGAAATAGGAAGTGATTTTTCCCCAGCTAAAAAGAAATGATCCCTGTGTGACTATAGCAATAAAGGTCTCACCACATAGACCATCACCAAGTTCTGAATAATCAGGTGTTCACACCACCAACTAGCACCTTTATGGTAGTCTCATAAAACAGGCATGGAATGAACTGGGATAGAGACTGAAAACCCACCGGAACAGAATTAAGGCTGAAGGGCAGAAGCTCCCATTACCGCTGTGAGTGCAGTGGCTAAATAAAGGAATTCATACCTCCGGCCTGACAATCCAGCATTTTGTATAAGTGCTAAACTAACTTTTTTAAGGGAATATTTAAAAAGCCTTCCTAATAATCAGATCTATATCTTTTATTTTTCTAATCTCTGTTTTGTTTGTTTGTGCCTCTGCATTTGATACATTTCCCATTTAGGAACTCATCTTTTCTTTTTTCCCCCCTGTTTTTTTTAAGTGTCCCTTTATTGCTGTTGAGATGTGTAATCTTTTGTACTGAACACCGCTACATTTTCTAAAGCATTTTTCTCTGTGTTGAACCCATGCACTTTATAATGTAAATGCTTATGCACACAGGAAAGACAGTTAGAAAAGATCCTTGTTTACATATTGTTAGATTGTTCTTTTTTATCTTTGCTTACCTGTCAGTGAGAGAAAAACGTTTCGAACCAGAGATCATTTTGAACCAACAGCACAGACCTGAAGAGGGTTTTTTTTAAGCTGAGAGCAGCTAGAGGGTTTTCTGTCTATTTGCCTGGAGACAGAGGTGTTAGTTTTTTTACAAAGGGCTTTTTCTTTTTTGAGCTGGAGTTTTCTCTACCTAAAGGCAGGGTAGTTAACCTCCTGCAGGGAAATTCACAAGTTTTTTTTTCCCCCCTAACTCTCTGGTATAGCTAGAGTTAAGCACAAGAAAGCAGGAAAATGACTACCAGCGAAGCAGCTAATAAACTAGAGCTGGCCAGATTCGAAGCTGAAAAGAAACAAAAAGAGCATGATAGACAGATGGCCTTAAGGCGCTTGGATATGGAGGCAGAAAAAGCCAGGGTGGAGGCAGAGGAAGCTGCCCACAAGAGAGCTATGGAGGCAGAGAAAGCCAGGGTGGAGGCAGGGGAAGCTGCCCACAAGAGAGCTATGGAGGCAGAAAAAGCCAGAGTGGAGGCAGAAAAAGCCAGGGTGGAGGTAAAGGAAGCTGCCCACAAGAGAGCTATGGAGGAGAAAGAAAAAGAGAGGAAGCATGCACTGGAGATGGAGAAGGCAAGGGCTCAGCAGAATATACCAACCAACCCTAGCAATCCTTCTCCAGGTACCACTTCCCATCCCAGAAAGTTCCCCACCTACAAGGCAGGCGATGATACCGAGGCCACCTTAGAAAACTTTGAAAGGGCCTACCTTGCGTACAGCATCTCTACAGACCAGTACATGGTAGAACTGAGGCCGCAGCTCAGTGGACCCTTAGCAGAGGTGGCAGCTGAAATGCCTAAGGAACACATGAACAGTTATGAACTTTTTAAAACCCAGGCGAGAGTCAGAATGGGGCTAACACCCGAGCATTCCCATCAGCAGTTAAGAGCCCTAAGGTGGAGACCAGACCTGTCATTTATCCGAAATGCCTACCACATTGTGAAACATTGGGATGCCTGGATATCAGGAGCAAGTGTTAAATCTCCAGAAGAGTTGCCCTTCCTAATGCAAATGGAGCAGTTCTTAGAGGGTGTTCCTGAGGAACTAGAAAGGTACATCCTAGATGGGAAGCCCAAAACTGTAATCAAGGCGGGGGAGATTGGAGCCAAATGGCTGGAGGTGGCAGAAAAGCAAAAAACTAGTAGCAGTTGGAGCGAATATCAGAAGGGACAACCCGAAACAAAACCCTATCACCGGGGGCAACCCAAGGCCCCACCTACATCCCAAGGAAAACCCCAGACACCTTATCATCTCACCACACCATTCTCCAGCAACCCACCTCGCCCCAGTGACCAGTCAACTGGGCGATGTTTTAAACGTAATGAGCTGGGGCATGTGAAGGCCAGCTGCCCCAAGAACCCCAACAGATTACAGTTCATTGCACTGGAGTCACACCAAAGGTCCTCAGGCCCAGATGCCTCCCAGATACCCTTAGAGCTAAGGGAAACTGTGAGTGTGGGCGGGAAGAAGGTTATAGCATGGAGGGACACTGGAGCGCAGTTGTCAGCTATCCATCAATCCTTAGTGGACCCCATTTTAATCAACCCAGAGGCCCAAGTAATGATCCTTCAAGTCCAACTCTTTCAATTTGTCTACAGCCAAGTTGCCTGTCCAGTACAAGGGCTGGTCAGGAATATGGACTTTTGCAGTCTATGATGATTATCCCATTCCCATGCTGCTGGGGGAAGACTTGGCCAACCAGGTAAAGCCGGCTAAGAGGGTGGGAATGATCACCCGCAGCAGACTAAGCAAGCTATCCCTGTTCCTATCCCTGTTCCTGAGCCTATCCCTATTCCTGAGCCTTCCACCAGGGCCCCGTCTGTGTTACCAGAGACCCAGATGGAGGTGGTGGAACCAGATCCCCTGCCAATGACTGCAACGGCCGTAGTGGATCCAGTCCCAGAGACCCAGCCAAAGCCATTCCCCAACCGAAACTGGCAAAGCAACCAGCACCAGACCCATTGCCAGCACTGAGTCCAGCACTTGCAACCCCGTCTACAGCTCCAACACCAGAGGGCACCACCGAGCCTGTACTGGCAGCAGCAGCAGATGACCTTACACTAGAGGCTCAGCCAGAGCCTGAAATACCCCATAGTGCACCAGCAGAGAGTGGTTTACCAGCAATGGAAACAGTCCCATCACCCGCATTGTACCATATTAATTCTCTAAAGCCCTTTTATTCCCAAGAATTAAAGGTTTGTCAGTTTACAGCCCAGGGATGAGATGACGCTGAGTGGCCTGAAGTTGTCTACTACAAAGGGAAAAGTGCTGGTGGCGTGGAAGAGGTGAACCTCTCCATGACCGTTGGGCATATGCAGCAACAGCAGATCAAGGAGCTGTGCACGAGCTACGCACTGACGTTCTCAGCCACCCCAGGACTGACTGAAAGGGCATACCACTCTATTGACACAGGTAATGCTCACCCAATTAGAGCCCAACCTTACCGGGTGTCTCCTCAAGCTAAACAACTGCTACAGAACGGGAGATCCAGAATATGCTACAGATGGGTGTAATCCGCCCCTCTTGCAGTGCATGGGCATCTCCAGTGGTTCTAGTTCCCAAATCAGATGGGGAGATACGTTTTTGCGTGGACTACCGTAAGCTAAATGCTGTAACTTGCCCAGACAACTATCAATGCCATGAACTATTGGAGAAACTGGGACGGGCCCAGTTCATCTCTACCTTGGACTTAACCAAGGGGTACGGGCAGATCCCGCTAGATGAATCCGCCAAGGAAAGGTCAGCCTTCATCACACGTCGGGCTGTATGAATTTAATATGCTCCCTTTCGGGCTGCGGAATGCACCCACCACCTTCCAAAAACTTGTAGATGGTCTCGTAGCGGGATTGGGAGAATATGCAGTCTCCTACCTTGATGATGTGGCCATATTTTCGGATTCCTGGGCAGAACACCTGGAACATCTACAAAAAGTCTTTGAGCGCATAAGGGAGGCAGAACTAACTGTTAAGGCTAAGAAGTGTCAAACAGGCCTAAACAGAGTGACTTACCTTGGACACCAGGTGGGTCAAGGAACTATCAACCCCCTACAGGCCAAAGTGGATGCTATCCAAAAGTGGCCTGTCCCAAAGTCAAAGAAACAGGTCCAATCCTTCTTAGGCTTGGCCGGATATTACAGGCGATTTGTACCGCAATACAGCCAAATGGCCGCCCCACTGACAGACCTAACCAAAAAGAAACAGCCAAATGCAGTTCAGTGGACTGAAGAGTGTCAGAAGGCCTTTAACCAGCTTAAAGCGACACTCATGTCTGACCCTGTACAGGCTAAGGGCCCAGACTTTGACAAACCGTTCCTAGTAACCACAGATGCATCCGAGCGTGGAGTGGGAGCAGTCTTAATGCAGGAAGGACCAAATCAAGAATTCCATCCTGTCGTGTTTCTCAGCAAGAAGCTGTCTGAGAGGGAAAGCCACTGGTCAATCAGTGAAAAGGAATGTTACGCCATTGTCTACGCTCTGGAAAAGCTACGTCCATACGTTTGGGGACGGCGTTTCCACCTGCAAACCGACCATGCTGCTCTACAATGGCTTCATACCACCAAGGGAAATAACAAAAAACTTATTTGGTGGAGTTTAGCTCTCCAAGATTTTGATTTCGACATACAACACATTTCTGGAGCTTCTAACAAAGTGGCTGATGCACTCTCCCGTGAAAGTTTCCCAGAATCAACTGGTCCAATTCGTCCTTAAGATGTGGGAAATATTGTTAGTCTTTATACAGTTAGTAGTATATTTAGAGATGCGTGTGTCTTATTAACTCTGTTTTCTCCTAGAGCTCCAGGAAGAAATCACAGCCAATGTTTCACCCTATCTGTGATTTGGGGGGCGTGTCATAAATATAAAGGGAAGGATAACCACCTTTCTGTATACAGTGCTATAAAATCCCTGCTGGCCAGAGGCAACATTCTGTTACCTATAAAGGGTTAAGAAGCTCAGCTAACCTTGATGGCACCTGACCCAAAGGACCAATAAGGAGACAAGATACTTTCAAATCTTGGGGGGGGGGGGAGGTTTTTGTTTGTGCTCTTTGTTTACGGGGTTGTTCTCTCTTGGGACGGAGAGAGGCCAGACAGAAATCCATCTTCTCCAACCCATCCTAATCCAAGTCTCCAATATTGCAACCAGTATAGGTAAGCCAGGCAAGGCGGATTAGTTTATCTTTTGTTTTCTGTGAATTTTCCCTGTGTTAAGAGGGAGGTTTATTCCTGTTTTCTGTAACTTTAAGGTTTTGCCCAGAGGGGAATCCTCTGTGTTTTGAATCTAAATACCCTGTAAAGTATTTTCCATCCTGATTTTACAGAGATGATTTTTACCTTTCTTTTTTTTAAATAAAATCCTTCTTTTAAGAACCTGACTGATTTTTTCCATTGTTCCAAGATCCAGGGGTTTGATGATTTTGTAACAAATTGATTAGGGTATTATTCTCAAGCCACGCAGGGACTGACTCTCTCTTTACTGGTTTTACACTTGTTTAACTCCATTGATGTCAGTGGAGTTACTCTTGATTAAGTCTGGTGAGAGTTACTTCATGCAAAATTGAATAAAGAGAAAATTAAAAAATAAGAAACCTTTAAATCACCATTCAAACATCTTCCTTCCAGCTCCAAGAGAGCACCTATGCTAAGCTTTTTCTAACCACTTATTAAACCTGGAAGGACTAACTTCACTATTGCTGCTCTTGAAAGTGTTTGCTAAGGTGGTCATTGTACATACCAAGTCAGTCTGTTATGATAATCAAGCATAGTTATAGCCATGTGGGTCTCAGGATATTAGAGTGACAGGGTGGGTGAGGTAATATCTTTTATTGGACTAACTTCTGTTGGTGAGAGAGACAACCTTTTGAGTCACACAGAGCTCTTCTTCACGTCAAGGTCAAGAAGAGTTCTGTGTAGTTTGAAAGCTTGTCTCTCTCTCACCAACAGCAGTTGGTCCAATAAAAGATTTTACCTCACCTATCTTGTCTCTCATGATAATCAAGTGACAAATAGGAGCTCTTCTTCATTTTAAAGGTGGTCTATGGATTTCCAGTCTCATTAATTGGGAAAAAAATCAAGTGACCCTGGGGAATATTTCAGGCATTTTAACAGATCTGAGTTATATCCTGGTTAAGTCTTCACGACCTTTGCTATACTGGACATCTTACTTTATGGGAGATTTAATCAGGGAAATAAGTAATTAGAATACCACCTTCTTTGATTTATGTTCTGTTCTTTTTGCAGTGCACCACAGTATTGTGCTTTCCATTCTTTACAACAGTCTTACACTCATTTTGATGGATTTAAGAAGTTTCCTACAATAACTCCCAAATCTATTGCCTTATCAGTATGCTACGATACCTTCCCAGGCCTTTCACACTCTGACTTTTAGAGCTTTTTGCACTGACTTATTACCCCATCTATTTATCTGCATCAGACCACATTTGTCACATTCCAACTGTTCAAGGCTAAGTCAGATGTTTATAAATTCTATGTTTAAATAATCTTAACTTCCTAGGAGCTGGCTGCATTGTCTCACAATTTAAGATGCCTTCTGAATTGATGCATATTAGAACCATCTGCAAAAGGCTGGATATGGAACACATATCCCAACCTATTGTGAAAAGTCAGTTGTTGGATGAGCATTCATAAGAAGATTTAGGTGCTCTGCATGTTGTTCAAGAAAGTTGTACTATATTTCTTTCATTCACTGGCCTGCTATTTTATATTCTCCCACAATGTGGGAAGGATGAGAGAGAGGTTTTTACTATTATTTCTTTAACACTTGGACAGCACTCAGGTTGCATGGTGATGAGGGATATAAATGGATTTGTATCCCTAAAGGTTTTTGAAAGCAGAGTTGCTGCTTAAACCATGTGGAACAATAGTCAAAAATAGAAATGGCAGAAGCATAAAACTCATGGCAGGAAAAAACTAACCATGGGTGAACCTCAAAGGTTCAGTGGTTCAGGTGAGCTAAGTACCCAGAAGTTCAGATGCTTATCTAAACCTAACCCAAACTATTCATGCTCTTTTTTTTGTTCAAATGAGCTGGAAATCTCATGAGAACAGACTTTTCTTGTGAAATTTCTAGGACTTCCATCTAGCTAGGCCAGAAATACTGCAAGATGGACTTAATTTGTTTCTTTATTTATTTGTGATATTTTTGTCAATTCTTCTTTCAATCACAGTTGGAATGAAGAAATTCTGAGGTGCCCCCAAATGACACAAACACTATCTGGATATTTCAAACCTCCATAAATGGTTTGTTCTGACTTTGGAAATATGCTGGATCAGTCTGTATTTTATCCAAATTGCTGCGGGCAGCCTTAAATATGAAGGTAAAGCCTGGAGTCTTCTTTGGGCCTGGGAATAGTGGATCTGAAAATAATAACAAAGCTCAGGAACATGATTTTAGTAAGGTTAGATTGTAACTTGTGTTAAAGAATTGTGCAGAGGAGTATGGGGAGTCTAGTTGGAATTTGGTCTGAGTGGACAGGACATGGGTGGGGAACAATGAGGACCGGGCTAAGCCTTTGCTCCTGCTTCCCTTTCTTCTGCCCAAATACTAGCCAAAATTGCTGAGCACCAGCCAGCAGGGTAGTAATCGGCTCAAAGTATAGACCAGCAACAAATTGCTACCTCATGGAGTAAAGGAGAAGCAGAGAGGGAATGCCTCCAAAACATGTCCTTTTCCATCTGCAGTAGCTACATTTAGCTCAATGTTTGGAGTATTTTCTTTTACTAAGCCTGAAGAATACCACAAATACTGTGTTGAAGGCAAATATTGCGGGGTTCAGTAAAATTCCATTTCTGAATGGCACCCGCTGTACTTCATGTAGAAATTCTAGACCACCGCCATTTATACACCATGCATATCAGGAAAGTGTGACTTGCTCCTGGAAGTCCCCCTATTCCCTCCTGCACCGAAGGGAACACAGTGCAGGCGATAATCTGAGCCCATATATTTTTTCCAAAAGGGATTTTTCTTTGATTATCACCGGCCAGCTGACTTTCAGAGTGGCACAGATATTAAGCAGAGAATAAAAAGCTTAGAAGGGGAAAAGGTAAAGGAGGAAGGAGCAGAAACAGTGAAGTAAGCCGTTGCCTAAGATCCACTTTCTGACATACCTCAGATGCCACAAACATGTTTACAGAATGGTTCAAAACAAAATAGAAGTGATCATAACACAAGTTATTTTGGACAATGGATTTCTTGGAAAAAGGGAACCTTTCAGTAAAGAGACACCATCCCTTCCATTTCTTCTAGATCAGCGATTTTTAAACTGTTTAGGCTGCAACCCTTTCCAAATAATGTAGTCTACCATGTACCCACATCTGAGATAGGCAGAGGTGATGCCTGGGGGGGCATGCACAGTCACATGCCCCGCCCCAGATTTCTGCCTTCATTTAGCAATAGCTTCTAGAGATTTTCAAACTGTGGCCCGTTGAGGTGAGTCAGGGGGTGGAAGTGGCACTCCCTCCTTGAGCCTCTCCATGCTGGGCTGGCCCAAGCCACCTGGTGTCGCTGCTCACCCCTTTGAATGTTCCTCTGCAGCCCTACTGTGGGGGTGCGCCCCACAATTAGAAAACCTTGGTTTTCTGGTTTAGACAATAAAATGCGTTGTCTGCCATTACAGGGTTTTTCTCATGTGCTCCCTGATGAGAGCTTGTGTACCTGTGGGGGTATGCGTACCCCCAGTTTGAAAACAACTACTCTAGAAGCTCTCCCAGCCCCAAAACATGTTCTTCATAGGCCAGCTCACTCTCATCCACACCCTGATCTCAGCCAGGCACTTGGAAAATAAAGTCACTCTACCATCTGAGTATACCAAATAAGAGACTTAGAGCTGTGTGACATTATTAATGGCATCAGGATCCAATTCCCTCACTGTCTCTTCCAGCAGCCTCACATACACATTGACCTGGAAAGGATCCCTGGGGAACATCCTGTACCAGAGGGCACTGGAGGCAGTCATGGAATTCACCAATACCACCCACTGAGATCTAACTAGAAGGAATGTGTGGAAACACTTAAAACAATCCTATTTACCCCAGCTAGAGTCTGCAGGTGCATCCACAAAATCTCATGTTCAAAGGTATCAAAGGCTGCTGATAGTTTTAAAACTATCAGCAAGGACACTCCTGTACAGAGGCAGAAAAAAAAAAAAGCTAGACTTTAGCCATTGCAACTATAGAAATATGATGGGAAGATGGAAAATAGCTTTCCATATACTGTACGAACTATCTTTGAATGCCAGGAAATCAATAGATTGTGCAGAGCATTGTGGTGAAATCCAATACTCCAGCTCTTATCAAGCAAATGTGTGTGGTTATTTGTCTGTCTCTCTAATAAGGCATCTTTTGATCTTCATGTTTCCCTTCTTGATAGAATTGTCAAGTGTAATACGAGAGATGTCTTGCCTACCAGATTTAATTGTAAAGAAGAGTAAGTCACTAAAAATATTTTGTTAAAATATCTTAAATATAATAATTGAAATGATTAACAATCAAACAGAAAACTGACCTCTTGACAGCCTGCTGATGCAGGACTAAAAGAATTGGCTTCCCCCATTTGAAATCTTTGGAAATCAGGTTGTTTCCAAGTTACTGCAATTAAGTTCTATAGTTTTGTTTGTTTTTGTTTAAAAATCTGTTTGGTCTATTGAACAGCTGGTGTAACAAATGGTAAATGAACCAAATTAATGTTTAAAATACATATATTGAATTTACAGCAATTATTACATTTTCCCCTGGGAAAACCTATCCTTTTAGACTTAGTTTGAAAAATCAATTTGGCTATATGTCCGTCTCTCTCTAATACATCCATAACCTTAGTATGTAGGAACCACACTAGCCCTGCTGGTGCTTCGCAATAGCTCTCTTCAGTTAATGGAGATCTATATTTTAAAAGTGTCAGGTATTTCTAAAATCCTTCTAAATTCCTTCTAAAACATATATTATACATAAAAAACACTGTTAAAAGAACATCCAGGTTGTAAATTCAAGCACTGAAAAGTTAGGAAATGCCAGAATTAAGGTTACCTGATGCAACGTTAATTCACCCCCCAACACCCCGGGGATGCGGAGGAACATGGGTGGGGGGGCGCAGTAGGGCCTGGGCCAGCCTGCATGGGCGGGCAGGGATGGAGCACCACTCAGCTCTGCTGCTCCCACAGCTCTGCTCTGCCCCCTCACCCCTGCTCCAGCCACATCCCCCCCAGTTCCTGGCCCTACGCCTGGCCTAGCTGTGGCTATGCACCCAGCCATGGGCCTGGCTGCCAGCCCCCACTGCGGCCTGGCTGCAGCTTTGCTCCCACTCCTGCCCCAGCCTTGGCCCCTGGCTGCAGCTCTGTTCCCGACCTTGGACCAAGGCTGGGGTGGGGCTAGGAGCAGAGCCGCACCTGGTTATAGGCCCGGGTGTGACTCCATCCCCAGCCTCACTCCTGGTCCCAGCCTTGGCCCCCTTACCCCTGTCCACGTCCTCCTCCCCGTCACGGGAGCTGCAGCCCCGCTCCCTGCTTCGTGCGGACAGGGGGGAGATGGGAGGGCAGACGGGGATAAGGGTGGAGTGTGACCCTGAAAAGTTTGGGGACCACAGGGGTATGCATTAGGATACAATCTTTCCTTATGTGATCACATATTTTTTTCACAGGACCCCTGCCTAATTCAGTGCACAGGATGGACTGTGCTCACTTCATGAGCAGTATTCAGTATTTTGTTTTCTTCTCATTTTTCAATGTGTGGTCCTGTGCCTTATTTACTGCATACTATTCAAACCCTGCTCCCAGTCCCAGTCTCATTGCCTTGACAGTTCCAGTCTTTCATCCATCCAAGTTACAGTCCCAGTTTCCCTCTCCCTCCCTCCATCTGAGTCAGGGGGTTTCCTCCTCTACACTGTGTGGGCACCATCGGGGCGGGTGTTATTGAGTGTGGAGAAGAAAGAAGCTCCCTACTATAGTACCAGTGCCTAGCCAGACCCTGGCCTGGAGCAGCCATTATAGGGTAAATCCAGCTTCACTCATTTGCTCTGCAGGGATTGTGCACGTGAAGCCTGGTCAGTACTAGAAGTTGTGAGAGGCTCAAGCATGCTCCTACATGTCACCAGTCTAGGCATGCACCATCTAGAATCTTCAGAGCTTTTAGCTGCTAAAATCTAAGACGTTTATTCTGAGCATGTGCAGACTGCGAATTTTCAGGCTTACAACTTGGCCAAATTTGAGTGGATTTTTACAGGAACAGCAAAAGGTACATGCCCGATTCAAAGGCCACCCCCTGCCAAATTTCAAGTACCTACTCCAAAGGATGAGGATGCTAGAGCTTCTCAAATAAAAGTTCACCGGAATTTTTTAATATTGCAAAACACACGTATTTTTGTTGTCAGAAATGTTGTTTCATTTTGGCTGAAAATGTCCAGAAAAATCAGCTGGAGGCAAATAGGGGGAATTGCATCCCAAATGGTTAAAGTTCGGCAAAGTTATAAGTAACTGAAAACAGGGTCCAATGAGACATGTCGGGCAACCCTAATAATGAGTGGTGCCAATAACCCCAGATATATACCATAATTGGAAACATTTATTTTACTATCTAAAGCCCTGATTCTGCCAAGATTTATGCATGTTTCACTTCATGCACTATGAGTAATTCCACTGACTGCAATAGGCTACTTCATAATGTTTTGGTCTTTACGGGATCAGGAAGTTTAGTATTAAAATTTCCTACTAGAATTTTCCTTGAAAGGATTTAGAAGAAGGGTGGATACTATTTGAGTACTCTTTTGTCCTTTGCAACCTGGGCTCTGGTTCACTAAGAAAGAATTGACCCAGAATTGGGACGTGTGGTGGCAGATTCACAGCATTGCATTATCCCAGTGAATTTCCCAGCAGGATTGGAAAGCGGCTCACACATCATGTATTCATTTGGTCTGAATGACAAACCAATAGTAACACTGCAACTATTTTTCTTTCTTGGAGAGTACACTTTAAAGTGTGTCCAGATATCCACTTGGGAAACTTGGCATGCTAGAGAAACATGTGGAAAAGATTTGAGCAAATTTGACTTGATCAAGATCCCACCAGAGGGAAAGTGTACATGCATAAAATCGGCTGGCGTAGCCAAGCACAGAGAGAGAAAGAGAAGTCAGCAAAGCCTGCACATGTACTCTGTAGTTGTCAGATTAACAATCGTTTGGGAAATTTTGCCGTAAATTGGAAGAAACCCCAAGTTGCAGATTTAGGTTATGTCCACACTGCAGCTAGGGCGTGTGATTCCCAGCACAGGCCGACAAATTAGCCACCCAAACTTGAACGCGGGGCAGGCTTGGACTCCGGCAACTGGCCTGAAACGCTGCCTGTGCTGCGATGTCCACACTGCTATTGTGACGTCAGCTCAAGCTGAGGCAGCGTGAGTCCGTCTACCTGTGCTCAGCGTCACACCTCCCAGGTGCAGTGTAGAGAGACCCTAGGTCTGCAGGTGTTCTCCTTATTCACTCACCTGCTCTCTCGCTCTTTATACTACCCGCTATTAAAATAGATGTCATTATATAAAATAAAAGATAGAAATGCAAATTAAAAATGAGGAAATAACCAAATTTTAGCCTTACTGGATCACACCAATGGCCCATCTAGCCTATCTGTCTCCAGCTACCCCGTGCCTGTTGCTTCAAACAAAAGGTACAAGAAATCTTGCAGTTGGAATTTATGGAATAACCTCTCCATAGAAAACATTTCTTCCTAAACTCCATTAGTTAAAGGATGACTTGTGCTCTGAAGCATGAGGGCTTATATGTCTTCCACTGTGATTTATCCTACTGTATAAAGGTATATACATCTAGATATCCATGGTCCAAACCCACATGTATTTCACCCAGAATAATCTCTGTGTAGATGTGCATTTGTTGTATAAAGAATTTGATTAATATTAATCAATCAGGTTTATTTAATAATATGAACCATGATCTCCTTCTCTACTACTTGGATTTTCATTCAGCATATAGACAGGTTTCAGAGTAGCAGCCGGGTTAGTCCGTATTCGCAAAAAGAAAAGGAGTACTTGTGGCACCTTAGCTTATGCTCAAATAAATTTGTTAGTCTCTAAGGTGCCACAAGTACTCCTTTTCATTCAGCATATATTACTTCTTTTCCTTCTTTATTATTTTTCCTTTTTTGTACCTGGCAATGGACACTCCTGTACCACTAATATTCTGCTTTATAATGTTCCTCAGGAGATCAACCATACTCTTTCTTTATCTCTTCCTTCTTGGTCACCTTCTGTTACTTCAGCCTTGGGTATCACTCTGTGTGGATGATACTCACATTTCTACTTCCTTTCTCCTTACATCCTTTCTGCATTTCTCAGCCTAGTCAACTCATGACCCTGCAGTAAATGCCTTCAACTCAATCCATAAAAAACTGTTCTTATACTTCTGTCAGCATTCTGGTAACTCCATCTCACTCATTGATTCATTTCATGTTTGCTTTTCCCACACCTCTCAAGTTTGCAAACCTGCTTGCTTTTTGTTATTTGCCATTGAAACAGTTTCCTTAATACACAGTTTAACTACTTTTCATGCCTTCCTTTTCCACTGTCATTTCCTTTTCCATGATCTTCCCAAGGCGATACTCCAAGCTGTCCAAAATTCAGTAGCTCATCCTTTCACCCAGACATGGAGATGGGAATACATTGCCTCCATTCTCAGCCATTTACTGGTGGCATCCCATCCATTTCAGACCCCAGTATTTGTTTTATTTATTCGCATGTTTACCCCTAAGGAATGCGACTGACATTTCATATCCATTTTATTAACTATTCAACATTTCTGGCCTTCTAAGTTCTTCATATATGTTCATTATTAAATAGCTAATGTCTGAGGAATTCTCTAACCTGATGCTTTTTCTTTATTTAAATTACTGTTATTTCAATAATGCAGAGAAGAAATAAAGCCTAAGTGCACACAGATGGTGGGCCCACAATGCTAATTAAGATTGTGGACCTACCATCTGTGTTCACTTGGCCTTTTATCTACTATATTTACTGTATGTTTCCTAGCTCAGTTAAAATATATGTAAAGCAGATAGTAAAGTAACGCCTATATAGAGGACATAGGCACAGAGGCACCTTAGGATGGATGCTTAATGGACTTAGAAGCATCATTGCAACCTTCACAACTGCAGCTCTTCACTGCTCATGTAGTGTAAAAACTGTGCACACTGGCAATGGATTTGCTTGTACTGTGGAAGATTATGGTTTTGATGCACTTTTTTTCAGGTATTGTGCCGACCGAATGTAGAATCTTAGATTCCAGTGCCAGAGGGACCATTGTGATCATCTAGGCAGATCTCTTATATAACACAGGCCATGCAACTCCTAAAAAAATTCCTAGAGCAGGAAAACATCCAAACTTGATTTAAAAAGTGTCAGTGATGAAGAATCCACCATGACTCTTGGTAAATTGCTCCAATGATAATTGCTCTCACAGTTAAACACGTATGCCTTATTTCCAGTCTGAATTTGTCTAGCTTCAACTTTCAGCCAGTGGATCCTGTTACACCTTTCTCTGATAGATTGAAGAGCCCATTATTAAATATTTCTTCCTCATGTAGATACCTCTAATAAAGTCACTCCATAACCTCCTCTTTGTTAAGCTCAATAGACTGAGCTCTTTGAGTCTATAACTCTAAGGCATGTTTTCTAACTCTTTAATCATTCTTCTGGCTTTTCTCTGAACCCTCTCTAATTTACCAACATCCTTCTTGACTTGTGGAAGCCAGAACTGGACACAGTATGTCAGAAGTGGTCACTAAACATAGAGGTAAAATAACCTTTCTGCTCCTACTCGAGATTCCTCTGTTTATGCATCCTAGCATTGCAAATATGTCAATTATGTGCGGGAGATGTGTAGTACCTGCCCTAATTCATGCAAGTGAGGCATCTTTGGATGAACTTCTGGCCCCATTGAAGTCAATGGGAGATGGAACAAACTAGTTTGTAGCCCATGAGATCCTTAAAGTAAGAGAGAGAGAGAGAGAATTTTATAACATTTACTCACTCATTGTCAGCATGTCTGGCTATTGGGATAATCATAGAATCGTAGGACTGGAAGAGACCTCAATAGGTCATCTAGTCCCCAGCACTCAAGGCAGGACTAAGTAATAACTAGACCAACCTGCTCTTAACAAACCTCCAATGATGGAGATTCCACAACTTCCGTAAGTAATTTGTTCCAGTGGTTAACTATCCTGAAAGTTAGGAAGTTTTTCCTAAAGTCCAACCTAAACCTTGTTTTCTGCTGTTAAAGCCCATAGCTTCTTGTCCTATCCTCAGAGGTTAAGGAGAAAATGTTGTCATCCTCCTCCTTGTAACAACCTTTCATGTACTTGAAAACTGATATCATGTCTCCATTCAGTCTTCTTTTCTCCAGACTAAACAAACCCAATTTTTTCAATCTTTCCTCATAGGTTAGGTTTTCTAGGTACTTTAATGATTTTTTTTGTAGTGAGAGATCCCAATTTATTTTCACTTCTTTGTTTAAGTGTTACAATTTCTACCATACCACTTCATTCTACCATCATCAGATCTCACAGCCTTAACAGATTAGCCTGGGGTTAGATGGAAGCTCTTCATGGCACACCTAGGAGCTACAAGAAGTGATACTGGTCATTCATCTAGTGGAGTTCTTTCCTTTGAGTCAGTACTGAACCAATCTCCCAGCATGATTTGAAGTGTCATTGTGCTGCTAGAAGTGCTGATTTGCATATGATAAAACCATGGTCCCAACTGGAGCTGGGTAAAAATTGCAAAATGCATTAATAAATATTTTGTTTGACTAGTCCTGTAAATGCATTTTGATGCAATTTGAACCACTCATTGTTGGCTTTTTAGTACCATTTTCTACAGGCAACTTAAATATTCATGGAAGGAGAAAGGAGAAGTGATATGACTCTGGCAATGTGACCATCTTGAAAAACTTTGAAAATACCTGAAAATTATCCAGTTAAGGAGTATAAACAATACCATGACCAACTACACAGCAAGAATTTCAAAGAGTGAACGCTCAGAATAATATTCATGGTGGATAGTTTGCAAGTAATTGATAAGCTGGAAAATGTTGGCAGAAAACATTTGTGGAATAATTTTAACACATAAGTAGACATCAGTTTGTGGATGGATTATTCACAAACAGAAAAAGGGGCTAAATTTCTTGACTAAATTGTTCATTGAAAATATTTTGCCTAGCTCTAGACATGATCGCATGGCACATTTCCAGGAGATGAGGTATTATCTCCAGCGTCCTAAGCAAATTCCACAGTAGAATCAGATGACATTCTTCCTGACCTCATTCTGCTAGGGTGTGTAGCTGGTTCCTTTTCAAGATGTGACTGCGTTTCGATGGTGGGTGAATTGACTGCTAATACATACTACTTTGGGCATGTAAATGACACTATGGAATGAAAAGTGCCCTGTGAATATCAAATATTTCATTACATTAGGTTTATGTATTTTTGACTGGTTCTATACCAGTCTGGCTTAAGTAATACCACATGGTATATACTTTATCAAGCCAAGGGTTGCTTTCACTAGCTATTTTCATCAGCACATGTCTTTTTTGAACAGATGGAAGCAGACAGGAAAGCTAAGACAGACTGAGGAAGAAAAAGGAGGCACTGATATGCTCTCTCTGTCCTACATACAGAGCACATTTTTTGAGGCAAATCAGTTTATTACATTATTCAAGCCAGCACTAGAGGAGATTAAATTCCTATAAATTAAAACGTTTACTTTCTTGAGAAACCATTCTCTTTGTCAGATGATTTCTCTGACTTCCCAGCACTGCTAGAAGTCATTTTAGTTTTGTTTCTAACTGTGAAATAGCAACATCAAGTTCAAGTCCATAGCAAATGGAACTTCTAGTCCATTTGTTTTCATGGCACTTTGAAAGACTTGAAGCTATTGTCTTGGTTTTTTATGGAAGGTTCTCTTTCATGAAAGGATCCACTTGCTATGACAGCACAGAATTCATTTTACAGGATTCATGGGGAAACATGGGGGCATGGATCATCGGTAACTGGCCTGAGCCAGGGAAGTTAATGATCCAACCAGTGGATCAAATTCGGTGATGAATCCTGGTCACATGCCAACTGAGGCATGTTTCACATTCACTAAGAAGATGGGGGTATACACGATCGTATGCAAAAAAATCTTATAACTGCAATGATGAGATTTCTGAGAAGAGTCAGATGTAAGAAAACTAAGAAGACACTTGAAAAATATTGTAAATTGGGTGAGATAGAGGTGGAGGGCTTGTGGTGTGGGGGGAAGGGAGGTGGATAAGATTGAGGGGTGGTTGGGCTTCTGGCATGCGGGGAGAGAAGCAGGTGACGGATGGCGTAGGTGCCGACTCCGTGGGTGCTCTGGGGCTGGAGCACCCATGGGGAAAAAATGGTGGGTGCTGAGCACCCACCAGCACCTCCCCTATCAGCACCTCCCTCTACCCCCAGTGCCTCCTGCCCACTGGTGGGCCCTGCCAATCAGTGCATCTCCCTTCCTCCCCATGCCTCCTGCTTATCACAATCAGCAGTTTTGCGGCATGCAGGGGGCAGGGGGAGGAGTGAGGACGTGGTGCGGTCAGGAGAGGGGGCAGAACTGGACAGGATGAGGCGAGTCAGTGTGGCGTGGGGGTGGAAAGAGGCAGGGTGGGGCCTTGGGAGAAGGGGTGGAACGGGAGTGGGGCCTGGAGCAGAGCCAGTGTCGAGCACCCCCCAGCACTTTGGAAAGTCAGCACCTGCGAGGGATAGAAGACTTTTGGCATGGGGGGAGGGGAAGCGAGTGAGGGGGAGAGAGTGGAGGGCTTCTGACATTCGGGGAGGGGAAGTAGGGGAGGGAGAGGGTGGGATGCTTTGGGAGACTGAAGGGGGAAAGTTTCTGGTGGAGGGGAAGGAAAATGGGTAAGATATGGAAAGTGGGGAGTACTGCTCAATACTGAAAAGTTACATTGGCATAGCTACGTTTCCTCAGGGGTGTGAGAAATCCACACTTCTGAGAGATGTAGTTAAGCCAACTTAACCCCTGGCGTAAACAGTGCTAGGTCAACAGACAAATTCTTCTGTCAACCTAGTTACCGCCTCTCAGGGAGGTAGATTACCTACAGTGACAGGAGAACCCCCCCGCCCCCGTTGCTGTAGTAAGGGTTTATGCTGACGCACTTCAGCAGTGCATCTTTAGACACTGTCTCTGAAAAGGTTTCTTTTTACTATGTAAATTTGTCTAACTCATGAGTCTATTAGCACACAGATAATAACACATTAGAACACCAAGTGTGATCTGCATTCTCACTGTGATTTGGAGTGGGATGTCTTCATTCCATATATAATTTACTCTTTGCTAAGTGATTTCACTAAGTCAAAATCACCTTTTTAACACAATAAAAGGAAAGCAGAGAAATAGATCTCTCTTGTTTGGAAAGCTGGATGAATTGGGCACAGAAGTGACTGCCGGTGTCAAGGGAGGGACACTAAGAACTCTGAGTTAACCCCCTCCCCACATTGCCTTTAAGGTAATTAGTATTGTCCCACAGAAAACCTAGAGCCATACAAATAATTTGACAAATGAACCCTTTTTTTTCGGTCTGTGGAATATGTGCAAGCTGATTGTGACATCCGGAACACAATTAGTAAAGCCAGGAAAACCTTCAGGAGCTTAAATGCAGTCTGGAATCATCAAAATACACCATCAAAACCAAACTCAAGATTTATGCATACTTTCAGCATTGCTTTATAGTGCAGAATGCTGGGGAATGAGAAAGTATAGTATGTCCAAACTGTCTTTATTCCATACAACCTGCCTCAGGAAAATCCTCTGTATCTTTTGGCCCAGAACAATCTCAAACCAAGATCTATTGACAAAGTGCAGCCAAGAGGATCTGAGCACCATTGCCAGGAGGTGTTGGAGATGGATTGGCCATGTGCTTTGGATGGAAACTGATTCCATCACCAGAGTAGCAATAAGATGGACACCTGAAGGCAAGTGAAAACAAGGCCACCTGAAAACAACATGGCGAAGAGCTGTGGAAGCTGAGCTGAAAAACCTGAGGCACAGCTGGGGAACCATTGAAAGACTTGCCAGACACAGACAGGAGTGGAGGAGCTTCATCACTGCCCTAAACTCCAGAGGCATAATGGGAACATGATGATGATGATGATTGTGATTTTCTCCACCTCATCTGATCCTTGTGCTACACAGGCTTAAATTTCTTCAGGAAGTTTAAAGCTCAATACTTTCTGCCATAAGTGCTGACTTCCTCTCTACCCAGGGGCTGGTCAACTCCCCTTCTCTCCCCCACCCCGTCCCCATCCCCACTCCTCCCCCTCCCTCCCAGCACCTCCTGCATGCCATGGAACAGCTGATTGTGGAGGGTGGGAGGCACTGGGAGGGAAGGGGGAGGAGTTGATCAGCAGGGCCGCTGGTGGGGAAGAGGTGCTGGAGGGAGGAGGGAGCATGGCTGCCGGTGGGTGCTAAGCACTCGCTCATTTTTTCCCATCCTACGCTTTCTGCAATGCTAAGTAGGGCCACACTTCCTGGTACCTCAGACTCATTCAAAGAATGGAAACAGTTGGAGAGAATAAGACAGAGTCGGAGTCAGGCTAGATCACAGCACCATCAGTACTGTGTATATAAACGTTAGTTGAATGAAAAAAATTAACCTCCACCTCCTCTGAAATGCCACATGGTGCCATAAATTGGAGGCACCGAGTGTTGCTGAATCCAGGAAAAGAGCAACCAGATTGCAAATATTCAGTGTAAGTGATACTGATAGAAGGTAGGAGAAAGGTAAAATAAATAAAAACAGACTGCTGGAGAGTCCATGCAACTGCAATATATTGTTGCCCCTTTGGCCCAAGCAGCTAGCCAACATTCAGGACCTCACAGGAGGAGGAGAAATTGATTATCTGAGTTAGGTATGTTCTTTGGTGCAATCCTGTTTATTTACAAAGAATCTACTCAAAGTCCTGTTTCCTGAACACAGAAGAAACAAACAACAGCAGGCAAGTTCCTTCCTCTAAAATACCCAAGCCTGCCCTGCTCACGAGTTCTGCCCCAAAAGCTCTGTCTCTCTGTTTCTGTTCAAGGTCATGTTTGCTCCTGCTTTCTCTGCTTTCTGCTGGCTATCTCCTGGTTTTCTGCTTCTAACATATACACACCTGCAACCAATATTCTAGCCCCATGTTTGCAAATACTCCCAGGGAAACACCTAATGAGCGCAGGCTTTGCCATGTGGCCCATTGTCCTGGGTAGTGACTTCTATTTTTTCCCGCTATCTTAGTACATATATGGGATTAGTTGCTCCCTCCATTTAGCCTGAATGCAAGGCGCTTAATATATCCATTGGCTTATTAACCAGGTCTTTGATTGTTTTTGAATCAAAGACTCACTTGATGGCAGCCATTAACAAATTCCAGCATAACAATAGCTATCCCATACCAGCCTTGAAAATGACAGGGAATGTTGATGAGACCTGGATAAAGTTCAAACAGCAAATTGAAATGTGCATGAAAGCAGTGGCGTTTAGTAAAAATGGAAGATGAGCACACATTAAAAACCCCAGCTGTGTTTTTGATGTCAGCAGGTGCAGAGCACTGGGTCTAGACAATGAATTTCATACTGAGAATGATGATGAGGAAGGGAAAGAAAGCTATAGAGAATGAAAAGTGCATGAGGATCATTGTGTCCCCAAGAAACAAAATTATTAAAGATATTTAGATGAGATCTGGAGAAATATGAGTTTGTCACAGATTTAAAATTAAAAAGATGGTCTTGTGAATTTGGGATGGAATGGAATTTGGAATTGGAGTGAATTTTGGGATGCAGTAATAAAAAGGAATATGAAAAGCTACTTGGGGACATAGACCTGACACTGGAATAGGGAATATTTATACACCAACCAGCAGAGCAAACAGAAGTGCAAATAAAGACCCTCTGGAGAGGCACAGACAACAGAACTGTGAACACTACAGTCAAACAAGTAAGGAAAAAGTTCCCAGAAAATAAAAAGGTGAAGGTGGAAAGAATACCAAGTAAGGAATGCTGTCAGTGATGAAACAGCTGCCATGACTTTACAAGATGCCCAGTTTTGGGGCAAAGTAGAAACAGTGATAAGCACAGCTACCTTGCCTAAATGTGCAGACAAAGCAGAAAAATATGTGGTTTAAAGTTCAAATGTAAAGAGTCCTCAAGGCAGGGGGGAAGAAAACAAAGAAGGAAACAAAGAAGGAAGCTGAAAACTCAAAGAATGGCCAATATGTGAAAATGCCCAACATGTGACATACAAAATAGACACTGGAGTGCAAGAGATTGTAATAACAGGAACTGAAACAGTAGTACAAAGCCTGAAAAAAGAAAAGGTGAGACTGAACTAAAGTGAGGAACAAATTCCAACCCTAGGAGAGTGTGAACCATTACTGGATTATAAAGGTAAAATAGTAAAACAAGAGTTTGTGGTAATGCTACCAATCCTTCCCCCTTCCCAAAAAAAAAAAGCCTTATGCTTACGCTATGTTCAGCTATGTTAATTAGTGTCTGACATGAGGAGTTGTAATAACTCTGGGAACAAACCTCAATCATACATGAATACTCTAAGTGCATCATATGAGGCTATTCAGAGGAAAGTGATGTCTCTTGGGAAGATACATGATACTCTGTAATTTCCACTGAATGCATCTGATGAAGTGAGCTGTAGCTCACGAAAACTTATGCTCAAATAAATTTGTTAGTCTCTAAGGTGCCACTAGTACTCCTTTTCTTTTTGTGAATATAGACTAACACAGCTGCTACTCTGAAGTCTGGGAAGATTGAGAGCCTGTTACATATTCCACCTGAAGTGTTCTACAAAGAGACTAGAGAAGAACTACACAACATGAGAGCAGATGGCATCCTTTTCTGAACAGAAAAGTCAGACTGGATTCACTTCTTAGTAATTGTAAAGAAAAAAGTGGTTTCTCTTGTCTTTCCAAAAATATTTTAATGACCAAATTTGCTGGCAGAAATCTTATTGGAAAGAGCAAATACTGGGGAATATTTGTGGAAAGCAAATTTTAAATTTGTAATTGTGAAATTTTTCACGAGAATGTCGGTTTAGAGAGTTATGGTCATCCAATCCAACTTTATCCAGCTTCAGTTCCCAATACAGGATACTCACAGCAAAATGCTTGTGATTGATAACTATCCTCCATAATTATTTGGCAAACATTTTGAATAATGATCTGTTTGCAGCAATATGACCCCACAAAAAAGACATGTCATTTTTTGAATAAAACCTTTACAAGTTATTTGATCAGCTCTAGTCTGGGCATGTACACAAAACAAATAAAATGCATTTTTCTTCTCTTTTCTCCTACTGGAGGTGTAGACATAGCGCAAGACGTAAAACTTTAACATCAAGCTATCAAGGTGCTATGACCACTGCTTACGGTGTTGATCAAAAATATCTCACTATTTCCTTGTGCTCCCCCTGTCTGAGCTGTGTCCACATGTTGCTTCTCATTGTATGGATTGTAAGGTCTTTGGGGCAGGGAACAGTCTTTTTCTTATCTGTTTGTACAGCAACTAGCACACTGGGGTCTTGGCCCAAATAAACAGGGCCAAGGAATAATAATATTAATACTGTACTACAAATGATAAATAATAAGAGTAAATGTGCCTGATGGAAGGCATGACCCTTCTGCTTGCCATTAGTATAAGTACACAGAATATGCATAAACACAGTTGGCTGCTAAAATACTAATCAAGGTGACATGGTCTCCTCTCAAATTACAGGTTCTCTGCAGTATATTTACTTTCCACAGGCCAAGAACCTAGCAGGCAGAATCTTTTTGAAGATGCCTCACATTTGCAGTACGATGGTCTGCCACTGTGCCCATGGTCATTCATTCATTATTTAGTGTCTGTTTGGACAAGGTGCCCGCCCTCATTATCAGAGATTACAGGAACGTACTCACGCTAATCACTTTTATCATGTATTATTTGTTGCTGGTCGTGCACACAATCTGTTAGGTGCTACCAAAACATATGAGAAGGCACGAGACTATTTACAGTGTGGAATAGATAAAACAGAATGAGAATAAGATTTTGAAGGACGGAAGTTTTGAAGTTACCTGAGGTGTAACTTTTTAGCCTGAATTGTCTTCACCAATTACAAACAGCTAAGATGTTATGCCCGAGCATACTACATTAAATTAATTAAAGAAAAAACATTCTGCAGAAAAAGAAAAGGCACATGCTATAAAATAGACTGCCTCTGTTCTCTCTCTCACCAATTTTATACTTTGCATGACACTGCACAATTACCATGCCTTCATTCAGGATATGTAACAAAAGCTGCACTCAAACTGCATGAGCCATGAACCGAGCCCCAGTTTCTTTTTTTCATGTTAATTCATTCGAGTTATTATCATGTTTCAAACCTTGACATGGCTTTAACTCTAAACCAGTGACTACATACCTTTTGATGCACATTGGGGAGGGTGTTCTATTCACATAGAAAAAGGGACTTCCACCCACTGCAGCAGCAAATATGGAAAAAGAGACTATTTGTACGTAAATCTGTTTGCTTGACTATTCATATTCTGAATTCCCTTGTCTAATATTTCACATATTTCTGTATGGCTAAGAACTCTCTCTCTCTCTCTCTCTCTCTCTCACTCACACACACACACACATACACACACACTCTTCTCTTCCTTGATCCTACTCTGAAGTCATAACGATTCTGTCTTTTGTGACATCAGTCTGTTGCCCTGGTGAAGGATATGAGATCACAGTTTGGTCTCTTCCCTTCCTAGCAGCATCGAAGAGGACAAGAAGATGGGTTGGGATGGAACACAATCTAACTGAAAAACACATCTCTGTTGATAAGCCAATGTTGCAAGAAAAATTATGATGTAACAAATTCAGGGAACCATGGACTCAAGTTTTTCTCAGGTCAGAAGTGCTTTTATAGAAAATAAAATTGAAAAATATACTACATATTACTGTCAAACTAGAACTTTCTAGAGATATCAGGATTAGCTAGCAGCCATAGGGGGGAAGAGAGGGAGGAGGAATATTATTATTTTGACAGGAAACTCTTTTCTTAAAGGGAAATATTTGACACTCCAGAGAGTAATCACTATTTTCTATGAATATGAGATATGCACTGAAAAATAAAAAGGGAGGGCTAATGACCTTTAACATTAACGTTTTAAAAAAACAAAACTACTATTATGATCAGTTTAGCATGAAGCACAAAAACTTACTCTCCCAGCAACACAATAGAATGTGTAGCACACGAGAGCAATTAATAAAATGAAAGAACCGTTTCTTGCAGATGGATATGGAGGGGAATAATGGAGCAACACTACACTGAGCTGTCATGCATCAGATACTACATCTGTTATGGAAATCAGTGGTAGTGGGGGCCTTTTGTTCAGACTAAAGTCCTCCCAACAGGGATTTGGCTGAGGTAGATTTTCTTGTTATTAAACATGATTTCTAGCTAGTTGAGAGCAGATGCTACTGCAGCATTTGGAACTAATAACCAACCTTCAAGTGTGTGACTTCCTTGAAAGAGTCTGGTACCATCTGAAAGACCAAATTCAGTTCAAAGAGGGGCTCAATTCAGTTTCTACTTTGCACATGAATGCAGCTGACACCAGATGAGCCTAATGGCCTTCCTATTGCCAGAGACAACAGAACAGTAATACTGACCTTGTTTTCCAGCAAAGATCACAATATATGTTTTACATTGCCCAACAAGAAAGTGAAGCAAAGTCTTTTAAATTCATTTACTAACACTGGATTCCAGAAAAGCAGTGTGTAGTTTATTTTTATTGGACGTTTTGTGGTAAGGGGAAGACAGACACAAATTAACATGGAATTTGTAGATTTTGCTGATCCCAGTGAATTTCACATAAATCTGTTCTTTCTGCTATGAATTTTGTTGAATGGTTCACCAGGCCTTCCCTCCCCCACCATCTATTCAGACATGAAAAACCTTCCTCGACTCTAGAAACCACTTCAATTCATGCGGGTGCACCATTTCAGCCTCTAATCTTAACAAAATCCCTTTTATTTTCCCTAAAGATAACACGTTAGTTGTAGAGCATGTCTGACAAACAGGCTCCACTTCTGTCTAGAGCTAAAAAAAAGAAATGGAATAGACATCTGTCTCCTCAGAGGAATACACATTTTAATCAATGTAACTTTCATGGATAAAAGTAGACAGCAACTAGAATGCAGAATCAAAATATCTCATTGCCCACTCAAAAATTCACCTTCACAGTGGCTTGGTGGCTGGTATCTAAATGTTTAGTCCCTTCTGTCATTACAGAGGAAAGAGATTTTCAGAGTCTAACCTTTTGACAAGAGTGTCAATTCTCTTATATTCTTTCTAGAATCTGTATTATGTTGATCTTGATTCCCCACACTTGTCACCTCCCAGCAGATAGTTCCATTTTAATTTGCCACTACATTTTTAGCTATTCTAAAATGTTACACTCTTGCCTTTACAAGCAGATAACCTTACCCTGGGATTTGCAGTATTGTTTACAAGTCATAAAAAGTATAAAGGCAAGTTATACAAAGATAAACCAGAATATTGAGGCTCTTTTAGAGTTCAAATCTATTTTTTTTAAATTACTGGTAAACAATTATTTAAATATATGTAATTATTTAATGTATGTAACATGGAAAATCATATACTATGGACACAGAATGATTACTAGATCTTTAACAATTATTTTCACCCATTTTGGGTTTGGGTTTTTTGTTTTGTTTTGTTTTTTGGCAAAATATGTCTAAACAGGCTGATTTCAGAACCCAAGTCCCAGCAAAAGTCTTAGGCCATGTCTACACTAGCAAGCTTACAGCAGCACACCTCTACCAATGCAGCTGTGCCGCTGTGAGATCGCGCGTGTAGCCATTCTATGTGGACAGCAGAGAGGTCTCTCACTGATGTAATTAAATCACCAATGAGTGGTGGCAGCTATGTTGGGGGAGAGTGTCTCCTGCCAACATAGCACTGTCTACACAGGCGCTTCTGTCGGTGTAACTTATCTCGCTCAGAGAGGTGTTTTTTTTCCACACCCTGAGCGACATAAGTTATACCGACAAAAGTGCTAGTGTCGACAGGCACCTTAGGTGCCTAGTCACTTTGACATGTTTGAAAATGTTACCACTTGTCTGGCATGTGGAAGATTTTGAAGTTCAAAGCTGGCCAATCATCTTTGTTCTTTCAAGTATAATTTTCTCTGTGTAACTGGTGTGTGCACTCTTACTACATAAATGGGGAGGAATCTTCACACACCTTCTGTTAATCGCTTAAATGTGCTAAATTAGGCTGTTTCCTTAGGTGGGAGTAGTGGCTGCTACTCAGCAGTCTGTGTAGAAGGGGAGTCTTTCTCCTTACCTCTACAGAGATCCCTAGAACTCATCTTACACCAGTTAATGGTGCTGTGTTCATTGTTTGTCATGATGACTAGACCAGCTTTCTACAATTAAGAAATAAGAACCTAAATTCTTCCAACAAATTTTTGTTCATAAATCAAGACGAAGTTAGTTATTTTAATTGATATACATAACAGATAAACAGCCAGGCCCCAATTCAGCCTTCGTGAAAAAAGGGTTAATTACATAAATAGTGGAGTTGCATATACTTTTCTTAGAGTCGAGCTTTGTCCCCATGCCTAGTGGGTCTTCAGATCTCAGTTCCAATTTCTATGATTTTTGAGGACAGATTTTGATCTCACTTGCACCAGTGTTAATCAGGAGTAATTCACTGAATTACACAAAGTAGTTTGAAGGGGATCAGAATTTGGTCCAGTAAATTTCCTGTCAGCAGATGTGCTATGATATAAAACATGAACTACTATCTCAATACCTCTAGCCAAACACCTCGTCTTAGATAGTCCACAATAGTCACGTGTTTTTATCTTGTTTCTCTTATCTTAAATATTGGGAGAAAAACTGAGAAAACATAAATTGGGGAAGACCCATGGCTAGCTGTAAATCTAGGCATCTCCCACACAGCAATAGAGTTGGGACCCTGAGATGTTCTTTTTCAATTGTCCTCTGGAGCACTGAGACTATCTGGGCCTATCAATCTCCTGTCGTTGTTAGAGGTGGACATTGCTGAATCTTTGTCTTTCCTGTGGTTTAGTTTTGCATTTCCGTTTACGTTGACAGCATGCTGAGCACTCCACCCTAATTTTTCAAAAGTGACTAGTGATTTGGAAGCCTCCGTTTCTTGATGCTCAACCTGATACAGCTGATTCTCAAAAGGCGGGTGCTGAGCACTTCTGAAAGTCACATCCTTTAAGGTGTCTTAAAGGTGGACATTGAAAATCAGCAGTCACTTTTGAAAAGTTAGTTAGCAGGGTATATGACTAGGTAAAAAGCTAAAATGGAATCCCATTGGAGGGCTGTGGTAATGATGACTGCCAGAATGTTTTCTGCCTAAAATACACATGTACATTCAATATCCATTTTCACGTTCTAGAAATAATGAGTATTTATTTAATACTTTATTTTATTTAAAATTAATTTATTTACATTTATTTTAAAAAAGCATCAGACCAAGCATTGGATGCTTGTACAACAATTAAAATATACAAAACTTAAGGATACATTTCCACAAGACAGACATATGCCCATCCTCTCTGATTTAACCTCCAGTCCACCATCACCACCAACAACAGCAAAATACATCTTAGATAATTGAATGTGTTCATTATATCTAAGTATAGTATACATGATATGCCAGATTGTGACTTGTCTCTGTATACATGCACAATGAGGGGGTAAAGCTCAAGCTTTATCAAGCATTGGCTGAGGTTATAAGAGTGATATCAAAGGACAGCACTTTTAAAAGAAAAGACTGTATCTTTTAAATGAAATACTCTATAAAGTCTACATGACAATGGGTAATTATTGGAAGAGGTGCCACCTTCTCAGAAGTACTGGAATTTTTCTTATGCCAGTAACCCTACTATATTGCAAATGAGAGGATTGTTTTTGTGGAGTATGAATAATATTTAAGTGGAATACAGGAACTGTGAGGATCAATTAAACAAGTAAATGGGCATGAACTAGTAAGGTGCAGGAAATGCAAAACATATTTGGATTTTCAAAAGCATTTAGTACTGGCCTAACTCTACTCCCATTGAAGTCAAAGGGCCAGTACTTTGGAAAATCATACCTTTTAAGCATAGCTGCTTTAGAATAGTCTAGTAGGGAAGAGGTGGAAGCTCTTGAGCCATCTAAAAGTAGATGGGAGAAAGCACTAGTAATTACACTACAAAGTGCCATGCTGCATTGGCAAGAAGATGGGCTAGATGACTTAATAGGCCTTTCTATCATGCAGAGCTTAAGGGGGTATACTCTCAGCATAATGTGCAGGACTTTAATCATATAACTCCCTTTAGCATTAATGAGTAAAGTCATGGATATCAAAGAAAGAATATTTCCCTAAATGTCAGACATAGAATAAATGACTCACTGTCTGGTTAAAGCAATATCTTGAATTTAATTTGGATTTAGTACAGTCAGAAAAAGCTTTATGGGTTCATTTTGTGTAATTTCAAAGTAGCCAAACTGACTTACGACAAAAAGTCTTTCAAAACCTCACTGCACCTCATTCTTCTGTGCAGCCACTTTTTAAAAAACACTCTGCCTTGCAGCTTTATAAATTAGGTTGGCTTCTCTCGGCTCATATTAAACAAGTTGCCCTATTCAATAAAATTAATAGATTTTTAACGATGGGATCACATTACTTCAGAATTCCATTTATCTTCTTTGAAAAGTATTGTAATGCTTACTTCATGTCCATTCTGTATATTCCATGTAGTATCAGGAAAAATCTCTCTGTTGGAGGCTTGTAGTCCAAACTGCCCTACTCTTTCATCTTGATCTGGTTCTGTTCTGTTAATCTATTCTTTCCTCTTACAGTTTCCTCCATAGTCAATTATATCTTCTGTCAACGCTACAGTGGGCCAAATACAAAACTATTGTACCTCCATTGTCATCAGAGGTGTTATATCAGGGATTAATTTGACCCAGTAGCTTTTGTAATTTGTTTTGCATGGCAATGATAATTACCTATAATGTAGTAACATTTGTAAATGTTTCCTTCCAGTTGATTCAAAATGCTTTGCTTGTGGTTATTTTCCGGCTGACTGATCCCCAGTGTTACCACTGATGATGGTAATCTCTCCTGTTGATACATGAAAGGACTGATCAAACACAGCCCCTGGCCCGTCATTCTGCTGCTTGCAACTTATAACTGCAGTAGACTTTTCTGTTTCTTAAAGATACGCACTGTGTTTGTTATTGTTGACTCCTTGAGAGTCATAGAATCAAAGAAATATAGGGCTGGAAGATACCTCCAGAGGTTATCTAGTCCAGCCCCCTGCACTGAGGTAGAATCAAGAATACCTAGACCACTCCTGACAGATGCTTGTCTAATCTGTTCTTAACAACTTCCAGTGATGGGGATTCCACAGCCTCCCTTAGTAATCTATTCCTGTACTTAATTATCCTTATCGTTACAAAGTGTTTTTCCCTAATATCTACCCTTAAATTCCCTTCCTGCACATTAAGCCAGTTATTTCTTGTCCTACCTTCAAATCAAGTGCTGCTCAAAGTCTAGAAACACATGGCTCCACAACAGCTCCAAAGCATTATCTCAACCAGTTTGAGGCTGAGTCCCTGAGGCAGCAGAGTTATTAGAAGTTTACACCCTGGGCTATCATGAAAATCCAAAGAACTTTATATACCAAATACTGTAATTGTGTTCAACAATGCGACTTATTTAAAATGTCCCTGTATTTTTTCTAAATATTAAGTTTTACATTTCTCTATTTTTAACAAAATCCACTTGAAGACACATTTAATAGTTGGCATATATTTTACAGGAAGTCTATAATTATTATGAATTAATGGAGCAAATCTTTTAGTCTGACTGGGCTCTGCTCAGCATAAGACTAAGGGGTGGGGTCAGAGGTGGCTGTACACCTTCTTCATGATATCCTGATCGAAGTCTGATGATAATGGGCCATAAGGGGCAATTACACCAGCTGGAAATCTTTGGAGCTCAGCAATGCTCAGGCCAGGCCCTTCCCACGGGCATGCCCTGAACATGTACATATTGACTACAGTGATATATTGCGTATTTTTGTGCATAAGCAGGGACTTTCACGCTAAAACTTCTAGTCATTTGTTTTGTAGGCCATTGTTTTATGTGAAAATCAGGCTAGCAGGGAAATTGATTCATTGAAGGTTTATCCTCAATACAGAGAGTCGTGAATTTTATGTGTAACTAGAGTGTGAGGTTTACCCAGCTGGCTGTGTTTTGGAACTAAAGTACGTCTGAAATCCTTTCCTGGAGAAGCAGGTTCATTTAATATCTTTAAAAAAATAAAAGGGGGGGTCACTTTATTGTCCATGTAAGTGAGGGAGTGAGAGCAACAGCGAAAGGAAAATATACCGCAGACGTACAAATTCTTCTGCACAGTTCTACCCATGAACTTTAATCTGAACCTGAAAGCACCTTGCCATCCCAGTAATGGGGCTCTTCTGAGCAGAGACTGACAATTGTGATGTCACAGGAATTTAGTAAGGTAAAGTCTGAAAAAACAGCAGACTCATTTTCACTTCTATCCTGCATGAGTGAAACCTGAACCTAGGTATCCAGAGGGGAAACGCTTACCGTAACCTCTCCTCCTAGCTCTCAGAAAAAACAAACAAACAAACAAATCCCATAAACCTCCGTTCTAAAGAGATATTTATTTAGCAAACGTCAAGTTCAGGTGAACCACTATTTACAAACCTGCCTCCAGTTGCAAGAATGACTTCTAACCAAATTACTGGAAGAAGATTCACTTCCTGCTAGGCAGCTTTCCTTTAAAGTCTGCTACGTTTATCACTAGCTCAGTCATTTCAAGCTAAAATGTGGTAAGTGCTAAACCCCTGTGGTTCACAGTTAGACAGGCACTGGCTCAGATCCTGTAAATAGATGTGCCTCTACCTTGGGGTGTCCCACTGAAATCAAAATGATTATAGAAAGGGCCTAATTTTGCTTTCACTTATACTGGTGTAAATCAGGATTGAGTTCACAGAAATCAGTGGATATGTCGTGTTATAAGAGTATAACTACTTATGCAAGGAACAGTAGAATCAGGCCCTGCATATTCAGATAACATGGATTAGTTAATGCATGGTTTCAGGGCTGTAACTAGGTGGGGTGAGAGGGGCAGTGCCCAGGGAGCAGAGCTGGCAAGGGCATAAAAATGGGGCAGTGTAGGATCAGGTCCAGCAGCATCAGCTCTTCCTCCTCCCCCCCGCAGGACTGGGTCCAGCAGCGTCAGCAGCTCCCGGCCTGGGAGTGGAGGGAGGTTGTCTGGAGCTGCTTTTCCTGCCAGATATTCGCTGCCTCCTGGGTCTAGTGTGTGCCAGTCAGCTTCCCCTTCTGTGTGTGCTGGGCACCCTATACAGCCACCAACCTGTTTTCTGTACAATGGTGCAGCTTGGGCACATCTCTCACTGTCCAACTCTAAAGCATCTCAAAGCTCAACTGTTTCCTAATTACTATGGTTTCCACTACAGAAAATTCAAATCTTGCTGGGGCCTTACTAATTGGTTAGCTAAAATATGCAAAAAAAGGCCACTGATGCCTTATTTGATACATTTCAGAAATGTTGATCATCTGCAGCTGGAGTCAACGGGAGAGTCATCTCTTTACTCCTCCTGCCTCTAATAAGAGAGAGACTTGCTGGTGCTTAACTAGATGTAGCCCCCCAGACAACCCCCTTATGGCTATGGCAGCCCTTGCTTTGCCTTACAGGTTAACAGTAGGTGCAACCCAGTTCCCAAGCCCCATTGAAGCATTCCCCTGTATCAGCCAGCCCCTGTAACTGGCTACTCACAGAAATACCAGGTTTCCTATCCTTGCCTTGAATCAGACTTTCTTAGGAACATATGTTCAGGATATGAATACATAACTTCTTATATGACAGCTATACACACATTTCACAATGATATTAATGACCAATTTGACCCCAGTTTTTACTGATGACTTCACATGACATTCTTTATGACTAAATAATATGAAAGCTGTATGCTAGATGTAGTGAGTTTGTTAGGCCTGTCAAGAGTCACTGTTACAGAACGGTGAACCCTTTACCAGTTGCAAGTGAGGCGCTCTTGCAAGTGTCACAGAGTTACTCTATGATTACGAGTAATTTCCTTGCTGACAATTCTAAATGATCTTAGAGTACTTAATATCAGTTTTGGTCACCATTAGTTTTGCTAACTAGAAGGGAATTTAATTGGTGCATGAAGAATGGAGAAAAGAAAGTCGCACCAATTGAGAAAAACGAAGTCAATATTTAGGAATGTTAAAGAAGGAAAAACAACCAGCATGTCTGTGTGTGCAATGAGTTATTTTATAAAAGAACCTCTTTTGGGGGAGAGAGAGGAAGGGGACGAATAGGGAAGAAACAGACAAAGAAGACTTGAGATATTTAGGATACTATGCGAGTTTTTCATATTAAACTGGAAGAGCAGGTTGTACATTCCAAAGGTTACTAGTACAGGAAGCAATTGTATTTGTATAGATGAAAGCTTGTCAAAGGTTTTGGTAGTCAGCCAATGAGTTCCAACATCAACTGTCAGGAAGTAATGGAAAAAGATGAAAAACACATAATCTTGGAGTAGAACTATTCAAAATTTATTTTTCTTAGATATCTGACTATTAAAATTCCAGGATTAGAATTTCTGAGAGAAATAAAATCTTTCTCTGTCAAAATGCTGATGTCCATCATGCTGCTACATGTCCTCCTCTGCTTTTTATGGGAGTATGTACTCTCAGGGGATTGAAAACACATTGACACTTCACAGGGCAAAATAAGGTAAATCAATCTGCATCATCCCTGAAAACCACAGGGAAGAAAAGCCACTGATCTTGGGAACTGACATTTGGCACAGACACCAAAGACACATTACACCATTATGATAACGAACCTAGGCCAACATTTTTAAACTTGGTCACCTAAAGTTAGTATCTCTGAAAATTGTGTGCCTTTGATGCCTAGGTACCCCAAATCCCAAAACCAGAAATTTAAATGCACACATATAAATTTAAGTGACTCAGTAGACAAGGAATCACAAAAGTATAGTCCATATGCTTTAGTCCCTCTGTGTACGTGTAACTCTGTGCAAAAATGTGTGTTATTTAACCTGCTTGCCTAAAATGGGAATTATAAATACTCGGAACCTCTTAAAATCATGCAGTTGAGTTAGGTGCCTAAATATGGATTTAGATGCCTTGCTTTAAGCAACTAAGTTTGAAAATATTGACCTAAGTTCCTGATCAATTTAGATATTATACTGTATTATTTAAGGAATAATATGTGATCATGCTATCAAAGATTGCCTTGTAATGCATATACACATGGCAGCAAAGTTAAGGTCTCACGCTTAACCTTAACTTCGGCATCTCCTGACTTTTGAGAGCTTACCTGTGAAGCCTTAACATTGCTTTAATGTGGAGAGGGATTTTTATTTTACATTTATTTATTTTTACATTGAATAAGTCATTTATCTTGATTTTTACAT
The DNA here is from genome assembly GCF_965152275.1 of Natator depressus. Taxonomy (NCBI): domain Eukaryota; kingdom Metazoa; phylum Chordata; order Testudines; family Cheloniidae; genus Natator; species Natator depressus. Next base: position 27,036,847 of record NC_134244.1, read on the forward strand.
AAGTCACAAATAACGATCAGTAATTAGCTTCTACCATGTGAGTTGGTATGCACCAACAGAGTTTCTTCTACAGGCAAAAGAAGAGCAAGTATCCAACTGAGTATGTGAAAAAGGAGCTGTGCAGAAGCCTTAAAGGAGGGAAGACTCCAGGACGAAACAGAACACTACAACTTAACAAATGGTCAAAATATGTCTGTTCAAGCACTAAAAGCTTGAGAAATTGTTTTAGGAAAGTCAGACATATAAGACGATAAGCACCCGAGCAGGTCTTAGCTATGTGACTCACTTACACAGCATGTAAGGCAAGTCTGAAAAAATGATCTTGTCAGTCAGTGTTACTAAGGAATATTGCATTCATTTCTTCATTTTGCAAGACTGGCATTTTCTTAAGCACTTCCTATGGTGCTTTATGAACAGACAGACTTTCTTTTAGCCCTAAGCATGGTTGCCACCATCATCCTCGGTATTTTCTCTAAGCGATATTTATGGCTGATTCCACACCCCTCACTACCTTGAAATTCCCCTACCTTCAATACCATGGTTAGGAAGGATACCCTGCAAAACTCTTGTCTCTGGTAGTCTCCAGTGCTACAGAGCAACTACTCTGTAAGTACTATTAATTGTGACTTACTACATCTGCAGCTGAATATATTCCAAAGTAATTTTTTCCCCTCTGCCTGCCATGTGAAAGACCCATCAACCAATTACCTGCTGCAGCACCAGCAGCAGAGTAGATTGAAGGAGCAATTTCTCCTTGGTAGTTAAATGGGTTTCAGCAAGGACAGCAATAGTCACAGATTCTGTTGATGTATTTGGAATGTATGATGCTAGCTGAACTATTCCAAGCTATTACTCACTGGTGAAAGCGATTTCCAGGTTGGTACAGTGCAGCTTATACATTGCACATAAAGACAAAAATAGAGGGCCAAACCCCCGTTGATGAAAATGAGTCTAGTTCCAGTGATGACATCAATTTAAATCCAGCTGAGGGTCTGGTCTGCAGATTTTAATATTGAAACTAAAACTCTCACAGAAAGGTGCATTTTGCCAGTCTTTCTCTTTGGATATTTATACATAATGGCATCTCATGGTTTTGTGATGATAAACATCATGCAAACAACACTATGTATTGAGCACTTGTAAAAATTGACATTCATCTATGTCTGTAATCCACATTTGTGTCTCAAATGCACCAATACATTTGCAGGTGTATTAATAAAGTAATTCATATACATAGTAACTCTCTTCTCTATCACAATTAGATGTTGAACATTTGTGAATAAAAATCCACTTTAATTATATTATAAATTAACTGGTTGGTGTTCTATAAGAAAGCAGTACTAGGTAATCAGCCCAAATACTAACATAATAGTTGTTTCATTACATATACACAGAAAATATAAAAACCAAAACTATAAAAACTCTTGTCACATTAATCACTGCTAGTACTATTATTATTTAAAGCAGGAGCGGATGCAGCCTCCCGATTCAATGGGTGTACTATACCAAACTCTTGGACACGATTTGAAGTTGTAGTCAAGGGGTGTACCAATCACACATATCAGCACCCTCTGCCCCGGCACCACAACCCTAATCCTGGCCCAGTGTGGAAGGGACCCCAAAGGTGGGGGAAGAAGTTAGTATGCCCCACACTCACCCAAGACGGCAGCTTCTGTCCTGGGGGCAGGGCCCAGCTCCTCACTCAAGGCATTGCTGGTGCATGGGGTCACAGCGCCACTCAGACTTGTCACCCTTGGTTTCATGATTTCTGTGGGTGCAGTTGAATCCATGAACCCCTGCTAAAGCTGCCCTGATTTAAAGTCAAGCTAAACAAGGGTCACAGTCCCCTGGATTATGAATGATCTCTGCTTTTGAAAGCTGAGTGCTTGTAGGTTTTTAACCCCAGATCTGGCATTGGGAGGACAGGAGGAATCGAGAAGTTTCTTCAGGGGAAAGCCATAAGCAAATTTCTGCCTCTGCATTTCCTACTGGTAGAGCAGGGAGCAGGTCACTAGTGGAGTCCTTCTGCACAAAGAGGGGAGTGGGCTTTTATTGGCTTTCACAATACATCCTGCTGTTGGAGGGAGACAGCTAGTGGCCTGGTGATCTCACCCTGAAATCCTTTCTGCTGGAAGAGGTATTAGTGGAATCCCTCATTGGTCTCTCCCACTGGAGAAAGGAAGTGCACTTTGATACTAGCTTCCCTTTCCTCTGCTCCACCCTGCATCCCCTCTTGAATCTGTGCCACCAGTGGCCATGCATCCTGCTGCACCAGAGCGTGGTGGCACTCACCCAATCATACATAACTTGCAAAGTGTTCTTGCTAATGTAAGTGAAGCAGCTGCCAAAAAAGGCCCTCTCACAAAAAGTAACATAACCATGAATTCAGACACTAGGAAAAAGTAACTGCCTGGTCCTCCTGGGCCAGGTGGGCTAGTGTGGTGGAGAGAAGTTGCTGGCATCCTGGGTTCTGGAGAAATTGCTGGATTGAATGGGAGGAAAATACAAAGCACAAGTGTAATGTGTTCCCTACATGAGACACAGGTAAGTAAGCAAGCAACAACATTCTATACTGGCTGAAGTAACTGGTTGGTCATCAAAACTCACTGCTGTAATTCAAAGGGAAGGAGACAAAGCCAGCATGGATAAGAACAGAAAAAAATTACAAGCTTTCAGCTAAGCGCAGATGGGAGAAAAACTCCAACTGCTCACGGCCAGACTGTTCTCTGGACATTCAGCAGCAGTCAGGGCTCCAGCAGAACCTCTGAGGCAGCTTATCTTGACTGCCCCCCTTCAATATCATCACAGAGCATGTGAGGTACGACTTCCGACTGAAAACTAATTATGCGTGTTGCACAGCAAGTGAGGAGAGTGAAGCACTCCAGTATATTCAATGACAATTTAACCATAAGCCTAGAAATAAGGCTGTCACATACATCATTTCCTCTCTTGAAGGTGTCATAAAATGCATTTGATGGCTGCTTTCATTTCTCCTGTCGTCCATGAACTATTAATGGCAAGACAATTGTTGATGATCATAGTAGACAAGTGATATTGGAAGCTAATATATTTTGTGACAAATAAGTGGTATACTATGACATATGTGATATTACTAACAGTTTGAACTACACTAGTTGAGTACCATACAGAGGGTCAGTTTTTTCACTCATTTACACCAGGGTCAGTCCAGACTAACTGCAATAGTTACTCTAAATAGACACTGGTATAACTAAGGGCAGATATTAGCTTGAAATCTGCCATTTGTTGTAATATGGTCATTTTAAAAGGCACCAATTGTCCCAGACAAGAAGAAAGACAAGATAGCAGGAATGTGGTTTAACTAGGCTGCAATTTTATTAAATAACACATCTGTGAACTATTTGGCAATAACTCATTCAGTTCAGGTCACCCTCCCTTTGTAATCTATTCCACCTGGTGGTGGACTTCCCTCAGGCCCTGACCCTGTTAACCTGATCCCAACACCATTACTGAGACCCCACCACCCTCCCTTGATTGAGAGCTTAGGGAGTGGGGACAGGGGATTGTTGCTTCACTGTATCACACATTAGGAGCCCCAGTCCCATTCCCCAATTTCTTTAGGAGATTCCTTCTCCTAATCCGCTTCCAATTCCAGTTTACCAGAGAACTGGGACCCTTATTGCACTGGGTACTTGCCAGGTTGTCACAAAATGAATTCTACAACCTAACTAACCCACCGGATCCCTAGGATGCTTAGAGGAAGGCAAAAACCCCACCCCACCCTGGCAGGGAAAAGTTCCTTCCCAATTCCCAGCCCCAAGAAGATGACTAGTATGATGCCTGCAGCAAATATATATATTTTACTCTAACCCCAAGGGAGGGGAGTTTTCTTCCTGGTACAGAATGGGACTCCCAAGCAGGGGAATGTGCAATAAGCCTACCCCTTGAGCTCACAGGAGCCAATAGGCTTATTCCTCTGTCCAACCAGTCAGCTTCCAGGTCCTCCTCAAGGAAGGGAGAGTGATGAAATCCTCAGATGGGCCAGGGGTTTTCTTTCCCCTGCTGGCCCAGGTAAAGCCTCCCCCCCATCTCTGAGGCTGTGTGGGGAGCACTGTGGTGAATACCAGTCAACAGTTTTCTTAGCGTGATTTTGCTATATCAGCAAGGAGGAATATTGTGCCAGTTAAAGATCTGGTCCCTGGTGCCCTAGTTGTACAGACATAGTAAGATACAGTCCCTGCCCTGAAGAGCTTATAATCTAAATAGACATAACAGACAAAGCGTGGCAGGGGAAACAAAAGCCCAGAGAAGTGAAGTGACTGGCCCAAAGTCACAGAACAAATTGTTGGCAGAACCAGGAACCCCCAGGTCTTCTGAGTTCAACCCAGTCCAGTTACTCAGATTTTACTCAGTGCTTACTTAGGCAAAGCCTTATTGACTTTAATAGGAAATTGAAGTTGAAAAGCTGAATCAAAATTGAATTATTTATGCAGGATTTGTCCCATAATCGGTAACAGTGAAGTGTTTGGTTTCCCAACCACTGCTCTGAAAGGAAATACAAAATATGTTAATGCTGTAGGATCTCCCCCTTTTCCACTGCTTGCTTCTAAAAATGGGGTAAGCACAGCCCTTTCTCTGGAGTTCCTCTCTCCTTCCCTAGCTGTAGCTCTGCAAACAGATCTATTTTTAGAGGAAAATAGAACATCTCTTTTTGGATGTGGAACAACTTTACTCTTCCGCAATTCTGTAGGGACAGGAGGCTGGGCAAGTTCATTTCCTAGTAAGAGACTAATAAAGCATCTATTTGGATATAAGGTATAAGCTGGTCAGTCTGATGTTAAGTATAAATGATTTTTCTGGTTTGTTTACCCTGGAGATAAAACTTGTTCTAAACATGCTTTGCCAGGCCAGTGTATAGATTGGACATATAACCCTTTTACAACCCTATTTAGAAACTGCAGTGACTTTCTTAGCATGATTGTATATAACTCAGTTCTTCTAACATGGCTTTATTTCTAGTGTAGATGTGGCCTTTTCAAAGACTAATTAGTCTTATCAGTACTCAGGATAGGTTTGAGTGGGATTGAAGGTCTGTGAGATGATGTTTTAGCAAACTTTGCTTTGTAAAGGAAGATGTTCCTTAAAGTAAACGTTAATGTGTTGCGAGATTTCTACCATGTATTATTTGTATAGAAGTTCTTTGGAGGCCCAGCCACTCACCACTGTGCCAAGTGCTGTATGTACAAAGATATGCCACATAGGAGTCACAGGTCATATCTTTTAGTTGAAAAGGCAGCAATAGTGCCAGCTTCCCTACCATTCTCTGCAGATTCTGACACAGAGGAGCCATTTTTTGAGGGTGAAAGAGTTAGTTCAGTTTCCAGTCCTACTCAGCCTGTAGTCTCTCTTCTGAGACTGTGAACAGGAACATCTGTTATGGTAGATTTGCTTTCTTTCCATGCTGGGAACCAGGCAGAGACTATGAACTCACTTCACAGATAAGTCACCAAACAGCAATCATCTGATGGTGACTTAGTGCTACTGCTTTGAACCAGTAACTTACTGATGAAAAGGTCTCTGTATGTTACCAGTGCCTTGAGTCAACAAGTCCACCACCGGTGGAGGGAGATCTATACAAGAATGATTGGCATATTTTTTTAAAATTTCACTTTTGCTGAGTTGACCTGAATTCATCCAGCAATATTAAAACAGTCTGAGGTTTTTCTCTGCCTCACTCTTGCCACTCTGATGACTGGTAACTGACTAGTCATTCCTGTCTTGCAGACAGGTTTTCTAGGTCTTTTTATATACAGTAAATGTTTGCTGAATAGCACATATTCAACCTGGTGATCTTTCTTTGTTCCTTACAGCCACCTAATTTCAGTGTCAGTTCTAGTTCAACATCACAAAATATTGCAGTGTTTTGTAGCACTGTTCTCTTGTGGCCCCTTTGATAGTTTTCTGCTGTTTATGTATCTAGTAAGATGATTCGTTTACTGTAAATGATTGCATAACCCAGTTGTGCAATAGAAGAATACAGAGGCAGAAGCCAAGTATTTTTTGGGAATGGACTAACAAATGCAAATCTGCCAAATATATTTCCCAGGACCAAAATGGCACTTCAGAGAAATCTCTTTCCAAAAGACACTTACCAGAGATTACAAATAAAAGACCTTGTGATTTACCATTTCTTTCAGTAGGCTTAACTATAGGTTTGAAGGGGATGATAATTTTACAAACTTCAAATCCTCAAAAAGCAAACAAAACATTTGCTTTTTTACTGATGTGGATTCTACTTTTGTACATACTGTTAACCACAGCTATTCCATTTGAGAAAAGCAAAACTTTTCTATTGCTCATTTTTTTTGGCTTAAAATATAGACTGCAAGTTACTTGGCTTTTCATGAAAGTTTCTTAAAAAGGTGTTAGGTGCTGCCCCCCTTTCTCCATTTTTTTTAAACCCATAGTTTCAATACCATTTGGGGGGCACAGATAGCTCAGTGGTTTGAGCATTGGCTTGCTAAACCTAGGGTTGTGAGTTCAATCCTTGAGCAGGCCATTTAAGGATCTGGGGCAAAAATTGGGGATTGGCCCTGCTTTGAGTAGGGGATTGACTAGATAACCTCTTGAGGTCCCTTCCAACCCTGATATTCTAATGAAAGTTATTTTTCCATGTGTGCACTAATGACCAGCTAACGTGTGCTTTGACTGCCAAGAAACTAAGGTACAGTATCCTATCAACAGACCCATGTTTTAAATGCTAACTTATTCACAGATTCAGTATTTCATTCAATATATACAATTAAAGAGAGGATTAGCAAATCCACCTTTCTATACATCTTCAGCTTTACTTTGAATACCCTGGGAGATGGTATATGACAATCCTTTCCCCAGGATATAGAACAACCTTAAACACTACCAAGATAGTCAACTGCTTGGGAACCTGTGGCAACTTTAAAGAAACTTAGACCAACTCATGGCTTGGTTTTTTTGTAGGATTTGAGGAGGACACAACTCAGAACCTAATTTCTTCTCCTATTAGCTTCAGCTAACTCTTGGTTAAGGACTTTCCAATCATAAGGCTGGTCCAGCATGATTAATATTATTAAATTGTAATCTCACAAATAAAAGGAACTAGAGTTAGAAAAGAGAGACAAACGTGACTATTTGAAATGGAGTCTGCCTTTCAAGCACTTGCTGCTCCTCAAGAGCGGGTAGTTTGAAGAATTCATTCAGAGTAAAATCCTGACCCCACTGAAATCAGTAACAAAACTCCCATTGACTTGAATGGAGTCAGGAGTTCAGTCTCACTGTTCCACCATTATCCTGAAATATTTTAAGAGGAAGCTTGGAAACTCAACCTTCCCTTGTGGAGTGGGAGTTTTTCCTTCAGAGGCCACTATAAATATGTCATATAGTGATGAGAGAAGACATGCCTGCCTAATGCTAAAGAAAAGTCTGGTTTTACTTAATACAGAGCAATCAGTGAAGAATGTTTCATCACAATCAAAATATTAACCCACCTATTGCTGCCAAGGTCAGTGGAAAATAGGAAATTCTGCAGAAAGTGCAGGCTCACAAGTTACAGCAGTCTAAGGCTATATCTACACTACAAAATATGATGGTATTCTGTTTTAAACTCAGGATATCAGCTCAAGTTAAAGCCAACAGAGAAACCTGGGGTTGAACTCCAGCTGGTAACCCGAATTAAAAGCAAGCTGCCATGTCTTCTTGGCTATTTTAATCCAAGTTAGCTAACGCAGGTAGCTAAGCTGAGTTAGGAACACAACTTTCTTTTTTATACTGTAGACAAACCTTGAATGTTTGGAAGCTTCTTTAACAGGCATTCAATTTTTGAAAGAACAAAAAGGAGACTATATTTCACTTATTTGCACCAGTTTACTCCCCTTCTACTCCCTGCTATCTCCCTGTAACTTTTTGGAAATGTGATTCAGACAAGTGACCCAATTTTAAATGGCAGCATACCAAAATGGCATAACTTAAATGAGAGGCAACAAGGATAGGTCACAATTTCATTCAGACTGCATAAAAACTCCAAGATGTACACAGCATACTATTCAGTACAGTAATGTCAGGAAAACAAACACAAATTACAGTGAACTGGCCACACAGGTCATTTACACTAAGACTTGGTTAGTTATTTATTTTTTATTCAAAGAAAAAAAGATATTTTAATAAATACTGCAGAAACATTAAACATACAAAGTGACTTCAACATTAAAAAAAAAGAGAAGTAATGAATGTCCTGTTTTAATAACAGTTATAACTTATTTTCTTTTTACAATACTTAAATACAGAAAGCACTTGCCAGCTATTTTGTAATACTGCCCTAAGCATATTGTTGCATCAGTCAAAAGCATATTACGGTGGTAAAATGTCTGGGTTTTTTTGTGAGAAATGACTGGAATGGTATTTTTTTTTTCTTTTTTGCAGAAACAAAGCAAAGTGCTGGTAGCACGTAGAACTGAGTGTTTTAATTACCATCATCCTCTATCCTGCCACAACTTAAAGCAAACACCACTTTAATCTTTCAAAAATGAAGCATTATCACTGGAAAAGAATGCTCGTTTTCAACAAGCTAGAGCAACACTGGTCAGAGCTTAGCGTATCCTTTTAAAAAGAAGCCATGACAGTAATTCGTCAGTAAACATCTGCAACCTATTTTAAAGGCTGATTGATTTATTTCATGTAACTATAGTAATCAGCAAGTGAAAGAGAAGTTGACTGAATCCGGTTCACTGAAGTAATGTTTAATGACCACTGTCTGGATATGCACATATTAGTCCTTTAGGATTAAAATAGTATCCAGTTTCCACTGGGGGCTCCTTAAGGTCCCATTTCCTTACAGCGCTCATTATAAGAAAATGAAATCTGTAATAAGAGACGGTCACCAAATACAGCCCTGTTAGAATGTATCATATACAAGATAACTTGGCTATGTTGGCTCATGTGTGTACTGTTATTTTTGTTTAAACATAGTTGCAAAAAACCGTACCACAGAATATCACTTCTCCATTACACAGCCATAGGGCCTGGGAAAAATTCAGCACCTCCACTCCTGAGGACTAGGAGCTGAGGATTCTCAGCACCTAAACAGGATTGGGCATTAAGGCTGTAAGAATTAGGTTTTAAACTGAGGATCATTTGTAATCATAACTGATAGCACCTTTCATCTGATTTTGCAATTCAACCTACAATGACATATCCATACAGTACATCATATCTTTACATAGAAGATGTAAAACGATAAAGTTTAAGAGCATTACTTTTTAAGTACAATCACAATGATGGACAGAAATAGTCAATGTTTTGAAAGTTCCGTGACAAGCAGGTAATTTTTTTCTACTTGATCTAATTGTTGTGCTAGGGCACTTAATACTGGGAAGTCTCAAAAGGTTATCATCATTATCATATTCCAATTTAGCTTGTGTAGCCATCTCAGGAAGGCATAATTTCCAAGCTTTTCATATACAATGTTTTCCTCCGGATGACCCATGGGTCTGGATATAATTTCCATTTTAATGATGAGCTACAAGGACATTAGATCATATCCTGCAGAAAAACTAACTGTAAGGTCATGGGGCTAGGGCCCCAATGATGAGGATGTGTTATTAACATCTTAATTTAATTTTAAAAAGGAACATTAAAATATTATTTTAATTAAATCAAAGTAGGTATCCAGAAACAGATCTTTAAGAAAAACAAACAAGCACTATCAAGGACATCTTCTTTCTCTGAGGTGCTACTTTTCCTCCTCTTCTCTAGCACATTCAAATATTTTCCTTTTTTGGCATTTCTTCCATGTAACATTTTTGACAGCCGTCTCATTCAGATCCATCTCTTCCCACTGCTTAGTCTACATGCTGAATCCCTAAATACAATCTCACACAAAAGGTGAAGAGTATCCTTTAAAGTATTGACTTAAGCCCACACATTATATACCACTTTGGCTGTGCACTTCATTGAATCTTCGCCTTTTCTGAAAGCATTGTCTCTTCCTTCTTCCTAAGGAAACCTAGATCCTTCACATCACTGTGCAGCTCTTCGCTTTGTCCTTTCGCAAATCTGTAGCAACTGTAGATAGTTCTGGCCTGCCAGGCATGTGTGAAATTCGCTTTGTTGCCCTCTGTGATTTGTTCCGCTTAACATTTTTGTTTGTTTTGTTTACACATGCCAATGTGGCAACATGAAAAATGTCTCTTACACTGTTTTCTGACTGTAAGGCTGAGCATTCAATGTAAGTGGCTGCTCCAATCTGTTTGGCCATATTTGCACCCTGAGGGGGGGAAAAAGAAAAAGGAACCGCAATCAATAGGGAGGTTTTGTACAAAGCCAAAGTAAACCATACGGTTATTCTTCAGTTCTGTTTGCATACATATTATTGTGTAAAAACCAAATCTAAGACAGCAAAGTGACTCACAGCAACTCATTGGGTTTTTTGCAAAATACAGATAGGGATATGCACTCAAAACGTATTGTACAAATATCTAAGAATTGTTTCCTGTGAGGAAATACTCATAATTTGAAAGCTGTACATAAGGACAATGGCCTGTCTATCCCTGAAAAAGATTTTTTTCCTATTCAGAAAATTTGAGCTTTTTCGTTTGGGAGACTTTTGTATTCATCCTGAAAGGTACTGGGCTGACTGCCTGAAAAATCAAATCCTTAACTCTGCACAGAAAAGGTATCTGTTGTGCAGCAGCTCCTCCTTACAGCCCTGTCAAATGATACCCACCTGCATCACCGGCGTGGGGGAACTTGATGGGGCCAGCAGTGAAAGGGAGGAAGACACTAACCAAGGGCCAAGATGTATCACCTCCCCCTTGGAATCTCTAGAACCCATTGGTCAGCTGAAGAGAGGGATGCTGATTGGCCAGCATTCCCCTGCTCCAAGGATTTAAGCCGGTGCAGGGGCCACTTGGAGCCTCTCTTGGCTCTCTTCCAGCAGTGAGTTAAGTAGGGGACATGCTTAGTACCAAACTGAGGTACTGGGGTGGAATTGTTTATTTGTGACAACTTGCAGCCAGTTCCAGTGTGGTGAAGAGAATAAAATGAACGGTTCCTAGAGGTAAAAGGCCTGGGAATTTGATGGTAGGCCTTAGGATCATGTGATAGGGTGAGACCATGTGTCACTCATGGGCTGAGGTCCCCACCCTGCTGCACCCTCTGTTTCCCTCGCAGTGGGGAGGGTGCTAGGACTCAGAGAACCGAGTCCTGGGTGGTAGGCTGAGAAGAGCCTACCCTGCATTTTATGGTAAGGAGTCCTGTAACCCCTGCACCAGAACCAATTACATGTCTGGCATAGGAGAGTATGAGCCACGGGAGAGTAGCACACCTTCCCTGTATGTTGCGCCTGCCACTTAATTCCAGGCATGTGTCTGTTCTCATTTTTCCTCTGTGTCCACATCAATGTGCCTCTATCCTGGAGAGGTCACCTCTAAACTGGAGAAAGCCACTCAGTCTCTAATCTCTCCTCTAAAACTGCCAACTTAAAGTCATTTGAGGTGGTAGCAGCTTTTGTGATGTGCACACACAATGTTCCACTAGCAAACTGGCCCCCACTCCCAACCCTTTCAGGTAACCTATCACACAATGATCAGATGGTATCAACATTTGGTCTCTGTCAATGTAGGCTGGATTCAAATCAATGAACTAGAGAGGAAAGCCCGCATATTCCATTACCAAACACGCTGTGCTTAACCATCATTTGAACAAGCTGACACTATTCCATTATAATGCTTTATTTATAGTCTTTTGTAAGTCCTCAGTTACTGAGCAACAGGCACGCAGTTTCGTCATGTAAATGGCTATACAATCAGAGGCAGTGTGGCTGAAGAACGCACCACACTCTACAATAAATTCTCTTTCAGCAATGTATTAAAAGATCTGTCAACAGGGAAAACACCCTCAGCAAAGAGAATTAAAATTTAGTTCAGAATAATAATGATAAACTACATGGATCATACAAGTGTTTCCTAATACCCCATGTACAACTGTGTTGCATACCCCAGTTATACTGTAACAAATACATGACAGCTCTACTTGACTGTCTGGGTTCTTAGATTCACGCTGCTGATCTCAGTTCTGATATTGCATCCTCAGGACACACTTTGGAGTCCAAGCATGTTGGAAGGGCAGAACTTTGGCATCAAGAATGCATATGCACCACACAGATGAGAAAAGAATCTTGGCCAAAATTTGCAACAGACTGTTTCTCTGATCATTTTAAACACAGAATGTTCTAAATAAAGAAAAACCGAGTATTTCTGTTGTGATAATTGAACAGTTTCTGCCACACTTTTGTTTTACATTTTAAAGTTTGTTAAACGTCAACGCACTTTTAAAATTCATAAAGCAAAGAAAATGTGTTGGAGTGGTGAGATGAGGAAAATTCCAGGTGCTTTTGTATATCACAGCACCTTGGTGCCCTGTTATAGGTTTGCTACACTGACAGTACAGTATTGGGTGCAAAATGCGCCACCATTTCACTATATATGGAACAATTTACTTTTAAGGACTTAAACCTACCACTAAATCTGCCCTAATGTTGGGGTTCACCAAAACTCAGCTTTGCATATACAACAGACATTAGCAAAGTTAGCATCAGAGACACCTTGATTCCTAATTTGGGCACTCAAATTTAAAGATCAGGTTGATGCCCTGATTGCACTGTGCTGCTTGTAGTTAACTGTCTTTTTCCACGTGAGCGGCAATGCACACGAGAGGTGTGTGAACTCTAAAGCACGACATGTTGCACATTAAGTGGCCTGTGTAGACCCTGCTGGTCTAGACTAAAAGTTACCTAGTATGTGTTAACAGAGTGCTGCGTCAGGCTGCCTAGAGACTCAGCAAAATGACATTAGTTTACATTCAGTTCACTTTTTAAAGGTTCTCTCTGCAACCCTTAGAGCTAGAAACATATTTATGTGAGAGCTTATACTTCTGGGACACAAGTCCGCAGGAACATGTGAATTCTGCAGGCACAGAATACACAGCCTCTGGTGTTTTCAGACTCACCTATGGAGATCAGTAGGTAACAACATCTAACTATTTTAGTGTAAATAAGCTCAGTGCAGAAGGAGGGCAGTTTCTCTTAAAAGTGAATGCAATGTTACTGAACTGCCTATTTCCCACCACCACCAAGTAACAAGTGGAAAGAATGAGATATGACACATACCTGATCATATGATACTGGTGTCTGCCTGTGATTGGAAAGCTCCACTAATGTGCTCACATCTGTGCGCAGATCAGACTTGCAACCCACCAGAAGCATTTTGGTGTTAGGACAAAATTCCTGAATTTCACCTTTCCACTGTAAAATATTATTTTGTTACTATAGTAATGCAATACATTATTTAGATTAATTAAAGCATGCTAGTGAAAAGAGGCAATGGAAACAGGATTAGAGTTTGGTAACACTCACAGGAAGCATTTTTTACACAAATACATTACATTGGTACTTGTTTAATTTGTAACCATGCTACAAGTTGACTTGGAGGATTTAAGAGCATATGAACTAGCAGCTTCCAAGTTAGGGCAGATCTTGCAACCCCTACCCACCCACTAGTCCTGCTGACTTCAATTGAAATGTCCATTTACGTAAGGATTGTCAGAGTCATGCCCTGATCCCGCCTAAAATCTAAACAATATACAATCTCATTCTCTCATCCTATGATTCACTGGTTTTAATCACATTGCAGTAGAAATAGCAAAGGGTGTTGCCGTTAGCTAGTTCAAACAGTTCCTCAAATGACGAATTACAAGCAGGTCTCAGACAAATATAAAACATATTAAAGATAATCATATATATTGGCTCATGGCTTCATTTGAGTGCTGTAAAAATGTGTTTAATCTGTGGAGAATCAATTTGTACTGATCAAATAATATGCTTAATCCTGAATACACAATAGTGTACTGTATATCTTGTGAAAATACTGTACGTGAACATGGACATAAACTCATAATGGTGTTTTTTCAAGTCCCTTCAGCCTAAATCTGACAAATCTTAGAATCATTAACATTTGATGGGGAACATTTTAATTTTTACATGTATATTGGAAAAAAAAAAAATCTACCACACTTTTGTGAACCAATGAAAACACAGTACCCACTGTTTATTCAGAATCTAAAATATTGTGTGTTCAGTATATGAAGAACCAGACAGGAAGACACGTTAACAAAAAAACCCAACCTGTTCGCACACTTTTGTTGACATTGTCAGTGATGGTGATGCTCAGACAAGAAAATGTTATATTACTTTCAAATCCAATCAAATAAAGGAGGAAAAACAAAAATGGCCCAACTCCTAATCTCCATGGAAAAAACTGTATTAGCGGACAAGGTAGTCAGTAAACTCTGAAGTTAACATTGCAGAATTTTTGATTCATGCTGCACCAAGAAAGGGGAGAGGTCTGAGAAGTCACAAAGGAGCAGGTGCCTGGCCTTCAAACATAGCTGAGCTTTAGTTTTGCTGAGAAATCATGCACTAATCCTGCAGACCATGGAGCATCTGAAAGCAAGGCCTTCCACATTGCTTTGAGTCCCCTTCCTTGGGAGTCATGTTGTCACTGGCTCTTCCACTGACTGCATATCACCACCCCTATAACGTGGAGTAAAGGCTATGGTGGAGGTCTTAATGTTGGGCAGACCAGTATTAACTGTGCCAGTGCAAATTGCTATAGAGTCTTTAATCCCCTTTGCTAGAGGAGCATGCCTTGAAGGGCAGCTTCTTCATGGCTCCACTCCTTCTTTTCACATTATGTGCCACTAAAATACTTGCAAAGGGCTTTTGGGAGTGAATATTCTATTTAATTCCACTCTCCTAATGCCTCTGCTTTGAGTATTTTTCAGTCTTCTCAAATGATGGACTAAAATTCTAGCTCCGCAAAGTGCAGTTATGGGGTTATTTTAGTGAAACAATCAAATGCTGAAGATTATACGATTGGAAATAGTGCCACATTACAGAGTTTTAAAAATAGATTAGATTTATAAATAGTTTTGAATTAAAAAAATATTCTCATACACTTGCCTTTTTTAGCACACTGTCAAGGGTTTCTGGCCGACTGATGTCAAAACAAATCAAGACAGCATCGGAATCTGGATAGGAAAGCGGGCGGACATTGTCATAATAAGGAGACCCTGTCCAGAAAAAAGAAATGATTTTATTGCTTAATATTCCTTTTTCTTCTGCAGTCATGCAAACTTATTCAGAAGGTTTACAGTAAAGCTCTTGAATGGCATGTCACTATCCTTTTTCCAAAACATACTACATTTCCAAGGTTATTTTTGGTGCTTACTTCTCCATGCTCCAATTCCTTCTTAGGCCTAGCCCTAAATAAGGGTGATTTCTTCCTTAGATAGTTAATCAGGTTAGTAACCCAGTGATTAAACTTCCTTTGCAAGCTTGAAAGCAGCTGTGACACTCCCTAACAGCCCAAAGAGTGAAATCAGATATGGGATAGAACATGGAGCTGGTGACAGGCATGTCTCGAAAAGTGAGACCTTTGGTTTGGGTATGACCCCACCAAAGGCTTGTGTGACCTAATGGGCCTTTTGTGTATCTTTCTTTTATGACTCTATAGAAAATCAGAAAGTGTGGGAGCCATTACCCATTGCTGGACTGGGTGACCTGGTCTTTTCCATCTCTTACACCAATTATTCTAAAAGTTTGGATGTCTCTCCACTGTTTATCACAACTGACAATCCCTGGAGCTGGCAAAAATCAGCTGGTATTGTCAAGAAAGAAGGCTCTTTCTACACACACTTTGTACTCTACTTCTGGCCCCCTCCAGAAGCTGGACTAAACTTTCTCTAAAGCAGTATAGTCAATGAGTCTTGGGTGAATGCTGGGAGATCTTAATGTTTTTCAGAAGCCTAGTTGGAAGGAATCCCCTTATGTTAGCACATAGGCCTCTCAGAGGCAGCAGGATGGCCCACCATTGCATATTTTAAAGGTGTCTTCAAATGGTCAAGGCTAGAATAAAATGGTGTTTGCTCAAAGAAGGAAAGCCTTAGGATACTGTACAGAAGTTACTCCAGTAAACGTATGTGGTATAAACATAGGCCCAACCCTGCAAAGACTTATACATGGGGTTAGCTTTACACACTGTGAGTAGCACCATTGGTTTCACTGAGATTACTCAGTGTGTAAAGTTAAGCATGAACATAAATCTCTGTAGGAATGTGGCCATAATAGGTATTGACTAAAGGACTCAGATAGGTGATTATGGGCCAAATTCTCTGCTAGTGTAAATAGGTGCATATCCATTAACTTCAAAGGAGTTTCATCTATCTTCATTAGCAGAGAATTTGACCTGAGACCTGTAAAAATTCCATTTATTAGGGCTCTGATTCAGCAGGGTTCTTATGCACATGAGTAGTCCCATGGACTGAATTGGGGGCTTGATTTAAGAAAGGTATACCTATAGCTTAAGAAAACCTATGACACAAAACAAATAATTAAGTTTCTGTATTTCTCTATTCCATGGGCCTAAAAAGATGGCATATCACATTTTTATGATACAATAGTGTAACATTTTTTTTAAATGTGTTGTATGATTCATCAGCTAATTAGATCCCTTATTTTCTTCAAACTATCCACAGCTAATTGACTGTAAGTTATCATGATTAACCAGAAGAGAAAAATTCTGTAAGTTTCTCCCTGAAAGACAAACAGTTCATGCTGTTACACAAGGAAGTAAGAGAAACAGTGAGCGCACATCACAGTGCACTCCAGCTGGACAGCTTATGCCAGAAGGGAACTGCAAGAATTCCAGGAATTTTGTTTTTGAAATTAGGAGCAACATATGGGCAATGAAGCATTACTCAAGTTGGTAGAAGGTAGTTTGACAAAACTGGGCTTCCCCTCTAAAAATTCCCCCACAAGAATTGTAAACAATGTCAATCCCACAATGAATGAATGAATATTCATAGCTTCAGAATGTTGCTCTTCAAAAAAAAAAAAAAAAAAAAAAAAACTTTTAGCACTCTTCAACATTAAACAAAACACTAGAGGAAAAATATCAGATATAGTAGGCCTGACAAAGTAAACATTCAAAATACTGGGCCACGTCCTGCTCTCAATTATACCAATATAAATCTGGAAAAATTACATTGGCTTCAGCTGAATTGCTGTATTTACTCTGGTGTAAAGGAGAGCTCAATTTGACCTCTTTCTGGAATGCACAAGGCCAATATTTTGCCTCTAGATTTCTGTGTCCTACAAAATAGCTTCAATAGTTGCTTATTTAACCCCCTTTGCGTAATGTTTTGATATCAGTGGGCTCTCAATCACACGGACACTGAGTTCTATATCTATTATTCCATCAGAAGACCTGACACGGTATGTACGGGACTAGTACTTCACCTTAGCTGGCCTTTCAAAAAGGAAAAATCCAGAGTAAATCATATGGATAAATATCCCAAAGAAGGAAACAATCATATGCTTCCCCTCCCCCCCCCCCCCCAAATGAAGAGCAAATGCTTTTAGCTTTCTACATAAGACATATTAGGACTAATTCATGCATGGCGAAACTCAATTGAAATTAAAGGGAAGAGTTCACGCCAATGTACGTATTATGCTTATTGATACACATGAAAATACATTCTTTTCTTACAAATCCTGTTCTGTTGTGAAGGGGTATTGCGATGGGGGCATCTTCCCCACCAATACCTGTTCCTGCTGTTAAATCTGCCAGCACTCCAGAGCCTCAAGGGAATGATCGGCCAGATAGGTTGCATGGCCGTGCTCGCAGTCCTTGGCAGATATTCTGGGGTACGTCACGGATGCTAACAGGAGACCTATACTGTTTTGTAGATCACAAACTCCACCCCCAGCTATCCTGCTCTGTGCTCACTAGTTAGTTGTGTGAACCACTTCATGGCTCCCACCTTTCCTCCCCCTCAGCATGGCTCAGACAAGTAAGAGCAGGATTAGCCCTTTGTCTTTAAGATCATTAATATTTGGAACGATAAAAGTTGCCAGCTACAGAGAAATCTTAAAGAGCCTCACCCAGAAACTAATTTCTTAGACACATACCTAACTGCTCAGTCACTGCTCCTCAACGATACAACATATACCATATATGTGCACAAATATGCATTTATGCATACACAAAGGCATCCACTTACTAAATTCAGCTTTGTGATTCCACTCACCATACCAACTCCAGATGTTGGTTTTTTTATGTTGTTTCCTTTTGAGTCTCTCATGTTAAAATGCTGAACACTAAGATAGTTAAGTATGATCTGTCAGTTTGGTTGTAAACTAGATATACGGGACACATTCTTTTCTCTGAGGGAGTGTGCGGTAGAACTAATAGGAATATTTTAAAGTACTGACCATGTGGAATGCTTCAACAGAAGAAATATATTTACTGGTTTCATTCAGCAGCAATCACCAAATCTTTGTGATTACACAAATAAAAAACCTAACTGCATGACTCAATTCAATGTAATATTTCATCATTTATTCCACATAAAATTCTCAGGACCTAAAAAATCTTAGGAATGTGAATCCAGTCTACACAGACCTTCTGAATGCAGTTCAATAACACTCTGTTCCATCTTTTTCTCAAGTTAGTGTACCAATCTGAAACCATGCCAAGACCAGAGAAGAGGAGGAGACTTCACAAACAGAGCTGCCATACTCCAGTCAAAACTCTACATTTTTATTTTGTTGGTGACAATCACGACCACATTTTTGTCAGGGCTAACTTCAACCATTTTACAGTTTATCCGAAACCTGGTGGACAGAGTAACGTTCCTGTTATTCTGTGGCAGAGACTGGTCCCAACAGAATTTTTTATTTCTTAGTTCTATCTGGCAAATTACATAAATAGCGGAAGCCTGAATCGGCTAAATATTTTAATAACTGCCTATTTAAGATCTTATGTTTCATATAGAGTTAACTGAGCAAAACTCACATTCATTATCATTTTAAAAATTCATTTAGGCCTTGATCCAGAAAAGCACCAACGCACATGATTAAAATTAAGCAAGTGAGTACTTTCAATGACTTCAACAGAATTATTCATGTGCTTAAGTGCTTTGCTGGAGCAGGGTACTAGCAATAGTGTAAGATGCCAGATAACTTTTACTGGCAACTGCAATCCTCTGTTTATCCACAGAGCACACAAAGCTCTTCGCCACTATGCCTACACAATGTGGCTTAACCCGAACTACTTAGGAGGGACCAACTCTACGTAGTTCATTGTTCTTGCTCAATGCAAGTGTTGGCTGCTCTACTGAGACTGTCCATAGGATGTCATTTCATGTTGTATGGAATACATGACACTGGTACAGTAGCATTATTCCATTTCTTACGGACCAGAAAACAGCCATCAGATGTTAACAATTTGTGGCCATTTTTTTTGATTGGTCAAATAACCAGTGACCCACAGGTGAAAGATTGCATTATTCCGTATCAACTGCCTGAACTGTCTAGTTACTAACTTCGTGTTAAAAATGACAAAAAAAAACTGTGATGGTAACTAAGAACTACACACTTCATTGAATCTCTCTTGCTGGCATCCTTCTTTTAATGCTTCAGTGAACAATTTTGGGGAAATTAAGGCCATTTTATTTATTATGTGGCAGAATTCAATGATTTATCATCTCCAAATGCAAAAAGTACTACAAGCATTCACAGTAATTTAGTGTATTTATGGATTTAGCAATCTTTCACCCTAAACAAAAAATATTCTTTAATTACTGGTCTTTTCCCTGACAACTTATAAATCTTCTCCATTTCCCATTTATCGACAGTACTCTTTTTTAAAAAAAATGAACAAATTATGTGGAAATCATGTGTTTTTTCAACTATTACTAAAGAGTATAGGCCCAAACTTGAACAACTAGTAAGTGATCTGAAAGACAAAGATTTCAAACCCTGAAATACCCCCATGGTGCTTTCTGCTTTTGTCGGTTCTTTAGAGCTGCAACATATAAGAATTGCATTTAATAATTTATATATTTTGCAAAACGGTTCAGTGGAAAGATCTTCGTAATTAATGCTACATTTCTACACAGACACTGAGCACATGCAAATCACAGTAAAGCTAATTTGTTTGAAGCTCTAAGGCCCTTCTGGATTTAATTATATGCTAATCCCCAGCACTGCAGTACTATTTCTGGTTCTGTAGAGAATTATTTTATTAGAGTATTCGGCACAGAGTCCACATTTCAACCTTCATACGTATGCTACAGAAATGACCTACAGTCTATAGTTAGACAGAGGGAGAGAGAGAGAAAGACAGACATATATTTAAAGCCCCAAATGTTCTTACTGCTTCACAGCTTTTTGCTGTACAAATAAGAAATGTGAATTTAAAAAAGTAATTTTAATGTAAGAAGGCAAAAACTTGCTAACAGGATATATTTAAAGTTTGACGTCTGAACGATAGACTGAAAGAAGTCTGACGTGTAGATACCCATCGAAGTTTCCATGAGATAACATTGTTTGAAGGTTCTTCAGGCACCAAATGGAATATTCCTCTGAAATATTCTGCTTAACAAAATGAACATATTATACCCTAACTGGCTAGAGACTATCATACAATATCACTACAGAGTGAAATAATTTCTAATGAAATGATATTGCAACCAGATAGCACTAATTTGAAAAAAAGGCTTAGTGGTTCTATACCAGTTAAATCTCATTTTGACAGGCATTTTCCTTTATGTTAGGAGAAATTTTAATCCTTGTAAAGACTTACAGGTTTAGACAGCACTAGAAAATATTTTAGATAATCTTTCTTCCTACCCTGTCCACATTTTTAAACATATAATGTCCTAACCCCATATTTAGAGACTTTGATGATGGAAATTCATTAAAAACTTTCCAAATAAATTTACTCTTGGCTTTAAAATGTCTCCAACCATCCAGCATGTGGTGCCAGGTGTTTTGTAGTTGTGGTCCTAGACCGTACAGTATATATTGGGAAGTTTTATATGTAGCCAACATCAGTGCTAACATTGGGGTCTGATACCACCCTGAGGCAGGATTGTGAGATTCTGCTTTATACATGCCTGGAGGTTTGCTATTCACCTCAATGGGAGCAGAATTAGGCCTTGAAATGGCAATATCTGTCTCCTGAAGAACTCAATGGCAAGACTTCCATCAACGTCAATTAATTGGAGGTATTAATCAGTTAGCCTGGAATCTTGATGCAAGCTGTCTGTAGTTTAAAGAAAACACACAAGACAGTTTAACACAATTAAAAATTCATACTGGAAACTGATAAAGTCATCTTGAAATGTCTTGGGTATATTGCCGTCAAAGTCAACTAAATGGCATCTTTTTTATGTAAAATATATAAATGTATTCCAAGTGGCATCATTAAATGTGAGTTATTGTCTCAGTGTGTTGTAATGTGATTTTCTAATACACTGAATGCCAGATGTTTTCTTAATATATAAACCTAAAATCAATAATAATTTGCAAAAATATACCAGTGCTATAAAATAATTTTCATAGCTTGAATTTCACTGTGGGCCCAGTCCTGCCACCACTGAATTTAATGGGAGTTCAGGCCTATACTCTAATTCAACAGATAAAACAGGACAAAGATTTGTAAAATAATACCAAATCAACAAGAACTTGAGATAAGACAAAAATGTTAATTTATCTTTTGAAAGTCTTCTTGTCTGGTGTGATTTTTGTATTGAGTGGCCCAGGTTTGTGGTAGTATTTATTCTAACAATCAATGGGAGCTGGCTGTTTTCAGAATGTGACTTTTTTACCTGTAACCCCCAAACCACTAAATCAATCATTCTGCAATGCTTTATACAAAACGAAGTATTCGTTTTATCTTTCAGCTTTACCACTCCGACAATTTTAGTTTTAAATTGCAAGCATATTGACCCTGTGATCCTGCACATTTGAACTCAAGCAAATATTAGGTCCCTGATCAGGACCCAAATAGTGTATTGCGTAGGAGTTCTTAAGCATTTTCAGGTATATCTTCCTGTAAGACTACTTCTTCCCTTTTTAAAATACTGCAAAATGTATTTTTCATTACATGAATATGTCGGATCTATTTTTTCACACTGATTTCAAACCTTTGTAGGTCAAAGGAGTTGACCTGTGAAGAATGGGCTACTTTTTAATGAATAAAAATAAAGATTATGTTTCAATACAAATCTGCTCACTGGTGATTTTCTATGACTTTAAAAAGCTACTGTGTAGAGTTTATTTGTGCAACGAATGGTTATCTTATGCTGTGGAGGAGCAATGAAAACTCAAACCTGTTTTATTACACTCTAAAAGTCTGTAACCCTTACTTGTTTGTATTGTTAGCCATCTTGCTTTTTGAAAATACTATTGAGTATGGGCTGTGAAACTACTTGCTTTCCCAGGCAATAGTGCAGCAAAAAATCAGAGATCACACCTAGCCAATCAGAATAAAGACAATTATCTTAAATCAAAAAATTACCAATATTAAAAAACCCTCTATATGAATTTAATTTCCAGTATCAGGATCATCCTGCCATTTTGGAGGAGGAGCTGCCTTCATCAGGCCCAGCTCCAACACAGGCCATCTACATAAACTATGAACCTGCCTAGGGATCAGACCAAGTACAAATATTTGAGAAAGGAGTTGTATGCCCTATTCAGTTTCCTCAACCCAGATTCACTGGTCTAATGCTGTGGTTCCCTATCACAGATACTCAAACCTCTGCTGACACTTTGGACTTTTGTGATTGTCATTCCCAGCTTCCCCTCCTTTGCCTTAATATGTCAGCTCTAACTAGCTCCTTTCACTTCTTGGTGCTGTAATTTGCAATGGATCTTGGGCTGTTCTCAGTTCCAGTCTCTCCCATGGCACTTAAGAGGCCATGGCAAATTAGGGTGGGCACAGGTGAATAGGAGGTTTGGGAGAGGTCTGTACAGCTGAGATCTTCATCTGATAAACTGATACAGCAGGCCCTAAAATGTTGGGAAGTTACTGATCTAAAGTAAGATCTAACTACTTGGCTGGTAGTTAGAGAATGCAAGGTCCCTCAGATAGACATCAGCATACAGAGAAGCTGAACCCCTGGGAAACTGTTAGCATGCCAGTTAACATTTGAAATAGAATCCATCACAAAGCATTTGAGTCAGTGTTTCTGAAACAGGAGTGGGAAACACAGTTGGAAGGGGGAAACAATCAAACCTAAATACTGCTTTTCTGGTGTCCATATTTAAAACTGAGAGGAGGAATTATATTCTCTCTACCACCGCTTGATGACTGGCTAGGGCTTATCTCCAACATCCTGCTTGTTAACATTGGGTCTAACACCTCCCAGAGCCAGGGAAATAGACAAGCACTATGTTTTGTCAAAAGTTGGTACACAAAGGAACCCACTAAAAAAATCATATAGGAGCATCAGCTGACTTCATCTAACATTACCACATGCGTACACATATCTTATCTTTTACTCCCCTAGTGTCCTGTAAGGGGAACAGGGGTTACCAAGACAGGATGATGGTCCGGGAGCACAGATGCTAGCGTCCAGGACTCTTAAGATAGCCCTTCCAGTCATGTCAAACTATATCCTGTGTTACTTGTCATGCTCATTCTCCTTCCATTACAACATAGACAGGATCTTCTCATTAATGGAGCTTTTTATCCCCCCTCCCTTTTCTTGCATAATGTAAATGGCTGGGAGAATCCCTCTGTAGAAAAAGAGAATTAGAAGCAGATGCAGCTGTCTGCCACATACAGCTGCCATTCACATCTGGAGGCAAACACTCCATTGATGTGAACAGCAATAATGTGCTCCTTAGGGTCGGTCACCAAGGCAGTAGGGGATGTTTAGTTCCTGTCTTACAGTAGATTCTATCAAGAATCCCACAAAGGCTGCTGCTTTGCAGTTGAATGCTGGATTGTAAGAAAATGATTTATCTTTCCCTGAACTCCCTTCCCGATTTTAGCCTCATGTACAACACAAACAGCCACTTGGTTTGGCACTTGATGCTCTCATGCAAAGTCTAGCCTGAGTCCTAAAATTATTGCAAAGCCAGAAAAGGACTTGTCTATGTTGTTTTTCATCTGGTTCTGTTAAAGCCGCACAGGGCAGTACTCCTGACAGAGGACTTGCTTCCCAGGCTATACAATGGGAAGATCAATTTAATTCAGTTTCCTTGGATTCTGCTGCCCGGTGTGCTGCTCTGTTTCCTGCTCAAGACTCATGTTCCCCTCCACTCACAAGGTGGTCTGTCCGTTTACCACATTCCACTGTCTCTGTACCACTGGGTGCTGGTTGCCAACTCCCACATTCACTTGTCTTTCCCGCCTTTGGTCGCTCTCTACCACTCCGTTATCTTCCTCTCACTGAGTGATCCCTTTCTGCATTTCTACCCAATCCCTTTGTTACCCTGCTCTGGAGTTCAGTGCCCTCCCATTCCACCTGCCACCCTCAAAAGATTCTTCCGCCACTCCCCCTACAAAAAACTACCTCCTGCCTCCCCTTCTCAGCCATCTGCCCCTCCTGTCAGAGCTCTGTCTCCCCAGTGCCTGATTTCCACCTTTCCTTCCCTTTCCAGCCCAGTGGTTCTGATTTCTCCCAGGTCAGTTCCCGATATGCTCTCTGGTTCCCTCTGGTGGCATACCCAGTCATGTACCCTCTTTTCACCTCCGCCCTTTGGTCCATTCCCATGTTTTCTGTTTCCCTGAGGAGGCGTGTTACCCCAATGCTCTCTGGCCTATCAGGAAGCCTTTCCTATATCATGTATTCTGTTGTCTCTAGGAGGTTTGTCCTTTCCACACTTCCTGTCCCCCCACAAGTCTGTGTCCCCCAAAAGCTCTGTTTAGCTCCCTTCCCACCCCCCCGCAACCGCTGTTGAGGCCACTCTGATTCCTGTGGTCTCATCTTGTGACTCAGGTCAGGGATCCACAGACTCACGGCCCTGCTCACAACACACCCTGCAGTAGAAGAGGAGGAAAAGCGGTGCAGTCGAGCTGTGGGAAGGGCTTCCTCTCTCTGCAGGCTGCAGAACTGGATTGTGGTGGAGGAGCAAGAATGGACTAGGTGCTAAGCCATTTGTGCCTGTTAGGGTAGTGGGGAAATTAAACAAAAATTTGAAAGAGGGGCCATACACTGTTGTCCCCCACCTCCCAAGCTAAAAGTTGGGGAAGGGTTTAGGATGGGTCTCTTTATACCCCTATAGTTACACACATGGCTGTACTTCCTTCCCTTCAGGCATCAGGAGTACCACAGAGTTCCAGCTCTCAGGTTACTTCTTCACCCCATAGCCCCCTGATGGCTTTAGAACCCAACCCTGCACACGGTTACACACTAGGAAACTTTACCCAAGTAGTCCCATTGAAGTCAGACACCCCTTGCCCGAGTTACAGCTATTTGTGTGCAGTTTTGGGCCCACAGTTGGGGGGGGGGGGGAGGAGGAATAAAGAACAGTTCAGCAAAACACCCCAAACCCACTCAGATATCGGCATAACTATTAAACTTGCTGTTTTTGTATAATCACGTTTTACGCAAGGAGAACCCCTGCTGGCTTTCACAGCAGTGATGACAAATATTAAAATGAAAGGCTCATAATATGCAATAATAATCTCCCATCTGCTGGGCTAATTACTACAAGAACTTTTGGTGGGGGGGGGGGAAGCGAAAGAGGCTAAACACAACTGAGGCAAATTAAAACAATGCCTTCTCCGGTTACCGGTGACTATTAAACTAGAAAGCAGTTGAAATTCCTGCTTGAAAGAAGGAATTATTCAGTAAAAGCTCAATGGGTATTTGTGTCACACAGGAGCAAATATTTAGATTTAGCAACACTTGTTAATATTTATTATTAAAAGACTGATCTGAGTCACAAGTATGACATGAATGCAAAAATAATCACGAGGCATCTGCTATGATGCAGGTCACTTACCAGAGGTGTCCCACAGACTCAGCTCTATTCTTTGTGTGTCAATTTCAAAACTGGCCGTGTAATTTTCAAATACTGTAGGGACATAATTCTGAATAAAAAGAGAGAAACAAGGACAACGTTATTGTCTTTAAAATCCACAGACACACCAGTAAGCCCGTCTGACATCGTTCATTGCATTTGAGAACCAGTTGTAGAAACAGACAGCTGGGTTCAGAAACGCACTTTCTCCCACATGTAATCATTTCCCTTCTGCACTGCAGAGTAAGTTAGTGAAATCACAGTGGCTGGCTTACAAGCAAAGGTACGTCTGCACGATTGTAAAAGACTTTGCCCGGGAGAGAAACACCCGTGGAGGTTAAATATAGATGCTGTACGGGCTTTGCTCCATCTCGGGACCAGGAGACAGAGCGTGAGCGGGTTAGACATACCTCTGGGAAGCAGTCCTTAGCAAAGACATGGAGAAGAGCTGTTTTCCCACACTGGCTATCACCAACCACCACAATTTTACACTTCACGTTCTGGTTAGGATCCATGATAGATTTGCTGGATAATTTCTGGCTCGCTCTTCTCTCCTTCATTGATGTTGCCTTATTTTCTCTTGCAGCAAAAAATAGCGAGTTTGCCCAAAAGAAACAAAGCCACCGAAACACCCGGCTAAGTCCGAGCCTGGCGCTCCGTGCGCCCCCGCAAGATGATCCCCGCCGCACAGCCCGCCTCCCAGGTCCAGTTCCGAGCCGACTGCTTTGTCTCACTCCTCCGTAGCCGGCTTTATACGGCCCGTCTTCCAATCCGGTCCTCTCTCAACGAGAGCGAAACTGATCCGCCTCTTCCCCTTTTATGGAGCCCAGAGAGCTTGTGAGCGCGGGCCGCCTCCGTCGCCTGTAAACCACACGCCCTCTAGGGGAGCAGCGCCGCGGCGCACCGCCGGGCCACGCCGCTGGGCCCGGGCCGGGAGAACTGGAAGCCCCGAGAAGGCTTTGCCCGGACAAGTCCGTGCATGCAGGGCAGAACTCGCCCGGGAGCCCGGATCTCGGGAGAAGCCCTTTCCAGTACACCGTGTATGGGACTTATGGGGTCACTCAGGGCGGCGGCATCCGCTGCCCGGACTCACAGGGAAATGCCCCCAGCTGAATGAGATGATGGGGTCCCTTTCCTTCGCTGCCCCCCACTTTTTATCTCCGCTCCTTAGCCCCCAGCGGGCTGGCCTCCCTCCTGCACTTCGTGCCGTGGTTCCCACAGTCTCTTTATCTGCCTTTTCTGCTGCCTTGCCAGCAGCGTCCCACGGTCCGCCAAGCGAAGCGCCAATGCTCTGCCCCCCGCGATCCTTCCTGTAGCGCTCCCTAACCCCGGCATCATGCCCCATCCTTCCTGCAGCACCCCAACCCCAGCGCCGTGCC
Organism: Natator depressus; assembly: GCF_965152275.1. NCBI lineage: Eukaryota > Metazoa > Chordata > Testudines > Cheloniidae > Natator > Natator depressus. The sequence continues at coordinate 27,064,117 of NC_134244.1, forward strand.
CCCCGCGATCCTTCCTGCAGCGCCCCCAACCCTAGCACTGTGCCCCCCGCAATCCTTCCTGCAGCGCCCCCAACCCCAGCACCATGCCCTCCATGATCCTTCCTGCAGTGACCTCAACCCCAGTGTTGTGTCCCCCTGCAATCCTTCTTGCAGCGCCCCCGTGCAAGCACTGCCTACACAGGCCCTCCTGCAGCACCCCCAACCCCAGCACCGTGTCCCCCGCGATCCTTCCCACAGTGCCCCAAACCCCAGCGCCATGCCCCCTCGATCGTTCCTGCAGTGCCCCCAATCCCAGTGCCATGCCCCCCGTGAGCCTTTCTGCAGTGCCCCCAATCCTAGCACCATGCTCCCTGTGAGCCTTCCTGCAGTGTGTCCCTTTATTCACCCCCATTGTTGCTATGCTAGGACTTTCACTCCCTCTCTGTTCAGTGCGCATGGGATGTTCTGATCTTTCTCTCCTGCTAGGGCTGTTCTCCCCTCTATTCTTCCCTCTGAAGGGTTCCCCTCTCCCCTTCATCTCCTCCTGTGAGGAGCGACCCAACTCCTGCTGATTCTCCAACCCGTCTGCAAGTACAGGTGCTGCAGCGCTCCTCGCCTGTTTCATGGAGACTCCTGAGAAGGTCTCTGTGTAGCACCACCTATGGGAAAGGCAGAGAATAGGGGTTCCAAGCAGCAGAAGCGACAGCCACGCCCCACTGGAGGTTCCCAAATCTGCGTTTGAAGTGAAGGCCCAGGGCTGAGAGAGGTCAAATTAAGCCTGACATAGAAAAAGCATTTATGCTGCAGTATGAAAGTACAGTTGTAGGTTTAATTCTCCAGTACAAATCAACACCAAGGTAAACTCATTGTAAATGAGAGAAAGACCAGTGAGTGTGGTATGAGTGCATGATTTCTACTGCAAAGTGAGATACCCAGCTATCTAACCTTGACAATTGCTTTAATCTGCAGTTCAAAAACACGTCTGTGCCATGTAAGATATTAGTTGTAGAGGCAACAACTAGAACACCTTTCAGTAATATTTATTGTTTGACTGATTATGTGAACAAATCATGTTGAATATTCTCCACAAAAACCCAAATGCAATCTTCACTGTAGAGTCTTGAAAAAGGACTTTATAACAGTTTGGATTAAATATTTACTTTAGGCACAGTCGTGAGGAAAGCGTGGTTCGGTAAACAAGATCAGCCCTGGATAAGCTGGAAAGCGCATATCTGAGTGAAGTTCCTCCCCTGCTTCCTCTTTGCTCTGGGGAAACAGTAATTTGCTGACTTATATCAGCAGAAAATGACTACTGTTACACACTGGCTCACCTGCGCTGGCCAACAAGAATGGGAGGTGGACCCAAAGCTGGGCCCATTTCCCACCCCTCCCTGCCATCCTGCTCTGGGGGTATGCATGGTGAGGGGTGCTTAGTCCTGCTTACTTCTGCATGCCCAGACTTCAGGTCTAGGTAGCCCACACAGGGGAGTTAAGGCAGAGTCTTTCTCTCTGTTACATGTACATGTAGTCCAGGTCATAATCTAGCCCTATGTATACCCAGGTATCATTTGAGAAGCTAAAAGTGCTCCAAGTTAATAAAGTCTCCCAACACCCTTATGTGGCTAGTATTATTATGAAATCATAGGGCGTCCCATCAGTAGTCAGGAGTAGTAGACAGTCCTAAGCATAACAGTTCAAACTCCACTGTACATTTTCTTCTTTTGTTTCTGTGTTTCACAACTAGAACTGGTCAGACGATTGATTCATCACTCATAAATTATCTGAGGAATTTAGCCCTCGTTTTCTGCTCACGAATCATTTGCGAAAAGATCCTGAGTTTTGCAAATGTATTCCTTATTCATAAGGAGTCATCGAATAGTTTGGACAAACAGCTTTCAGCCTATGGATTATTTGTCAACAGTTGATGTCAGCTCTTCACTCTTCGTATTTGTGATGGGTCTCCCATATCCTGTGATGTTATTTCTGCTCTCTGATTGGATGGTTTAAACTTTTAAACAGGAGACTAATGAATAACAAGTGACAAATAAGTAACAAATACTTGCTCAGATATGAAGATCCTTGATTACATTCAAACATAGACATTTATGTCCTTAAACATGAATGTGAACAAAACTGTATTTGTACGAATGTTCACAAATAGCAAACAATCAGGGGATGAAGCAGAGGAGTAACGGGCAAGATGCTAATCTGTGGCTTCATGGATCCACTCACCATTATCCCCTGAAGTAGTGGATGCAAGTTGTGCAAATATATAGCTGCCAGCCTGGGGCAGGTGGGTTCCATCCCTTCTTCCCCTAGGATCCAACTTGCCACATTCTAACCATAACCTTTGCATTAAACTTTCAATGAAATCAAAGCAGTTTCATGTACAGAATAAGGGTAGAATGTGGTGTTAGTTCCCCCTCTGATATCTTTCATTTATTTCTATGTCCTATCTCACTATTTAAGGGAGAATTCATGTTCAAATGTGCTAAAATCACTATTTAGAATCCGTTTCCCATTGCTGGTATGTGAGAACTTCCCCTTATTGAAATAGTGAAATATCCAAATTTTGTGGAATCCATATTTGTAATGCAGTCTGATTATGGTATGCATCATAGTATGAAGGCTTGCCATTGCATAGGAAGCAATGTTTTAGGTGACCTAGTGTTTGTTATGCTTTACAATGATGTGTATTGGATAGAAAAAATGTTCTTACTGGGTGAAATTTATCCATGACTAAAGTGCTAGCAGAAGATCTATATACCTCTGAAGTGCAACTTAAGTCATATTTTGAGGACTTAAATGGCACATAGGCTTGCTTCTGCCGGCCCTTTGCACAGATGTTGAATGTAGGGTGTCAACATCCTATCAGCGCATCAGAAATGTCAACACAAGTTGAAGTAGGATATGCAGTCAAAGTCTGATCCTGATGTAAATTCATTTATTGGCTGCGGCTCTGCTTTCCCTCCCAGAATGCACATAGGCAAACCACAGGTGAGCTGAGAAGGAAAGAATTTCCAAATGTTCAGGCATCACTTTACCAGGTCTGGCTGGCGACTTTTCAGAGGCATGTGAATAACATGAAGAAATCTCCTGCATCTGAGTATGTTAGGAATGCAGAAACCTTAATGCATACGAAACACTTTACTTGCCTTGGTTGCAGTTATCACTAAAGAACCTCCATCAGCACCCAGTGCACACAACTGTGGAAAGGGAAGGCTTCTTGAACACAGTGTGTTCATTTGTATGGACCATAAAGCACTGGTGCTGTCTCTTTTGGTGAGACAATATTTTTCAAGCAGTACAGAACGACATGTTCTTTATCAAAAAGTACCACAACAGAATACCCTTTGAGCATTCATCGGCCATCCTGAAGCCCAAAAAAGTGAACTATCACTAGAAGCGGTCAGTAACATTACCAAATTCTCATTGGAATACAGGCACTGGAATAGTGAGAGGGTCAAAAAAGACATAAGCATGGTACACAATTGATAAATACACTAGGTTACTGATAGGGGAAATATAAGAAAACTCATATAAGTGAATGTTGGCTCAGAAAACTATTGATCTAGAAGACATGCATCATATCCACTGCTGAAAGAGCTTGTTTGTTGGGGAAATTATTCCAGAGCAGTTAATCCTTTAGAAAATATTACTCATGTAATACTGTGAGGATTAGCATCTGTTAAGGTGTCTTGATAACTAAGGTTAACATCTCCACTGGTATTTTTCACATACAGTCTGGATTTTGATTTATGAATTAGAATTAGAATTAGCTGTTTTGTTCGGATCAAATTCTCATTTTTTCTTCATTCCTAATCCCTTTTCTAGACTTTCATATTTTTCTCCGCCTTCCATTGAAGGGTATCTCATTATATGGAGTCTAATCTATGTTAAAGAATACTGATTTTGCATAACATTGTATGGGACTGTCAGGACACATGTTTTTTTTTCCCACAGGTAATTTGTCTGGGCATTACTTTTATGACTCTAGTGAAATAGTTGAACGAAGGTGCCTGAGTAGCTGAGTGACTGCTTCATAATGTCATCTAAAATTGCCATCATCACCACATTCAGTGCTAATCACAGAAATATATACGTTAATTTTCTCTCCATATATAATATATTAAACACACACAAAAATCAGAAAGTCAAGCACTTAAGTTAGGAAATGCCAGAATTAAGGTTGTCTGTAAGACCTTAATTTGGCCCCTTTGTACATATGCCTTATGATACAGTCTTTAATGACATGATCACATACTATTTTCCATGGGACCTGTGTTTTCTATTTTTAAAATTTGAGACATGCTATGGTACATGTTGGGGGCTACATCAGTATCTGGGTAGGTAGATTTGTGGAGGAGATATCGGAGGAAATTGTGGAGCACGTGATAAAGATACCGTTCCGATGTCCCTCATTTCAAATTGTGGAGCCACGTGATAAAGATACCATTCTGATGTCATTCACTGTAGACCCATAGTTACCTATATTCCACACAAATTATGGGGGAAGGGAGGAGTCCTCTCATGTTTTTTGGTGAAAATGAATTGTATCAGAAATAAAGAATCATGACATTTCAGCTGTAGAATGAGTCATTTACACTAATGGAATGAATCCCACATCACTGTTATAGGAAGCGTTGTTATAGCCATGTTGGTCCCAGGATATTCGAGAGACAAGGTGGGTGAGGTAATTGGACCAACTTCTGTTGGTGAGAGAAACAAGTTTTCGAGCTTACACAAAGCTTCTTCTTCAGACCTGAAGATATTATGTCACCCACCTTGTCTCCCATATCTTCAGGTTTGAAGAAGAAGGTCTTTCCATCAAATGTAAAATTTTCCCCATATTCCTTGAGTCTCTTCTTTTTCTGATATCTGCAGCCCTTTCCCAGCACAATTGTGGGAGGCTAGCATATGTTGTGGCAGGAAGAATAAATGGTAGGATGTACTGAAGCTCTCGTGACTATTCACTTTCTGCTTTCCTCTATGTCCAGACTACTCAGGGTGTTCAGCCAGAGCGCTCATGTCTGAATGCAATTATGCTGGGACAAAGCATTCTTCCTAGGAAGCATTGGCATGACTTCTAAAAGAATGTCATTATTTCAAGCAAATTACAAAATAGTAATGTATTTCCTGTCCACAGGGAAATTTAATAAACAAAGAGAAAACAAGTACCAAACTACAAAAAATTATGTTGTTCTTTATTGGCTAAATTCCAGCTCAGGTATTTACATTTTGCCTTCCTAAATTCCTCTTGTAGTTTCAAGCCTTCATTTCCTGCCTCAGGACCCAATCACTCACCCATTGAAGTTAATGTGAATATTGCCATTGACTTCAGGGGGAGCCAGATTGCACCTTTAAACTGTTTCTTCCCACTACCACTAGTTTTCAAATGATCTGAGCCAGAGAGCGACAGAAATGATCAGTGCTTTGGTCACTGGTGTCTCTGATACTAAGGACTTGATCCAAAGCCCACTGAAGTTAATGGACAATTGACATCAATGCACTCTGGATCAGACTGACACTCATAGAGACCCTGATTCAGAAAAGCACACAAACATGTACATAAGTGCTTTGCTGAATAGGCGTCCTTGCCCTCAGTTCTGAAGGACCAAAGTTCTGGCTGCCTAAACAAAACTCATCCCTACAAACTTCCCTGTATTGCAATGGGTGTTTTAAAATGTATTGATAACGAGATGATGATAATCAACAACCAAACCTGATTAAGGACTTCTGAATAGTAACTATGCAGTAACAACTCCCACACAGTAATAATTGTAAAGAAATAAATTTTAATTAAGTGTGGATTGAAAACAAATGAACTTTGACAGTCATATAATCTGTCATTCAATATTTAGCAGCATTTGCCTTGTCTAGGCTACTGATAAAGAATTAAGTATAAAGGCTAGTTCATAAAATTAATTCAGAGCACCTTTAACTCAATCACAGTGGGTGGACTGGGAGTACTTTTGATGCAAGACTATGATGTGAAACAAAGCTGAGCTGTTCTAACTTTCAAGGTATTCTGGGAGCAACTCCTTGACCGTGTTAGAGATGCCTTTAAACTAATTTCAGAACCTTTTTGTACAAGTTAAAGAAGGATTTTAAGAGAGAGGATAAAATATTTTAAAATCTAAAAGGTTTTACTTTCATCAATAAATTGATGCACTCTTAACACATTTGAAAAGGGATCATTATGAGTATGATATGCAGAATGCTTTTGATAGAGTTCACAAGAGACCTTCCATAAGAATAATTATAAGCTTTGGAATTTTCATAACAAACACAATTTGGCAGGCTGAAATTTTCTTATTAACTTCCAACAGTTTAATAACACTACTTTGATACAGAGAGGTATCCTTCCCCAGATATGTTCTATTTTATTTCCTTAATGTAAGCAACTAAATGAACCTGGAACCTGAATATGTGATCAAAATCTAGATCACCTTAGAAGGTGTATGCATGCTTAATGTGTTACTCTCTCATGATATGAGAATTACAAAAGTACACCAAATTTATTAGCTTAATCCTAATCTGCATTATTGGCTCTATTTTGATAATTTAAATAGGCTTGGCTTTTGTGTCAGTTGAATTTGCTTGTTATTCTATTTTGAAATTCTGACACAAAAGGTTTTTATATGCCCGTCCAGCCATTGTATCTGAAAGCCTCACACTCTTTCATATAGAAATCATCACAACACCTTTCTGACATAGGGAAATACTATTACCACATTTTATAGATGGTGAACAGAAAGACTAAGTAAAAAGAACAGGAGTACTTGTGGCACCTTAGAGACTAACAAATTTATTAGAGCATAAGCTTTCCTGGTGACTTCATTAAGGTTACATGGGAAGTCTGTGGCAGAGTTGGGAAATGAAGCTGGGTCCCAGGCTAGCCCCCTCACCATGAGATCTGTAGGTTATGTGGGAATTTTGCTATTTCATATATTGTCATAGAATGACATCACCTTTTCAGTTAAAATGTTGATAACATGTTAATAGCACAAATTCATGTGCATTATTCATATACATGTCTTTATTCTGTTTCCTATAGAGTTGATGCATGGGAAAACAGGGACATTTTTTCTGCTAGGGCCAAGTGAAATCCTGCCAGGGACCTCTTCAAACAAAGGCAGTATTGTCTCTTAGTTAGAGGAAGGGGTCAGGGATCAGATCCAAAAGGAGCTACTCTCTCTGTGACTTAAGGCCACTTGACCTTCTTGTGCCACAATCAGCCCAGCTGTGACACAGTTTAAAGGTAGGACTTCACTGAAATATCACATATTTAGCTTGGTTAAATAAATTGCAGAAAAAAAAATGAAAAGAAAAGAAATCTGGATGAATAAAATTAAATTATCTTGCGCAGACCTGATGTTAGCTGCTTCACTGCTACATTATGTATGAGTTGCCGTAGCTCTTAGTGAGAACAAATTATACATCCCCAGTGTTCTGCCATCCATGAAATCACATGCATCTCAAGGACATTTCTGGTTGTGTGATGGGGTGCACATCTCTCCAATACAGGAGAGAGTAGATACTCCTAATCAGGATAAAAAATCATAGATTTAAATGATACATTTCTTCTAGTTTCCCATAGCTGTATTCTGCATTTATCATTCATATAATAATATTTAGCTTTCATTCATAGATCTCAAAGTGTTCTGAATCCTGAATCCTGCAAGATTACCAGAGTATAATGTGGGATTCAGTTGTAATAAAGAGAGATGAGAATTTTGTTTTTTTCATATTCACCTTTAAAAACAGAAAAAAATTCTAAAGCTATAGTGATATTTGATTGACCCAGAAACTGATCCAAAGCCCTGTGAAGTGAGTGAAAAGTTTTCCACTGATGTCCAACATAATTTGGATCAGGCCTCAAATTATTTCCACATGCATGCTGGGAATGCCCCAAAATAAAAGTCTTTATATTACCAAACTCTAAGAATTAATAAAGAAATAAACTATACGGTACCAGCAGACCTTCCTAGGTGGTGATACTGCAAAGTCTTCCAATAAAACTTCTTTATGAAATTCCAGACTAATAGTCCACTTACTATCAGTGACTAGATATGTAATTGCAATTATGGGGAAATTAAAATAGCCTCCAATTAAGTAAAATGATTTCGGACAATACATTACCAGTTCTTACAGACATTGCACTCCACAGGGCTTCCACCAAAGGAAGGTGGCTGTAAATCCACCAAATAACAGTTGCTTTCATAGAATGCCATTTAAAACTCTTAACTTTTTCAGTCAGCTTTTGAATTTCTTTTTATTATTTTCTGTCTGATAGACAGGCTGCTTCCTGCCATACAGTTAGAGGGCCAAATTCCATACTGATGTACACCTCATGTAAGTCCCATGAAGTCAGTGGGATTGCATGGAGTGCACATTTGTCCTGAATATTTCCCATGCCCTAAGGGAAAAACCTAGATAATTTAATGGGGTTGAAACCAATAGGATTCTATAGGAATGCAATAAGAAACTTACAGAAAATGTGTAAAGTATACATGTATGTACGTATAGCATAAAAGAGAATGTTAATGAGAGACCCCTTCTATACATTTTTTAGCCATCCTATAGCAGGGATATAATTTTTATTAAATTCTACAGGAGGGCATAAAACAAACCTATGTAGCAGTTATCTTTTCCATAATGATATTATACATCTTTTTACAATTAACATAATTGAAGGATTGGCTTCTGAGGAAAGACGTGGCCATTGAGCAAGGCTTATCCTTATTCTATTCCTCTAAAAGCAGTTTTTATTACAACCTAAACTGTCCCACCTATTCATTCAAGATAGGCACTGAATGATTAGTGACACATTTATTCTAAACATAGGTATGCTGGTACCAAAACTCAGAGGTATACAAACCATCAGCTTAATCTGAAATAGCCAGCTATTACTTACTAGTGAGCACATATTTTTAAAGCAGTTCACAGGGATTTAGATATAGAACTTTTGGCAACGTTAATATGAGTTGCATAGTTAAATGTGTTCACATCATACAGAAAATCAATCATTTTAGTCTTATTAAACTTCCTCCTTCCAAATCATTTAAAAAGGAAAACCTGTTAGTTTGGGCTCCTTGTCAAAAATTCTCTCTAACTAAAAAAGCTGCCCATTTTAAAGCATTTTCTATGTCAGAAAAATAGTATAATGGACTTCGATATCACCATGCTGACTAAAGGGTTACTGTTTAAACAGAGGTCACTGTGGAAGAAGGATCTCTCTGGGGTGTATTTTGGCATGAATAAAACTGCAAGTTGCAGCTGCAACACAAAAATTAGATTTTAATAAGCCTTGAGTCAAAGGATCTTTCTAGGTCAGTCTGAACCTCTCCTGGATTTTCATACAAGTTTAAAAGACTCTTCTAGACAGGATGATGAACAGCACAGAGGATAAAATATTGGCCTTTATTTCATTTCTTTATTCACTGCAAGATATAACAGAATCATGTAAAGATTTATACAGCATTAATTCTGGGCCTAATTCTGCCCCGAGTGGGATCAGAATCAGGACCACAGTTTTCATTGCCAGCCTCATTATGTCCTTGACAAACATGTTCTGGAGATTCAAGTTCTACATGATTATGGACATACTGGATTAATCCACTTTGCATTCTACGGGCTATAAGTAATATTCAGAGCCACTCAATGTAATTTTGATATGTGAGGTATCTCTTTAACTTTGATTCATTCTGCCTTGAATTAAGCCCCCATGCCATCCCTGTGAACTCAGTTTGCACTTCCCAGAACTCTTCAAAACAGCTTTCTTATACACATCAAGTTCACGTACAAATACGTTGTATAACATAATACATTTTGTATTGCTATTTTAACCCTCTTCTCAGTAAACACTTTAGCATTCATTTATTTGTACGGTTCGGCCATTAGACTTAGTATACTGTGACTGTCATAGCAATCCAGCCCTTCAACTAGAGCCAGAAAAAAAAGATGACCTTTGCAAGTCTGGCTTCTGTCCTATATCATCAGCTCTTAGATCAGATTAGGGTAAACAAGTGTGACCATCTGTAGATTACACACAATTTGTTTCTCCTCAGGGAGGGGGCAAGTGTGAGAGTAATTGAGTGAAAAGCAGTGGGTTTCAACAGGTCTCGCATACTTTCAAATCTGGGATTTCCACAGATAGGAAAAAGGTTATTTAATCATTTTAATTCATTGACTCAGAACTGAAAAACTTGCTTTATAGCGTATTCAGTGTTTGTGTCACTAGTAAGACATTTTTAAATGTACAAATAAAAATCTTAAAACTGCTCTTCCTCCAATAATGTGTACTAAAGACAACAAAGATTATTTAAAGGTGACAAAAAGCAAGACTTGTTTAATTTCCCTTACCATATGACTGGCTGTACCACATGTCATATATTATATAAACATACAATTTGTGGAATATAACACGGCAGTGGGATGAAGTATAAAGGTTTTATTAATGTAACCTTGGGATGGTTGCATGACAGGCATAAATTATGCACATTGTGGCAAAGAAGGGCAGATAAAAACTTTATATTAAATAACATTACTATGCTTTCTGTGCATGCTACATGTTTTCCGGGAAAATTTTTTTTTTTTTTATAAATGGTATAGAGGGCTTTTAAATGTTATTGTAACTTTCCCATAGTTAAACTAGATGAGTCAGTTAGCGTGAGTCCAGTTGTACAGCCCTCAAAGAGAGAGCAAAATTAAGTCACTGGACAGATCCTCAGATATGCTGGAGGTGAGTTGTATGCATCTGAGGAGGAAGGCAGGCATCGGTGGCTTTCAGCAACCTTTCTGCCCCTCGATCCTGGGGCACAAATTAAACAGCTTTAGGATTACTCTCACTTGAGTCAGCAATCACAAATCTATAAGAGCTGTTCTGCCAACCCAGGGTAGCAAGAGGCTGTATGCTCTGGCCATGCTCTTCCACCCATGACATGCTCCTGGAAAGCTCTTACTCTGGTGGCCCAGGAGGGAGTACTGTAGAGATGCCTATATCAGCTTGATGCCACCCAAGGATTCCTCAATAACTTTGCATCCCCTTTATGCTGCCAGAATAGTGCCAAGTTGACAGGGTTCAAGTGTCTGGACTTATAATTTTAAGACACCTCTAAAAGTGACTTAAAATAGCTTTTCTATACATAGAAATCACTACATTCAATTTGATATCTCACACTTACTATGGAGAGAAGCATGTGTTATCTCACTGGAAAGCTGGGAATCTCACCTTTCCAATGGCATGCATTCCCATCTCTAGTTCTGTAGTGTCACAAGATATTAGGGATTAAACCTGTCACTAATACAAGATTGACTATTGCCAGGCTGGGTCTCCAATAAACACTATAACTTAATCACCTTGTGTTGAAGCTATTGTCAGGTTTTAACATAATGTGCATATTATAACATTCATATTAGCAAGTGCTATAGCTAACATTTAGTTGCAATCTCCATTATTATCCCTATTTTTAGTTGGCAAATTCCTTGGTATGAATCCAGACTGATTCTATTGACTTCATATAAATTACTTTGGATTTACTCTGGTAAAGCAAAGACAACAGAACATAGCCCAGTATATGTTTAACTAGGGTTTGATTTAATGCCCATTGAAATTAGCGGAAGGATTCCCATTTACTTCAAAGGGCTCAGGAAAAAGCTTTGAAGACATAATCCTGAATACATGCAAATCCATTTAAAAATTCTTGTTCTACCACCTGACAGATGGGGTACACTGAAAATTAACTTCTTAGTTCGTGTGTTTTATTCTGGAGGCAAGAGTGAACAGCAAGAACCAAATCTTGCCGTAAATTAAAATCAATGTCATGAGTGTAAATGATGGTAGAGTGTGTCCTCACTCTTTTATCACACTAAAGCATTGCCTTCACTTTTCATGAACCTGTGCCCAGCATTTAGTTGTGTGGTGTGCACATATGGGTGTGTATTAATAAGCAGGTTGGAACTTGAACAGGTATTTACAAAGTCAAAGTCAAGTCTCATTTTTTAACCATAAAAGGTAAGTATTAAAATTCCAAAGGTGAATTCACATGTTACGCTGCTCACTAACGTGGGAAAAGAATGTGGCTCCCTCCTACATATTTGTTTTCTCTCCCAGATCTTGTAGAACCTTTCTCCCTCCCATAGACTTGTCCGTGCAAGTTAAGAAACATTTTCTGGTATGAGCTTATAATTAATTATATATAATAACATGTCAGAAGGACTGACACAGAAGCAGGGCCTAGCTCTTTTGACTTACCTAGGTTTTATACCAGCATAACTACTGACTTCAGAGGAGTTACTCCTGATTTACCCTGGTGTGATAAGAGAATCAGTCATATTTGATAAGGCTTCCTTTAAAGACCTAAAGATTGATGCCAGCATCAGAGGCCCTGTTCTTTGCAAACATAGCTCTACTGAAGTCAACAGCATTGCATCACCAGAGAATTTGGCCTAGGTTTTAATCTTCTATTGCTTGACATTTCCTTCCTCAGAAACGTTCTCTTACCTCTAACTGCAAACTAATGTCGGAGGGGTGGAGGAGGGGGAGATGATTATTTTAATGTCCAAACTTGTTCCTTGGTTGTTCCTGGCTTTCCAGAACTGACAACCCCTTGTTTCCATCACAAATGGATGGCTCTGTTGAACCAGTGATAGTAGTGATTGTGCATGAGGGGGTGGTTTCATGGAAATTGAGAATAATTACTTTCCAATCTAAGTCACATGAAAAGCAGCAGAACGTGGAATAGAAATCCTTTAAGAAAACATACTTAAGTCAAAAATCTAAAACTTGTTAATACAACAAATTTGTTTAATGGGATGTATGCTTATAGGATAAGTACAGTATAATAAATAGCATTCAAAATATTCTCTCCCCCATTGCAGTAAGAAACGATTTAAGAATAATTTGAAAATATAGTTTGTCCTGCTCATACCTTTTAACAATTATTATAATGTATATATTATCAGGCTTCTTGGCTCTTTTGATTAAAGCACAGGAGTAGCTGCCAGGAGCCTGATTCTATTTTGGGCACTGCTACAAACTTCCCATGTGACCTTGAGCAAGTCACTTGACCACTCTGAGGGTTGATTTCCTCATTTGGGGATAACAGTACTTACTTATGTTAGAGGGTCACTGGGCAGTTAGAATCATTAGGGCCTGCTCCAGCAAGATGTTGAACACCTCCTGTGAGCACAAGATTGGGCCTTTTGTTTGTAAATACTTTCAGATCCTCTGCTGGAAAGCAGAATAAAAGTGCACAATATAAATCTTATATTTTTGGTCCAGGTCTGCCCTCAGACACGTGCATGAAGCACAGTGCTGAAGCTCAGCCCTTTCCAGAGCTCCCCCTGGGAGCTTCTTCTGCCTTGTTCGGAGCTGTCTTAATGCCTTATGCTTAGTTTGTAAACTCTTCAGGAAAGGGATTGTCCCTTTGGTCTGTGTTTGTACAGCACCTAGCACAGTAGGGTCCTGGTCCACGACTAGGTTTCCTAGGTGCTATAATAATAAATAAGAATAATAATAATAAATGGTACAATCTGACCCAGACAGAGTAGATAACATACCAACTGAAAATGGAGACGTAACTTGGGATATAAAAAAATCTTGTGTTTAAATTATGAAACAGCAGAAAGCTTCAGCTCAGACACCTGTGGATGTCTTAGATTCAGTTTCCAGTGTGCTTTTGATCCATATACAACACAGTTAAAAGTGTGCAGCTTCCTTTAGGTAACTATGGGACCATATGGTTTACGTAAATAGTTAGAGGAACTTCCAGGTTTAACACCTTTCCCCTAAGTAATTATTTAATTTTGCTGTGAATATGACTCACTGTGTGGTGCTTTCTCTCAACATGCCTATGGATTCAGAACCAGATAAGTCAGCATCTTCCTGCTTTGGAATGTTACAAACAGACTGAAATGTGATTTGTATATGTGTGTGTGGTGTATGCGCTTAAAACAACTGCATACATTTTGTCCTCAGAGGACTTTTCTTACATATTTTCATCCAGCAGTCTAGTACTATCATTTATAGCACCTTTATTTATATTCAGAAAAGTTACATTAAACCAGACTGAGCTCAAACCAGGTATTCAGATCAGAATGTGAATGTACCCAAAATTCAGGAGGCATCAAAATTGATTTTGGTTTGTACTATAAAAATGATACATAAAAATGTCATTAGCCATTTTGAAATTGTGTTATGAAATGGTGGCCTATTTGGTTTTCATTTGCTATGCTAATTTAATTAATGTTATTTGGTTAAGAACACAGGAATTGCCATATTTGATCAGACAAATAGGTTTGTCTAGACCAGTATTCTGTCTTCAAAAATGGCCAGTTCCAAAAGCTTCTGAGGGTGGGGCTAGAATCTCTGTTATGGACAGGGATGGAATAGCCAGCCCACAGAAGAAGTTCCTTCCAAAACTCCATTTAGGTGTTAGCTCATGTGCCGAAGCATGGGAGTTTATTTATACTCCTTTTTAAAAATCCTGTCTAATGTGAGTATGGGTTTTCTCTTCTCATCCATAAAAATATCTAACCTTATTTTGAGTTCCACTAAACTCTTGGACTCATCTATGATATACTCTATCAGTGAGTTCCACAGGCCATTGATTCCCCATCAAGTTAGGTGACTTTGACTAACTGCTTAAAAGGCCTATTGGGACTTGGGCTCCCCAGCTACATAATGACTTTTGACAAATGTACCCTTTACATTTCTAAAGCTGGCATTCTATAGAGATTCACAAATTAGTTCCTCAGTGAGGTTCAACAGGTAACTTCCAAAAAGCTTGTGTTTCCAATTGCCATCTATTATGCTTTAAAGAAACAGTGAGCAGAATATTGCACTGTTAAGGCAAAAAAGCCACTGAAATTTCATAAATACTGCAGGATAAGAGCTAGCATGAGTTTACTAGTCAATTATGATATCATAACATCTTAAGTGCCTATAAGCCACAATGCTTTTCCAAACTATTCTGAACCTCTTCTGGATGAGGCAAAATTGGGTCCTGATCATGCAAATCCTTATTCATGCAAGTGGTCCCACTGAAGTCAAGTTTGGAAGTTTTGTGCTAGAAGGCTTTTACACAGCATTTCTGTTAATTGTTGTTTTTGGTCATGGGACAATACTATCAGAACAGTCTTTCCCATGGTATCATGGCCAGCTCAGGTTGAATTCTGCTGGGTGATGCAATTGGTTGTGAATGTGAATTTTGCTTAATTTTTCCAATAACTTTTACAGTGCTTCCTAAGATCAGAAGTATTAGAACCTTAGAAAACAAGCCAATGAATGAATCTCCAAATTAAACCTAAAACTCCCTTACTAGCTGATTTTTTTAAGCTCCCTGGTGGCTTGATTAAGAGTTTCTATTATGTACAACAAGAACATCACAACATAAACATAGCTAAATAATGTCACAATGTTGAACCTGAAGAAGAGCTCTGTGTAGCTCTTTCACCAACACAGGTTGGCCCATTAAAAGACATTACCTCACCCACCTTGTCTCTCTAATATTCTGGGACCAACATGACTACAACAACGTTGCAAGGGCAAACAACGTTGTATCATAATTATTTTGTAACCCTGTTCTCTGATTATGGAGCTCTGCAGGTCTTTAGATTTGAGTACAATTAGCATAGTGTGTAAAAGCAGGAATACTCTCATATGAGATAATCACATCAACAAAGCATTGTGTATAACCACCAGGATTACCAAATAACAAGCCCAACTGTCATATTTGGTTTTGATTTTGCTTTTTTTTTAATGCATTTCCTTCAAAATGATCATCACTGGTGACATTCAGAGAATATGATATAACTGCAAACATTAATCACTTCCTTTTGGTTGTATGACACAAACTGTTTATTTTTATACTAAGCCATTCTTCTGATTCTGACAGTTGAATAACTGCATTGTTGAGAACTTCGCTTTAAGTAATAAATACCAAGCTAGTAATAACATACATATTTCAATTTAAACATGATTAACAAATAGAGAGGGGCTCAAGGCATAACATCGGGATCTAGATCCAGAATGCTACAAAGCAGGAAGGGGCTCTGATCCAATGTTGCATTTCATATTCATCTTCTAGAGATGCATCTGAGTTGCAAGGTCCAGATCTGGATCCAGACTTCCCCTAAACATGTCTGGATTAGGAACATTCCAACTAACAATTTCATTTTAAAATATTTGAAAACCATTTCCTTCTTTATCTAATATAGCTGCCAAGAGTCTGTAATGAATCTGTCCTTGAATGACAAGGATTTTCAAAAATGGGTGGTTAAAATTAGTCTCCCAAGTCCATATTTAGGTACTGAAATAAGTGGTCTGATTTTGAAATGGGAGCTGCTGGATGCTCAGTACTTTTGAAGCTCAGGCTACTTGTTTAGGTGCCTTAAGATGGACTTGAAAGCCTAAATTTAGATGCCCGTTTCTGAAAAAAATAGCACATACTTTTAGCCTCTGCATTTCCCTGGCAGGAACAGATGACACTGCCAACTTCTGAAAAGCCTTAGAAAGTCATATGGGCAGCTGAGCATGTTCATCCATTAGAGCCATGATACAAAAGGACAGAGAGGGGGATGCTTGGGTCACAGTGTCTACACACAATGGACTTTGTCTCCTATGGGTCTTGAGGATCTGGGGCTTATTACTTGGGGAGAGAAACCCAGCCTCCCAACAGAACAATGGCATGTGGGAAATTTCCATAGTGGAATTTTCCTCTTACTTACCAGCCTTCCAGGGATTTTACGGTGAGAGGGGACGATCTAGCCCATGGTAATTAATTTTCCACTGAAAGTTCTAGTGTAATAGCACTATTTATGGGTCAAAGGCTTTACAAAAAGATTTTTTCTTTCCTTAAGAAATATGTGCAATTGTCTCCATTTTTTTTAAGTTCTCTATTTCTATTAATGCAGGGTAAGTAATAATTAATTGAAAAGTTTATTTGAAAAAATTTAATATTAATCAAAAAATTATCCAGCCAATATTATGTCAACAATTCTAATATCAGACCGCAAGTGTTTGTTGCCATGTTCTGTTAATCTTTCTCACAGTCATTAACCATTACATAGAAATAGTACTAATTTGGACCTTGATCCATCATATTATTGTGTGCAGGCAGAACTTTGCACCCATGGCTGACTTCAGTGGAGTGAATGGAGCTCTACATAGGAACAGGGGTTCATTCACATGTGTGGGTTCGTTCCAATCCCAGAGACAACACCATTTCCCTTTTTGGCCTGAGGCAAATCACCTAAACTTTCTGCCTTGGTTTCCCTATCTGTAAAATTGGCGGTAATAACATTGACCTATTTCACCTGGGTGGTGTTCCATTAATTAGCTTATGTTTATTAATTCCTTTGAAAGACCAGTTACAAAGGCCAAGAATTTTTGTTTCTCTGTAGGATTCTGTGTTTGAAATTTGCCCCACACAAAGCTAGATTGTACTATTTATGCAGAGTTACACTGCCCTAGGAGGAGCACCAGTGGAACTGTGCCACAAGTAGATATAACCTTTCCCAGGGTACTTCATAGAATCATAGAATATCAGGGTTGGACGGGACCTCAGGAGGTCATCTAGTCCAACCCCCTGCTCAAAGCAGGACCGATCCGCAACTAAATCTTCCCAGCCAGGGCTTTGTCAAGCCTGACCTTAAAAACCTCTAAGGAAGGAGATTCCACCACCTTTCTAGGTAACCCATTCCAGTGCTTCACCACCTTCCTACTGAAAAAGTTTTTCCTAATATCCAACCTAAACCTCCCCCACGGCAACTTGAGACCATTACTCCTTGTTCTGTCATCTGCTACTACTGAGAACAGCCTAGATCCATCCTCTTTGGAATCCCCTTTCAGGCAGTTGAAAGCAGCTATCAAATCCCCCCTCATTCTTCTTTTCTGCTGACTAAATAGTCCCACTTCCCTCAGCCTCTCCTGATAAGTCATGTGCTCCAGCCACCTAATCATTTTTGTTGCCCTCCGCTGGACGCTTTCCAATTTTTCCACATCCTTGTTGTAGTGTGGGGCCCCAAACTGGACACAGTACTCCAGATGAGACCTCACCAATGTCGAATAGAGGGGAATGATCACATCCCTTGAACTGCTGGCAATGCTCCTACTTATACAGCCGAAAATGCCATTAGCCTTCTTGGTAACAAGGGCACACTGTTGACTCATATCCAGCTTCTCGTCCACTGTAACCCCTAGGTCCTTTTCTGCAGAACTGCTGCCGAGCCATTCGGTCCCTTCATGCTCATCGGGGGTGAGCACTTTGCATCAGCTATTATTAGGCCAGCTCAGATTACTTCCCTCAGTGAACTGACCTGGCTGGAGCGGGAGGGCAGGGGGGAGGAGAAGGCCATGACATCAGCTGTTTCCTGACACTCTCCAACCCCATTTGTCATCTTGCCCCTTGGAGAGGAGGAGGAGAGCACAGACAGCACTTATGTGGAAGGCTTCTTGCATGCCCATGCGAGAGCCTGTGGCACCTAAAAGTCTAGTCTCCTGTGGGTCTCATCTACTTTGGTCTCATTTTGAGTGATGGGTTTAGTGTGCAGGTGGTGGGAGGTGTTGGTAGCTGTGATACACAAGAGGTCAGATTAAATGATCTAATGGTCCCTTCCAGCTTTAAACTCTATGACTCTATAACAATCCAGGGTGAAATCCTGGCCCCACTGAAGTCAATGGGGAGTTTTGTCATAGACTTCAGTGGAGCTAGGATTTTACCCCTGGTCTTTAATGTATGCATATTTAAAAACCTTCTTCTGTAATGAAACTTTATATTGAAATTTCTTATCCCAAACATGGATTTTTGGGGATTAAAATCGAGCATGTAGACTCTCAGCTATAAATCAATCTTTCCTCTTTCTGCACAACCCCTGATATCAGAGAGACATAATCCTTCTCCAGCTGCAATCAACAGTGAAATGGCTGCTGCTAACAACGGGAGCAGGAGCAGGCCCTACAACCCAAAATTTACAGCCCCCCAACTCTGTCATCTGAAATGAGTTTATATTCCCTCCTCACACACATGCATTTACACTGAGGGAACTTTTTTTCTTGGAACAGTATTAGTCTGCATTATATATTCATGTATTTAAAGCATATACAGTAGTGTAATTAAATTCCAGAATATTTTAAGCCCTTCATGTTATAGTTTTAAGATTTTATAATACAGTGCAGCATCTTTTGCTTTTATAGTAAGCTCATTTAATGACAGCTGCATGTGTGGGTTTCACAGTCTTCTTCAATCCACTTGTCAATGGGACATGTAGCCAAACACCACCTCCTTAAAGAGAGGGGGAGAAAACATTTCAGATATATTTCACATATTTTAGCCTGTCTCATAACAGAACAAAATGTATTCAGTTCTCTGCCTAAGAATATCAGATTCTGATGTGCTGCCAAGTAGAGCGATTAGATGAGAAGCATAAATATATGAGGATCATGTTGCTATGTATCAAACAATGTTATCCAAAAATTGATCATGCCTGATATGAGTTATGCCATCTAACAGGCCTACGATATGGGGTCTTTTACCATAGTTACATTTGAATAGGTGATAAAGGAATAGAAAATGAAAGGTGACCAAATCTTGTCGTGCCATTTCCTCACTGCTTTTAAACCGATCTGGTTAACAAATCCAGTTTCCAAGCCCATGGCAGGAGCACTGGTAAACAGGAGGGATTTGTGCTCTGCTATAGCCAGATCATATCTGTCTTCATTTAAAACTTTTTTCCGCAATCCTCACCCTCGCTCCTTACATAACAGCTTCTAAATGTTCGTATGTTTTCTTGCTTATCTTTACACAAACAAACAAACAAGCCATCTTTGATTTTTACAGTTTGATTTCAAATAGAGAAAAATCTGATTTTAAATCTGAGCATTAGGCCAGAGCAAGGCCTGTGCAGCACTGGGCTTAAATAGTACCCAGGAGTTGTGGTGGCTTTCTGTAGAGGGTCAGATTTCACCCACTCTAAGGGTAAAAATGAAAAACACATTGTGCTGAATATGAAACAACACAGACATGTGAGGTCCCAAGTATCCATTTTCATCTGCCCATTAATAACATGAAAACACAAGCCCAAAGCAAGTAAGAGTTATCCATAGCCTTTCTAACTGCACAAAACCTAGCAGGGGCACAGAATCTAGCTTCATAGCAGATTAGCCTGCAGATTAACAATCCTCCTATCCTCCTCTTTCCACCCCCCCCCCCCCACAATTCAATTGTGATCTCTAGCAGAAGACTGCAGCTGCTCCCAAGGAGGGACTCTTATGCAAATAGGGTCTCTGTCCTCATGCCCTTGGGATACACTGTTGTGAATGTGAACCACTGCCTTCTTTTCAAGGGTGTGACTGGGCAACCCTCCAGTGGCTGCCTACAGAGGATGTCATCTAACATTACTATGTTTTACAGAGACTAGTTCAAGTGGTGGGGCCTATGTTATTGGAGGACAAGGTTCTGAGTTCCACTGTGGCTGATGACTGTGAAGTACAGGTTGCCCAGGATAGCTACGAGGTGTAGAACCCTGATCTCTCATTATAACACCCCAGCCTCCACCACTCCACAATCATCAGCCTATACAGGCTTGTGCAACTATCCAGCATGGTTGGTGGTCAGGGAATAGATAGGCTTTCTCATCTCAGGACATGCTTCATTTTCTTTAATGAATAATAAAGAATGATCTAAGAGTCCTTTTGTGTGTGTGAGAGAGTTGCTCCTCATCTGATTACAAGAAAGAGCTGAAGTCCACCTTCTCGCTGCCAGTGTTACATGCAAACCCCCAAGCAGCCCAGCCCCGCTCTTTATCACAGGCTGACTGTCCACTGGAATTGTCAGCCAAGGAAAAGCAGAATACTGTGAACCTCTTAAACTTCTTCTGCAGCTGACTCTCATCCCATCAACCAGGGAAGAACCCAACCCGACATGGGACAGCAGGAAACTCCCCGTCTTAACGTGCATTTTTAATTATGGTGAAAGTGCCCAGAGCAATGGCTGGGTGTTTTTAAATATACCTTGAAAGAATACACACAAATAAATGGCACTCCCCAATGGCATCTAAGAGCTTGCCTGCAATCCATGAATCAAAGCCACCACCCTTGGGAAAAGGCAATGCAAATGCTAATCTGGCATTCTGCTACCACAGCAGAGGAGATTTTGGCCCGTTGGTATTAGGAGTAGATTTCAGGAAGTCTACAAAGGTGTATTTCTTCTGGGCCACGCACCCAGTATCTCATTACCTACACAACTAGGCTCCTGTCCTTCAAAGTCTTATGCATGGGCTAGGTTTGCAGACCCATTGAAATCAATTGGATTACTCACTGAGCATAAAATTAAGCACCTGTGTAATTCTTACAGGATCTGGGTTTTAGAGACAGCGTATGACAGGCCCAAAACCTTTTGCAAAGTAGTCGGTGTTCTATTTCAATATTTAAACAACTTCACTATTAATTTATATTGTTTTTGTTTGGTAAATATAATTCAATAGTGATGCATCCAAGTCATGCTTGTTGATCATGATGTCTGATTTCATATGATGTAATGCAAACTGCTGGTACAAAGAACAGAGCATAAATCTAGTACATACTGTTTCCCAATACACTAGGTGGGAATCTTCCCTTTGTTCTTTGAGAAGCACATCCTATTAGCTTGGAATGGACCATTAACACTGAAAGGAAAGGTACAGGTCTAGGCCAGATTTCATGGCCATAAGCTTCCACCAAACATAATTGTTGTAACAACTAGGCAAGGTACTAACAAACTTCAACAGGACTTTATTTTTAAAGTGGAAACCTCTTTACCAAGCTGCTGCTGCACCTTCGGTAGCTCTCACTCAGCCACCTCAACTCCCCTCCCACCCCCCTTCCTGTTTCCTGTCCTTTCAGACTCCCAACAGCGAGTGCTCCCAGTTCTAATAATTAGAAGCAGCATCTAAACACCACAATAATACAGTACAATGTTTATTGTTTACATTTAAAAATAAATGTCAGATTTAAAAAAACCCATTGTGTGCTGTAATTATACAAGCATTGCATTTCCTTCTCTTTATACAACAAAAAAATATGAAGAAACCACACAGACACAGGAGGGACCCATATAACTGTGTTTACTAAATATACAAAACATGTAATGCTCAGGAGCTTTGTACATACTGCTGATGTGGTCGGTGCCTGGGAGCCAGTTAAAACATAGAACACAATAAGCTCTACCAGAGGGCTCACAAACTATTTAAAGGCATAAGACCCTGTTCCTATACACTACAACAAGTTTCCCAGTATATAAAAGTTTGCTTTCTACACAGTACAGGGGTGTTAGGCTGTGTCATTAGACCTATCCGTCTGTCAGGTAGTGAATGCTTCCCGGAGTATCAAGGAGCTCCTCTTAGCTAAGAGGCAGAAAGGAAAGAGATGCTTAATAGAAGTACATGAAATATTTGCAATGAAATATGAAATACTCAAAATCTGATCACTTTCACATTTCACTGCAAAGTCAAAACTGGCCTCATGTTTGAGATACATTCATATTAACATAAGGAATGTTGCACAGCTCTATGTTTTCACAGAGTGGCAGGATTCTCCTGTCACTCCGTTCCATTTGCAGGGGTTGGAAACCTGCAGGTTAATTGCTCCTGCTGGCCCACTATCATTAGACTTCACCCTGAATGGACGTGAGAAGAGCTCTCTGGCTGAGGGCTGGGACACATAGGTCCACAGGGAATGAACCTGGGAGCAGTCAAGTCAGAGGAGAAGGGTTGGGTCTGGGCTTTATATAGTATCATTTTGGAATGATCTTTTTATTAATATTGCAGACCGCAGGTGGGGTGACTGATTCCAGGGGTATATAGTTTCATTTGGAGGTGGGTGCGGACTCCAGCAGCTAACAGGAAAATTACATTTTCCACATAATTAAAATAAAAGCAAAAAAATGTGAAATTATGGAGGCACAAAAACAAGCAAAAGAAAATGACAAAAATATGTTCGAATGTTTTCCCCACAATTTCCAGTACACTACTCATTATGTTTTCCTCTACATTGCTAGAATATCTCCACATGCCCAGGATGGACTCCTTTCCAGCCCTACATCCTGGACTAATTAACCCTTTCCTCCAATGGAAAGTAGAGTTAGAGCCAGTCAGGAATTTTCAGATGAAACGTTGTTTGTCAGAAAAGTCTGATTTGTCAGAACCAAAACTGTGTGCAGCTTTGGAGTCCAGTGAGGAATTTAGACTGACTTAGCCAGAACTCTTCCAGGGGCCCACTGAAGAACTGCCCTTCTACAATATCACCACAGTATAGATCATGGCTCAAGCCACACTCTTGTCAAATAGTTTGGGTTATATTACATTTTATTAATATTTTATATACTATCTTCAAGGGGAACCTAATAAACTGGGATTAATCATGAGTTGTTGCAATGAAGAGAAAAAAGTGGTAATGAACAACACACATCCGATGAAGTGAGCTGTAGCTCACAAAAGCTTATGCTCAAATAAATTGGTTAGTCTCTAAGGTGCCACAAGTACTCCTTTTCTTTTAACAAACACACAGACTACTCTACGGAGCATGAATGTTCTTCCACATGAGTGAAGGGTCCTGGTTTCATCTTTAGTTTCTAATCGTCTTATTCAGAGGTATAACGTTAAGGAAGCTTACACTTTCAGTTGAGAGACACGTAGGAATGCTGTCTGGTTTCTGCTGGAATTCTAACTATTTGATGACACAACTTATAAAAAACACAGCCAAAAAAAACACACTATAGGAAGGGCTGACATCATGCTAGTTATGTAAGGAAAGATAGGTATATATTTACTTAGCAAAGATCAGTATACTTTGTGCCATTAAGGAAAATATTTCAGTTCTGTGTAATATATGTTGAATATGTTATTTTCTACATGGCATGTACATTCCCTCTTCTCCAGTTAAATATGTTCAGTTACAGTACTGGATGACTTTGGAGACTGTTACATGGTCCTCAGACTGATTTTCATGAGGTAGCCATGGATATTTAAATTAAAGTTCATTTTGGCAGTAGAGGCATAGTTAACATGGAAGCAATTCATTTTTCAGTAGTTTGTGCAAGTGTTTTTTTCACACCTCTGAAACAAGAGGTACAAAAAAAAACCCCAAACTAGTTGTATGACATTCCTCCTCTGAGAAAAACAAACATTGTTCTTACAGCAGTTTTGTCACATATCACCAAATTGTTCCCCCATTAGATATCTTCACCAAGTCAGCTTTATGATGAAGTAGGAATGATAATAATACTCTGCATTGCTATACAGTAGTGACTTTCATTGTGTGATTTTGGAGTGCTTAACGAAAACTGACTATGGGCTAAATTGAATGCCATGCAGTTGTAGCTGTCTTGGTCCCAGGATATTAGGGCTAAACTGTGGCTTTCCCCAGAACTGTATTATCACACTGTCATAGAAACACCTTGGGAAGCAGATTGTGCGTACGTCTAGACTGGCAGAGTTACATCACTGGCAGTTACATTGCCGCTCAGAGAGCGCCGAAGAGAAACCACTGTTGTGTGTTCACACTGTCAGCTGCCTGCACAATAGCGTGTTTACACTTGCAGCACTTGCATCGGTATTCAGAGCAGTGCACTCTGGGCAGCTATCCCACCGAGCATCTCTTCCTCATCTGCCGCTAAGAATTGTGGGAAGTCGGAGGGGGTCGTGGGGCATCCTGGGTCCTGTGCCAATGCCCCGTGCTGCATTGCTTCGCATCCCAGCAATCCCTGTGCTTCCGCCTGCATTTGGTGCCATCTTTCAATGGTTTGTGTACTGCACACTCTGCCTCTTCGGTCTGCAGGAGTGGATCCCGCACTGTTGACCAATATGTTGCTCGCTGTCACTAACACGTCATGAGTGGCAGTGGAGTTATTCCTTAAACTACAAAGGCAAGAGGAACGTGACATTGATCTCACCACACGTAGTAGCTACGACATGAGATTGCTTGTGGCATTCACAGAGGTGCTGACCACAGTGGAACGCTGCTTTTGGGCTTGGGAAAGAAGCACTGAGTGGTGGGATCACATCATCATGCACATCTGGGATGACGAGCAGTGGCTGCAGAACTTTCAGATGAGGAAAGCCACATTCATAGGACTGTGTGATGAGCTCGCTCCAGCCCTGTGGCACAAGGACACGAGAATGAGAGCTGCCATGTCGTTGGAGAAGCGCATGGCGATTGCACTGTGGAAGCTGGCTACTCCAAACTGCTACCGATCAGTTGCTAACCAGTTCGGAGTGGGAAAGTCAACTGTTGGACTCGTGTTGATGGAAGTGGGCAGTGCCATTAATCGCATCCTGCTCCGAAAGACCGTGACTCTGGGCAACATACGTGATACTGTAGATAGCTTTGCACAAATGGACTTCCCTAACTGCCAAGGGGCGATAGGTATATTCCAATTCTGGCACCAGACCACCTAGCCACCGAGTACATTAATCGCAATGGGTATTTCTCAGTGGTTCTCTAGGTGCTTGTGGATTGCCATGGGTGTTTCACAGATATTAACGCAGTCTGGTCCGGAAAGACCCCAAAATGGTGAGTAACTGCAGGAGCAGGGGAAATCAGTGTTCCAGGATGGTACTGTACACTGGGCATGTGGCTCTTGGGGACAGCCAGCACAGTGGGGGGGGGGGTCTTATAATCATTACCATCCCCACAGGCTGTGTTCATTATGGAAGATCTCGTTGCTGAGGGTAAGCTGGTAAGCTCATGAGTGATGTAGCTAGGTGGATCTCATTTTTGAGTGTAGACCAGACAGTATTTAGTAAAGGATATATTATACATCTGAGACTGCTGCAGAATTAGATGAAAGCATGCACCAAATTCATCCTGTGTGTAATCCCTTTCCATGGACCTAGAGAGGCCCATCACTTGTTCATTTGGTCCACTGTAATTTCTGTGGAAGATTTGCAATTTGCTGGGACACCAGTTATCCTCTCTGCTCTTACAAGTACTAAAGGATCTTTAATGACTACGAGTGGATAGGACTTCATTCTGCTACCCCTTTTGAACAATGGCTTCTACAATATCTCAATATCCCCTGATAATATGCTGGCACACCGATTTACTGCTTATGCAATACTAGTAAATGGTAACAACAATAATTCTTGGTATTTATGTATTACTAGGCATTTCCAAAGCACTCTAGAAGCTCCTTTGAAGTAAAGAAGAATTGTTATCTCTAGTTTACAAATGAGGAAGCTGGGAGTTAAGGGTTAGACTATGTCATTTAGGCAACACCCTGACCGTAAGTGATGCAGAGTGGCACTGCCCCAGGCAGAGCTCAGCAGGGATTGTACCTCAGGCCTCCCTGTTTTGCAACAGGAATGATTCTATGTAGGTAGGTACAGAATGGTGGCCAGCGCACTACCGCTTCCCCAGTCCTTTCTTTCTCCTTTGGAAAAATCTGTACTCTCTACATTAAGATGTAGAGAACAGTCCCTTCATGTCCCCGATTTAGAGAGTCTATGGTTGTCTTTGATCCTTGCGTAGTGTGACGGGGTTGGGACTCACCACCGCAGCACCTCCTGCTGTTCACTCTGGGAATTATCTCAGTTCATGCAGAGCACCCTCTGCCAGTGGTGTCCCATCCATCTCTCACCCACTCCCTTCCTGGGCAGCTTTTATATAAGGCCTAACCTAGCCCTGATTGGCAGGCCGTAATACTGGCCCTGATTGGCTCTCTAACGGGCCCTCCCTGATTGGCTGCTGCCTTGCACAGCCACTCTGGCCTGTTGTAGCCCAATCTGGCATGGGTGTGGGGCACCGCCCCACCACACATAAGTTATTTGGGGAAAAGCCCCTTTCAACTTCCCCCTTTTGCAAGAGCCTGGGACAATCTGGCTCAAGATGACTTACCAAAGAACAGTGCCACCAGCAACTTACTGTTGCTACAGGACCTACTCTGGGTGTTTCCTAGGCATCTCCCATCTCAGAATTGACTAAGCCCAGTCTTGTTTATTAAGAGCCGCATCCATTTCCCTTTAAAGTCAGTGGCAAATCTTTCCAGGCTTTCAATGCACCATGCCTGAAGTACTTAGCAAAATGAGGCCTAGATTTTGCAGACACATGTGCCAAACATTAAGCCCAAGGAAATTCAATGGGCCAACCCATATGCTAAAGCTAAAGCATGTGTGTCTATGATGTAAATGGTATTTCCTGATTAAAAAGCAAAATAGAAATAGAAAGGTCACCTTCCTGATCCACCCTCCCACAAGGGCAGAAAAAAACACAGCATTAAACTCCCTTGAAATGCTAGATTTATATCTGCTTGTTGGTTCCAGCAATTATTCTTTCATGCCAATATTTCACATGGCTAACAAATGTGTGTGGTAGAGTTTGCATGTAAAATACTCCTATTATTATAGCAATCAGTAGTTTCTGCATTTTACCTGAATTAATTTTGTAGAGGGAACCATTATAAAGGAGAGCGTATGCAGGTTGTTTTTAACCTGAAAATAAAATATTGTGTGATGGTGTCAATAAGGCAATGGTCTAAATACAGATTCCGCTGTCTTCCTAAAAATACCTTTCACATTTTAACTTTATTTAATACTGTCAGAAAAAGAAGTGTAGTTGAAGGCATAACCCAATGGGTGTAGCTTTTTTAAAATGAACTTTATCACCTCTTTTTGTGGGGGCTAATGTTTTAATAGCAGCAGGTTTTAATGAAGAGCATAATTGCAGGGCAGTCTAAATGCATGTGATGGCAGAGGCTCAGCAGAGATTGTTGAATGTGCTGAGAGCTTGATTCACAAGAATGCAAATAGCAATGTGTGTGTGTGGGGAGGGGCGGGGAGAGGGTAAAGTATCAGGATGATCCAGTTAGGGAGAGGGGAAGGAAGTACGGGTGGGTAGGAAATGACTGGAATTACTGGGTTCAAGGGAGGGATAGACACTAGGGGAGAAAAGGGAATCAGAATCAGATAAGGAGATGGGGGTGTTGAATTCAAATATTTGGGGATGGATTTAATGAGGGGAGGAGTAAAGAAAGGGACAGACGGGACACCATAGAGAAGGACTGGGAAGGAATGAGAGGGTGTCAAAAGTTCCATATTTATCTTTGGGGCTTTATCCAATATGACTCAAGCCATCCATCATTAGTTTATGTGTGCCTTTGCAGTGCAAAGTGCAGCAGCAGGGACTCCCAGGACAAGAGCAGGGAGTTTGAGATGGTTTTTAGGAAACTGTGTGGGAGGTTCTTTCAGATTAAATGAAAGAGGAAACTGGTTCACCATGCTTTGAAAGTGACAGCTGAACCAATGCGACATGGTACAATACACTGTTCTTAGCCCTCACAATACCTGGGAACAGCAAGAGGCGTTGGAAAGGAACATGGAAGCAAGTTTAAGCCTAATTTTTATTTCAAAGTAGTCTTTTTGTCTTTCACTCCCCCTTTGTTTTATTTATGGGATTTTTTTTTTTAATTGTGTGTTTGAATGAGTAGCCAAACATAGCCCAAGCTGTCAGCAGTGGGCAACCCAGCTCAACCCAGCTCAACATGATATTTTACTCTCTTTGTGCAAGTTGGGTTCCTGCTCCAGGCTTTAAAAGCACCTTTTTGTTAAGGGGATTTTAGATTTGATCAATGGCTTCCTTGTTATTTATACTGCCCAGTTATATCTCAGCACTGCATGCCTCTCCGGGACTCTTATTTGGTTTCTTAGTTTCTCCTAATGTCACCGGCTTCTTTACATTTCATCCATTTGGTTTCCCAGCTCTGTCTGGAGATGGTTTTGTTTCAGAAATAGTTTCATTATTATGTCTGCTTTGTTATTCTGTAACACACACTCACCCTTGCTCACTCTCTGTTCTGTGTTTCTCAAAGCAGAATAACAATTTTGTGAAGCAGTATAATTAAGCGGTAGGGTATGACAGGAGGTGTGGTTAGCATAACATAATTACATCCTTGATGTATTGTGAGACTTTCAATAAGAATTATTTTTATCACCATTAGAAAGGTGTCCTGACATGCTAGACTTCACATTAACAATTTAATGTTGACTAGAGGAAAAAAACCACACACATTCCACCAGTATTTTTTCAATTTAGTTATTTTAGAACTTTTTCAGTGACACAAATATAAAAATAAAAAACCCAAGATATGCTATTCAGAGATCTAACGCTAAAACCATGAGAGAGAATATAAAACATAACGTGCACAGCAAGAAGTGTATACTCATTCAAATAAGTAGGGATATTTCTCAAAGTAAAATAATTAAACATACACATCTATAGATACACATCAATATTATTCAGAGCTCATTTTCTGAAGTTGTAGTTATGACTGACTACCAACCACTGGAATTATCTATGAACCATACATTGAAAAATGTAATCTGGTGTCATATTAGATTATTCATGTCCTGGTCCTGCAATCAGATCCAGGCAGGTGAACCTCTCTGTATGTGAGGAGAGTCCCATTGACTTTGATGGGGCTCCACAAAGGAGCAGGGGGTCTGCCGGCCTGGATGAGGTTGCGGGATGAGGGCCATAGTTTGCCACAGTGTGAGATGTCATAAGGATCTTAATCAACCTTCCAATCAGAAGGGTATGAACTTCAGTGGGCTTTGGATCGGGGCTTTTATCCACGGACAGGAACAGTGCAAAGGCAAGACCATTAGTGTGTCTCATAGGTATCTGAGTCTGTCTCTCAACTGTGATGGGGATAGTTTTGCAATGGGACAAGTCTATCTGACCTACACTAGCCACTAATGCATTTGGTCATCACCCTGCAGTTACTACTGTAGTTATTGTTTATTATTTCTATTGTACTAAAACACAGAGACACTCCCTCCATCAGAATCGAGATCCCATTGTGCTAGGTGCAGTACGCAGGAAGACCTCGATGCTGCCCTGAAGCGCTTAGAGTCTAAAGGCCTATACCAAAGCCACTGTCCTCAGTGGGAGTCTTTCTGTGGATTTCAACAAGCTCTGAACCAGGCTCGAATGCCCTGGCCTAGCAAAGCACTTAATCATGTGCTTAACTTTAAGTATGTCAGTAGTTCTAATAAAGTCAATGGGATTACTCACATGCTTAAAGATAAGCACATGCTTAAGAACTTTGTTGGCTCAGAACCTAAGACAATGAGCAGCCTATGAAAATTGGAGGAGAGGGATGCAATCAAAATATGTCCAATTCTATATATGCTATAGGCACGTACTATTTTAAAAATCAATAATTGTTTGGTTATTACTAAAGGATGCTGGATTTGAACCAGTGCCCTGGAGATGAAGAGCCTTTTGAAAACTCTGAGCTTTTAAATCTTCCTATTGCCAAAATCAGAATGAAGTGTGTAGGCAATGGCAAAGTCAGGAAGAAATAGAACTTATATTATATAAAAAGCCTACAAGGAAATGTGAGTAATCTTCTCAAGACCAGCTCTAAATATTTTTCTTATTTTAATTGGATTGATTTTGCTCTGCTGAACAGAATCTAATTTAGTTAACAATAAATGCGTCTGAAATCAGAAACTCATCTAATACAGTTCTTTCCCAGAGCGTTTAGCGTGGCAGGCCCAAGCTTTTTCTTTTGCTCCTTTAGGTCAATGGAGGTTAAAAAGGGTCTTGTCCTTGTTAATCCTGTACCAAAATGCAAAGCTGCTACTTTGAAATGACTAAATGAAATTAAGAGGAAATCCTTTATATCCATAAAGTTGTGCCCTCCCTCTGCTGAGTTTCTGGTGGGGTCTGTGCCAGGAGAGCAGTCTGGTCACAAACAGACACAAAAGACAACCAGCAATAGCAAACACTTCATTTTTTTTTATTGAATTTATTTTAATTGTTTTAAGACTAGAGAAGGCTCAGCTGTTGGGCAGGTGCATGGGGACAGGGAGAAGGGCTCGAGGAGCCTCCCACATATGCCCCTTACACCATCTGAGCAAGGAGCTCATGCAGTTGCTGGCCATCCACTCCTCTGAGCACAGAGACTCAGTTCTCTTTGCACCTCAGGGGTAGCAGCCTTCTGAAAGGATACAGGAAGGGCTGGTGTGGAGGCCAATCCCACTGGCCATGTAAGGTGGTTGGGCACAGAGAAGAGAGAAAGCTGCATCATCCTAAGGGATGATACAAGCATACACACTCTCCTTCTCCTTCCTGAAACTCCAGGAGGGATGGAATTATCCCATAGGAATCCTAAAACTCCATTTTGAGCCACCCTGGGAATTTTACAACTCCACTCCTTCCAAAGTGGCCCAGTGATCTCAAAGCCCAATCTGGCCTATACTAAGGTAAACAAATACGACATAAAAGTACAGTTACCCACAATGTGTCATTGATAGTCATAAAAGGGAACTACCATGGAATGGACTGTAACAGTAAATGTAAATAACAGTGTGTATTGCACATTTAATCAGATATTATAAGAAATCATTACCAGCTTCCTAGTTTTGTAAAACTCTGTTTGCATTAACTTGAGCTCTAATTTCTAAAATAACTACAATATTAAATAGTACACTTCACACCAATAATTAAATACATACTAGAAATAGTATTGACTCCTTAATTATTTAGCTATTCTTTTACTAAGTTCTACAAGCAATGTCAACTCATCATAAAAATAGAAAGATGAACATACTGGGGCACTGCTCTATGCTGATTTACACTCCTTGTGAAATCCCATTAAAATCAACAGGATTGTATATAGGGAAAGTCACGGCAGAATTTGGCTCAAAGGCTCTAGGTAATAACTGGAGATCATGAAGAAGTTCACAGTTTGTTTTTGGTTTAGAGATGCAGCCAAACATTTGAATACTTAGTCAAACCTCTACAGTCTGTAAAATGTGTCTGCATGTCTCATGAGAACAGTCTCTCATGACATTTGTAGTATTCCCGACACTCAGTCAAGCAGAAGTAGCACAATAAAAGCCTTTCTTCTAGTATTTCTGCATTTCCAGCTCTCATCCCAAACCCAACCCAAAAGAAGAGGTGAGAATGAAAATTGAGAAAAGTTCAACTTTTCAGAACCTTTAAAGAGATGCACTTCACTTTCCATTCTAGAAATGGGCAAACATTCCAAGTGTGTGTGTGCCTCTTCAAGAGGAAGGGGGATTCTTATTTTGTCCTTACCAGTTTGTCCATCCCTAGCTAAAATGATACTGGTTCCTTTCAGTTATCAGCTTTTCCAAGTGTGTATCCTATCTTTGTGTCTTTGATTTTCAGAAACAAAGCCTCATGTCTCACTCAGCTGATTGGTGGTTATTATCCTACTAAAAACAACATCAATCCTCTTCAAAATTCTAAGTCCTAATATACCGTTAGGTCAGGCATGCCAGATTCCTGAATTCACTGTGGGTTAGACAGTAGCATTGGCAGGGCAAGTGTTGTGGGTAGCCCCTAAAGCACAGCCCTTTCATTTTCTTCCTGAAGCAAAATTTAATGATTCGGTCCTGTGTGTCTCAGGCCAAGGCATTTGGCCTTGGAGAGCTGACTTTCAGTAACTTTCTTGCACTTCACCTAAAGATGCTTGAAAACTGATATTTTGCTGGAGGAATTAAAGAATATTTTGAAAGTTACAGCATTTCATGGAAGCCTGGAAAGTTGAAAAATGAAGGACAGAGTCTGATCAGTTACACCGTTGCAAATCAGGAGTAAATCCACTGAAACTGATGGAGTTCAGCCACTGCAAAACCACAAGTTAGAACACAGAGAGGAAACATGCAGTGCAAAATGACTTACCCATTGTCTACGGTAGAAAAATGTGCACTCTGTTACATCAACAGTCTGCAATGCTGGTGCCGCGTTGTTGGTAGCAACAATGTAAGTGTTAGTGTAAACAAGACTTAGGCATTTTACCATTATGTCATGAAATGATGGAGTGGTAAAAATGGAAATCCTGGGGAAAGTCAGCAAGAAATCAGCAAGAAATATGACCCAGAAGACATCAGTTGAGTTCACTGAAAGCAATGGAGTTACATTGATAAAATTGAAGCAATGCAGGGGTTCATTAGGCCCAGAGGTTACTTACATGCTATTTTCTTCGAGACGACGATTCTTACACCCATCCAGCCTCAGGATAAGGACAAGTTCATGTAGTGTCATTCACTGGTATAAACACATACCCTGGGCTGAGCTATCATATTTCAACAGAGTAAATTCGTAAGATTCTTTATTTTAGGAAACATTTGAAAATTATGGTTCAATTACATGCTCACTGCCCTGCACAAAAGCAGATGTCCCTGTCCTTTGGAAAACACAAAGAAATGCAAGATCCACAGAGAGGTAACAATATGTTCAAAATATCCCAGGCTGGAACTCTGTATTCTCTGACAATACCAGATTCCTTTTTGCAGATGGAATCCTGGAATATACCTTCAGCCACTAAATAACTGCTTTAGTTCATATACTGTACAAGAGAACTCATTTGAAATCCACGAAGGCGCTTCCTGCCTGTTGTGTTTAATTTCAGAACAGAGCTATCAGGTAAAAGAAAAACTGAAACACCCACCCCAGACCCTACCAACACATACACACACCCCTTTATGTTTTTTACCTTCAGTGCAATTAAAATGGGAAGTATGTTCTGAAAGAGATTGCCCCAAGTCCTCTCTGAATTGTGGACATGCTTGTCGGACTCCTAGTCAGAACATCAATTTTTGTTTTCATTGCTGAGTTTGGTGCCAGTAGCACTAGCTTGAGCCAGCCATCATGAAAGCAGACTCTGGGCTAGCTTCCTTGCATAGCTCTGACAATGGCAACTGAATCATCATCCCCTGTAGCTCCCCTGTTAGTCTTCTCTGCTAGGCAAAACTGCCTATTAGGTCAGATTCATTTGTGATACGGATCTATAGGAGTAAGAATAAAGCTAATAATGTTATTTTCACTTGTCACCTAAAGCAGGGTTTGAACTCAAGCCTCTGGAGGCAAAAGGCTACTTACACTTTTCTGAGTATTTTAAGTCCTACATTGAAAGATATTATGCAAGTCTCTATACAAAACATTTTTACCCAAGCAATAGGGAAGAAATATTGCATTGTTAACAGGAACAAAGCAGTTTAATCTCAAAAGACTGAAGACTATAACCAGAACAATATGGGTTTATCTGGCTCATCTTTTCCGTAATCATCCAGAAAGGAAAGCTTTATGATTAATGATGCTCCTTAGAGTCATCAGCCTTAATTTGTCACCTAGTAACACCAACATAATTTGAAGGAAGTGCAAGATAAATCCTTCTGAAGATGAGAGAGACATCAGCAAAACACGAGATAATGGGAAATTAGCCAGTTCAAACAATCCTGAAACAACCTGAGGAACAGAGAAGGAAATCAGTTGTTGATCAAAATGTCTAGAGAAAGCCTAAGTAGAAAACCTTCCTTAAGAGGGGAGGGCAAAAATAGAGGGTTTGGAGCTGTTCCATTAAACTTCACAATGACTGTCTGTGTAAAAACTTATCTACAGTATATGCACATATAGGTAATATCACCGGCAATATTATTGTATTACCGGCAATAGTATTTTGACTCCAATTTTCACAGATGAAACAAAATCTATTTGTTCCTCTTAAGTGAGCACCATCAGTTCAAATTTAGACCAATATTTTGATTTTGTTTTAACAACCCTACAGCAAGGGAAGCGTTTTTATGATTTCTTTAAAATTCCAGGGGATATACTAGTGTTCAATACATAAACATTCCCCTCCAGAATTTTCAAACTCAATATAATCGTACTGAAAATCTAATAGTAAAAGTGACTATAAACAAAAGTGAAACTGCTTTAACTGATTTTCATTATTCAAGCTGAGGGAACTGCTAAAATGATATATGCAGCTCAAATAGTAAGACATTAAATGGAGTTGTAAGTTTTTTTCATTTTTTTAAATAAATGTTTTATCAATACAAGCAAGATATTTATGACTCCCTCGCATCGTAGCTGAATTCAGCAAGGTTTGGACCAAATACCTGTGCTAAAATAGCCCAGAACTCTAGTGTTTTAGCTAAAGGAGAGACTCCATTAGCTAGCAACACAGTAACAGGTTCTCAGACTCTTGGTCACCAGCTACTGGAGACGTTGTGGCACGCACTTGATCATTTCATAATAAATAATGCTAAAAACAATTTAAAAAATAGCACACACCAGCAATGAGCTCAGTGCTGTAGTAGACCCCCAAATGAAGACAATCCCTTCCCTGAAGAGTTAAGGCCCCGATCCTGCGAAAAGAAACTTTACTCACATGAGAAGTCACATGAAAGTCAGTACAATTAACACACATGAGTAAAGTTACTCAAGTGTGTGAGTGTTTTCAGGTAGAAACTTTAGTAGATAGAAACAGAGAGGACAGCACGTACTG
Source organism: Natator depressus (assembly GCF_965152275.1). Classification (NCBI taxonomy): domain Eukaryota; kingdom Metazoa; phylum Chordata; order Testudines; family Cheloniidae; genus Natator; species Natator depressus. Next base: position 27,099,393 of record NC_134244.1, read on the forward strand.
GGAAGACTAGAGAATTTAATAATTTATTGGATTTTTTATCCTATGCAATGTCTGGTTTGGTTCACTTCTCTTGGCTTAGCCAATGTGAACTGTGCACACAAATGCTGTATCATAGAGCTATTATTGTCTGACCCCTTTTAAATTTCAAATGCTAAATGAATCTTAAAGACTGCCACTGAAATAGGACTGAATTGAGCTGTTAAACCAAGTGCCCTCACTGAAGAAATACTATAGAGGTATTTTGATCCAGTGCTGAAGTCAGTCAGACAAAATGTTTAAACAAAAAGACACATCACAAAGCATCAGACCAGATTATATAAGGTTTGCTCCTCACATGGCAAGATCACCACATGTAACCTCATAAAAGGTAATGCAAAGTGAATGTTGAAACTGTCTTTTGAACACAAACTATTTATCTCCCCTTGAACCAATGGACTTATTCACCTTGTACAATGAATTGTTGCTGAGTAAGTTGGCATATTTTCACACAATACTTTGCTTAGTGACGAACAACCATACTAGTAAACCAATATTTTCCCTTGGACACACTGTATCAGAGTTAAATACATCAGACTACTTAATGGATGGTTTATATGTTTCACCACAATACTCTCTTCTCCCCCCTCCCCCCCCAAGCAGGATAAAACGGAAAAATAAATACCAGCCAATATATTGAAATGCAAGGTCAAATTAAATCCTTCACCCACTTCAGCTTTTATTAGAAGTGCTTTCTTTTTGGTGAATTGAGATGAGCCAATCAAAACTGCATTTGCAAAACACACATTAACAAATCAGTAACTGTAAAAACAGCCATCAAAATAGCTGTAATGCAGATGATCATATGGTGCTCTCAACTGATCTTAAAAATGAGCTATAATTTCTGCATATTTATATTCCAAAATCTGAATTGCACCTTTCAGTATTCAGTCTGCGGCTTTCAAGCCACAATAATTCCAGATTTGGGAATTATTTGAATCAGTTTGTGACAATATCATGCAAAACATTAGGCAAACCAATGAGTTATGCTGTATGTAGATTCTCAAGGAGAAAAGATTTTTGCAGTATGACATTCCAGCCCAAATCTTTAAAATCCTGTTTTCACTATATTGAATCATCAGAACATTGTGATCCCTTAGAGTTAATATGAAAAAAAGGAACAGTGATAAGTTGACATTCTTATTTAAACTCATACAGTTCATGAGTTCCCAAAAGAAATGTTAGCTACAATTTCCCCCCATATGTCTTAAAGTTCTAGCTGTATAGTTACCCATGAAAATATCACAAAGCAGCAAATAATCGAACAGCAATGAAGGATATGAAAATGAGTAAATAAACAGGCTGCCAACCAAAACTCTTTCATCTTAGCCAAGGCAATCTTGTACTGTCTATTAATCACAGAAAGACTCATCTGTTGGAAATGGAGAGACTTCATTCTAAAGAATCCTTATTTTTCTGTATCAGTGATTTAAAGTGGATGAAGCTGACAAAGTAAAAGTTCATAGATTTCACAGACTCTAAGAGCAGAGGGACCACTGTGATCACCAAGTTTAACCTCCAGCATAACACAGATCATAGACCTTCCCCAAAATAATTCCTCTTTGAATCAGAGCATAACATTTAGAAAAAGATCTGTTCTTGATTTAAAACATTGTGGTAATGGAGAATCTACCACAACCCTTGTTCCAATGATCCACAATATTAAAAATTTGCATTATATTTCCAGTCTGAATTTGCCTAGTTTCAAATTCTAGCTTTTGGATTTTGTTATATCTTTGTCTGCTAGAATGAAGATCCCATTATCAAATATTTGTTCTCCATGGTAGTTGGATGTATTTTCAGAGAGATTTCCATTTAATATTAAGTTATATTTGCAAAATGAACAAAATATCTCCAGAAAATAAATGCCTTTTAGATCAAAGATGGGGTAGAACTTTATTACAGTGACACAAACAGCATAATTAGTGCTTATACAGTCAACACAAGAATCTGAAATCACTGAGCACAGAAAGTAGCATGAAATGACACCCCTCCCCCACCCCACACATACAATAGCAGTCACCCTCCCATGTTTTGGGCTCACTCACACTGACCTACCAAGCGGTATTAAGAAACAAGCTAAAATAGCATTAAGAAAACCAAAAAGGTTGAAATGTAAGCAAGATAAAAGCATCCTCCTACTTATGCTGGCACAGAAGGTGACAAGGAAAAATGCCATTTTGTATGTATGTCCATATGTAATTGTGCATTTTTATAGATGGGGCCGGATTGTGGCACTTAATTATTGCTCGGCATGGGGGTGAGGGGGAGCGAAATGCAGAATTGCACCATCCTAGTGGGGACACTTGGAGGTGCTATATCTCCTGGAATTCCCTACGGTAAAATTATTGCCTCACTGAAGTCAATGGCAAAATTCACATTGACATCACTGGGTCAATACCATTCTTTGACATCCATTGAACATGTCCAAACCACTTCAGCCTTCTTTTTCTAATCATTGTCTCTACAGTCAGCTGACCAGTCCTTTGTAATGCATCAGTGTTGGTTACTTTATCACACTTGCATACACCAAGGATTTTTCACGAACAACTCTGATGGAATGCATTAAGCTTCCTGTTGTGGGTTTCTAGCATTTGCCAGGTTTCAGAAGCATATAACTATGTGCGTCTCACAACGGCATTATATAACTTGTATCTTGTGTCTTGTGTGAATCTCCTTATTTTTTCAGGTACAGTAGAATCTCAGAGTTACGAACACCTCGGGAATTGAGGTTGTGCGTAACTCTGAAATGTTCGTAACTCTGAAAAAAACATTATGGTTGTTCTTTCAAAAGTTTACAACTGAACATTGACTTAATACAGTTTTGAAACTTACTATGATGAAGAAAAATGCTGCTTTTAACCATTTTAATTTAAATGAAACAAGCACAGAAACTGTTTCCTTACTTTGTCAAATCTTTTTTTTTAACTTTCCCTTTATTTTTTAGTAGTTTATGTTGAACACAGTACTGTACAGTATTTGCTTTTTTGGGTCTCTGCTGCCTGGTTGCCTACTTTCAGGTCCAAATGAGGTATTTGGTTGACCGGTCAGTTCATAACTCTAGTGTTCATAACTCTGAGGTTCTACTGTATTTGTCAGTCTTGAAAAGGCTCCACTTGCCTTCCCAGTTCTTGCTTCCAACTCCGTCTGGAGTTGGCATTGTCACTAATTGTGCTTCCAAGATATACAAGCTCATTAACCATGCCATACTCTTCCCTATCTATCATATATGCACCATCATTGCTGACTCCTCTCTCAATGATTATGACTTTCAGTTTCTTTTGGCTGATTATTAATCCTGCTTAGGTGGCTTCACATTAGACATTGATAGTGGTCTTTTTCATAGCATCATCATCTGTGTCTAACAGAACAGTGTCATCTACAAAGTTGAGACCTTAAAGGTTTCCTCTACTCCATATAATTCCTGTATCTTCCTTTGATTGTTTCTTTTCACATCACGTAATTTATCGCAGTGCAGAAAAGAGAAGGTGAGAAGATGAAGCTCTGTTGCACTTCAGTGACAATCAGTCCAATCGATCTCTCTACTTTCTGTCCTTACACAGCATTTTGAACCTTCACATAGCATCTAAATGTAAATATACACATCTAGGAACAAAGAATGTAGGCCATACTTAGAGGATGGAGGACTCTATCCTGGGAAGCAGTGTCTGTGAAAAAGATTTGGGAGTTGTAGCAGATAATCTGCTGAAAATGAGCTCTCAGTGTGAAGCTGTAGCTGAAACAGCTAATGTGATCCTGGGATGTATAAACTGGGGAATCTCGAGTCAGAGTAGGGAGGTTATTTTACCTCTATATTCAGTACTGGTGTGACTGCTGCTGGAATACTACGTCCAGTTCTTTTGCTCACAATTCAGGAAGGATGGTGATAAATTGGAAAGTGTTCAGAGAAGAGCCACGAGAATGATTAACAGATTAGAAAACAGGCTTTATAGTGATAGATTCAAAGAGCTTAATCTATTTAGTTTAACAAAGAAAAGTTTGAGGGATGACTTGATCACAGTTTATAAGTATCTACCTGGGGAACAAATATTTAATAATGGGCTGTTCAACCCAGCAGAGAAAGGTATAACAAGATTTAAGGGCTGGAAGTTGAAGCTAGACAAATTCAGACTAGAATTAAGGTGTAAGTTTTTAACAGTGAGGGTAATTAACCTTTGGAACCATTAACCAAGGGTCATGGTGAATTCTCCATCAATGACAATTTTTAAATAAAACTGGATGTTTTTCTAAAAGATCTGCTCTAGGAATTATTTACGGGAGTTCTATGGCCTGTGTTACACAGGCGGTCAGACAAGATGATCACATGGTCCCTTCTGGCCTTGGAATCTATGAATCTTAGCCAGTGATATATGTACTGTAGCATATAATTTAAAATAAAAGTAAAAGAATTTAAAGTAGTAAATAAAAAATGGATTTCATGTTCCATTAAAATCCATGTTCAATATCAAAAATATATCTATTATTCTGTTTCTTTATTTATACAGACCTAAAATAATAACCCAATCAGTGATTTTAAACTAAAAATACATATACTTTACACTTAATTAGCAAAGTGCACACAATTTCTTTTCATTTGGAATGAAACCCAGAATGTAATGCAAACAGACGAATGGAAACAGATCTCCATAACAACACTTAAAGGATTTTAAAAAGTAAAGAGACAGCAAAATTAGCTAAGCAACCAATTGACTTCAAAGGTGAAGGAGAGAGAAAGAATGAGGGGGTGGAGGGAGCAGGAACTGAGAGCTTATAAAGGAACCTGCCTTAATGTATAATCCTTTCCACATGCTCTAAAGGAATGATAAAATATCTCAAATAACCATGTGTGTCTCATTGATAACCATTTATTTTGTTATGTAAATACCTTACACTTTAGGGATAACAATTTTCACAGAGCAAATTAAATCCCACAAGAGATTTTAGTATCTGATGTATCAGCATGCAGGGAAAAAAACAAAAATTGTCTCATTTGTTTATATGCCATTGAGTATAAAGTCAATAATGCTTTGTTTCCTGTTGCAGTCTTTTGGGCATCTGTTTTGCTGGTCTATGCTAGCAGGATGCAATGACTGAGTACATAAATTTCATCTACATAGGAACAGTGGGGGTGGGGGGTGGGAATAAACATGGGGAAATAGTTCCTCAGACGTTCTTGTCAACTGCTCGAAATGGCCCACCTTGATTATCACCACAAAAGGTTTTCCCCCCCCACCTCTCCTGCTGGTAGTAGCTCACCTTACCTGATCACTCTTGTTACAGTGTGTATGGTTACAGTGTGTATGGTAACACCTATTGTTTCATGTCTCGTGTATATAAATCTCCCCACTGTATTTTCCACTGAATGCATCCGATGAAGTGAGCTGTAGCTCCCGAAAGCTTATGCTCAAATAAATGTATTCGTCTCTAAGGTGCCACATGTCCTCCTTTTCTTTTTGTAAATTAGTACAGTTGCTGCTGGAGTCGTCTGAAGCATTGCTCCAGCTATATGGTCGCAATGCCACTGAAATTTGACCTGGCTGCTCCTCTGTACAAACAGAGGGATGGCTGAACCGAACTTCAGTGAGTGGCATTGTGACTTGGCACACAGTGTTGCAATGCCACATAAATTTGGCCCAGCCGCCCCTCCATCTAGATGGAGGGGCAACCAGGACAAATGATGTTGCAATCTGGTGCATGGGGAGTCTGTTTCTGTACGACTGAGCACAGGGAAGTCCACCAAGACCTTGACTCCTGGTGGCACCAGCTCATGCACTGTGTGGGTAAGAAAGAGGGGAGACTCCCGAGCTGAGGGAGACTCAGGGTTATTCTGTAGGGGTGAGGGGGTGAACAGGAGTTCTGGAATTTGCTTCTTCTCCCCCCCCCCCCGCCCCCCCCCCCAATATCTGAATTGGCACTAGTGCTTTGTAATGAGACTTGGACTGTAATGGATGGGCCAAATACTCAGTGGGTGTGTAAACCAACATAGCTTCATTTAAGTCAATGACTTGTGCCAATTTACACCAGTTGAAGCTCTGGACCTATATATTCAGTTATTACTCTATTCTAATAAATTGGAGGTAAACAATAGAAAATGCCTATGTCATTTATCTAGATTATAAACTGAAATCATATAACAAGGAACTCCTGAGTCTTGACTGGCCATGACTAATGATTTCTCTAATAAAAATGAACTCTATCTAACCTGCACTGTGGTCTCAGGAGTGGAGAGGAGCCCAAACCAGAACTATATATCAAAACGCCCTGAACTTTAGGGACTCAGATAAAAGGAGTGCCAGTAGCAATTCAGTCCTGACCGATACTTGCAAAACCACAAACAACCCCTGGTTAATGCCTCCTCTTGTGACAGTTCCAGTTCCCATTGAAATAAATGAGAGTTGTGTTGGGCGCCTAATTACTATCTGAAATTTCAGATTACCTCCTTATTTGTACCTGTCCCACAGACATTGTCGTTACAGTTCTTTCTGCTCATAAAGTGATGGGAATCTGAAAACTTTTGAGGTTAGGAATGAATAGTTGGAACAGGATTCAAAGTAATCTGAAGCTATAACTCCCATCCAGCACAAGAGCCTAACAAATTCCATCGCTATCCATTCAGCATTGATATACCTGCTTGGTAAAGTTACATACAAGTCTGATTTTGCAAAGCAGACCAAATACATATATAGCAAAAAATAGGTTGCAATTGTTTTGCTGAACTCTTTATTTCATTTCTCATTCCCCAGCTCAGTGGCTGTGCCCAGCTCTAGCCCAGAGTTCCCCTATTACTTCTTAAATTAAGCTGAATCTAAACGTCTTTGGTGAAAAATGGAAGGCATTTGTAAACTAGGGAATAGCACAAATCAGAACAAAGCTAATTTGGTTAAGCATTTGCTCTCAGTAGACATTCACAAAATTGTCCTGCAGTATTTATGAGTTGCAAGGTTGAAATGTGGAACACTATGTAGTAGAAGATCTTAAACAAAAACTGCAACTGACAGTAACTTTTGAAGGTACAATATACACAACGGGCGAAAAAAGAATCTATGTCCTTTGCACCAAAACAAATGCGTGAATACTACAGGTACCATCAAAAGATTCTGTAAAGTTTTTTTTAACCATTCTTAAATAAAATAATAATAATAATACCCAGAACCCAGTGATTGTTTTATTTTTCTTTAATGTGAATTTCAGTATTTTCTCAAGATGGGAAATTAGCAGTGCTCATTGTTGTCATCTTGCTGATTTATTAAAAGCTCATTTCTTAAAAATGGCATGTAAAATCAAGAAACTTATCACTGCTGATTAATTTCTGTCACATGCCTGAGTACTTCAGATATATGTTGTATTTTTCTTTTAAGCTGTGTATACGATAAGAAATAAAAATTATTACTGAAAATAATCTGCCTGGCTGAAGGAGGAATGGATGATGTTTTTCATAAGTTGTAGGAGGGAAACCCTACAAATTTGCATGTGGAACAGTCAAAGAAACATACTGGTATTTGACTCCCATATATATACAGAATTCTTTCCGCAGCTCTAGAAAGCAGTAGCTATGCTAAAGAAATGAATATGGTCTGGAAAACAGCTGACTTCTGTAGCACACATGCCTCTGAGTAAAGAGATTTAAATAGAGCAAACTGAGCCCGTATATACTTTTTTCTAATAAAAGTGGGCAAATGCTATAGCCTGATCCAAAGCCCGCTGAAATCAATGGAAGGCTTTAAAGGACTATTACTCACATTTGTCTGTGAAAGAGATTTGGGGCCTGAGTCTCACTGAGCTGTGTAAAGGGCCTGTAGGCTCAATGAGAACCTTGTGACCTGACACTGTAAAAGCTGCAACGAGTGTTTGAAGTAAAACATAACCTTTGTCAGACAGCTAGCTATGAGCTACAAGGGTCAGGCTACAGGATGTGAGATGGCATTGAAAAGTTTGTGTCAATCAAGTGGCGGGGAAAAAAGAAAAGGAAAAAATGGAGGACTGCATGTCATGAAGAAATCTGAATATTATATATTCATAGCCCTCATCATATTATTGACTCTACAGCTGCTCCATGAGCCAGACTCCCAAAGATTTCACGTAGGGTAAAATTTTCCTCTGTAGAGATGGTCAGCACTAGGCCTTATTGTGATGCATCCGCCTTGCAGTGGCCCATTGAAGCTACAGAATCAGGCCTGTATGTGGGATCATTTTCTGAAGTTTCACAAACACTGCACAATAGTGTTGACTTTCCTTGAAACATATTGCAAGACAGAATGGCATCATGTATCTCTTTACCTTGCAGATACTATGATTCCATGATCATTATCTCTCATAGGCCAGTTTCAAAGATTTAAAACTTTTGAACATTTCAATCTAATTAAAACCAATGCTATCCTCCAAAGAAGGAAAATTTGATCCAGACCTCCACGGTCACAGTGACTGAACACCCTATCATATCAGATGGCTTGTAAATCAAAACATATCTCGAAGTAGTTTCAGCTTTAAGCCTATCAATTTCACTGTGGAAAAAATGGTATCAACACGGTGCTGTTATGGCCCAGGTTACTGTAACCCTTTAAAGGTCAAATTCTGGTCTTCTAAAACTTTGTTGGATATTAACAACTCAATTCACAATTTCTCATCTAAAACTAGGGATTGCTTCTTTAGAGGCTCTCTATATTTCTGTTATCCAGGTGTCCTGATCTGAAACAAGGAGATGATCTTCTTAGGGCATTAGAGTGTGCTAAATATTATTTTGTTATTTCCGATGGCCTGGAGAACACATAGCTGGCCTTTGTGCTTCTTAGACATTAGCACACTGCTGCTCAGTAATCCTGTGGTAAACAAGACTCCTTGCATTTCTGGGGAAGCATGTTGCTTTTTCCACATTTGAATCTTCTGACAACTATATGCCACATTTTCCAGGTTTGGGGCACCATGTTCAAAAACCTCACTTTTTAATAACCTTACATTTAGATAATACCTTTTTATCTTAAAGTTATAACAAATTGATATTCAGTCAATATTCAGGAATTTCTTCATTTTTATATTTTATTACTTGTACAGCAACACAAGGCACTTTATTTCATTAACCACTGAAATGCACGCAGCTCTAAATTGAAACATGCAACTGTTTAGCAGTGCACAGTAACAATATACCCCAGTTTAGAAGAGGACGTGAAAAACAACTTTAGCCAGTTGATGATGGCAGAGGGAATTTAGGTAGGCAGAATGTAATTACTAAACCTAAATTAGATTTACAGGATAAAATTCCTACTCTCATGAAGCGTCATGGTGTTTTGAACACCAGTAAGTAGTTAGGACTTCGATATCATCCAAATTACAGCCTCTCCAGCAGTATTAGTCTGCTAGTTACTCAGAGAGAAGATGCTACCTACTGAGTTAACACTACTACCTATGTGCTCCATAGATGTCATCCATCCAAGTACTAGCCCAGATGAACCCATTTTAGCTTGTGAGATCTGATGAGATCACAGCACAATTTGGTAAAGCAGCAGGCCCTAGTACTGAGTGTTCAGGGGCTTTTAAACTTATATTTGATTCACTTAAAATATTTGTCCATTAATTTTCAAGATACATCCCAAGAATATAAAGAAAAAGAGAGGTTTGGGCAAACAAATGCACAACAATTCTAATGAAACACTGATAGGAAGGAAGCTGACTCACACAGCCAACAGGAGTTATGATGAGTAATTAAAATTAGTCTAAGAATTCATTATCCATTATTAACCTCCAGTATTGTCATTCATTCTGACAGGCCTATTTATGAAGAAGGAAGATGTTTTCATAAAAAGCTGTTATCAGTAGAAGGAAAACAACTGTAAAGATCTTTTGGGCCAAATGCTGATCTTAATTACATTGGTGTAAATCTAGATTAATTCCACTGAATTTAATAGAATTACCTCAGACTGTTACCAGCATATGCCCCAAAATGCCTTATACTATACAACTTCCTCAGAATTTTCTGCTACATGAATAATATTTGATGGGCCCAAAGCAGCACCATTGTCCTCAGTGGAGTTACCCCAGGGCTGACTTTGGTCCAATATGGGAATAGTTGTTTAGAGGCAACATATGAAATTTGTATTTAAATTTGTTAACCATATAAAAATATGTCATTGCATAGAGCACACTTTTTAATTTTTTCAATCTTGTGACCAATGAGGTCATTTGCAATTATGAAAGCTATAATAAGGGAAATCAAATCTCATGCTTCAAAGAGCATGATCATTATAGGAAATGAGGAATGCTTTATCTCCATGTATAGCATTGCACAACTGACTAAGGTGCATTATGGAGGATTTTTGTCTTCCTCTAGTTCATCATGTATAATGTGATGGACAAATTGATGTGGGATGGCAAATCAGTCATGTGAATATTTTAAAATTCCAAAGGCAGTAAGGATTCAAGCAGATTTTAACTTTAAATGTTCTGTTCCTGCTCAGTCAAACAACAGATTTTTGTTGCTGTTTCTTTTGTTTACAAAGAACAATAAGCCATAAACTCAGCAGGACATTGTAAAATATAAAAATCAATATAATTTATGTGATGATTTTTTGCCAAGACGGAGTTACATTTAAAAGATTTTTCACTTACTATTTACCCCAATTTTAGGATTAGATTCTCTCTATAAAATGAATGATGCATTTGCTGACTCCTTGGTCATTTCTTCCCCTTTATGTTACAATAAAATAGGATGGGGCAGATCTTCAGCTGGTGTGAATCATCAAAGAGCATTTACTTTAATGACCCTGCCTGTTTACAGCATCTGAGAACCTGGCTCAATAGCTACAATAGAACCTAATGTTATTATTTCATGTTTTCCATTCAGACTGAATCCTAAACAGCAGCTGGTGAGAGAAATTAGAACTGAAGGGTGCAAAGTTTTATGTTTGGCTTGCTAAAATAAATCTAAAATAAATTGCCAACTTTTTCACCTCTGTTTATTAAACAATGTTGTATTTGGAATGACAACTGCATACAGTATGTGCATTAGCCACCTCCAAACACAGCTATTGCAAATAATCATCCCACTTACTTTACATCATTTAGATAAATCAGGACTAGTCACGCCAACAATTGCTTTTACAGTTTGTTTTTTCACTTCTTTATTTTACTGATTGTTTTACTGTACACATATTTTTTTGTCACAGCTTATAAAAGAAACATCTGGAGCAGCTACTGATTGCTACCAAACTGTCAACAGTGCTGTGACACCCCTCTAACTATCCACGCTGCTCTGAATTAAAGATGAGTAGGTGATGAAATGCAATACCCGCACTACTGAATCACTTGCTAGTAGCAAATTTCAAAACACCTCCCTCTCCGAGATGAGCTCTCTGCTTCCCCGCACTGAGAAAGAGCATGAAAATGAGTGTCAATTTATGCGCATAGAAATGGGATTCCCACATTTTCTCTCATATTGCCTATTTGGAGGTCAAAGGGCATGCACATTGGGCTTCAGGGTAAAACTCCTTCGGGGCCATTTGGTAGCATCTACAGCTGTTTCTCACTGTAATTTCATAAGTGGTCTTCAGCTGAACTGATGTGTTCTAAAAATTAATCCAAGGAGCAGTGTTCTGGATGCCCAATGTTCTTTTATACTGAACAGTTTAGGTGTTAAGTTCCCCCCAAAGATACGTATTTTCTGATTCTCACTGGCCTCAGTCATTTTGGTGTGTAACAATGTATATATACATTCCACAGAAAAGTAAGCTATGTTAAGATAATGTTAAGGTTGCACAGTTAAGCACACAAAATATAGTACAGGTTAGTAGTAGCCAGAGCCCTGCCTTGGGTATGGTGAATCAGGGCGACTGCCTCGGGCCCCCTGCTTTGGGGGGCCCCACGCTTTGCATGGAGAGATGAGGCAGACTGGCAAGTGAGAGGGGTGAGGAGGCAAACAGGGAGGCAAGTGGCAGGCGGGGCGAGGAGGAGCCCCTCTACCAGAACCTCTCCTTCCCTCAATGCCTCCTGCCCACCGGCAGGCCTCACCAATCAGCACCTCCTCCTCCCTCTCATCCGCCTGCCACAGATCAGATGTTTTGCAGTGTCAGGAGGCGCTGGGGGGGGAGGGAAGAGGAGCGAGGTCACAGCACGCTTGGGGGTGGGGGTGGAACTGGGTGGGGAAGAGGTGGGGCAGGAAGAGGCAGGGGCGGGAGTGGGGCCTTGGGGGAAGGTCTGGAGTGGGGGCGGGGCCTGGGCGGAACCAGGGGGAGCACCCCCCAGATGATTAGAAACTTGGCACCTGTTTACTGGGCCCCGCACTCCCCTAGGGATGGCCCTGGTAGTAGCACTGTCCATTGTAAAGGCAGGACCTGAGATCATGGTCCCTTTGCACTAGGCACTCTAGAAACACATGGTAAGAAACAGCCTCTTCCCCAAGCAGCTTACGAATTAAATACACAAGACAGATAAATGGTGGGAGGGGACACAGAGGGGCAGAGAGGTGAAGTGATTTGTCTAACTTCACACTGCATATCAGTGGCCAAACTGGGAATAAAAGCCGAGAGTCCTGAATCCTAATGCAGTGTCCTGTCCAGTAGACACTACAGTACCATCTTTAATTGTATGATCACAACCTGTAACTCAAATAATTCAATATAATATTGTACAGCTTTTTTCTATTAGACACACAGCACTTGTTATATTTTCCACAAGGTATGTGCAGTGCCTGTAGAGAGCCCTGTTTCATTCACAATGCACTTTCACTACCATTTTTGTATTCCAGTTATTCCTGAAAGATTGTACCCTGGCACCTTCACGAAATTAGCTTATTGAATAGGCTGAGGCTATAGGGCACTTGGGAATAGTCTGTGACTTTTACATTCAAATAATAAAAAAAAAATACTTAATTCATAATAATGCATTCTGTTTTCAGGTTGTAGCCAATTAGTTACCATCTCCTACATTACTGGTGTTTTACACTCATTTCCCTAATCTCTGTCTCTCTGCCTATTTGTCCTGTCTTCTTAGAATGTAAAAACTCTTCAGGACAGAGACCATATGTTACTTTGTGTTTGTACAGCAAGCAACACACTGTTAATACTGCTGGAAACAAATAATACAAAAAGCAATGGACTATATTTTTCATGCTATAGCTATGTTTGTCATACACACATTGGCAGCATAGACTTAAACGGTGTACTTTCAGTATTTGAATTTTTTAAAAATCTAGGTACATTTTGATTTGTGCTCATTTGTATACATTTGGGAGAAGTTTCAGGTCTTTTCTGAATTTTTCTGAATTGAGTCACTTTTCCAAATACCTGACCTGACAAAAGTTCTTCTCTAGCTGTTAAAGTCTTGGTATGTCCCATTATGCATGCAACAATGAACAGACAAAGGAACACAATGCATTCATTTTGATACCATGTTTGCTCCTTTTCTTTTTATGCCATCTGCTCAGTCTAATGTGACATACTGTAGAATTATAGGGGCAAGACAGGTGGCATTGGCTTTCAACTTTGGTTGTCAACACAAGGAGAGGAGAATGGAATGTATTAGCAGCAAACACTGCTTCTTCAAAGGGAGCTACCATGTATGATATCCTCCAACTGAGATGAATTGAAAATGATCAAAGACACCCTTTGGAGGGAACATTTTTCAAGAAGGTCCATCCCACACATACTTATCATGGGATGTAACTGATATAACTGTAGGTATGTGATTGTACAAGGTATCAAAATGAATGCATTTCTCTCCTTCACTGTTCATTGTCAGATACATAATGGCACATACCAGTAATGTGACAGCTAAAGAAGCACAAGTGTGAATTAAGAAATGCACATATAAAAACCCATTTAGTTCCCCCTTTAAAAGGGAATTTATAAGTGTTAATCAATTCAGTGTGTGTATAGTCTTAAAATGGGCAAATACATTATTGTTAATTCTTATTTTTGAGCTATTGTGTCTTTACATGGATGCTTAAAGACTATGTCTTTCCCATCCATTCAATATGTAGCCTAAATACAACTACATAAGGATGGCTTGTGTGTTTGTCTCAAAACAATTGATGGCACCACTGCACCTGTTCCCCAGATCTGAAAGTGCTGAGTATCTCCAATGGACAGTGATGGGACACTAGATTGGGAAGGCTCTGAATTACTACAGAGAATTCTTTCCCAGGTGTCTGGCTGGTGAGTTTCGCCCACGTGTTCAGGATCTAACCGCTCACCATATTTGGGGTCGGGAAAGAATTTTTCCCCAGGTCAGATTAGCAGAAACCCTGGTGGTGATGTTTCGCCTTCCTCTGCAGCATGGGGCACAGGTCACTTGCAGGTTTAAACTAGTGTAAATGGTGGATTCTCTATAGCTTGAAGTCTTTAAACCATGATTTGAGGACTTCAGTAATTCAGTCAGGAGTTATGGGTCTATAACAGGAGAGGGTGGGTGAGGTTCTGTGACCTGCCGTGTGCAGAAGGTCAGACTAGATGAGCATGATGGTCCCTTCTGACCTTAAAGTCTATGAGTCTATGTCCTAGAAAATGCAAAGTGCCTTTGACTTTCATTGACTTCAGTGGGTGTCAAAGACACTAGGTTTTCCCAGAACGTACTCATTACTGTGGATGAACAGGCCCCCAAAGAAAAAAGTTCACTTCCTTCCCTGCTTTAGTCTCAATACAGAGGGCATGTCTGTAGCATGGTTTCTGCACCTCTAGCATGGATGGTGAAGCAGAAGGAGAAGGATGTGTAGAGAGAACATATTGAGACCTCCGTCTCCTTAGCAAGTTGGTGGATATCTGGGATGAGAACTTTATTGCACAGGAGGGGATAATCATACTCAGTGCTATATCTCCTCGGCAAAAGCAGAATTAATAGAAGTGATGTAAAGAGGAAAAAAATACCAACAGCTGCTAAACAAACACTCTCAAAGAAAAGTTAATATAGTGGATGATTAATAGAAAATCTGAATGACCCACATATCATAGGAAATGTGGCAGGCAGCTGTGATTTTATGGCATTGGTGTATTCTTTCATTATGCCAAATTACACACCATTACTTATTCGTCTTTATAAATGTCTGTGGTTATTTTGGTAGGGTCTCTGCCAGAATTTCATTCATGGTTTCAGGGAAGGTAGAGGACCTCAGGGTATATCTGTAGATCAAAGAAAAACCCACGGCTGGCCTGTGCCAGCTGACTCAGGCTCACAGGACTTGGGTTATGAGGCTTTTTCATTGCTGTGTGGACTTCTGGGTTTGGGCTAGAGCCCGAGCTCTGGGACGCTCCCACCCTGTAGGGTCTGAGAACCTAGATTCTAGCCTCAGCCCACAAGGCTACAAAGCAATGAAACAGCCCTGCAGCCTGAACCCATGAGCCCAAATCAGTTAGCATGGGCCAGCCATGGGTTTTTCTTTGTTGTGTAAACATACCCACTGAGGGTCTACCTCGGTCTGCTGATATTTATAGACTTTGTCCTGGGACATGCTTGATTTTTTTCAGGGTTCTGTGCCACTTGAGTTTTCTAGCTCTTCTCATCTGCATCTGTAAAAGTGGAAACTTCAGTTTCTCAACTAATATTTCATATGAAGTCTATTTTGCAATACCCGCTCTGTACAATTGTGTGAAACACTTTTTTAAAAAAAATTTTAGTCATGAACCAGTTTGACCTTAGGCAACCAGCTTTTTCTGACATTTGATGGTTTTTTGAACCGGTGTCAGAAATAGACACATTTTAATTGTTGATTTACCTCCTGCTAACTTTTATTCTAATATGTGTACAGTTCATAATCCTTTTACTTTATATAAGGTCACTCAATTAACTCAAACAGATGAAAACCCCAGATTCAGAAAATATAACATCTTGGAAATAACTAACTCTCCTACTTTGCTTTTTCTGACTATTATGTGATGTCTCCTTTCTTTGATCTTTTTATTCTATATTTATTCCTCGCTGGGATTTAATTGTTCTGTAATATATTGGGTATTGTATCATATATTTATACATTTTATTAAAGTTTAAAATCATGACTTAGCTAATGACTGTAAGGTATTCAAAGTCATGCTGTTTAGTATGATCATCTTTTTTTTAAATTCCTTTGGCTTAATGGTGGAGAATCACATGCAGTGATCTCATTTTATGTTGTATAACAAAGAAGGTCAAGAGAACTGAGCATGCAAAACTGCTGGTAGATTCAGAAGCCTACATAAAAAATATGACTTTAAAGTGTAATTTTCACTGAAAAGCCATAAAAGGTTAAGATCATATATAAACTATTTACATGTATTACATAGATAATGAACTCTTATTTAATGAGACAATTAATCTGTCTTTTTCTCTTCACACTAATATATCAACCTAGAACAGTACTGGGCTGAGGGAGAGAGAAAGAATAAGATTATTGACTTCAAAATCTACTGGTTGATAGGTTGCTCGATTTGCGGAGCTGCTAGGGTCTTCCAGAGATACCTTATCACTTTGCTGCTGCAGACCTTACTTCTTTAACTTCAGTAGTGTAAGTCTCTTCTATTCTTGCTATACTTTTTAGGGAGTTTCTGTAGATAAAACAATAAAAGGTTAAAGTTGGAAAAGTCCAATTGGATCATCTACTTTGTGAGTTCAGATATGTCCCCTATGTTTTCCAGTACCTCAGCCAGTCTAGTTTTAAAAGCCCACCCATTTCCTTGGTAAACTATTCTGCATTCTGGAATTTTTATTCCATTTTCTTAATCCACCAGAGATGTTCATGTTTTCTAGCAATAATCATTTTTCACAGCTTTTGCAGGAAGGTGGTTTGACCCTGGTTTCAGTGGGTTTGTCAGATTGATACATGGTAAGATGTAGGTCCTTCAGAATTGTTTGTTCCCCAGTGACATTGCCTAACACTGATAGCAAGTGCAGTAGCTGCATAGCTGAAGTTCACTTGATATTCCAAAACATGAGGATGGGTGGGAGTGGGTCTGTAGTGAGGACAGTTTTCCTTCTGAGATCAGAGAAAACACATCACTCTTAAGAGAGTTCCCCTGGGACTTCCCCTCTTCTGTGGGCACACAGAAAGCCCATATGGGAAGCAGTCTTTCACGGCACTGTTAGAGTTAACAAATAGTTACTAGGAATTATACAGTAGGATCACAAGAAAAGTAAAGAAGGCTAATAACAATCCTCCCCATTAGATCCTAACACCCACATTTCAAAGAAAGAGAGAAATATGGTTCAAGTTTTGATCCCCAGCACTAATTAAAGAAAATACAGCATATAATATATTTGTTTATTCAGTTTCTACAATGCACCCATATAAACTTAAGGTAAATAGTCAGCATTGAAATACGTATTTCAGAATAACACGAAAATGACATTGAGTCCACAGAAACAAACAGAGAGCTTCCTTAATCTCCTCAGAAAAAGCCTAGTTGAATAGATGGGACTTGATTCCTTGTTGCCATGTAGTCATTTCCTCCAGAGCAGAGGGGGGTTAAACGCTACAATTCTGAGTTGGTAGCAGTTTACTTTGACGTTACACTCACTTTGCCCATGCATAGATGGCTGCCCGCAATGAATCAGGCCCAGAGACATTTCAGTGTTCCCTACAGGTCAACCAATTCAGACTTATCCAAAGGAGGAGAAGTGTATTCTAGACTAGAGTCAAGGACCCTTCACTGAAAGTGTCCCATATGCACAAATGTAGGGACTTTCAACTCAAGCATCTCAGCTCAACTTAAAAGCAGGGGCAGAACATGCTTTCTTTTGCTTGATGCTGATCTCTGCTACATTTAAAATACTTGCTAAATCCTTCTCTCTTTTGCACTACTGAGATCAGTCTATGAGCAGTTTTTCCTTCAGTGCTCTCCTGAGCCTCTTCTAGTCTGTTCTGGCTCTGAGACTTTCCATTGTTGCCACACTGAGCACCTTATCTGGTGAGAGCTACCCCAATCAAGACCCAATTCAATTTCCAGTTTTCATATCAGCTGAGCTAATTGACAGATTTAACACATTTTTTAGTTATGGGCCCAATTCTGGAAGGTGCTGGGAGCTGGATCCACAACGGGACTTATAGGTACCTTGAGAATCACTGGAATCCATAAACCCAGGGATAGGCATCTTGGCTATATATACAATGCATGGGCGAGATAGGCACCTAGAAATGGGATCAACAAAAACCAGCACGCTATATGGGTAGGGTGACCAGATGTCCTGATTTTATAGGGACTGTCCTGATATTTGGGTCTTTGTCTTATATAGGTGCCTATTACCCCCCATCCCCATCCTGATCTTTCACACTTGCTATCTGGTCACCCTATATATGGGGGGACCACCTAAGCTTGCCAACAGGAGATGCCAACAAGAAGGGTATGTCCTAAATCCCTACTCCCCATGGAGGTAGGCACCTAAATCTGAACTGCAGGGAGGTACCTATCTCTGCTTACACCTCTGGGAACCCTTTCCTGGAGTCAGGCACGTAAGTCTTTCTTCCAAGAAAGTTATACATTCATAGGGGGAAGTCAACCAGTTAGCTATTTGGAGTCAGTGCGCCTTATGCTAAATCCTGTAGGTGCTTTTGACAATTTCCCCCATAAGTACTATTCCACCTTCAAAAAGGTAAAAGAATTAAGGGGAAAACCTCCAAACAATAGTTAACTGGTTGCATGTTCCTATGAATATAGAACATATGGCACCTATGGGAAAGTGTCATACCTAGAGTATTATAAAAAGAAAAGGAGTACTTGTGGCACCTTAGAGACTAACCAATTTATTTGAGCATAAGCTTTCGTGAGCTACAGCTCACTTCATCGGATGCATACTGTGGAAAGTATAGAAGATCTTTTTACACACACAAAGCATGAAAAAATGGGTGTTTACCACTACAAAAGGTTTTCTCTCCCCCCACCCCACTCTCCTGCTGGTAATAGGGTGGGGGGAGAGAAAACCTTTTGTAGTGGTAAACACCCATTTTTTCATGCTTTGTGTGTATAAAAAGATCTTCTATACTTTCCATAGTATCCATCCGATGAAGTGAGCTGTAGCTCACGAAAGCTTATGCTCAAATAAATTGGTTAGTCTCTAAGGTGCCACAAGTACTCCTTTTCTTTTTGCGAATACAGACTAAGACGGCTGTTACTCTGAAACCTAGAGTATTATAGTTGTAATTTCCACATCCTGTACCATTCAGCCATTTCTGAAGACAAATCTGTCATCTTGTATAGCAGAATTGTGCTTTTAATGGAGGCTTTCTTTCTGCCTCTGAGGTCTCAGCACTCAGCAGGATAGTCGTCAATGAGACCATGGAAATGCAAGTCAATGGGACTTGTGCTCCCAAATCCCGGCAAGTACTTTTGAAAAATCTCTCCCTAGAAGTAGAGTTGCGTGTGGTCTCTGAAAAATACCAGGGGACACAGGTGTCCGCACCACAACTAGTACTTTGGCAGCAGTCTCAACAGGTAACAATAGCTATGGAGGAGACTGAACTACCCTCTCATCCTACAATGGTGATTCCAATTACCTCTGGCTCACTGTTATGGCTTTAGAGCAAAGCTTACACTGTTGCCATGCTTTCTGCAGCTCTTTGGTGGATCAGTGTAGGACTGAAGTCTCCCAGACTTTCAAGACAGCCCCTTTTGATACTTCTAAATTTGGTGGGGTTTTCTGGTTTGTATGTTTTTGTTTTAAAGTGCAGCATCCTGCAAGACAGATAAAATAATACTTTGCCCTTGTATAGTGCCTCTGATCCCTGGATCTGAGTAGTTTACAAACTTTGGTTGCTTAGTTAATCTTCAAAATTCCCTGGTGATATACTCTTAATTTATGGGTGAGTAAACTGAAGCACAGAAAGGTTGATTGAGCTTATCTGGAGTCAATAGCATAGCCAGGAATAAAACCCTTTTGACTCCTATTCCCTTGTACTATTTACAGCATGCTCCCTCCCTAAGGGGTTACATATCTGCAGTATGGATAAGAGACCTGCAGAGCAAATTGGAAAGGACAATTGTGCCTTAAATGTCTTCTTCAGAGTGAGCTGAATGGAGAATTTAGGACCCCTGATAAAGAGCAAGTCTCTGAGGCGAGGTCAGAGGCTTCTTATGGCTCTTCTTCTGTTTATGCTGCTAGGAATAACAGTTCACTGCACCTACAAGATAAAATATTAGTATTTTATCGCCCTGGGATACTATTCCGTTCACACATATTTTACATAGCTCCCTGTGCCCTTTGTGCTTGGGAAGTTTCCCATGACCCTACAAGTAACTGTAACCTCCATTGTATTTATTCCCTAGCACACTTCTAATAGTAAGTAAGAAAATCTAGTTGAAGCCTAATGCATAGGTATCAGGTGGCAAGTCCAACTTAGCTGTTATTTTATCCTCAAAGAGTGAAAAGCTCATTTCAGAAACTGAAGCTGCTAAGGAATGAAGTAAATTATTTTGGTAGAGTTGTCTTAGAGCCAATCAGAAAATTGCTACTATTGTTCAGTGTGGAGGTATGGCTTAAACTAATCAAAGCATCTAAAATGCCTTTGTTTTGAATCAAGAATATCAGATACACAGTGCTTTAAAAACAGAGTAGACAAGTTAGGAAATCTGCTACCTAATTGAAGTTATCAGTAGGGAGGTATGACGTATACCTGTTACTTACTTTATTCTTGTAGTACCACAAGCGTACAAAATGCTATGCAGCTAAATAAGGAGAAAAATCCCAATTCTCTTGTACATTAAGACAACAGTGCAAATGTTTGAACCACTTTGAGGGTACTTTACATGACTAGTGATTTGTAAAGTGGCCTTACTATAAATGAGAATCAGGTCCAAAGTCTCCAGCACAAGGGATTTACAGCTTAAGGGGCTGATGCTGCACCATTAAGTGTAATTGGATATTGACTTCAATGTATGATGGATGGATGCCCCCAATAAGAGAGAGACTTATAAATGTATACTAGACCATTGAGAAGGGTATGTTGGAAATGCAGGGTGGAGGGGAAAATGCATCTGAGGATTGTTATTTACAGGATGCATTGCTGACATTTCAAATAGTCATATTTTTATATAGGTTGTATATTATTGGGTGAAATCATGGCCCCCTTGAAGTCAATGGGAGTTTTGTGGTTGACTTCAGCAAGCCCAGGATTTCACCTATAGATTTTAGGCCATAAGAACTATTTCCTTCATCTACTCTGACCTGTTGCATAACACAAGGCATAGAATGTCACCCGGTGATTCCTGCATCAAGCCCATTACTTGTGGTGAAGTGAGAGCTTTCTTTTGGGAAGACATCCAATCTTAAACGTTTGTTTTGCTCTATTTTGCTTCGTATAATCCTAGGTGAGAGAGGAAGTAGGTTAAAACTCATTTGGTGCAGAGATGCAGACTACATTAGATTATTATTGAAATACGAAGTAGAAGGTACAATAAAGGAGAAATATTGAGTAAATGTAAGATGGTTAAACATGGTTTTAATTGTTAGAAAGACTGGGAGACAAAACTAATTAAACCCATTAAACAGTAGACTCTAGTTGGTATTAAGTAGAATCTGAAACCTAATTTTATTTACAGTATTTTATTTTAAGATTCTGATTAAAATACCCCCCCCCCAATTTTTCAACTAAAACAAATCTTATTATGTACAGTAGCCAGCTCCCTGATAAGCAGTTAAACTCAAATGAGTATGCACTATAACCAGTCTTACATGAGAAAAGTAATTTATAAATCAGCAAATAGCCAGAGTAATTTCTGAAGTAAATGACAATGGTAAATATTTATCAGGAGCACAGAGAACCCTTCAAAGTAATGAAGCTGTATCTTGTTGAATATACAGAGCCTGAGCCTGGGTTGTCCTGGCATTTTAATATAGAAATACATTAGACCGAAATACATATTTTTCCTCAGATAAGCCTTTTATAAAGTAAACCAAAAAACTGATCAACTTTTGTCTCACAGCTCACTGGAAATTACAGGCTACACTAGACCATTAGAAAATAATTACAATAATAATGGAATTTTCTTATTGGTAAAAAATGCAATGCTGTTAAAGAAATTGTCATATTAAAATATCCTTTTGCATATTTATTCTTGTAGCTAAGATTCTTATTTTCATATACATGCTACATTAAATTGGCATAATGGCTCTGCTACAGAAATATTCATATAACTGATTTTCTCATACAAGGCCCTATGGAAGTCAACTGCAAAACTCTCATTCATGTTAACCATGCAGGATCAGGCCTTTCAACTGCAAATTCCTTGATCCAGAGACCTTTTCTCACCATAGCATAAAAATGCTTCCACAGCAGCCAACATTTGTGCCATTGTGTTGTCTGACCCTGCTCACAGCTGGTAACACATTGTTAACAATGGGAGCACCCACTGGCACTTTGTCTATCTCCTCCTACTTCTACCACTGGTGGAGCTGAACCAGTAAGAGCAACATTAGGACATTTTGAGTTTAAGCAAACTGAAACAACCACCACTGAGTCACACCAGATTTATGCTGGTGTAACTCAGCAGATTTCAGCGGAGTTACAATAGCTACTACTGGAGGTAACAGACAGATGAATTAGGCCTGCATTGTCCCTTAAGTCCCACTGAAGCCCTCACAATTGTAAAAATATTTGGGCAAAATAGGATTTCAATGGAAATTAAGTGGCACATATGGCTAATGCCAGTCTCTGAACAGGAGTGAATACACCAGTGAATTACACATAGCACTGAGTTGTAATCTCTCAACTGTCCTCTCAGACATTCACTCGGTTCAGTGAAAAACCTGGGAAGGATCACTAACAGTAATCTCTTTATTGGTTGTTCCTAAGAGCTGCTATCACAAAGAATTACTCTAACAACACCCATTGGAAAAGCATTGTATTTACAGAGTTAGGCTTCTACAACGTTGACTTCACAAAAGAGAAAAACATCCAGCTAATGCTGCGTATATTTTGGAAAGCAATATGAGAAATCAAGTTAAAGTTAAGAGATTTACAATGCATAATTGATCAGGGTTGATAAGTTATGGTGATATGAATGTGAAAAAGAGTGATTAATATCAACGCAGATTAATGAGGTTAATAGCAATAAATACATGTTACTCTAAAATACAACAAATTATAGAATGCTAAAATTTTCCATTTGTAACACTAGTCTAACAACTCCATGCATATCAATGAAGTTACAATGGCATAAAGCCAGGGGCAGAAATGGAGTAGGCCCATAGTTTGTATTTTTGACTTTATACTTGTTTCAAGTTCTAAAGGTCACAAAATGTCCATATTCCATTCAGTGTACTGCCACACCAGACAGCCATGTATTATACTATACTTCAATATTGAAGGAAAATTAAGAGAACTCTAAATTGGCAGAAGTAGTCCAAAATAAGAGAGACAGTGGAAGTGGGACTGCAGTTGCTGCCAAACATTCATCTTTTACGGTAATGAACACAATCAATGTGAACTAAATGAGCGTGGGTGAGAGTCAGACCTGACCTCTGTAGATATTTGTTAATTTCATAAAAGTTAAAAACATGTAGACTTAATTCACAGTATTTGCTTAGCAGAACTCCAGGGCTCAAATGGGATACAGAATGGACTGACTCAGAAGCAGAAATAATTACTGCAGTATTAGTTTATGTCCATTGTCTGAAAGGAACTAGCCCTACACAACATAGTGCACCTCAGAACAGAACATTTATTCCTGTTCTCCTATTTATGTATCTCAGGGGCACCCATTTCCGTGACCATTTTTAGTCCTTAACCATGAATGCTTTGGTTTCAGTTGCTTTCTACTAAGGAACGGAATGCCTATAGTCAGAAGAGAAAAGGAAATAACCAATAACTCCCTTCCTTACCAGGTGTTTAGAAAGGCAATTTTTTGTGCTGGGCTTTTGAGCTCTTTAATTTTGTGCAGGTGTTTGAGCTATCTAATTACTGGGGACAGACAGAGATATACACAGGCACATTCATAGCTAACTGCTGTTTCACTCCTTGATTGAATATTGCTTTCAGAAAAGAAAATCACCTTGATGAATTTTGATGAGCATGGATCTGAGTGTGACAGGATTCTCAGGGTGTAGCCTGGGACTGTGGGACCACTGTGCCCCCCTAACTGTCCAGCCTGGGGTGTCTCTCACAATGTTTGCTAGTGACAAGCAGCAAACCCCACCAGGCACTGTTATCACTCAGCACAACTCCATGTGGAGCCCCACACCCAGATAGATTGAATGAATGCTTCAAGAGCCACTCATGAAACCCCGCAGAGAAATGCACCAGCCAAATACCCCCAGCTCCCAGCCTTGTACCTCAGGAATATACCATCTTGCACTGCTCAAGACCCTTTCTTGAGCAACACAAGTTTATTTATGAAGTTCACCACTTCATCAATGGAAAGTGGACATACACTTGCCTTTGTAACCTGAGCAGGTTTACCAAACACTTCAGGCAAACTCACTGGTAAAGATAAACAGTAAAACAAGTTTATTGACAACGAAAGATAGATTTTAAATTATTATAAGTGATACGCAAAAAGTCAGAGTGGTTACCAAAATAAAATAAAATATAAGCACGCACTCTACACTCTCAACCCTATTAGACTGGGCAATATCTAGATTAAGCAGTTTTTCTCACCCCACTGGATATTTCAGTTTTTCATCCTTGAAAAGTGGGCCAGTCTCTTCTGTTGTAGTCTTCAGTCTTGCCTTGTTGCTTGCAGCATAGGGGGTGGGGGTCGGGGGGAGAGGACAAAAAAAGGCCAAGCATGGGGCCACTGTGTACTGTTTTATACCCTTAGTCCATGTGCTTGGAGAACACAAGTCCAGGCATGTCTGGTGGGCATTGCTGAGTCACAAGGTGAAGCAATACCCTGGTGTGTCTCCTGTCAGTGAGTCATTGAATTGTAACTCCTCTGCTGGACAATAGCTGGTGAATAATCCTTTGTTCTGTTTAAAATGGGTTATTATACTTACTTCCTTGGATATCCTATTTGAAAGCTTACTACCCTTTTTCTCTCAGTTGAGTCTCCAGGTTACTACAGAGCTCCTGCTTGCCCTGGGTCATTTACTATTCAAATTATTTATAAAGGCAACGCCTTTTCACCCTTGGAATGATATTGTATGGAGAACTGAGCACATGATTCTGATTTCTCGGATGTGTAATAATGGAGTCCCTTTATGTTACAAACATGATGAATTTTGTCATTCATAATTCAGGAAATGGCAAACAAATATTTACTGGTTAGCCAATCCAGATCGCAAACAAATGCTCATAATAATAATAATAATTAAGATTAGCAGTCACATTGGTTTCCCTCCAATTACTTTAGATAATTAAACACCTTTATCTTTATCTTGCAAAAATGCTTTGTTTTGCACCATGTCACATGTATTCCCTGTACTAATATAGGGAGGTCAAGTGAACAAAGCAAGTACTGAGGTAGCATCATCTTAATTAGTGGGAACTTGGAAAAATTTCAAGGGAGACCACCTTCAACAGAGCTTTAAAGCTAGTCTTTCCCCTGAGGAACATAGCATAAGAAATCACGTGTGATGTTCAATGGACATATCAAAGGACAGAATTTGGCCTACTGAAAGGAGCAATCCTCACCCATTCCTAGAAGGGTCTTGGATGCATCAGAACTGGTGAGGTTCCACTAAAGGGGAAGAGATAGGAGTTGAGGTAGGACCTATGTTGGAGCCTATACCCCTTGCACCACCAAGTGTGCCACAGAGTTAAGCTCTGAGGGGCTGCCCTGCATAAAGGAGATGAGTGGCAGGGCTGGAGTGAGGGCTACCACGCAGGTCAGTCACCTCACCATTCTCCCTGTGTCAGAGCTGCAGCTTCTATTGTACCTGTGGAGCAGCTCTGCTGCCACTCTGGCATTAAAGGGAAGAATCTGTTTCCCTGGCCTTGTGAGTGGCACCTTCCTTTTACATTACTACTCAGGTGCAACACAGGACAGGAGAAGGAATGGCACTTTCATGCTTGTTGCACTTTAAACAAACAAATACATGTGATTGATTATAGTAGAAGATCTCTGTCAACACAGGGTACTTTTTAAGCCCTAATGACCTCAGAATGCCCCTTTCGTGTGTTATAAGAAACAAAAGATTGTTATTTTGGAGCATCCATTACTATGTAAGGGTATTAAATCCTAAAATAGCTCGTGCATTTTGAAAGTATTTCTCTTATTTCTCTTAAAATAACAAATTGCACTAGTCACTGTTTAACAGTGGAGTGCTGGAGTTTTCTTCTAATACATAAACACCCCAGTTGATAAAATGTGCAGCAGGTTACCGACTAATGAAAATTAAAATGTCCCTGTTATAATTTATAATAGTTTTACAGTGGAAACCACTGTTCTGTAGAAGCTGCACTGCTGAGGCCACTATGGTAACGAATTGAGAAGAGCGCTGTTAATACCATCAGAGAGAACAAAACAGTGTCAAAACAGATGACTCAATCCTGAAGCTGAAGGCCTCAAAGGAGAAAGAAATGAAAAAAGAAAGTGTAGTAAACATTTAAGAGGAAAATAAACCTTCAAAGAGTTTGCAGAGAAATCTCTGCCATGTCTCTCACAGAGGTGAGCAAGGTGCTAATAATGACTCAGAGGTAATCCTCTCACATACAAAACAAAGGACAGTGCTAAACAGGAGGGAACTAGCTGCCCATTAGCTGCCCATGAAGGAAATGTGGGCTGAGATTAACATGGTATGTTACTGAGAAAAAGCAGGTGACTATAAGAGTGTTAATTTAGACCTCAGAAATCTCCCTGCAAATGATAAATGAAGAGCTGCGGAGATGGAAAACAATACACACACAACATTATGGAGTGGTGTTATGAAAGATATAGGGCTTGAATCACCTAACCTGACACAGGCAAGCCACACCGAGGCTCGTGGGCCAGATGGACAAGTCATCCTGTAGGAGGCAGGTGGCATTATCCCCAGCTCCCCTTCCTTGAGCTTTCTGCTAGCAGTGGAGCAGGTATGGGTGTGAGGAAGATACTGTGCTTTTAGGATTAAAGGGCTCTTTCCTCTGATACTGTAAAAAATCTAACTTTGTACTCTAATTTTGTGCGTCAAAAATGCTGTTCAAAGTTGGGCCGCTGAGTACCACAAAGTAGAAGGGGGAGTGGTACGCAGCTGTCTGTAGAACAAGAACAGTTGAAGGATAAGGTACGGTTCCTCTTTGAGAATGGCTGAGTGACTGGATGACAGGTGTTTTCATATGATTTCAGTTCCAACTTCTTGTTAGGTTTGCATATTTTAATAATTTTTGCATTGGGAATTTGGTAGAATGGTTGAGCTAATGTCTGTGGACTGACCCATGACCTCAGATGTCTCCAAATACCTATGGACCTGCTGACTGACTAATGGGGTGTATTATTTTTGGGTCCATGGACTTCTGAGCCGGTAAAGGACTGGAATAAGGAGGTTCTTTGTTTATATAAAGGTGACCTAATCAACCCTATTGGGTGATGCCAGTGACCTCAGACTGTAGATGCACTATTCTGATTCACCAAAGAACTCCTGAGTAGGCGTTCCAAGAGGGAGGAACATGACAGGCCACCATCTTCAAAAACTGAAAAGGAAAAAAGGAAGCCACTGCCTGTTTCTGGCCTCTGGCTTCTGGCCATTGCTTGCTTGCTCAAAGCAAAATGGAAACAACTTCAAAATTCTGAAATGTTTTACAAATTTAAAAAATAAACATTTCTCACCCACTCTAATTATCTGGCATATGATAGCGATAGTACAAGAGTCAGAAATCAGGGGACTGAGGGTCAGAATTATCCGTCTGAAAACGGGTAGTCTAAGTTTGTATCACAGCTATGCCTGGCAGGCTTCTTGATTAGTGAAGTTGCCTTCATGGGAGGAATGATGAATAGAGGTCAACAGTGTGCAGAAAGTCTGTATCATTCCAGGGCTGAAGGGGTGGTTAAAATTACATTCAAAGAGAATGAGTACCTACCCTTCTTTTCTTTCTACAAACATTTCAAGAACTGGGGTGAGAACAACAGAGGAAGGTGGGAAGGTTAATGTCATTCTCAGGCCATTGCTAGGTAATATATTATGTAACATCTTGCAAAAATGCTTAGGCGACGAAATGTCAGCTTCATTGCTTGCATACCTGAAAGAAAAAAAAAAGAGGTAAGGTTATTATTTTCCTCTACAATGTCTTTAGGACTTTCCTTGACTTCGACTTGAATTAACAATAAATGCTCTGATGGTGTGCTTCGACTCCCAAACATCAATAAAAAGTAGAGTAAGAATACTACAGAAGAACTCTCTAAATCTCTTAATGCCAGCTCTTAGTCTCTGGAATAATGTTATTTTGCTCATTTTCCTTTGGATTTAAGTTTTAAGTTTGATTTGTTTGTATTTTTTAGAATCTGAGTACATGATAAAACAAACATACAAGAGAATGTTACATAAAAGTTCATCATAAAAGTTGACCATATTGACTCTGCATTTATTTGTTCAGTTGTGGTATTTTATCAATCAAAGTCCGCATGTTGAGGAAATATTTTCCTTTAATACGCATTAAAGTATAAAAAGCTATTATCTAACCCACCTTTCTTCTCTATATTATTTGTATATCATTCAAATGGACTATGGTCAAATTGAAAGCCAAATTACGATATCTGTACTTGCATTGAGTAACACCTTACTCCTGAAGTAGTCTCATTGACTTCAGAGGGACTTATTGTGGAGTAAAATCTATTCCTCATGACTAAGGATACTAGCGTCTGGCCCTACATTTTAAAAAAATTAGTCAGAAAGTTAGAATCAACAAGTTCTGTCTCTAAAGCCCTGGGTAACATTCACTTGTTTACCAGCAAAGGTTTTTTCATAGACATATAGGCCTTGGCTACACCGATAAAAATGGAACCCTAATTCACTTCCAATACCACTCCAGTGTTGGAAGCAATTGTAAAAATGAGAGCTCATGGGTTTCTGCAATCAGAGAAAATCATAAACATGAAAGCTGTAGGGAGCAAGCACCTCGCATACTTTTGGGTGCTCCAAGATGAAAATGAACAGTTATTATTCTCCAGTGTCAGTGGATTTAAGAAATATTCTTCATAAAAAGAAGAGCTGCATTAGAGAAAGGGACTGGTATTCAGATCCTGGGCTTCATGCTGGCTCAGTCACTGTCACGATGTGTTGCCTAAGGCAAGTCATTTAAACCAAAATTTTAAAACTTGGGTGCTTAAATTTTAGCACCTAAATCCATATTTGAGACACCTAAGTAAGTGGGACTTACTGTCAGAAGTGCCCAGCACTGGATCTTTATAATCACTATTTCTTTCTTTGCTCAACACCTCTGACAATCAGACTAGTCATTAGCCAGAGGTTGTACAGCTGCTAGCTTTATGTTTAATTTGAAGTGGAAGATCAAGGTTTTATTAACAGCGCCCAATAGAAGATGCTTATAATTACTAAGATTTTTCCTGTTTTAGAAGTCATAGAGAATAGGACTTCTAGGAAGTATGTCTGTCAGAGATGGGAGTTTATTCTTCTCTACGTTTGTTAGTAACACAGAAGTCATATATATATATACTAAACAGAATCTGCCTCAGATGTGAATGCCTTTCAGTGGTAGGTGGAGGGATTCTGTAAAGTTTGTAAAGTACTTTGGGATCCTTTAGGATAAAAGAAAAATATATCTAATATTTATTATTTTATTTTTATTTTTTATTTTATTAAATATCTAATATTTATTATTTTATTTTCTGCTGTGGATCAAAAACATTCAATGAAAAATTCATTCTTATCTTGAAAAGAGTCTGTGTGAAGCACATGTACACAGGGGCCAATCCAAAGTATCCTAGATTTAGTGCTGATGTTTTAAGCAGAAATACAAACACTGACTGACAGCTAAGAAATATGAATGCTAAACAAACAACAGCATTAAATAGCAGTTTGAATAAGAATGAAACATTGTTCTCTTTCAGCTACAAAGACATTCCCTAACAGAATATCAAAGGGAACTGCAGATAAATGAAAAGCGAGACTCTCACACTAGTTACTTCATGAGCTGAAGGGTGACCTATTCAAATTCAAAGAATGAATATTTTCTCTGCAGTGCTATAATCCATGACATACCTCTTCCAACAGTAAATATTATTTAGGGCAGGGGCAAGCAAACGTTTTGGCCTGAGGGCCTCATTGGGTTTCAGAAATTGTATGGAGGGCCGGTTAGGGGAGGCTGTGCCTCCCCAAACAGCAAGGCATGGCCTGGCCCCTGCCCCCATCAGCCCCCCGCTTCTCGCCCCATGACATGCCCCCCAGGACTCCTGCCCCATCCACCCATCCAATCCCCCTGTTCCCTGACAGCCCTCCCAGGACCCCTGCCCCATCCACCCGCTGCTCCCTGCCCCCTGCCGCCCCATCTAATCCCTCCTCTCATTCCTGACTACTCCCCCTGGGACCCTGCCCCATCCAAACTCCCCCCCCTTCCTGACTGTCCCCGGAACCCCTGCCCCTGACTGCCCACCGCCACCCCATCCAACCCCTCCCTTCCTTCCTGACTGGCCCCCCGGGACCCCTGCCCCCATTCCCACCCTCTGACCGCCCCGACCCCTATCCACACCCCTGCCCCCTGACCACCCCCCCGAACTCCGCTGCCCTCTATCCAAACCCCACTCCCCCCAGCTCCCTGCCCCCTTACCGTGCTGCCTGGAGCACTGGTGGTTGGCGGTGCTACAGCCACACCACCGCGCAGCACAGAGCACCGGGTCAGGCTTTGCTCTGCAGCTGTGCTCCATAGGAGCTCGCAGCCCTGCCGCCCAGAGCATTGCACCGGCGGCTCAGTGAGCTGAGGCTGTAGGGGAGAGGGAACAGAGGGGGAGGGGCCGGGGACGAGCCTCCCGGGCCAGGAGCTCAGGGGCCGGGCAGGAGGGTCCCACGAGCCGAATGTGGCCCGTGGGCCGTAGTTTGCCCACCTCTGACTTAGGGGAAGCTTATTAGTGCAAAGTTTTCAAGAGAATGTGCTCGCTCTGTAGTGTCAGGGTACCTCTGAAGGGACCACCCAGGCACTTCTTGATTTTTTACACAGTTTACACACATGCACTGCTTCATGCATTACAATCCCTTGATGTGTCACTAGGTGGGGGGAAAAACATAATTTATTTAATGAGTCTGTGATGACTAAACTTCATTAAGGTATTATTTTAAGAGCAGCATTAATTTCTGAGAATTTGGAATCAGGGAGAAAAGCAAAGAGGAGACTGAGTTGCCTCTCTAGGAGAAAAGATCCTTGCTATCCACTGCAGACCCAGAAGGCGAAAGAAACTGTGAGTTCCTGCTGTGCAGAGGCTGAGGCAGACCAAAGATCATGCTGTAGGACTGCAAACGCTACATGCTGTCACAGTTGCCGTTTCTACAGAAGGAAAGAGTTCATTTTATAGCAATCCAGGGGGGCAGTGCATCCATTAGTCAAAAGCAGATGTGGTAGTGCACAGAGTAAGGCTCTTGTTCTTCTCTATATTGCGTGGTTGTAATGCTGCTCCCTGGGATTGGGACTGAGTGAACAGCTCAGGCTGAGTGCCGATTACCAGGATTTCACCCTGGAGAAACAAAGCTATGCAACACTTTCTATATGAAAGAGTAATTCATGATATGAAAAAGCCAGAGGCCCTTAGCTTCTCTTCTGTGTTGATATGTAGAATAAAGGGTATGTAATACACCTGGGACTTTTTCCCCACCTCAAAGCAAAACCGAAATACAGTCTCAGGAAGTGTATACACCTAGCATTGCAGGCTTTTAAAAAGATCATAATACAGTAAACCTTCTCACACACAAGGGCCAAAATGAACTTCAAATCATTGTGAGGCAGAGAGGTACATATATACACATTCATCTCTTTATTAATATAGGACCTGATCCCATTCCTTTAAAAACCAATGGAAAGACTCGCAATGATTTTAGTGGAAGTTTGAAAGGGCACATAAATAGAAGGCCATCTTTTGATCTCAGTTAGCCAAACGTAAATATGGAGTAACTCCACTGAAATAATTCATATTGGGGTAACTTAGACCAGCTCTCAATCCATAATATGTTGCAAAACCTCACCTTACATCTATATAGATAATAACATCAGACCTTTTGGCCAATAAACCCAGTCTAAATGGAAGACTCCCTGGGATGTCTTTCCTCCAGCATACTTTTCTCTGACCAGTCAACAAAGTCATCAAAGTATCTACCAAAACCAGGATGACTGCATCATTATAATGCTTCCAATTACCCCTGTCTCTCTTCTGATGGCACTCACATTGCTGACATTAGATATGCTTGCATAATGTGTTGGGTAGCTGCCATTTTTTGCCTCTGTGAGCAAGTGAAAAAGAATCTAGAATGAGCCTCTGCGGAACATCAACTTGACAAAAGTCTGTAAACACATGAAAGGGATTAATTCAGATTGTTGCAATTCTGTGAGAAACATTCTTGGAACCATTGAAAGTTGCATGCAGTGTGACTGTATGTAAGGAGAAAATTGATGAGGACAATGTACCACCTACATGGAAACTGCCTAGCTGTCTTGTTTTTATTTATTTCTTCACCAATATGTTCTAATGGTCCCATGGGATAGCAGAAGTGATGACACATCTGTAACTCTTTCTTTACTTGGCTATAGTCAGCAAGCAGGATCACACTAGAATTGGAAGTAGTTCATCAGGACAAATTGAACAGTAAAGTCAACAGGAGCCAAAAAGGAATAATTTCTTGAATCACAAGGGCGTCTCTGCGATTAAGAGTATACAGAATCCATGGGACAGGAAGTGAATAACTTTTACAGCTGAAACTGATGAGGAAATTTAGAGAGGCAGAATGTGTCAGGCGCTGCCTCCCAGTATTCATGCTTCATGATTGGAGTGGAGGTTGAAGTCCAGAAGTAGGGTTGGGACTGGGCCAAGGGTGGTGCTGGAATCGAGATCTGGGGACAGGCCAGGGTCGGAACCCAGATCAGAGTCAGTAGACAAGCCTGAACAGTACTGTAGCGGGCGTCCAGGTGCATGCCAGAGGTTGAAGCTGGGTAGTCAGAGTCCAATGGTCCAGGGAGGGTCAGGAAGTGGAGGCAAGGCTGGAGCGGGTCAGTAACAAGGCTGGAGAAAGGTCAGAGTGGGGCAAGGACAAGGCTGAAACAAGGCTTGGGCAAGGCTGGCAGGAACAGGAACAGGATCAAGAGCAGGCTGAGAGTCTTGAGAGTCTGATACACTGTGAGGCAGCATGAGGATTCTCAGCAGGAAGGGCTGTTGCACTGACTGATCTGCAGCTCTGGTGGGGTTGGGGAAATACCTGAGCCTGGGGGTCATCTAACCCAGGCTCGACTCAGGGGCAGACTGCTGCTGCATGCCTGCGGGCTGAGTCACTCAGGCTGTCTGGAAAGGGTAAGTCAGTACAGCTGAGTTGTTGCGGTATGCCTGAGTGGTGACTCACCAGGTGGCGGGGCACCTATTGAGTTCCCCGGGGTAGGTGGGCACAAGCTCAACCACATCTAAAGGCTCCTCCACCAGCCTAAGGAGAGGAGCCACTGGACCCATGTGTTGAAAGAGTTTGGGGGGCAACAAATGATAAAACAGGGACCGGAGTGAGGTCATAGAGTCAAAATCGGGGAACCGGAGGGGGACACTGAGCAGAGAACCCCAGACAGCGCCAATGGCTCTTTGAAGGCATCCAGGGAGTCAGTGGATGTGGCCCAGAGGAACTCTGCCTGGATACATGATCGAAAGGAGGAGCGGAAAAAGGCCTCACAGTCACCAAGCCCACCCCGTCCAGCATCCTCCTCCTAGTATGATGGACAGCCACTTTGGCCAACACCAGGATGAGACTGACGAGGAGATCTTGTGACTTCAGATGGCCACAGATGGGGTGTGCATAGAACAGCAGGTGCTGGGAGAAGTGCACCCAGAAACTGAGGAGAAGGTTCTGGAGGAGCCAGAAAAAGATAGATATGTGCAAGGGTCTCACTCACACCATAGTAGGGGCAAGTGTCGGGGCGGGAGGTGAACCATGCCAGGCATACGCCTGCCCTCATGACTCCATGAAGGAGCCACCAACTAATGTCCCCGATGGGCCAAGAGACTAGGGTAGAATACAGACTGGCCTACCGGGGCTCCTTATAGGTGGTAGGATTCCCACCTCCAATGGTGCTCCATTGGAGGGGCTGCTGAGCGAGCAGCCCTGGTTTGGCTGTGGGTTTGCCTCACAGAATGAAGTCACCCAAAGAGTTTGGGCAGGACAGAGCTATGATTTCTATTTTAGTCAAGAATGCTAGAGACATTTAATGACCACAGATGTTAGGACTTTATATTAGGATTTTATATCTCATCTGAAAGCCAGAGTGAGACAGTGTCTTTATCACCACATGGGTCTTTGGCTGAGTACTGACTCTGAAGGTACAGTACCACTAGATTCAAGTTTCCCTTGGAGGTCCCCCTTACAAGTTCTCCCCATAGTGCCTGAGATTTGATGAAATCATATAGATACTTTGACAATACATTTGGTAAGAAATTAGTACCCTAACTCCAGACTGCAAAACTATAGAAATAGGTAACAGAAAAAACCCTAGTGCAATCTGTGTGGATAACATTGCATGATTCATATTTGAAATGGAAAAGTGAAGTCATATTTCTTATGTGTGTTGACAGTGATTATTGTTAGCAGATTCTTTTAAAAAAAAGTATAGATAACGTCACCTCCTCCTCCTCTTTCCTCTTAAAGGGGGGATATTGGCAAGTATGCTTCAAATAAAGATGTCTGATACTGAATATTAACATGACACTGAATAGCAGCATGGGAGAACACAACCACTACTTAACAATTCTACCAATTCTTTGCTAAGACAGAAGTTAAAGAGGGAATGTTGTAAAAGGATGAGTCTTTATACAACAATAAGGGCCAAGAATGATACCATTAGGAGCACTTTCCTATTGAAACAATCTTTGGTGAAGAGTAGTAGCATCCAAGTTTAAACCACATGTGACAATTATGTTAAAATACATAATTAAACCATATATCCCAATGTTGTGGGGCAGATTTTGAAAATTAGGCACATGAAGTTGCACCCAGACGTGCACACATTTGATGTATGCATACAAGCATGACAGGCTTACTTCTTCTCTCACATTTACACCAGTGTAAATCAAGAGTAACTCCTCTGAAAGCAGTAGGAAGTGCTCAGAATTACAGCCTGACCCCATAACTCACAGTATGTTCCCCAGTCTGTTCTGAGTGAAACTAATCATTGGGTCCCATATGCTTCCAAGCCAAGTTTGTCTGGGTAGAATCTAGTTGTTTCTAGCTCTAGAGCATACTCCCAAGCTCATTCTTGTCTGATGTCCCTCCTTGGGTCCAACTTCCTTGGACCCTGAAACCAGCGTCTGAAACCACTCAGCCCCACCCCCAGCCATGTGCACACACTTCCTTAGAGCTTCACCGAGTCTTAGGCTACAGTTTCTTTTGGCTTCTAGTTTAACCCCTTCAGAGCCAACGTGGCAGGAAAGCAAGAGACACAGGCCTAGCAAGGAAGTTTCTTAGCCACAGTCAATTTACTTTTAAAGTATTTGAGAGTTACAGCTCTTTGAAAATAACAAAAGTCCTGAGATGCCCCTTCCCTAGTGTGAGGTCACCTATTTTGTAGGTCTGTGCTTCTTCAGTACTTCAGGCTGGGCTGAGTGCCTCCTATCTTCTTTCTCCTGTTAGTCCTTCTTACATGTGGCAATGGCCATGCCCCTACACCCAGCAGGAAGCACTCTTAAATAGGACCGTGTCATGTTGCCAGGTGCTTAACCTTGGGTTAAACTGTGAAACAGCTGGTCAAAACTCAGAATTTCCATTCCATGGGAAATTCCAACAATTTGAACAACAACAACAACAAAAATTAAAGATTTCTCACAAAATGAAATTTTTGAAAAAAATCCATGTTGGGTCTTTGAAAATATTTTGTTTTGATAAAATCAAATCATTTCAGTTTTGACTTTTGATTTATATTATAATTTATAATATAATGTAAAATACATTTTGAAATGAAGGTTTCATTCCATTTCAACCTTATCAAAATGCTTTTTTAGGGGTTTTTTTTAAACAACATTTAATTGAAATCAACACATTCCCACAGAAAGCTTCAATTTCAGCAAGATGACGGTTTCTATGGAAAAACATTCCATCTGAAATTTTTTTAAAGAGATTGATTGCGAAGCTCCAAAACAGCTAGTCATGTTTGCCCCCTTTGTGGGCCCCTGTGCTGAAAGATCCTTGTTCCATGGAGATGGGCCAGTAGTTGAGAGCCATTCAGAGTCAATGACCCCACATTGTAGTCTTGATGGTTCTTACTGAAGGTCCTTCAATGATGCGTCAAGCACCTTTCCAGGGCAGAGCATCTGTCGGCATTGCAGTATACTAGGATGCCCAATTATCGTGCTGATCATCCAGTAACTCCCTATTTAATATGCAATAAGAATATTGCCTTGTACTTCAATAGGGCTTGCCTATACTTCCAGTATTGCCAACTCCATGTGATCAAAAATCATGAGTTGGACCCCCCAAAATCATGAGATTGGCCCCAAAATCATGACATTTTGAAAAAAGATGATATTGTGTTTTTTAGGCCAGTCTCTTGATTTTTGGGCCGGGGTGTGTGCATGTGACAATTAATGTTGCCCACTGTCCAGTTGATGCTTATCTGAGGGTTGGCCCTCTCCCTCTTCTATCTCAGATGAAGTTTCTCTCCCCTGCTGGGCCATAGCCACGCTGTCTCTTGTTAGCTAGATAGCTCTGTTTATTTGACATGTAAATGAATTCTCATCGTCTTTCGAAGTACTTTGGAATTAACTGCCCAGCGGAGAAACCACATTCCTTTGTTTAATGCAGGGCGGGGGGGAGGGGTGGGCACGGCTATAACTCCTGTTTGTCTGGAAACACATTTGTGCCACGGCTGGAAAAAAAAATCCTGACATTTGAGAGTTCTCTCGCAAGATCATGAGTGAGGCATAATTTTACTCAGAAATCGCAACTCTCACGATCAATTCATGAGAGTTGGCCTGTCTTCACTTAAAATACTGCAGTGGCACAAAGCAGCTGCACTGTTGTAGCGCTTCAGTGAAGATGCTACCTATGCCAGTTGGAGGGGTTCTCCCGTTGGCGTCAGCAATTCACCTTCCTGAAAGGCAGTAGCTAGATTGACAGGAGAATCTCCCATTTACCTAGCACTGTCTACACTGGGAGTTAGGTCAGTTTAACTGCTTCGCTCAGGGATGTAGATTTTTCACAATCCTCAGCAATGCAATTATACTGACCTAATTTCCTTGTATATACCAGGTCATAGTATTGCACCTTTCATCTGTGTATCTCCAGGTGCATCACAAACATTAAGCAGCGTTGTGTCCCTGTGTGTAGGCATGGTAAGTAGTTCTACTGTATGAGACACCAAGATGTTGAACGCTTTGCTCAAGGTCACACAGTGAGTTATTGACAGAGCCAGGATGAGAGCCCAGAATGCCTAGTGGTGAAATCCTTACACACACACACCCCCTCCGAATCTTTATGAAGGGTAAAAGGGCTGGAACAATGAAAAGGAGCCTGAAAAGTTGCACATCCACCCGCAGAAGGATTTCTCCCTGTAGGCTCTGTGGGACATTGCCTTCCAAGGACCCCCCTCACAGGTCTTGGTGTGTGAGGCAGGCTGGTGGCAGGGTTAGAGGCAGTAAGGATGTGCTGGGTGCAGCAGGGCCGCAGCACACAACACTACAGAAATTCCAGGTAGCATTGTCACCATTAGGGTAACCTGGAGGCTGCTGTAACTTAGCCCTGGTCTACACTGGAGGGGGATCAATCTAAGTTATGCAACTTCAGCTACGTGAATAATGTAGCTGAAGTCAGCATAGTTAGATCAACTTACCGTTGTGTCTTCACCACGGAGAGTCGACTGTTGCCGCTCCCCTGTCGACTCCGCCTGCGCCTCTCGTGGCGGTGGAGTACAGGAGTTGATGGGAGAGCACCCAGGGGTCAATTTATCGCGTCTAGACTAGATGCAATAAATCGACCCCACGCTGGATGGATCGCTGCCCGCTGATCCGCCGGGTAGTGTAGACATACCCATAGACCTACCCCCAGGGTAGTCTAGTGCCACTGGGGTCTTGCCAGCCCACAAAGCAGTCCAGAATGGGAAGGGCACAAAAGACACTTAAGGCCCCCACAGGCCCTCACCCCCAGTGCTGTAAATTCTCTCCTCCCTGATTCCCAGACCCATGCGCTAAACATTAGATCAGGCTGCTTGCCCAGTAATTGGCCATTTAAGTTAAAAGGAAGCTTGAAACACTCTTTTAAAAGTGTGACCTAAATGTCTGAGGAGCAGTGCTGATATTGCTGCCTCCGTTTTTTTCTGACCGTGCTACAGTAAGTCGGCTTGTGTGCTCTGCTGTGTTTCACTGGATCACGCTGAAAGCTCGCGTCACTGACATGTTAAGAGTTTACTAGAGGCGACATGATGTAAACTCAGATGGATAATGTAATGTGTAAGCTGTTACACAGAAAACACTGGCAGCTATTTTATTATTATTATTGTTTTTAATGTATGGTAAGCCCCTAAATATCCTTTCTATTTTTCTTCATATCTGTTCTTTATTTTTCATACTTAGTTTTCCTCCATCTTAAGGTTCGGTTTTTAATTGTATTATACTAGATCTTAACTACATATACACCTCCAGGTAATAAAACATCCCCAGTTCCTGCTGACATTTAGGATTAACTTGAATGAGTGACTTGAGGACATTTCGTCTGAGAAAACTGTGTGTCAGGAGTAAGAGAGGAAGAGGCTGTAAACAAGTCTTTAAATAAACAAAGCTTGTGGCTCTTGTTTTTGATTAAGAGCAGTTTTTTTTCACCTGACACATGTCATCCTCATCCATCCCAAAAGTTAGACATGATTGCTGAGTGATTAT
Organism: Natator depressus; assembly: GCF_965152275.1. Lineage (NCBI taxonomy): Eukaryota > Metazoa > Chordata > Testudines > Cheloniidae > Natator > Natator depressus. The sequence continues at coordinate 27,138,278 of NC_134244.1, forward strand.
GAATATGGATAGAAGGAAGGGATGGGAGTTGTGTTGAAGCCTTGCAATAAAAATTGCGGATGAGTTAGGTTTTGAGGAACTGAGGAAGATTTAGTTAGATATCAGCCCTTCCTGGGCCTTAGTTTCTATCTATCATCAGTTATTTGGAGTACATCTAAAGCTATTTAGTGGCACATTTTCTTTCCTTTCACGTGTTCAACCCTTCTATTCAGCGTATGCGCAACATGTCTCTGGTGGCATGTAACCAGGATTCATCACCGAATTTGGTCCGCTGGTTGGATCATTGACTGTCTGATGTAACTGAACGAACTGTCTAGGTCTTTTATTCACTTATTCCAGTCACACAAGAGGTGACTAGAATAAGTGTCTCTCAGTTCAAATCCTACTGTGACTGTTAAACTTAAAGAGTTTGTCTGAATAGCTGCAGTACCTAATTTCTCAGTTTCTGTGGTCTGAAGATGTGATCTGTTTTCCCATTCTATTCAATGCAAGGCTTAAAGATTACTTAGCTCTCACCATTGCTATTCTATAAAATGGCCAGCAGGGGTGTTTGAAAGAAATCTGGCTAGACACTAAGCAGAAACAAAGCATTTGTCCTCAGAGATGGCACCGTCCTTGGATTAGGAAAATTTAGCAGAAAGAAAAGGAGTACTTGTGGCACCTTAGAGACTAACCAATTTATTTGAGCGTAAGCTTTCGTGAGCTACAGCTCACTTCATCGGATGCATACTGTGTGAGCTGTAGCTCACGAAAGCTTATGCTCAAATAAATTGGTTAGTCTCTAAGGTGCCACAAGTCCTCCTTTTCTTTTTGCGAATACAAATTAACAAGGCTGTTACTCTGAAACCTAAGAAAATTTAGGTTTCTCCAAATACATATTTCAGTTCAGCTCTTTATTAGCATGGTTTCAACTGATAAAAAGGATGGATCTGTAATTCTTACTCATTCAAAACTCTCATTGGCTTCATTTGGCCTCTCTGTGGAATGCCACTACAATTGTGACTGTAGAGGTGCTTTAGTGCTGGTTTTAAACAAAGGGAAGGGGACTAGCGACAAAATATTTTCCATGAGGTGCTCTTGACTCTAAATCTCACTCCTTTCCTTTACCTTGCAGAGACTGGGTTTGTTAAAACTTAGGGCAAGCTTCAAGCTAATATTTCCCTTAAGTTTCTGGCAAGGCATTAGGTAAAAGGGTGTTATATTTCTGAATGTGTGAATGTGCTATCAGAAGAACATGTTATTCCCAGCTTGGTGGTTTTGGCTGGGTTGCATGGGAAGAATTTTTTTATTGTAAAAATGAACAGAGACATAAATGATAAGACCTTTATATAACTCTAAATTAATAAGTTGGAGATTTGCCTGAGAATCTGCACGATCAGGCCACTTAGGGACAGATGAAATTACCAAATTGATTCATTTGATGTGCAAGTAATTATTATTAGCCCTTGTTCATGCAATTATATGATTTTGTGCATAAATGTACAACTAAACTCTTTGAAAACCTGCCCTGTGGTGTTCAGTTGGTACAGATGTTCGTGATGGTCCCTTCTGGCCTTAAAGACTATGAGCTGTTCTGACTGATGTTTTACATTTGACTCTAAGTTTTCCATAGATTGCCAAAGTGGTGATTATGGGCCTGATCCAAAATCCACTGAAGACAAAGAGAGACTTTCCATTGAGTCCAAAGAGCTTTGCATATGGCACAATAGGGGAATAGTTTTAATGTGAATATTTTGCTGTGTTATTTTTTTAAGTTTTACAGATAAAGATGTGTGATATATTATGGGAATAAAAATGTTTTGATGTCCTACAGATAGTTCTGCCCCATTGTTATGGCAATTTGAATAATTTATTTTTATCTAGGCATTTTATGACTATCCTTTATAGTCATATCTCATTTTGAGTGGTGATATTAGGATTCTTGGATATTTCAGTTGGGAGTTTCAGCTAAATTACAACTTCTAATTTACCACAGGCTACATCCTGACCCCAGCTGTGCTTCCATGCAGACAGTAAGGAACTAACCTCCACTGTGTAGCCTAATGGGGCAGAGGGGGTTGGAGAACAGCTGTTACTCAGCTGTTACTCTCTCTACCATGTAGGTAGGTGGAGTCTGTGTGGTGTTTTGGCTCTGCATTCCCTGAATGGGTCAGCCAATCCAGTCAGACTGGTGCAGAGCAAGAAAGAAGCTGTGCCAAAAAAAGGGCTGCTTTTTTCCCCAGGGGACAGGGTGGAAACAGGGACCTAAATGTGAATGAGTCACCGTTCGGTCCTTGCTCTGCTCTTGGATCACCATATGTAAGTTTCCCTGTGTTTCCATCTGACACTCTGCATCAGCCAGAGCATGGAGATGCACTGCATGCAAGAGAAGGGCACATTTGAAGTAACTCATTGTAAGGCCTCCAATTTGTCAGCTGGTATATCTAAGAAACCAAGGCTTAAATATATTAGCTTTTCAAAATATACCATCTTTCTTTCCTTATTGCTACAGCAGTATTCAGGTGTGCTTTAGCTAGCTATTTCCATAGGTAACTACTGCGGCAGGTGAAAAGATAATCACTGCACCTGTAGTTTCTACTGATATTTTATTTGTGTACCTTTATTTCTCAATAGAAAACAGGCAACTTCTTATTTGAAAGACTAGACTGTTGCTATAAGCATTCTTCATGGGTAAGAAGGAAGTGTTTGTTGGGGGAAGTTGGGGGGCACCTTATGTATAGTTTGATTTTGAGGCGTGTGAAGGGACATCCGTGATTGATGCTATGACAACATATTACGTTTTCTGAATAATGTCTAAAGAAGTTCCATGTTGACATTAAAAACCATGGTATCCTATTAAAAACATCTGGTATCAGTGAGAATTGTATTAGAATTGCCCAGAATCAACTTTCATTTATAGAATGGGGCTCGTTTATGTTGTTTGTTTGGGTGGGTTTTGTTGATTTGGGGGGTGGGGGGGAAAGGGAAGAGGTTGCTAATGGAGAATACAATTACATTAATCATTTTGCTCATTCACCCCCCCCCCATATTTTATTTAGCTATTCCTTTACCATCTCCCCCATCACTCCCCTCATGTAGCTGGCCCTCCCGCAGTGGAGATGAATGTCATCTAAAACTATGTAGGTACAACCAACATGTCAATGGGCACAGCTGACACCAGTGGGAAGACATTATGTATCTGATTTAAAACACTGCCCACCTGTCTAACTTCCTCTGTCCTCACCTCATGGGACAGACGATGTTTTCAAGAAGCTCATGACTCATTTCAAGTAGCTTAGACCCATATAAATTAAGTGGTGTGAAAAATGAAGAAACACACGTTGTATGCTGCATGCATAAGAGCAGAATCCATCACCTTCAGTGCACGCTTTGTGGAGAGGAAACCGTCTGACTTTACTGTAATGAGCTGAGTTTGGGGATGTGCATCTGCTCCATTTCCAACTAGGAGCTTACATATACTTACTCTCTGAAGGATACAAGAGCAGAAACTTCTGAGGACAAATAGTGAGGAGACATATTTTGATTACCCAGAATCTGAATCTCCCTGTGTTCCTAAACATTATATAATCTATAATCACAGTGCAGGAGACAAGTGTTGTCTAACATTAAAAGCTGCTCTTGAATAAAAATATTGCACTGGCTGTGTTTTTCTTTGAAAACTTGATAGGAGAACTGATGCATTCTCATACATTTTGCAACACATCCTAGAAGATGCAAAGAACTTTCTGAATTTATGACATGAAAAGAGAAACAGCTAGACTTTCTGATGCAATCAGGAAATACATAGTTGAATGATTTCATTTGTGCATACAAATAATTGCATCTGTAATTACAGTCACAAACTGCAGGGTCAGAAAGGGAATCTGGTGTTTAAAACTCAAACCTTGTGTGTTTCTTTATTATATTATCATTGGTTTAACAGGGTTAGTTTTTTTTATCATGTAGCTCACTCTATTGTCATCAGCAATGGACCCTGACATTGGATCTGAAATGGACCCTTTCCTAGTCAAGACAGGAGTCAAGCTCCAACCCTTGTCTCCATCTTCCTTGCTGTCATCCTCCTTCTCATTGCTGACAAGCTCCCCTCCAGACTTGATGTCCAATACAGAATGGATGGCCAGCTCTTCAAAATCAGTTGCCTCCGGTCCAAGACAAAGACTATCACTAAATAAGTCACTGAGCTCCAATATGCAGATGACTGTGCCCTGTGCACCCACTCAGAAGAAGATCTTCAAAAAATAATCAATACTTTCTCTGTGGCCTACAACCAACTCAGACTCACACTTAGCACCAAGAAAACTAAAGTACTCTACCAACAGGCTCCAAACCACCAAGATCCTGCTCCCATAATTCAGATCAATAAAGAGACCCTGGAGAACAATGTACAGTAGACATTTAACAGTTCTAGAAAGATACCATCAATGTTGTCTCCAAAAGATCTTCTGAATCAAGTGGGATGACCGATGCATCATCAGTATTCTGTCCTAAACCAAAACCTCCAGCACTGATGCTATGGTCATCTGCCACAACTCCATTGGGCTGGTCATGTTCTTTGAATGCCAGAAAGTTGACTCCCAAAGCAGGTCATGTTCTCACTACTGAGCCATGGCCAATGGTCAAGGGATGGGCAAAAAAAAAAATGCTTCAAAGACACCCTCCAAGCCAACATGAAAAAGTGCAATGTTGACATAAACTCATATAAACCCTATATCGATCAAGATGTAAAAGGATTTTGTGGCAGGGATGCCAGTATTTTGAGATCCAATGGAGACAACAGGACACAGAGAAAAGGGAAAGAAGGAAAGTTACAGCATGATTTAACAATCCAGATCCACCCTTCCATTGGGAAATGTCTGCCCCAACTGTGACAAGGTTTGCAGATCCCGGATGGGTCTCATTAGTCACCTGCAGATCCACCAGCAATAACCAGCTTTCATTTTACTGGATGACAATCATCCTCAAACTCCAAGGGATCACCGGCGATGAGCTCACTCCATATGCAATTAAACTTCAAAGATATGGAGAGATGTGAAATATTCCAGGGAAAGTAATTACCAACATAAACCAATTAAGATGTACAACACACAATGGTAACATAATACATATAAACTTGTTAGAACATATAGCCACTCTAGGTTACCTACATTTATTACTGCCCTGTCAGAGGATTGTGTCATTTTTGCAAGAACTCAAGTTGCAAGGTAGTTATACTTTTGGTATCATATGCTTCTGACTTTGAATGTTCCATTTCAGGGGTCAAATTTCACATGTTTTATTCACCCCAAAAGAGGCAAGTATTAATGCTGCCAAAGAATAAATATATGCCCATAATCTGTCTTCTTGCCATCCCATTGATAGCATTCCCATGCAAATTATTCCTTTCAAGGACAGGAATAATCTTTCCTGGGTGTTACCTAGGCCTGTTGCTAGGTCAGATGTACTGAATCACTTACACCTTTCAAGTGAATCAATAGGAGTCTGTTAATTTCCACCCCTTGTGAACCAAAACAAACGAGCCACTTTCACAGACCTCCCAAGAACTGAATCTTGCAGCATGTGCGCGGCTTTTTTAATTAGCCAACCCAATATAGTAAAATATCGGAAAAGGAATGATTATCTTTCCTTACCCAGAGATAAGATATGCTTTAATTTATCGAACACTTAATTGATCTATTGTTGTTGTGAGAAATTAGTTCAAACTGGAGAAATAATAACTGCAATACATCCAAATTCTGCTTTGGTCCCCACACAATTACATGGAGTAAAGTCAAGGGGAAATGTTTATTTACATCCAAAAATGCAGCCCATTATGTACAAAACCAGCACTAAAAACTTGAACATGAAAAAACATTTGGGAAATCAATTTTACTACAAATTGCCTGGATATTAGAAAGCCCTGGGCATATGACCAGAGGATAAAAGAGAAAAGTTCTCACTGACTTTGGCAAAAATGTCCATACCGCAATTTAAACAGGGAGAAGGGGCATTGTCTGGCATGCCGGAGGAAGGGGTATACCTCTTTAAGATGTAGAGACACATGGACGCTCATCAGTGTGGGGATGCTGACTCATCCTCCCAGGTTATCTGATCAAAAGGGAGGGGAGAGTATATAGGGTAAGACAGGCAGGAAAAGCCCTGTCTCACCTGGACCAAGTGGAGCAGCAGCCACCCTCCTACCCTTAGACATGATGAAATACCATCTTTGGTCAGGATCCACTGTGAGCACTCCTTTCTCAGGGGGGCTGGGAAGGAATTTTTCCCTCACGGCTAGATTGGCCAAGGCAAAATGGATTCTTTTTTCACCTTCCTCACAATCAGGTTCCAGAGGGCATAACTGAGGCAAGCATGGAACAGGAGTTAGGCTATGATGTTGCAACTCATTGTATAAGCATGGGGTGGATGTCCAATGCAGGTACTCCATAGGAAACGGATACAGTGACCAGATAAATAGATTGGCAATAGATTTAAATGAGATGTTTGTTAAAGGAGCGGAAACAGAGGGCCTCCCATGACTGACATGGTAGGGAGCCAATTCCCCGCCTCCTTTATAGCCTCTTAACCCTCTTTTGGGATGGGGGGAATGGTAAGGTCCCAGCAGTGAGTTGGCTGGGGACCAGGATGGAAAAGAGGTAGGCTGATGTTCGCATGAATTTACCTGCACTGTACACTTTTATCTGTCAGGTACTACTAGACAGTTAATAATAAAGTTGCGGCCTAATTAATCTATATCCAGTGTCTCCTGTCCTTCTTTTGGCATAGCCAGAAAAAAACACCCCACAAAGTGTGATTGCAATTATTAAAAGTTAAAGTTCTTATTCACTCTCCACAGTAGTTAGAAAAATAAAATCAATATCTGTTGTCAATAATTCTGAAACTTATTCAGCAGAATCCAAAGCTCAAATGAAAGTTTTCACAGGTTTTCTAAAAGCTGTACTGCTGCCAACTCTGAACAGCAGTATTAAAACCAATTTTGACAAGACAAAGACATTACAGAACAGCAAATTCTGGTAAGTGACAAAGCTCCTTTGGAAGATGGATGTGACACTAAAACGTAATGCTTCTTTGCAGCTAGCTGCTTGCTTTACTGAGATATTTGCAAAAAACTTTTTTCTGCAAATACTAAGCGTTCTGACAAATATTTTAAATCTCAAAATTAACCTGCAGTACTTTAAGCTTTTCGGTACCCTGAGGTAAAATTTTCAAAAGTGCCTACACCATTCAGCCTAAGTCCCATTTTCAAAAGTGACTTTAGCACTTAGGTGTCTAAATCTTATTGAAAATCAGAAAATCCTAAGGGACAGATTTTTTTTAAAAGATATTTAGGCACCTAGTGGGATTTTCAAAAGCATGTAGGCCCCTGACTCCTAATACAAGCAGCAATAAGCTAACTCCTCATGAGAGGTAGGTGCCTTGATATTTGAAAATACCACTAGGCATCTGTCTGCATCTTTAAGAATCCAAGTACCATTAAAAATCTGGCCCTAAGTATCTAAGTCACTTTTGAAAATGAGACTTAGGAGTCTAAGTCATTTAGGCTCTTTTGAATATTTTACCCCTGTAGAGAATTCCTGTAGATTGTAAACAGTCTTTGGCTTTAATTTACCACAATGCACAATAAATGCATCAGAATGAAAGCTAACAGACTGAGGACAAGTAAATGGCAAAACCTAATCCCAAAGCACAGCTGATGAAATTGATGATGTATAGTTAATAGTGCTGATGGGAGACATAGCAATGAAGAAACACATCCTGATCTTACTCCAGCTGTCCTTGCTTTGTTACCTACTACATAGCCTACTGCTGCTCATTAATGGGATCAAAAGGGAGTCAGTGCGGCTTAGTGGGTAGAGTAGAGTAGTGGACTGTGACTCAGGAGACCATGATTCTATTTCCACTCAGCCACTGGCCTGGGTGACCTTGGGCAAGTCACTGCACCGCTCTGTGCCTCAGTTTCCCCATCAGTAAAATGGGGATAATCATACTGCTCTCCTTTGAAAAGTGCTTTGAGAACTACTGAAGAAGAGCATTATATAAGAGCTAGGTATTATTAATGTGAATGGCAAAACTCCCATTGGCTTATTGGAACAGAATCAGGCCTCTTTGTCTCTCTCTTCCTTTTCAGCTTCTACTACTTGGCAGATTGTACACAGATAGCTGTGTAGTGACCATTAGCAGGATTGTGTGCATAGTCTGATTCTGTGATACTTGCAGCACAGACAGGGGTTGTTTTTTCACAGCACAAGCACAGGTTTTTTTTCCCTGATGTAGTTCACTGAAGTCTTTTGCTTTTAATATTTTCATCATAAGAGGAGCCTAGAGAGCCAAACTCGCCCCGAGTTATTCAAAAAGATTTTTAACAGACTGTCTGGTAACTGGGACTGTGGATTCTCATTCTACTCAGGACTATTTCCTCACCCTTGCTCTATCATTCAACTCAATCATCTACACAGACTTACAATGGGAGAGTTGTATACATGATATGTAGGCTTGAGATGCGATCTTAAAATTCATGACTGCAGCGGATACCCACTGATCTTTGTTCTTCATCAAGGTTATTCCACAGCTTTCTGAAGCTTTATATTAAAGATCGATACATGATCTCAAGACAAGTGCAGAGGATAGTGTTCATGTTATCACAGAGATTTTGACCAGTCAATTTCACATCAGTCACAGGATGCTGGGCAATCTTGGAGACTAATATTTCATCCCTCCCATGCTTCAACCGCACTTTCAGGAACCACATCCCTGCTTATTACTGAAGGTTTTGAAAAAGACTGCCCTATAGTGTCAAAATGAAGAAGCAGGTGCAGCACCAATTTGGGCTGCTGTTCACTCATAGGTTTCTGAAATCAGATTAATTATTCTATGTATTGCTGTATGCCTGTTGCAATTTGTGCAGAAAGGAGCAGGCTTCAGTATATGATATACTGATACGTTAATCTTGTGTCTTAGCACCTGTCTGTTAACCAGAATCTGAAAATATGTTGGAGCAGGATATGCAATCTGTAGGCCCTTTCCTCTCACCCTGTCAAAGCCAGAAGAATCATAACAGAGTTGCGAAACAAAAACAATGGGTCAGTTGTGGGTGTAAATTGGTAGAGCTGCAGTCTTTCTAGTGGAGTTTTGCCTATTTACACCAGAAAAGAATTTGATCTCACTTTTGCAAATAGGAAATTCCAACCTATTGTTTACTCTGTTTGAGAAATTTTTTGAGTCACAAAGGACTGTATGTGGATTAGATCCAACACCCATTGAAGGCAACTGGACCCTTACCAGGCCCTATGACACCCTTGGCAAATGAAGTGTTCACATCAATGCACTGGGATTTTATCAGTCAGATGAAATGGACATTTGCTGAGAATGTAAGTTTAGCACTAGTGATGTCACCTATCAGGTATCTCCTCATAATAAGAGAAGGGGAAAAAAGGAAAGCTATGTAAAAAGCAAGCATCATGAATTCTATACACTTATGGACAGTCATCCTTGTGAATGATCTATCGCCAGCCAGTGATGCTGATGAAACCAATGTTACACATGCTTCAGGAATATCCCACAAAAGAGACTAGTGAAATAGTAACAGCCATATTGATACTAACAGCTAAAACATAGGTGTTCCAAGTCACACATTTTATTGAATATCTCTATAAGAAGATTCCAGTAGTGTCACTCTGTGTGTCACTCTAAAGCCTAAAATGTCTGATAAGTCAGTGTGCAGTGATGGAAGCAGCTACAAGCATGGCTGAGAGCTTTTTGTTCAGAATATCATCAAGTTGAATCCTCACTGGGTTTCGTGATCTTTCACCATCCAATTGTTAAGTTCTCAGTCATTGTGACTTTACAAATTATACCCATGTGGTATATCGCTACAGTAAGACATATATCTATGTCATGCCAAGAATCCTAGACCATTGTGATATCAGAGATAACTGAACCAATCACCATCCTTGCTAATTTGCATGCAACAATTTCATTGGTTTTATGAGGGAGATGGCACAGATTGTGGATTACTTGGGCCAACTGTCACCTACCAGAAATCCATACAACTCTCCCAGTAGAACAGAACCCCCACACAAATAAACACAGCTACCCACACAAGAACACAACCAGGACACACAATAACCCCAAACATCACTCTGACACCTACAATGTCTGTGGAGTCAGACTAAACCAACAGAAACAGCTACAAACAAGATTGAGAGCTCTTCTTGTTTAGAACATCACCAGGTTCAATCATCACTAAGATTCACAGTTGTTTTCATCCATTTCTTAAATTCTCAGCCATTTTTGCCTTTTTTATACATATGACTTTAAGAAAGAAATAAGAAATAGTAAAATAGCAGAATGGAGTGACACAAATAGAACATGATTCAATATACATTATCTAAAGTGACATACCGGCATAGATGCAGGTGAGAGTTTTAGGAAATCTGGATGAAATCCTGGCCTCACAGATGTCAATGGGGGGTTGACCAATAACTTTAATGGGACCAAGATTTCACCCATTATCTTCAACTAGAAAGGTTAAGTAGGCAACAGGGATCACAGATGTTGATAGGAGTGGTTTGGCTTTCCAGGGATACATTTTGGAGGAATTAATGAATGGATTTTCAGTGCAACAAACAAATAAACATGATGCCATACACTTGAGCAAAAGGTTGGCTTGGGCTTTTACATACATAAGTCCCGGGTGTGACTCTATATTAAATCAAAGACCATCTGCCTTCACAATGGAGTATTTCTAGGATGGAAGATCTGCAGACACCGTGTCCACATATGATCCATTACAAGTGATAAGTCAACTGTGGCCAGTGGTAAATGTTGCTGGTTTGAATTCTACGTGATTTAGCTGTTGTCCCATGTACACCTGCAAGTAGAGTGTTGTGTGATATTGAGTTCCAGGTTTGATGTGTCAATGAATCTCAGACTATATTTACAAAAGTTCAATAACCATCGCTTCAGCTAGTTTACATAGTTGGGAAGCCACAGCTGGCCTCCTTCACTCCTTCTCAATCCCCCCACAAGAATGGAACTTCCTTCCCACCTTAGAAGAGGGGTCAGACTCGGGTTTCAAGATATCTTCAAGACAGCAAAATACAGGGGGAATGGTAAAGAGAGACTCCTGTATGTTGGATGGGAGTTTGAGAGGGGAGAGTGTGATGAGAAGAAGTGAGGGAGCAGCTGTGGAGTTTTCCCCTGGGAAGTTAAGATGTTTGTGAACTGAATGTTGCAGAACTCTCATAGTCTCACCTAAAAAGCCCATTGGGAAGCCAAAGCCCTTCACTGGAAAGGCGCCCAATGACTTCAGTGAACTTTGGATCAGGACCTCAATAAGGTAAGTATTATTATCCTTCTTTTATACTTGGAGAAACTGAGAAACAGAAAGGTTGAGTGAGTTGCCCACAGTTTCACAGATTCACATACACCCAAAATGAATGTCCTTGAAATTTTTCACTATCATATCGTGAACTCATAGTTAATCTAAATCCTTCAAAAGTCTGTTTCTAATTCACTACTTTCCAAATAGCCATTCCTCATTTTGTCTTTATGTGGGTTATTTTTCCCTCCCAGATTTATTACCATGCATTTATTTATATTAAATTTCATCTTGTTACATACCTGCATGCTGCCGGTTTTTCACCTTCCTCTGTAGCATGGGGCACGGGTCACTTGCTGGAGGATTCTCTGCTCCTTGGAGTCTTTAAACCATGATTTGAGGACTTCAATAGCTCAGACATAGGTGAGAGGTTTTTCGCAGGAGTGGGTGGGTAAGATTCTTTGGCCTGCGTTGTGCAGGAGGTCGGACTAGATGATCATAATGGTCCCTTCTGACCCTAGTATCTATGAATCTATGAATCTCTCCTGATTGCTCTGCGGAGTCTCAATCTATCCATGGGCATGTTTACTTTTGGTTATAGCTCTTATTGCTCATGTTACTAGTAATGCTGAAAAAACAACAAGTCATTGATGTGCTTTATTTCCCACTAATATGATATATACTTTTATACACAAACATAAAACTGATGTATATACTGTGTAACACACACTATAAAACGATATTAGGAATATCTTCTTATCTACAGCCTGCAGTGCAGCCAAATGTGAAATGCTATTCTATATTATATCTGGAAATGGGTTTGAGATGATTTATACCTTCCTGAATTACTGAATGACCTTGCTGATAGCAACCATTAGTTTTATACTGTTAAACTGTGGAAGACCATAAATTAAACTGTGCTTCCACGTGATGTGCTACAAAGTTTGCCCTAACTATATGCTTTAAAAAAAAGAGAGAGACAATTTTTCAGTTCATAAACAGAGCAGATGCTTTGTGATTGAAAACATGTAATGTGTAAAAGGTTGTTGTGGCAGAAAGCAGATGTTGAATATTTAAGAAAATTCTTTGCAATTTATAATCCAATGAGGTATTAATTTACATAAGCATATTGTGGATCTAGTCTTGTAAGCCCTAGGGAATGAATCAAAGTGACTTTTCTATGAGTTTATCTTGGCAGCACAAATGTATCTGAATAAGTTTTTAAAAAAATTCTAATAAAAAATGATAAAAAAAATAGAGGAAAAGCTGTAGGAAGATTATGAAAGTATAATAGTATGGATATTTACTTATCAGGTGCAGAATTCAGTGTCATTCTAAAGGAAGACAGCACATGCAGGCAGCAACTACCTTTGCTTTTATAACATATGTATCTTCATGGCAGCAAAGATGAGTGCCCAGTGTTCCCATTTCTGATAATTAGTCACTAAAAAAAGGACCATGGCCCTGTTCCGGCACCTCAAAGGGAAAATAAACATATTGTCATTTCTGAGCATCACTTTTTTTCCTACTCACACATATCTCTAGAAATCCACATTTCAAAACAAAATTGCCACATGTCACCTCACCATTCCCAAAACCTTCACCCATGGGTTCATTTTCTTTTGCCTGGATACTGCAATTCCCTTATTATAGAATCATAGAACTGTAGGAGACTAATTATTATCTAGACTATCCCTGATGGAATGTCCTGCCTCAGTTCTCCAGACTATATCATATTCAGGATGCCTTTTTACACATACAGGAACAACAAACCATGAGCCCATCACTCTTTTCCTCAAATGATGCTCTTGGCTCCCCATTCAGTTCAAGTTGCCCCTCTTGTTTTCAAAATCTTTCAGAGTCTTGCATAGTCTTCATGGACACGGTTGGTCCAGAGGTTGGGCTGTTAGCCTGGTGCTTGATTTCAGTGTGAGGTAGTGTGTAGGGGCTTTGAAAATCCTACTAGGTGGCCATCTGTATGTTTAGGTGTCTAAATCCCTTTAGAAATCCAGTCCTCCGTCTCTGTCCCTCATCTGTGAAATGGGGATAATAGTACCTTATCTTCCTTACCTTATCATGAGAATAAATATATTAAAGAGTCTGAGGTGCTCAGAAGTTATGGTAATAGGGCCATTGAAGATGGATCTTTTCTCTCTTTATCTCTTGATCTGATTCCCACTGCTTGGCAGTTGTTGACCTTCTCTCTGTCTCTGCACACAATCTGGCCACTGTTGATGTGAGAATCTTCTCTACAGCTCCTGACATTTAAAACAGCTTTTTGTATTTCTTCACCTTGCCAATTCTCCCATGTTTCCAAAATTCATCTGTAAAGGTGTCTTTCCTCCTTGTCCTAAACCTGTTAATTTATCCTTCTATATACTTTTTTATTTATTTTAACCATCATTTAAGTATGTGTTTTAGATACACTTTTATGACATATGGGTACAAAAGGAAAATATACTATAAAATAGAAAACATAAGCAGGACACCTTGCAATATTGATCCTCTCTTTTTGTAGATACCTGCATTAGAAAGTGTTGAAAACTAGTGGAATCAGCATGCTCAAGGACATGACTGCGATCCACATCAATACACATGCTGATTATCTTGACAGGGCTAACTAAATCAGCTGACATATGTACAACCAGCAAGTGAGAAAATTAATGACCAATGGTAACTGTTGCCTATGAACTGATCAGTACCTTTTCAGCAGAATTTTACAGTCAGCCTTTGGGCCCTGCACTTCAGCATATGCTGAAGTACATCCCTATTCAGGAAAGCACTTAAATATGTGCTTAAGTGCTTTCCTGAAGAAGGTGCTTTCCTGAATCAGGGTCTTAACCATGTTGAGTAGCACCTTACACCACAGGTAGCCCTACTTATGTTCGTGTGACAGACTCCTAAGGATTAAAAAAAAGCTTTTGAACTGAGCGTAGCCACTAAATTGGTGATCAGAATATTCCTTAAAAGTCCCTCCCCAGACACATAGGAGTCAGTTTTCCTTCCCAGAAAAAAAGCCAAAAACACCTAATTAGTGAAAAGAAAGCTATATAATATACTATTTCCAAAGCATGTCTGAAAAGTCTCATGTATAGAAAGCATTGCACAATGAGCTATCTTCCATCTAGTGTTGCAATCTGGTAACCACCCAAAAATTCAATGAAAATAGGACCTACATCCTGTCAGTTTTATTCTAAACAGTTTTCAGAATGATCTCTTCACTGCTGTTGCTGTTGTTTTTGTTTTTACTGTTCTGTTAGCTGCTTTCCACTCCATTCCTAAATGGATAATATTTGTTTACAGAGAAGTAAAACAATGACCTCTATCAGATTTCAGAACAGTTTTTATTTATTATTTAAGTAAAACTCATTTGCTTGGATTTGACCTTAACTAACTTTTTTTTTTTAATAAGAAGTTATTATGTTCATATAACTGGCAGAATGGACAAAAATCCCACAGCTGGAATCTATGTTTGACATAATTATGAATTACAGATGTTGTCTTTTTGACTAATGGTATTCTTCAGCAGTGTGGGAAGCCTCCAGAGTGGACTAAAAAGCTGTGTGTGTTTCTTTGGGGATATGTGGGGATTTTCATTTTTTGGTAGCATAAGTTAATTTTTAACCATGTATATTTAAACCATCTATATTGAAGAGAGGCAATGTGGCATGGGCAGAGGTTAGGATGGAAGACCAGATCCTCATCTGGTGTTAATTGGCATAGCTGCATTGAAGTCAAAGCAGTTATGTTGATTTACACCCACTGAGGATCTTGCCTGTAATGTTAGCTGAATCTTCTCTTGCTCAATAAAGACTCGATTGTGGTAAGAAGCTGAACACTTCTGCAAGGTGCTGAGCACCATCAACTCACACTGATTGCAATGCATGTTTGAGGGTCCTTTGCCCCTTGAAGGATTAAGCCATAAGGACTCTATCCAGCTATTAGTGAAGTCAGTGTGAGTTTTTTTCATCCACTTCAGTGGGAGTTGGATCAGGCCTCAGAGTAGATTATGCAGTTATCTTCAAGGACCAAAGAATTTGAATTCCAGAATGAAATGCTGTGTTTGGGCAGATGTTTTGATACACCTTTACCTACTTGAGGGGACATGGATATTTTCATTTAAGATGTCAAGTCTACAGATACATTTCCTTTTCTCTTAAATATCTTAGAATTGATTTCCACACATTAAAAGTTCTAGAAAAATGTAATTTCAAAGGTGATGAATCTGCCCAAACAATGTAGTACACTGCTGCCCTGAATAATTATATATCAGTGCCATATCAACAACAAAAAATACAGACCAAGACATCCAGACTTTGGTGTGTGGGCAGAGAAGCAGACTGAAGATATAAATAAATATCATAAAGTAAATTGGCCCTTAATCAGACCATATTATGGACCATTGAAAACACTGTGGCAATTTTGCCTCTGACTCAATACCCCAGCATACTATTAAGGGTTACTGTGCTACAGTAAGTGCCATCTTTAAGCTGAAATGTAAAGTCAAGGTCTTGGCCACTTGTGGCCAGTAAAGATCACAGGGCCCTTTTCGAAGAATGAAGGTGTTGTTAACTCCAGTACCTTGTCCATATTACAATTTGGGGAATTAAATTACATCTTGCTCTAGCTAAAATCCAGCCTTACAGTTTTACTTGGATATGCTGAAATATTCTTCTTTGTCTCCTGTGCAGATTCCATTATTCACCTCAGAGATGACTGCATTTCAGTCGTGGGTAAAATGATCTTTTTATATTCATTCATTAACTACTTCACAGGTGTCTTATTAGGATTAATTAATTAATATCTCTAAAGTGCTCTGACATTCTCACATGAAAAGACGGTGTGTGCAAATTATAATGTTAGTACTAGAGCAGGAAAAGCTATTGTAGGAAAGCTTCTATTTAACGGATTTAGCCATTTTATTCTGTACACAAGACATCCATGAACAGACTTTGCCCACCATAAATTTATTCATTATTCAGAGTTGTGTAATGTACATTTATGTAAACATATTTCAACATATGGGTTGTATGTGAGTTATTCACTTCTACTATGTCTTTAGCTAGTTGGTATTTTTTGTGCGTCTACTCCAAGTTACCTGGTATTGTTTCTACTAGCCAATAGTTCACAAGTATTTTTTTTTCCAGAATTTGCACATCTCTAAAGACTTGGGTTATTTAGGAATGAGAAATACGCATGAATTCTATGCACAAAATATGAGATATTTACAAAATTGCCTTAGGAGTTTCAGGCTACGCAGTCACTAGTAAATCATACTTTTTCTGGAAGATGATACTTCTGGGAATGTCAACACTGATCCAAAAAAAAATGTATTCATTGGCACTTGTGTAGAAATCCTTATTTTGAATATTGACATTCCTCAGAATGATGTCAGTTCATGATGTAACAGCCCAAGAGTATTCTTGGGAAGCCCAAGGGCGGAAGATCTTTCAATACATATTCATTTCTAGTAATACTTTTTTCCATTATTAGCATCTGTACCCTATGGATCTACTGCTTTATTTATACAATACATATTCATAGAATTCCTGAATTCTAATCCCAGTACGGCTCAATGTGTGGCCTTGAACAAGTCACTTCACTTCTCTGTTCACTTTTCTCATGCAACTCCCTCCCTGCACAGTTGACTTTGTTGGGGGTTTTACATAAGTAAGGCAAACATAATTTAGCTCTCAAACAACAATGTACTTCATGTGGGTGTTGTCAAGTTGAATTAACTAATGTTTGTTCAGCCTTTAAAACTGCAAGATACTGTGGGTGTAAGTCAATTGGAGCAGAGTTAGGCCAATGCTGAAGCCTTTAGAAAATCCCACCCTCTATGTACTACCTATTATTATAGTATTGGCTTAGATTGTCCATGCAGATGTATGCAGGACAAACCCATAAGGGGAATCTGAAATTCTGGAAACTCCATGAAATTACCCTCAAAGATTTTCCTTCAAATCACATATGTGGTGAGATGGGATTTGCCCATTTGTGGAAAGAACATCTTAGCCCCCATAAAACCTGCCAGTTCCTGAGGCTAGCGTGGATTTTGGAAGAGCCTCGTGCTTGAAGACCCTGTGCCTCTGCATTCTTCCTGAAGCCACCCTCCATTCAAATCCCCACTGTGGAGATGTACTGCCAGAGGCTTCCTTACTTTCTTCTGGCCTGGAGCCTCAGAGTGAATTAACCCTCAGAATGAATTAAACAGTACAAAGGGAAAGTGTACTTGAGTTATGATATACTCGCTATTCAAGTGTACATCTAGTATTTGCTTCACGGACCTGAATGTGTCAAATTCAGTACTCTTCTGGAATGGGTATGGTGGGTGTAAACTTGGGTGATAATGGACATTGCATGGTCTATTAATCTTTTCCCAGAATATATGAAAGGAATGGCTGGAAGGGAGAAATGAAATGTCCATGTCTGTTTCTTATTTTCTACCAATATGCAGAAATTATGTTCACTTTCACTGTAGTCAAACAAATAAGCTAAAAGACAAAAAGTTTACATATTTCACTGGAACACTAACAGGATCAATTTCCTGTGCTCTTATTATCCAGAGACCTCAGCAAGAGGGCCAACAGATTTATGGTTTAGTGAAAACTACCCCTTGACTTTCAGAAACAGCCTCTTGTGCCTCCGCTGTAGAGCTTCCATTTTTAAGAATCACAGACTCCTCATTCCTTCAGCCCAGGCAGCACGCCTCAGTCTTGGTTTGCTTGTTCTTTTCAGAACTGGATTATGAGGAACTGTGGATAATAAGGTTTTTGCCCTTTAAAGAAAAAAAAGGGGGGGGTGCATTTTTAAATCTCTTTTGTTTTGTTTTCTTTTCTGGCTGGGATAAAATATTAGGCAGCAGAGAACTCTACGAGGTTTTAAGGTTATTAACCCCCTTGCTTCAAAGTGAAGGCACTTCCCCGACTCCTTGGTCTTGAATCTGATTTCTTTTAACTTTAAAGTCATGCTAAAGAGCTGAACATTTTTCACAGGCTTTTAAAGAGGAGGTAAGTGGAGAATAGCGAGGCGGGTGGGGACCCTGATCCACAAAGAGACTAAGGCGTTGCAATGCTGAGCGTCACAATGCCTAACAAAAACCACAAGAACCCACTGTGATCCATAAAGCCTGAGTTAGGCTCCCTATACAATGAATGGGAAAAGAGAGGCACCTGAGACTGCGATTCACAAAAGCCGGCATGCCAGGCGGGGAGTTGTCTAAGCTACCCAATGGGAAATGGTGACAACAGGAACTGGTGCTTAGCCCTGGCCCTCTCCTGGAGATACGCAGCTAAGTCCAGGCAGTAGGGATGCACCTATCTCTGCTTAGTGATCCATGAATGAGAACCCCCTGCCTGGAGTCAGGTGGCTTAGATGCCTAAACTGTTTCTTGCTGGAATGAGTTAGGGGCCTTCCTCACTCCCCACAAAATGGCCACAGGAGGTAGCACTGCCACCCACCTTATTCCTTTTAGCCCAGTAGTTAGAGCACTCACCTGGGATGTGGGAGACCTAGGTTCAATTACCCTGTGTAATAGGAAAAAAGGGTATGATCAGGGCCCTAACCACTGGGATACATGATTAGACCAGGGGGACTGGACCCTGGGTCTTGTGAGTTCCCTAACCACTCCACTACAGAGTCATTCCTTCTCTTTCTCTTTCTCTCTCCGGCCCTGTGATTGTTCGCCTTTGGATAAATGCTTAAACAGGTCATGGAGCCAGAGAGAGAAATATACGGACTCTATAGTCCAGTAGTTAGGGCCCTTTCCCCTGCTCCTGTTTTTCTTAGGATTTTTGCTCTTTGCTCTTCATTTTCACAGTCTCTCCTACCTGGAACAGAAATATGATCATGTTCATGTTTACATCAAACTTTCAAAACCACAATATTTATGTTATCAAAAGTAGATTAAAGAATGTCCTCATCCTTCATATACAGCAGTTTCTATGTATACGGAGTGCATAGTTTCCAAAGGATTCAAAAAAAGAGATGGGCAGATAAAATCCCTCTATTGATGCAAGCGCCTGACTGGTGATGTGAACCAGCTGAAGCCTATTGGAAAGGGCACACACTAGAGCAAGCTAGAACCCTATGTAGAGTAAAATGCATACTGCTGGAAGAGAGGGGAGGGACTTGGCTACTATTTAAACAGCTATTTTCCATTTCCTCTGCTGATTTAGAGGCAGGGTATTTGTAGAAAGTGTAGTAGGTTAGAAAGCAGTATGGAGGAAAAACAGAACAAATGTGCTACAATTTGGGATAAATAATCAACTTTAGAGTAGCTTGTTAGGGGACAAAAACTATGCTGTGATACTTGAGTTCTAAAATAGTTTAAGTGGGATTCAAATGACTACATCTCACTAGAGAAAACTTGACCAGAAAGACTTTTTTTTTCTTTTTTTTTAGAAATTAGCAAAGTGATTTTTCATTGCTTTTCTTCTGCCTCTATCTCAGAGAAAATTGCAGACTATCATGTTGTGTCTTCCTTGAGTACAGCTTAAGCAGAGACTTTAGTATTGAACATTTTAAGTGGATTTTCTATGATTTTATAAGTTTGTTTTCACTCCAGCAGCAAATAACTTGCTTGATCCTGGTTACAGCAGCCTTTATAACATCAAACAGGTATTGGCAAATTTTGAGCTTGGCTTACAGGGTTAGCTTTGTGTAGATGAAACAATATCAATTTCAAATGTGTAAATACTAGGCAGTGAAGCTTGTAAGTGAACCAGATATTCCAGTGAAGAATACAGCTGACCCAAACATTACTAGCTTAAAAAAATAAAATAAACAATAAATGATCTAGACATAGACAGTTTTTTCTTTAACTCAGTCCAGTTGGCCTAGATACTATTGGCAGCAGCTGGAAATCTAAAAGGTTTTGAGACTAAAAGGCATGTGAGCCCCAGACAGTTTGATTGCTCAAACATTTCTCGAAGATTAGATTTGCCAGAGCTAGCACCTAAATCTGTGTGATTTATTCTCTTAACTTAGCCTCATCAAAATTGTTCTAGAAAATGATTGTGAAAAGTAATTAAAATAACTAGTTGCAGTTTTTTAATATGAAATGCAAAGTGCCCCATGTAGTTGAGGGAAACTTCTATTTCAGAAACAATTTTAACTGTAGTTAAACTACAGACATCCACTCTGCCTCATCCAAAAATTGTCTGAAAGGCACTGAAGAGGTGAGTCAGATGCTCCCTTTGTTCCACATTAGTCATTAAACAACTACTTCCTAAAACAAAAAAACCCAACAATAATACTGCAGGCAAACCATCCATTTTCTCAATGCGGTTTGTAGAACCTAGGGTTGGACATTTACAAAACAAACTGAGGACTAGATCTTCAATACATTTTGTAGATTAGTGTGTGTTTTGTATTTATTAGTTGTACTGCACCTTTTTAAATACAGAGAAGTTTCTTCTCTGCTGCAAGGGCAGCTGTTGTTTTGTGTCCAGATGCAGCCTGTTAAGTAGAAGACACACACTCTGTGTGCCCTCTCTTGAAGCCCTTACTCTTGTAAACCAAGCTAAATGACCTGTCCATGATCAGCAGTTTTATTAAACTTCTCAGACCTGATAATAGAACCCAAGAGTCTAGACTCACTGTCCTCTGTTCTAACCACTAAGCAACTCTCCTTAAAAAGTACATCAGGAGAAAATAGCTATGGAATAAAAAGTAGGAAGGATGGCAGTAGGGCTGTTTTTATATTGCAAGCAATCCAGTGCCAATAAGGGTGATTCTGTTTCCCAGTTCTATGAAAAACCTTTATGCCAAAGAAGTTGGCACGGCCATCACACACAAACATGTTACTGGGTGTCTGTAAGAGAGAAGCTTCTGACATGAGCTATTTTTCTGAGGTAAAATAGATTAAACTGATTAAAAACAAGGCATTTTCTTCTGCGCCCAACTCTAGCGGTATAAATGCTAAATTACTTCTAAGGGAAACATCATCTCCCATGATACTTTAGAAAACTTTGTAAATGTCCACAGTGAGCCCTGTGGGGGTCTAAAATTTTTAGACAGACGAGGAAACAATCCGATATGTATTGGGGTTATAATAAGCGATAACCTATCTACATATACATTGCTTGTTTGTTCTTTACTTACCTACTATAAACAGCTATCGCTACAGCACTATTTATTTGCATACAGTACACCTCATTCAAGGATCTCAGAGTGCTTTACAAATATTAATTAAAGCTGGGCTTGGGAAAAAATTCAAATCTGAACCTCACAATGGGTGTTTGTACATGGTTTATTGAAGTAACTCAAGGTGCAGCCTAATTGTTCTTATCTGTGTGTGGGCATGGAGGGGCAGGATCTCTCTGGTAACTAGAGACCAGTTTTGTGATGCAAGTTGAATTGCACTGGTGGAAATGGCTGCAGAGCATGCTGCACTAGAGCTGCTACTCCAATATTTTGTTGGTGACAATTTTGCTTCCTACTGCTACCCATCCACCTTATTATTGCCTCTGTATGTTCTTGTGGGAATGTCATATGCTAACATACTTAGGACATGATTTTCAAAGGTGATGAGCATTCAGCTCCCATTTACTTCAACTGGAAGTGTGGGTGCTCAGCTCTTCTGAAAATAAGACCTTAAGTCCTGATTCTCCACTTTGCCTCTGGTGTAATAATTTCCATGTGTGCAAAATGAGTTTGATTGAACTGAGAATTCTGATTTAGTAGCACTTCACACCTCCTTCAGTGAGTCGTCATTTACCCTGTGCATAGAATCAGGCCTAGAATATGTGTCACTGCTTCTAAAGCCTTTGAGTTTTACATAGCTTAGTATAAATACAGCACAATTCCTCCCATGCCCATTCAGACTATAGCTCTGGTTTTCCTATATGACCATCTCCAGCAGTGCTCGGTTTGCTTTCCACTGTGTTTATAGCTGTTGAATATCAGACAGAGCATGACAAACATTAGCCGCCAAGCTACTGCTTTTTAGCTGTGCGTGCTGATGCTTTTTCCTGTCCTTGTTTACATTTAAGTGCTTTGAGAGCAGTTTCTTTCTTTCTTTTTTTTTTTTTTTTTTTAAAAAGCCTGATGCACCCCCCACTGAAGTCCAATGGGAAGATTCCCACTGACTTCAAAAGTAATTGCCTCAAGTTCTGAATGCCCCTTTCTTCCCTAAATAATCTTAAGGGAGAAGAAGATTTTCAAAATGACCATAAAACCCTGACACTAACCTATTATTTTATAAAATGTAGATCAGGGTGTTGCTTTTTTGTTTTAAACAGTAGCTACAAACAAACATCCTTTGATCTCTATGGAGAATGTATTCTTTATGTATAACTATGGAAGTTATCATATAGCCTAGATTGGAAAATGCCAGAGATTATTAAAGATAAGACTGTAACCAAGCAAAGCCTTTTCCTGAGATTGGTTTGCACTTATAACCTTATGTGGTGACTGGCTCATTGCCAAAACACCAGAGCTTCCTATAGGTTATGGTTACAAACAAACAAAAACCATCAATGAAAATCTAGTGCTTTGTGGCCCGATATCCATATCATAAAAGTCACCACCATCTTCACACTGATTGTAGGCAGCCTCAGTAGAATGACTAAGGATTGAGAGTGATGGAGACCAAACTACCTTCTCACCATTCAGGTTAAGGCAAAGTAACTTGCGCTACTACTGCACCAGTTGTCTACAGAGAGGATGTTTGTATCCAAGATTGTCAAGCCAACACCTGTCAGGAGCAATAAGTCTTCTGAAGGAAAAAAAAACTTGAAAGAAACCTCATCTAAATCCAAAGTCCTGATTTATGATTTTAGTGAGTTTTACTGATTTGGTTTAAGCAAGTGCCTTTGGATACACTAAATGAATGTTCACGGCAGGCCCCTGTGTACAATGCTATAATGAGGCAAAGCCAATTTTCACAATTGCTTTCCTTTCTGAATTTTGCTCCTGAATCTAAACTTCCAATCAAATATCTTTAGCCCTTGTTCTTAGGGAGACAAATCAAATTAATATTTTGGAGTGTAATTCATGCTGTGATATCTACCGGAGCCTGTTGACAGCCTGAAACAATAGCTCAGAGTGAAGTATGGATCACTCCTTCATGTCAATAGGGTGTTGATGGTTTAAATGCCTGTGTCATTATTTCACTGCTGATCATCTTAACAGAAACATCAGTTTAAAGTTCTTCTCAGTCATTGGCTATATAAGGAGTTCGTAGGGTGGGAGCAAAGTGGAGAAGTTGGTTGCTTCACTTTTGCCTGTGCTCAAAGCAGGGAGATAAAGAGAAGATGCCTTCAGTCTCAGAAAACACTAGCCAAAACTGAATCCCCTACCTTCCAGGGTGCCAAAGCCACAAATGTCCTTGACCCAGTTGCCAAAACCTCTGGTTCCCCTTGACAATTTCTACAGTGCAGACTCTCAATACAAAAATCTGTATGAGATTAGACATCTGGACCAGCATTAGCTAAATTGAGCTAAAGCTCAGAATAGATTTACAAAGGGTTAATGTGTTCATTGAACTGTATTGGGTAGGGGGAAAGCAGTGTGCATAATCCCAAGGTTTAGGGGGGTCCCTGCTATATAACTAACATCCAGTGAGCTGCACAGGACACAGGCTCTTGTGTTTAGTGGAAGCATTTTGATAAACATGCAAGCTAAATATAATCAGTATATAATATCCTTTGGTTGCATCTTATGTTTGCTTTTGCACCCCGGGGCCTCTTTTGTGAGAGTACAAAATTGTTAGGATTTCCCTGCTGCTTTTCTGTTTTTCCTTTGGAAGAGTAAATATGGGATGCAACACCAGGAAGTTTTCTGTTGATTGTTTAGCTTGAACCCAGTGATTACAGTGTTGCCTTTGGAATGTCTCCTCTGGCAATCCATTTACTTATCCCCACTTAAACAACCACACAGAGTTAACAGACTTCTTGATGTCCCCCAGTGACTCTTATATTTTCCCACAGATTCATATTGTGACTGAAATATCCTAGTCAGCCATCACAATAGTAAATTTCTGACTCATCTCATCCATTCACATGCAAACACTTAAAAATGCAATTGATAAATTACATGAAAGATGTTAGGAACTTAAACTGACTCAGTAAAAGATACATGACTAGAAAGTCAGCAAAATGTCTTATTTTATTGTGATTCTTTTCTAAAAAGAAACAGATTTTAAAATAGTGGAATGACAGCTGCCATCTTTATTTATGCTAGGCAAAGTAATGCAAACTTAACACATGACGAAATGTTTTAAAAAAAAATACAAGTCTGGATAACTTGGGTTATGTATGTGTGGGTATGTACATGTTCATTTCCCCAGACATTGAATGTTGAAACAGGTAGATTAGTCTTTAAAAAAAAAATGAGTGAAAGACTTACTTATTTTCTTTTGTAAATGAACATAAAGAACTCTATTAACAATTAAATGTGACACTAATGACTGAGAGGAGCCTGTTCAAAGGGATTTGTGTGTCTTTTTTTCTGTGTTATTTTGTTAATGAAACCACAATTTCAATATGAAACTCAGTTGAAGCTATTTAATCTTCAGGTGCACAGATACCTCTGTTATGAGGAAGGGATAAGAGCCTGAGGAGAGGGAAAGTTTCATCTGGTTTTACAATATTTGATTCTATGATTTCAAAGCAAAAGAGATAAATTGCCCCAGATTTACTCAACCTTGAACTTTTGAAAAACTTTGGGTGAATCTGAGCTCAGCTCTGAGTTTAGAATGAGACCCAAGGTAAGTTAATATGGTTGAATTGCAAACAATTTGTATGGCTCCATTTAGAACCAAATTTAGAGACATTTTTATTATCATTATTTGTATATTGTAATAAGGCCCAAAATGTGCAACACACCTTCCAGCCACAGAGGAAAATAATATCTTAGGTCCACTGAACTCCTCATTCAAAATACTTGTGGTTCCCAAATCCATGTTTAGTTCTTAATCATGTCTATAACCTAAGAGCCATTTCCTCTCTGTCTTTTGGAATCTGCTCTTGTTC
Organism: Natator depressus; assembly: GCF_965152275.1. NCBI lineage: Eukaryota > Metazoa > Chordata > Testudines > Cheloniidae > Natator > Natator depressus. Next base: position 27,163,568 of record NC_134244.1, read on the forward strand.
TGACCTGCACACATGGGTTTATATGTTGGCATTGACTGCTACTCAGCTAAATGCTTATCTGAACACATTATGCAGATATGATAAAGCAAATGTCCCTGTGCCAAATATTTTCTCTCTCTAGCAAATGAGTTTGTCTTACAAAGCATGCTCCATTGCAGATTAATGTGTGTACAAGTTTTTTTCAGATTACCTTATTGATGCAGCTAACAGGTTTGCAGGAAACGTCAAAATAAACAGCAACAATTAGGCGGCTATTGGCGCTCAGCAGCAAGGTGCAGCTGTTGTTTACTGCCAATGCAGCTTGTATGTGAGAGATTTTTGGCATCCTCCAACAAGCTCCTTAACCATGAATCTTTCAATTAGAGGTTTCTTTGTAAATTTGTGCTTATAACATTTGTAAGTAACCATTAGTCGTGCTACTTGTGATAGTGCCACATTATTGTGATGAACCCATGGAGTTATTTTAAAAAAAAAAATCTACTGTAAAATAATTTGCCAGGTTGGTTATCTAAATGGCTCTGCTACATTACCCCACATTCTAATTTGCTGAATTATAGATAACTGCTCTGCACAAAATGAAGCTAAGTAAATTATTTATCCTGGGTTCATGTCATACGCTGTTTATTTCGGAATTGACTTTGTAAAAAAAAATCATAATGAGAAAGCAAGTGGAAAAACAAAATAGACATTTCAAAACCTTGCTCTCAGCAAGTGCATAAGACAAACACCAGGTTTCAATTTAGTGAAAGAATGATGCTTACAAAATATTGATGGTGCTATAAATGAAGAGACTGAGTCAGCTGACTTGGGAGAAAGTGGGTGCAAGGTAGCAAGGCAAATAATAATGCTGACTTAATAGCACGCTGCACTAGGGCCATAGCATACAGAGTACAACACTTAAGTAATCACAGTTCATTTCCTGTCCTGAGACTTCATGTTGTCTAAACAGTGAGTTCCCAAACTACAGTCTGAAGGAAAAACAAGTTCAGCTCTGGAGTATGAATCTCAAGTCCACAAGGCAAATATATAATTTTAATATATTGCATATTGTAGACCTGGCCTGCACTAGAAAGGGTGCAGAGATTCTATGCTTCAGTGAGAGCGCTCAGGAGGAATTCTGGCTGACTCAGCAAATGCATGTTGCAGTGATAATTCTGCCACCCATTTCAGGCGTGCAGTATTGAATGTCTGTTTTTGCTTGAGCAGCTTGCTGGTAACTGCATAGCCACTAGCAGAGAGCAGTGCATATGCTCTCCAGTGACACTGTACGCAAGCACAGGATGAAGAAGAAAGGAGGAGGAGAGAAGGTCATCTTGTGTCTTCTCTCTACCCTTATGCATCTGCCAAAGACCAGGCACAATCCTGCTCATATGTAGTATAATATGGGAGGAGGGGAGAGAGAGAGAGCTGGCTAACACTGGACAACATCCACAATATTCACAGTAATACAATACACAGTACCTAATATTCGTCTGCCCATGTCGTAGAGCTTCAGGTATCATTTGAAGCCCTTTCCACAATGATTCTGTCTCCTCTGAATGAAAATGCATTGCAAAAAACTATTGCTTGGAAAGCCTTGAACCCACCACACTTGTAGGTATTCCTGAGTCCAAACACAAGTCATGCTAGGTATGTAATATGCATAGGTTCTAATGGTTGGTTTCTCCCAATTCTGGAAAGGAAACCACAAGCTTTAGAGATACTCACTCATCCAAACTCAGTCCCACAATGCACTGCCTCACATCTGGAAATATCTGAAAACTCCTGTTCCCAGAAACAGGACTGGGCACTACAGTGTGAGTTCTGAGGTATCCCAGAATCAAGTGGTATAACAATGGTTGTAAAATGTGCTGTGTGTGCACTCCCCAGAGTGGTTCTGGCAACCAGGTCTATTGTGTAAACTCATTTAAACCATTGAAAAGACAAATGAGACAACTGAACCATTTCATGTAAAGTGTCTCTGGAGTGACTTCCTCACTGGATATTGATAGGCCCACCATGTCTCTTAGATCAAGTTTGAAATAAATAGTCAAACATGGCTACAGCCTAACTTGGTCTGTACCTACACTGGTTAGTGCTATATAAACATTTTAGAAAGTATGCTACAGGCTCCTTGTGGAGTGCTTATCTGTGGAATGGTTTTGTTGTCCGGCATGATGATCAAACGCGCACAAATAAATGCCACCCACCTGTGTCAATGGGTGGGGAAACTTGATGTGGCCGGTGGTAAAAGGGGGACGGTCCCAGTAGCAAGGGAGAGACAATAGGTAGCTCCTCTCTCTGGGAGTCTCTGGCAGTGGCATCTGTTAGGGGGCTTATTCCTTCACCGGCTTACTTCCCTGGTCCTTCTCTCTTGAACAGAGCACAACAATACCTGAAGTCCAAAGGCGCAAACAATTCAATGTTTATTGGGGTGAATTTCCAGCAAGCATGATTCCAGTTTCCTTCCTTAGTGTCCCCCTTCCCAGCTCTGACACCAGAGCCTTACCTGTTTCCTTGTTCCCATTCCCCCCCTTAGCAAAACGTGATTCCAATTTCCCCACGCCCAGCAAAACATGATTCCCATTCCCCCCCTTACTTCCTGATTGACTACAAACTATATAGTAAAACTTGAGTTCTGCTTAGCTATACCTTAACCAATCATTTTACTGAAATTTAACTAACCAATCCTAACACATTGTAACATGATTATGTAACCAATTATATCCGACCACCTTAATTAGTTTACACCCAGCAAAATTAATTATACAGCAGACAGGAACAATCACAGAACCAGACAGAGATTATACAGACAAACAATAGGGAAATGGGGACTACAGTGATAGAATTAACACAGAAATGAGGATTTCACATCCCAGTTATTGATAAGTGAATTCTTGCCAGACAGGACGCTATCAAACTAAGTTTCCTTTTACATCTTCTAGGCTCTTCCCTTTCTCTGGAGGCGATAGGCATTATCAGGACAGGATTGTATTCCTGACAGCCCAATAGCACCTTATTTCAAGGAGACTAGTTTGGAATGTTTGGATGTGACCATTCGCTTCCCAGCTTATGGCTGCCTCTGCTGCTTAGCCAGAGATCTTAGCCAAAGAACAGGGCCTCAGACTGTCACAGGGAGAGAAGGCCCTTACACTGGCAGACAGTGATTTTGATTCTTTCTTTCTTTTATACCTCTATAATTAGCTAAGTGATAAGAATACACCTAAATTCTTAGAGTATAGGCCTTTACAGACAGGCCTGAATATCTATATTCTAACAGCATCCATTGGCCTACTGAGAGAAAGATGTACTGATTGGTCAGTATTCCTCAGCTCCTAGGAGTTAGCCCAGCCTAGGAGCCATGTGGAGCCTCTTTTGGCTCCATTCCAGCAGACCACCCTATCCGCGCAAATTAGGAATGGGAACCCAGCCTGACAGATGCTCAGGGTCTACCCAGTCACCTGTTTAGGGAGTCAGGAAGGATTTTTTTTCTCCCATGGGCCAACTGGCAGAGGACCAGGGAGTTTTTAAGTCTTCCTCGAAGCACCTGCAAGCCACAGAGAGTTAAGCAGGAATGTGCTTAGCATCCAACTGAGGTACTAGGGTGGAGTTGCTTATTCATCACACCTTCCAGCTGGTTTCCAGTGCAGTTAAGAGAATAAAATCAATAGTTCCCAGAGATCAAAGACCTGGGATTTTGGTGATGGGCCTTGGACTTGCGTGACAGTATGAAACCTTGTGGCCTTTGTGGGTTGAGGTCAGACCTCCCCACCCTCTTGCACTCTCTATCCCCATCATGGATGAGTCCTGCTGGGTAGGCTGAGGAGATCCTACCCATGTTATGGGTTATATGGTAAGGAGCCTTGTGAGCCTGGTGTTTGGCACAGGTTATGTGGTCAGGAGCCCTGTAATGCCCGCCCTGGAACCAATTAAATGTAGGAGAGTATGGGTGATGGGCGAGTAGTGCCCCTCCCCTGTGTTAAAGTTTAATAAAAGTTGCAGCCTGCCACTTAATTCCATGCATGCGTCTGTCCTCATTTTGCAACTGTGTCCACATCAATGCTCTACATATACTGCACTGGTAAACCAAGCTTGATAAGAATTTTTGGTTAAGCATGGACAGAAATCTAGTGTGCAAGATTAAGGCCTGAATCAAAGTCAATGGTATGTTTCCATTGAAATTAATGAACTTTGGACCAGGTAATCAGAAGGGAGGCAAAATCATCTTATTGTGATTTGTGTTGCACAGATTTCTTTTGAGATATGAGAACATAGTATCTGAATGTATCACAAAATCTCTCTTATTAGGTAATAACAAGACTATGCAGTAGTAATGATCAAATTTTATTCCATATAGGAAGGGAATGAAAATTAAAAAAAGATTCCTATAGAGCCCATTGGCATCATAAGATCCATACAAATCTCTACGCTTGCTTAATGTCTTAGACTTTTGGTTCTTGGTAGGAAGTACCTAGTGACAGCAATGTCTGATGCTGATCTCATGGGAGGTGGAAACAGGTAGAAAATGAACCATTATGAGAAAGTTCTGACAGAAGAGATTTGAAAAGCTAGAACTTTTGGAGAAAAATATTCATTGAAATAGGTTAAAAATGCTTGTACAGGGTTGATGCAGAAAATAACTCCTAACTTTGTCCCTCAGGTATATTTGCATTTACAAACCAAATAACCAAACAATGAATTCCGTGACCCAGACAAGGAGGGCAGAAATACAATAAATGTTGGGTTTTTTTTCTTAATTTTAAACTTCATCTGTCACCCGAAATAGTGACTGTTACACAAATTAGCTCCTTTTGTAAACTCCTGCCAAAATCATTGCAGTGTTCACTGATTTCCTCAGCTATACAGCGTGTCAACAAACTTCAGGGAGAAAACACAGAAGCTACGCTTTGGCATGCCTCTCTTATATATGTATTGATACATTCATTTACTTTAAGAGGCTTTTATGATATAACTAGATAGATAGTACAGTGACAGGTGCTTTTAGGAATGTTTAGAGAGAGATTGGCCAGAATTAATTTAAAGGCAATTTCTGCCATTTCTGACCAAGTGCTTAGATATGCATCGAAGATTACCTCATTAAGGAAAGCAAAGAACATCTCTCTATGAAACATACATATTTTTCAAGATACAGCATCTGATTCTGCAGACCATACTCATGCGAGAAGTCCCATTTAGTTCAATAGGCGTCCACGCAACCCTTACTCACTGGAGTCATTTCCTTGTTAGTTATATAGAAATCTTTTCATCAATTATAAAAAGAAAAGCAAGAGCTAGATATTTTGAAGAGTTGTATTTAAATGTAAGCAACTGACTAAAATATATTTCCAGCTCATCCGTTGACACGTCCGACATTTCTACAAAGTGGAGCTGTGCAAACATGAAAAGACTAGAAATCTAATTTCCAGCTCCGTTAAATTTAAAATCCCCTTTGGAGCCATCCTCAAATTACCTTAGAAAGGAAATGCCTGTAATGCTCTGGGAAGAAAACGCTAATGATTTCTAAGAGCAATTCATGGAGCAGCCGCATAGGCAAAAAAAGAACAAGCCAGCTTGAGCCTAATGCCTGGACACTGGAGGGCACTGCTCTGTGGCACCACCTCTCCAGCAGCCTTAATCCAGCACTGTGTGGTGCAGCAGCCGCTTACCTCCCAGAGGCACCATGTTAAAGCCCTTCACTCCAGGGAGGAGGAGCAGGAGCATCAAAAGAAAGCAGATCTCTGTCCCCAAAGATGAGGGATTATGGGAGGAACAGTACAACAGTAAGAGATGGAAAGATCCTTTTCTTACTTGCACATTACAGCTGATCAGAATCGTTTCAAGTGATATTTTTGTCAAAAATGAGGTTTCATTGACTACAAAAATATTCATTTTATAGCTGAAATTTTTGAAAAAACAAATATTAATGGTTTAATTTTATTTTGTTTTGAAATCGTGGGAAAATCCCCCCCCCTTTTTTTTTTTAAACTTCCCCATGCCGCTCCTTCCCCACCCCCCAGTGGAAAAAGTAAATGTTCTGAGAGAAATTGTTTTCTCCCCACTTTCTATCACTTTTTAGTCTCCCACACACAGCTTTCTCTAGTGGCATTTATTTTTAATTAAAGGAAAGTAGGATATTTTCCTATGAAAATGAAAAATTTTACTTAGAAGCATTGTCACAAAATGAATCAGAAAAAGGTAATTTTTAAAAAGGAGTAAAATTAAAAAAAAAATCACAACATCTGCTTATCTTTTTGACTAGCTCCAATGCATACCTTGTTAGTTCCTTTAATTTTTTTAATTTATAAATGACTGTTATAATTTGAGGGAACAAAGTTGAGGATCAGGGCAGGGGTAATAGTGCGCTATGGAAAGCTAATCCAAAGAAATGAGTTTTGAGCAGGGATCTGAAAGAAGCAAGTGATATTTCATGGCACAGAGTCAGGCAAAGTGGATGAGGTATAATGTTAACCACAGAATGGCCTATCAGAGGAGATGACTGAGGAAGTGCCATACAGTACCAAATTGGCTGAGCGCAGTATGTGCCTTGATGGGGTAGAATTGTAGGGAGCCTTAAAGGTGAGCAAGAAGTAGTTTGGCTTGGGCCCTCGGGAAACTTTCTATTTCTGTGTCACATTTGTATCTTTTCTTCATTTTGCCAGTGTTATTAGACTTGATGGTTGAAGTAATTCCTAATTAATGAAAGTTACAAACATGGACGTTCTGACGTTATTCAGTTGTATTTATTAATTTCTAACCCATTTCCTGGTCACCTAAAGTAAAATGCTGCTGCCAGATGTTTTCCATGAGCAACAAACATCTAATTAACAGACATCTGAATCAAAATTTTTGAGGACAGTTACTCACTTGCTGAGTTTAACCACAAAAATTGGATCGTTTTGATAGTCTTTGAATAGTTTGGTTTGGCAGCTGCACAAGTGCTTGTATATCTCTAGGAGTATGGATATAACATGCTGAAATGTGTATTATTTTGGGACTGTGGTTAAGAAAAATATAAGAAATGTTAAGAACTGGAAATGTGCCTCTGGCTCAGTTTATTTGCTCTTTCCTTGTTTAGTTGATCTTAATTCCACCTTTTGGGGTTTGTTTTTTGCCATATTCCTCTTTTTCCACCTTCTCCAAGGTCTTATTTGCTTTAGCTTTATTCCCTATTAATTTGTTCCATGTGTTTGTTATCCTTTGTGTCAAATAGTTTTGCCTAATCTGTGAATTGTATCCCTAAGCTTTTTAGGCCTCCCCCTGCCTCTGACGGAGACTAATTGTTCTCTTTATGCTATCTTGGTCCCTGTCATCATTATTTTTTAAATTCTGTATTCGGTAACTTCAAAATCTAATTGCACCCCTCCCCCCCCCAGTGGAAACCAGTTTTCTTCAGCTAATTTTTATGATCTAGGTTGAGGTGACCTTGTACCATCTTTGCCGCTCTACCCAGTACTTCTGCCAAGACAACAATATCCTTCTGTGATGTAGTGCCCAGTACTGGACTCAGTATTTCAGAGGACAGCCTAATAAGTACCTCATACATCAGCAATATCCTTTCCATGTTGAGTGTTCTATCCCACTCCTAGCACAACCTATTACCATCTTTGCTTTCTTTACCGCAGCTGTGCACTGGGCTAATAGCTTAAATTATTTCTCCACAATAGTGGCCTAATCCTTTTTTCTTATCAGTACGATGGGTGAATTTTCCCAAGCGTGGTTAGTGCCTTGCTCCAGCACTAATTATTTGGGGCCAAATACTGTCCTCAGATGTGTGCAGACTGCTCCCATTGACCTACCAGGGCAGAATCTGACTGTTTGTATGCCTCTACTGATCTTTATTTGCCCAGCTATCTAAACAATCCTGTTCCTTGTTACAGGACATGCATGGTTTAAAACAAGCATGGTGCATGTATTGATGAATTCTGAATAACTGGGGCTGTGTGAAGCACACCAGTTTTTGTATAGCAAGAGATCATCTGTACACTTTCTTCAGCTGTGGGGTGGCGATTTCTTAGGTTTTCAAAAAAACTAAGTTTCACTCGGTTTCCTTTGAAAGACTTGTGAAATTCAGTCAACGTTTTGATTAATCTGGTTCTGAATTTCAAGTTTTAATGAAGCCTGAGACCAGATTAACTTTCTGGGCCTCATCCAAAGCTCAGTGAAAATAATGGAGAGACTCCCATTAACCTAAATGGGCTTTGGGTCAGGGTCTCTGTGCCTTCAGGTTGGCAAATATTTTATACCACTGTGTCTAGGACGCTCTTTTCTTGAAAGCCCCCCTCCTTTGTATCTTTGCTCAAAACCAAGTTAAGCCTGAGTACATCCAATTTTATTTATGAAAGTCTACAAATTTGAATTTATGATAGTGGTTTTTAATAAAGATGAAATACTAATTCAGATCAGAATCAATGTTCTTCTCTCTCCTGTCAAGATAATTATTTCTCTTTGTTTTACTACTACATTGTCAAAACATATGTGTCAAGGTTCTGGTCCTTCAACAGTGCCCCTCCGAGTGTTGCCAGGGTTGTATGCTCACTCCACATCCAGTCGTTTCAGTGAGGGCGCTCAGTAGCACTGTGCAAGGACGTAGTCTCAACCTTCTGGCTGAGTCCCTCTGGATGCTTACTCTGTGTGCTAGGTCACAGAAGAAAAAACAACTGAGGAGCAGGAAAAATAAATGAAGGAAAAGAAAATATACAGTCAATCTCCGCTGGGCCACAGCCCTCTCTCTCTTCCTTCAGTGGGGCACTGGACAGGCTGCAGTCTGGCTCAGAGTGTGCTGGTTAACTGGTCGTGGAGTATGGTATTGCCTCCTTCAGCTCAGGGGATTTAAACCTTCTTTTAGGCAATGGAGCAGGCTCTATCCTCCATCAGGCCCTGTCCCTCCCTGGGAGCTGGGAAGCAGAGCATGCTGCTCTCCTTCCAGAACTGCCTGCAACTGAGCTGAGCTTCCCCTGCTTGAACTGTCCCTTCATTACTGACATGACTTGCAGGTGCAGTGGGGGTGGTCCCACCTCAACCCAGAGCACCTCCTTAATCCCCTTGTGTCTGGTGTGAAGTTTATATACCCCATCACACCACATAAAATACTGGTGCAACAGAAACAGATGCATTGATGAAACGTGTCATTTAGGCAAGTACAAATCAAACACTCCCATCTACACATTAGTAATCTGCATGTAACACAGATAACAAAAGAAGTAAAAGTAACAATCATAATAATTAAATGAATTATTGTGGATACCAGGTAATCCCAAGCATATGGAAAAATTAATTCATGTATAAAAGGTGACCTTGAGAGGGTAGTGTCAGGATAATTTTAATATGATACGAACATCTATGAATTAGAATTATACTATTAAGAGGTCTCTATAATGTCAGGCCCAATCCTGCCGAGATGCTGAGTGCCACTGAGGCAACACTACCTAAGGGTGTTCAGCACCCTGTAAAATCAAACCTATAACTTCCAAGGGCATCGTGTCTTTTTCTTTTTCCATGTGGTTTGATCACATGGTGGGGCAAAGCACCTGTACAGAATATTTTGTGTTTAAACCGCAAATACAGTTCATAGTTTGAAAACTGATTTATGTAAAACTTCCCATATATTTACTAATATTGAGGGACTACGTTAACACTGGAGCAATTAAACACGAACAGCCTCCTTTAACTGAGCATGCACCCACTTAGGCTGGCTATAAAAATTTCAGGGACAGCATGAATACAAATAATTTCTCCCAAATAATGACAGCTGAAATTAAGATTGGACATATTTCAGCCTGGCAGTTGAAGAGTTGGATTCTGAGCTCACAGCACCATTGTAGCTCAGTTATGAGCAATGGGTCTTTGTTTGCTATAGTGGCATATTATGCTATTGTCCTTCAGGTTCTTTCTGTTATGCAACTTAAAAACTCCTGTTTTCACATGCCTATAACCTAGTAGTTAAAACAATTCCTCTAGACACAGAGTTGTTAATATCAGGGTCTCATCATTTAAATAAGACTTACTTTAATCTCTTAGATTTATTTGGGGGAAAATTTAGTTTATTTTAAAACCTCTTATCAATACAATCAGTAGAATGTAACTGTGATGAGACTCTGTTACTGCTCCTTACAAGTTTCAGAGTAGCAGCCATGTTAGTCTGTATCCGCAAAAAGAAAAGGAGGACTTGTGGCACCTTAGAGACTAACAAATTTATTAGAGCATAAGCTCTTTTTGCTCTCACAAGTTTCTATATATTCCCCTTGCATGCAAGGTCCAGTAGCCATTTTGTTCCCTGAATTCAGTGAAGATTGTCAAAGGACACAGGCGCGCGCGCACACACACGCACGCACACACACACACACACACACACACACACAGACTAGTTCTGATATAGCATTTTCATGGGCGGCGGGTGAAGCTTCCCCTTGGGGAGGCTAGCTCCCTGCCCCATCTCTTCTGGCCGAGGCCACACCCCCATTCACTGCTCTCAGTCCATCCCCCACCCCACCTGTGGCCCTGGCTGGGACAGGGGTGGCTGAGAGCTCAGCCCTGGCCAGGGTTGAGCTCTCAGCCCCAGCTGGGACTATGTTTGTATGTATGTAAAAACATAGAATATTGAATATATAGGCATCTATGCCATTGTCTATCAACATAATATATGTGAAAGATTAAATGTTGAGATTGGACCAAGCCACAAAGTTTTGATTTTCTTCTTCGCGGATTTGGATCTAGCTTACAGAAATGAGTATGGGCTGGTAAATTTGAGAAGATTTGGATCTACACTATGCGTATGGGTCCATCTCCAATATAAAATGATATTTGCCAAGCAAATTAACTTTCCCATGTTAAAGTAGCACTTACATGAGTTCCAGTGCATACAGTGCTATCTAAAGTAAGAGCTGAAGAATTAGGCTGTGACCCTAAAAACCAACTGGCAAAGGGTTCAGTGTTCTGTAACAGCAACTCCTATCAGGCCTGACAAATGTATTACACCTAACATGCTGCTTCCATAGTATATGTCCCAAAAGCATCATGGGAGGTGTCTAACAGAAACTTATGTCAAACTGATATTCATAATCATTGTGATCTGTATGGCCGGATGATATTTAAGAAGCTGTATGTGTATATGTACTAAATATATGATTTTAAACTCTAAATCAAGGCAGGATGACAAGCAGGTTTTAAGGCAAAAGAGGCTGATTCACCTGACTCTCTGTCAGCTATGTAACTTAAGCATTATAAGATAACACATCTGAAGCCAAATCTGCACATTGAGTAAACAAGAGTATGTGAAGACAAGTTGGAGTCAGCACCTCAGGAAATGAATCAAAGGGGTCCTGACTCTGGGGACAAAAACAATGGACTTTGGGTTAAAAGAGGAAGACAAAAAGGGATACTTTTTTTTTTTTAATCCTTTGCTGAGGAAGCAAAAGGACAGCACTTGCATTCATGAAAGTTGGAGCCTAGTCACGTTGGGAGATTGCTTCGGGTGAGAAACTTCTTTAGACAATGAATTTAGCCTGTTGAAGTTAAGTTTAGACTCTAAGGGTGTGTCTACACAGCAAAGAAAAACCCACAGCTGGCCCATGCCAGCTGACTCGGGCTGCTATGTAAACTCATTGCTATGTAAACTCAAAGGCTCTGGCTGGAGCCTGAGCTCTGGGATCTTGCGGGACGGGAGGGTGATTTCTGGGACTGTCCAGTGACAGAGGTTGGATACTATAGGGGGACACTTTCAGAAGGGCTTGAGGGCTGAGGTACCCATATCATTAACTTGCAAGGCAAAGTGAGGGCTGACAGGAGGCCTGAGGAGATTGTTTGGGTGGCTAGCAGACTGGTGGTGTCAGGGAGCAGATGCCCAGTTTAGCACCAGCAAGTCTCTCTCACTGAAGCAGGGGGGTAATGAAAGGACCCACAGTCCTGAAAACCCTGCGAGACCATCACATAGGCCAGTGGTTTTACACAGACAAAACTCTCATTGACTTGAGGTGCTCAGATAGCATAGTGATAGGTGCAGTATAGCAGTCTGCACAACAGAATAGAATCAGTGGGAGTACTGATTGAATAGGGACTTCAGAATTTGACCCACTTGAATGCATTTTAAATCTATATTTGCACAAAGCACTAAAACGTCCAGTCTATTGGATAAATCTCCCAATGAAATAAAAGTAAAATCATACATGCTGAAAAGCCTTTCTAAATGTATTTGAATCAAATTATTTTAATAAAATACTATGCACCTGAAAGTTCTGAGTTGTCCCTTTAGACTTGTTTCATTTTATCAAACATATAATAGGTATTTCATTTACTTTTTTAAATACCTAAGTTCATATGAGACCAGAAACTATTCCAATATCTCTGGTAAATATTTACCTGAATCCTCTTGGGTAAAGAGTAACCATTTAAAAAAATCTGTGGGCCAAATTTGCTTGGTTATCCCAGTGTGTATCTAGGGTAATACCTCTTAGGTCAATTACTGCATTACAGTAGCTGACTACAGCCATTGGCTGTTTAATTTCACATTTTTACACTTGCATTGTAGTTGAGCTTTGCCCAAAAGCACACAATGGAGCCCTCAATAGCTTGTGAAAATTATATCTCTAGACCCAAACAAAAACTTCATAAAGAAGGTGCAAATAGATGTCTATTAATTAAAACCACCTCTAGCATTATAGGCTTTTGTTGTGGCGATGGTCATAGAATATCAGGGTTGGAAGGGACCTCAGGAGGTCATCTAGTCCAAACCCCTGCTCAAAGCAGGACCAATCCCCAACTAAATCATCCCAGCCAGGGCTTTGTCAAGCCTGACCTTAAATATATCTAAGGAAGGAGATTCCACCACCTCCCTAGGTAACGCATTCCAGTGTTTCACCACCCTCCTAGTGAAAAAGTTTTTCCTCATATTCAACCTAAACCTCCCCCACTGCAACTTGAGACCATTACTCCTTGTTCTGTCATCAGCTACCACTGAGAACAGTCTAGATCCATCCTCTTTGGAACCCCCTTTCAGGTAGTTGAAAGCAGCTATCAAATCCCCCCCTCATTCTTCTCTTCCACAGACTAAACAATCCCAGTTCCCTCAGCCTCTCCTCATAAGTCATGTGGTCCAGTCCCCTAATCATTTTTGTTGCCCTCTGCTGGACTCTTTCCAATTTTTCCACATCCTTCTTGTAGGGTGGGGCCCAAAACTGGACACAGTACTCCAGATGAGGCCTCACCAGTGTCGAATAGAGGGGAACGATCACGTCCCTCTATCTGCTGGCAATGCCCCTACGTATACATCCCAAAATGCCATTGGCCTTCTTGGCAACAAGGGCACACTGTTGACTCATATCCAGCTTCTCGTCCACTGTAATCCCTAGGTCCTTTTCTGCAGAACTGCTGCCGAGCCATTCAGTCCCTAGTCTGTAGCAGTGCATGGGATTCTTCCATCCTAAGTGCAGGACTCTGCACTTGTCCTTGTTGAACCTCATCAGATATCTTTTGGCCCAATCCTCTAATTTGTCTAGGGCTCTCTGTATCCTATCCCTACCCTCCAGCGTATCTACCTCTCCTCCCAGTTTAGTGTCATCTGCAAACTTGCTGAGGGTGCAATCCACACCATCCTCCAGATCATTTATGAAGATATTGACAAAACCAGCCCGAGGACCAACCCTTGGGGCACGCCACTCGATACCGGCTGCCAACTAGACATGGAGCCATTGATCACTACCCATTGAGCCCGACAATCTAGCCAACTTTCTATCCACCTTATAGTCCATTCATCCAGCCCATACTTCTTTAACTTGCTGGCAAGAATACTTTGGGAGACCCTGTCAAAAGCTTTGCTAAAATCAAGGAACAACACGTCCACCACTTTCCCCTCATCCACAGAGCCAGTTATCTCGTCATAGAAGGCAATTAGATTAGTCAGGCATGACTTGCCCTTGGTGAATCCATGCTGACTGTTCCTGATCACTTTCCTCTCCTCTAAGTGCTTCAGAATTGATTCCTTGAGGACCTGCTCCATGATTTTTCCAGGGACTGAGGTCAGGCTGACTGGCCTGTAGTTCCCAGGATCCTCCTTCTTCCCTTTTTTAAAGATGGGCACTACATTAGCCTTTTTCCAGTCGTCTGGGACTTCCCCGGATCGCCATGAGTTTTCAAAGATAATGGCCAATGGCTCTGCAATCACATCCGCCAACTTCTTTAGCACTCTCGGATGCAGCGCATCCGGCCCCATGGACTTGTGCTCGTCCAGCTTTTCTAAATAGTCCCGAACCACTTCTTTCTCCACAGAGGGCTGGTCAATTTCTCCCCATGCTGTGCTGCCCAGTGCAGTAGTCTGGGAGCTGACCTTGTTCGTGAAGACAGAGGCAAAAAAAGCATTGAGTACATTTGCTTTTTCCACATCCTTTATCACTAGGTTGCCTCCCTCATTCAGTAAGGGGCCCACACTTTCCTTGACTTTCTTCTTGCTGCTACCATACCTGAAGAAACCCTTCTTGTTACTCTTAACATCTCTTGCTAGCTGCAACTCCAGGTGCGCTTTGGCCTTCCTGATTTCACTCCTGCATGCCCGAGCAATATTTTTATACTCTTCCCTGGTCATTTGGCCAATCTTCCACTTCTTGTAAGCTTCTTTTTTGTGTTCAAGATCAGCAAGGATTTCACTGTTAAGCCAAGCTGGTTGCCTGCCATATTTACTATTCTTTCTATACATCGGGATGGTTTGTCCCTGTAACCTCAATAAGGATTCTTTAAAATAAAGCCAGCTCTCCTGGACTCCTTTCCCCCTCATGTTATTCTCCCAGGGGATCCTGCCCATCAGTTCCCTGAGGGAGTCAAAGTCTGCTTTTCTGAAGTCCAGGGTCTGTATTCTGCTGCTCTCCTTTCTTCCCTGTTTCTGGATCCTGAACTCGACCATCTCATGGTCACTGCTTCCCAGGTTCCCATCCGCTTTAGCTTCCCGGTTTGTGAGCAGCAGGTCAAGAAGAGCTCTGCCCCTAGTTGGTTCCTCCAGCACTTGCACCAGGAAATTGTCTCCTACTCTTTCCAAAAACTTCCTGGATTGTCTTTGCACCGCTGTATTGCTCTCCCAGCAGATATCAGGGTGATTGAAGTCTCCCATGAGAACCAGGGCCTGCGATCTAGTAACTTCCGTGAGTTGCCAGAAGAAAGCCTCGTCCACCTCATCCCCCTGGTCCGGTGGTCTATAGCAGACTCCCACCACGACATCACCCTTGTTGCTCACACTTCTAAACTTAATCCAGAGACACTCAGGTTTTTCTGCAGTTTCTACTTGAGCTCTGAGCAGTCATACTGCTCCCTTACATACAGTGCAACTCCCCCACCTTTTCTGCCCTGCCTGTCCTTCCTGAACAGTTTATATCCATCCATGACAGTACTCCAGTCATGTGAGTTACCCCACCAAGTCTCTGTTATTCCAATCACATCATAATTCCTTGACTGTGCCAGGACTTCCAGTTCTCTCTGCTTGTTTCCCAGGCTTCTTGCATTTGTGTATAGGCACTTGAGATAACTCGCTGATCGTCCCTCTCTCAGTATTAGGCAGGACCCCTGCCCTCTCACGCGCTCCTGCTCGTGCTTCCTCCCAGTATCCCACTTCCCCACTTACCTCAGGGCTTTGGTCTCCTTCCCCCGGTGAACCTAGTTTAAAGCCCTCCTCACTAGGTTAGCCAGCCTGCTTGCGAAGATGCTCTTCCCTCTCCATTAGGTGGAGCCCGTCTCTGCCTAGCACTCCTCCTCCTTGGAACACCATCCCATGGTCAAAGAATCCAAAGCCTTCTCTCCAACACCACCTGCGTAGCCATTCGTTGACTTCCACGATTCGACGGTCTCTACCCAGGCCTTTTCCTTCCATGGGGAGGATGGACGAGAAGACCACTTGCGCCTCAAACTCCTTTATCCTTCTTCCCAAAGCCACGTAGTCCGCAGTGATCTGCTCAAGGTCATTCTTGGCAGTATCATTGGTGCCCACGTGGAGAAGCAGAAAGGGGTAGCGATCCAAGGGCTTGATGAGTCTCGGCAGTCTCTCCGTCACATCGTGAATCCTAGCTCCTCGCAAGCAGCAGACTTCTCGGTTTTCCCGGTCGGGGCAGCAGATAGATGACTAGTCCCCCTGAGGAGAGAGTCCCTGACCACCACCACCCACCTTCTTCTCTTGGGAGCGGTGGTCGTGGAACCCCCAACCCTAGGACAGTGCATCTCATGCCTTCCAATCGGCGGAGTCTCCTTCTGTTCCCTTCCCTCAGATGTATCATCTAGTCCACTCTCCGCATTAGTACCTGTGGAGAGAACATGAAAACGGTTACTCACCTGTATCTGTGTTGCTGGTACATGGACGCTCCCCTTTTTTCTTCTGGAGGTCACATGCTGCCAAATGTCTTCACCATCCTCCTGTCCCGGCTGCGCAGCCTGCTCTGAATCTTCAGAACATTGTGCCTGTAGAAGCATATCCTGACGTCTGTCCAGGAAATCTTCAGTTTCTCTTATGCAACGCAGGGTCGATACCTGTTGCTCCAGACCTTGAACCTTCTCTTCCAATATGTAGACTAGCTTGCACTTATCAAGCTCAGTCTTGAAGTCAGTTAGCTTTTTGCCCTCACCTCTCCCCTTGGAAGGCTGTTCCAGAACTTCTGATGGTTAGAAACCTTCACCTAATTTTGAGCCTAAACTTCCCTGTCTCTACTGGAAATATCTCGCCTGATGCATCCCAGGACTGCACTAGCCCTTTTTATGGATGCATCACATTGCTGGCTCATAGTCATTCTGTGATCAACCAATACACCCAGGTCTTTCTCCAACAGATAAGTTCCAACAGATAAATCCCCAACTTATTGCAAAAATTATTGGTTAGTCCCTAAACCTTGCACTTTGCACTATTAAATTCGACCCCATTTCTATTACTCCAGGTTACAAGATCATCCAGATCTTCTTGTTTGATATTTCCAGTCCTCCTCCATATTGGCAAGACCTCCCAACTTTGTGTCATCTGTAAATTGTATTAACGCTTTTTGTGCCCAGGTCAGTAATAAAAATGTTAAATAAGACTGGTCCCAAAACCAATCCCTGAGGAACTCCACTAGTCCCCTCCCTCCAGCCTGACAGTTCACCTTTCAGTACAACCTGTTTTAGTCATCCCTTTAACCAATTCCTTATCCACCTTTCAATTCTCATATTAATCCCCATCTTCTCCAATTTAGCTAATAATTTCCAATGTGTAACTGTACCAAATGCCTTACTGAAAACCACATAAATTAGATCTACTGCATTTCCTTTGTCTAAAAATCAGTTATCTTCTCTAAGAAGGAGATCAGGATGGTCTGGCATGATCTACCTTTTGTAAAACCATGTTGTCTCTTATCGCAATTACTGTTCATCTTTAGGTCTTTAACTATTTTCTCTTTCAAAAGTTTTTCCAATACCCTGCAAACAATTGGGGTCAAACTAACAGGCCTATAGTTTCCTGAATCACTTTTTTCCCCCTTTCTTAAAAATAGGAATTATATTAGCAATTCTCCAGTCATAGGGTACCAACCCCAAGTTTACAGATTCATTAACAATCCTTTCTATTGGGCTTGCAATTTCATGTGCCAGTTCCTTTTAATATTCTAGGATGGAGATTATCCAGGCCCTCTGATTTAGTCCCATTAAGCTGTTTGAGTTTGACTTCTACCTCGGATGTGGTAATTTCTAGCTGCATATCCTCATTGCCATTAGCTACCCTGCCACTATCCTTAAGGTCTTCATTAGCCTCATTAAAAATTGAGGCGAAGTATTTGTTTAGGTGTTGGGCCATGCCTAGATAATCATTAATCTCCACCCCATCTTCAGTGTCTAGTGGTCCCACTTCTTTGTTCCTTGTTTTCTTCTTATGTGTCTATAGAACCTTTTACTATTGGCTTTAATTCCCTTTGCAAGGTCCTGCTCTGCTTGGCTTATGGCAGGTCTCACGTTATCCCTATGCTTTCTGACCTCCAAGAGGTAGCTTTCCTTGCTGATTCCTCCCTTCTGCCATTCCTTGTAGGCTTTCTGCTTTCTCTTAACCACCTGTTTGAGATGTTTGCTCATCCAGCTTGATCTGCAACGTCTCCCTACAATTTTTTTCCCCTTGCTTGGGATGCAGGCTTCAGATAGCTTCTGAAACTTTGACTTAAAGTAATTCCAAGCCTCCTCCACATCAACCTTAATTCTACTCCCTTACTCTCTTATCCTCCACTTTCTGGTGGGATAATCAGACTATACTAGTTGTCACATGACAACTTCCATGTTGCATGAATGATTTATAGTAGTATGTTGTATCATCTCTCTTGCACCTTCCTTTCTGGTCTGTGTTAGGCACAGTGGTATCTGAGGGCATCTTGCAAGGGCATCTTGTTATGTGGGGGATGTGCCAAAATGTGCAAAGGGAAATGGGGAAAATGGTAATCTTTTTGTTCAATTAATCTGGATCATGGCATGACACCAACACTGGTTGAGTGAATGAGGTAGAGTGAGGTGGAGCGGGGACGGTGGCTTTTGTGGACCATATGCATTGAGTAATACAGTGGAACCTCAGAGTTACAAACAATGCAGTTACGAACTGACCAGTCAACCACACACCACAGTTAGAACCAGAAGTACGCGTTCAGGCAGCCGCAGAGACAGAAACCAAAAAACTCCCCAAATACAGTACAGTACTGTGTTAAACGTAAACTACTAAAAAAGGGGGGAGGGGGGGAGCAGCATTTTTCTTCTGTATAATAAAGTTTCAAAGCTGTATTAAGTCAATGTTCAGTTGTAAACTTTTGTAAGAACAATTATAACGTTTTGTTCAGAGTTATGAACAACCTCCATTCCCAAGGTGTTTGGGACTCTGAGGTTCTATTGTATCTGAGAAGTTGTGGTCTCCAGTCTATGCTGTGAGGACAGGAAACCATCCAATCTCTAGCTTCTAATTAGAGCGGGCCCAGTTTCTAATACCTTTCCTTCACTCATTGAATAGTACTTTAGTGCTTGAGTTAGTTCCAAGGTGGAGTTAAGGTACTACTTGATATGAAAAAGGATGTCTGAATCAGTGGTTTCAAATTCACGGCGTGTAGAGTTTTCTTTGGGTTAGTGGAGGCCTGAGGCCTGTAGTGGAATGTTGGATTATTAGACAGGGGACGATGGTAAAAGTAAGAGAGCAAAGTTAAGCATGGCTTTGGAGTAAGGAGGAGCAGTAGGGAGTACAGCTTCCCTTCCTCTGCCTTGGGAAGCATCTCTGCATCCCCACCACCACCCTACCTCAGCTGGTGTGGTAAGAGTTCCTGCTTCTGTTTCAATCCACTTTAACCACTGCTTGGAAGCTGAGCATTTCCAGATTTTTGGGACCTTTAAGTTTCATTAATTCTACTGACTTTCACATACTTGCATTTTAACCGTAATTTCAAATGTCTTGATGTTCAAAAGTTTGTTTGTTTTTAAATAAACTATAATTGTCTACTTAAGTTGTTTTGAAGCTATTTACATTACAGCCCATTCTCCTTACGTGATTTTTTTTCTGCCAGGGAATTTGTGTAGATTATGCATACTGTACACACACAAAGCACACAATACCGGTACTAACAAATAAATGTACTAATCTCAAAGATTTTTTTAAATACTAAATTAAGTGGCAGACAATGGATTATGCTCTTGGAAATGAATCACTATTTTTCATTGACTACCCTTAGAGTAAGAGAAATGTCTTTAGTGGAGGGAAAAAAAATCAATGTTTCATTACTCGAAAACCTTGCTGTGATGAGAATATTTTTTGGCTCTTGACAGATCATTTAGCTTATTTAACAATTGTAAAATTCATTGGCTTGCCCTGTGCTCACATGGAGATAATCTTAAATGGAAAGTGTTGGTGTCCAGAAAAACAGAATAATTTAACATTTGTCTTCCAAGATCATATATAGAAAAGCAATACGTAAATATAAAAGTAGAAAATAAAATTGATATTAAACAACTAAGCATCAGTTTGTCATACCCTTATGCACACTGAGTAGTACATTACTCCCTAAGTAGTCCCATTGACTTCAGCAGGATTGCTCATGGAGTAAGATTTCTGTGCAAATCAGGGTACCACAAGCTTGCTCTAAAATTAAACATAATTATCTAGATTTTAATTAGGGTTGGTCAAAACATTTCCACAAAACTTTTTTTGGTGAAAATTTGTTTTTTCTAATAAACTTTCATGGAAAATTTTTGTTTTGATCATAATTTTCTTTTTTTTTTAAATAAACTTTAAACCAGGAAAATATCTGAATTTTTAAAAATAAAACTGCATTTTTAAAATTTTTTATTAATTTTCCAGTCAGCTATAATTTTAATTTAGTGTATTTAATTAATACGTTGTGTGTGGACAGTGCAGTCATTTACATTTTATTTGTGGTAAAATACTGTCAATACTATGTAAATAAGTTTTCACCTATAAGCCATATTTACAAGTTTTCTTCCCCTTTATTACATAAACAAAATACAAACATTTATTTCCCTTCGAAGTTGCTTTATCATTTCCATTTATTGTATGTCCCTGTGTAAGGCAGAAAGTGTTTAAAGTAGAGCTGGTCAAAAATTTTAACTTTCCAAGGAAAGTATCAATGTAACAAAATTTTATTTTGAAAGACAATTTGAAAAGAAGCATTTCAATAATGTTGAAACATTGTTTTTACATTTTCAGAATGGAATGGATTTTTTTTTCCATAGACTTTTATTTTCCAGGACATTTTGAAATTCCCTGTTTTCATTCTCATTCAAAACAAAATCAAATTTCAAAACTGTAGAATTCAAGGGTAGAAAGACAGAAATAATCCTTTAAGACTGAGTTGCCAGACGTTGAGAGAGAAACTGGCAGCTATGGCTTGTTAGGCTATTGGGAGGTAGAACTGGGAGTTGTTCTAACCCTGGGGGAAGTAATACAAAGGAAGCAGATACGAAGGCGGCGGTAGAGAGAAGTAAAAAGAAAAGGAGTACTAGTGGCACCTTAGAGACTAACCAATTTATTTGGGCATAAGCTTTCGTGAGCTACAGCTCACTTCATCGGATACATTCAGTGGAAATACCACTGTAGAGAGAAGTGAGTTTCATTAGGGAAAGCAGCTGCTTTTTCGTCTTCTCGTCCTCCAGATAGGCCTGAACCAGATCCTGACTACGGGAAAGGAGAATTTGAGGGATTATTTGTCTGTCTCATACTGATGATGTCATGGTATCCTCACAATGAGGACACCCCTCTTGGGAAGGGAACCCCAATGATTCGGTAGAGGCAGGTTATAGTAGTGGGGGATTACTGGGAGAACCACACTGTGTGCCAGGTGTGAAGGTTGCGGACCTATCGACATCTAGATGTCCCAAGAAGGAGCTGATGGTTGTGATATGTGTAGGTACCAATGACATAGGGAAAGGTAGGAGAGAGTTCCTGGAGGCCAAATGTAGCCTGCTAGGTAAGAGATTACAGTCCAGCACCTCCATGATAGCATTCTCTGAAATGCTTCTAGTTCCAAGCATGGGGACAGTTAGGTAGAACAGCAGGGTCTTAATGCATGGATGAGATGATGGTGCTGGGAGGAGGGATTTAGGTTTATTAGGAACTGGGGAACATTTTGGGAAAGGAGCAACCTATACATGAAGGAGGGTGTCCACTTAAACCAAAATGGAATCAGATTTCAGGCACGTAAAATTAAAAAGGTCATAGAGGAGTTTTTTTAAACTAAGGGCTGGGGGAAAGCTGACAGGTGCACAGGAGCACACTTCAAACCGAGGCATTGCTTAGGGGAGAATTTATTAAAGGGGATACTCTATATCCTACTAAAGAAGAGAAGATAGAAGTTGATAAAGTACAGGTAGGAACTGAAGAGAAACAGTCAAACAAAAAAGTCCCATTCAATTTCATCAGATGAAGGCAGACAACTAACTATTGACAAAATTTATAAATGCTTGTACAGACATGCTAGAAGTCTAAATACTAAGATGTGTGAACTTGACTTCCATACAAAGAGAGACCAAAAAAAGACAAGGATGGTCAGCTTAGAAACCAGATGACAAAAGAGGGATATAATAGAGGTTTATAAAATCACGAACCATGTGGAGAAAGTGAATAGGGAAGTTTAATTTACCCCTTCACATAACACAAGAACTAACTGTCACCCAATGAAATTAATAGGCAGCAGGTTTAAAACAAACATAAGGAAGTACTTCTTCACAAGATTCACAGCCAATCTGTAGAACTTATTGCCAGGGATGTTGTGAAGGCCAGAAATATAACGGGGTTCAAAACAGACCTGGATAAATTCAGAGAAAATAGGTCCATCAATGGTTATTAGCCAAGATGGTATGGGATGTAACGCCCAAGCTCCAGAGATGGCTGGCAATCACATTCTAGAGGGTAATTTTGTTTGGTAGGTAATGACTCTCATTCTGCTTTGGGAGTGTATTTATAGGTACTAAATTCTTTCTTTATATAAGCTTTGCTTCCCAAATGTAGCATGTACTCACTTTTACCTGCACTGTTTCAAAATGAATTTAATATCCTGCCTAGAGAGAGAAGACAATATTCTTGTCTAGAAAAAGTCTTCTGCAGCATAGCATGCAGCTGGATGGGGAGCCATGACTGTGGCAATTTTGTAAAAGTTTATGGGACATGCAGAGCTGTGACTCTTTCAATACATTGCAATAAGAAATGGCTGTAACTACCCAGTGAACTACCATTTACTGTTTGTTCCCATTGCATGTGAGATGGGATTTAATGTTAAATGTTCCAAACTAACCATTTTATTTGCCAAAGATAATAAATTTGTAAGCCTTGATTTTTCCTGGGCCTGGATCCTGGAATTGACTCAGCACGGGCAGACCCCAATGCCTGAGTGGAGCCCATGCAGATCTACTTGCAGTAAGTGTATAATGGTGACTATGGTGTAAGAGACTATGACAAATTAGTGCAATCCAGACTATTCAGAGGCTGTGTCACTGCCTGCCCTGCAAACTTGGGTGCCTCACAATGCATTACTGCTGTAACTCCCAACCTGGGCCCCTCACAAACAGCCAAACAGTATGAAGGTCACACCCCAAGTGTCTGTGTATAGTTGCAGCCTGCCAGCATCCTCCAGTCACACTCTGGCTCCCACCAGTCTTCAATACCACTTGCAGGGTGACCCCAACACACTCCCAGATTTTCCTCTAAAATCGTGTTCTGCACTCTTCAGCCCTTTCCTGGACAGGCCAGTTATTATAGGTCTATTGCCCCATAAGGGGTCAGTATACAACAGTTTGCTATCTTAATAGGAGTTACCAAACAATTCCGTTCAAACACAACACTGGATTAGTTTTTTTTAAAGACTAAAACAGGTTTATTTAACTACAAAAGGAGAAGTTTTAAGCGAGTACTAGTGTAAGGCATTATAGTCAGAAATGTTACAAGAGAAATAAAGATAAAACACTTTCTAGTAGCTAAAACATAACAAGCTAGACTTGGTTCAAGGTGAAATCCTTACCACATGTTCCCAGCAACAGGGCTAACCAAATTCTCAGGCGAGATCCCCTCCCAAAGTCCAAACGCTGGTTCCTTTGTCTTCTCAGGAGAGAGAGAGAGAGAGAAAACACTTGGGGTGTTTTGTCCCTCCCCTTTATAGTTCAATCACCCACTGAAATGCATTTTCCTGAGGGTTACCCCTAGATAAAGTTCCTATCAGCTGTGAGGATGGAGACATGGGGTCACATGGTGAAAGAGGTTCCATGTTGTTGGTTCTTAAAATGCAAACTGATCTGTTCCTGCCCCGCTTAGCTGCCAAAGAATGGCCACTTGACAGGTGATTGACAATCAATAATGATAACACCTGGTAAGAGGTGTCAGCTTGTCCTTTGTCTTTGAGAAATTGGTTTACCCACGCCCCAGATTTTTCTGGTAAACACATTTCATTAGTAACTTCTACTTATGTTCATAACTTTACATATAGTGTTGCTAAATGCATTTCACCATGATATTGACCAGTGAGTTTAGTTTTCAAATAATACCTCACAAGGCATATTTTGTACAATGTTTATTACAATTGTGTGTAGGGTATGCATACAGAGGGTACATGCGATCACAGAGACTATGTGGTAAAAAGCCAAATTATTACTGGCCAGAGTTTGCCTAGTAAGGAACTGGCTGAAGAGATCTTTGAGCCATTAGCAATTATCTTTGAGAAGCTGTGGAAGACAGGAGAGATCCCAGAGGACTAGAAAAGGGCAATTAAAGAACCTATCTATGAAAAAGGGAATAAAGACAACCTGGGGAATTATAGACTAGTCAGCTAAACTTCAGTACTGAAAAAATAATGGAGAAAATAATCAATCACCTAGAAGATCATAAGGTGATAAATAACAGTCAACATGGATTTGTCTTGAACAAATCATGTCAAACAAATCTAATATCCTTCTTTGACAGAGTAACAAAGCTTGTGGATGGGGGAAAGCCATAGATGTGATATATCTCAATGTTAGTAAGGCTTTTGATACTGTCTCACGCAATGTTCTGATAAGCAAAGTAGGGAAACATAAGCTAGACCAACCTACTATAAGGTGTGTGCAAGACTAATTGGAAAATATACTAAAAGTAATTATCAATGGTTCACAGTCAAGCTGGAAGGGCATATCAAGTGAGGTCCTGCAGGGATGTGCCCTGGGTCCAGTTCTATTCAATATCATCAAAAATAATTTAGATAATGGCATTGAGAGTATATTTGTAAAGTTTGTGGATGATATCAAGCTGGAAGGGGTTGCAAACACTTTAGAGGACAGGATTAGAATTAAAAATGATCCTGACAAACTGGAGAAATGGTCTGAAATAAATAAGATGAAATTAAATGAAGACAAACACAGAGTAATACACTTAAGAAACAATAATGGAAAATGACTGCCTAGGAAGGAGCACTGCAGAAGAGGATTGAGGGTAATACTGGATCACAAACTAAATATAAGTCAATAATGTAACACTTTGTTGAAAAAAAACCCAAACGTCATTCTGGGATGTATTAGCAGGAGTGTTGTAAGCAAGACATGAGAAGTAATTCTTCCACTCTGCTCAGTACTAATAGGGTCTCAACTGGAGTATTGTGTCCTGTCCTGGTCGCCACACTTCAGGAAAGATGTGGACAAATCGGAGAAAGTCCAGTGGAAAGCAACAAAAACAATTAAAGGTCTAGAAAATGTGACCTATGAGGGAAGATTGAAAAAAATTAGCTTCGGGTAGTCTGGAGAAGAGAAGACTGAGGGAGGACATGACGGTTTTCAAGTATGTAAAATGTTGTAAAGAGGAGGGTGATTAAATTGTTTTCCTTGTCCACTGAGGACAGAGCAAGAAATGATGGGCTTAAATTGCAGCAATGGAGATTTAGGTTAGACATTAGGAAAAACTTCCTAACTGTCAGGGTAGTTAAGCACTGGAACAAATATTCTAGGGAGATTGTCTAACCTTTTCTTAAAAACCTCTATTGACAGATATTCCACAAACACCTGTCGGCGTAGATAATATCTAGTCCTGCCTCAGTGCAGGGGACCACACTAGACGATGAACTGTCAAGGTCCCTTTCAGTCCTTCATTTTTATGATTCTTGTTCTTATTCTAACATCAGTAACTGGGATGGGCATTAACACATACACAATTAAGCCAGCTGTACATTTATGTCACAGGCAAAATGAAATCTTTGTCTACAAAATGGCTTTTCAGCTTGAAAACACTAGAGGGGAAAATCTGATAGCTATAGTTTTAAATAACATATTTGATCACATCTAAAAATAACATTTACATAACCCTCCTTGCCTGGGTCTCCACAAGTGACTTCAACTTCCTTGCTCAGCTCTATTAAAATTTGCAAACACAGTGGAATTTTAGCAGATTTTGTTTCCTAAAAAATGTATGTGTAGTTCAACCTTAGATTCAACAGTAAGGACAAATTTATTTTCTCCTCTGGCCTAAATAAAATGCATGGGATGCAAACTCTCCACCAGCAGTTGATGGATACTGTATACACTTTTTAATTTTTTTAATTCCTTTTGCTAACTAAATAATATTACCTCTGTATTTGTTCAAAATCCTGTGCTCTACCTCAGCAAACACCTGGAGTAATTTACTCATCTGGGGCAATATTGGAAAGTGTTTAAAGGGCAACCAGTGTGATAAAATATGTCTGGTATTGTCTGTTTTATTACTCCTTTAGCCACGGCAGGCACCTCTCTGCAAAAGTATGCAAACGCCCTAACCCCCGAATTTCCATATCTAAATTACAAGTCAGGTAGTTATGTAGTTAAATCATTTAAACACACAAATGCTCAATGCAGGAGCAAGTGTGAGTGTTTCTGGAATGTCTTAATGCATCCATATTTTGGCAGATACAATTGTCTTGCCAGATGGTAGAAATTTGGCCCAGAGTGGTGTGCACAGGGTACTTCTGCTATTGCAGGAGAGTGATAATTGCATGATATGAGGAGCTTTCTCTGTTGAATGAAAACTAATGACCATTGCCATACTGTTTCATACAAGAAAGGAAATGAAAATGAACCTAATCACAAACTAGTAAGTCTTACCGTTAGGCATACAAAACTTACCAGCAGTCAGTTTGCCTTCCTGCCATGTTTAAGTAGTTCTGGAGTAAAAATCTGCTAGATGTGAAAGATTTGGTATCCACTGCCATACATGAACAGCATCATAAACACATTATGGGAAGGGGCTATCAGCGCTCAGTACAGGGAAGTAAATCCCATGCCCCAGTCCTTTACTGGATACATTTTACTTCCCCTCCATAAACCAGCTCTGCTCTACAAGCTGGTATGTGTGTACACATGCTGGAGGGAAAGGCAAGAGCTTGTCACCTCCCCACTCTATGTAAAGCTACATGCCTCCAGGAGTGCTCAAGGAAGTAGTCCCAGCATTCCTTTTCTCCATTTCTAACAGGTACTTGCATGAGGCGCAGAGGAGAAAGAGGGTCTTTCTGCTCTCCTGTGCACCCACATAAAGACATGTGTGATGGGGTGTTCACCCTACACTGGCCCCTCAAGGAGTTAAGGGGCCAAATAACTGCCTAGGCTGTACCTGGAGGAGAAGCCAGGGCACAATGAGGACTAATTAAAGAATGAAGCTCACCTGGACAGGAACAGGCAAGGCTTGTATAAAGTGAGGTAGCTGAGAGCAGAAAGAGGCTGTAGTCACTGTCTCTGAGGCTAGGAAGAAAAGGGAGCTTGGTATGAAGGGAAGTGCATACCTGGAGGAAGGTGGAGAAGGAGCCTGATAGAAACCGCATAAGAAGCAGTAAAGTGGGGGACAATGCAGACCTTAACCGTTAGTTGTAGGGTCTGTGGGCTGGAAGTTGGAGAAGGGGGTGGGCCTGGGTTCCCCTACCAGCCACTGGGGAAGTGGCACCATAGACTGGCAGTGAATTTGAAGAGTGCCTGTGATGACTGGTACAGAGAGACTTTGGTACACAGAACCCTGGAATGGGAAAACTACAGTGAGGTGGCCAGAGGGCCAAGCCACAAAGAGGGAGTAGTCAAGTCCTGAGAGAGAGACCATGTGAGCACCTGCAGGAAGTGGCATCAAACTGGCAGAGCTAGTCCCTAGCTGTGGCCACAAGTAGTTACTCCCCAGATGAGCACAGCACCCCATGAGAGTATGTCAGAATGGGACCATAGATTTTGCCTATGCAGGCTCAGTCTCTGCCCACCTGCATGAAGGGGGAAGAAATCCTGGGCATGCGCCTGCAGAGATGAGAGAAAAAAGACTGTGCCAGAAAGGGAGTAATTTGGTCTTATATCTGTTTCTACCTCTTTGTGTCTGAGGTCACGGAGAAAGTCTGTGCCGGGAAGATAATTCCAAGCCCCAGTTCTGTGACTAAGACTTCCCATTAATACTTTAAAGATCTTTTTTTTTCTCCCTTCCTTAAAAGTAAATTTCAGACCACTGTAAATTTCAGCAAATGAGGAAGTTACACCACACAGTACATCAGTCTGAAATTTAAGACCTTCATTTCTGAAACTGCTCTGAAAGACAACTATTTTACTAGGAAGGAATGCTGTAATTTTTTTATCTAGACTGCATAACCCATCTTCCAC
The DNA here is from genome assembly GCF_965152275.1 of Natator depressus. Lineage (NCBI taxonomy): Eukaryota > Metazoa > Chordata > Testudines > Cheloniidae > Natator > Natator depressus. Next base: position 27,191,615 of record NC_134244.1, read on the forward strand.
ATTGCAAATACTCCTGCTATAATGTGCTTCATTGTTCATTCTTCACTGCAGGCTCCAAGTCAGAATGTGCTATCCTCAGACCCAGTACTGTGAGAAGCTACCCTCACTGTGACACTAATGTGCATTTTGACTGTGTAAGGATTACATAACCAAACCCCTTGTTTTCAGAACCACCCATACACTTTCCGCAACAGATTTCAAAGACCTTGTGTCCCTCTGCATCTCATCCTGGTTTCTGCCATTCAGCTAGCACTTATTATTTATTTGTATTGTTATGGCACCTAGAAGTTACAACCATAGATTGGGATCTCGTTGTGCTAGGAAGTATGCAAACACATCACAAAAAGATGGTCTGTGTCCCAAGGCGCTTATAATCCTAAACACATGCTTACCTTCTCTTTGCCTTTCTACATCCTGATGGCTGTGTTACAGCCTTGCCCCTGCAGATCTTGTAATTTTTTTTTCTGCTTAACCGTCTTATTTGAAATCTTGTATTTCCTTCCCTGACTCTACATCCTGGCTTCTCTTTCCTTGTGTGATTGCTATTGTTTTTAATTCTGTAAAACATTTGGGATAAAGTTTTTGTGAAATGCACTATACAAAATACATTTGCTAATATACTGAATAATGGTCTTTATTGAACCCTTCAGCACATTTCTAGCTTAGAGTTGTAACACAGCTTCCTTAAGGATTAAAAAAGTGCATCAGAAATTATTAGACTATAACTAGGAACATGCTTTGATATAAGAACAGTTAACTGAGATACAATGAGACTAACATGGTCAATAGTTTGCAAGTTTAAAAACAAGGGTATATTATTTATTCTAAATATAATACTGTAGGTCTGGTATAAAGAAGCTTACAACAATTAATTTGTTGATCATTATTAGTCAGCATCGGGAGCCAGCCAGCTGCATTTGGAATTAACTGCCAGCTGTATAATGAGTTATCAGAAAGCCCAGCTGACATGGAGATACAACACCCCACCCTTGATTATACTGATTAGTGTAAAAAAGCAAATCCTCATGAGTGTGGGAGGGCATTCTCTGGTAATAAGCAGCCTAATGATATCTAAAGAGTTATTATAATACACATCCATGATGCGCTTACTAATGTCTCTTGTGATAACACACTGGATCCCAAGAATAAAATCTGTTATGGTGGTGAAAGGACCAGCAATAGGTGCCAAGGGAGATTAAAAAAAAAAGAGAGATGGGCAATATGTTGGAAGTACAGACTTCCTACCCCGAATGTGAATCAAAACATATTACCTGTTTCAGAGCCCATTACTTACCTCAAAAATTCAAAGCAGGATTTTAAGATACAAATGATGCAACCTCCTTGGAAATACTATTTTTGCCCATATCACTAGACGGAGATTAGCATTGCAAGAAAGTCATTCACTTTGTTTACATTGTCTCAAGTAGTCCCCCACATTTGCAAACAGTTTGTAGCTATTTTAGGTTTTTTAAGGCAAATGTAATTTGCAGACCATGTCCTCTCTGCAGCTTCCCACTTCATAAATATTACAGTTATTTTTTTTAAACGAACTTTTGGGGGCAAGATATTATGCTGCATCTCTTTCAACATATGTTGCTGTTTTTACAGCTCTCTCTCAAAGCAGCCCAGATGTTAAATACACCACCTGGAGATTGAGCAATAACTTGTTGATTCTGTAATATTAAATTCAATAAATTGTTCATTGAGTTCTCCCTGATTACAGTCCGCTTAAACTCCCTCATGACATTAACTAATATTTGGCATATAGTATCTGTTCAGCATTTGTCCTGTTTGCTTGTAAATTTGGCATTATGTCAGATAATCTCTTATTTTTGCTCATGTATTTACAATATTAGAAGTGTTTTCATTACTGTTTTCTGAGCCTTCTGCATTAACATTGGTAGCGTCTTCACTATTTACATTCTCTTCATTCTGAGATAATTTCTTTCAGTCATCTAAATATGTACCATTGCCCTTCAGTTCTGACAAATTACTCTCTATTTCCAAGCAAAGCATTATGCATTCTAGGATGAAGATGATGTAGGGAAAATTGCTGCACAAAAGTCAGAATGAAGAGATTTTTGGTCTGGCCAGTGGCTGTGACTCAGATTCCACAGGTTCTTAAACAAATTAGACAAGCATATTTCAGACTTGAGGCATGATGCTGATCCTAGCACTTCTTCAAAATGAGAGCATGGAAACATTTGGAATCCTTTTAAGGATTACAGTGTGCAGACACCTACACTTCCTTGGATGTGTTCGTATCCCAGTTCCAATTTTTATATTTGTATTTTATAATGTGTGGAGTTAAACTAGCATGATGGTATGAAATGACAAAGAGTGCCCTAGTTAGGCATCCCAGGGTTCTTACATTTTATTTGATTGGGGTGAATTAAGTTCTTTAAACAAATGGGACCTTTTGGTTGCAGTTATCAGGCAGTAGGAATTTGGCAGGGATAAGTCTTTCAAGCTGCAAAGTGAAATTTTCTTTCTGAGTAACAAATCTGAAGTGTCAGTGGAAGAGGTTTTAGAATAAACTGATAACCTAAACAGTAATATGTCACCAGGACCAGATGGTATTCACTCAAGAGTTCTGAAGGAACTCAAATATGAAAATGCAGAACTACTAACTGTGGTATGTAACATATCACTGAAATCAGCTTCTGAACCAGATGAAAGCTACTGTAAATTTTTTAAAAGGGTTCCAGAGGAGATCCTGGTTCACTGGTCTATAATTGCCTAACTTCAGTACTAAGAAAATTGGTTGAAAGCATTATAAAGAACAGAACTATCAGACACATAGAGAAACGTGATTTGTTGGGGAAGAGTCAATGTCGTTTTGGTAAAGGGAAGTCATGCTTCACCAATCTATTAGAAAACTCTGAGGGAGTTATCAAGCATGCGGATAAGGATGATCCAGTTGATATAGTGTAGTTGGACTTTCAGAAAGTCTATGACAAGGTCCCTCACTAAAGAATCTTAAGCAAAGTAAGTAGCCATGGGATAAGACGCAAGGCCCTCTCATGGATCAATAACTGGTTGAAAGATCGGATGCAAAGTGTAGGAATAAATGCTTAATTTTCACAATGGAGAGAGGGGAACCTACTGTTCATCTCAGGGACCTGTGCTGTTCAACATATTCATTAATGATCTGAAAAAGGGATGAACTGCGAAGGGGGGGAAAGCCTGCAGACAATACAAAATCACTCAAGATAGTTAAGTCCAAAGAAGACTGCAAAGAGTTGCAAAGGAATTTCACAAAACAGGGTGATTGGGCAACAATTGGCAGGTGAAACTCAATGTTGATAAGTTACGCATTGCAGAGGACTACGTTCCTTGGCTATAGGTCTTCAAAGCCAAAGAATGGAGAGAATCAATTAAAGATAAAGGAAATGACTGAATGAGGGAGGCAACCTAGTGACAGAGGATGTGGAATAAGCTAATGTACTCAATGCTTTTTTTTTTGCCTCTGTCTTCACAAACAAGGTCAGCTCCCAGACTACTGCACTGGGCAGCACAGCATGGGGAGAAATTGACCAGCCCTCTGTGGAGAAAGAAGTGGTTCAGGACTATTTAGAAAAGCTGGACGAGCACAAGTCCATGGGGCTGGATGTGCTGCATCTGAGAGTGCTAAAGGAGTTGGCGGATGTGACTGCAGAGCCATTGGCCATTATCTTTGAAAACTCATGGCAATTGGCGGAGGTCCCAGAAAAAGGCTAATGTAGTGCCATCTTTGAAAAAGGGAAGAAGGAGGATCCTGGGAACTACAGGCCAGTCAGCCTGACCTCAGTCCCTGGAAAAATCATGGAGCAGGTCCTCAAGGAATCAATTCTGAAGCACTTAGAGGAGAGGAAAGTGATCAGGAACAGTCAGCATGGATTCACCAAAGGCAAATCATGCCTGACTAATCTAATTGCCTTCTATGATGAGATAACTGGCTCTGGATGAGGGGAAAGCAGTGGACATGTTATTCCTTGACTTTAGCAAAGCTTTTGACAGGGTCTCCCAAAGTATTCTTGCCAGCAAGTTAAAGAAGTATGGGCTAGATGAATGGACTATAAGGTGTTCAGAAAGCTGCCTAGATTGTTGGGCTTAACAGGTAGTGATCAATGGCTCCATGTCTAGTTGGCAGCCGGTATGAAGTGGAGTGCTCCAAGGGTCGATCCTGGGGCCGGTTTTGTTCAATATCTTCATTAATGATCTGGAGGATGGTGTGGATTGCACCCTCAGCAAGTCTGCAGATCACACTAAACTGGGAGGAGAGGTAGATACGCTGGAGGGTAGGGATAGGATACAGAGGGATCTAGACAAATTAGAGGATTGGGCCAAAAAATATCTGATGAGGTTCAACAAGGACAAGTGCAGAGACCTGCACTTAGGATGGAAGAATCCCATGCACCGCTACAGACTAGGGACCAAATGGCTAGGCAGCAGTTCTGCAGAAAAGGACCTAGGGGTTACAATGGACGAGAAGCTGGATATGAGTCAACAGTGTGCTGTTGTTTCCAAGAAGGCCAATGGCATTTTGGGATGTATAAGTAGGGGCATTGCCAGCAGATAGAGGGACGTGATCGTTCCCCTCTATTCGACATTGGTGAGGCCTCATCTGGAGTACTGTGTCCAGTTTTGGGCCCCACATTACAAGAAGGATGTGAAAAAACTGGAAAACGTCCAGCAGAGGGAAACAAAAATGATTAGGGGACTGGAACACATGACTTATGAGGAGAGGCTGAGGGAATTGGGATTGTTTAGTCTGCAGAAGAGAAGAATGAGGGGGGATTTGATAGCTGCTTTCAACTGCCTGAAAGGGGGTTCCAAAGAGGATGGATCTAGACTGTTCTCAGTGGTAGCAGATGACAGAATGAGAAGTAATGGTCTCAAGTTGCAGTGGGGGAGGTTTAGGTTGGATATTAGGAAAAACTTTTTCACTAGGAGGGTGGTGAAGCACTGGAATGCGTTACCTAGGGAGGTGGTGGAATCTCCTTCCTTAGATATATTTAAGGTCAGGCTTAACAAAGCCCTGGCTGGGATGATTTAGTTGAGGATTGGTCCTGCTTTGAGCAGGGGGTTGGACTAGATGACCTCCTGAGGTCCCTTCCAACCCTGATATTCTATGATCCTCTGAATGGAGAAGAGTGGCATGAAGGAATTGTCTTTTGAGAAGTGGATCTGGTCTACAGGGCCCATTTAGTATGGGATTGGAAAAGGGTGGAGATGGTAATCTTTAATGTGGGATAGGCAAGTCTACTTATCTCTAGGTACATGCTCAAATCCCCCAGCATACTGGTAACCCAGAGAAAGCCACTGCTTGGAGCTTTACTGTGGAAAGTTCAGAGAACAGACCCCAGACCCACAGAAGAATTGTGCTAGTTCCACTCCCTTATAGGTCTTTTGTGCACCTTCTGCATGCTATAAATTTTGGTCCTTAACAAATTAGTAGACAAATACCAAATCTGACAAATTTCTCAACCTATCTGCCCTAAGAAACTAGCAATGCCATGTATCTCATCCTGGTATTCTATAAAGAAAGACCCAAGAAAATTCTCTTCCAACTTTTCTATAGCCTCTATGAGGAAAAAGCTTTCTTTTAATTCATTGACCCCTTTAAAGTCTGACTCCATGGTACAGCCTGAAATTCTCATATTAAAAGATTGTGCATATCTCAGAAATGTACTGTAATGTTATTAGCTTGATTCTTGAACCAGAGCAAGTTATCTAGCATCTAGTTTGATTAGTCAGCAATACAGAATGCTATTTGTGAAAAAGATCTTGCAAAGAGTATTCATTTTTTAAAAAGTCTCTCTATTCTACAAGATTAAAAAATATAATCAATTAACTGAAAGTATCTTTAGGGCTATGCAGAACTGGGATATCTTGCAGTTTAAATGTTCTTGCCATATTAAAGCACTCTACAATAGCCTTGATATTTCCAATCATTTGTCAAATGTTAAGAATGTCTCAGAAGCCACTAGAATCCAGTGGATACTTATTGACTCCTGTCGTGTGACAGATTAGCCTTTGAAATCCTGAGCCAGGACAGGAGACAGGGACCAGGAAATAAATTTCTCTTACCAGTGCTCCTGGGTGACTCAGCCTTATGATAGAAACCAAATACATGTTTCTTCCCCACTAAAAATAAACTTTGTTCCTTGAGATTTATCTCAATAAATTTTGTCAGCTTTAATGGTGACTACATTTTAACAAATTATGTGATATAGATGTTTAAACTGAGGACCTAATTTCAAAGTCCATAGGAAGAAAATTAAAAGTAATTAAGATTATCTACAAATATTGGTTTTAGTATCCCAGTTACTTCTAATATGGTATTCTGATATCTTCTTTATTAATTAGTCTTGATGTACACAGACAGTATATTTGTTTTCAAAAGTAGCAGCTCATTTGATGATACAGCTTCAGTGAGAGTACTGATTTTGCTCTTGTTTAAAATGTGGTTGTTTATTGAGAAGAAAGGTGATCATATTGTCAATCAAAAAATGTGGGCTATATACAGAACAAATGAGGCTGAGTTAGACACACACACACACACACACACACACACACACACATCATCAATTTAAATTCCCTTAGCTGCATTTACTCTTTCTTAGCTGTGTCCCCCGGGGCCCACAGTTAGGAGTATGGGTGGGTGGGGAGTGAGAATTGCTGCATGCACTAGCATTCTGCACTGTAACTCCCGTGTGGATACTGCTAGTGCGAACTAAAAAGTGCCTTGTTCATGTTAACGTAGTACCCTTTCAACCAGGACTTAACACAAACTAGGCCCCTTTTGGCTCGCACCAGCAGCATCCACATGGGGGAGTTACAGTTCAGCACACTAGTGCATGCTGCAAATTACAGCTGCATAATCCAAACTGCAGCGCCATGCAGACAAGACATTAGGCTCACTTAATCCCTGATCCTGCAATGAGCCCTAGCAGGGCCTCTGCCTGCCTGAAGCCCCATTGACTTCAACGTGTCTCTGTGTAGATGTATGGGTTTGCTCTCTCTGACTTGCTTTCAGGACTGTGGTCTTAGACTCTCCCACTTATGAATGTGTACCTTAAAAAGTCATCCTCCTTCTGAATATGACTACCCGGACTCTAACAGAGCAAAGGAAATGTAAGGTGGTGAAACTCCCATGCCAAGGGCTAGAAGAGTGTAGCAACCAACTAACCAATGAGTATAAGATGATGTAAATTAAGGTAGGAAGTGTTCTACTCTAACTTAGGCTTTACATGAGTGAGTAGGAGTAAGTATTCGAGCATGTAGAAAGTATTCCATAAAAATATCTTGTCCAAGGAAAATGGCTTTTTTGATTAAACAGAAACTTTTGCAAAAAAAATTTCCATTTTCATGCAATTCCTGAGAACACAGATACTGATCGTTTCAGTTTTGGGTTGCTGAACACTTTTCCTTTTTGGTTGCCAAAAACCATACACTTTTTCAATTTTTATGAAAACCAATATTTTAAAGAATTTTTTTGGCAAACTTAAAAAAAATGGTAGGGTTCTTTTTTCTTTTTCTTTTTTTCTTTTGGGGGGGGGGGAATATTGTTTCCCTATAGCCTCTAGTTAGTAGATCTGTTTCCAGATTAAAGTATGTCTACACAAAGTTCATTGGCTAACTAAATCAGTTTTAAAACACTTTTAGTTAAACTGGTTCAAGTCTGTATGAAGAAAAGAACAAATTAGTGCTAGCAATTCTAACCATCGTCGTCTTTCGCTTCAGAATTTGGCCCACTTTGTATAAGTTGAAGACAAGTGTATTACTAAGCAATTCATGAAATGATTAAATAGCTTAACAAAGAAACCTATATAGAGGTAGATGAACTAATTTAAATACTTTAAAGTGTTTAAAAAAATGTGTACGTATGGGGCTTATAGGTGTTTGATGCACTTCCTGGTTAGCCAGGAAAAGCCACATTAGCAAAGGGATCACAGAAGTGTAAATGCTACTTCCTTTGATAGATATGTGCTGACTTCCTTGAGACCAAGCTGCAAGTTATGCATGCTGTAGGACATGGAATAACCTCAGGGTTCAAAGTACTGTGCAATCACTGCCGCATCTCTGTGTGCTGTTCGGAACTGAAGAATTGGCAATCCTTGTGTGGCCTTATACCGCTTTCCCAGAATTCTGTGCCGGAGGTACCTTAACACTCTGTTCTTATCAACTGAGCAGTATGAACTATAATTGCTTTTTTGTATTTAATCTCCTTTTGTTTATCCAGCAGTAATAGTAGTAGAGAAGGAAGGAGAGGACCATTTCAGGAGGTTGGCTAATAATAGTTATCAGCTGATCTGAGTGAGGGGGAAAATACTGCACAGGAATTTCTCAGTGACTTCCCTGCAAATACGCAAATCTCTCTACTCTGGCTACTTGTGCCATGGATTGTTTCCTGCAGTCAGAATTTTCAAGCTGCTTCCCAGTACAAAGATGCCATCTGAGCATCACACTCCTTGCTGCTGAGTCAGGACAACTCCAGAATTTACCAGAAAGCAGAGAAAACCCAACACAAAAGAAACAGGGAAATGAAACTGCTAAAAAGGGGAAATGGTTGTTTTTAAGATTTTAAATAACCCTCTGGATTAATCCTTCAGGCACTACCCTGCTCTTACTGAAGTCAATAGGACTCTTCTTGTCACTGACTTCACAGAGGATCGGATATGGCTTTTGTCTCTTCCTTCCCTCCCCTCAGGCCTTGAAGACAATAACACTACCAAATTAAAAGTCAAATTATTCAAACGAGGCTGGCTTCAATTGAGAGATTGATTCCTGAACAATTTTAAAAATCAGGCCATTCTCATTTATGGGCCTAAATAACCTAATCTCAAATTTTAAAAAAAATTGGCTTTTGGAGTTTGTTTGTTTTTAACTGTGTGACTGTTTTCTGACAAACGACAAATTTAAAAATTAACTATTCCTATAATTAATTCAGGGCTGTTTTATACCATTTTTATTTTTCAGATCATTTCCTTAGGTTAAATGATATACAAATTAAGAAAATAATGGCTACAGTCCCATTTTTCCATTGTATATCCTCTTATGAGACCAAATATTGGTTAAAGTCTAGAATACAAGTTAACCTGCTCAGTCAGTCAGATTTGCAGCTCTTGCTTCATGCTATAAGTAGTGTTCTATATTGTGAGCACAAAAGCTACCTCTAGTGGTGACAGAGTTGGTTTCCTTGTTACATAACCCAAGTACTGCATTCTACAGGAAGAACTAAGCCATCCCTGCCTAGACAAACGATAGCTATGGCCCATACTGAGGATCTATTGAAATTCTTGCCATAAAGACTAGTGGATTGTTAACTTTTTAGTATACAAAATAGCCTTTTTTCTTCTTATGTAAACTGTAGTAGAGGTGTGGAACTGCAGTGTCTAGATTCAAGTATATTGGAGGGGATCGAATGTATTCATATTGACAAGACAAGCTGTCACTTAGTCACATGATGTGGCTTTGATGTCCACATTAACTGTAAAAAGAAAAGGAGTACTTGTGGCACCTTAGAGACTAACAAATTAATATTTGAGCATAAGCTTCCGTGAGCTACAGCTCACTTCATCGGGTGCATACTAAATTTGTTAGTCTCTAAGGTGCCACAGGTACTCCTTTTCTTTTTGCGAATACAGACTAACACGGCTGCTACTCTGAAACCACATTAACTGTATGAATCTAATGGGAAATGGATAGGTTCAGAATAACAGGTTGAAGCATCAGAACTCAGTCCTGGAACAGGAACTGTGATATTTTTATGCTAGATGCAGACAAGGTCTTGAATAATTTAATTAGTATGGGAGACAATGGATAAACTCTGGTATTTTATAGTTTCTTTTCAAAAGAAAAAGTAGAGCAGGTTGGTAAGAGGTTTCACATTAAAATCATTCATGAGATAAAGGATTGCCTTGTGGCTAAAATACTGGACTGGAGTTCAGGAGATCTGGGTTGAATTCCTGGATCTGTCACAACTTTCTTGTAACCTTTGGCAAGTCATTTAATTACTTGGTGCCTCAGATTCCCATCTGTAAAATGGGGATAATATTCCTTTTTAATACCACTTTCTGTCTTGTATGTTTACATCATAAGCTCTACAGAGCAAGGATTGTGTCTGACTGGGACCTCTACATGCTGCTATAATACAAACATTAAATAAAATATATATATATGTGACTTGCCAGTACAGAGGGTCAGGGATGGCCGGTTGGACACACTCCCCACCCCGCCACCCCAAGTATATCTGTCACCCATTACCACAAATTTTGTTAAGAAGCAACAAAAGCCTCTGATCCAAAGATACAAAACGAATGCCTTTGTATACCCTGTTGCAGTTTAGGGTGAATTCTTAGTAGCAAGTTATACCCCCAAAGAGGGGTTTATGATAGAAAATCTGATGCATTCTTTATTACAGTGGCTCAAGTGACATTACTTTAGCAACAAGACATCAAGAGAGCTTTAGTTAAGTAACTTTGCAAGCAGCCGGGATTGTTCAGTTTGATCAAAGATGGGAGTTGCTAGTATTGGGACCCTTAGGCATTTCTAAGGCCTCCAAGACTTTGAAGTGCTTCAGCAAGAACATATTAACCTCTTTTTGGCAAAAGATTGTAAGGAGCAATCTGACATGACCATCTAATGTTCAAGATCAAAGAGTATTGACTAGAAATTTCAGTTGCCATAGCTACATTACTCAACTCTGAGTTTACTATGATTCCTTTATTACAAGCATACGCTTAACAATTAAGAGTTGCTGTATTGACTATATGGTCTCTCTGTTCAACAAAGTTCTGTTTTCTACCAAACGTTCTTTTCAGCTTACGTTATTTTCAGAATCACGAGTGATATTCAGAGAAATTAGAATGAGTTTCCCTTTAGGGGAAACTTTAATGATACTGCAGTGATAACTTGTTTCTTTCATATTTTTGATATCCTTGCAGTAATAGATTATTCACTAAGGCTTAAGAACATAAAAACTGCCATACTGAGTCTGACTAATGACCAGTTTAGCCCAGTGTCCTATCTTCTGACAGTGGCCAATGCCAGATGCTGCCGAGGGAATGGACAGAACAGGGCAAATATAGAGTGATCAGTCCTCTGTCATCCAGATCTAGTTTCTGGCTGCCCGAGGCTTAGGGAGACCCAGAATTTGGGGTTGCATCCCTGACCATCTTGGCTAACAGCCATTGATGGACCTATCCTCTGAATGTATCCAGTTCTTTTTTAATCCAGTTATACTTGTGCCCTTCACTAAATCCCCTGGCGATAAGTCCCACAGGTTGCTTTGCATAAAGAAGTACTTCCTTTTGTTTCTTTTTAAACCCGCTGCCTATTCACTTCATTGGGTGACCCCTGGATTTTTTTCAGATGGGGAGAACTGCATGCAGTATTCAAGGTGTGGGCATACAATGGATTTACAGAGTGGCATTCTGATGTTTACTATCTTATTATTTATCCCTTTTCTATTTGTTTCTAACAGTGTTAGCTTTTTTGACTGCTGCTGCACATTGAGCAGGTGTTTCCAGAGTACTATCCATAATGACTCCAAGATCTTTCTTGAGAGGTATCAGCTAATTTAAACCCCATCATTTTGTATACATAGTTGGGATTATATTTTCCAATGTGCATTTCTTTGCACTTATCAACATTGAATTTCATCTGCCATTTTGTCACCCAGTCACCCAGTTTTGTGAGATCCCTTTGTAACTCTTCAGTCAGCTTTGGACTTAACTGTCTTGAGTAATTTTGTATCATCTGCACACGTTTTGTGACCTCACTGTTCACCCCGTTTTCCAGAACATGTTGAACAGCACTAGTCTCAGTACAGATCCTTGCAGGATGCTGCTATTTACCTCTCTTCGTTGTGAAAACTGAGCATTTATTCCTACCTTTTGTTTTGTATCTTGTAACCACGGACTGATCCATGAGAGAATATCCCCTCTTATCCCATAACTGCTTACTTTGCTTAAGGGCCTTTGGTGTGGGACTCTGTCAATGTCTTTCTGAAATTCCAAGTACACTGTATCAATTGGATTGTCCTTATCCACATGATTGACACCCTCAGAGAATTCTAACAGATTGGTGACGAGCGATTTCCCTTTACAAAAGCCTTGTTGACTCGTCCCCAGTACATTTTCATCTGTGTGTCTGATAATTCTGTTTTTTACTATGGTTTGAACCAGTTTGCCTAGTACTGAAGTTAGGCTTACTAGCCTGTAACTGCCAAGATCACCTCTGGAGCCTTTTTTAAAAATTGACATCACATTTGCTAACCACCAATCATCTGGTACAGTGGCTGAGTTAAGCAATAGCTTACATACCACAACAGTTCTGCAATTTCATATCTGAGTTCCTTCAGAACTCTTGAGCGAATACCATCTGGTCCTGGTGACTTATTACTGTTTAATTTATCAATTTGTTCCAAAAACTACTCTGACACCTCAGTCTGCGACAGTTTCTCAGATTTGTCACCTAAAAAGAATGGGTAAAATACATGAATCTTCTTTACATCCTCTGCAGTGAAGACTGACGCAAAGAATTCATTCAGTTTCTCTGTTTTGGCCTTGTTTTTTCCTTGGAGTGCTCCGTTAGCATCTCGATCATCCAGTGGCCCCACTGATTGTTTGGCAGGGTTCCTGCTTCTGATGTACTTTAAAAAGATACTTGCCAGAAGCAGAGCTGGTATCAGGATGAAATGGTGTGAATAAGCAAATCGTGGTGACTTTATCAATGGTGGCATCCATCATATATACATTTTTATGCCATTTCACAGGTTTGGATCTTCCAGATTCTTACTATGTTGAAGGCTGTTAAATTTCCTAAAGGGTAATTTTGGTATGACAGATATGGTGATGAGAGTGAAGGTGGGTGAGGTAATATCTTTTATTGGACCAACTTCTGTTGGCGAAGAGACAAACTTTTGAGCTCCACAGAGCTACTCTTCACATCTGGGAAAGAGAGTGTCACAGATAAATACAAGGTGCAACAAAAGAAAAGGTGAGTGCACCAGAAGTTGGTCCAATAAAAGATATTACCTCACCCACCTTCACTCCATCCTGTCCTGGGACAACAAACACTTCAAAAAACAAATGTGGTGATGACTAGATATGGGCAAATGTTTTGTTATTCAAACTGAAATTTTGTCCAGACCATGAACCAGATACCTAGTCAAGCTGATCTATACCAGTGGGGGATCTGGCCCCAGGCTTTTGCAATGTATCCATTATTCCAAGACTGGAAGATATTTAAATAAAGAAATTGGCTAACAAGTTTGGATAAACAAACAGGAAGAGTCTTTCAGACAAACTATAGGAATAAAATGTTGGAAAAAATCTTTTTATTCCTTGCAATAACGTTACAGCAAAAATTATGCCAAGAGATCTGAATCTTGCTACATTCTCTTGGCACTAAGACTTACATTAAGCACATGAACAATGTAGTTGCCTGCTAGGAAACAAATGTACTCCACATGTTCTGAAACAAATAAATGTGAGAGATTCCTTTATTCTACAGCCAGGAATCTTAATCTCAATGATAAACAACACAAAGTAAAAAAGAAATACATGTGCCTGAGAATGTCACGAATGCCTGTAATGCTAAGGTTCTTGTAGTTATAAAGCAACCTCAGTTTAACACTGAATACAAAGTACATTAAGTTAGGAGTAAGGGATAGTATAACTTGATATGATCCATAATCATGACATAGTTCCCACAAGCTTGTAAATTCAGTGGTTCTTTTCAGTGGTAACTAAAGCTACAAGATGAGACATGGTATTTCTACCCATATGTTATGTCTCAAATCTCATGTCAGTTGATTTGTTGTCTCAGATCAGGTCATGGATTTGCAGACATTACCAATGTTATGTCGAACAAAAAAAGGGTCATACAGAATGTTATGCAAATATAAAATTATGCATTCATAGAACTTTGATTAACATGGCTTTTCTGTGTTCATTCCGAAGCAAAAAAAAGTTTTGCAAGACTAAATGTGTGTCATGGGCATTCAATAATATTAGGATTCACAGGCTCAGTCTTGCTCTGACTGAAATCAGTGGCAAAAATGTCATAACACTATATAAACCAGATTCATCCCTGGTGTTGTTTGACTGAAGTAGATGGAGTTAGACCAAAGACAAATTTGCCTCATCTCTTTAAATATTTGTTGTGTTGTACTTAATACTAATAGAATGGAGTGGGAATATTTGTACAAAACTCAGACTGGAACTCAAGGAAGCGTTAAGAGAAAGCTTTGGGGGGAAGAAGAATGTAGAAAGCAAGACACATAAACTGTTATATATTTTTTTTTAGTTTTCTTCCCCAGAGATTCCACTGGCTGCTGTTTCCTCCAGTGGAGATACAGTTGGTAAGACAGTCACCCTATGACAAGTTGTTTAATAGCAATCTCTATTGCTTTTTAGTGTATTTCCGGTAAATAGCCTTGGCAGTTGATTAAAGGGCTCAGTTTTCCTTCATATTTACATCACAGCTGAAGCAACTTATTTTAAAATGTCCACCGTAGAGGCTATCATAATGTACAAATAAGAAACAATGCTGCTTGCGAGCTTTTTTAAAAAAGAGGTTTACATTACAAAGTAAACAAAATTCTTTGTTTCACGTTCTCTCTCTTTCTTGTTCGCTCTCTCGGCATTTGCTTCTCAAAGAATTCACACACTTAACATTAGCAATTCTGAGGAAGGCCTGCATCTGGCATTAAGAAAGTATTTTTCTGGGAAGGTGCATGAGTGTTGGACTGCCCCCACTCCCTATTTTGTTTTTATAATAAAACAGCATCTTTCCCAGAATCACTCTGCTTTGATCTGACCTCTTAGCTCCTCAACCTCCTCTGCAACCTCCCTATTCCTGTCTCTCGTCTACCTAGCATCAGTGAGGCACCTTGTCCCCTTGACGTCTGTCTTAGCACACCTTGATCCCCTTCTTCTTTGAATTCCCTCCACAGCTGCAGGGAGCTCTGCTCTACTGTACTCTAGTCATCTCTTGTTTGTTGTTACTTTTTAATATTGGCTATCTAACAAAAGAAGAAGCACATGTCAAAATTATGTATTATTTAATGGATATAATCTGAAATTTATGAACATTGACTAGATTTGGTCTATGCTTTCCTGTTAGAAAAAGCAGAAACAGCTCTCCTTACTGCAACTGTATTTAGGACATGGTGTTTGCAGTATTAGCTTTTGAGCAGATCTTGTTGCGTTCTTGAAACAGAAAGGACACAATGTTTTATACAGCATCTTCCTTATTAGAAAATGAAAGCAGAGAATCTCAATGTTCATTTAAAAAAAAAAACCCTAAAATGTGGCTCAGTCGTTTTTATTATGTGGAGATCACGCAAACCTGCAAAACTAATGATGTTTGTAATTATGATTGCATGCCAAAATGAATGTATATAAAAGTGTTTCAAAGTTATCTCACAAGTTAGCATCATTATGTGGTTTATCTTTCTCCCATAAAAATGTTAAAGGGTTATACAAAAGATTCACAGGGAAATGGCCCATTCTATTAATGTTATATTTCTTTCCCATTTTGAAACAGAGAAAGTATTGTCTACATTTATATGTTGAAATGGGTGAGCACAGAATTAAACGTGGCACAGGGTCCAGCTTTCCCCCTTCCTTGCAAATGATCTCATTTCCCTATATCCCTTACCTAGTTCAAACAGTGGGACTCTCGTTTTAAGAACGCACCTAAAGATATGTCCCCTCGTTAAGGCCCGACTTCTGTGAATGATCTCACAATAGACCTGATCCTGCCTGTTACAGATATGGCAATATCCTGGACAAACCCTATAGAATTAAGTTTAAGTATTTTAGGAGTTTGTTATATTAAAAATGATTATGTACAATTGAGGTTTGCATATATTTCCATGTAGGAGGGGGACCCCAGCCATCCAGGAAGTAAGTGCAGGGTGATTAGACAAATTCACCACCAGGAGAAAGGCTTCCATATACTGGCTCAAACTCGATTCTCCAGAGACCAACTGACAAAGAAAGGATTTTTGGATAAATAGCATGAGTGTAAACTGACTTGGTCTTCTTTCTCATCCAACAAATGAACAGGGCCTTCTGCTCAAAGAGGGCCCCAATCCTTCCTGGGAAGGATTGGAAGGACTTAGCCCAGGCTGTGGGCTTGTTCTGAGCTGAAGCTGTGATGAACTTATGACCACAGGAAAAACCCTTCTGTGGGCTTCAAGGACTAATCACCAACCAGAGGCCTTGCTGGAGTGAGGGAGTGATCTCTGGTAAGCTTGCTAGCATGTGTGTAGGCTCTTTTATTGTTTTCTCTATAATGCTTTCACTTTAAGAATAAATGAGCTTTCTTAGAAAGAGCTGTGTGGTAACTTAACTGTGGCAATTACACTGTGTACCATCTCTGAGGAAAGAAGCAAAGCAGGCCTACTTAGGCAGGCTGTCTTTTTCGGTGGATATCATAGCACAGTCAGTGAACTGTAAAGCCTGAAAAAACATGGTCAGGAGGGAGAGAGATGCATGTCTCCACACAAGAGAGGTGACGGCTGAGGAGCCAGGAGCCTAGATCAGGTGCCCAGGCTAGTCTACAGGGGGAAATACAAGTGCAGTTGCCCTGAACTGTGACACTACCACCTTTGTTCTGATTCAGGCAAAATTCCTATTACCACCAGAAAAGGAGAATGAGATTGAGAGAGTCATGGATCAACTCTCATGCAACTGAGTTTTAAAGCGTTATATTCCTTGAGGATTTTAACCTGCAGATAGTCAGTGCCCAGAGCTGTGTCATGTTGATATCATTTTATTTGAAGGTATGTTTATCTTCCCTTCACCTTTAGACAATCCCAAACATGTGTAGGTGAAAAGCTATTGACTGAAAAGTATTAACTGCATTTTATTTGAAAGACTCGGGGATATGAATGTGATGACACTCTCCTAAGAGAGTCTATTAGCTTTTTGAAAAAAAAAACCAAAACCTCAAATAGGTTAGAATCCCAGAGGCCCAACCTATAATGCCTTTTTCTTTTTCTTTTCTTTTTTTTTTTTGTGGTCCTGTAAAACTTGTTCTGGGTTTGCTTTTGGCTGGCATCCCTTACTGATTTGTATTTTAAAACCCACTTATTATTCCAGATCTCTTCATTACAGCTAGTATTTTATTCTTGCACCCAGGACCTTTTCATATCATAGAATCTTAGGACTGGAAGGACCTCAAGAGTTCATCTAGTCCAGTCCCCATCATGATCTCAAAGTCTCATTGCAATTTGTACTTCTGAGATGCACAATGTGATTTCAGGGGGGATTATTTTAAAGGCCACGCCTATATTAGGGCTTGGCTACACTTGCAAATTAGAGTGCATTAAAGAAACCCCGGGCGACCTAACACCCGATGTGTCCACACTGGCAAGGCACGCAGAGTGCCTGGACTCTGCAGCTGGAGCGCTCCTGGTAATCCACCTCCATGAGAAGCATAAAGCTTGCTGCTCCCTGGCTGAGACACCTGCGCGTCAGTGTGAACGAGGTGTTGCATTACTGCGCTGTGATTGGCCTCCGTAAATGTCCCATAATCCCCTGAAGTCAAGTGGCCACTCTTCTCATTGTTTTGAAATCAGCTACAGTAATGCGGATATGCCGTTTCAAAGCTCCGTTTCTGACAGCTGGTATGCTTATCTGCTCCAGAACAAAGCAAGCCATTAGTGTGGAATGCTGCTGTTGGAGTGTGAGGTGGAGGCGGGGGGCGGGTCTTCTTCTGTCTGAACTTACAAGACAGCAGGCTGACATTCTCTCAGCCCCCCCAAAACCCACTCTCTCTCCCCCCACATACACACAACACACTCGGTCACACTCCAACCTCGCCATTTGAAAAGCACACTGCAGCCACTTGAACACTGGGATAGCTCCCACAATGCACTGCTCTTTGTGGCATTGCAAGAGCTGCTAATGTGGCCACGCCAGTGCGCTTGCAGCTGACAGTGTAAACACACGGCAGCGTTTTCCCTGCTGCGGTCTCCAAAGTCTGGTTTAACTCCCAGCGCTCTACATTTGCAAGTGTAGCCATGCCCTTAGAGTCTTTTGGACATGCAGCTTATTGTGGGATCCTACAGACAGCTGTCCTCTGTATCCAAATTTCGTTTTAGTTTGTTGTTCCTGAGCATAAGATACATTTCCTGGTGCAAGAATAAATCTGAGATACAGGCACCAAAGAAGGTTGTCAGCATATACTAATAGTTTGGTAGGTGACTCCAGTTTTGAAGTCCTGTCTCTCTACTGTGCTCAACATGAAACCAACGTGATCAACATGAAACCTGTAGTAGATTTCAAAACAGTGAGAAGGGTATGTATAACGTTAGTAGTCATTGTATTTAGACGAGTGGGTTGGATCATCTCTTGAAAGCTAAATGTGCATAGGATCCCCTCTACATGTATTATTTCCCCCCTTTCTCCATGGAGGGTAGTGATGGTGCCTCTTGCCTCAGAGTGTCAGGGCTTCTCTGCAAGAAGAAGGGCAAGGTAGTGAGATGTGCATCATTCCACTCACCAACCCACTGGGGATCTGTTGAAAATGTGAGACTGCATTAGTATTTCCATGGAATGCCTTTCTGCATTAGAACCCACATTAAGGTATCAGCAGGTACAGGAGTTCATTGATCCAATGGAACCACGATGTCAAGGAGCTGGGGGATGATCAGGAACTCTGGAGTCAGGGCAGAGGCTCAGAGCCTCACATTCTGGCAGATCTACAGTTACTTGGGGCCAAACAATTGCTGGTTTCCTGGGGAGTAGGGAGAACCCCATGGCAAAATAGTCTGAGAATTCAACAAGGAGAATTCTCTTTTCCTGCAGATTCCCTTCTATGGATTTACTGTAAGACTGGCCAGTCGGGTGACCAGATGTCCCGATTTTTTAGGGACAGTCCCAATGTTTGGGTCTTTTTCTTATATAGGCTCCCATTACTCCCCACCCCCGTCCCTATTTTTCACACTTGCTGTCCAGTCACCCTACTGGCCAATCAGGCTAATGCTTGAGCCTTGCTGCCTGATTTTCATTTGTGCTGCAAACCTGCAGCTCCCACTATCTTCAAACAGAGCTGGGGGCGCTACAGTACCTCAGGAAGTGTGTTGGTATTTCATTGTGAACATTTAACAGAGAGCATCTACAGTTTGCTGGATCCCAACCAGATTTGGGGACCATGTACACTATTGTCCTATTCGTGGTTTGGGCATTTCTCCTTTCATAATGATTTTATTGAAAGAATATTTTATGTATGGGATGACAGTAATATATCACTGTATTTTACAATATTTCCCCAGTAGGCTTACTTTGCCAGAAGATTTACCATTAGACACTTTATAGCTTCCGTCATTTCATCAGATGCTCCAGGCTCTTTGTATTCTTTCCTAATAACTTTGCTAATGTAATTTTTGAGACAAATAGTTCATACTTATCTTTGTTTTTAAGAAGATCACCACTTCTTATACAGCTTCTTATAAAAGGCCTCAAAGGTTTCATTTATTATAGTAGGGTCAGAAGTTTGCATTCCTGTAGCTGCTTCTAAATTTGAAATTCCAGTTGAATTTTCTAATTTCTTGACCTGGCGAAACAGTAGTTTGCCAGCCTCATTGCCATAGTCGTAATGCTTTTGCTTTGTTGTAGTGTAATTTAGTGTAGTGCTCTGCTTTCATGTTATAAATTTAATTATGATCATATTTCACTTTCCAAAGTTCCATCAACCCCTCATTTGATGTCTCACTGAGATAGCTTTTATTCAAGTTGTTTAATTTTCTAAATTTCAATTTCCATAACAGTTTTTTTCCCTTCAAGAGTATTTTTGATAAGACACCTCACCTTGGAGGTTCTATAATTTTCCCACTGGCTTCTAGATGTTTGAACTGAGCCTGAATATAATGCAAAAAGACCTCATTCATTTTCTGCTTTCTGGGGGATGATTTGATCTTCAAGTACAAAAGTTAATTCACCACCTTTCTGATCTCACTTTGCTACAAAATTATTATTATTTCTGTGCTTAATCATGAAGAGCTGTGAAAAGTATGACAAAATTATTAGCAGTAAGAATTCATATACATTCCTGGACTCAAGTTTCTAGGAGTTATTTTGTTTTAAACTTGTCTGTTCCTGTCCCACATTAAATCTGCTTTGTTCCACACTGGTAGCCCAAACCACACTTAAAGTTGACCTAAATAGGCAGGTGATGAGTCTCTTTATATAATGAAATTCCTCAATATTGTAAAGCCTGCATAGCTAGCCCTACATCACCACCCCTAGCAGCCACTGACCTAAAGAGCAAAATGGAGGCGTGGCTGGGATTGGGTAAAGGGGATGTGGTTGGAATGCTGCTGCACTCTAGGAACCTCCAGCACAGCTATTTCAAGACTTTTTCAGCTGCACTGAGAGCAAAACCATTCCCTAAAACTGGCTCCTGTATCAGGAGGAATACAAAGTTAGTATAAAGTACCTTTGCACCCCTTCAGGATTTGTGGTGAGTGGCGCTCCACCAGACCTGAGGACCTAAACTTTCATCTTTTACTGGAAAGCTAGAGTGATAATACAGAGCAGAGATCAACATGACACTCTGACAATCTATTACCAAAACAGAGATAATCATCTTTTTATAGAGCTAGAAAACTCACTTCTCATCCAGGGACTGGCTGCAGTGAGCCAGTTTCTGATCTCAGTTGCAGTGCTATAAATATTGAGTAGCCTGACTGAAACTGATAGGATTATTCCAGATTAAAATCAATTAAAAATCAGAATCTGGCCCAGCATATCTCCCCTCCTGTCACTTAGGAGGATCAAGTAAGATTTTCTTTTAAAAAGAAAAGCTCCACACTGAAAAGAGAGTGATTTTTTTCCCCGACAAAACCTAGGTTAAGTGTAATAAGCCTGCTATGCAAAGCCCAGTCAAATCAGAGTTAAGACTAAAACTCTGGTCCAGCTATGCAGTCTTTACTCAGGCAAAAATCCCACAGAACTCAGTAAGAACTGCAGATCCTATCTTTTGCTCTTAAGTCTACTCAGATATAGTGGGTTAGGGAGACAAAATGGTGCTTTCTCGGAGTTCTTAGAAAAGTGAGTGGGTGAAAGAAATTCTTCCCTCAGATTCATGTATCTTGCTCCTATTTGCTTCAGTGAAAACCATGTGTGCCAATCCAGGGGGGGAAATTGGTCCCTTAATTTCTACAACATATAGTGAGTTGTGTTAAAATATTCCACACTGAATCATTCCTCTGCCATTAAGAAACTGCGAACTGCTTTGCTAAGGGAATACTTTCAAATTTAAATCTAAATACTAACTTGCTGCTCATTTAAATTTTCCTGTGTAATAGGAATCCTCCAGACTCTTCCCTGGTTTAGATTCTCTGATCTGAGCAATTTAATTTTCTATTGTGTCTCAGATTCTTTAAAATTAATACGCTAATACTCAGTGTTAATATGAAGAACTAGCAACTTTATTATAGAGTACATTAATTCTGGCTGGAGGTCTACACAAACATGACTAAAATTCCCAGTGCTTGTCTCCATTGCACAGAGTCTTGTAAAAAACCCGGGATGAATTTTTCACAGACTGATTCTACTTTTCTCCAAAGTCATGGTCTGGAATAGAGGGGGATCTTTCTCTGGTCTTAAAGTGAATGATCCTTGAAATTGCACACCTGAGCTCTCCATGAGTGAAATAAATATAAATACATGTTTTCACTTTGTTTTTCTCAGCGTGAGTTATATGCCCCACTGAGAAAGGGCCAAAAGGAAGGCCAAAGCCAGGTGTGTGTCAGTTGGGAAAACAACAATGTGAGCAAACCAGGGTGAAAGTTCAGCATACACTGATGTTATTTCAAGCATATGCATACTTAATACAGTAGATCATGCTCCAAGACAGACAATAATGCAGATAGAATAGAGGCACACTCTCTTGTTTGGACAGGTGCCATAAATTCATCTTACCATGTGGTGAAACTAGGAACAGGACTGGTTTTTTATTTTTTTTAAAGTCCATTAATCAGTTCTTAAAGTGCGACATCATTATTCTAGTACCATAAAAGTTAAGGCATGTGCCTGAGTAATGGTTCAGTGAACTCAAGGACTGGTGTGTTGATTCTGCTGCCCTTAATAGCTCATTTCCAACACTATTGAGTAAGTCAGGAATTCTACCCCCAGTACGATTTTAGAGTGCAGCAGACCAAAAAAGAAAAAACTCATTTAGGACACCTGACCTCGAACACAGCAGGCATGGAAAGCATGAAGGGTAAACCTTCATAACGTTGGGCTGCTAAGCCAGAACAAATTGCCAAATCAATAGTAAAGCTGTAGTAAGTTGTTCACCAGAGATTCTGTCTCGCAAGCTTAGGCTACCACATTCATTGCTGTTTGCCTACTTTGGCAAACCTCTCTCCTTCACACTGTGCTGATTTAATCCAACTGTTTCATGTTGGGGCAACAGGGATTACTACTTACATCATCTCAGAGTGCTGTGGTATGATCCCATTAATTAGTTAGTCATGTAATGCAAAGGTTTCAGATGCTTTTCTAGAATTTAGGAGTCAAAGGATTATGGGATCAGCAATGTGGAAGTGGAGTAAACTTCTGTGGGTATACAGTGTTCTGGGAGTGTGACAGAGAGGTTGCATGGGTATAAGTGAAAGCAGAGTTTGACCCAAAGGACCTTGGCATTTTGTGTTGAAAGCTCTAAAACTGAATTGGGTGGAAATTAAAGCCTGGCAGAGGCCCAGCACTGCAGGAAGTTCTGGATGCTCACTCAGCCATTTCTAAAGATGGGTTAGGGACCCTGGAGGATTTAACAGCCAAGATTTATATTGAGGATAGGGTCAAGTCAAAATACTTTCAAGCAATAATTCTTTATGCCCTCAGTGAAAAGACTGAGACATAGGCTGGAAAAGGAGGGCATAATTTCACCAGTGCAGTTTTCTGAATCGTTCCCATGGCTAAACCAGACAAGACCATCTGCATCTGCAGGGATTATAAAATCATTGTGAATCAGGTCTCCAAGTTGGGTAATTGCCCCATTCTATGGATGGAAGCGTTGCTGGCAGTTTTAGGTGGGGGTCAAACATTTAGTAAGCTGGACATGTCACAGGCATACCAGCAGACAAAGCTGGAGTGTGTGTGTGGACGGGGGAGTTCTTCCCAGTTAGGGCCAGGAGTACAGAACAGAGCATAGAGAATGGACGTATATTGTGGAGCACAAGTTGTTGTTCCCCTACAAGGACCAGATCAACTCCTGACTGAGTTACATGAAGAACATCTTGGGATTTCCATATGGAATCTTTGGCTCAGAGTTATTTATGGTGGCCAAACATGGATGAGGACCTGGAAAAAGTAGTAAGGGAATGTCACCAATGTCAGGTACACTAGCAGACCCCAGCACTGGCCCTGGGATTGGCCAGGACCCCCAGGTTCTGCATATAGACTTTGCAGCCCATATGCAGGGAAAATGTTGGATGCTCATCTGAAATGGCTGGAAGGGCATGTAATGACCTCAGCTGCACTTTTGAAAAGCTCAGACAGACCTGTGCCACCCACTGACTATAGGCGATACTTTTCACAGACAGTGGACCAAGTTTCATGAGCATGGAGTTTAAAGACTTTCTGAGCAAAAATGGGATTAAACATATGCAAACTTCCCTGTATCATCCAGCCACCAATGGTCTATCAGAGAGAGCTGTGTAAACTTGTGAAGAAGTGATGAAGATGATTAATGGGAGCTTGGACATGAAGCTGGCTCAATTTCTTTTGAAATAGAGAATCACTTGTCAAACTATGATAGAAGTGAGCTCAACCCAGTGGTTGATGGGAAGGAAGATAAGAACTCATTTGGACTTACTCCATCCCAGCATTGAGGGGGAATTGTTAAGGAAACAAGTTTTTCAAAAAGAAAACTCTTATCATATTCAAGACAGAGTTGGGCCCAAAGTACCAGCTTTATGCCCAAAGTTTCAATTCTCACATGGATTCTGGGTACTATCCTAGAGTAGCAAACTGGATCCTTGTCTTTTAAAGTCCATTTAAGTGATGATCAAGTCATAAGATGACATCAGGATCATGTCCACTTGTGGAGTGACGTGTAAGAACCAGAGCCTTTCCCCTGGAGGAGCCTACATCAAGAGAGGAAGCAGTTTTGTCAGGAAAGGCTGAGACAGGGATAACTATAGAATTGCTGAACCAGGAGACTAAAGGAAGTGGGTCTTTTCCTCTGGTGGTAGCCCTGGTTGCCACAGAGAGGTGCTGACCCATAAAAGATAGAAGAGCCCCGAGTTATTTAAAAAAATACACCCAGACTGTAAATTCAGAGGGGAGGCATGTAGTAAAGTGGCGATCAAGGAGTTAACTGGGTTACCCCAAGGATTATGGTTTGGAGCCATGCTCCACACCTCCCTTACTTCCTGTTTGGTTTGTGTGTTTGTTTCCCCTACTCTGTATATAGATGACTAAAGCAGCATGTTCCTAGCTTGCACTATTGTAAATAAAGTGTTTGTTGCGCACTGAGCCGTGCCTTTACAGAAGTCACACATTGCTTTGCTTCCTTGTAGGTAAGCAGCTGATATTTTCCATCCAAAACACTCAAAACATCTGTGATGAACATAGCTATTTTTAATATGCAATTGCAAAGGCAAATGGCAGCACTTGTAAGCGTCTTAGCTGTTTGAGTGTCCCTTTGGACATTATTAGTGTATGAAAACTGCTTGTATTAGTCATTTGTACAGGCATGCAACAGCATAATGTTACTATTTGTAAAGGAAAGAAAACACTTTACCCTTTATTTTACACCTCCATCTTCAAGTGAAAGGAAAATGTGACAGAGACTGAAGTCTAGGGCCAGATTCAAAAGCCACTGACAAAGTCTTTCCGTGGACTGTAATGTGCTCAGAATCCAGTCCTAGATGTTTGCTAATGCATATCCCTCCCAGGGATGGTTTATCTGGGATTCAAGGATGCTGAATTAACCTTACAGACTTAGGGCTTGTCTACACTCTCAATTAACAGCGCTGCAACTGTCCCGCTCAGGGGCGTGAAAAGCACTGGGAGCCGCGCCCCTCGTCGAGGTAGTTTTTCCAGAGCTCTCTCCCAGCGCCGCGCCACAACCGCACGAGCCACAGGAAAGCGCTGCTGTGGCAGCACTTTAGCGTTGCCAGCGGAGACTAGCCCTAACTGGCTGTCAGGATTTAGGAATGTTTTGCACAAAAGTTTTCATATTTAAAACAAAGAAAAGCAATTTCCAGTATTTTTGGCTAATAAGGGCAGAGCTTTTGAAATCCAAATGACAGCAAAACAGAAATATTATAAAATGCCATTGGGAATGCAGCTGGTGACATTTTTGGACCAAAGCTTTTTGGGAGGCAACCATGTGGATTCAGTGACACCGGAACGTTTTGAAAATGTCTCCGTTTCACCAAATTGTTTGTCAACAAACAGACAAACGAAAAAACCCCTAACAACCAAATCATTTTGTTTCAACATTTTTAAATGAAACATTTTGTCTTCAATTTGAAACAAAATTCTATTTCAAAATTTCCTTTAATTATGTATTTTTTTAATTTTAAATTTAAAAATGCACAAACAGAAGAGAACATTTCATTTTGGGTCAAACCAAATATTTCACTTGACTTAAAATGATTTTTCTCCAACTTTTTGATTCGCTGAAAATGTCAGAAAAAAATATTTTCGGTTTGACCCATTATTTTGATTGGTTTTTTCTTAATTGCTAGCAAGCCAAAAAGATCTGTTGTTTACACAGCTTGAATTATAAATTCAAATAATTTCAGTGAAAGCAAAAGTAATGCTTTAGAGAGAACTTGGAGCCAGTTTTGGGTGGACGTAGGGTGATATATAATTTCACATTAAATCATGTAAAATTTCAGTGGGTGTGTCATTCTGCAGCAAAATCAGAAGAAACTGCAGTTTTCTGACTGTTTTGCTTTGTCTTTGTCTTCATTTAAACCCAACATTCAAAAGTCAGAGGATCAGAAACCATGTGGATCAAAATTGAAGACAAGGGATTGCACAAAGCTCTATTAATCAAAGCTGCAGTTTCACATAGCTCCATTGTTAATTCTGTTGCAGAGGGTGGCTGAAGCCATGTTGTCCTGTATACCAAGGTGTCTCATATACATAAAGTAGCCTTTTCATAAGTGTCTAAGTAACTTTGGATCCTAAGTCTTATTTTTAAAAGTGACTTAGGCACTTAAGAGCCTAAGACTCCTTGATTTCAGTGGGATTTAGGGCCAGATTTTTCAAGGGCATTCACAGTTGGGACCAGATTTGTCAAAAGAGCTTGCCTCCCATTTTGGCAGCTAAATAAGGGTCGGACTTTCAAAAGCATTTATCACACAGCAGCATCCATTGCCTCACTCATTATCACAGATTTAAGTGCTTAATTAGATCGGCTCTTCTGAAAATCTGGCCCTTAAACTCCTAGGTACCTAAATCACTTTGAAAAATGGATTTAAGCCCCTAAGTCTCTTAAGCACTTTTACCCACAGTTTTATATATTGCTGTAGTCTGTAAATATTAGGTGCCAGATTCTCAGCTGGTGCAAATCAGCCTAACTCCCCTCCCCCACCCATGTTACATAAATGGAGGATCATTGGGATTCCCTCTCAGATCGCTTTCCGCTTCCCAAGAACTCAGTTTGACTCCAACCTTCCTCACTCAAGTGTCTTTATCTGCATACAGCAGTGCTAAACTGAGTTGATCAGACTCAAATTCAGGGGAGGGGCGATGGATGCAGGATACATCACAGCTCCAAAGTTAGACAGAAACCCTCTCCCTTTATATACATTACACACTTCATTGCATTACTATATATTGAATTACACATTTTTGGCTTGGCTTGGTTACTTTGCGGGAACCAAACCGTGTGCAGCATGCACTGTGCAGCATGCACTGTCCATGGTTTGACTTCCTCTTTACCTCATTTCTACATTCCTAACTTATTTTGTCCCTTGTTATCTAGTCTATACTAAATAGTTCCCTGGGTGTTCTTCCTCTTATCTTCGTTGGCTCAGGCACTCTGTCATCTTAGTCTACTGACCTATTGACTTACCTGGTATCTTATTTAGCAAAAACCTTTTGTTTTCAACCTAATGATTCATTTACTTTCCTAATTCTATCTTCCAAAAAATGAGGCCTCCCTCCATGTGTTTAATTACTCATGTCAGGCCAGACCTCAGCTACAAGGATCAGGCCCTACATATCAGAGCTAGGTTTCTGCAAAAAATGGCTTGCAGCCATTGAAGTTCTTTGTATCTGCCCCTGCTGTGGGATACCCCCACAGGATGTGAGCAGACTCAGTGACTGCAGAGCTAATAAAAAAATAATAAAATTCAGTACTCCTAGCAATGACAGCCTTGCTGATTGCTTATGCTTCTCAGTACTCAAGTGGGTTGAACAGCAATCCTGCAAGATGCATTTTGAACGCACATGCCTCTCAAAACTAGACTGAAGACTGGAATCACACTACACTCACCAAAAAATAACCCAAACAAACAGAAAAATATTGTCCATGGTTTCCAATTAATGTGTATACATATACAAAAATCTTGTCCCAAGTGCCTTTGAATGAAGATTAGAAATACAGAGGTGCAATGAAAGAAAAACTTTAATACGAGAAAATAAGAGAGACAAGATGTGTGAGGTAATATCTTTTATTGGGCCAACTTTTGTTGGTGAGAGAGAGACAAGCTTTCGAGCTACAGAGCTCTTCTTCAAGTCTGGGAAGGGTAGGAATAGTGTCACAGCTAAATACAAGATCAAACAGACAGTTTTAGCATAAGTAGTTACTCTTAGGATATGTGCTATCTACATATGCTAAATTAGCTGTTTGATCTTGTTTTTAGCTGTGACACTCTCAGTACCTTTCCCAGCCCTGAAGAAGAACTCTGCGTAGCTGGAAAACTTGTCTTTCTCACCAAAGGAAGTAGGTCTAATAAAAGATATTACTTCACTCACCATGCCTCTAATATCCTGGGACCAACATAGCTACAGCAACACCACATATACCAGAAAATACTTAGCTTTTAGAGGTCAGCTGGGGAGTTTTCATTTTCAACATTTCTCTAAAATGCTTTTGGCATGAAACACCCGTCCTGAGGTTTGACAGTGGTTGATCTTTATATTAGCAGTTTAAATGTATTTTATATTGGCAGTTTTCTCCCAAACCTTGTGCACATTCTGCCATATTGTATTACGCTGCATCAGGTTACGTTCTGTTATGACATTACCATACGTGACATGACATGTCACATTGTGAGATAATGAGACAGAAATTTGTGTTAATAATTGTTTTGACTGCTCCCTCTGAACAAGTTTTGCGGCAGCATGTTTGGCATCTATAATGATTTTATTTAAAAAATCTGCATTTCAGGTAGGAAAGTACCAATTCTACAAACTGCAGGCTGACCGTGAGACTTGGTTAGCCAGTATCTAGAGCAATGTTTGGTACTGTATTGGGCATGGCAGCCTTTGTGTCAAATCCAGGCACTGTTTCTGTATAAGAACCACATTAGTTCCTTAATGCTACAAGTGCTGCCACCACATGGTTGGCCTCAAAGCGGTCAGGAGTTGAAGAAGGGAAGGGGGTCTTTCTCCAGCAAGCATTTCTAGTTAAGAACTTAGTCAGAATTCTTTCTGTGGGTCATATGATGCATTCAGTCACCCCCAAAGGCCACCACCCACTCAGAAGAAGAAAACTACCTCCATGCCTTGTGGAAAATTGAGGGAGCCATTGTCTTCTTCCATAACTCCTTCTGTACAGCAGCCATGCAAAGATGTCTAGGAATACAGTCATGGACCCTCCAAGGGTGTCAGATAGACACAGTGTTCAAATGGCTGTCCCTGTTGTGGGATACCCCTGCAGGATGTGAGTAGACTCAGTGACCACATAGCTAAGCTCTGCCATGCAGCTATGGGAAACTCTGTGCCACTGAGCGTAGTCTGGTAGAGATTTGGCCTGGTTCTACCAACCACCTCTTGATCAATACACATTCATTTCTTTTTAATGTCTCAAATGAGATTTGCTGTGACATACAGATTTAATTGCATACCTCAGAAAATTACCAGCACAGCTTTTCCATATTTATAAGGAAGGTGGCAAGATTTTACTTCATTTCCTTTAGAGTGGTCCATGCCCAAAGTATACATCATTATTACTCGGCTCGCTTATATTGCTCTGTATTTCTCAAAGAAACTGGGATCAGCTACATTCTCCTTTTGCTATTTCAATCCCTTTGCTTTCTGTTTAACTTCAACTGTTTGAAGTGGAGTGCAAATCTTGTTTAGCAAACATATCCTCCTTTGTCTAATCAGCATGATGTTTGATTTGCTGTAATTCATTCTTTCATCATTTTGCATATCCATGACCTGCAGTAACATTTCCAAATGTTCATATAAAAGTCAGAAATATCAGTTAATAATAACTTTGCATCTTTTCTGCTCAGATGATCTGAGATTCTGTGTACAGTTAACTTGACTGGATTCAGATTATGTCATGCAACAACACCCCTCATTTCTCAGTCCTAGGAGGAATCTTATTTGCAAGTTATGGCTATTAGTGCTGTGAACAACATGTGGTACCATTGTTGTAACTGCCTTTGACTAACTACATGGTAATTTAGAGGCTGCAGGATACATTTGAGACTGATTTACACCTTGTTCATAGATTCTTAACATCCATTGCTTGGATAACCATTACCCAGAGGCTGGTATGACAGCTAAATTTTTATCGTTGTATTAGAAATTCTTTGTGGTTATTGGTTTTATAGTGTTCTATTTCCAAAGTAGACATATGTTGCTCATTGACAGTGTTGGAGTTATGTTCAGCACAATATATTCACAGGAAAAATCCTATCCTCAGCTTAAATGCTGGGTATGCAGCAGGCTGATGGGGATCCAAATTAGGGAGTAATAACAGAACCAGATCTATGGCTGTTATTGAAGTGTCTGTGCTTCATGCTGAGTCAGTCCAGGAGAATAGTCCTCAATGAAGTCACTACACTTTCCTAGGCCCAGTTCCCCAGCTCAATCAAGGTAAGAAACCTAAAAAGAAATTTAACTGATGTTTTAAGGAGTAAATCATGAATTAGGTCATTGTTGCACAGGAGTTTGAACATGGAAAACACTACGTTAGTGTTAGTCAGTATTACTATGCAGCCTCTAAATTTTACTTCAAATTGCACCGTATTTTAATTTTTGATTACTACCAAGTAGATTTATTTTCAGCCTAACATGCCAACTACAGTTGGTGGGTTTTTAATTTCTTATAGCTTTTCAGCTTACATTTACTCTGGGCAGCGATTAATAATAATCAGCTTGAAACTACTACTAGCATAAAAATCTTTGCATTGTCAGCAATACATCTCTTAAACACTGCACTATAATTTGTCATAGTTCACCCTAATTTATAATTGGATTAAATATGCTTCAAAATACAGGGCTGGAAGTGGCTACAAAGTGCACTTGTTCATAGCAAGTGGATTTGTGTGTTCCCCTGTCAGAAGGCTGTATTCCAGGACTTACTCAGAGAGAGAGATACAGCAGTCACATGGAATGGATGGGCAGCCCATTCTTGTGCAGTGCTTGTGTGCCATCATACAAGGACCTGCCTTCACCACCCTTGGTTAACATGGATTGGCAGGGTTAGAACACTGGGAGTGGAGCCTTACCTGCTCCTTACCTTGCCAAGTCATCATGGCTGAATCGCTCAAGGAAGGACTATCACATTAATGTCATCACTCTGAGATTTTGTTTACTATGAAGGCAGTGGTCAAGATGTGCTGCACAAAACCAGAAAATGGGAAGAACAGGTGCCTTTAAAGTTACCTTTACAATACCCCAAGCTGGTGCTGGCCAGAGCTGAAGAGGAGCAGCACAGAGAAGCTGTGTTGGCTCTGGAGTGCTAACAGGAGTAAAAAGAGGTAAAAGTATTTTGTCACATCAATCAGCAAAAATTATTTTAGATACACAGAGGGTACGCACTGCATGTACTGAGCGAGAGAGTGCTACTTTCACACTGATCAGAGTAGAACTCAACTTCAAATATTTTAATGCATTTTATCTTGCTCACGTGACTTGGATTTTTAAAAGGACAAGGGGCTGAACTGTGTTCTCGTGTATACCAGCGTAAAGCTCCTCCAGGTAATTTTTTCAGTGGTGATTTCAGTAGTGTTCCAACAGGTTTACATTGGTATCAGAATCTGAATCCGATTAGAATCTGTGTATGTTTGCATTGCACAACAGGGCCTAAGTGCACAGTGGGGTCAGATGAAGGAGAACTGGTTGAAAAGGAACGATATCAATCCATTTTTTAAGTGAGAGCCATTGAGAATACATGGAAAAAAACAATTTGTTGGGCTTCATTCTGCTCCCATTGAAGTCATTATGAAAACTAATATTGGGTAAACCGGAAGTAGGATTGCATACTTTGCTTGCACATCTGACTCAGTAATTTAAGTGTGTTCTAATTACTTGGCACATCATCTCTATAATTCTTCTTCTTAAGCTAAAGAATTTCCTTTTCTCTTTTACCATAATCAGTTATTCTAAACTTTCCTTTTTCTGAAGAAAAACAGCCCTCAAAAAAACTCTAAGAAAATGAAAAAGTGGGATATAAAATGTTTGCAGTTGTAGGTCCTAATAAATATTTTATTTAGTCAAGGAGTAGCCCAGTGAAGAAACACATGCCATCCATTGCTTCTGAACATTTATTTTATAGTGCCAACGAAAAACTGTATAAAAGGAACCAAATTTTTAGCCCTCTTCAGATCTGTCATAAATGGTATAGTGCTAGAGAAATCAGTCATGTTTAGGTGTGTGTCACGGTCATTAGCTATTAGTTTGTGAATAGTCCAGTATGTTATGTATCATCAATATTCATTTGCATTAAAATAGTGCCCAGAGGGCTTACTCAGGATTGGGCTCATTTGTGCTAGGTATAACAAGGCCATCTAAGAAGAAATTTGAAGAGCAATTAACTAAAAACACACAAATTAACAGCATTTTTTAAGTACATCAGCAACAGGAAGTCTGCCAAAGAGTCAGTGGGACCACAGGAACATCAAGGTGCTAAAGGAGCACACGGGGAGGCAAGGCCATTGCAGAGAAGCTAAATGAATTTTTGTGTCAGTTTTCCCCGCAGAGGATGTGGGGGAGATCCCCTGCCCCCCCCCCCGACCTGAGTCATCTTTTTTAGATGACAGATCTGAGGAACTGTCCCAGATTGAGATGTTCATAGAGGAGATTTTGTAACACATTGATAAATTAAACAATAATAAGTCACCCAGACCAGATGGTATTCACCCAAGAGGAACTCATATGAAATTGCAGAACTCCTAAATGTCATATGTAACCTATTGCTTAAAACAGCCTCTGTACCAGATGACTGCAGGGTAGCTAATGTAATGCCGCTTTTTAAAAAAGGCTCCTGGGGCTATCCTGATGTTTACAGGCCAGTAAGCCTAACTTCAGTACCAGGAAAATTGATTGATTGAAACTATAGTAAAGAACAGAATTATCAGACATATAGATAAACACAGTATTGGAGAAGACTCAACACAGCGTTTGTAAAGAGAAATCATGTCTTCTATTAGAATTCTTTGAGGGGGTCAACAAGCATGTAGAAAAGGATGATCCAGTGGATGTAGTGTAGTTGGACTTTCAGAAAGCCTTGACAAGATCCCTCATCAAAGGATCTTAAGCAAATTAAGCAATCATGGGATAAAAGGGAAGGTTCTGTCATGAATCAGTAACTGGTTAAAAGGTAGGAATAAATGGTCATTTTTCACAGTGGAAAGAGATAAGTATCATGGTCCCTGCAAAAGAGCTGTACTGGGACCTGTGCTGTTCAACATATTCATAAGTGATTTAGAAAAGGGGGTGGACAGTGAGGTGGCAAAATTTGCAGATGATAGAAAATTACTCAAGACAGTCAGCTTTGGATGTAACTCTGAAGATTTATAAAGGGATCTCACTAAATTGGGTGACTATAACAATTGGCAAATGAAATTCAATGTTGATAAGTGCAAAGAATTGCACTTTGGAAAAAAATAGGCCCAGTTATACATACAAAATCATGGGGTCTAAATTAGCTGTTGCCACTCAAGAAAGAGATCTTGGAGTCATTGTGGATAACTCTCTGAAAACATCAGCTCAGTGTGCAGTAGCAATCAAAAAAGCTGGCAAAATATTAGGAGCCATTAGGAAAGAGAGAGATAATAAAACAGAAAATATCACAATGCTACTCTATAAATTCATGAAGGAATAGTAATCCATACCGTGTAGAGTCAAGCACAGGAGTTTATTACGCACAGCGCTGGCGGAGTGTCACTTGGCTTATGAGGCTCAGAGACACTGCAGAACAATTAATTACAATAGATTATATAGGGTGCTCATTGGATGGAGAGAAGCAATGGGGATGGGTTCTCCCAAGCCCCTGGATAGTTTCTAGCAGCAAAACAAGATAAGCACAATAAGCCAATGGTTTTAAAGGTTACATGATGGCTCCGCCCAAGGCTCAAATTAACATATTGCTGACACACAGGTAATTACCCCCAAAATTTGTCTATTAAAGTGTATAGGTTAAATCCTAATTTTGGGGTTCAGGGGAATGAGGTAGCAGCTCTCCAGGTTGACTAACAGGTACATTCCTTGAGAGTCAAAGCACAAAAGCAGTAATCGGTACTTAACAATAACAATTGTTTATAAGTTTACCCTTGCATTTCTGTGGGCTAGGATTGGCATACATCTGTGAGGGGAGGGTGTCCTAACTCATGACAATCATATTAGGCCTCTCCCTGAACTCTGTCTGGGATCTGAGGGGCATTGTACCACAATCTCCTCCCTGCATTAGGGAGTAACCGTGAGGCCTTTCTCAGCGCTTCATGTGTCTATAACTCGCGATGAGGACGCCCAATTACATTTGGAGTTATGCTGATTCCACTCACTGACTTGAAACACACAAGGTTATCTGTTTACCCCAGCTTTCTCTTAGCCATGTATTGTGCTCTGTTAACCAGTCCCCATGGCCAAACCAAGCTGTGGACTCTGGGCCTATATGAAAAGTTCTTAGCAGAAACTGCAGTTACCGTCTTACATCCACAGCAAATGAATTTTGGCCCTTCAGTATGCCTGCATTTTTTGAGTGTTGGGTGCCGTTCTAGTTGCCCCATCTTTAAAAAGATATATTAGAATTGGAAAAGATACAGCGAAGGGCAACAAAAATTATTAGGGATATGGAACAGTTTCCATATGAGGAAAGATTAACAAACTGGTTCTGTTCAGCTTAGAAAAAAGATGCCAGAGGGGTGGAAGGAACATGATAGAGAGCTATAAAATCACAAATGGTGTGGAGAAAATGAATAAAGAAGTGTTCATTACCTCTTCACATAACACACCCAATGAAATTAATAGCAGTTTTAAAACAAACAAAAGGAGGCACTTCTTCAAATAACTTACACTGAACATGTGGAACTTGTTGCCATGGGATGTTGTGAAGGCCAAAAGTATAACTGGGTTCAAAAAGGAATTAAATAAATTCATGTAGGATAGGTCAATCAGTGGCTATTAGCCCAGATAGTCAGAGATGTAACCCCATGCTCTGAGTATCCCTAAAACTGTCTGCCAGAAGCTTGGACTGGATCACAAAGGATGGATCACCTGAAATTGCCCTGATCTGTTCATTCATTTTGAAGGATCTGACACCGGCCACTGTCAGAAAACAGGATATTGAGCTAGATATACCATTGGTCTGACCCAGTCTGGCAGTTCTTATGCATTGTGTAAACACATAGGAAGATATTGTCCCTACTGGAAAAAGCTAGAATACCAATATAAATATTTTTTTCTCTTTGGAAATAAATGTTGGCCTGGAGTAGCTAATGACTATTATGGGAAGAAAATATGGTTCTTTCAAAGCATAGGGGTCAAGGAGGT
Source organism: Natator depressus (assembly GCF_965152275.1). NCBI lineage: Eukaryota > Metazoa > Chordata > Testudines > Cheloniidae > Natator > Natator depressus. Next base: position 27,226,540 of record NC_134244.1, read on the forward strand.
CTGAGACATTAGGGACACTCCTTTTTTTTCCCCCCATGTAAACAAGAATTCTTTCTTATAACCATAAACAAGAAAGGAGCTGACTCCACTTGACAAATTAACTCATTATTGGAAATATTTGTACCATTCCTGAAAAGTGTGCTGATTATATTGATATCATCAGTGTAATCCTGAAAAGGGTTTCATTATTTAAAACTAATTTGTAGGAGGGGTCTTTGAATGTTATGGATGTTCCCTAAAGTGTTAGATTAGAGGAAATAGCTAAATTTTGTGGGAATGTGTAGATTCTGATTAAACTTTTGATGGGAAAAAGTCAACGATTTTATTTCAAAAGTCAAAACAAAATATTTTTAAATTGTTGTATTGTATTAAAATATTGTAATACTATACTAGTTATCTATATTATATGTAGATAGACATCTGTGTATTTAATACAATATAAAAGTCTAAACAAAATGAATTGAAATAAAATATTGGGCCAGTATGAAAACAAAACATTTCAGTAGTCCCAAGCTGAAATTAATCAGAATTTTGGTTTTATGAAAAATTTGGAACTATTTTTCATTTGAAATGTTGGCATTTCCTATAGAATGGAAATTCTAATTCCCAACCAGCTCTGGTAGTAAATATCTAAGCAATCTTATCTACAATAGCTTCTACATATGTGCAGAATGGGTGATAAGATAATCAAGCAGGATATTACTAAAGTCCTGAGTACAAGTCTCATCAAAATAATTTACCATAATATATACTGTATGCAAGAATGGGTATATAAAGAAAAAAGTACCAACTAGAGTTGAAGACAGGCAATTAGCATACTCCCTCATATTCCACAATTCTAACCCAACTCATCTCTCTGCTATTCCAGTCCTGCTCCACTTTTAGACAGAGAATACAAATTTTGCCAAATTGTGTGGTGGACATGTGCTTTAGAAACTAGAGCGAGAAGAACAAACTCATTCCATGCTGTGTGACAGGCTGACAGTCTAATCATCTCAGTGGACAGTTGGTGAAGGTAATTGACTGCCACTTTCTCTCAGTATGTGGACTCTCATATTGTGGTTTGACATAGGCTGAAAGACCATATCTTTTATTGGACTAACTTCTGTTGGTGAGAGAAACAAGCTTTTGTGCTTATACAGAGCTCTTCTTCAGATCCAGCAACACTTCTTGACCTACAACAACATTGCATAGTTAGGTTGAGTTAGAGCACCCAGAGCCTGGTATTGCCTGTTAACAGGACATATGCAAGTGAATCGGTGTTTCCATTTAACGGTGGTGAGCCTGTGGATATGGTGCCATGCAGTCTTTGACATTCCACCTAAATTAGTCAGCACCACTGGTGTACACTCTGATCAGTGATGGATCCCTCATAAGTGTAATATAACTTCCATATATTCTGTAGTGATGGGGGAGAGATGACTGTGTTCCACAGTCATGCAGAGAATATCTCTTCTGTGATCACAGAGTATATGGAAGTTGCATCACATATCTGATTTATAACTCTGAGAGTACACCATGAAAACAGTAAGAGCTCTCCAAACATAGTGCAGTGACATTTTCAGCTCTGAATCACAAGTTGGCTTCTAGTAGCTGTGCAACACAGATTTTCTGCAGCTCAAATGATTTAAACCCAACTTTGTTTCAGAGATCCCATAGCGATTAGATAAGGGTGCGCAGAACCAGCTTTCCAAAAAGATTCAGCATCACCGAGAAGAAGTGCTGGACAGTTATAAACAGCGGTGCAAGTAGAAATCATTTCTTGCCGGTACTGCACTCGTGGGAGGGACATGGGGCGCGGGGGGGCACCTGACCTCCCCATGTGACCCTCCAAGTTTGTAAATTGTTCTGGATGAAACTGACAATGCCTGAGCTGTCAGATCAGAAGGAGCTTCATTCAAATAAAGGTGAGCAGATGTGTGATAAGTCTTAGCTCTGTTGCTAAGTTGAGGAACATATTTTCAGCAAAGTTCTTGGCAGATTCCTGAGGCAGCTGGTTTAAGTCCGTCAGTGTCCAGCATTATTATCTTCACTTATAGTTCTCTCACCCACTGTCATAAATATAAAGGGAAGGGTAACCACCTTTCTGTATACAGTGCTATAAAATCCCTCCTGGCCAGAGGCAAAACCCTTTTGCCTGTAAAGGGTTAAGAAGCTAGGATAACCTCACTGGCACCTGACCAAAATGACCAATGAGGAGACAGGTTACTTTCAAAGCTGGAGGAGGGGAAAACAAAGGTTCTCTCTGTCTGTGTGATGCTTTTGCCTGGAACAGAAAAGGAATGGAGTCTTTGAACTTAGTAAGTAATCTAGCTAGATGTGTGTTAGATTCCTGTTTTGTTTAAATGGCTGGTAAAATAGCTGTGCTGAATGGAATGTATATTCCTGGTTTTGTGTCTTTTTGTAACTTAAGGTTTTGCCTAGAGGGATTCTCTATGTTTTGAATCTAATTACCCTGTAAGGTATTTACCATCCTGATTTTACAGAGGTGATTCTTTTACTTTTTCTTTAATTAAAATTCTTCTTTTAAGAACCTGATTGCTTTTTCATTGTTCTTAAGATCCAAGGGTTTGGGGCTGTGTACACCTATGCAAATTGGTGAGGATTTTTATCAAGCCTTCCCCAGGAAAGGGGGTGTAGTGCTTGGGCGGATATTTTGGGGGGAAGACGTCTCCAAGTGGGCTCTCTCCCTGTTCTTTGCTTAACACGGTTGGTGGTGGCAGCATAAGGCCCAAGGACAAGAGGTAAAAGTTTGTACCTTGGGGAAGTTTTAACCTAAGCTGGTAAGAATAATCTTAGGGGGTCTTTCATGCAGGTCCCCACATCTGTACCCTAGAGTTCTGAGTGGGGAAGGAACCTTGACACCCACAAAGCTGGAAAATGAGGCATTTGATTTCTTTGTTTTGCTGCTTCAGTTCCAGTTAACAAAATGTATGTTAGACTAGTTTGGCTGCAAAGAAGAATTCTATGTACACTGGGGACAACACCTGATTCCCATCAGGCTGCAGAACTGGGCTGACATCAGAATCCAAATATCCTCTGGTCACTGCAAGCAGAGGCATTCCTCTAATGATTTGGACTTGATGCAATGCATTTTGGATGTCATGGATAATTCAGACCAAGGGGGAGAAACAGAATCAAAACCACTGTTTAACACCTTCCATCCCCCCCACCCCACCCCTCTTGAGGACTCCTGACCAAGGTAACAGCACAGTACATATGCTAACAAACTTAAACAAAGCATTTGTTTAAGTTTGTTAGCATATGTATTGTGCTGTTAAAGCCATATAAAGAATGAATGCCCTCCCTAGATGCGTTTGCATTCCCTCCCCGACTCCAGAGTAGGTGAGCTAGCTCCAAGTCTTTCTGGTACCCCATACCCACTAAAAATTTCTTGCTGGTACTGTGTACTGGAGGCTACCACCCTATTTGCACTCCTGAAAGAACTAGTTACAGTGATTTGTGCTAATAGCCCATTGTAGTAGGCTACATCCTACATTCCTCACTGAAGCAAAACTCCCTTGAGAACAACGGGAGTTTTTCCACAGTAAAGACGTCATATATTGTTAGGATTTGGCTATAGTCAATTTCCAAGAGCAATTCCCTCAATGTGAATTGCTTTGCGTAAAAGAGTGAACATTGTATATTGGGATTGGATTTACTCGTCATGCCCTCCAAATCTAGCATGGGATATTATTAAGATAATGACAATTTCCCAAGATGGCTCCTGGGATCCAGGGTGTCTCTTATGGTAGTTGCTCCCCTCTGTGGCTGGTATATGGGCGGCTGAACAGGTATGCAAATAGACTCAATCTACAGTGCTTTGTTCATTTATCTTCTTTAACTGAGCATAAAGGCATGTACAACAACACCCTAACATAGCAACAAACCTTAACTAATCTGTACCTTCACTAACAAAAATGGCTCCATGCATTTCAATAGCCCTCTGAAAGCATCTGAGTTCTTGTAAGACGAACGTACTGCTTCACTTTGCAGTCTTCATTGGCAAGTTGCCACTGTCTAACCCAGTCACCCACGCACTGACCATGACAAAAGTCACCACAAAAATACTTAGCAGCTGACAACGTTTTACTTGGAATGTGTGGTTGGGATTTGTCTGAAAAGCAACAACAAACCATTTAGCTTTTTTAGCTTGATTCGGCTGAAATCCTTTCCCAAGTAATTGGAGTTTAGCTGAATTCTCCCTCTTTTTTCCTTTAAAAAATATTACTGTGTTATTAGTTGAAAGGTCAGGTAGTAATCGTAATCAGTGATTAGCAGTTCTTAATTACTGAGACTTACAGCCCATAGAAGAAAGAGGTTAAATAGGTCTTTTTATAATAAGATCATTGTTAAATTCTTCAGTTGAAGAGACACCACTTGGCATTTATGTATTATTAACTTCTAGCATTTTATTTGGCATCCACAAGCATCATATCTAGGTGCCTTAAAACACTCAAGTTGAGACATACAAGAGCTCAGTACCTTGCCCCTCAGCTTTTTTCAGTATGCTTGTCGCAGGCCTAGGCCAAAAGCCATTTAAGTTAACAGAAAACCTCCTGCTGACTACAATGATCAGGTTTTGATCAGGTTTCAGACTAGGAAAGTCAAGGTAGTAATTATTCATTTGGGATGTTGGGGTGCTTCTTGCTCCTTTCATGTCATTCATTCTCCATCTTCTCCCTCACTCCCTATCTTTCTCCAGCTCCCCCATACTGGCACCAATGCAGGACAAGGCTCTCATATATTTCACAGGGTCGACCTACTTCCTCAGTATTTCTGGCTATTAAGGCAGAGCAGGAATCATGGTGACAATTTGGGATATTCAGAGAATTTACATAAGCTCTCTGCTCAGAAAGATTTTTTTGGAGATGGGGAAAAACCTGATTTCAAAAATATAGTATACTTTTGGTCATTTCTAATTGTGAGGTGTACATCTGTCAAACAGTTATTTCAGTTTCCAATTCATTATGATTCTGAACTGACTCAAATGTGGCTGCATGCTCTGAGTGAAGATTTTAGAAATCTGTACTATATAATATGGTCACATTTCTTCAGGTAGCTGACATTCTCTTTAAGGCTTGCATTTTCAGTAACTTCTTTTCTGCACTAATTTTTTCATTGAGAATTTTCATCCTGATTTTTCCAGGCAGTGTTAGTATTTAGTTTGTGATTAACACATAGATTGAAGAGTCCTTAAGTACTCATTGATACAGTAAAATATAAGGGTTTATTGAGAGCCATTATGATGGATCAATAAGTACTCAACACTTATAAAATCCCTTTTGTACCATTATTGCATTAAATCTTAACAGCTCCAGAGCAATTGTCAAGTTCTATTTGGTGTGTAGAGCACATTTTTTAAAAGTCCTTATATATTTGAATGATGATGGAATTCAGTGGTGGCCAAACTTATTGACCCTCTGAGCCACATATAACAATCTTCAGAAGTTTGAAACGTGGGGCTCAGGGCTTCAGTCCCGTGAGGCATGCCTGCCCAGGCTCGGGACTTCATCCCCACAGAGAGTGCGGGCTCAGAGTTTCAGATCTGCAGGAGGTTGAACCCCAAGACATACCTCCCCATTGGGCAGAAGCCAGAGGCAACCCATGGGGGGGCACATGAAGTCACGTGTCCCCCCAGATTTTTGCCATGTCACATGGTTCTGCTGGGCCCCCTCCCTGCATAGCAGCTGCTGGAGCCAGCAAGCTGGGAGCTGCAGCCATGGGTAGAGGAAGCAGCAAACAGCTGGGAGTTGCAGGGAGAGCTGCTGCTTTTGCTGCTGCCTCTCCCCATGGAGCTAAAGCAGGGGCCCCTCCCGGAAGCTCCCAGCTGTTTGCCGCTGCCTCTCCGTATGGAGCTAACATCTGGGAGCTGCAGGGAGGGGCTGCTGATGGTAAGAGGGGGGCAAACCTTTAAAATGTCGTCCCCCACACTCTCAGCAGGGACCAGTCATCTCTGGCAGAAGCCCCTAGCCTCACAACCCTGCCGCAGAGCAGAAGTTCCAAGTTCCGCGCCCCCCTCCCCAACCCAAACTCTGATAGGCAGACAATGGGGGGCAGGGCAGGGCAGCATAGAGAACCAAAGAAAGCCATATTGTTGGTTTTATATTCTCGCCACAATGAAGACATAGCCCCACACACTGAAATAACAATATATCATCATATTTGTAGTGTCGGTTGTCGTGAAATTATGTTGCATCAAACTGTAGTTCCCTGAAAATTGTTTTTGTATGTTTTTTTTTTTAAATAATCAGCTTCCTGCTATTGATTTTTCTAAAGTCACATCAAGTTCAGAATTCCATTAAAGGCTGAGCTTGAGAAAAGCAATAATTTTTTGTTCATCCCTCCGTTAATTAAAAGAAAGTTCCATGTCAGTTGGACTTAGTCTATAAACCTTTCAATTACCATCTCAAGTGCATCTTAGATGTGAAAGTGAATGGGTTCCTTCAAATAAAGATAATATTGTTATCTTCCAATCTGGGGGGAAGACTGGGCTCCAAAAGCACAAGGAGAATCTGCTGACAATCAATGGGACTGCATTTTTAAAGACAAAAGAATTATACAGTGAAATCTCTGAGAACTTTTATCCTCCTCTGACTCCTGTTCAATGGAATATGTGACCAGAAAGAGTCTCTCAATTTTGATTGCTTGTAAAGAAGAAACATTTAGCATGTGTCTGGGGGAAATCTACCTTCTCATTCAACGCAGACTTTCCCCATGACCACACACAGGCATGCGTCCCACAAACAAACTGCCCAGCAGTGCTCAGGAAATACTTACTTCAAACAAGTTGCAGTTGTGGGAACTGTTGTGGTATATGAGCAATGAAAATGGATAATATAAGTATGGTCAGGTGTGTAATTTTGCTTGCATGCAATGGCCAAAGTTATAACTATTTTTGAACAAAATACCACAAGCATATTTGAAAATCATGAGCATTAATATGGCACATAGATTGAGATGGCCTTCATCTTGTTCACATAGAAAGTTGTGTTCACCCCAAAACAATATATAACTGAAGGTTACAGAATAACTGCTTTGGTTTGTGTGTGTTACAGACTGGCTAAAATGGATGAAGAGGGCTCTTGGGTAAAATCGCGGTATCCACATTATTAAAGCTAAATTGGATGGGGAATGTGGCACAGAGGAAATGCTATACAGAGCTGGTTGGAAACAGGAATTTCCGTTGAGTGGGAAATTCCAGTATTTCAAATTTTGTTTTCATTCTGAATCAGAATGAAAAGCCCAGAGTTCTTCAGAACAAAAATACCAATTTTTTTATTCAGAACTATCAAAACATTTTATTTTGATAATGTCAAAACATAATATAATACATACACTTCACATATAATGCATGTTTATTTGATATAATTAAATATATCTAAATAATATTTAAATATAATAGAAAAGTCAAAATGGAATGAATCAAAACAAGAAAGTACCAATTATTTGTCTTGACTTTTTCCTGTTTCAAATTGCATTGAAATCAAAACATTCCTGCAAAGCACTTAGAGCTGTTTTCAGGACTATCTTGGGCTTTAGCATTAGAGCTTTTGGGACATTTTTTGATTAGAAGAGTTTTCTCTCAGAAATTGTAGATTTGTCAAAATCTCTCTTTTTTGAACATCTGTTTATTATTTATTGAGACTGGGATTTTTGAACAGTCTAACTGAGTTAGGAGCCCAACTCCCATTGACTTGTAATGGAGGCCGGTTTAGGAGCCGAACGCCCTTAGGTGCCTAGGCTTAAACGTCTCCTCATTTTTTTTATTATTGTAGCAGGATCTAGAGACCTCAGCCAACTCAGAGCCTTCATCCTGTTGGCAATATGCACTTAGAGTAAATGACAGTCTCTGTCCCAAAGAACTTAACATCTAGAAGCCAGGATGTAATTGTTGGATGAAACAAAGCAAAGGGAGAGTAGGGAGGGAGAAGGGGTAACAGTAAAAATAAGATGATTTAGTATAGACAAGATACATACATAAATTGTAGGTGACATAAATCAATTGGCAGTAGTAGCCACAGTAAATAACATTTACCACCTGCCTAACCATGGAGAAGATTAATAACAAAGTAAATGTTGAAGTCCAGGGTAATCTTGCAAGCACCACCCCATTTTTTAACATTGTTTAAATACTCATTTATTTAAATTTTGATGTGGTTTTCCAAAGGCAGGGTCTAAGCCGATTACTGTTTTAACCGTGTGACATTGCACTCCATCTATTTATGGAAATATGTTTGATTGTGATTATAATGTAACTGGAATATGCTTTATGCAAAAGGTCTCTTGTAAGGCATCATTACAAAGCTTATAATCTACTGAGTGTGTTCATCCTATTTGTATGTATGTATCATTCTTGTATCTGAAACTAAAACTATGAAGTATTACTCTGAGGTCTTATTGTAATTATGCAAAGTGTGGGCCATTAATAATGGCTTGGAATCTTGATGGCTCCCATTAACCAGGACAATTGGTTTTAAATGGCTCTGTTTACCTGCAAACCTTCCTGGGTACATGCAGGCCAACCCTGAAAGAATGGAGAATGAGGTCTTACAGTGAGGTATGATCATGTCACCTGGTACTGGAATCCATTTTAAACCTGGTGCTTTTCCATTTAGAAGAAAGGGTGGGAACCCAGAGAGAGACAAAGGATTCTTGCCTTGTGCCAAAGCTATAAAAGGGGGTGGAACAGAACAAAGGGGGCATGAGAAATCCCCTTTGTGACCACCTGAGCTGGAACAAGGACTGTACCAGGGGAAAGGATTGGGCCTAGGCTAAGAAGGAGTCTAGGCTGTGAAAGAAGCTTATTGGAACATCTCTGAGGGTGAGATTTACCTGTATTCCGTTTCTTAAATGTATTAGGCTTAGACTTGCATGTTTTGTTTTATTTTGCTTGGTAACTTACTTTGTTCTGTCTGTTATTACTTGAAAACACTTAAATCCTACTTTTTATACTTAATAAAATCACTTTTGTTTATTAATTAACCCAGAGTAAGTGTTTAATACCTGGGGGAGCAAACAGCTGTGCATATCTCTCTCAGTGTTATAGAGGGGAGATAATGTATGAGTTTACCCTGTATAAGCTTTGTACAAAGTAAAACAAATTTATTTGGGGTTTGGATCCCATTGGGAGCTGGGTGTCTACCTGCTGAGTGGTTTTCAGTTAAAGCCTGCAGCTTTGGGGACCTGGGTCTGTGTTGCAGCAAAGTGTTGTGTCTGGCTCAACAAGACAGGGTTTTGGAGTCCCAAGCTGGCAGGGAAAACAGGGTAGTTTCAGCATGTCAGGTGACAGTCCCAAGGGGGGTCTCTGTGACCAAACCCATCACAAACAGCACAAAGTTTAACAAAATCATGCAAATTTATCTTAACAAATAAAGCTCCCCCAAACCTTTCCAGACCCAGCACAGACTCTTTCATGTCATGAATCTTAATATGTAACAGAATTGCATCTTTTAGACCCCATTAAAGTTGCTTTATGGCCTCCCACACAATTTCCCCCAAAATATATTTTTTCAACCTCCCTCAGCCCTTCTCCTCAGGGAAATCCGAGAAAACAGGTTATTAAACTGATTGCCTATGGCAACAATATACAGTTCCACTGGAAAAAGTCAAAAGGACTCTACTATATGGGGGAGTTTCACAGTCTTCATAATCCATGATCAGAAGGTAACAATGAGCAAAGCATGTGCTTCGTGAAAAATGCAGTTCTTCTGTAGCTCATTGCTCTTGACTGAAAGCAAAATTTATTGAGAGAGAAGTGTGGTCTAGTGATCTACAATGGAGCCAGAAGCTTCTAAATTCCAATCCCCACTCTCCATCTATCGTTACATGTCTTTCTCTACCACACCCGTCAGTACAGTTCCTACACTCTCACAAGGTTTTCCTCTATAGCATTAGGCACGATAGCTGATGTCTGTGTCTCTCTCAGTGTCCTCCTCTGGAAAAGAGGGACACTAATACTTACCTTCCTCCCAGGAGTATTTTAAGGATTAATTTGTTAATGGCGAAAATGTGGTCTAAAAGTGGTTTTAAACGTTATTGCTATCTCTTAGAACCTGATTCCAGAAATTAATGATATCCAGTAAAGCAGAGCTGCTGCAAGTGCTTCACAATTGATTTTGGCTGAACAAAGTTTATGGAGCTTGGTATTTTGAAAGATTTTAAGTGATTTTTGAGATTTTTAATTATTGATCGTCCTGAATGTGTGTTAGCCTCCCACACAGCTTATTTCTTTTAACTTAGAAGGCTTATGGGTTTCTGCTTCAGTTTGGGCTCTGGTACAGCTCTCCATTTTTGGCCTCTCTTGGGATGCTGAGCCTTCCAGCTTCCTTATGGCAGTGTAGAGAAACTCTGCAGAATAGATTACTTTTATTTAAACCAGTCAGATGTGCACATGTTCTCAGTTGTTTTGAGCATAACATTCATGTGCACAGGTTTCTCAGTGCTCGAGGTGAATAAATTAGAAAACTTCTCTTCTGTTAGGAGAATGTGCAGATATTCACATACCCCCTACAAATGTGCTGCACAGACATTCCTGGAAACACTGCCTGAGGAACATAGCACTTCTGGGAATGATGGATGCTCTTGAGCAACTCAGAATCTGTCTCTGCAGCATCAATCCAGACATTTATTGTTTTGTAAAAGCAAATTTTATGTGCCAGATTTTCATTGTACTAACGTCCGGCAGCCTTAAAGTCCCCGAAAGCCCTTTATCCTCCCTGGGTGGCATAAAGGAAGAGGGTTTATTGTAAATGAGAATTTGCCCATAAGGGCTATGAGAGACCTGGTGTTGCCCAAACAGAGAGCGATTACACAGTGGAATATGAAAATCTTTACTCTCTGCCAGGCATTTATCATTCCTCTCTTTTTTGTTGCATTTAGGTTACGTGGCTTGGCTTCTTTACACAGCTTATTTGTGCTTTCTAAGAGCCAAAAGCTTCAGCCATGTCTGTTCAGAGTATAGAAAGAAGAAAGCTGTGCAGAAAACTCTGGATAATTGTGGAACAAAATCTTAATTCTTTTTATGTGTATTTTTTTTCCAATGAGGCTAAACAAGATTTTCTATTTCTCAGGGTTATGTTCTTAATTGCTTAGTAGTGACTTGCTGGCAGTTAGCAGAGAGACTAGCTTGGAGCCAAAAGAAGACTGTAGCTGGGTTTAGTCTGCTGGGCCACTGAATGAACAGTGCCTCCCAGGGATTTTGTGCTCCACATTTCTGTAAAACAGATTACAGCTGTTTGTGATTTATTTCCCCTTGTACAGCGTTCCATTTGGTGGAGTGATAGTTGTTTCCCATACAACATCTGACTTTGTGGTTGGAAGAGATCTCAGGAGGTCATCTAGTCCAACCCCCTGCTCAAAGCAGGACAAACCCCAACTTCATGACCTTACCTGTTGTTCACCTTGTGTTTCTTTTTTTTTTTTTCCCCTTCAAAAAAGCCTCCTGGATATATAACATGAATGCTAGACCCATGCCACTGTCTGTCAAGGCACCCCTTTTGCTATGTGATTAATAATAGGAATGTGCTCAGATCTCTTTTTCCCTGTGTCAACCAGTTTCAGCTTGGTGTCCAAGCATGCAATGTGGCGGTTCTTTCTTATTCCGTCAGTGCTTGTGTGTGGCACATTTGTGTTCCTTTTGTGATCACAGTAGGAGTCCATCCCTCTATAACAGGGGTTCTCAAACTGGGGATCTGGACCCCTCAGGGGTCATGATGTTATTACATGGGGTGTCATGAGCTGTCAGCCTCCACCACAAACCCCGCTTTGCCTCCAGCATTTATAATGATGATAAACATATTAAAAAGTGGTTTTAATTTATAAGGGGGCTCACACTTAGAGGCTTCCTATGTGAAAGGGGTCACCAGCACAAAAGTTTGAGAACCACTTCCCTATAAAAATACTCATAACTCCTATGAAAGATACTGAGTTCTAAATATGCCTCAAACAGATTGAACTTCTTAACACTGATAATGCTGCTTTTGGAGAAATATGAACATACTTGCCAATGCCAATGGAAGATATACCTAGGAGGACATACCCAAGCCAATTTGGTTTTTTAATACATCTAATAGTCCTTTTCCCAAAAGAAGTGCAATCTCTCTTATTGGTGGTATAACTCTCTGCCCAGCTGTGTCACTGATTCATTGTCTGACCATGGACAAGTCACTTAAACTCTTTCTGCCTCAGTTTCCTCATCTGTAAAATGAGGGTAATGATACCTATCTTGTACTTGTAAAGTACTTTGAGACCAAGAGATGAAAATTGCTATGTAAATGAACAGTATTATTTATAATTATTTTTAGTTATTGCTATTTAAAGGGAATTTTGTGTTACAGCATAATATTAACATGGCAGCACCAGTTTTTTTTACTTCATATTGTGTGAATTTTCCGCTTTGGGCTTTGAGCTACATGTGCGCGTCCTCTCCCGCTCGCTCTCTCAATGGTCAGTGAATTTGCTGTTCATGGACGAGGGTCGTTCTGGAGACTGAAGGTTCTGTCCTCTCATAGAACAGGTATGGCAAGCTTATAAGCAGTGTAAGTTTTCTCACGTTAGCCTATCAGTGTTCCATAATTCTGACCTGGAAGCACCCTGCCTACAAGCTAGAAAGGTAGATCAGACTTCATGTTAATTGAATGGCCTCTCCATTGAAACTAACACCACGGATGAGTAGCTTTTGTGATGCAGAGACTTGCCCAGTAGGATATGACCCGAAACCACAAATTTTTTTCATCAAAAATCACCAAAAAATTGGTAGGTGGCAACAGCTTTCAGGCTCGATTTGGATTCAGATGAGTGACCTAGACATGAAAAACCCATACCCCTTTGCCAGTCCTTGAGATTACTCATGGCTGGCACCCTTTCCTCTCAAAAATTAGAGCTCTGAATGTGTGTATATATGTGTTTAACCATGTACCACACTGGAAAATTACCTTCTCTCTACCAAATCCTGTGTGTACTATCCATCTCCCTGTGGAAGCATGTTGAATAACTGACATCTGTGTAAGCATGAGCACATCAAGCATTTACAAATGCCTTTGGAGGGTATTTTATAGCAGTGCCCTTCTGACATCTGCTATGACACAGCTGTATGGTGCACCTTGATTGAGATACCATAACTTATCCTGCTTCCTTTTTAACAGGGCCTTTCATGCATTGTATCAGAAAGCTCCCTGCAAGGGATTGAAACATTTATCATTTTGAATTGAAACATTTCTTAAGCAAACATCTCTGGTTCCTGTCCCTTTTCCCTCATGTCGTTTTCTCTCTTCCTTACATAAGAGTTTTGGAGCAGGAACCACACTGCAAACTGACACCTGCTTTATAGTCTGTACATTTTGCTCTAATCTGACCAGCTACCACAATTAAGAACTAAATCTCAGACCTGTAATGGATCCAAACAATCACAGAGTAATTGATGCCTATTTACTAGGTTTCCAAGTCTCATTCTGATCTAATTGTATATCGGAAAATAAAGAGCTCTTAAAGAAAAGTGTTTGTTCTTGAATAAATGTAATGTGACTATAGAAGATACTAAATTAGGTTTCCAGCCCAGCTGGTTGACCTTATAAATTCTGTCAGCCAAATGGTCGCCAGTGTAAATAACACTCATTTTTCTTAGTGTCAAAGCTTTGTAAGTTTAGACTGATCTAAGTGTTGCTGCATGTGCTCAGTTCCCCCTGAGTACAGGACCTCACGGACTGTTTCAGCTCATGGTCTGAGGAAACATACCTCATCTGTTTTACATTTCCTTTGTAGCCACTCTGGAGGCTAATGGAGAGATCTCAGGCTGCGTTGCTAACAGTACAGACTAAGTGATGAAAATCTCAATGGAATTCAGACTTCCTCAATACTTATACATGTCTGTAGGGCGATTGTGAGTTAATAATCTTTTCCTGAAACCACTTTATATTTAACAATTTTTTTTCTGGCATAGTTCCTTCTTTCCCAAAGGAAATTTCCTAAACCTTACTACTAGCACATATGTAACGAGGTCAGTCCAAATCATGCTATCAGATCATGTGATTCTCAGTTTTATCAAAATGCAGATATAAGAAGCAATAAGAAATTTCTATTAATATTTTAACATCTGTTTTTGTGTTACAATTAGATGTGAGGCCTAATTAGAAAGCAGGAAAATGTTTTTAGAAGTACTTGATAGTCACTAGCACAACTGAACGCAAACAAAAGAATATAAAAGCTCCTTAAATTTAGTATCTGTCTTCTCTTTGCACTGCAGACAGAAGCTTTGATAAACAAATATATTGTGCTATGGGATTCATTGTGGCTTAGTTTGGCCCATCTATTAGCTTCCAGTTCTAACACAGTTTAAAATTCATAACAATATTTTCTGCATGTGGGATGTTCCCAGGTACTATATTATAATAAGAGGACCAAAGGTTAGAGATTGAAAGATTAAAGTAATCCCCAAATGCCATAGTTTATTCATAAATTCTCCCTCTATTATGCATATATAAAAATCCAAGCTCTCCACTTGCCATTCATGTACCTTTTAAATAAACACATATTTCTTTGCCTTGTTTTGTTTTTGCAACCGCTATGTGTATAGTTTCTAAAGTTTATGAAGCCCTGTGGGATTAGCAAAAGAGAAGATACACATGTATATGCATGCCTTATTTTTAAAGTATCTGAAACAACATCAACCTCTATTTTTAGCTTTCTTCCTTGCTTCCCTATCCAGTACCTTGACTGTTTTTGTCCATACAGCAAGTCATCTCTGCCACTGCAAATCTCCTTTAGGATGTTTGGGTTTTTTTCATTTTTCTGGAGCCGCTCTCAGTAGTGCTCTAACCTTCTCCTATGCAACACGTGCTGACTGAGCTGAATGAGCTGTTTTGTACAAAGCCAGAGCAGCCCCAAGCAGGTGCTTTACTTTGCTAGAATGGATGAGGGAGGGGCAGGAAGTGTACTTAGAGCTCATTGAGTCTTGCCAAACTGGTTCAAAGCTGGATTGTCATTTTGTGTGTGTGTCTGAATCAATTAATGTGGGTTCTCAGGTACTTAAGTTTCAAAAGGTTTGAATGATCCTCTATGTTCAAATCTCATTGCAAACCTGAAGACAAGCATAGAGTTGTCAAGTTCTCCAGGAGTTTGTTGGACCTTGAAGTGGCATAATTTCCTATATTGGAAAATGCCATGTGATTTTTCCCCAATTGATTTTTCCCAGTAGTCATGGTTGACACTTGAAACATCTCCATGAACAGAAGTTTTCCAGTGTACATGAATCCCTAGTTAGAGCAAAACAAGTTCATATACTGCTTTGACAAAAAAGCTTGAAGAGATCAACAAGTCCAAGAGAAGCACAACTGGATAGCGGACACAGCTTGAACGTGCATCAAGTTTTACATTTCTCTAAGTGTATGTCACACACACAATTCTGACGTCCTAGTTGTCTTTGATACTGACAGATGATCATTTCTGTGACAGGTGTAAATAGGGCTTGTGACATAAAAAGACCACTGCTCATCACCATTAACACTTATTAACCCTTTCAAAATGCCTCTCTATGTAGATGTGTGTTGGGTAAGGAGTTCTCTCCTAACAGTAATAATGTGCACCTGTCTGGTGTCTTTCTGTGGCCAGTATTCAGAACATGAGCTCTCTACTGGGCAACTGCACGTACATACTTTGATTTTAGAGCTGAGTTACTATCAGGGAGCTTGCTGTGAACATCAGTTTGTGATTTTTAACAAGATATTTTGAGTACAGTGGCACTGCATGGGAGCAGCTGAGAACTGCATTTGGCCCACAGTGTACCTTCAGGATTGTGGGCGCTTTCTGAGTTGTGTGCACGTGATGTGCAACGCTGAAATGTCACATGCAATGTGTTAAACTACAAGGTCATTCCTCCTTCCTGGTGATGGCCAAGTGTTAGGCTCCATGAATCCATGAATTTTTTATTCGTATTCAAACTGCCACACAAGATCAGACCAAAGGTCCATCAAAGCCCAATAACTTGCCTCAGGCAGTGGCCTATGCCTGACACTTCCAGGAAAGGTAAAGACAATCCACTATGAAATATTGTCCTTTGGCCAGGGACAGGGAAATTGTTCCTGAGCCCAGCTGGCGAGCGCTCTGTGCCCTGAAGCATGAAGTCCGATTACCCTTGTAATTTTTACCCATGCTAGTAGAACTACAGACAATATTATCTATGTAACTGTCTAATCCAACTTTGAATCTTACTTACCCATTTGCCTTCTCAATAATATCATGCAACAGTGAAAACAACTTGGCAGTTTCTATCCTCCTACTCTGGTGATTTTCTGGTAGGAAGCTCATTTGCTCCCACCTCTCCATAATGATGAACTGTCTTACAGCAGGAGTCATATAGCAGAGAAGACCCATAAGTCCAGAAGAACTGCTACTGTACTCACACTTTCCTTAAGCAAAAGGACACATGCACAAGTGGATGCTGAAGACATGTTAAAAACCAATTCCCCTCCACCTAATGAAATCAAATCTTACACTATAGCCAGGCCTGGACTTTCCTTGGAATTAGAAAACATGCTTTTACATTTACATGTGCATGCGCTAGAACTTCCCATTCGTCAGTCACACTTTTGGAAGCCAATGTACTGTGACCTGCCAAATTGAGACTGAAACTGCACATGAGGTTTGGTGGCAAGGTTTGGTCTGCACAGATTGAGTTTGCAAGAATTATATACCTGTTTTGGTACCACTGCAAAACTAATGGTCTGAGAAATGTAATAATATGTCCATTTCTCTTTGGATTGGTCATTTGGCAGAGCTGAATAATAACTCATTGTGATTTACTGCTTTTGAATTAAATACAGTTGCAATGTAGTGGAGGTGTAACTTAATCTAGGGTTATGTTGATCAGAATATGAATGTAAGTGACACAGTAGTTTAATTTGCACCTAACTGGCAATCACCATCGGACCTCTGTGTCCATACCAGAGCCTTGTAAATACAAGAGTGATCTGGTCCTAAGAGAGGGCAGGTGGAATTTCCACTGCCACATTCCTCCAGGGGAGCTCTGCCTTAAGTTCTGCTGGGGATTTTAGAGGAATCCTATCAAGAAAAGCTGTAGTGGAAACAAGCTGATTCCTCACCTCTCCTGGCCACCAGGGCCAAACCCCTTCCTACACAGTTCTGCACCCTTATAGATTCCCTCCAGCAGACGGGAGATTGGAGGGATTTTGAGCAGCTGCTACAACCACCCTCCTGGCAGACTTTCTGCTCCTGTTTAGGCCCTTTGAATGGAATGCAAGGAAGGGGTGAATTTTGCCCTGTAACATACAGATAGCCATAACATACAGA
Source organism: Natator depressus (assembly GCF_965152275.1). Taxonomy (NCBI): domain Eukaryota; kingdom Metazoa; phylum Chordata; order Testudines; family Cheloniidae; genus Natator; species Natator depressus. The sequence continues at coordinate 27,243,844 of NC_134244.1, forward strand.
GGTGTAATTAGCTGTAACATACAGAGGTGTAATTGAAGACCAAATTCTGTTACTGGCCCTTTCAGGGTGCCCTGATGGCTGTTCCCTGGCCATTTGCTCAGTTTTTGGCCAGGGCTGGCTTGTTCTGGCCATCCCCTACCTCCCGCAGATAGAAGAGAGGCTGTCAGTGCTGACTTTCTCTCACCAGAGGGCCACTGTTTGAAATAGGATGTTGGCTTGAGCTGGTCACAAATGTTCCATAAAACACATCTTCTATGTGCAAAATGCCTTTTTTGCTAAAATTTCTTTTTCTCAGTAAGTGTCAGTTTTTTTCAAAAATTTTCATAAAAAAACTGAAAACTATTTTTTTTTTTCAGTTTTCAACAAGCAAAAAAAGAATGTGTTTGGGGCCAGGGAGGAGATGACAATTTAAAGAAAATAATTCGCGATGGGATTCTTCTTCATTTTTATCAAAAAAACAATTCGACAGGAAAAAAAAAAATTTCCCAACCAATTCTAATATTGGACTTTAGGGACCAGTGTTCTCAAACTGTATCTAGAACTACGACAGTCTTGAAGCTTTCCCCGGGCCCACACAGATCTAGGAGAACATTATCTCAGCATCTACCAGGGATGAGTCTTATATTTCTCATGCCTTTGCCTCACTGCTCAGACTTTTACTTTCTTTATTCAGCCTTGTCTGAGATTTGAGTCCAGGTTTCTTTCTCTTGGACATGTCTGACAATGTAACGGTCATCACGGTACAATTCGGTGTGTCTAACAACCAGCTTATTACGGATAAAAATAGAATTATCAAAATAAAGATGAAACATAAACACCCCTCAACTATTATTGATTAAAATATTGCTGGGAAAGAAAGACCCTTATGTCACCAAGTAGAGAGTGCTGATCAGGTCATGGCAGGATGATCCTTTCCATCATAGCTCCAAAGCCATCTTTCTTTTCAATGGCTCTGCATCTGACATGCAGGGCCTTTTCCCTGTCTGCTCAGGTCTCGTAACCAGGCAAGGATCTATTTCCCTTGTTCTGGGAAGCACCTATGTTTTATAAGAGAGCAGTTGTTTTTGTCTTTCTCCAAATGACCTATTTCTGATATCCTTTATGTCCGTTTTTTGGGAGACTCCTTCTATTGCCCAGTACATCCACAAAGATGACCAATGCTAGCTCCCTTTGATAGCCATTCAGATAATGAGCTGTTACCACCTTTGACACCACTTTTGATTGTGCCATCTTCATTCACCTAAAATAGTACCTTACTAAGTAGGTATTAGCGCGGGTCAGAAAATGAAGGGAGGGGAATATCATGAAAAATATGAACATTTTGAAGTCATTTTCATTCCACAGGTGTCAAACGACCTCTGTGTAGCTTGAAAGTTTGTCTCTTTCACCCATCCCTAGTAAGCAGTCTTGGTGGTTTTAGTGGGAGTACTTGTGAAGTAAGGTTCTTCTCCACATGAATGAGGATGGCAGTCTCAGCCCTTAACAATTTCTCAAAATGCACCTATAGAGAATCACACCTGAGCTGCTTCTTCAAACCCCAGAATGAGCTGTTGGCCCAAGAATAAAAGTATAATTTATCCATTCAGAAATTACAAAAAGTTCAGAAGTGCAATACAAAACTATAAATCAGATATCCTGATAAGTGTCTATTCGATTTAATCTTTCACTGTATATTGGAAAAAGAAGCAATGGAAGAATAATGTTGAGAGACACATTAATTTAGATTTCAACTGGACACAGTATTCACTTCCTGTCTTAAACTGTTCTGTAGTGTCACTTTACACTGTTAAACAGGTGTGGCATTTAACTGCAGATGTGGCTGCATTTTACCAAGTAGTGAAGTGATTCCTCTATTTGTAAAGTTTATGATGTGTTTTCTGATCTTCTTGCACTTTATAAACTTTAGATAGTAATGATCACGATCAAAATTCTGCTCTCAGAAATGCACACATAAATCCCATTGAATGTAATGGGCATTGTACACTAGTACCTATGCATGAGTCTGTGTAATTGAAAATCATAAGGAAAAATAATATAAAAGTGTAGTATGAAAACATTAAATTTGTACAAAAGCTTCTGTTTCTGCATGCTCATAATTTCATTATATGATCAGGCAAAATTAGATACACATTCCATTTATGATGTTTTAGTAAAATTCTACCTGCCCAATTCACTTTAAACATGTGGACTTCATTTGCTCTCACACCTGCCTATATTTATTTGTTATGAAAGGTTCATGGCTGCGTGAGTTATGTGACCTATTCCCATGATGATTAGAGTTAAATGTGTTTCCTGCTCTCCTGAATTCCAAATAAACTGAATAAAACAATCCATAGATCCCCCGCGTAATATCCTGAGTCTACAAATACACACACAATAAGTCAAAAAGTAGGAAACAATCATATTGCTGCTTTCTATTAACTAGCAGCTGTGAGAGAAAAGTAATAAGGGGAAAAAACCTGATAAACCAGTGAGCTATACAGAAAAACATTTGAGTATTATATGATTTGCTGAGTTACTATCTTCAGTGAATGCTGCAAAAATTATTTACATAGTTCCACCAATTTTTATTCAATCAGTACATTGGTTTTGGCTTTAATTATTTTGAACCAGGTATTCTTAATACATACAAGAAGAATTCAAACACACAGATTGGACCTATGAGGTGAAATCACATATTCTGTTTCTAGCTAATGTGACATTAACACTCGCTGTGCGCATTTGGATAAATATGGCCTAATTCTGACCTCACTTTGCTGTAAAAACTCCATTGACTTCAGTAGAATTATTCTTGATTTATACCAATGCGAGATCAGAATAAGTTCCTAAAATCTCTCAGGAGGCCAAATCATGGACGGCGCATGGACTGCCAACTAGGGGAGGCTAACTCCCAGCCCCGCCCCTTCCAACAGAGACCCCGCCCCTTCTGCCCCCTCGCTACAACCCAGTGCCCATCACCATGGCCGCCAGTCCCCGCCCCAGGCTAGCACCCCCAACCCTGGAGTGGCCCCTGCCCCCCCTAACCCCGGAGTGCTGGAAGGACAGGCGATGAGGCCCCGGCCCCACAGTGCCAGGCAGGGTGGCATGGCCCTGGCGCTGGAGTGCTGGGCAGGAGGGTGGCATATGTGGCCTTAGTGCCAGCCCCAGCCCCAGCCTGAGCCGGGGCCACTGCACACGGGAACTGGTTTCAGTATGGGTTTTAACTGAATTTATCAAGTTTTATTTATCTGTGTATTTATTCTCATTCACCAGATTCACTAAGAAGTGAATCAAAAGGACTAGGCAAGGAACTGCTGAACACTAGCAAGGGGATGAAATTGCTGATCTCTGTTTTCCAGAATCTAAGTTTTTACTTACAAATATGAAATGTCTAGCCCTTGGGCCTGATTCACTAGCCATTCTGCATATGGAATTCCTACTCCCTGCAAAGCAGAGCAGTTACCAAGTCCGGTCCATTACTGATACACATTAAAACAATTGGGCCCTGATCTTCAGCTGCAATAAGGCCACTTTATACTGCACTAACAATGCATAATGGCCCTTAATCCATTTTACCATCCATGGGAGCATCACCGCCCTGTGGGCAGATGGTGTCAGTTAAAAATCCCAGGATCAGGGCAATGCAAAGGTAACTACAAGCCACCTTTGCAAAGACTCCACCTGGGGTGCCCTGTGCACTCACTGACTGCAGCTGAGTTCTGAGGTAGCCACATACATTGGGCATCAGCCAGAGAGGAAATCAAGAGGAACCCTCTCAATATAAATCCTGCAATTGCGGCTACATTATCACAGCAGTGTAGAAGCTTCAAATAGCACTATGAAAAGACACATCCCTATTTGGTGCTAGGGGTAATTACAACCCCCTGTGCTGTATGATTTGTTGATTTTTAGAGATAAGATAGTTCATGCCTCAGAATAACTCTGTGTTCTGCATCCTGATGACTTTGACCTTTCAAAAGACAAGAAAACAAAGTTGACTTGCTCGAACAAACAATGGGTGGTATTTATTATTTCAGTCTGGATGCCTCATAAATCCAATTCTACACCTTTATTTAGACAGTTATCCCTGGCAACCTATGCACAGATTTTCTTAGAACATGGTATACCTTATTAGTACTTATATTTTGTAAGTATCCACTCATGTGGTCACCAAAGTCCACCCCAATAAAAACAATAGTTTTAAAGAAAAATATTAATGTTTTGAGGTCTGTATAGCAGTTAGAAAGTCTCCAGAAGTATGCAACAGCCTTGGAACATTATCATGCTAGATTCACCGCATGTAGACTATTCTAAGTATGCTAATATTGGGCAACTCCATTATTGAGTCAAATCACGAGAATAAAATTTAAACCTAAAGATAAAATTTAAACTCATGAAATATGTGCAAAATCTTTTGTGTTTTGGTTCCCTGATAACTATGTCATTTGCTTTAATGATTTCCCCATCCTCCCTATATAAGAGCGGCCATACTGGGTCAGACCAAAGGTCCATCGGGCCCAGTATTCTGTCTTCCGACAGTGGCCAATGCCAGGTGCTTCAGAGGAAATGAACAGAACAGGTAATCATCAAGTGATCCACCCCTTTTGCCTATTCCCAGCTTCTGGCAAACAGAGGGTAGGGACACCATCCCGGCCCATGTTCTGGATCTGATTCTGCTCTTGTTATATCAGCAAATTGTCAGCAGGTCAATGGGAGTCATGCATGCAAATCTTCGCCCTTGAGACAATTGCATCAACAGGAAAATCAATTTCCTCATTCCCCTTAATGAACTATAAAAATATACATAGATCTCTCTCTCGATATATATAAATATAGATTTCCGTCAGTGGACCAATTCAGCTGTTGTTTACAACAGTATAAATCCAGACTCAAGCCATGGAATTCCAACTCCCTTCCCCAAAATGGTATAAATCACTAGGATTGTAAAAAACAGCATTGGTCCTTTTTTTTTTTTTAACTGAGCGGCATGTGATTTGCAAACCCTCAACAGCTGTTCCTTGTACCTGTTTTTTGGTGACAGCTTTTTTCACTACTCTTAAGGAATGAAAAAGCCAGCCACAGATTGTGCAACAAGCCTGGGCTGATGCGGCAATAAAAATATGTTAACATACTGTCTTCTAAAGCAGTTTAGATGAATATCATTGTTTCCTGTTGGCAGATAGAAAGAGAGTGGGGAAGCAAGGCTCTGCTCAGGAAATTGTTTAGCAGATGGCATGGAAATTAGCTGCTTATTATTAATCTGCCAGGTCTCTCAATTCATGAATTGCTTTTTGAACATTGAAAAGGAGTGCATGCGTTTTTACCTAAGAGGCTTTTAAAAATTACCTAATGAATAGCTGTGCCACACACAGTATCAATGAAAGTCCTCCCCACTTACTTTAACCATGTCTCTGCGCTTGGACTTAAGAGTGAGCCAGTGCTATTTCCAGCTGTGATAATGTAGCCTCTGTTGCAGGATGTGATTCAATAGGAAACTTCTTCATTTCCTCCATGATTGATAATTATTAATGCACGAATGCTTTGTTTTAAGTTAACACTGTAAGATTCCCTTTGCCATGTATTTTAAGTAGCAAGTGTTTCATAGGAGTCTAGTCCTTATAATGAAACCAACGGACGAAATTACTGCCCATCCCACAATGCTAAAGGCGATGTATGAATAATTTTTGAAACATACGCTTTTATATCCAGTCACAATATCCCAAGGAACGTTTGTGATTGTATTTATTACTTTATGCCATAACACTTCTTCAGGAACATAAGAAATCATGGGAAATCCAATCATTTCATGTGACTACTCACTTGAGTAAGGATTAATCACATGAGTAAAAGTTAGAGGCTCAGGCTCTTAAAAAACACCCCAAAACAACCCTGCCCCCCAACACACACACATTTAAAAAGGATCTAGCATGACATTCCCAAACCATCTCTCTTCTTCTGTGTTATACCCCTTTCTCTCCATCCTTTGTCTGTCTTGTCTAATTAGATTGTGAACTCTTCTGGGCAGGGACTATCTCTTGCTCGGTTTTTACAGTGCCTAGTACGCTGAGGCTGTGATCGTGACTGGCCTGTAGGAACTACTGGAATATATAATAATAATACATCTATTAATTGCAAAAAAAACTTATAGATACTTGAGCACATTAAAGAGTTTCTGTGCAACACTCACTTTTGTAAAATTGCAATAAGTTTTATATAGACTGTAGTCTGCAAAAAAAAAATCTAAATCTAAATTTTTCTGTTACCCTTTAAAACAATTGGGTAGTGGGGTGAAAAAACATGCACTACTTATTAAGTTTGAGACAGATGTGTTTTAGATTTGTCATCGTATTTAAATCTTGATCATTCGAGTTTATAATGAAAATGCTAACTTTAGCCTGAGCTGCAGTTTGGCTTTGCAACCAATGCTGCTATATTAAGATTGCTGTAAATCACAGACTATATTAGTGAGATTAATTATTCATTTAAGAACTGATCAGATGATGTGCACTTGCTAACTGAGGAGATTGTGGGTAAGTGTGTTGGAGGAATATTTGGTAGAAAGACTCTCTCTCTCTCTTTCTCTCTAACCCCTTCCTGTACTCCTCTCTCAGGTATATCTACACAGCAATGAAAAACCTGCTGCATCACATCTCTGAGCCCGGGTCAGTTGACTTGGGCTCAGGCAGCTGGGCTAAAAATTGCAGGGGAGCTGTTTGGGCTTGGGCACTGAGATCCTCCCTCCTTGCAGTTTTTCAGATTCCAGGCTCATGCCTGAGCATCTACACTGCAATTTTACAGCCCTACAGTCTGAGCCAAACGAGCCCAGGTCAGCTGGCCCGAGCCAGCCACAGCCAGGCTGTGGGTCTTTTATTGCAGTGTAGTGTGACTGGGGGAGTGTAGGCTCTGGTCCCTCCTTGCTTGAGTGCTACGAATAGCTACTTGACAGGCATAGCATAAAAGTGAGGTGTATCTGTGAGGAGAATTTTGCATAATCTGCTCTCAGACGAGTGTGGTGTTCCTCCTTCATCTCAGTAAGGAGGTTAACCCTGGATCCAACACATAGTAGACTGAAAATCCACATTGTCTTTGGAGCCTGTCTTTTAAAAGATGCTAACAAACAGGGCAAGTACCCAGACATAATTATTGTTGATCAAAAATATACAAAGGAAAGAGCACATATGTCTGTTTTCTAGAGGAAGGAAACAAATATTTGTCATCAGTATGAGTGGCGCCGCTGTTAGCCACTTAAATAGTTTTAAGTGACAATCCATTTCATTGTCATATTAAAACTACAGCCTCCTAGCTAGGGACAAGGCTAATTGCTTGAGCCCATCACTGTGTCAAAATTCCTCATTGATTTTCTACTCATTACAGCTGTTATGCTTCTCCTGGGCTATATTTTCAGTATGCACATACTGTACTTGAGCTCTTACTGGCATAGGGCATTTCAAATTCTATAGATTATTTTGCAATCTGCTGCAGAGTTAATGTGAAATAAGTTAAATGAGTCATGTAAAAGAAATGCAAAGGTAGATTGTCTGTCTGAGCATAACATGTCTTAAATTTAAATATATCAATTTTCCTGTTTTGTATTGCACTTAGTTTTTGTGAAGCTGGTCTCTGGAATTATATTATTATACTCAAGGCTCAATTCTACCCTTAGCATGGATCTACACCCAAGAAATGTGCTATTGCTCACTGAACTGGAGGCATTGTCCTGGTGTAAATAGCAGTAAAACAGTGTTCACAGTAGCTACCCTGATCTGGGTACAGTTCCACCCAATGCCCATACACAGCCTACCAGTCAAACATTGCATTTGCACTGTCATCTGGGTGCCTATCCCAGCATTTCTGGCACCACTTCTTGAAGCAGTAGCTTGTGGGACATTTTGAAAGGGATTCTGAGGGTGAAAGGAAATTGTGGGAGAAGGTCAGTCTCATAACTCCCTGAGTAGCGTAGACATTTTGGCTTTGCGCTTTCAGGACTAGCTCTATTCTGGGGACTGCAAAGTGTCACAAAAGTGCTTCGAGCACCAGCAGAGTGTTACAGAAATACGTGTGGAAAGGAAGTACAATAGTTAATGGGCTTTATGCTGCAATTCAGTGATAGGGAGTTCATTGTCCACTGGGCCTATGAGTTGCTCTAAAGGGGATGTTTCCTGGATGGAGCACTGTTCCTGGATCAGGATCACAACCACACATCACTGGGACAACCTGGCCACCCAAAAACTGATGCTCCCCAAATTAGTGGCTACTCTTGGAAATGTTGGCCTGAGTTTCTACTAACAGTCTGAGCGCAAGCGCTGCTCCTGCTTGCTGAAGAACTGGTTTGTTAAGTTAATGCTCCATTGCCACAATTATCTGAAATGGAGAGTTAATAGAAATCCTGCAGCTTCACTATTGTGACTGTGTGTTTTTTGTCCAAACAACTCGGTGATGTAACCTGCCTTTGATAGGTATTCAGTGGGCAGGAAACTGAATTATGAACCCTGTTCGTAAAAGGGTTTTGGTTTTTTGGAATGTTATTGTAGAAATCCAAAGAGGTGGGGGATTAACTTTTAGTTTTATGAGCACTTTTAAATCTAGCGCTTTCCCAGCTATTGCTGGAGCGTTTATATACAAATGCTTTGAGCAGCATCTTCTGGCAGTAAGAATGTGCCAACGCTGCAGGCTTCCCTAGAGCAGAGCTCTGTCAGTGCCGGTCTTTGATCTAGTGACATGCACCAGTGCATGTGCAGGACGGCTGTCTGCATAATTTCTTCCCACCAGCGTTTTCCCCTCCCCACAGGCAGTGACTACACAGTCCCAAGAATCTCCTCACGTAACTGGCATGTTAATCCCCAGAAGAGTACTGTTAATTTAAAAAGGTCTTAGTGTTCATCACCTTATGCAGATTCAGATTTCTGTATATGGTAGCTTTAAACATGCCTGCTTTGGCTTCCAACAGAGCGCTGGGCGGCAGAAAGAGACCAGATTTTAAGAATTCATTACATACTGTTTATATATATGATATTAGAGAGAGGGGGAAATCCTTGGCATCTGACTTTAATATGACCATTCTGTAGCACAGTCTAATATCTAAAATAGATTCAGATAATTTTGATTTAAAAACATGTATGCTAGCACCCTACAAAAAATGGCTTCTGAAATAATTAGTGGCTTGGTGTGATCAAGATGAGTGGCTGTACATTTACATGTAATCTCCCGAAAAGGAAATCCTCTGAGAAACTATAATGGAATGTGTAGGTTTCAGAGTAGCAGCCATGTTAGTCTGTATCCACAAAAAGAAGAGGAGGACTTGTGGCACCTTAGAGACTAACAAATTTATTTGAGCATAGGCTTTCATGAGCTACAGCTCACTTCATCAGATGCATATAGTGGAAAATACAGTGGGGAGGTTTTATATACACAGAGAACATGAAACAATGGGTGTTACCATACACACTGTAACGAGAGTGATCAGGTAAGGTGAGCTATTACCAGCAGGAGCAGACTCCAACAAGAGTCTGCTGAATTGGAATTAATTTGCAAACTGGATACAATTAACTTAGGCTTGAATAAAGACTGGGAGTGGATGTGTCATTACACAAAGTAAAACTATTTCCCCATGTTTATTTCCTCCCTTCCCCTCCCCCCCCTCACTGTTCCTCACATGTTCTTGTCAACTGCTGGAAATGGCCCACCTTGATTATCACTACAAAAGGTTCCCTCCCCCTACACCTCCCCCCCCGCCCCCGCTCTCCTGCTGGTAATAGCTCACCTTAGCTGATCACTCTTGTTACAGTCTGTATGGTAACACCCATTGTTTCATGTTCTCTGTGTGTATAAAATCTCCCCACTCTATTTTCCACTACATGCATCCCATGAAGTGAGCTGTAGCTCACGAAAGCTTATGCACAAATAAATTTGTTAGTCTCTAAGGTGCCACAAGTACTCCTTTTCTTCATGTGATGTGTAATTAGACTTAATTAACACTTTTGCAAATTGATCTTAATTTAACACCCCAGCTGCTGAGAAAAAAATCTATAAGCCTATTAAATATTAATTAGCATGAGTCTATTGTCTAATACCACAGGCTCTGAATTGACTGGCTTTGTGCAAAGCCAACTTTGTCTTGTTGGGCAAGGAGTGAAAGAACACCTTTAGGTCTAGCACGACCCTAGAGTAAATGCCTAATTTCAGTCTAATAACTCTGTTCCTGTGATTGCACTAGAAATGCTTTAAACCTCTCTCTCGTTCTGATTCCTCAATCCTGCAATGAGCTCTGTATCGGTGGACTGCTGCTCCCCACAGAGTCTATGGACTTCAATGGAACACCACTCATTGCAGGATAGGGGCCTACTTCATATTGTCCATGCAGACATAACAATACAGCTCTTATGCCACTCAGGAGAGGATCCCTGGGCCAACTCTCTCCCTCCTTGACCTTCCTGGTCTCTCCACTTTCTAGTCCCAGAGAAAACTGCAAATTTTCTCCCTGCAGCCTTCAACTTCCTGCCTTTATAATTACTGCTCAGCCCCTTCTCTAGCTGGGCTTCATCTCTAATGAAACCTGGCTCTCTCCCACCCAGTGGTACAATTGGCCTCTCAGGCCTGCATTAGCTCATTCAGAGTCTGTGGGGGGTATACACCCTATCACTATTGATCTTTTTTTCTTCTTCTTCTTCTTCAATTTTGGAGAGACACACAGAGTTCAGTAAAACCCAGTTTTGCACATTTGCTGACTTTAAGAAAGCATTTGACTCCATTAACAGAGAGTCTCTCTGGAAAGTGCTCAAGTGGTACATTCTTAGCAGCAAGCTGATTCAAATATTGCAGAGTCTGTATAGCATAGCTTGGCATGCAGGATGAGTCAGTGGTGAGCTGACAGAATGGTTTGAAGTGAAGATTGGAGTGCATACTCAGCCCAGTACTTTCTGTGCTTTTCTTAGAAAATAGCTTGTCTGGCTCCCTTAGTAACACTGGTGGAGGCTGCAGGATATTGGGCAAAGTATCCATCACCCTGACTTTACAGACAATATTGTAATAATAATAATGCCTTTGAAGGAATACAATCAAAAAGCAACAACTAACTTGTATACAATAGCCAGAGAATGGGGATTAAAAATTAATGAACAGAAATCTAAACTAATGGTAACGTCCAAATCAAGAAACAGGCTAAATTAGTCATTAATGGTGTAGACACTGAAGAAATAAGACAGTTTCTTCTACTTGGGTTCCACTATAACATATGACAACGGCTGTAAAGATGACATCGACAAGCCAATAGCTGCTGTGAGCAGAACATTCATGTGCCTGAATAAAAATGTTTGGAACTTTAAATCAGTGCTCATGACAGCTAAACCCGATTTATATGCAACACTTATTGCACCCACATTCCTTTATGGTTGTGAAATGTAGCTACTGACAAAGTGTCTGGAGCAAAAGCTGCAAATATTTGAAATAAGGTGCCCGCGCCATATCCTAGGTGTGACAAGTCTAGATAGACTAAGAAATGACAACATCCATAGAAGACTAAAGGTGCCGTGTGTGAGTACAATCATCAAAAGGTGCCAACTACAATGGTTTGGCCCTGTTGTTAGAATGACCCCACCCCCACTGCCTAGAACTGTTCTCTATGGAAGAGTGTATGGAGAGGCTGTACATATCCAAGGAATAACACAGTATATAAAACTATCCAAGCAACACCCCAACAGGCTTTGACTCAAATCAGATGATGACTCAAAACAGATGTGGATGGAATCTGCTCATAACACCAACCCTAGCCAGCTTTGGCAATGGAATAAGGAGATGTTGATGACAATATATTAGTTTAACTCAGTGGTTCCCATACTGTATGTATCCCTTCCCCTGAGGTGTGGCTCCAGCCTACTCTCTGATGTTTGGTACTTGGAGTGGTTTCCCCCTCTCTTTCCATGGCTTGGGTCCTGGGCTCTTTTTTGTGACTCCTCGTGCCTCAACCCAAGGGTGTCTCCTCACTGTGCTCGAGACACGAAGGATGTGGGGCTAATGAACAGTGCGTCACTGCTGACAAGGAGTATAAACCGCAGTACATATGAAACATACAGTAGGTCAACATAAACCCCAGCAAAGAAATGACACACCCAAAAATAATAATATAATAAAGGGGGGCATCACTGGGAGCAGAACAATAGGATCTGGGGAAGGAAAGGGTTAGGTTTAAATAATAAGTACTACAAAATCAACACACGTCCCACCTTCCAACACTTCTCAACTTCCAGCCCCCTGCCTGGCACCTTGACAGTGAGTCTGGAGATGAGTACTGCAGTGCTGTGAACATTGGCTGGCGTTAACAAAAAAGAGCCCCCTTACCATGTTTTCACCTGTAGATGACGCAAGGTCCTCTCCTGGCCTGGAGTCCTGTGGAGGTCTCAGCTGGCTCTCAGTAGCTGGCCCTGGGTCAGTTCTCTGCCATTCTGGACACTCTTCTCCACAGCCTGACTCATGTACTAGATCCCCCAGCAATTCCAAGGTTCCATTTGGGGGAAGGAGGAGTTAACCAATGACTACCTGAGCTGTTCTGCTTCTCTCTCAGCTGCCAAACTCAAAGCTCAAAACAGAAACTAAAACTAGTCTCTTTGTCTGAGTCAGTCTCCCATTGATGGACTGAGCCCTGGATCATCTTTGGCCCAGCAAACTGCTTGTCCATATCACCCCATGCAGAAGCTTCCCTATTGGCCCCAACAGGAGTTTCTAGTTCATTCTGTTCTCATATCCCCAGCTCCAATCATGCTGGAAATTGGTGTCAGAGGGATCTGGTAGCCATTATTGTTGTAATCAATAGAGTAGGACCTCCTAGAAGCTCAATCCAGAGTTTCAGAAGCTGGCAAACTCTAAGTGGGAGTTACATGTAAACGTAGAATTGTCTGATCCCAGGGTTTTGACTCTCCTCTTTGTTTCCATCAGCCAACTTGCATTACAAGACAACTGAAAATACATTCACATGTACTTTTCCTTGAAAACGATCACTGTAGCAGCTACAGGGCTCTTACGTTATCACAAGTGGCACAGTGCAATTGTAAATGGGTGAGATGGCAATGTGTCAATCTTTCCGTTAAAATGTGTGGTCCACATACTATGAAAAAGTTTGTGAATACCTAGATTAGATGACTCCTTAATCAGTCCATAAATGTGGATTTATTCACAGACACAAACATTCTGAAATGATATTATGTAGTTTATATGACAATGGAATTTTCTGGGGCATGTACAATGAACACACTTTAAAAGTTCCACAAAATTGAAAGAGTCACTGTATCTTGGACTGTATAATGAAATTTCCTGTATTGTTTTTTGTTGTTACTATATAGTTATTACGCTGCTTGTCCTGTCTGCATACATAACTGAGAACTTTATCACAAATGTTATTTTAAAAAAAAGATGATCATTTTTTGTCACTCTTTTGAAAACTTGCTTTCATGGGATTTTAGGTGACTCTTTGCTGAATGCATGTTAGTCTCTGCTTTGTGCTGACTGAATGAGCTCATGGAATTTTTAAAATTATGATCTTAAAAATATGTGACCAGAAATAAATAGAAAACATTTAAAGCTAGGACGGTTGAAGTACATTATGTACCATACATTTAGGAATGTCTGAAATTTACATCAATTTATTAAAAATCTATCTAAAAAGCCTGACTAGAGATAAGGAAAACTATGAAATAAATAAATAAATAAAAACCACCAGCTCTTTAGTTTCACTTAAACTTACAGAGGTTGTATTTGACTCACATTTATGTGACTTTTTAGCAAGTTGACATTATGGGGCTTTTTAAAAGTAGGCTGGAATAAGCACAAGATAATATGCTGCAGAGAACAATCCTGCATTAGGTGTAAGATGGGTTTGATGATCTAATAATTCTTTAATATCTCTAACTTCTGTGAGAACGTTATTCCTAGGCTCTGTGAATAGCTGATTTCTGGTGGCAGAATGCTTCTGATCCACCAATTGCAGGTATCAATAATCGGGATTTTTGGGGTTGGGATCAGGGGATAAATGGTACAAAACAACAAACAAGGGGCCTGCCCTAAATATCATTCAAGTTAAAGGAACACTGAGATATCATACAACGCAGAACAAATACAGAGAAGGGTGTTGTTTGGAACAGGTGATTGTTCTGACTTTTTTGGAAGAGGAGAGAGAGAGGGAGCTTGGAGTGCAACATTGGGAAGGTATGCCAAGTGTAAGGGGCAACATGACTGAAGGTATGAATGTAATCATGTTGATCCCAGGATAATAGAGAGACAAGGTGGGTGAGGTAATATCTTTTATTGGACCAACTTCTACAGCTTCTGAGCTGCCCAAAGCTCTTCTTCAGGTCTGGGAAACTAAGGCCACTTTGACACTACCACTTATGTCGGCAAAATTTATGTCACTCAGGGGTGTGAAAAAACACACTCCAGAGCGACATAAGTTTCACCGGCATAAGTGGTAGTGTGCACAGCACTATGTCTGCAGGAGAGCTTCCCCAACTGCCATAGCTACTGCCACTTGTTAGGGGGTAGTTTAATTATGTCGACGAGAGAGCTCTCTCCTGTCAGCATAGAGCAGAGACACGGGAGATCTTACAGTGGTGCAGCCGCATCAGTACAGCTCTGCCGCTGTAAAGTCTCTCATGTAAACATAGCCCTCTGAGTGTCACAGCTAGATACAAGATGGAACAGATTGTTTAGCATAAGCAGTTAACACATATTTCAAGGAACCATTCTAAGTGAAGTGGCCAGTTAATGCTTTTCTAGTTATAGGGGGAAAGGACCGGGGGAAGGCAGTTTGGTGGGGGTTGTTAGTGTGTTGTAGATTGTTGTACTAAGGCATAAATCCAGTATCTCTATTCAGTCCATGATTTTCAGTGTCTAGCAAAGTTATGAATTTAAGCTCCAAGGCTCATCTTTTGAAAGGGTTGTGCAGGTTTCCTTTAGGGTGACCAGATGGCAAGCATGAAAAATCAGGACAGTGGGGAGGGAGTAAGAGGCGCCTATATAAGACACAGCTCCGAATATCAGGGCTGCCCCTATAAAATCGGGACATCCGGTCACCTCCTTTGAGGAAAAGGACTGATAGGTCACATACAGAGTGAAGTATGAAGGAGTGAAGGAGACAAAGGGAATAGTAAGGGGAGCAGGTTGGGTGGAGAAGGTAAGGGCAGGGATAAAGACAGAGAAGCATTTTAGAGAACTTAAAACTGAGGAAGAGCTTAAAGTGCATGAAAAGTGGGAGATAAGGTTGGTATATCAACAAATGAAGGAGAAGGAATTTATAGTGTGGGTGCATAGGATAGGGGATTGTTGAACTAGTCAGGATGGGGCATTATCAGTAACAATAGAGTGTTTCTATCCTGTATGTTAGAGGTTCTCAACCAGGGGTACTTGTACCCTTGAGGGTACACAGAGTTCTTCCAGGGGATATATCAACTCATTTAGATCTTTGTCTAATTTTACAACAGCTACATAAAAAGCATTGGCGAAGTCAGTACAAACTAAAATTTCATACAAACAATGACTTGTCCATACTGCTTTATATACTATACACTGAAATACAGTGAGTACAATATTTATATTCCAATCAATTTATTTTATAATTATATGGTAAAAATGAGAAAGTATGCAATTTTTTCAGTAATAGTGAGCTGTGACACTTTTGTATTTTTATGTCTGATTTTGTAAGCAAGTAGTTTTTAAGCAAGGTGAAATTTGGGGTACACAAGACAAATCAGACTCCTGAAAGGGGCACAGTCGTCTGGAAAGGCTGAGAGCCTCTGTGTTTAGAGAACATGCTTGGTGCCACACTTCTCCATATATGTTACTATTCTACATCTCCTGGCATGGATATTTCTGCATGGACATTTAATGGATTTTCAATACAAGTATCACTCAGTGTAATGAGAAGACAGCACACCAAAGTTGTGCAATTTTCTTATAGCTGATGCTCTCCAGCCCTCATTCATATTCACAGTGTTCCTCTTACTGCAACTACTTCCTCTCAGACTGAAAAGGCAGTGTATTATTTATTGAGTAAACAGGCTGGTACCAAGTACATACAATCGCTTTAGAACTTATATCTTCTAGAGAAATTAGATTAGATAATGGAGAGCCCACCAGCACATTACAGAGAGTGATGAGAGTAATACAATAAATTTTCTCCTAAATCATGTTCTCAGAACTGACTGAACCATTTGTGCTGAAACTTCCCAAAAATATTCAACTTGAGGTAAACACCACCTGGCATAGAAAATTTCAGCATGAACAGCCACAATTTATAAAAGTTCTGAAAACAGGGCAACTTTAACTATAGGCCTCACTACCTGCGTCACCTATAAAATTACGTACATTGTGCCAAATTCTGGTCAGTGAAGAGAAAAGTGGTTTCATCTCCCTTCCCTAAATAAGTGCACATACATACTGCAAAAACAGCATTAATATACATACTCATGTCCTGATTGAGAGCACAGGCCCCTGATCGGTGCTATTTGTGTCAAGGCTAGAAATGAAGGTTGGATTTTTCAAAAGCACTCACCATTGGCCTATCTCTGATCCTACTGCTGTCAGTGGGAGTTTTACCACCATCTTTCATGGTAACACTTAGGCCCATGCTGAGTGCTTTTGAATATGTCACACAGAATATGTGCAGGCCGTGCATCATGACCAGAGATTAGTGTAAGCAGCTTGACATGAATACATATTCATGCAACTATGGACCACAGCTCCTGCGCCCTTGGCTGCTTCATGTTACGCCCTGCTACAGTCCAAACAAAAAGGTCTCCTGATATAACTCAAGGACTGTATTTAGATCATCCTTGTAAACATGAAAAGTGTCGAACCACAAATCGATGAACCAAAATTGGTGTGTTGGAAATTAGCCCTATTGGTGGACAAAATAATGAGGGGATGGGCCATTAAAGAAAGAGACTTTGGGGAGAAAAACTGGCTACTAAAGTGAGTTTCACCACCGTAGCTGGCACCCACCCACCCACCCATCTTCTGGGACCTGAGGCCTTTGTCATCCTTATTCTGAGAGATGTCCTGATGAGACCAGGCCAGAAAGAGGTACTCAGATGACATCAACACCTCTGCTGGCTCTGACGGAATCCCAAACAGCACCTTGGATCTGAGGCTTTGTTGCCCTCCCTCCCTCCCCTTGAGTGTCCTTTTCCTTCCCTACTTTGTTTATTCTCTTTGCCATCTCTCTCTCTCTTCTTTTTTTCTTCTATCTAATAAGAGTGTAGCTTAGCCAGCCAACACTGCGTATCTTGCAACACTGCTGTGAACCTGTGACTAGAGAGGCTACTAAAAGCAATGCCCTAAACAGCCCAATGCTGGTACAAGTTTGCCAAGTTTTGGAGTGACTGATAAGACCCTGTGCTGTGCCTGTTTTCAAGAAGTGGTGAGATTCTGAGTGAAAGTCAACACTGAGACAGAAGCTGCGAGTTCTCTTTCTCAGTTCTCTCTGTTCTCTTCTCTGCCCTCATGTGTGTGTCTTGTTTTTTCCTCTAGGAAATGGGACCAGATTTTAACAACAGCTCCAGCCCATCTCAACTAACTTCCTCTCGTTTCCCCAAAAACACCGTTGTTACCATCTTTAATAGCATCTAAGAGACTGTGAAACAAGGGGGAGAGGGGTTCTTTCTAAAGACTCTCTCCAGCTAAGGGGAAAGGGAATGTGGGATATGGTTAAAATGAAAGCCTTATGTAATACTTCACATTTCAAATGCTTTCGCCTCCCCCCTCCTTCTTTTCTGTCTCTTTAATAAAAGGTTTTAAAGGTGTATGAAGCAGGCTGAGGTCTCTGTATACCAAACCTTCTTTAAAACTGTTCAGTGTTGGACAATGATAGAATCTTGTTAACACCTTTGACTCTTTGCACCCCTTTATTCCACCGAAATTAACATAGCAGCTCCCTTCTTTTATGCACAACAGCTACAGAGTAGATTACTGCAGCTTGTATACAAAATGCTGCATGGGAGATCACCAGCATTCAGCCCATTTTTTAACCCATGTTAATGACTGGTAACTTTATACAATCAATATTGATTTCCCTGTGAATGACATCATAGTTAAATAATGGCCTTCTTATGCTTGATCTATGTGTCCCTGATACAATGTAGAGTTTAATAGGTTGCCTAATAATTTCAAACTTCATGGCCAGCTTTTCAGCTAGTGTAAATTGACAGCTCCATTGTCCTCAAGGCGAATGTACATCAGTTGAAGAAATGTCTGACGTTTCTGAACAGCTACCACCAGCAGTCACCATACTCTTTTAAAACATGAAACATAAAGAAAATTGGGGAACAGTCAAGTCCAGTATAGGGATTGGTTCTCTTTTGCAACATCTTAATCCACCCAATGTGTTACCCTGGAGCCATTTACTACAGAATATTGCACAATGCTGTAATATACAGGAGCTCTAATGGACTGTATTGTTGCTCTAAGAACTGTAGCCAGCTAAGGCTGTAAGAGTTCCCAGGGGTATTCTGCCTGCTGAGGTCAAAGCGAGACAGAGTGCTTCCCTGTGTGCTGAGCTGAACACACAGAAGCACAGTGGAACAGCATATGCTCCTCCCAGTCAGCAGAGAAAGGGATGAGGCTCTTCTGCCCAACCAGACCTCCTCTGGTATTGCTCATGTGGTTGTTGGCACTATGATCTTGTATTCAGGGAGGGAGAACACCAGGATTTCGACACTTCTTGCAAAAGTCTGAAAGAGGAAAAGATATCCTACCCCTCTCTCCCTGCAATTGCTCACTTGCACAAATGCAATCAGAAGCTGACTTTCATCTGTAATAGCTTTCCTATCCATCCACCCTATATTCGCCTCTCCTGCAGTTTGCTTGCCATGCTAGGATACAGTTTGTGGTTACAGTAATTATTGGTTCTCAAAAATGATGAGAGAGACTTTTCAGTGAAAATGAATTTCTGAAAAAGCCTTTGGTATTTTTAAATCTTTAAACTAGAAGCAAGGAAAGACTTGGAGGCAATGCCAATTAGTCCCATTTCTGAGAAACCATTTTACTAAAACAATAGGACTGCTGCTCTGCACGGAGATGTTTTCTGTCCCTTAGTATAGAAATTTCCATTAATGTTTAATACCTGCTGGAGAAGCAGTTACAGTTGTGTTAGTTGGGTCTTTCTGTATTGTCTTCTTTCTGAAGATTTACAGAGCTCCAGGGCTGAAGTGACATTTGGACTTAGCGGCCAAACCCTTAAAAGCCAGTCAGGAGTGAGCTCATTTGCAGTGTAGATTTTCAGGCTTTCCAAATTAGTTTTCAGAGCAAATAAAAATATTCTGATTGGAAATCCTTGTATATACCCCAAATCATATTCTTTGGCGGGGGAGGGGAGGCATGGAGAGTGGAGAAGGCTGCCTTGGAGTGTTCTGTGAATAATTAGCTCAGTCAGAATTTAAGTGTAATTATTTTAGCCCAGTTTTCCCAGCTGTTATCTCTCTTTTTGCCCCCACATTGTTGTACTTTGGTTGTTTTTATTTCTGAGCTCCCATAGCCACAGAATCAGCTGCAAGCGATGGGGATGGAAGTGGCTTGGCTCTCTGAGCATTGCGTCTGAAATACACTTTCTGAAATTATTGGTCTGAATTCAGATCCCTTCATCATTCCTGATGAGACAAATTGAATTCCATGCAATTTACCATGTAAGTAGGGTGACCAGATGTCCCGTTTTTAAAGGGTCAGTCCCATTTTTTGGGACTTTTTCTTATATAGGCGCCTATTACCCCCTCTAAGAATTAGAGTTTGTCGCAGCCTCCTTGGCCAACATTCTGCCTGGCTGCCAATCTCCTCTAGAAGTGTCTGACTTTCAGTGATACTAACGCTGTGCTGCCAGATGAAGTCTGTGGCACTTTTAGACTGAATATATCAACCAGGCTCACCACCTTGTATGGTTGTTTTTACAGGTATGAGTAAACATGCTCAAAACAGCAGGAAAAGGTCAAAGACAATGTTCTCATTACCCCTATACCTTATAGAGGAAGGCTAATAGATCATATACATGAGCAAAGTGGAGAATACTAATAATGGACTTGGACAAAATGTCTGTGCACTAGAGTAGGAAGTGCTGGCCTACTTAATAGCAAATATGTGTATGTCTAAGACTGGGACAGGCTTCAATTATGGGCTGGTCTGGATTAAGGCATTCTGTGGCCCGGGGCCTCTGGGGCTCCCTGCCCATGCTATGGCCCATCTCCAATCTTGAGTGATATTGGTACCCTCCCCTTCCAAAGATGCAAGGGCAGTGACATGGGGCCTATGCTAAAACTCTAAACTCAGATAATTTTCACTGGCAACGCATGATTTGGCAACTTCCCTTTGCTGTCATGTTCAGATACTTTCAAATCACCATGCCTCATAGTGACCTTAACAAACAGTGCTTGATATCTCCAAGACTACCTACTCAAAATACTCTGTTTTCAAATGCACACTAGTCAGGCATCATTTCAATAGACCGCAATCACCATTTACAATGTAATTATTGAATTTTTCCTTCTGAATCTTTTAATTAGGCACCTTACTTCTTATATGGCAGAATGTATACCAATTACTGTACTGGTAATCTCCGGATTTTGTAACCTAGTGTTCTCTCTGTGCAGAATTTGTCAGTCATAGGAGGCGTTTTACTGGGAAAGATTTCTTGAGACAAAAGAAAAAGATACTTACAATGCATTGTTCTGTCTTCATAGCCTCATGATCCAGCCTGATGGCCACAGTAGTCTATGTATTTTCATGATTCATGTGGCCGAAAGCTTACAAAAAATCCATTGAAGGAGAGATGCAATGTCCTGTTTTCAAAGAAGCTCATTATATGCCTGAGCACTACAAACTAAATTTTATTGGATGGCAGAGAGGCTGCTGGGGAGTTTATTTCTCACTTACAAAGAAAACTGTATGAAAGAACCATATACTGGGATATAAAGAGATGTAACTGCAGAGTGAAGAAAATGCTTCTGAGCACTGCAGAACATTTCTTATTTTTGCAATGAAAGGACCTGCAGTACTTACTGTACCAACTCTCCTCGTCAAACACTCGTTCAAGTGACTTGATAGAATTCTGTCCCAGCGCACTAATACTTTCAGACTCTTTGTTCCTTTCGGTCAGCAGGTTAGGGGTTTTTTTGCTTCCATGCTGACTGCTGAGTCTGCCTCACTACTCAGTGCTTGTGCCAGAAATATCTCTATCACACAGGATGTATGAATCTACTCTCTGATACGCTGTACAGATGAAGGGCTATATAAAGGCAGGGATGAATGAGCAGATTCCAGGAGAAATGGAAAATGGAAAGCTAGCTGGCACTGAAAACTTCAATAATTTCTTCTGAAATAATCTAATAATGCACAATATTCAGAGTGTAGATAAAAATGAAAGGTTTGGAAACTGCATTGGTACACTTGGAAAATGTATTCAAATCCAGTCTGATTGAAGTGCATTTGACAGACTCAGTCTAACCTCTAATTCATGTTTCAAAAAATCTTCAAAGGTACATATATGATCTTCATTTTTAGGCATAAGGGAATAAACTGATCACCAGGTGAGGCCAGAGAGCCTTGCCCCCTTGTTAATGAATACTTGATTGGAAAGATGCATTGTGGGTATTACCAGAAGTGGGATATTGGACTAGGTGAGCCATTATTTTGGTATGGAAACTCCAGTATTCTACATTCTCAGTGAGCCAAATTCTAATCTAATTTATACTAGTGTAAAAATGGAATAACTCCAACAAATTCACTGTAATTACTCTGCGCTTAAACGATGGTAATAAACAACAGAATCTAGCCTAGTTTATTTGTCTCTGGGCCTGCTCTAAAACTGACTGAAGTCAAAGGAAAGACTCCTATTGATTTCATTGGGCTTTGGATCAAGCCTGTATGTCTCCCTATTTTATTCCATTCATATATCTGAAAGGGCTTCTATGGTTTGAATAATTTCAACTTGCTTTCTGATGAAATCAAAATAGTCATAAAATATAAAAGGAGGACTTGTGGCACTTTAGAGACTAACAAATTTATTTGAGCATAAGCTTTCGGGAGCTACAGGTCACAAATATAGCAATAGTTTATTTCTCGTGTTGGCGCATAAACATTAGCTTTTTTAAAATTGAAAATAAGCATCATTTTTCTCTTTAAATAAAATTTACAGTATGACATTAACATACATCATAGGTACAAATTCAGATGGAAATCAAATAGCATATGCAGCAGCGGCAGGCATATTACACAGAAACTACTAAATCATCAAGTGCTTTCTGCAGAAAATATTGTAGAAAATATGTTCTCATAGGATGAATATTTTTAAAAAAAGGAGAGAGAGAGAGAGAGAGCAATAAATCTCGGGTAGGGCTAATATATTCAGTCCACCTCTCCCATTAGAGCCTGGCAATTAGCTTAAATTTAAGAATGAATACCCAGCACGAATGCTTGCCCCGCTTTCCACACACATGCAGGTAATGGAGCTTCACTCAGATGAAGGCTCAGAGAAAAAGAATGATCAGCTCCCACACTCAGGAATTAGGATTTCAGGGAGATGGATCATGTTACGATAGGATAGGAAGGCCTCTTTGTGTGGGGTGAAAAGAGGAGGGCATCAGCACAGTGCATGCATGACTGAGGCGACATGAGCTGAATGTGGATCTCTTGCTGCTGAAGTGCTCCCCACTGCCCTCTTCACCCTTAATTTTTCTGCTAGACAGAAGTAAATTTGGTGCTGTGTAGCTGCACCTTTCTAACTGCAGGATCTGGCCCTCTGTGCTCCCTGTCCTGCCCACTGAGTTTTTATCTCATGCTTTTGTGCACCTGAGCTGTACAGAATTAAGCACTAGATGAAATAATGGCTCTAATGATAACTTTGTGCGCCATGGTATATACTGCAAATTATCTGAAGCAGCATTATTCCTGCATGGTAGTGGTAATGAAAGGTCCAGAAAGCTTTTCCCTCAGACACTGTGTACCCTGAACGTGTGTCAGAGCCACATGTCCCTGCTCAATGATTGGTCCCTCCAAGTGGCCCTAGAGATTAACATATCAATCCAAAGGAGGTAGAGCTGCTGAAGGGGGCAAAGACTATGGTTCAACCCCACAACACCTTTGTATATTCCTGCGGAGTTGCCTGGGAGGCCCCAAGGAGGAGCAGGCTGTATCATCCTAAAAGATGGGTTGGCTTGCCCACCCCGTTGCACATTGGGGATGTTGGGTTGGGATTGGGCCTTCCTGAAGCCCTTAGAAGGATGTGACTCTGCACTCCCCTCCACACAGAGCATTGTGAGGCACAGTCTAGCTTATCATAATAGATCAGAGTAGATATCTACCTGATCTGTATAAAGTACAAACATGGCCCCTGTTACCTTACTATCTGAATGCCTTATTCATGTATTTATCCTTGCAACACTCTGTGAAGTAGAGAAATGCTATTATCCACATTTTGCAGGTGGGGAACTGAAGCACAGAGAGACTAAGGGGCTGACCAAGTGTCACATAGGAAATCTGTAGCAGAACAGGGAACTGAACCTAGGTCTGCCAAATCCCAGGCTAGCACCCGAACCAGGGAACTTTACTTCCTTTTATGAGTGGGAAAAAATTACTATAGATAACAGTAGATTTAATATAGCATGTATGTTAATAGTGCTACTTCTATAGGAAATTGATATAGCATTTAGCTGGCAGGTATTTCTCCTTGTCAAGCCCCTGTGCAAAAAGCAGCAGCCATTCCACTCGAGAGTACTACCTGGGGTCAGGTCATCATCAGGTCATCATCATGGTTTTGGTAATTAAATATTCATGGTAAATAGGCCCAATGGCCTGTGATGGGCTATTAGATGGGGTGAGATCCGAGTTACCCAGGAAAGAATTTTCTGTAGTATCTGGCTGATGAATCTTGCCCATATGCTCAGGGTTTAGCTGATCGCCATATTTGGGGTCGGGAAGGAATTTTCCTCCAGGGCAGATTGGAAGAGGCCCTGGAGGTTTTTCGCCTTCCTCTGTAGCATGGGGCATGGGTCACTTGCTGGAGGATTCTCTGCTCCTTGAAGTCTTTAAACTACGATTTGAGGACTTCAGTAGCACAGATATAGGTGTGAGGTTTTTTTGTAGGAGTGGTGGGTGAAATTCTGTGGCCTGCGTTGTGCAGGAGGTCAGACTAGATGATCATAATGGTCCCTTCTGACCTAAAAATCTATGAATCTATGAATCTGGACTGGTGTAAATCAGCTTTGTACTATTAACTTCAAGGTCCTGTGCCACTTTGACACTGGAAACCACAGGCCAGGCCCTTAGCTGGTGTTAAAGTAGCAAATACCTCATAATTGTGACATTTGGCCACTATATTACTTGCTTCGTTTTTCACTGAATCCACTGGCATCCACCCCAACAGAGTTTGCTATTAACTCAAAACAAAGAAGTTCCGACAGACTTCTAGCTGAATACTAATGTACTCTCTTTCAAAAAGTTCTACTGTGTCAAGAGCCACTTTTCTCTTATAGATTAAAGTAAGGGTGCTACGGTTACATCCAGACCACACCACATGATCCGTTGTCTACAGCCAAGCTCTATGTTACAACCGCATTTGCTCCAACCCCTCAGACAAACACAAACACCTACAAGATCGCTATCAAGCGTTCTTACAACTACAATACCCACCTGCTGAAGTGAAGAAACAGATTGATAGGGCCAGAAGAGTACCCAGAAGTTACCTACTATAGGACAGGCCCAACAAAGAAAATAACAGAACGCCACTAGCCATCACCTTTAGCCCCCAACTAAAACCTCTCCAGCGGTTTTAATCTACAACCTATCAAGAATCTACAACCTATCTTGAAGGATGACCCATCACTCTCACAGATCTTGGGAGACAGGCCAGTCCTTGCTTACAGACAGCCCCCCAAGCTGAAGCAAATACTCACCAGCAACCACATACCACACAACAAAAACACTAACCAAGGAACCTATCCTTGCAACAAAGCCCGTTGCCAGCTCTGTCCACATATCTATTCAGGGGACACCATCATAGGGCCTAATCACATCAGCCACACTATCAGAGGCTCGTTCACCTGCACATCTACCAATGTGATATATGCCATCATGTGCCAGCCATGCCCCTCTGCCATGTACAGAGGGATAGCTCAGTGGTTTGAGCATTGGTCTGCTAAACCCAGGGTTGTGAGTTCAATCCTTGAGGGGGGCCATTTAGGGATCTGGGGCAAAAATTGGGGATTGGTCCTGCTTTGAGCAGGGGGTTGGACTAGATGACCTCCTGAGGCCCCTTCCAACCCTCGTATTCTATGTACATTGGCCAGTCAGTCTCTACGTAAAAGAATAAATGGACACAAATCAGACATCAACAATTATAACGTTCAAAAACCAGTTGGAGAACACTTCAATCTATCTGGTCACTCGATTACAGACCTAAAAGTTGCAATTCTTCAACAAACGAACTTCAAAAACAGACTCCAACAAGAGACTGCTGAATTGGCATTAATTTGCAAACTGGACACTGTTACATTAGGCTTGAATAAAGACTGGGAGTGGATGTGTCATTACACAAAGTAAAACTATTTCCCCATGTTTATTTCCCCACCACCACCACTGTTCCTCACACGTGCTGGAAATGGCCCACCTTGATTATCACTACAAAAGGTTTTTTTTCCTCTCCTGCTGGTAATAGCTCACCTTACCTGATCACTCTCGTTACAGTGTGTATGGTAACACCCATTGTTTCATGTTCTCTGTGTATATAAAATCTCCCCACTGTATTTTCCACTGCATGCATCCGATGAAGTGAGCTGTAGCTCACGAAAGCTTATGCTTAAATAAATTTGTTAGTCTCTAAGGTCCCACAAGTACTCCTTTTCTTTTTACGGTTACGTATGTCACAGTTATTTTGTCATGCATGGACTATTAGATTTTGATGCTAGAAGGAGCCATTAGATCATCTAGTCTGGACATCCTGAATAACACAGGCCAAAAGAATTGTACCCAGGTAACCTTACATTAAGCCCAGTAACTTCAATTCAGCTAATACATAGTTTCCAGAAAGGCATGCAGTCATGATTTGAAGACATCAAGATACAGAGAATTCACCATTTCCCTGGATAGTTTGTTCCAATGGTTAATCACTCTTATTGTTAAAAAAGTGTGCCTTATTTCTATGCATCTGACAGATAAATCTCGAAAATGTTATTTGGAGCAGACAGCTCCCAGATGAGTTTTATGAGTGGGGACCCAGAATCCCTGATTACAGCCTTCTCTAGTAAACAACATTTGCCTCTAGGTCTTCTTCCATGAATTATGTAAAAAGTGATAATTGTCAGGAGTAATATTTTTTAAAAATTGGTTTTATAGTCAAACATTTCAGAGCTTTTCTATTTGAAAACTACTGATTTACATTGAGAAGGTACTAATTTTTTTTTTAATCTTGCAATATGACTAATGTAGCTAGGAGGAATGTATCTCAAAGGATGTGTCAGTTGAGGAAACGAAAAACAGATGTGGTTTAAGGGGGGAAAAAACTTTATTATTCTTATTGCTTGGTTACTATCCAGCTATACTCTGCCTCCAAACTTTCATGACCCAAAGCTGTAGATGGCAAAATTTGTCAGGTTCAGGGAATATCTTTACTGCCCAAAGACTGGCAATGCCTCAGCTCTGTAGGTGTGAGATACCCAAAGGTTTGCCAAAGAAGGCATATAAAATGTATTTTGTATTCCGTTTCCTTTTTTTCATATTGTATAGCATGCCAGGCCTCACTGATATTTTTTCCAACTTATATTGCAATTCTGTATTGAGGAAGCACTTTTTTCTTTTTTGCTTTATATATATTCACTTAATGCATTTGCTGCTAAACTAGATGAAACTCAATCCTACATGTGTATTGTGAGCTGGGTGTCAGAATTACCCAGTGCGTCCTGTGAAATGTGTCAGGATTTCTCTGACACTGTATTTGCTGATAAAAAGACTGCTACAAAACACCACAGTTATTTAGCATGATGGCTCAGGAAAGAAGATATTAAAAAAGCCTCATTAAAACAGCACAAAAGTAGAAGAATACAAGTTCTGAGCATAGAAATAAGGAATGTCCCATAATGCCCAAAATGTGTTTTTTCTGGCATACAGCAGACGCATGCTTAGTTTGCTTAGGGCTGTAAAAGGCTGTAAAACATTGAATCCCATTGCCAGTGGGGAGGAAGGGAGGGATTTGTAATTCAAGTGCCTTTTCCAACAACACTTACAGCAAATAGCAACCATATGGATTTTTTTTTTTTTAGCCCTATTCCCTTATACCACACATGGGCACAAATAACGTGCATGTGCACATGCATGAACAAAGCAGATATGGAAGGACATATAGTATGTCAAAATAATATAAAATGGGGGCCTAAAGTTAAGTTCCTAAATTCATATTTAGGCAACTAAATAAGTGCCTGAATTTCAAAAGTGCTGAGCGCCTGGCCCTTATTTAAATGCCTAAATAAGGCTAACTTTAGGCCCCCTTTTTTTAAAACACTTCGGGCACAGCATGTGTGTGTTTGTATATAGGTGTGTGGTGCTTCCCCCCACCTCCCAAAGGAAGGGTTTGTTAAGATTTTGTGTAGAAAAGAATTGCCTCTCTTTGCATAAAAGGACTTAACTCGCTGAGGGAGTGGAGAAAAAGGAGGCCATTTTAGGTTCTGATTCAACAAAGAACTTAGTACCAATAAAGTCAATGTGACTTAATCACATGCTTAAGTACTTTGCCAAGTAGAGATGGATGTAAACATGTGCTTCAGTGCTGTGCTGAGCAAGGTCCTTAAAAATATGCGGGGTGGGGGGGGGACAAAAGGAAACTTTTAAAAGAAATATGGGACACTTAAAGGCAATCTGTTCTCTTTTCTTTTTGATCTTAAGATTCCAGGGTTTGCTGGACCTTTAGTGTGGCTCTCGGACAAAGGTGACTGACCGCAGGGATGTGATTCTGTACAATTCCAAAAATGTTGGGAAACATGCCGGCCCCAGTACACCAAGTCAGAGGTCATTCCAGCTATTTCTTGGACAGTCCATCCCACCCTTCAAGAGCTACCAATAAAATACCATTCCCAGTGGTTGGCCTCCTCTTTGTCGCTCTACTAGCGAGTCAGAGGCTGCTAACTAAACAGGTGTTTGAATGTTTCCTTGAGCAGTCTCCGTGATAACTGATGGCAGAGTGTGTATAAACACATTCTTTTTCTTTAGGTTGAAGGCTGATTGCCTGGGGAAAGGTGTGGTTTACCTGCAAACACATGAATATATTATTGTGCTTATGAAACTGCTATTTTAATTCATTTGGCTGTCTCATTTTGACCTGTGAAAAGATATCTGTAGAGATACACAACATAAAAAAGTGTCAGCCAATTGTATTGCTCCTTAAATCCAAGTCATTTTATGAACTGCTGTTCAGCCTGGCCGACGGGGGAAGGCAGTCTGTCTCCAGCACTGACAAAGCAAATTCTTGTGGAAAGTTTATTTACCAGCCTAAAAACTTTTTCAAATGCTGTGGAGCTGGTTAGATCTATTTTGGTTCAGACAGATGATCCATTGCAGCTGATTGCTGGAAACAACGTTTGCTACATCCAGCAAATGTTTGCAACTGCACTGTGATATGAGTGATGATAACAACATAGGAGCACATTTTAACAGTGATGAAAGAAACCACTTATACAAAAGGGCATTTTTTTAGTCCAGCCTTAAGTGGGTCTCCATGTCTGTAGGGCTGATCTTATGACCCGAACTTGGGCCACTTAGACAGCCAAGTCCCTGATTTGTTGTTACTCACTCTTGTCATTTTATCAAAAGTCTCAGAACGGGTGCAGAGAAAATACGATGAGTGCTCCCTAAAGGGTCAGAAAATGAAAAGCAAAGAAAAAAGAACTGCACATCTATTATTTTTTCTAAAATTTCTTAATTTTTCAGCCAATCTCATGCTTTTGGGGGTTGACAGTACTGCTGACTGCACCCACATGTTAAGGAATTTGACAACTAAGAAGCTTATGTCGTAGAGCACAAATAACAGCAGACACAAAAGTATGTCCACAGTTACTTACACTTTCAAAAATGGAGGCTGATGTTTGAAAATCTGGCCCCAGCTGATCAGAGGGGCACATCCTCATGAGCAGAAACTGAAAACCATTTGTGCATTGCTAGGCTGTAAACAAGAACCCTGAGAGGATCTTGTGAAAAGCCCCAGTTGGGATCACTGCCCCATTGAATTAGTTGTTGAGAATATCACACTGGAAGACGTAGTTCCCTTTAGTAGTGCCTCAAGAGATGAGTTGACAATAATTATTTTTGAGAACCTTTTGGCAGTATTCAAAGTGTATATATGGGCTTCAGAGTCTCATAGTGCCATAACCTTAGTGGACTGAACATAGGATTAGCAGCCAGGAGCCAGCCTTGTTGGGGGGTCTTGGGCAAGTCATTCAACCCTGTTGTCTCTGTTACCCAATCTGTCATGTGGGGACAGTAGCATTTACTCACCGAGCTGAGAGGTGTGTTGTAGGGATGAATATTTAATGTTTGTACAGAGGCTGGAGGATATAAAGCAATATGCAAGTGTTATGGTTACATATTATTATAGACCTAATGTAGCTGACCTAATTTCAGATCCCTGATTCAGAGGCATTACTTCTACTTTTCTCCCAGTACAGGAGGCAGAGCAATGCAAGCAGGTTCTCCTGAAGAAGGATTGGCAGTTCTAACAGCTGACTAGTGAGACAGAACAGAGATGTTGTGATGATGGAGAACGTAGGGCAAAACTCAAACAAAGCTGCAAAACAGCACACAGAGAGGCTGATTCCCAAATCCACCAGTGTATTCATCACACTGTTCTGGCACTTGTTACCTACATTTTAATCTGATAACACAGCCCAGAGCCAAAGCAAACCTGTCTGCTTTGTGTCTCAAAAGTCCATTGGTTACCTGCAGGAGCCAATAGTGAATCTCCCACACAACAAGATTAGCCCCCCACTGCAATGTTTTCATGCATTTATTTCATTTACTACTTTGTGTCTGTCTTCCTTTCCATAAAGTGGGACGATAGGTAGCTAATGTCAGCTGATTACAGTGAAGATGTGATTTGAGGAGAAAGGTCACAGCAGCAAGACAGAGGCTAGTTTTGTTCAGGTGTGCAAGAGCAGGAGCAAGCAGCCTTCACCCAGCCTTGTGCCCCTGGAGAGGGCTAGTTACAGTCACACTCCCAATCTGCAAGGACTGCTTGAGGCTAGATTAACCAATGGTGCTGGGGCAAGGGCAGGAATATTGTCACACATTCCTCTACACCAGGCAGTGAGGTGAGACCCGTACATAGAAAGCTTTCAAAGGCTATAGTGACGACTACTATAGCCAATGCTGCCCCAGTATCCCAAAGGCTTTGGGTGAAATCCTGGCCTTACTGAAGTCAACAGAAGTTTTGCCAGTGACTTTTGTGGTGCCAGGATCTTACTTATTGTGTGCAACAGGCATTATTCGGATTTTACATTGGTTTAACATTTCCTTCAGTGGTGTTAACCTGGTTTACACTAATGTGAGATCAGAATCTATCACATAGCCTCAAATAGCCACCTCTGGTGCAGAGTGCTTCTGTACCCCTATCCTGGAAAGTGGCTGAAAGGACCCAAAGACCATATAAATACTTTGCAGGGAAAAATACTACACAGGAAATTACACCAGGAAAGAGAGCAAGGCACTTTCAAAAGAAGTAAGTCAATAGGTTAGCAGTTGTTATATTGACAACCCCATTGTGTAAAGAAAATAGAGTCCTTTTTCAATGCTGCACAGAATGTATCACATTGATATATGCGTGTTGTCCTACAATTTAGATAATTTGTAGATCCTTAGAATAAATACAGTGGGCCAATCCTGAAATCCTGGCTCATTGACTTCAACAGAATTTCTT
This sequence comes from Natator depressus, assembly GCF_965152275.1. Taxonomy (NCBI): domain Eukaryota; kingdom Metazoa; phylum Chordata; order Testudines; family Cheloniidae; genus Natator; species Natator depressus. Next base: position 27,274,739 of record NC_134244.1, read on the forward strand.
GCCTCAAAAAGGACTTAAGATTTGGCCCTTCATGTCTGAATAAAGAATGAATAGCTGGAGTGACATTTAATTTGCCCTTTAAGTATTTTTGTGCCAAATCATTGAGATGTACGTTTGTAGCGATCTACAAGGAATAATTAGAGTAACCTTTCAGACACATTCATGAATATTGTATTATGCGACTGTATTGTTCTTGATGGGCTATTGTCACTGATGGAAAGACTTATTTATTTACCAGCTATTGTCAAGGCATTAATAAAATTGAACATCTCTCTGCAGATTAAGATTTGGAAGTGTGTCTAGAAATTAAATTGCAAATTGTCAAATAAAAATCAAGTCTTCCTCAAAAATATCCAGTTATCCATGAGCATACACAGGATCCATGTAACATGGTGGTTTTCAATCACTGAAATTCCTTTGTTGTTGTTGTTTGGGGCTTTATCCCCTTTACAGACTTTTAAAAACTAATTTATCATGGAAGATTAGTTCTGAGAATGGGGTTGCTTATTCTAACAAAACATTTTCTCCCTAAACTGAGAAATGTTTGCATTCAATTTGCTATCTTTTTATCCAAAAACCACATAAGCTCCTAAGAGTGAAGGTTTTTCCCTAACTGAATTTCATGAAAGAACAGCTTACTAAGCTGTTTGCAAAGAGTCGTGAAAGGAAGCATGTGAAAAGCCTGCCAGGCAGAGCACTAGCTAATACAGTAGTTGGATGGCTTTGAAAAAGGAATACAGCATAACCATGCAAATTTGAACTAATGACTGGGAGACCCATTGTCAATTACTAAATTTTTCAAACTTGCAAGAAAGTGGGAATGGAACTGGGGGAACGGGGGGTAGAATGACAAACAAGAAAGTTGCCTTTTACAGAGGGCCTGAGTCAATGGAAATGTGCCCTTGGCTCCACTAGGCTTTCGAGCAGAGTCAAAAACGTTTTTTTTTATTATTATTTTTACCTTGACATGGTTAGTTTGGTTTTAATTACTCAAAACAGCTACTCACTGCCTAGTACATTAGTAAATGTGTTGTAGTCTGTTTAATATTAGAGGAGAGATGGGCAGAGACTGCAAATGTTTGTCCATGAATATTCATACAAATCTTTTAATGACTTCAGTTTTGTTGTGTTCGCTGCCATTTTGTGTTTGCTTTCCATGAATATGCATGAGACTTGAGTTTTACTAGCATAGAAGCTTGCAGGAAGCAAATTTCAGCAGCCATACAACATTGTACAATTGTCATGATGAGGATCTAGGACAGACACAAGAAATACTTGCCCACCCTTTACCATAATGATCGATGAGAGTGGGAAAAAATGCATGTATTTTACTTACTCAACAATAAAAATGACTCCCTCCAGGAAAATCAAATCTTTCAAACATGTGTGCAGTCTCGCATACTAGCAAAAATCAAATTACAACATTAAATATTACATTGGAAAGGAGGTGAACTAGATCAGGCTACCAAAAAAAAAAAAAAAAAAGTAAGATAACCGCCTCCTCTGTGGTTTTCAGTGCATTTTGTCGCCTGTCCTTTAGGCCCCAAATATGCAGATACTTACACAGGACCCTAACTTTAACACACGTAATGTCATTGGGTGAAATCCTTCCCCCCCAGTAAAACGTCCATTGACTTCAACAGATCCCCGATTTCACTCATTGAGTTTAATAGAGCTATTCACATGTGCAAAATTAAGCACATGCATAGTATATGTGGGATTGGGGCCTTAGGCTGCAGGCTTTTGGGGCGAAGGGCTGGCTTTATTTTGGTGTCACAAGCTGTAGCGAGCACATGGTCAGGACTTAATACTGTAAATGATCGTACTTATGAGAGTTACTCATCCAAATGGGGAATAGAAATAATACTATGTCCTTATGTGACCAATCACAAGTAGCATCTCCACTCATGCAGCAGGGAGCCAAAGAGCAAACCAAATTCACAACATATTTTATTGAATAAATTAGAATGATTACAAATGTGAGCGGCTCACCTGTGTGCAGGCATGCCCCGAGCAGAAAAAAGTGGGGGCAATTGGTCAGATAAATTGTTCCTTACCAAATTTTCATTCTGCTTTAATATTTAGTAAAATTAATGAAATCCTGGCAATATGAGCCCTAGCTAACACGCTCTGCTATTAAACCACTGCTGAGAAGTGTGGTGAGGCTGTCCGCATTTGTGTGTGAATTATGGAGTGTGTGGATTAGCAAAATGTAGATTAGCAGTGTTCTTCTGTGACCAAGTTTTAGTCTATTCTTAGTAACTTCACCCTTTACAGTGTTTTTTTCTGATAAGCCCTTTCATATGGAGATGGCGGCAGCAAGGAACAGTCAGTGAGGAAGATCAAACTGAAAAGCAGATTAATATACACATTATTGAAATTTCTGTAAGGATTTATTCCAATTACCCTGAGTGTTGGGGGAACAGTAAATTTACTCAAAATCTGGATCACTTAGTGATTCCCTATCTGTTCATTCCATCTGAAGCACCTGGCATTGGCCACTGTCAGAAGACCGGATACTGGGGTAGATGGACCATTGGTCTGACCCAGTATGACTGTTCTTATGTTCTTAAAAAGGTTTGCTTCCACTAGGGTTGCCAACTTTCTACTTGCACAAAACCGAACACCCTTGCCCCACCCCTCCTCCAAGGCCCCACCCATTCTGCGAGGCCTAACCCCACACACGCTCCATCCCCCATCCCTCTGTCATTTGCTCTCCCCACCCTCACTCGCTCATTTTCACTGGGCTGGCTCAGGGGGTTGGGGCACAGGAGGTGAGGGCTCCAGCTGGGGGTGCAGGTGCTACGATGGGGCTGGGGATGAGGGTTTTGGGGTGCAGGAGGGTGCTCGGGGTTGGGGCATGGGAGGGGATCAGGGGTGCAGGCTCCAGGCAGCGCTTACCTCAAGCAGCTCCCGGAAGCAGCGGCATGTCCCCACTCCGGCTCCTATGCAGAGTCATGGCCAAGTGCTCTACACACTGCCCCGCCCGTAGGCACTACCCCTGCAGTTCCCATTGGCTGTGGGTCCCAGCCAATGGGAGCTGTGAAGTTGGTGCTTGGGGCAGGGGCAGCGCATGGAGCTCCCTGGCTGCCCCTATGCCTAGGACCTGGAGTAGGGGACATGCCGCTGCTTCGGGGAGCTGCACAGAGCCATGGCAGGCAGGGAGCCTGCTTTAGCCCTGCTGTGCCACCAACTGGACTTTTAACGGCCCAGTCAGCAGTGCTGACCAGATATCAGGGTCCCTTTGACCGGGCGTTGTGGTAGAAAACCGGACACCTGGCAACCCTAGCTTTCACCGAGAAAATCCAAAACTCTTTTTAAGGATTAGATAAAGTTGCTCACTGAAGCATTTGCTCCAGTCTTATTCTGAACCTGACTTTGCCCAACCCGTGCAAAGGACATAAGGTATTTTCTTTTGGCAATAAGCCAGTCTGGTAGTGTATCATTTGCTTTGTTCTGATGTTTATTTGCCACACAGATATAAAAGTATTTAAGCAAGACAGGCAGACCAGCACATTCATTCACACATGCATACTGATATTGAAGAAAACTCTGACACACAAGTTGAGCATTCCTCACAGTGCCACATCTTATATCAGTCAGTCGGGATAAGGTGCATCTCACACATCCTTCTCAGTTAAAGGATGTTTCATCTGAACCAATTATTTAGCAACAGTGACAGTTTGTATTTCCAACTATCACCTCAAATCCTCTTTCCGCAAAAGCTAATACCCTTGCTTCTCGGTCACCTAGCAAAAACCAGCAGGACAGTGCATTGGAATTATGCAGTCTGCAGCTGCTAAATTCTGACTAATGAGTGAAATAGAAAAACTGAACACTTCATGCTATGGAACAAGGATTAAATGTAAAATTCAACATCTACCTGCATGATACTGTGTTTGTAACAGTTTACTTCTCAACAGACACGAAAAGACCACATTGGCAGGGTGCCTAGGATTGTCATATCTGCCATCATCACCATCTGGCCTGATACCATTAATCCTATTTTGCTAATGCATCTCATAGGATTTCATGCTAACAGGATGGGGAACATTTCTCTGATGCTTCTGCAAGATGGAAATCCTCATGAGACCTTCATTGCTGATGGCTGTAATGTAACTTGAAGGGGCTAATCTTTCAAAACTCTTTATTTTCCTCTTTGTCAGGCATGGGCGTAATAGGTCAAGTCCTGCGTTAAGCAATTCCATAGTTGCTCTAGAGTTACTTTGTATTAGCACTGGGGTAATTCAAGCAAAATTTGACCCAGTGTAGCCATATTCTCATTACTTTCCCTTTCACATTGAAAAGAGAAAGGAAGCCTTCCATGAATTAAACTTTCTTTAATAAAAACAATTGAAAAATATGGCTGGGATTGAACCTCAATGAGAGTTTGCTGCCTAACTCCCCTAGATCCCCTTGATACTCTTAGGTGTGTGCTTAAAGAAGGAGTAGCTGTGTGCCTATTTCATACAAGAGCATTCCACCAGGCTGTGAATAAGTCTCTGGCACTATGTCTTATTCAGAAGATAAAGTAGATGTGATTTTTCAGTATGTGATTGTGCTCTTCTGATTCCTTACCATGTAATTCGCCCTCACTTAGTGTGAAGTTCCAGAAGTGTCAGGCAAAGAATAACAAGTAGCATTATAGGTTTCAGAGTCCGATGAAGTGAGCTGTAGCTCACGAAAGCTTATGCTCAAATAAATTGGTTAGTCTCTCAGGTGCCACTAGTACTCCTTTTCTTTTTAAGTAGCATTACAGAAAGTAGAGTGGGAAAAGTTATCTTTGTCCATCCCCTGCCAATGCAGGATTGCTCCCTCGATATAGTTCTTTACCTAGCCCCAACTGTTATTAACTCAGTCTTCCACCACCTCATTTACGACATTCTTCCACAATCTAATAAATCTCACCCAACTGTCTAAAGTTTTCTTTATTCATTTATATCCTAGCTTTTCCCCCTGACAAATTCCTCTCTGTATACAGTGCACTCTTGAAACACTTGTAGTGAGCAGACTTGTGGAGAATGATGATAACTTCCTTTGTCATTGCTTGGAGCCAGGATACACATATCAAAAGTAGTCTAACTGGCCCACATCAATAAGTCATATGTTTACTGGACTTTTCCAAATGGCCCTCAGTTCACTGGCATCTTTCTTCTACTGAACTGTAGTTTTATCAATGCCATATATGAAGAAAGTTCCATCTCCCTGATCCACAATGTAAGGCTTCTACATACATCTTAGGTATCTCTCTTACATACTTATATGGCCCCCCCATTACCATAGTATCTCAGCACCTCTCAAACCTTAACATATTTATTCTCACAATATCCTTCTAAGGTAAAGAAGGGCTTTGATCCCCATTTTACAAAGGGGGAACTGAGGCACAGAGACACTAAGGCTTGTCTATATAGTGGGCTAATGCACTCTACGAAGGTGAGAGTTCTAAAGCACACTCAGGTGGTGTGCATTAGTTGGCCCACGCCGACTCTGCTGGTGATCTTTAACATAGTACTGTTACTAAAACAACACACCAGGGAACCTTTAGTGCATGTCAGGGCTGGGCTGTGGGTAGCCTGTGTGCACTGGTCAGCTGCTAAGTTGCTGGCAGAAGGCAAATAGCAGGATCGCGAGCAAGCTGGGTCTGAATGCCAGGAAGTCAGGGTCAGGCACCAAATTATGGGTAGCAAGCAGATTGTAGAGTCAGGGTCGAGCTGGGTGGAAGGTCATGGTCAAGCACCAAGTGGCAGGTGAACAGCAGAGTTGGGGTCAAGCCAGGTTAGGATATCAGAGAGTCAGGATCAGATGCCAGGTTATAGACAGCAAGCAAATGGCAGAGTCAAGGACAAATCGGGGTCAGAAGCAAGGGTCTAGGGTCTACAGCAAGCATGATCTGGAGCAGAAGCAAGCAGGCAGTCTGCATTGTTGCTCAGGCAGCTCGCCATGTGGCTTCCTGATTTAAATACTAGTATCAGCCAGTGAGTGGGCTGTGCAGGGCCACCATTCAGGCGCTGCTGGGCAGTACATCCTGCAGAGCCTAACTCCACGAGGTCCTCCAGTGGAAACCCAGCCTAACCTTCCAGTGGTGATACGGATGCATTGGCAGCCCAGAATTTTCAACGTTCTGGTCCCACAGGTTCTGACACCACCACCAACTGAACAATGAATACACAATACATTAGTGTGCTTTAGAAATTATTCCCCCCTAAAGCCCATTACCTTACCACGTATATAAGCCTGTAGTTATTTAGGATCCAAAGCTCCATTATTAAAAGTGATTTAGGCATTTATGAGACCTAAGCTCCTAAATCATTTTTGCAAATTGGACTTAGGAAGGATATAGTGGAGCATGGAATTAGCCCTTGGCCTCCTAAGTCCCAGACTAGCACCCTAAGCAGAGAGCCGTCCTTCCTCATTCAGCCTCAAATTGCACTGCCTTTCTTTCCATTTCCTTTTCATTGCCAAAATGGACAGTCACAGTCACTCTTTTTGCTGGATTGTCAAACTGTGGCCTTCTCACTCTTGACACTTTCTCTTTACCAACATATGCTAACAGAATTTTACCAGGTAGAATATAGTTATGACTGTTCTATCGCGTTGTGTGCCTTTTCATTCAGAGCTAGTCAGCAGTATTATCCCAGTCAGATGACTTGGCCACAACTTTTGTCATTTGACTAAAATATATCTTTTTCAGCAGATAATCTTCTTCAGCCAGCCTGTGGTCCTCATGCTATTCATCTCTTTCTTCATAGGACTCTCGCATGTTAGAAAGAGAAAATCCCCTCTGAGGGGCCTGAAAACACATGAAATACTTTCTCATTGTTAAAAAAGCCATTTCAATTTGCATTCACAGCTGTGGTCTTCCTATAACCTCTGCTCCCAGCCATGTAGTATCTCAATATGGGTTCATTCCCTTTCACTTGCATTGCAAGAAAACAAGGAGGCAGAAATGTCCATTCAGTCAATATTGTGCCACACTGGACAAATCTGACTGCACATAGAGTAATGTTCTCATCCCATCTTTTCCCTCTGTACTTCCCATTGTGTTTTCTCTCCCTTTTGTGTTCCCCATTTTGGTTCTTTTTTCCCTTCTCTTCTTCCATCTGTTCTTTCTCCCTCAGCATTTCTATCATCTGTCCCTGGACTTAAAAATGCCACACTGAGAACTTCCCTGTAGTCTCCCAGTGCTGCCGGACAAGAGCCATGATGGGCAACGAGTTGATTCAGGCTTCTGTCTGTCAGTTCTGTGAGGCAGGGTCAGTCAGATTCCAGCTGTTTGGATATTACTTAGGGCTAGATCCTCAGCTCATGGACATCAGCATCACTCCATTGACTGCCATGAAGCTATGCCATTTTACAGCAGTTAAGAATCTGGCCCTTAATTTTAGCACTTTCCATTCTGCAGTCTTCAGAGTTGGCCCAGATGAGTAGATCATGTTTGGGAAGGCAGGTGTTTCATTTTATCAGGCAATGCTGCACTGAACACAGTATCTGTGCTAAATATACAGGCCAAGTTCTTGACAAATCCATGTTGGCTCTTACTTATGACCTGTTATCCTCTAGGTGCTTACAAATTGATTGTTTAATAATTTGTTCCAGTATCTTAACCAGGTACTGAAGTTAGGCTGACTGGTCTATAATTCCCTGGGTCCTCTTTCTTTCCTTTTTTAAAGATAGGTACTATGTTTGCCCTTCTCCAGCCTTCTAACACTGCCCCATCCTCTATGATTTCTCAAAGATAATGGTTCAGAGATTGCTTCTTTAAATACCCTAGGACATTATGACATATGTCAGCCACATTGCTAAAGGCACTACAGGAAGATGTTCAGACAGTATGCTGAGGAGAGTGATATAAATACCTATATAGAATAGATATTCATAAAAGCTTTTGATGGTGAACTTGTCATTTTTTGACCAAAAAAAAAAGTATGTGAAAAATTTAAACCAGATCTAATGATTATCATAGACATGCACATGGAGTGGGGAGCTAAAGTTGTTGGGGTTCCTATACTATGCATTGCCATTCTTTCCTACAGCTTTTCTTTGGTTTGTGGGGTTGGTATTTTTAAACTTAACCTTCCTGGTTTTCCAATCATTTTTAATGGTTTCCATCCCCTGGCAAAGTCAAGGGATGTGCAAACTTAATACTGTCTTCATGAAAAGCTATATAGTGCTCCACACAAGGCAACATATATCTGGGTGAATGGTGGCCCTTGCACAATCATATTCCTTGCACTTAAATGAATACCAAGACTCCTCCAAGATACAGCCTCTGGGAAGTGCTAGAGACAGGGGTAGGCCATGTCCTGGGCTCCTCCCTGCACCAGCCTTCTGAGATTGCCAGCCACAGATGGGAGTGCATATTGCATCCTCGGGGTGTATATTAGGAGTTGTACTTCTCTGGAATACTGAGCCACTCTGGGAGGCCTTGGTACCGGCCTGAGACGTAATGCCTCCAAACAGATGGTGTAGCTTTGCCACACCCCAGTACGGGGCAGTGTGTAAAAACGCAATCCTACATCAACTGATAAATCTCAAGCACGCCTTATGTTTTGAGTGTATCAGACTCTCTTGTTTAAACTTATTGAGACCCCTCATCTCAGTTTCTTCTCTTTCTGGCAGTGACCTGTTCTGAACCTCCTGGGAAACTTGTTTCCTTTCTTTCCAACCTGAATCATGATATTTTCGAGGATAAATGTTTCTGGGAATTATGTGCATGCATCAGCTGCAGAACTATCCCCTTATAAAGCGCACAGATTCTAGGATGGCAAAGCCATGATTCTGTAGGCTTGTAATAGATCTTTTTTCTCTAACCATGAAGTAAATAGCTAAGTAATTTTCAAAAATAAGGATTAGTGATTCACATTCATAAAACTAGCACCAGCAGATGCACTAGCTAGTATACATTTTAAAAGCCTATCAAGCTTTGTGCTTCTTGGCATGACCTGGTCACCAACTGAGCACAAGAAGAAATTTCCCCCTGTGGTATAGTATTGCACATTAATATCGGTTATGGGTTTTTTCTGTTCCTCTGAAGCATCTGGCACTGGTCACTGTGTAAGATATATAAGGCAGGATGCTGGAATAGATGGACTATTGGTCTGTTCCATTAGAGCAGTTCTTATTTTCCTATGAGCCTTACATGGACTTTTTAATCCTCATGTTTTTATAGTGCACAACAGACCTGGGCAGTAAAGTCATACATTTCCTGAATTTATCTTCATTGGATTGCCTTTTGCATCTAGGGCCATAAAATTGCTTATCCACTGAATGTATGTCAGATGTCTTGAGGCACTGGAGGGGTTAATGTAATGTGTAGCCAACATAAGATACATTTAATTATCTCTGAAATTGCTTCTGCGAAACAGCCACATAACTGTCACAACTCAATTTACTACAGATCCTGAAAATAACAACAGGTTTCAGAGTAGCAGCCGTGTCCGATGAAGTGAGCTGTAGCTCACGAAAGCTTATGCTCTAATAAATTTGTTGGTCTCTAAGGTGCCACAAGTACTCCTCTTCTTTTGAAAATAACAAATGTCATTTGTTTCGAATCAACATAATGTTGGGTCAGACTGACTCACATTCCCCCAGTTTGCTTGGAACTTAATCTAAATCTGAACCGTCTGTCTCCAGTCAGATCCACTTGGCACATTTTCATATGTGATATCAAACATAAGTCTCTTGGAAAATATTTCAAAGTCACAAAATTATGATACGCATTTTTACCCTACAAGGTGGCATTGGCCTTTTAAGAGGGAAGAGCCCAGTGCACCTGTGACTCATCAGTTACCTCTGAACTGAGTTTTAAAGGAAGACACTTGGTCTATATAAAAGGGGGAGGAGATCAGGTGAGTCAGACATCTGGAAGAGGCTTGCTGAATTAGAGCTGCCTGAAAGCACTAACTGAAAGATTCAAGGAGGGGCAGGTGAGAACTAGCGGAGCCAAGAGGGTTCTGGGGGAAGTCTGAAGACAAGACAGCATCAAGAAGGGTTTGCTGGCTGACTTCTCTAAGCCATCAAAGCAGGGCCAGAGGACTGAAGGCCAGAGAGCAACAGAGGGAGTTGCCTGCTGATGTCTAAGATGGAGAGCCGAAACCAAAGCTGGAGAGGGTTGTAGGCAGGGGAGCAGCAGAGAGGCTTATCTGTTGAACTCTCCATACCAGAGAGCTGGACCCAGAAGAACAATGAATGGACCAGGAGGAGTAAAGGATGTTCCCCTGGTGAGGATGCTCCCAGAAGAGAGGTGTGTGGGTTCCTGATAGGAAGCGAGGCTTTGCTCTCCTGCTGGAAGGGCTAGAGTGCCTGTCCTGGCAGAGAGTCAGAGAAGGACTGACAAGAAGCCTAGGTGCAGCAGAAGATGCTGGAGTGGGGTATGTAGGGTGTCATATATTGGGATTTTAAAGACTATGTATGCATTGGGATGTGAGAAGGGCTATGTTTTGGACTTTTGTGCATTGTTTAAACTATGTTTTGGTAATAATGGGGTCTATATTAGCTGTTACCACTCAAGAGAGAGATCTTGGAGTCATTGTGGATAGTTCTCGAAAAACATTGGCTCAATGTGCAGCGGTAGTCAAAAAAGCTAACAGAATGTTAGGAACCATTAGGAAAGGAATAGATAATAAGACAGAAAATATTGTAATACACCCACGTTTGAATACTGCATGCAGTTCTGGTCAGCCCATCTCAAATAATATAAATTAGAAATAGAAAAGGTACAAAGAAGGACAACAAAAATGATTAAGAGTATAGAACAGATTCCATATGAGGAGAAATTAAAAAGACTGGGAGTGTTCTGCTTCGAAAAGAGACAACTAAGGGGGGATATGACAGAGGCTATAAAATCATGACTGGTGTGGAGAAAGTGAATAAGGACGTGTTATTTACCCCTTCACAAAACACACGAACCAGAGGTCGCCCAATGAAATTATTAGGCAACAGGTTTAAAACAAACAAAAGGAAGTATTTCTTCACACAATTCACAGTCAACCTGTGGAACTTGTTGCCAGGGGATGTTGTGAAGGCCAAAAGTATAATGGGATTAAAAAAATAATTAGATAAACTAATGGAGGATAAGTCCATCAATGGCTATTAGCCAAGACGATCAGGAATACAACTCCATATTCTGGATGTCCATAGCCTCTGGCTGCCAGAAGTTGGGAGTGGATGATAGGGGATGGATCACATGGTATTTGCTTGTTCGGTTCATTCCCCCTGAAGCATCTGGCATTGGCCACTGTCAGAAGACAGGATACTGGGCTAGATGGACCATTGGTCTGACCCAGTATGACCGTTTTTGTGTGTTAAGGAGCCATGCTGATGGACTAGAGGATAAGTTTTCATAGAGTTACTGGGGACTTTGAAGGGGGGAAACAGAGGCAGATGCACAGGTTGTGCTGCCGTCTGCCATGGGACAGCATGCCAGGCCTGGGTGCCTTATCACAGATGGTGGAGACTGTGGGTGAGTGATCAGCCCCTGGGAAGAGGGGATTTGCAAGTGACTGGAAGAGGGAAAATGAGGCTTAGGTCTGCTTTCAGGGCCACCTTGAAACCACAAGGGGACACCCTGGAGGCAGCCACCATTTGACACTCGCTACATACCAATGAGATTTAACATTTGCATTATGGTGTTCTGACTTGGGCTGATAATACAGGTGTTCTCACATTAGTCTTCAGTAGAACAATCTAACTCAAACTTCATCCTGATCAAACTTCAGTCCTTAAAGTTTTATACCCCATGTTTGAAAGGGCAGTCAGATTAATGATTTTGCATGGACGAACACTAATGTCTGTGACAGCATCTCATTTTGTCCTGGACTGCAGTACAATATGTTACACATACTCTGTAAAAACTTACAAGTTTTTTTCAGTGTTTTGACTTCCATTTAATTAAACCTAGGTTTGATTTATGAGCTATCATTCTAGCCATGGATCATCACAGATTCTCGCTTTGAGGCACGCCAACCTATTCAGCAGAGAGGTCAGCTTGTTACAGAAACTCTTGTTTTAAAAAATATATTGTGCAGGACTGTGAGAAGTTGCAATCGGCTCAGGTGAAGGGAAGGGAAAAGTGGATCTCATCTCTCCCTAGTGGCTTCTTCAGTCAGTTTGAAAGAGTTTAATGTTTTCCCAGTCAAAAGCTGAAGTGCCTCTTCTGGGTGACTGTGGATGAGCTCTAGCCAGCCATTTTCTGAGGGAAAATTAGGAAAACCATAAAGAATTCCTGACAGCAAGACTTTGGGAAGGGGTCACACATACAATGGAGGGCTTGAACAGCTGATGGATATGGGAGATCTCTACTGGATAATAGATGAAGATATTTCTCTCCTCAGCAAATTCTCCTTTCACCATGATTGGTAATAAATCTTCAAATTGTGCAGGGTATTTTTCCTGGCTTGACTAACTTGCAAGTCTCTGAGGTGCTTCTTTTTAAAGGTTATGAAGGAAAAATACATTTTAAATGTTTAGTTAGAGAAAGTGAGGCCTATTCCCCTACTTGTTGAACTTCCTAATTAAGCAGGTATGTTTCTAGTACACTTCCAGGTCCTTTAATCTGAACAGCGCATATATTGGGATGTCTCCTGAGCAGCTGGCTTGTGGAAGGTCTCTCTAAAAATGTTCCCATCTTGTTGGTGAGATATGCACTCTTTCATTTTTGATAGTGAAACTTCTGAAGTTGCCAACAAAGGGAGACTGCAGCTCTCATAAATCTTAACAAGGTTGCCATGCACATAATAGAATCTATAGCTTTAAAAAGCAGTTACCACTATAATAATAAGAATGCCAGTAATATGAGACTTCAGTGTGCCAGATACTAGTGTGTCCTCTGTCCTCTCTCCTGGTGTGATTGCATGCACATAGGAACATAAGAACAGCCATATTGGATCAGACCAAAGGCCCACCTCACCCAGTATCCTGACTTCAGAGGGAATGAACAGAACAGGTAATCATCAAGTGATCCCTCCCCGTCGCCCATTCCCAGCTTCTGGCAAACAGAGGCTAAGGACACCATCCCTGCCCATTCTGGCTAATAGCCATTGATGGACCTTTCCTCCATGAACTTATCTAGTTCTTTTTTTAACCCTGTTATAGTCTTGGCCTTCACAACATCTTCCGGCAAAGAGTTCCACAGGTTGACTGTGTGTTGTGTGAAGAAATACTTCCTTTTGTTTGTTTTAAACCTGTTGCCTATTAATTTCATTTGGTGACCCCTTGTTCATGTGTTATGAGAAGGAGTAAATAACACTTCCTTATTTACTTTCTCTATACCATTCATGATTTTATAGACCTCTATCATATCCCCCCTTAGTCATCTCTTTTCCAAGCTGAAAAGTCCCAATCTTATTAATCTCTCCTCATATAGAATCTATTCCATACCCCTAATAATTTTTGTTGCCCTTTTCTGTATCTTTTCCAATTCCAATACATCTTTTTTGAGAGAGAGAGTAACTACATCTGCATGCAGTATTCAAGATGTGGATGAACCAGGGACTTATATAGAGGCAATATGATATTTTCTGTCTTATTATCTATCCCTTTCCTAATGATTCCCAAAAATTAGGCATGCACATGTATGTGTAATTTCACTTGGATACATGTAATTATGAATGAATCAGACAGATATTGTTAAAAAATTATTAAACTGTATTACAAAATATCAACTTCTGCCCATAAACTTTTGCATGATTAATTAATCATTCAACTGATATAAAAACAAAGAAAAGAAAACTTGAGTTGCCTTTTCCAATTACTGCTTTTGAATTGAACAAAAATATTTCTGCAAAAGGCACAATGTGCTTTTGGAAATTAAAAATTAGTTTAAGATTAAAAATACAATCCTAGAATATTTGCTGAAGTTTTTGCAGCTGGCATGAAAAACCTATAATGTAGAGATTTTTAAAAAGCATTTAATGTCGTAACTCATTCTACAGCACAAATAGAGCATCCTATCTGCAAAAGCTACTCATGTAAAAGCTAACAGAGAGATCTATATACAGAGTATATAGTTTATTGTTGACTGAATATGGACTGCATCTTACCACTTAAAGCAGGATCAGATCTTCATATCTACTAGAGTCCTGAATCAGACATAGGAAGAGAGATTTTCTAGGTGTAAGAAGGAAGTTTTTTGCTGACCATATTCACTGATCTCCTTTTTTAGCAGATCTTACACCATGTGCAGTTTTGTTCAGATCAAAACAAGAAACTTACCTTTCATTCAGTCTCACTCCCTAAACAGAGGCCTAAGTCCTCTCATCAGACTGGCATGGCAGAAAGGAAGAATCTGTACCATGTTTCCAAGCTCTACACAAGGATATACCATGCCCGTATGACACATCCCCACTGGGACATATACATTTCCAAAAGGGGAAAGTGGCTTGGTCCCAAAGAGGCATTTTCACTACTATAAATTTGGCTTCTAAAGATCTGACAGTTGTGGAAATGATGCTGGGAGGCAAAAGTTATTGCAGGAACAAGGGCCAGCTCTTTGGACAAAAGTGCTGTGGAGCTCCACAGTAGCTGAGAAGCATGCAATTTTTGTTTCCCTCCCTGGGGGTTCTCTGCAGCCTCCTTGGTGAAGAAGAGTGAAGCCTCTAGTCTTCCCCTACTTTCTGGAGCACAAGATGTAATAGATGTATCCAACTCCAATTTCTGAACCACAGCAGTCCCCCTGGGTCAGTGACCACAGAGGATGCAGTGTGATTGGTCCCCAGGTAAATAGAATAAGCAATGCACAGTCATTTCCAAGCAGATGAATGGAAACAGAAAATGTTTTTGAGATTGGGCAGGAAATCTCACACAAGAGCCTCCTCTTGTGATTTCCAAGCCACAGAGATGTGTATACATTTTGTAAGTTCGGCTATTTATTCATTTTTTGATGCTTACTCATAATGAACCTCTGAACTTCTTGAGATTCAACTGCTTCTAGTTCCAGGTTTGGGGCAGGAATTCTTTGCTTTTTAAATCAGAGAGTTGTGGGTGACTCCAAAAGTGGATTATGGAGCCTTTAGTCTCTGACATCAATTCAACTCCTGCCAAGGATTGAGCAAAAGTCATGGCAAACATGGTATATGTGAAATGAATTGGTGGCTTCAGTCCATTTTCCTGATGTATAACTCTCAGCTACATAAAACTCCATGAAAACTGTGAAGAAGAATACCAATTAGTGACACCTTCAGTAGAGAGACCAAGGAATGACAGGGAATGGAGACTGAGCTATCCTCTTACCCTAATGGTGGTCCCTCCACATCAGGATTTAAGCACATTTGGCAGGGTAGCGTGGGAAAACCAGCACTCCCCCTTCCTGCGCTGTACTTGTTCTAAGTGGACCAAACATTGAGGAATATGAAAAACTGCAAATCAAATTGAATTCAACTGGATTTCAGTGGATTTGTCTGTGGACAAAGGACTTGAGTCACCATCCACAGACTTTCATGAGTGCTAAATTCATTCTTTTGAAATGAAAGGATGATATACCCCAACATTCCTTTTCTTCTTTGGCCCCCGTTGGAGCACAATTCCTCTAAAACAGCAGCTCAGATTGTTTCTCTTGCAGGCTGCATGCCAAAGTCTGCTCTGACAGACGAGCACGCTAAGGTATACTATTTAATATTCTATCCCAAACAGCTGCTAAGGTAAATAACAATACAAAAAATGTGAGCTTTGCCATCTCTTTTTCATGATGCGTCATAAATGTCGTATGAAATTTTTTTGCTGGTGCACATATTATTTTGTGCTGACAGGTAAACCATTATATATGCAACCTCTAGTCCCGAAGCCCTTATTAATGACATCAAAATATTCTAAATGCAATATGTTCTTATTATAGAGCTAAAAATGTTATTAGCTTTCCCGTCTGCTCTCTATAACTAACTTACCAAATATTTTGCAAGTGCCTGTAGTAATTACAGCACAGCATTTCCTTTCATAACATAATTATGATTCCCAAATGTGCTAGCCTTTATTTATTCAACAGCTTAAAATAATTTGACCAGAATATTAAAAAGGTACCCTATGAAAGATTTGCTGCCTTTACTAGATATCAAAGGCACAGGCTTAGGTGTAATCTACTTCAGCTAAATGCACTTTTCACAATAATCCAGTAACCATATGTCAAAAAAGTAGTTATCAGTGAAAGCCAAATGCCTGTTTTCTTCTCCTCTTTATGACGAGATTACATTAACCAAAACCCTAAAAGATTTCAGAGGACCAGAATCTCATATACCAAAAGAGATTGGGTCAGGAGGTAAAGGGACATCATTTTTGTGTCATATTGAGGATTTAAAAGGCAGATCTAATGTCGGATTTCTCTACACAAATAGAAGGATACAGTGGCATCATAACGTAAAATGCATTAAGCTGTCAAAATGAAGCTCCTGTCTTCAATCATGCAAAGTCCCTTAGGACCATAATGTTAAATAATGCATCAAGAAACTTCCTGTCCAAAAAAAAAAAGAGAGAAAGAAAAGTTACCTTTGGAAAAGAGAGAAAAAGTAATTGATTATTAAAATATAAGCTACTGGAAAGATGTCAAATGAAATAAATAAGCCTTTCACTTTTTTTACTGTGACAGGGGAGACGGAGGCTACATACAAGGTCCTTGGTGAGGACTCTGCTAGAGGCTAAGAAGTCATGAAAACCAGTATCTTGGACCAGTTGAGGGTCTTGGAGGAAAGACACTGGCAGCAGTTTTAATGAGACTTTTTTTAAAAAAATCCTCACTAGGGTCTGAGGCAATGCCCTTAATTTGGTGCTTGATGGGTTGTCATCTCATTAACTCAAACCCAAGACCCAAATAATAGGGAACTAAAGGACTTTATAATATTTGAGCTGTACATATAAAGCCTATTGGGGAGGATGCAAACACAGGTATGCTGGTCCCAGACATCCAGGCTGTGTGGCAGCCAGAGGACTATCTGGGCTGTCAGAGCAATGACCATGGCCACAGTTACATCCTAAACCTGAAGGACAATCTGTAAAAAGCAGTGAACCGATGTGGCAAATAATGAAGGGAATTGGATACGTCACAAGGGAAGCCATAAAGACACTCTCCTAAACTAGAAGTGGAACCATCACTCCTGTTTTTCATAGGGGGCAATTTGGGCACGTGAAGAAATTTTGCCCCTGTATAAAGTGTGACTATGGGGAGATCTGTGGGCTAGGACAGAGAGTCCCGAGTTCACAAATCATGTACTGTAGCCATGCAATTAGGAGAGAAAACAATGTCTGAGCTAAAGCATTATGGGTCTGTCCACACTGTAGTAGGAGAGAGCTTATTCAGAGCTCCACTACTAGCGACAGAGAATCTGTTCAGGCTCCCTATGTCCCTGGAGGTATATTGCTCAGCTATAATCCTCCTGCGAGCAAGGGGTCATGTGAGCTAATTCTGAGGATTTGTCCCACTCATTACCCAGAATTGTATGTTATAAGGTGCCACAATGCCATGGGGAATGACTAGGAGCACTTTCCGGCCTTCCTGGGCTCTACAGAATGCCAAGGGGGACCTTGGACCAATTCTATGCATCTTTTGGAACTGGGCTCCACCTGGACTGCACTGAGGAACAGAAAGGTGAGCATGCTTTTGGGTGTTGCTCTGGAGAAGGAAGGAATGCAACAGGATGTTGGGGCTCAACCCAACCTGTAATCAAGTGTTTGCATAACTGTAGCATAAAGCTGTTAAACTCATTATTAATGTTAATTGAGATAAGAGTGGTGGCGGGTAGAAGAAACAAGGGAGCTAGGACAGAAAGTCCTAGAAGAAAACACTAGAGATAGCCAAGATCAGGGAGGAAGCTGAGGGTAAGCTTTATGTTGCACTATTATTTGAGTTACCAGTGATGCCAAACCCCAGAAAAGTGAGAGTCTGGACACTAATGATCTGTGTGTTCTATTGAGGAGAGGCATTTAGCTAAATGATTCCATTTAAAATCAATCAGAAATATGCAGCTAAATTCACCTGCACTACTTTCAAAATGTATCTCCCGATAGAGAGCGAGAGAAGGGAAAGGTCTGTCTATTACCAAGAGGTGCTCCAATGAAAACTGTTCTATTCTGCTACTGACCACGGATTTTTATTTGATGCGTTTGCACTTTTGAATATAGGGTTTCCAGCCTAATATTTATGAGAACAAACAGACTGAAACCCTGCAAGTGAATCAAGTTAGATAAAGGGATGAAGGTTTATTTGGTGAAACAGCAATTATTATGTTGGTTAGGACCAGACAGTCTCCTATTTAAGCCCTCCTGCAGGTGTCCCAACTTTTTCTTAAAAACTGGCAAATTGTCCCATATTTTCTGTCTACTCTATATCCCCTCCAGCGGGGCACGTCCCACTCCCAGCACTGTGCGGAGAACCAGCCCCTGGCCAGAGCACTCAGATCACCAATAGCCTGGCCTGGAGGAGCTGGCTAGGAGGAGCCAAGCCCGGCATGTACCAAGGCCCCACACAGTGCTGGCACAGGGAAGACTCTCCGCCCCCTCAGCTAAGTTCTGGAGTGGTAGGGGACAGAGAAGAAGCAATTTCCAGCCTGTTCTCACCCCAACAATGCAGGCTCCACAGCAGCCCCCGGGCAAAGACTAAACATCCTCTTCACACGCCCCCGCCCTGGGTCCTGCCCCCAGGGAGTGCGGGGCTGCTTTGTCCCCTAGACACCCTCCTGTGCTGAGCCACCTCCCTGGCTGGTTCACTGAAGCCCCTGCAGTCAGGTTACCTGGGCCCTGGTGCACAATGCATCCTTAGGGCTTAACCCCTTCCTGCCCACGCTGTAGCCAGGGGACAGGAGGTGGCTGGGTTATGTCCATGGCCAGCAGCAGCCTGGAGGTGTTAGCTGCCTTTCGACACTGTGCGTGCAGGAAAGGACCATCTGCTTCCAGCCCCAGGGGAGCGGGGTGCAGGGGTGGGGGTGGGGAGGAGATGAGTTCTGCAAAGACACAGGCCAGGTCATCCCTCCCACTTCCCCCCACAGCTGGAAGCAGCTCCCGTCCTTTCCCTCCCACACAGTGCCAAAAGGCTGCTGCTGGCCACATTGTGGTGCGAATCCTGGAGGAAATCTGGCAAGGGGGAGAGGGGCAGGTGACCCTGTGTGCCCCGCAACATGTTGCCTTGGAAAGACATGGTGCCAGGTACCAGGAGAGGTGGGTTCATGGAGGGCGCAGAGCACCGGGCAGGGGAGGGTCGGGTTGGTCGGTCACCCCCCTGTGTAAGAGAGGTGTACTGGAGTGTGTGTGTGTCACCCCTCCCTGTGTGAGCCCTAAAGCCTTAAAGATAAGAAGGTAAATAAAAAGAATCCAACTGTGCAGGATTTATTTTTAACAGGAGTTCAGTCAACTGTATGTTAATTGGAAGGTTTGTACTGCATAGTTCTGATGGATTGCCGTTGAACTCACTTGAATACGAGTAATTTTACCAGGTGTCCCATATTCAGCATAGGGAAATATGGTCCCCTTCATGGTGGTGAAAACAAGGCTTGAATTGTGACTGAGCTTTTCTGGTCTGAATCATAAAACTTCAGCTGAATCAGGTTTATCAAAAGTTAAGCTTATGAAAATAAAGGGTTGGTGCTCTGACTATTTGTTATTTAGAGTCATAAAAATATGTGCCCATTGCCTGAGCACATGCTGCTTAATCAGTTGTCCATTCAGCCATTTACATAGTCCATTCTTTACATCAGACTATTTACACAGCCATGCTTTGAAATGTACACACAAAATGATGGGGGTCTAAATTAGCTGTAACTACTCAAGATAGAGATTCTGGAGTCATCGTGGACAGCTTTTTAGACTGCCGCTGCACACTGAGCAGACCTTTTCAGAGAACTAACAGAATGTTAGGAACCATTAGGAAAGCAATAGCGAATAAGACGTTGCATATCATAATGCCACTATATAAATCCATGGTACTCCCACACCTTGAACACTGCATGCAGTTATCGTCGCCCCATCTCAAAAAACAATATTAGAAATGGCAAAGGTACAGAAAATTATTAAGGCTACGGAACAGCTTCCATGTGAGGAGAGATGAAAGGAATGAGACTCTTGAGCTTGGAAGAGACAAGTGAGGGTGGACATACTAGAGATCTATAAAAGTGAGGAAGCGAATAAGGAAGTTTTGATTGCGCCTTCATATAAGACAAGAATCAGGGATCACCCAATGAAATTAATAAGCAGCAGGTTGTAACAAACAATAAAAAGGAAGTACTTCTTCACACAATGTACAGTCAACCTATGGAACTCATTGCCAGGAGATGCTGCGAAGGCCAAGACTATAATTGGGTTCAAAAATAATTATATAAGTTCATGAAGGATAGGTCCATCAATGGCTATTAGCCAAGATGGTCAGGGATGCAACCCCATGCTCTGGGTGTCCCTAAGCCTCTGACTGCCAGATGCTGGGACCGGATGAATCGCTCATTAAATTGCCCTGTTCTGTTCATTCCCTTTGAAGCATCTGGCATTGACCACCATCAGAAGACAGGATACTGGGTTAAATGGACCATTGGTCTGACCGAGTATGCCATTCTTGTGTTCTTCTAGAAAACCAATTACTAATTCCACCCTCCAGTATTCAATAGGCCAGTCAGTGCAGTATTTTCTTTCTCCTTTCTTTCTAAATGTAATATCCATGAGCAGCGTCAATTGTCAGTACTCGATCTTAAATTCTCTATTTCTTAAGAGATCAGATATAGCACAGCCTGGCCCTGTCCAGCTTCTCCACACGACTGTGCAATGTTCTTCAACCCTAACCAGAAAGGGTCAACTCTACAGCTCTCTATGCCCATTCAATCGCTGACTTCTTCACCAAAATGTTCAGGCAGACAGTGGCACTACTGCAGGGAGGGCACAGGAGGCACTGTCCCACGAAGAAAACAAAGAAACTCAAAGTGAGAATTTATCTTCATCCCAGTGAGCTAAGTTGTGTTGCCCATAGGGGACTCCAAAGCAGAAGCATCAGAACTTCAAAGGGTCACCTGCACCCCATTGAACAGCTTCAGCAGCCAACCAAAGGGCCCTTTCAGATGTGTCCTGAACTGATGAGTGCACAGGCCGTGAAGAAGCAAGTAGTAAGAGAAAGGGCTCATTTACACAGCCAGTTCAAAGGGTGCACATATACACAGCTAGTAAGTGAGCGATTACAGTATCACACCTAAAATTTTGACTGAGAACTACCACTACAACAAGGTTCTCAACTATTACTAGTAGTGAAAAGATTTTGTCTGTAGACTCCTCTCCATGAAGAACTAGACGGAGTCCCCTGAGCCATTTCACACAGGCCATAGAACCACCACTGGATGATGATGACTGCCAGGTCTCCTCTGCAACAAGAAGTTTTTTTCTTAAAACTTGCCACCAGTGCAGGCCCGGTGATTGGAGCAATGGCTGGAGGACTTGTGCAGGCAGGGGAAAATATCTACTGTAGTCACTGCTCTAAACAATAACCACCGGGGCTGAGCTCAGGACACTGAGCTGGAGCGGGGAGGGGGTGAAACGCTCTACATTTCATAACCATCCTCATTGCCCTTCGCCTGTTACAGCTTTGAAATATGATGGGGGTGTTTGCTTGGTGGCATAGCAAAGCTGAACAAATCTGCAGGGAATGAACCAGCAGGGTTCCAAGTCTATTAATGAAACATAACTATAGATTCTTGGTATGGCTGAACTGATCTCACAATGGTGTGCAGCGTAAAGGCAAAAACAGACATAACAGAAATCATTTTAAGAGGCAACCATTGTATGCTAAATACATATTAAGCTTGCAAGTTTTCCATATGCACTATAACCTCATTTAGCTTGCAGCCCACATCTGAGCTAAGATGATAACATAGGGAAAATGATAACGCTTATTTTTTTATCAAATTGGAACTGCATAGCATGAATAACTTAACCATCACTTTTTTTATTTTACAGCTTCCTTCATAGAAAAAAAGCAGTAAGTCCTGTTCAAGAGGCAATTTGAGATTATGTATTTCAGACTTCTGTTATCCTCTTAGTAGCTAACTATGAGCTGAAATTAAATTACACTACTTGGTCAGTTGGACATCATAAAGCCTAAAATCTGTGCATGTATTTTCATCTACTTGCTTACCAAATCATATAGCAATATGTGATCACATTAGCATTTTTCTCATATTTAGATTTTAATTACATTTATATGAAATTTGTGGTGAGTGATGAATTACAAATTGTCAAAGCCGATCCGATATCCTATAAATATACATAGGGTTCATTTGTGCCTCTAAGGCTCTGGCCTTTGTTGGGAGCAGAGGGAGATTCATTTGTTCAGCAGGCAATCTGGATGCATTGTTCTGCAGCAAGGCTCAATACCTCCCGTATGCCCTAGGCAATTGTAGGAGAACACTCGCTGCTACACTTTCCTAGCTGATCAGTGCAAGATCTGTGGTCAATAAGCCCTTCACCCTCCACTATCATATCGCTGATGAGTCACATGATTGGTTCTGTGCCACAGAAACCTCACAATGTGACACCATAGCGTTAGCTCACATCATCACCTGTGAAGGACACAAAGGGAGCCTCCGTCTCCTCTGCCACAGAGGATGTGAAGTCATGTCTGCATTTTCCTAGCCCATAAATCACTTCATAAACCCAGGATGCCTTCATTCAATCCCAGAACATGCCGTTCTCACTGCAAACAAGTATTCTCTTATTTTCCAGAGAAGATCATTCCATGGCTGAAACAGTCTCATAGGACAACAAGAAGAGGAGGACCTGAAATCTAACACCATCCATTCCATGTGGTAGCATTTTACTCCTGCATGCTACACGTATAAATGACCGCACAAGATTTAAGGCAGTGGAGAATCAGGCCCAGAGTCTGGTGATTTGTACACTGAAAATCTCCTGGGTGTCAGAGGGCGATGGTGAGCTCAGTGCTACTGCTCTGGACACTAGTGCCAGCAGTAGGAAGAGCAAACCTTTAAAGGCTGTTCTAAGGCAGAAGAAGAGGTGATCTTAAAATGTTCAGATGAATTTTGGCTAAGAACCTGGACTTCAAGCTTCTGGAGGTTTTTCTCATCACTGGGATCTATCTGGAAAGAATATAAAGCAACTCCTCTTCATACAGGACAAATATGTATGTGACAGCCACGTCAATCAGTTTATAACTTGTGTAACATTGAGAGATAATTATCAAGAAATAGCGACATAGCAGTTTCAGACTTCAGCTTATTTCAAGGTCAGGGTCCTATTGATCAATAATGTTTGTGAAATCAAGACAGGTTTTAAAGGGCCAGTATCAGTTCTGTCAGCAACATTAACTCTTTGTGTAGTTTATTTTCCAAAGAAAATCATTCTTTGTAGCATATTATGTGTCTTTTTGTCAGGTAGTTAACTATACTGGTGCTAGTTAATTATGATCTGAACTTTATACTGACAGATCTGGCAACAGACTGATGATATTCCATAAGTCAGATTTGCCTGGCCATTCTGAAAGAAAAATGATTTGTCTTGAGTTGACAGCTGTCTTCATCAAGGTGCCAACTGCTGACACGAAAAATAAGGACTTGGGCATTTAAAAAAAAAACTTACTTGAATATGCTTTTCAGGCAGCAGTAAAGAATTTAGAGTCCCCATTCCTCAAGGCCACAATTTAATGTAGCAACAAAAACTGGAAGAAAGACAGATGATTCTTACAAATCCTAACCATCAACAATTTCTTCTTTCCTAATACAATATTTGTATGAACTTATAAACCCCATGATTATGGTATCCAGGAGCTATAATGCCATAGATACTTCACAAAACAAGTAGCACAAAAACACTGTGAAAAGCAATTATAGAAAAATGTCCATGCAGCGGAGATTAGCAATAGAATTTTGAGCAGCATTACCTGGTTGTCATTGGGGTTGTTTTTTTAAATGAAAGCTAGAGCCATACAGATTAGAGAATAATGTCACAGAAGGGGCTGATAAAATTGAAAAGATCCATCAGATTAATCACAGGGTTTAAAGGACCGTGTCCATTTATAAGAAACAAAAGCTTTGAGCCACAAGGTATTGAAACTGCCATATTTCTTTTTTTGTTTTTTACTGTCGACCTTGTAAATGAAATTCATTGGAAATTTCATAAAGCCTAATAGGACTTTGCATCAAACATTTTAATGACATCTAATTGAAAAATTGTCAGCCATTCATGCAAGCAACATGATCCAGGCCCAGTGTTCCAACATATTCATTAACATCAGTATTCCTCCTTACCCTTTGTAGCATGTATCACTTTTTGATTAAAGTATGTGTACAGGAAAAGTCTAGTCCTAGGAGAGAAGTTGCGCTATTTGAAATACTGCATCAATATTTATCATAGTTTTTGAAAAAGGATTTTTTTAATCTTAACACACCTGTCTTTGTGAAATAAGATTGAATACATATATAAATAAAAGATCTAAGGGACTGAATTTTGTGTACCCACAATTCCCATTGACTCAATGAGAGTGAATGGGAAAGACCTGAGGGATCGGGCCCACAATACCTTAATTCACAGAAATTCAATTAAATGCATTCCCATGACCTTCTGCTGTTCACTGATTACTCACTTTTAAAGGTGCTTACAAGAGATCTGCTTTATTTCATACCTGGTTCCAATTGTCTGTGTTTTACAGCAAGAGCTTCAGAGCACAAGGCCCAGACTTTCTGTCTGGAAAGCTCAGCCCTTAAAGTCACAATCCTTAATACTAAAGTCTCTTTGCTTCCAAGAAAACTTATTCATGCTGATGCAGTTATTAAGATTGGGATTGTCAAAGCGGCTGAAGTAAGGTAAATGTCCAATTCTCAATGGTTTTCACTGGTATTTGGGTGCCTTTGAAAACCCAAAGACACTTGAGTCACTAAAGGAGGAAGGAAACTCCTATGTTCTCTACCATTTTTTGCCAGTGGGATTTGGCAGTAAATTTGTGCTTAAAAAAATTCCAGTATGTGTCTCATAAAGGGGTCTGAGTGTGTAGACTGGGAGGTGGATAAGGTGATGCTGCTCTCCCAGTATCTACCCACATTTTGTGTCATCAAAATGGAATACTGTTCATAACAGATTGTGTAGTTATTCACTGGTCAATCATACCTTTCCTTTCTTATGTGAAAGGGTTGTAATGTGCATTGTCATTCAGAGTCAATATTCAATTAAAGTGTGTGGGGCAACTGACACCACTGTCAGAGCTATTGTTTCAGATTGTCTTCAGACAGCTTTGCTCTGGTGCACATTCAGGTCATACTCTGAAAGGATTCTTTACAACCAGAAGATCTAGACACTTAGGACTTGTCTACATGAACAATTAGACCATGGCAAGCTGGGGTGTGACTCTGCCCCTCACTAGTCTGCCACAGTCCAACTGCCCACGTGGACCCTGCTGATATGTGTTAACTGTTCATTTGAGCAAGTCACATTTCAAAGGGGATAAGATCAAAGTGTTCCAACGACTAACACCAGTGAGCAGGTTCGCAGGGACAGTTAGACGACAGCAGTGTGAGGTAGACTCACACCCTGGCTTGCTATGATCTAGTTGTTCATGCAGACAAGCCCTTAGACCAGATCTACACTACAGACTTTTGTCAGGATAGCGACGTCAGTCAGCGGTAAGAAGAGGTGTGATCCCAGAGTGACATACTGTGCCAGCAAAAGCCCCTGGAGTAAATGTGATTATACCAGCAGAGCGGCCCTTTTTCAGGTATAGCGTATTTCATTCTGGGGTGCTGTATAATCTATATGGAAAAGGCAGTTTTGCCAGTACAAGCTGTGGCCACGCTAGGAGCGCTTTGCTAGTGCAGTATACCAGTACAGCGATATCGTCAAAGCACTCCTTTTGTAGATGTGGTCTTAGCTTTTTGCCCTAAAACCAGTCTGAGCCCAAAACCTCACACTGCCCCTAACCTAGGTGTACAAGTTGGTCACACTCCTTACCCTAATCCACTATCTTTAACTGGCTCCACCCCTGATACTGACCCTAGTGGGAAAAAAAGTTATGGTACTCTTTCAGACTTCTCACACAACCAAAGCTTTGCCCATCTCTTTTCCCAAAGTAAGATGGCATTCACAGTAGAGTGTGCAGTTTTTACAATGTATATCCCACTGATATATTTTTTTTGTTTGCTCACCGATCAGCAATGAAATAGTTATCAATGTGCCCTTTGTCAGGTGCCATTATTAGGCCTCAGAATTAACTACTGAGATGAATGGGAGTAGTTCAGAGCTATTGTTTCGGGCATTCTGCAGATTAATGGATACATCAGTGCATTGGGTTACATTTCATTCTATCTTGAAGGATATCTTCATGTAACCCTTCTGCCAGGCCAAGTTGATAGCAGCAAGGGCCGGGTTCAGTTCACAGGGGTTCCCTCTCATCAAAGCAAATGCAAAACTGGCTTGAGCCCCCACCCAGTGACCTGGGAAAATCTTACAACACCCCCTGGGCGCCTCAAAGAGGCAATACTTCCCCTCTCGCAAGCAAAGAGTCTCAGAGAATCTTTAATAACATGAGGTAAACAACATCAGCATTAAATTGGGGAAACACCACAACTAGTGTTCATTAACCAAACCATGAGCAAAGACCCACCCCAGCAAATTGGGCCACATCCTTTCCCTCGGGTTCTTGAGTCCCAGAACCCAAACGTCTCTTGAGTCCAGCAATCCACAAATCACCCAAAGTCCAAAAAGTCCAGCCCCAGAGTTCAAAATTTCATCTGCATAGTGTTACTCCCCAGTCTGGCTAAAATGTGCCTGTGGGGGGGGGAAAGAGGTAAGGGGCACCTTACGTGTCCTGAAGCTGACTGCCCCACAGGGCTCGGCTCCGCTCCACCACGACTGGCTCCGCTCTGCACAGCTCGCCTCGCCGTCTCACAAACGGCTCCGCCAGCCTATCCACGAACAGCACCACTGCACTCTAGATCTTCCAGCTCCCCACTACTTGACGCAGTGCTCAGTGATTCCAGCTCTCAGGGATTTCAGCTCATAGAAGTGGGAGCCTTAGTGCTGGTGCACCATAAGGCCAAAGTGAATTCAGCACAGTACCTGTAGCAAGACTCTTAATAGACCCAAAATTAGCACTGACATTCCACAGTGGGGAGGGGGGGGGTGCAATTGGTGTTTCAGGCCCTCACAAAGAGGCCCACACCACCAGGTACTAATACCTGTCTCAAGCCTCTCTCAATTCACAGAGTTTTGGAACCCATGTCCCTTGCCTAGCGAGTGCTACTTAGTTGATGGTGAGTCCCTCCATCATAACAAAAGGCCAAGTACAGTTCCAAGCACAGTTCCCATAATCAGGGTAATAACAATTTATTCTTCCTGCCCCAATAACAGAGACACTGGGGATCCCACAACAGCCAAAGTGACCATTTGGGCAGTTATGGCCTCATTCTAGGCGGGGTGGGTGTGCCTATGCAAATGAGATCAGCCCCTGTAGTTCTTTTCCACAACTTGCCACACCTCACCACCAAATGTCAGGGTGGAGCTCATCCTGACTCTGCTTACATCCACAACCATAGCAATTAGAGACTTAATTGGTTTAAATGAAAGTTTAGGTCCAAGGGTACAAGATGACAGCCACAACAGAAAAGTAGCAGCTCCTTAATGCACCACAAATCAGATAACCAACACAGATTTCCAGCATGCCCACCCCTTGTCTGACCAAGGAGCAAGAGAAAGATTGTGAATCAGTCCAGGTCTGTCTGTTCCCATGCAAGGAACATAACACTTATATTGGAGAACCTCACCATTATAATAGTCTGGAAATCTCAGTTCACCTGCCATCAGTAACCCACTGAATGAAGTGGGCACCTTGAATCTAACACCATTCAGCAATCCAGCAATTAATTTAGGGAAAGTCTAAGACTATGCAAATAAAACAGGCAATATTTTCTGTCCCTGGAAAGAGAGAGAGAAACATGGAGACCCCTTCCCCCTGCAGGCAAAGAGAAAGGTTACTAACAGCACAGTCCAGTGTGGAGAAGTTCACACTGAATCTAGCAGCTCCTAACATTAACACAAATACTCACAATAACCCCCCAGGGAAAATGACATGATCTAATGAAGACTGACAGCTTTGAAGTCTGAGGCTAACTTGAGCTTTTAGGGTACCCTCCCAGAACAAGCCATAACAAAATTCTCCATTGCAGCAAAACTCAGAAGGAGTTAGTGGAGCATGTCAAGAGGCAGACACTGTTATTCAACCTACGAAAGCCAACTGCATGCACCATCAAGGCAGTCCTTTTTTTCTAAGGGAAAAACATCTACACTAAAAACAGTGGTAGAAGTGGGCTCACACTATGAGGTCAGAAGAGTAGATGTTTGCACAGAAATTATAGCTTCTATAAGTGCTATTGTTGCTTTTGCCTCGTCTTCCCTCTCTGCATAATAACTCCAGCCTGCAAAGATGAAATCATATGCCCAATATTCTCTGTGCTGATTATACTTGTGCCCAAGATTTTCAAAAATAGGAGGATGACTTTAAAAGTCATTTAGGTGCCTAACTATGGATTTAGGCTACAATTTTCTGCCTTGAATTTATCAGTGGGATATGGGCATCTAACTCCCTGGGGTCTTATGAAAATCCCAGCCTTAGGCTTCTAATTTTAGGCTTCTATTTTTGAAAATATTCATCAGTATTTTTAGTATTATTCTGAATTTGAGTGAGTGAAGATTCAGTGCCAATCACTCTTTAAAAAAAAAAAAAAAAAAAGACAATCCTCCAAGCAGACACAAGTGATAAAAGGCTTAAGTCACAGTGTAAACATTTTCAGTCATTCCACATTGATTCTCTTTAGCGATATATCAGTTCAAGGTGAGCCTGCCTGTGACAGGATCCAATGATTTTGCTAGAGGACATATGCCAGAGATGAGACGCTGAGATGAAAAAACGTGTTTAGTGAATGTTAGAGCCTTGTTTGGATCTCCCCTTGGATCATGGATAAAATGTGAATCCTTTGTGCCTCCACACAATCTGCCACCCTGGAAAGTGTCATCATTTAAAGAAAAAGATAAAATTCCTTCAGAATAACAAGTGCTTTGAAAAGGAGGAAAAGGAGAGCTGGTGTGGGTGAGCATCTGATTTGGGGTTCAATTCAGAAGCAGCTTGCTAGAGAGAAGATGCACATTGTGTACCTTCTCCCGGAGGCTTCAGTTCCATTCTCTCTTGTTTTGGGATCCTGTGAATAGAAGTCACAGAATAAATGCATCAGTGGGGGTGGGGTGAAGGTGAGAGCGAGGAAGGGAACAAGAATGGCGGGAAATGTGGGAAGAAGCAGACAAAGGGGGGAAAAGAAGACAAAAGCATAGGAAAGTTGAGGGCGAGTAATGGTTGGAAAATTCAGCCCTCAAACATGCACAGATTCGCTGTCTTCACCCCACCTGCCAACCCCATGACTCCTAAAGGAGTGAAGTAGTCTCTGTAAGCCCAGACAAGCCAGACTGGGTTTTATCCAGAGCAGGAGGGATTCTCATATAAGGCACATGCTGGAAATTCCTCCAGATTAAGGGGACATGATATTCCCCTCTGACCTCAGAGCCTAATTCCTGTGCTACAGCTGCAAGAAGGGCCTTCCATCAGAATGGGGAAGCATGTGGAGACGCTCACTCCCTGCCTTTAAACAACCCAGTATATACGCACTCGATCTGGGACCCCTCCATTTACAGAAGCAGAGGGCATCAATAGAGCCCACTTGCTTATTCAGATAAACAGGTTCGCACCCCACAGTTTAGCTGCAGGATTGTGTAGGAATACTGCAAAAATGTCCCACTCCCCTGGTGGCTCAGTAACGTATTCAGGTCGTGTGGGATCTTAAGCTACAGCTCCCTTTTAACACGACATGGTCAAGTTAAACACCCACACATACAGAGTAACTGATTTTAAGGGTAGGCAGGACAATTATGATCATTTAATCTGACCTGCATGCCACAGGCCAGAGAATTTCACCAAGTGATTCCTATGCCATATCAAGCGCATAATTTATGGATGAGCTAGATCACATCTCTTAAAAAGACATCCAATCTCAATTTATACTTAAGCCCACACAATATATACTTAAACCCACACCATTTTTTCCACTGAATAATACCCAAAATGATTTTAAAAGTTTTGCCATTCCTAAATTAATTTAGACAAATGAAGGCATGGGGTTGGAAAAGAATTCCAAAAACTGCAAAGTAGATAATCCTTTCTTAACTAATCATTAAAATCAAATTTACATTTTATCATTAATGTTGATAGTTTCTTTTTTGCATTTCCCTCATCTTAGAAAAAAAAATAGTTAGTTTCACCTGCTGGTGAAAAGCTAGTACAATACAAGGCTTGCAAACATTGCCAGGGAACATTTAAATCCAACCAAGACACTAGTTTTATTGGATTTTTCAAAAAATATTCACAGAATAATTTTTATTGCTCTTGGCTTTTAACCCTGAGTTTGGAGCTGAAATTGACCAGACAGTGTCCCTTTAGTATAAATTGTATGGGTGATATAAAGAAGGAGATTGATAAAACTATCAGAAAGATGCATTGGCCTGCACTGCAATAGCAACAATTCAGCAGAGTGAATGTGCTTTTTCAGACCCATCCCTGACAATGCAATTTTCTCACAGTAATGTCAGCCTGACTATTTAACTCTCCCACTGACATTTAGCCAATCCTGTAAGGATGTTGCCAACAGCTAAATGAACAGGCTTCTCTTGTTCACTGTACATTAATCAGTCAATCAATTAAAATTTATAGGAAAGAATGTTAAACACGGCAAACTAAGTCCATTTTTTTATCATTATATGATATCACTGGCCTTATTACAACACAGCTATTGTTTAAAAACATTAAGAGAATGTCAGATTATGATTTTTAAAAAAATAATTGATTACAAAACAGTGCCAAAATGACCATGGCTGTGTGATTTTTTTAAAAAATTTTCTGTATATCTGTCATCCCCACTCTGCAGTTACGAAATTGAAAGTGCATCCCATAACAACAAGCATTCCCCAATAATTTAATCACACACAAAAAACCTTTTGTATCTGAATCAAATACAGACACATACACTTGAAATTCCTAAAATGTTACAGCTTTCTCCACTGCACATCCATGTAAGCCCTTATTTCTGGCTGTTTGTTTCAATTGTAGAACATGCTTAATGGAAAGCAATGTTATTTTATTATAAAGAAAATATTTCTTCTTGCAAAATAGTAGAAGAAGAGTGATCAGTATGATTCAGGCCATTCATGACTTTTTCAGCATGTGTTACTTACATCAGATTTCACCATAGACCAATTATTGGTTTTATAATTACTTTGGTTTGCATGCCTCAATACATTGATATACGAAACAGATTGCAGTGATTGGATTGGATTGGAGTTTTTCCCCACAGTGGTGTTCTAATTTATTATAGTGCTGCTGTTTTGGGTAACACTTTGTTCTGTATAGAGAGTGAACATCACCCCAAGCTGTCGTCTATGCTCAGCAACAGCATAATCTGCTACTTCTTTGCAGTGTATTGAAGGATTCTCACTGCTTTCAAGGATCATAGGAATAAGGAATTACAAACTATACCCAAATATAAATTAATCACAACAGTAAATAATGACATAAAATGATCACTTAAGTACCATACTTACAGTGTAACTAATCTGTGGGCATGTAGCATCTTCACTGCTGTCATATTGTGGCAATGGCAGGAATGGAATTGACATCCTCCACCTCCAAAAGTACAGGCCCTTTCCCCACTAGAGGTAAAGTAGAACTCCCTTAGTTCTAGTATGGCCTAAGTAATGCATATGAGCAATTTGGAGCCTTTCCACTACTGTCCATGGTAAAAACACACTAATCAATTCATCACATTGAATTCAGTTGGATTCATGAGTTCTGATGGCAGATGGATATTATTATTAATATTAAAGAATATTGTCAAGATAATATTTTCTTAAATATTTCCTTACATGTGTTAATACCACCTCAGATTATTAACATTAAAATATTTTACAAACTAAATTCACTTTTCACTGTTTATGATGTTTGTTTATTTTTTGCAATTAATTTAGTTTGATCAACAAAAAGATTGCTCAGTTTCTTCCTGATTCTCATGCATTCAAACAGTGATATTGTCTCTGGGTTTCCCATACTACAAGGATATGTCTAAATTAACAAAGAACTGTATTCACTGACAATTTTTAAAATCATAATAACATTTAGTAGTAATCCATGGCTTATTTCTAAAATGTTGAGTTCCTCAATATGGTTAGTGCAATTAAAGAGCTACATTTTCAGCTGGTGTAATTCTGCATAGCTCCATTGAAGAAAATTAAGAAAGTGGAGTTATGCTGATTTACATCATCTGAAGATGTAGCCCTTCAGGTGCATTAACCATACTGAGAAACTCAACATTTAGTCATAATCCCAATTTCTAAAGTGTTGTTATGATTTTAAAAATCAGCTGAGGATCTAGTTCCCATAAAACGTATACACCCTGTGCATAGAAGATAGATTTTTCTGTTCAATAGTGATAAATAAAAGACTGGCAATCACTGAGTCTACACAGTTCCTGGCATTCAGCTAGAAGACATTTCCCGCACCTGGGATTGACTGGAAAATTGCTAGCACCCAGCAGACGGCCAAATTTTGGATTACCAGTTAGACAAAGTAAGGAACAATGTCTTTTAGTTCTATCTGAAAGGAAGACACTTTCAAATTTCTGTTGAATAGAGTCCACAGTAATTAAAATCTTCTGCAACAGAACAACAGGATATGGAAATTAACAAAAAGAATCAGCTGTGTCAATCCAATGTGGAGTTCTCAAAGAGAATTGACATTCAAAGATTTGATTTTTTACTTAAATATTTATTCAATTTTTAGGTCTCGCAGTCAATTAAATTCTACTTGTCTTAAATCTAGAAGTGAATAACTTCATTTAATTAGAAAGGATCGTCTACTTCCAGTTTTTGGAATTCTTTTCCAACTCCATGTCTTCATTTGTCTAAATTCATTTAGGAGGACAAAATATTTTCATCCAGAACAGAAAATCTCAGAGTAAATGTCTGTATAGGGCAAATCTTTCCCTGGCACCAAACATTTAATTTCATCAGAGCAAGAACAATAAGCAATCTGATCTCGCTGTGAAGCTTTGAGGCTGAAGAAAGTGCTACTAACAGTAACAAAGGTGTTCCTGACTCGTCAATGAATGTCAAATAATATCTAATTTGTAGGTAAGAACTAGAGGCTAGATTCCTCCATCTTTACTCATATCGAGTAATAACTTACTCTGCAAATGCTACCAATGATTGACATAGGACTACTTAATGAGAAGGGTACTTCTCAGTGTAAGAAAAGATTGCAGAATCTGGCCCTAAACAATATGGCAAATTTCAGGAACCTCTGAACTCATCGTGGCCCAAATATTTAACAAAAATAACAAAAGCTCCTATAAGTGGGTCCCGCAGCATTTCAATGCTATGGCCCTGATTCAGCAAGGTCCTTAGGTATATGCAGAGATTTACGCACATGAGTAGTCCCATTTTGTTGAGTGGAACTAGTCACATACTTAAAAGTTGGGCACATGCTTAAGTTTCTTCCTGAACTGGGACCTAAATTTCTATTTTCAAAGTTATTAAACTTGTATCATTTCAAGATGAAGAACTTCCAAACCTATTTATCTTCCTACCCCTTCATACACAAACTAGAGATTTACTGAACAAAATTCCACTTACACTGGCATAGAGCTGTGGAACATCAGCATGATCTCCACAGTGACTCCATGACTTTTAGCTATGGAGCAGCCATTTCATTTTTATTTAATAAAAGTGCTGTATAAATAGGTCAGTTTCCTACAGAGGATTCTGGAACCTTTTGGTATTTCAATGGCCTGAAAACCTTATGGATATTTTCAGCTGATCACTAAACTTTTCATATGATATTTCAAAACAAGTTGTGCTTGATTTTTTCCAGCCATCCATCTGCTTCTGCATGTCCCTCTGAAGAGCAACCCACCCAGCCACAAAACACTTTCTATCAACTTAAACTCACTTTTCTTTTTCTAATAATGGGAGAGGAGTCATTTATTTATTTATTTATTTGTTGTTCTCTTTGCAAAACCACACTGACGTCCACTGTCTAAAGGCATTATCTCTGGTGCACAATCTCAGATACATGGCAAAAGTATTGTATCACTAATGATAAACAACACGAATGTTCTCAAGACTATTCATGTTCTACCCTTAAGCAGGTAGTAATCATATTTTAAGTTTCCACTAAAGAAGCAAAGCCATATAATTTGCTAAATGTATACTAAACACAATAGTATCTAAGTGTGGAAGTTAGTGTTTTAATATAATTGCCCATTTAGATTAAAAGGCTCTTATAAAAATCTTTTTTCTGTGAAAGCTGAAAAACAGTCATAATTACAGAGCAGTAACACATGACAGATAATGTTCCAATTTTAGAAAATTAGCTCTTTCTTGGGTTTCCATTGAAACTCTCTTTGTCTGACTATAGTATCAGACTGAGGGTATTGTTTGTCTATTCAGGACAGAGAGAGGCACTGTGCTCAAGTAGAATTGTTGTATTAGTTAGCATTTGCTATTCAAACGGCGATACAGACCAGCAAAACAGCCTTCTTTGTTCAACTAGGCGGGTCTGCTCCAAGCCAACTGAGCTCCGTGGCAGTCTAGTGGGCTTTGGATCAGGCCTCTGATGATTCATATTCAGCCTGATACGGCTCCCACTGAAGTCAATAGCAAAGCTTTCACTGAGGCACATCGGAGAAAAATCAGGCTCATTAAGCTCATGTCCCACTATCATAAGACAAAGTGCTGTTTTTGTAGCATAGTTTTACAGACACATCGACATAATCCCCCTAGAACAAGCATCAGACCCTGTATTGTTTCAAAGTTATTTCTTCAAATTGCTTATTTTTTGCATTCAATTCAATACCAAAACTTAACATTCATGCGTTTCCTTCACACAAATAATTTCACACTGTAGTCCAAAAAATGTATTATATATTTTGTTGGGTTTAAACTGGAAGATATTCAGGTGTGTTAGCGCTTTTTAATGCAGACAGACACACAAATCATGCTGTATAGCTTTTCAAGAAAAAATCATAGTTGCATACCAGGAACTTAAGATTTAATTTCTGATATCATCAAAAAGTTTCTTTGGTACAATTAGAAAAATCCTTCCTTTGAACACAATCTAGTTCAATGAATAACTAAACAAGCAGCGAATAGTAAATGTAACAAAAACAATAACACATATAGCAAAATAGTTTAAAGTCAAGCAGAGATTTCTGACAAAATTACATCTCAGTGAAATAGCCACTTAATAAGCCAACGATAGCTTTGAGTGCAGCAATTTCTATAAAGGGTTTGGTTATTTTTTTTTTTGCTATATTATATGTTACAAGTCATTTCATTTTTCTTATTTTATGGATCGTCTATTGCTAATTCAAAACGACAGTTTTGATTGATGGAATGACTGTTGTGATGCTAAGGAGAAAAGACCTAAAGAATAGAAACCTGGATGTCTCAGAATATTAGTGATAGAATCTGGAGCCTTTCATCTCTTTGTTGCCAGTTCAGATTTGATCCAGTTCAGTAATGAATAGTGACCAGAAGCTGTTACTATCTGTTCAGTAGCCTATTGAAATAAGATGGTGTCCTCAGTTTGGTTCCATAGGATGTGTCCATATCACAATTGCTGGCAGTCTTGTTAGAGAAGCTCAGGATGGAAGGGCTCAATTCTTCAAGGTTTTGAGGACTCCTGTGAGGCGCCAAGCAACTTTGTCTCCCACTCAGTGGGAGATGAGGGCCCTTAGCAACTCACAGGAAGACACTCTAGGAGCAAGCCCTCAATAGGCCTGGAACCTAGCTGGCCTCTTGCGCCTAGATGTGTCCCTCCAGTTTAGAGCTGAAGCACGTTGACAGCATAGTGAGGAATGTTACACTGCGCCTGCTCGTACTTTAGCTGTTCTGTCGCTGGAGAGAGGTTATCATTCTCCAGGGCTCCCACACCTTCCCAATGAAATTTTTAAAAAGGTTACAAATAGGGTTGGGGTTTTTGCTTCTTGAACAATTAATAATCCATCTTATTACATTTTTATTCCAAAATCCTATAAACAAGCAGGCAAATTTATGGTGTCTCATTCCTAAAACCCCTCTGGACTTAATTATGTACACGTAATTGGGGGCAGGGGAGAATAAATGAATTAAGAAAAATACAGCTTGTCCTCTTGAATCTCACTAGTAATTAACTTTAACATGCATCTTGCTTTCAAAATATTGTTATCCCCAACACAAGCCAAATAAGGTGATGTTTCTCTAAGGGTCTAAGCCTTCTAAACTGCATAAGTAACAGTGTAGTGAAGTGTATATAATCATAAATCAGAGAGCTGTATAACCAGGGAACAGAGAAAAAGGGTGGGCCAATGGTTAGGGAACTCACGACATCTGGATTCAGTTCCCTGCTCCAGCAGAGACATCTATTGTGAGCTTGGGCAAGTCCCATTGTATTTCTGTGCCTCAGTTCCCCATCTGTAAATGAGGAATAATAGCACTTCCCTACCTCGCAGGAACAGCGTGACGATAAATACATTAAAGACTGTGAGGCATTCAGATATTTCAGTAATGAGCCAAGTATAAGCACCTTAGATCAGTAGTTTTTACCAGTTTGATTGCTATGCTGTGAGAGCAGCATTCATCAGAAATGGACATTCCCTACATAAGTTCAGACTGTGCTGTGGCAAAACATTATCATTTTTTCCCTTGTAAACCAATATAATTTACATTTCACAGGCTAAAAATCAGTCAGAAGTATCTCTTTGTCCCATCTCAGTTCTGGTTTGTCTCAGCCCTTACCTTCATATTTTTCTTGTTACCAAAAATATTGCTGTAAACCAACATGTGCTCCCCTCTGTAGCTGTTTAGAGGGGGTGCGTAATAAAACTGTCAAGTACAGTGGTCTAGTTTAACATATTTTCCTGGTGTCCTGCTGGGCTAGATAGGTTTCTGACCCAGAAATTCTGCTGTCAGATTCTTAAGTGACATTTCATGATTGGCTACAACTGCACCCCACAATACTGATCTGCTGCCAGAAATGTAAGCAATTGCCTTCCTATCTGACTCAACAACAGAGTGGAAAGGTACATGAGAGCTAACAGGAAATGCCTGATACAGCTTAGGCTGACAGATGGAGATAGCTGTGACTCATTAGGGAACCTCTGGTTCCATATTTGCCACAGCAACCTGAGGAGATACATATCTAGCACAAGTACTGACATGCTGACACTGCTATTTTGCACCTTAAATTGCCGCATGCAGAGACAAGATTCTACTATTGCCACTGAATGGTTAACTGATACGAGGTTTTGCTTTTAGCCAGTTTAAACGGCAACAGATAAAACCAGAGAACATGTTCACTGATGTCTAAACATCCTGGTGTGACAAAAGAAACCCAATTTATTCTATCTGGACCACCCACTAATACTGATAAGGATCTAATGACATTTAACAACTAATTCAATTTGCTATTTGGCTTTTGACCATTGCTTTAGTTTATTTAGTTGCTTTTTAAATGACTGCTGAGTGAGCGAAACTCTTTTTACATGTCTCACCAAGAATTCTGCTCCTCTTGTCAATTCCTATAGGCAGGACACATAATTTAAACTACAGCACAGGAGCTGGGTGAGATAAAAACTGCAAAGCAGTCCCATTGCCATGCTATTTGAGTGCATGCTGGGGTTCTGGTTTAGTTACCACTGTAATTCCTGACCAGTGAGTCACACTGGATACAATTCTCAGCTGGTGCATTATCAGCAGAATTCAATTAACTGTAATGGAGCTACACCATTTAAACTAGCTAAGGATCTAGCCCAGTATCTGCAAATTTGTATTCCAAATCAGTGCTCTTGCTCAGCAACTGAGGAGGGGGGAGGCTGTTTCCAAAATGTGCACCATGCCCTAAAAAATGTACTTTGGAATAAAGAATCTTGAGCTGTAAAGTTATGTCAGTCGTTTCTGAAACATGCAATGTCTATGCCTTCAGTGTTCATATATACTACATCTGCATACTGTCCTAACATCTTCGTGTATGTGCTGTAGGAAATATTTAAGCTGTTATTTTTAATAGGCTTATTCCTAGATGAACTCCTCATTTGGACACTTGTGAGAACTCTGAAGTGGTTTAACATAGAAGCA
The DNA here is from genome assembly GCF_965152275.1 of Natator depressus. Classification (NCBI taxonomy): domain Eukaryota; kingdom Metazoa; phylum Chordata; order Testudines; family Cheloniidae; genus Natator; species Natator depressus. The sequence continues at coordinate 27,312,896 of NC_134244.1, forward strand.
ACTTATAAGGCACAGAAAACCATCAATGCTACTAGTTATGAAATTTTCCAAATCAACAGTGGAGAAACAAAGTCAATGATATAAAAATATTAGCTCAAACAGAATGACAGATCCTCACACAGATACCAATTGCTTTCAAAATATACCTTGTCAAGACTAAAATGAGCCAAGAAGGATTCAAAAATTTTTTTAACTGCTTCACTCTACAATATAATCAGATTAAGGGACTACAGTATGATTCCTTACAACTTAATCCATATTGGACATTTCTTTCATTACACAGAAGCTGCCATAGCAGATCACACTATAGGTCCATCTGTTCCAGTATCCAGCCAGGCCCATATGTGATACTTCTCTGGGATGCTTCTGACATGTCCTCCTTAATGCACCTAACCAATTTTACAATGTGATACATTGTGTGAATGGATAAAAATTCCTTCCTGACTCCACTTCAGGCAATAAGCTTATGAAGTACAGAATTTAATTACTGACAAGCAATATTATACCTTCTGATTCAAAGGAACCAAGCCTAATTATGTGGAAGGAGCAGCTCTGGCTCCATGAAGCACTTCCCACTGTATTGGGATCTAGCCAGACTCTGTTGCTGGAGCTCCATAGGTTTGAGTCTCTTCTGGTTTTGGAGACCAATGGGACAAAGTAAGGGGGGCAAGTTAGCGGGAGTCAGTAGACATTTTTGAGGTATGTGCCCCAGCTACAGCTATAGATGGATATCTGACTTGACATCTGATTGGCTGCTTCAATAAACACTATTTATTTATTGTGGTAGCACCTGGGAGCCCCAGTCGTGGACCAGGGTCTTTTTGTGCTAGGCACTGCACAAACACAAAACAAAAAGACAGTCCCTGCCCCCAAAAGTTTATAATCACTCTCCTCCCTTTTCTTAATCTATTTAAACAATGAACAATACACTTCTTTTCCACTCTGTTTTTAATTCCCCTTTTTCCAGGATTCTGTAGAGAAGAAAGGGAAGTTAAGTCTGTCTCAGGAGCAGTGTCTCTTTAAGAGCTGGCCATGATGGGAACCTTCTCCAGGGTATAAATCAGAATGTATGAGCAGGAGCTCAGTTGGGTAGAGGAGAGTGTGTGGAGTAGCTGTCAATGTTGTGTCAGGCGATGCATGTGGCTGAAAGTACATCGTGCATTTTGGAAGGTGTGGATCTGGACTGCTGGGAGCAGAACAGGCTGTGGTGGGCGGAAGCTTACAGCAGGCTCTCACTGCTGTGTTGTCTAATGTTTTACAAACTCTCTGTGCCTTAATAAGAACACAGGAAGAACTGACCAGCCTAAATTACAGGCACCAATCTCTGTCGATGTACGCTGTGGGTTTGATTTATTTTTCACTTTAGAGTATTTGTTTTAATTTCACTGCAGAGCCATTTCCATTTCGAGGTTCCTCTTCAAAGAATCTGCGTGGTGAAAGAGCCAGTGCATTGGCACAGGGCTTCCATGCAGATGGGCCTTCTGAGTCCGGTGGGGTCTGAACTCCTGTTACTTTCACAGGGGAGAGGAGCAGTGAACTCTGCCACATACCCTCAGAAAGAACTCGAAGGAAATGGCATGATTATAACTTGACATGTTTTTTTCTCCCCCTTTCACAAACCCAACTTTCACAAATTTTCTCTTGGGATGTAATGACTGCGCATGAAAGAGGATTTCATGATTTGGCCCCAGATGCACAGAAAAAGTTTTGTACAGACCCAAAAGCTAAGATATATTTCATTCCAAAGCCAGACTTGTAATTAGTTCTAGCAGAAATTAAGTCCAGGGACTTAATAAGTCAATATCAGTTAAACTGATTTATCTTTTTAAAATATACTAAGAGACATCTGATGATTACTTACCTCCAAAATACAGATGTGCATGTAGCATATTTTTAACTGAGTAAATTATTTTTTTACTTTGTCTGGAAAATCGATAGTCCTCAATTACCTGGTCTTCTGTGAGATTAAGTAGAACATTAACCTGACCTGGCTGTGCACACATTCATTTTTAATATCCTATTGTAATGCATATATTATATGTGACAGTAATCACAGCATTCTAATGTTCCCCTGTCCTGGCTTATGCTTTAAATGCAAATGTCAACTTTTCAAGTGTTTATATCTTAGACACTATAAGAATGAGGCATCTGGAAACAGATTTTCTCAGAAGGCTTGTGTCTGCATCTGGACTGTATAGAATGTCATGAAAATCCACTCAGCTGTTTATATTTAATACATAAAAGTAAGGAAATGTGCTTGCTGTCTGCGATTTCTTTTTTGTGTTGTCCAAGAAACTCCCTTGGCGATCACTGAATTTAAAACATTGCTTGATAATGTAAAGAATGATATGTATGGCAAAGCATAATTCTGAATCCCTTACATTTTAAAAAATACAGTATATTTCAAAGAGTGTGAAATAGTGCAGTAACACTATTGAAAACTGTAATGTTTTGTGTCAGTAGTGTAGAACACTATAGTATTTGTACTACATCTATGTGTTTGCAGTTCTAAGGAGTCATAAGGGATCAGCATAGTTTTTTACTTAAATTTAAAGTTACTTTGGATGAAGTCAAACTGTGTTGAGAAGTTTCATGTTTATTTAGGTGACATCATTATTATTGTTGTTGTTTGACTGTCAACATTATTTTAAATAGAAATGGGTCCAAATCAAAACCCTGGATGAAAAGAATCTTAAATTCTGGAATAGTGCAGAGCTGAATCCAAATCCAAATTCTATCTCTAGTTTTCAATAATTGAAGCCTTCTTTAACTGTCTGGATTGCTTGACATAGAATAGGATGGAGGATGATTTTACTGAAAGGTAGATCTATAGCGCTCCTACAGTATAATATCTAAGCAAATTATCTTGACGGATACATTTAGTTACCAGTAGACACAAAATAATGGACAAACATAGACCAAATATTTCTGACTTTTTGGTCAAAGAAAATGGATAATGTTTTTACCTTTATAAAGCAAATGGATCTGAAAGTGCTTTGCAAACTTTACAGTCTTTGTAAAATATTAGAGAAAAGGTAGCACAATATATATGGGGTGGGAAAATGAGAAATGAGATGATAGAGGAGAGGATCTTAACACCAGATAAAAAAGAGATTCGGCCAGATTAGATACCAAGGTGATAGGCACTGTAGAAAGACCTTAGATAGATGGGGATACTCTCTTGAATGGGGCAGGAGAGAGGAAGCACGAGATGAAGTTTTAAAGGGTTAACATCTTTTGGATGTATATAAAGATGGAGAAGAATGTTATGCACGTGGTATGAACTAAATTTAAGGTCAAAGGGAAGGTGGCTGGACATCAGAGTGGCTGAGAGAGGAGACAATTAGATTATACAAGGAACACACTGTATAATTATGCAGCTTGGTAAATCCTCACACTCAGGGCATGTCTTCCCAGAGATGGACCCATCCCATAAAGATTCAGAATACTTCTCTAGCAAGCACTGTTATTTCATAATATTGCTGAGGTACATCAATTAGATTCTGTCAGCATTCTCATTAATAAGCCCTATATTTCCAATGACGTGTAACTCCAGTGTAAGAACTCCAAGTGGGTTGGTACGTGGCATTTTAGTAGTTCTCAAACTGGGAGGGCATATTTTTATGCATTTATTACCATTATTTAGTTCCCTTGTCAACTCGTAAATGTGAGTTTATTAAAAAAACCAACAGCGTGGGTTCAAAATCTATACCAGGAACTATTTGGAAACATAGCAATATGCTATGCATCCGATGAAGTGAGCTGTAGCTCACGAAAGCTCATGCTCAAATAAACTGGTTAGTCTCTAAGGTGCCACAAGTACTCCTTTTCTTTTTTCTTTTTATTTGGAAACTTGTTTTTCAACAGTCAGTCTTCAACTTAAACCAATTTAACAACCCACATTTTTAGCATTTTGTGTTAGAGATTATGGTTTTGCTTTTAAGGATTTATGGAGCTTTTAAGGATTTACTAAGGGAAGAAGGTTTGGAGTCCTGCGGTAACTGCAAACAAGTTAGGTGGCTTGGAAGAACAATATAGAAGGAGCTTCCAAGAATAATGTATGTATTTTCTGTATAGAAAATAGCTGCTTTAAAATAAATTATTATTGCAAATGTGAACCCAGAGAAATATGGAAAAAATACAATTAAGGCACAAATCTCCCCTATCTGGGCAAAACTAAGCCCAATTAGATGACATGACGGGCTTTTTGAAATGAGGATTTTTAACCCAATGGAAGCTAACAGATCCTGCCATAACTTCAGAATGGGTTTCAGACCATCCTTGCACCAGTCCATTTCCATGTAACAGTGTAATGTTTACAGCAAACAATCCCTGCAAGATGCTTATCTGGCAATTATGTATGCATAAGCAGCTTTCTTAGTCTTTTGGTAAGCCATTCTCCTTTACAACCTATTTTACTGCCTTTCTCCAGAACTGACATAAGAACAGATGTATAACTCTTCAGTTCTGCAGTGCCCAGCATTAGATGTGTTTTAAAGGAAGTCTTATGCCTTTTAGAGGAAGTCTAGGCTCTTATGCCTATATGTGTCACAGTTTCTTCAGTCCTTCTTTCTCCTCTCTCATTGCTCAGTCTCCTCTCCATGAGACTCCTACTTCTCTTTCCTCTTAGATTCTCTTTTTATTTGAAAAAGAAAATCTTTATTGCCATAACTCCTAGCCCCATTATTGCAGCTGCAGAGGGCGCACCCTAAGCAAAGATGTCCAGATGTGACTTCATATGGTTCCTATGTCCCTACAACAGACTCCGGCAACGCTTTATGCTTATCAGGCTCTTCGTTGTTCTAGAAGAAGGTTACATAAAATAGTTATACACATGCTAAACAAGTAGAAGGTGCCAAGTAAAGTACCTTAACATTCATGTAAAAATTAATTCATAGTATCTTAGAAACCCTGTGCAGTATTTTCACTTAGCATATAAATTATGTGTAATTTCTATAAAAGAAATCATAGGTCAAATTTTCAGAAGTTCATGCATCCACAGGGCACAACATACAACAGCTTATGCACAGCATATCAGGATATTTGGCTGCCAGCACTGCACACACACAAATGTGTGTGTCTGAAAATGTGACCCTTTTAGCTAACTTCTTCTAGAAGAGACCAGCGGGTACATCTAACCCATTGTTCTTTTGCCTGCCTATTCACTGGCCATCTGACACACATGAGTATTTTGTTTAAGAATTGCATCTCATTCATTATGCTAGTAAATATACTGTAAAGCGCCTTATAAAATGTTAGAGGGCAAACTTATTCCTAGCTATATTTCCCTTTGTTTTGTCATACTGCAGTAAAAGAAAAACGAATGGTCTCTGTATAATAGTTCTAATGTCCTGAATGGAGACAAACACATTTGTTAGCACTTAAAGAAAGATCAGGAATAGAAAACACAAAGGATGACAAAATATCTATATTCTGTTTTTAATTATCTCCACAAAATGTTGCATGCCATAGTCAAACCATACAAAAACAACCCAGAGACTATGGGCTGAGAAGGTTCTGACATTTTAGTCAGTAATTACTATCCATCTCGAAAGCTCGATATACCAGAGCCATAGAGAATAAATCTTATGGATCAATAAACTGAGAGTTCAAAACCAGGTTTCTGGTTCTTGGAAGGGAAAAAAACTAGTTTAAAGAAATTTATTCACGGCATTTATTCTAAAATTCCTAACTTCTTTGGAGTGCAAATAGCTATGCTTCAAAGAGCATGAAAAAGCTTGGTATACCTCATGGGAAATGGAATATTGCTAGAGCCCATGTAAACAGGAGTTACACTGAAAAGGATATCTTGCCTATTGGCTTACCACCCAATAGCACTCAGAGAGCCCATCACTCCAGGGACAGAAAGATTCTTGTACAGAGCTGAAGAGTGGCATGGGGTGAATCCTCTCTCTCCTGCTACATATTCTGAATAAGATAAAGCCACAGCACCACCATAAAATGAACCAGTTCCTTTATTCCAGAATTCCACTGCCCAGTGTAGAAGTGCTGGCCAAGCTGCATGGTTAATATTATCTGGCAGTATTAATGCATTAAATCAGATCCAGCTATTCAAATGTAAATCTCAGATGCAGAATCTTGCTTTCAGTGCAAACTATACATGCATACAGAGTGGAGAATAGTGCTGCCAAGATGAAGGGCTTGTTAGGGTTTCTGCACTCTTCAGACTTATGCCCCTAGATCTGTTACATGACTTCCAACATTAGCTAAAATATGTAGATATTGACTCCCTCTACTCAAGAAAATTAGCTGTGTCAGTTTACAAGAAGCAATATTGCAAATGGTTTTATTGTATTGGTCGGTGCCAAACAATTTGAATAGGACAATGTTTTTAGAACAGTTTCTGCAAAATATTTTTGAGACCAACCATAAGAAATGCTCTCTCCATTCATACCGCCTGGCACTGACTTGCCAGATCAATTTTCAGATCAGTTTTTAAAAACTGTTTCAGAAATAGAGTGATTTTCTTAAAGATTGAGGCCAAGATTTTCAAAAGTAACTATGGCCCCATCTACACTAGGAGCACTTTGCCAGTACAGCAATCCCAGTATACTATAATGGCAAAGCATTCCCAGTGTGGAAGTAGCTGTACTGGCTATTCACAGGTATAATAAAACCATGAATGAAACAAGCTATCCCGGTAAAAGTGCAGACTTATTGGTATAGGGGGATGCACACTGGGGCCTTTTCCTGGCACAGCTTTGTCAGTCAGGGATCACACCTCATCACACCCTGACCAACGTAGTATAACAGCTGAGGTCTGGAGTGCAGATCTGACCTATGTCTCAATACTTGCTAGTCCTTCACTTCATTAATACAATTAGGAATGAACATAAGTTTCTCTGAAATAGTAACAATAAAATTCTACTTTTAACATTTTCACAGTCCCTAAATCATTAATTTTAGTGAATGAATATAGGCCTTTATATAGGCCCCAGTGAAATCCTGCCCATCTCACAGCAGTTCCTGCTTCATTGTGTGAATATAAATGAATAACAATCTGATTTCCATTACTGTATATTGGTGCAAGGACATAGAGCACTGTAAGTTACATAAATACATCTATGCCGGAATTGCTAAATAAATTATCCTTTTGAAAGGAAACCTAGATGTATGATCTGCAACAATATGAAGCCCTTCAAAAATGCTGCCTCTTGCAACTTGTTTTTCATTTTCAAAGACCAGTCAGTCCCTGACCCACAAATTTCAATCCCCATCATTTTAGCTCCAGTGGGGAATGGCATGTTAGCTGTCTGGTAAAGTGTTTGCTCAAAATGGGATTAATTAGGAATTGACTCCTCTTTTATTATTGAGTCTCTTACTTGTTATTTTTTCCATTAAGCAAATTTAATTTTGACTGGCCAAAGCCTCAGTATCTGCCATTCTTTTACAACATTACAGTTTAATGGCCAAAATGTTCAGACTAAAGTAAAGCACCTAAAGCCAAATTTAGCCACCCATATAAAAGGGCTAAGTGGGTCTCTTTTTTCCCTGACTTTATTTCTTTTCTCCACCCAAGATGCTGTTGCCTCCAGTATTAATTAATGCCACTTGTAGTCTCAGTTAATGGGGTTACTTGAAATCAACATAAGGTGCTCTCTACAAGGTAGATGAGTACCTACATTCTGATCCAGAAGCAGTAGCATTAGACCATAGAGCCTCTCTGACTGGGCATGTTCGTAGAGTCTTTCAAAAGAATTCCTCCACTCTTGAAATTTATTCTTTCTTACAAGACATTCTTTCACTAGCCCTGGGCAAGCTATTTGACATTGGTCTGAACTAAGTAAGGGCTTCAAAAGCAATTACAGTGGAATTTGCTTTTAATTAACCTCTCTTTCTCATAGTGATCAGTTACCTACAGTAAAATGATTACTATCTTATTTCCAAACCTGTCATTCATTGTTCTGCTATTTGGTTATTACCATCAAATGGTTTCACCCATTCCGCCACCAAGAACTTGAGTACTAATTGCCTTGCCATACAGACTTTCTGGCCGATGTATAAGGATTGGGACCCAGGACTCTCATTAATGTTAACAGATCTTTAAGTAAAATTTTTACCAATATGTCAAACAATGAAATGCAGATGATTACTTTGCTGTCTAATTGGTCACTTATGTCATAGCAGTGTTATAACTGTAGTCATGTCAGCTTCCATCTGCTTTCTCCAGGTTCTGTGATAGCAGCTAAAAACACTTCTGGCCATCAAGAGTGAGATATTTGCATAAAATTAAAATGTGGGTAACCATTTTTTTTAAATCAGTTCCTCTTAGTATATAAACGTAAGTCGGTCCACCATAAGGCAGTTAGATATGCAATTTAATATACAACTGTATTCACACACGAACCAAAAGGCTAACATTTAAAATCACTTCATTACAATATCACTTTTGTAGTTAGCAAGAGAATGAATGCATTTTGAATAACCATTTTCTTTCCCTTTCCCTTAATTTCTTTTTATATTGATTTCAGCATGAAAAGAGGAACTAGTAAATCAGACAGACAATCATTTCAGTCTATGAAAGGTCCAGTAAATCATGCAATTTTTATATCTCTATATTTTTGAACATAAACTTAAGAGCCTAAAAACTGAATGCATGTGCTATTAATTTGAAAACAGGCAGTTCACATAACTGTTTAAGGACCTCAAAAGCAGACTCAGACATGCAGACCCAGGTGCACTGCATGAGAGAACTACAGACATCACTACTATGCTCAAAACACAAGGAGATAATGTGCAAAAACAAATGTCAAGATTTTGAACTAATGTAGCCTGTTACTAGAAATGTAAGCATTTGGTTTACATTAAGTCCATTTTAAGGCATGCTTATATAACTAGAGAAGACAGAAACAAAGGCACAGAATTAATGTGCCTATTTTACATAAATATGAAATGGAAAACCATATTTTAATGTACACTATAGTTATCAGTATTGCTGGCTCCTTGAGTGTGGCTCAAATGTACTCTCTGCATAGGGAATATTTAAAAAATAGCTTCCTGCTTGATGGTAGCATTGTAAGCTGGAGCTTCAGATGTAATAAATGGTGTGGCTTAAAACAGTTTTAAACACTGCAGGGCAAAGCCATGTCTGTTGTAAGCCGCATAATTCCATTGACTTCAATGGAGCTGTGACCAAGTAACTCAGGTCTGATTTTGGCCTTTTGTCTCATTTACTTATTGTTCAGAATAGGAAAGAAAACTTAATGAAGAGAGGACATCAAGAAAAGTGATTTCCACGGTCTCTTAATGATCTGTAATAATAAGGTTCTTATTTCCACAGCTCATTGCTCTGATACATTGTCCTTTCTGACTAACAGCCAGTTCCTGGTTATAAGGATCAGCCAGGAACTAGCATGGCAGTTTGTTAAATGCATTGAGAACAAGTTCCTCTATGGAAGGTCCATTTTGTTTGATGATCTTATTCATTTTAAAGAAGGTTGAGCAGTTTTTGTTCTATTCTTAATTGGCTCAGCAAAGTGGAGATGTTGCTGAGCAAAATGTCATTAGCTAGAGATATCTGGCCAGATCTTTTAAAATCACACAGTCAATACTGTCTAGCCTGTTAAAAGGATAAAATCCTGAGTTATTGGCACAGCAACCAGAACCCAAACAGCAAAAGCAAACATGATGATATATGTGATTGAAATGTGCTTATGCATGGGACAAAACAAGATCTTGCATGTTAGCTCAGCTCAGTGGCTTGCTCCTACTAAAACAAAACAAAAAAAACCCCATTTTTGAAGGGTTATGCTTAAATTCAAAGCCCCTTGAAAATCCAAACACATTCTATCAAGCAGCTTCATGAGGAGACAGCTGATGCCCCTAGAAGACAGCTTCGGTAAAACCACCAATGAAATGTAATCAAGAGAACATTTACAAACTAGGGTGTTTTGGAAAGCAGATGGAAATGGAATGCTAAAGACATTCCTCTCCTGGAGGTTTAAGGGACTAAACGAGTGAGTCACAGTGCTGTTTTGTTGCAACACATCATACATACATAAGCATGTGCTGTCCTCACTAGAAAATCCAAACTGTCTTGTGCTTTCAAGTTTTCAGTCAAAGATTTCACAAAGTTCCATCAGCCACATAGTGATCAGAAATGGAAGGCTTTGCATTGCATAAAAGAATATCAACTTCCTAAAGACAATTTGGATGCTGAAGGGTGAGAATGTTAGGACCCAGCTACTGGAATTTCTCGCTAAAGGCTTATGCCCCTCAAACTAGGACCTGAAACTGCAAACTGTGTGGTGGGAACAGAAGCTTGGGTAGAATCTCATTGAAATCCTGAAGACATATTAATGTTACAAGCAATAAAGGGAAGAGATTTTTAAAAATAGAATGACTATGCTAAGGGAGATTAGAGAGGTATCAAAATAAAGAACTCAATAATAGTGGGAAATTTCAATTATCCCCATATTGACTGGGTACATATCACCTCAGGATGAAGTGCAAAGACAAAATTTCTCAATACTTTAAATGACTGCTTCTTGGAGCAGCTGATACAGAAAACCACAAGGGGAGAGGCAACTCTCAATCTAGTCCTGAGTGGAGTGCAGGATCTGGTCCAAGAGGTAACTATAACAGGACCGCTTGGAAATAGTGACCATAATGTAATAACATTTAACATTCCTGTGGTGGGAAGAACACCTCAGCAGCCCAACACTGTGGCATTTAATTTCAGAAGGGGGAACTATGCAAAAATGAGGAGGTTAGTAAACAGAAATTAAAAGGTACTGTGACAAGAGTGAAATCCCTGCAAGCTGCATGGACACTTTTCAAAGACACCATAATAGAGGCTCAACTTAAATGTATACCCCCAAATTAAAAAACACAGTAAAAGAACTAAAAAAGAGCCACCGTGGCTTAACAACCATGTAAAAGAAGCAGTGAGAGATAAAAAGGCATCTTTTAAAAAGAGGAAGTCAAATCCTAGTGAGGTAAATAGAAAGGAGCATAAACACTGCCAAATTAAATGTAAAAATGTAATAAAGCCAAAAAGGAGTTTGAAAAACAGCTAGCCAAAAACTCAAAAGGTAATAACAAAATGTTTTTTAAGTACATCAGAAGCAGGAAGCCTGCTAAACAACCAGTGGGGCCCCTGGACGATCAAGATACAAAAGGAGCACTTAAAGACGATAAAGTCATCGCAGAGAAACTAAATGAATTCTTTGCTTCAGTCTTCACGGCTGAGGATGTTAGGGAGATTCCCAAACCTGAGCCATCTTTTGTAGGTGACAAATCTGAGGAATTGTCACAGATTGAAGTGTCACTAGAGGAGGTTTTAAAATTAATTGAGAAACTTAACAGTAACAAGTCACCAGGACCAGATTGCATTCACCAAAGAGTTCTGAAAGAACTCAAATGTGAAATTGTGGAACTATTAACTATGGTTTGTAACCTGTCCTTTAAATCAGCTACCATACCCAGTGACTGGAAGATAGCTAATGTAACGCCAATATTTAAGAAGGGCTCTAAAGGTGATCCTGGCAATTACAGACCAGTAAGTCTAACATCAGTACCGGGCAAATTAGTTGAAACAATAGTAAAGAATAAAATTGTCAGACACATAGAAGAACATAAATTGTTGCGCAAAGTCAACATGGCTTCTGTAAAGGGAGATCATGTCTTACTAATCTATTAGAGTTCTCTGAGGGGGTCAACAAACATGTGGACAAGGGGGATCCAGTGGACATAGTGTACTTAGATTTCCAGAAAGCCTTTGACAAGGTCCCTCACCAAAGGCTCTTACGTAAATTAAGTTGTCATGGGATAAGAGGGAAGATCCTTTCATGGGCTGAGAACTGGTTAAAAGACAGGGAACAAAGGGTACGAATAAATGGTAAATTTTCAGAATGGAGAGGGGTAACTAGTGGTGTTCCCCAAGGGTCAGTCCTAGGACCAGTCCTATTCAATTTATTCATAAATGATCTGGAGAAAGGGGTAAACAGTGAGGTGGCAAAGTTTGCAGATGATACTAAACTGCTCAAGATAGTTAAGACCAAAGCAGACTGTGAAGAACTTCAAAAAGATCTCACAAAACTAAGTGATTGGGCAACACAATGGCAAATGAAATTTCATGTGGATAAATGTAAAGTAATGCACATTGGAAAAAATAACCCCAACTATACATACAATATGATGGGGGCTAATTTAACTACAACTAATCAGGAGAAAGATCTTGGAGTCATCGTGGATAGTTCTCTGAAGACGTCCACGCAGTGTGCAGCAGCAGTCAGAAAAGCAAACGGGAAGTTCGGAATCATTAAAAAAGGGATAGAGAATAAGATCTATCTTATTGCCCTTATATAAATCCATGGTACGCCCACATCTTGAATACTGCGTACTGATGTGGTCCCCTCATCTCAAAAAAGATATACTGTTATCCTGGGTTCTTTCAACCCAAAGCTCTTGGTAACTTTTACTCTGTGCGAGGTGGTGTCAGGAAATAAATCAGGGGAGACACGGCCGTCCCACCGATAGATGGCTGGCACAAACAGGACAATACAAGTGTGCTTTCACTTAAAGCTAAACTTTACTTAGTTTCAAGCACCGATACACACATCCGCAACAGGTTAGTAAAACACCCCCAACCCTTGATAATTACCAAAGCTGAGTGTGGCTCTCGAGTGGCACAGTGGGCTGCCGGTGGGAAACACAAGATGCATCCAGAGAGAGAGTCCAGTCCTGAAAATCCCCCTACCTCAAACTTTAGCCCCTTATTTATACATGAGTAATAGAATGACATGTCCCTTAAAGAAAACTTGTTAAGCAAGCAGTTCCAATGGGCAAGCAAGAGGCTCCTTCTGATTATCGATTAACCAGGTGTGGATTTTTCCAGAGTTTGCAGCCTTGAGGCCCCAACAGACATTCCTGGGGCACATCCTGCTCTTCTAAGATGCATGTATCAGCAACTTCAACACAATTCTTATCAGGAAGGATGCGGGGTCAAACTGCCCTCTCTGTGGCACTCAAAAACCCCCTTCCCCTCCTGCCTTGATTAAGCTAAGCCTGCTGACTTGGTTAATTTACAGCCTGCTGACTTGGCTGCTTTTAGCAATAAGCCATAGCGGTTTCAGGCACTTTACTGGTTTGCCAAAGTCTCCCCTTACAATACTGGCATTAGAAAAGGTTCAGAAAAGGGCAACTAAAATGATTAGGGGTTTGGAATGGGTCCCATATGAGGAGAGATTAAAGAGGCTAGGACTTTTCAGCTTGGAAAAGAGGAGACTAAGGGGGGATATGATAGAGGTATATAAAATCATGAATGGTGTGGAGAAAGTGAATAAGGAAAAGTTATTTACTTGTTCCCATAATATAAAAACTAGGGGCCACCAAATGAAATTAATGGGCAGCAGGTTTAAAAAAAATAAAAGGAAGTTCTTCTTCACTCAGCGCACTGTCAACCTGTGGAACTCCTTGCCTGAGGAGGTTGTGAAGGCTAGGACTATAACAGGGTTTAAAAGAGAACTGGATAAATTCATGGAGGTTAAGTCCATTAATGGCTATTAGCCAGGATGGGGAAGGAATGGTGTCCCTAGCCTCTGTTTGTCAGAGGGTGGAGATGGATGGCAGAAGAGAGATCACTTGATCATTACCTGTTAGGTTCACTCCCTCTGGGGCACCTGGCATTGGCCACTGTCGGTAGACAGGATAATGGGCTGGATGGACCTTTGGTCTGACCCAGTGTGGCCATTCTTGTGTTCTTATATGCTATTAATTACCAAAGCCCAGAAGGGATGATGGGTTAGAGAAAGAAAACTAGAAATAATTTGGGAACTTGTCCAGAGAGAACGAGGAGGGAGTTGCTTAGAAGCCTGGTCAAAAGTATCAATAAAGCATCGCATCTGGATGCAGCATGGTTTGGAATATCTTGAGAATCAACTATATCTCATATGTTATATCAGTGCCATTTGAAGAAGATAGCCCTGAAGAATTTTTATGATAATTTTTTTTACTGGATTGGTAACATTTATCTCATCCTTTATAATAAAAATATGTATAAGGGATATCAAATCTCTTGTTCTACAAAACGATGGACTAGTTCATCAGCTGCTGTTAATTGGCAGAGCTGTGCTGAAGTCCCTGGAACTATGCCAATTCTCACTGGTGATCTGGCCCACTTTACTTGATAGACTAACAAATTTTACCCAAAATCATAAGGATAAATATTTCTCTCTCTCCATCTCACTGTATGAGTTTTTAATTCCCTGTATGATTCTAATATCTTCCATTGTTGTATGCAGTATTGTTTTATCCATGTTGTTGCCTGTATATTAGAGCGAAAAGGTGGGTGAGATAATATCTTCAGGGCCTGAAGAAGAGCTTTTTGAAGCCTGAAATTTTCTCTCTCTCACCAACAGAAGCTGGTCCAATAAAAGATACCTCACCCACCTTTTCACCCACCTTTTCTCTCTGAATCTAAGTCAAATAAGTGCGTTTTATATTTTGTTCTAAAGACTGTGAGTTCTTTCTGGACATAAGTCAACCACTAACTGCCTGAAGTTAGGAAGAAACTTCTTTATATGCATGCTACTGCATTATTGTCCATTTTATGTTTCTTGCACCTTTCATTGCATCATCTAGTACTGGCTAGTTTGAGAAACAAGATGCTGAACTAGATGGACCATTGATCCTATCTAGTATGAAAAGGTCTATGTTTCTATATTCTTGTGGGACATATTTTTTAAAGCCACTGTCACATCACCTGCCCTAGACCCAATTTAGGGAAACATTTTGCTCTCCGTTTCATGGCTGTAAATCTGGAATAGCTTTATTGAAGTCACTAAAGTTACCATAGCTTTACAGTTATAACCAAGATCATAATCTGACCCTAAACTGGATTTCGGGCAGTGATAGTATAGCTAATGATATTACTCCAACTTTACAACTTTGTATCTAAGATCAGAATCAAGCAGAAATAAATGGCAAGTATTTTAAACTAGCTATGAGGCAGGTAATATTTTCAGCAAATATATTTAGAGATATAGGATACATCTACACAACTAGATACCCGCAGCTGTCCCATGCCAGCTGACTTGGGCTTGCAGGGCTCAGGCTGTGGAGCTGTTTCATTGCTGTTTAGACTTCCAGGCTTGGGCTAGAGCCTGAGCTCTGGGACCCTCCCACCTCACAGGGTCCTTAAGCCCAGGCTCCAGCTTGAGCCCACATGTCTATACAGCAGTGAAACTGCCCTGCAGCCTGAGTCAGCTGGGCCGGGCCAGTCGCAGGGGTCTAGTTGCCGGGTAGACATACCCTAAGATCTGTACGCTGCTTGAAGAAAGAAAGTTTGGCTAATAAAACTCATAAGATCTTTTCATTTCCAGGAATGTGACCAAAGCTAGAATGTTCTTTCAGGCCTCAATACAAATAACCACTGGAGTAGATGCCTAACTTTAAGCATGTGAGTAGCTCCATTGGCTTTAATGGGACTACTTACATGCTTACAGTTAGGTATATATTTTAAGAACCCTGGTGAATCTGAGCCCCAATTATGGTGGTAGTTTTTTTTTTTTAATGTGATGCTTGCTTTTTACATTTTCCTGGTTTATTTGTTGTCTTTGAAACTGTTAAAGTGGAGGTAAATGGTCCACTGTATAGAATCCTCACTTTGGCATTCATTTGAAAACATTATATATATATATATATATATATATATATATATATATTTGACTTTGTTGGACAAGTTAAATACAAGTCTCCAAGCTGGGACTGTTGCCATCTCTCAAGGAAAACACATTAGGGAGAACTCATCACAAGTACAGATCTCTGTGGGAAAGATGTATAGAGATCATCCGGGTAGTCAGACATTGGACACCTGGTATTCCAGACACACTGGACATTTGCCCTTGTTCACAAACACTTCTCAACATTTGCTCTTCCTTTTTTGTCTGTTCAGTCTTATTTCTTTAAAGCATAAAAGTTAAATTTGTCTAGGAAAGCCCTCTAGGATTTGTTAATGGAAATATTATTCTTTTTCTATTGAGAGCTAGGTAATATATCAAAGCCTCTCTCTCCTCTTGGCTATGTTGTTAAGGATTTTTTCCATTTTTTTTCCTCTTGTAAACAAAATACTTTGTCAACTGAGAATGTGGTTATAAAAACATAATTAAAAAGAATTTGGGACATTATATTTTGAGGACTTTCACATTGGGCTAAACTTGGAGAAGGAAACCAAAAAGAAGTTACTTAGCCAGTATTTTTCTACACATCCTTTGACTGTATGGAAAATATCTGGGGTTTTGTAATAGGGTGTCAGCTGCTGTCTCAGCACTCCAATTCCCACCAGTTTATATTAACTGAGCTCTGACTGAAAGACAGACAGTTGGCAGGGAAGGCCAATAAACTGCATGGAGATACACCTGAGAGGCTAATTGGGTGGAAGCATCCCCAGCAGCTAGGACTATACAAGCAAACAGGAAGGAAGTGCTGGTAGGAGAGTAGAGAGCCTGAAAGAAAGCAGAAGTAAGCAGGATTGGCTGCTACTGCTGTTGTTGTTTCCCTTCCTCTTCCCCAAAAGCAAGTGGGGAAGCTGGCTACTGATTGTAAATATAATATATAATAAAGTACAGTGGTAGTTAAGAAGACCTGGAGTGGTTGAGGTCAGTGACTGACATTGGAGAGCACTCACAGCGGACCACCACATGACAGGTTTAGACACGGATCAGGGCCTTCAGAAGTCCCCTCTCAGATTGTCTTCTGCTAGCAGCCACAGTGCAATCATGATCATTTGATTATATTCCCTATTCTACTCTTATGAAAATGATGTCAGATGCTCAGATTTACGACTTCCCTGCAGGATAATACAGGAAAGGAAGAGGGGTTTTGGGGACGTTTTTCTTCATATGAGCAGAATGTAATTAGAAAATATTCTAAGAAAAAAATCTGAAGTATATACTAAAAGCTAAACGGATTTCTATATTTGGACTGACACATTTGAAAATCCTCCCAGCATTAAAGTCTCTTTTTAGATATGTTATTGTACTGAGCACTTTGATACAAGAACCAAAATCATCAGTGAAAGACTTTATTCATTTTTAAAACAACCTTTGCTTGCATCTTAGGAAGGATATTTGGGGTTCGGATATGTACCAGTCCACAGCTGGAAGCTGTTTTTTCACATTTTGCTGACAGGCGTGCTGCGCAACTGTATAAAACTTGAATTACAATCAGACAAGCTAAGGCCTCAGGAGATGTCAGATGAATTCCTACTTGAAAATTGAATTTGGCAGGAGAGCTAAAATTGGACCAGCTGCAGACATTAAGAACACCTAGCTTTTGGGCAACTAAAGTCAGTCTCACAGTCAGCAGAGCAATATAGGACTATTATGACTGGAAAGTGAGGGGTACAATAAATTACCTCCATCACACCATCTTCCGTTGCCAGTAAGGGTTAAATTATTTAATGACAGGATAGAACAGAAAGCAAAAAATAGTAAACCCAGGAGACTTCATTAGTCCTAGGTAGGGAAGCATCTCTTAGAATCCCAAGGGCATGTACAGTTAGTCCCACTAGTGACTAGGCACTGTCTGGTGGGATGTTATATGAAGTCAACAGGTTATAATTTGCAGCATGGAGTACCAAGACTAAGTGAGGGTTGAAAATAACATTTACCAGATAGGAAACTTCACCTTGTTAACCTAAATTACTAGATGAGAGAGGATATCAATACTGTTAGCAGGATATGTTCCATTGCAACACCAGTTCCTTATACACTGGAGGTAGCATATAGAGAGAGGGTCACTGAGAATCTTATTCAAATTGTTTCAGTTTTCCTCCTCATAGGTCCTTTCAGTGGGATGATATGATCAGCTTTTCAGTCCTCACACAGGGAAAACTTCCATGATGATAGAGAGACAAGGTGGGTGAGATAATATCTTTTATTGGACCAATTTCTGTTGGTGACAGAGACAAGCTTTCAAGCCACCCAGAGTTGTTCTTCAGGTCTGAAAGCTTGTCTCTCTCTCATTAAACAGATATTGGTCCAATAAAAGATTTGCCTCAGCCACTTTCTCTCTGATATCCTGGGATACAACTACACTGCATCCATAGGTGATAGATAAGAAGATGAAATGGACCACATTTACTTTCAGATGTTCTTGGAGCTATGGATAGAAGTTGGAGGTTAGAATTTGGCCCACACTTTGAGAAAAACCCCAAGAACAAAAGACTTGATTTACTCTCACTTGGTCATTACCCTGTTACCGGGATCTTGCGAGAACACTTTGGCTGCCATTTTGGGTGCTCAGTGTGGGACTCTCGAGAGCGTAGAGCCCTATACATAAGTATAGAGCCCTGTGCTAAGGCAAATTCTGTTGTGGCCTGATCTAGTACCAACTGAAATCAGTGAGGCCTGGATCCACAAAGAGACTTGGACATCGTGATGCTTAGCATGACAAGGTCTAACTCTCGGATGCCTAAAAAAAAAAAAAATCACAGGAACAGCAGTGAGATCCACAAAGCCTAAGTGAGGTGTCTAGACTCCCTATACAATGACTCCCTATACCAACCACAAAAAACAGCATGCTAGGCAGGGAACTTCCTACACTAAGCAATGGGGGATGCTGAGAACAGGGCTGTATCATAAGCTCTGCCCCTATTACAGAGTTAGGCACCTAAGTCCAGGCTGCAGGGCTATTTCTGCTTGCCCTCCACATCCAGGAACCTCTCCCGGAATCAGGCAGCTAACTCATTTTTTGTGAGATTGAGTTAAGTGCCTGCCTCACTCCACACTAACCTACCAGAGATGGGGGAACTCATGACCTTTCATCTATTAGCCCCGTGGGTAGAGCATTTCCCTAGGAGGTGGAAAAGCCAGGTTCAATTCCCCCCTCTGCCTGAGTGGGGCACAAGAATTTGAACAGACGTCTCCTACCTCTCAGGCAAGTACTAGAACCACTGAGCTGTGGGATAGACGCATGGGGGGCTTCCTCAGTCTCACCTGTTGAAGTTGTTCCACTTTGGATAAGTAATTAAAAAGTCAGAGGAGCAGGGAAACTGGACCCTGGGTCTCCCACCTCCCAGATGGATGCCCTAACCACTAGGCAATAGAGTTGTTCTCTTAAGCCAGATCATTATTTAAGCCAAAGTGGAACCGCTCTAACGGGAATGAGGGAATCCCCTATCAGAATATCCCATAGCTCTTTAGAGCACTCTCCTAGGAGGTGAGACGCTTAGTCCCCACCCCCTGCCCATGTCCCAGCTGACTGTTCTAACCACTTTGAGTTCAAAGTTATAAGGTGGGTGGTGATACCTCCTCCTCTGGTTGGATTTTGAATGGGGCCCAGTCTGGTAGGCAGCTTCTGAGCAAACCCCCCTGCATTAGGCCTAGCAGGAAAGATAGGGGGGCTACCGCGTACCTTTCCCCAGTTTGTGGATTGCTCTGAGGCTTAGGTAGGAGATCAACATCCAGCATGAAGAGTGAGGCAGCAGGGCACATACCCAGAGGTGGAAACATAGGTGCCTATGGAACTTTTACTCTGAAAACTTAGATGCTGAATGAATTTAGGCACCTACAGGGTTAGGCAGCAGCTGACTGGGATTTTTGTGGATCATAGTGGAGCATAAAACAGGTGGATCTGGACCTAGGTTTCTCTCCATAAACTTCACTGAGCACAGGATCAGGCCCTTGGTGAATAAAGTCAGACACAATAATAAAAAGAAACATTGCAGAAGGCTTAGGATGTATCTTGTGTTCTTACTATGCAAAAGTATTTTAATGAATTCCGTCCTGCGCTGATCCAACTGTCTGTGTCTCTGTATCACTGTATCATTTTTTGCTAGACATGTGTGGTGGTAGTTTTCCATAATAACAATACCTCCAACAGATGCACATTTAATGTTCATTTGTAAAAACAAAAATTTCAAAGACCCCTTTTGGATTCAGTGGGCTTTTGTACCAGCCTCTGAGCAAAGTTTACAAGAGCTGTATACAGTAGTTTACAGCAGTTGCTACAGCTGCTCTGTGATTTTTTGCACATTCCTTTCCTATTGCTTAGACAATACTGTAGTCCTTGTATTTTTGGTACGTGTTTTTGAAAGATATTTTGTTGTTTGAGCAGGCTTTGTATTATAGAGTCCAAAAAAAAAAAAAAAAAAGTATGCCTCATACCTCAAGGTATCCTGTCTTTTGGATTTTGTACATTTGATTCACCGGGGCTGGATACAAAACAGAACTGAATAAAATGTTTAGTTTTAAAACAGTGAGAAGTTTTCTATTGATATATTTCCTAGTTGCTTAAAGCCAAACAAATCTTAAAGACTATTATACTTAATGCCCTAAAACCATTAATATAAAATATTTTGATTGCTTTCCTAGTTTGTATTTGATCTGAGCCCTGGGGAAAAATACAGAACTCAGGATAAAGAAACAAAAATCATCTGATTTTATAAAAATTGCAACAGTTTTCATACTTTTCCATAGTTTCCTAGTTAGACCATAAATGGGTTTTCGGATATGTGTACTGGGAGATTTCCTGAAGAGTAAATTATTTAAACCTAAAGATTCACTACAACACATTCACAATGTTTCCCTAATAGAGTTTGGGTCATTAGATAAGAGGTCTAGTCTCTGTGACCCAGAAACAAAATGTAATACTACAAAGGTATAGGCCTAATTTGTTAGCACACAGCTAGAGAGGAAATCCATTTTTTTTCAGAATTCCACATCAACTTAAAAAAAATCAAAGCAGGATTAAAAGGAAATAATTGAAGGATGTATGAAATAATAACCTAAAATAGATTTTACCAAACACATTATGGCATGCAAAAGTTTTCACTGGAACTGTGGCCTGTTTACTGAGCCTCTGCACATGAATTATTGAATTACAGGAGTGTGTTATGTAATAAAGCACATCCGCTCAAAATGTATAACATAGGGAAGGCTGGATTTAATCTCTGTGGGAGAATTTTGGACAGTTCTTTTACAACATAGACTGTGGAACAAAATCTAGTAGTGGGAAATTTGTAGCTTTATCTTTCTTGAATATTGGATAAATGATAACTAGAATCAGGTGGGATTCTCTTGGTAGCTGCTGTGTCATATTAATAAAGAAGAGTTTATGTTAAAATATGAGCCAATGAAAAGGGTTTGGGGCTACATTCAGCAGTTTAATTTCAGCAGCTGGAAGCAGGTTACCTGGGGATTATATCTAATTATGCCACTGTGACAGAAAGTAGTCATTCATTTTAAAAAGTGTGTGTTATAATCAAAGGAACAGATACAGCTTCCAAAACAAGGTGATGGGAGCAAATTCACTGCAAAGCCTCAGTGTATGGCTTGATAAGGACTTGTTGGAGATGTTCAGATCATGATATAATCTAGGTGGGAGAGGTGAGAATGTTTAAACACCTGCAGGTTGGTCAGGCAATTTGCTTACTTTGCTTGCCTTAGAAGCAGTGGGAAGTTAATGTGGATGCTACTATATCTGGAAATGTTTCCCCCAAAGTGTCACATTGAACAATGCCAGTTTAAGTAATTTCCAGTAAGTAACCCTCTGGAAAGCCGAACTGTGGGGATGATATTAAAAATTAGTTCCTTCTCCCTCCACCCAAAACCAAAATACCTGTTTGCAAGTAGTATATTTAGGAGTATCCAAAGCTAGCTAGCTGGCTCAAGTGTTTTCAGTTCAAACCACGTTATGTCTTAGTTTAGAAAATCAAACTGCTATTCTCATTTTTGTACAGCAAGGTTCAACAGATTCATTCAAGAAATGTGCTAAAACCAAAACCCTGGATCTAAACTGCTGATGCAGATACATTGGGCCTGATTTTCCCCTCACACTGGTTTTACATCAGTGTTACGCTCTTGACTGATTTACATCAGTGTAAATGAGATAATCAGGCCAATAATTTCCAAAGCTGTCAGAACCAAAATACAGATCTCCAAACTTAGACATTCAAATTCCAGTTGAATCTAAACTTCCCAATTGTGTTCAGGTTGATGCTCAGTTTCTGACCATTAGGGAGATTTAAACTGTGATGCAATGTTGTCATTAAAGTCCCATCCTGTTTTCGTGCACAAGACTCTTCAGAGTAAAGGTACGCTTGTTCAAAAGAGGTATCAAGTATAATGTGGAATAAAGTGTTACATGATACCAAACTTCTCCCTTGGTTTTAGTTTGCTCATCTGTAATTTCTTGGCAGATGTCCATAATACTGACAGTAAGTTGGGAATAGCACACGAAAAGGGTGTACATCTTAACTTCTCTTTCAAATCTGCAGAAACTTGCAAAGGAAAAAGATGTGGCCAAAGTGTTAACAGAAGAGGGAGGCTGCTGTTCCTTGGAAATAAGGTTCATTACTGAATTTGCACACTATATTTAATTGTAAAAATGCCCGCCAGATGCTAGTATCCAATATACACATAAGTTCTTGCACATCATAAACACTAAGATATATCCGGTAAACCAGACGCTGCCCTCAGATACATACACAAAACTGCCACTGATGTCAATGGAAGTTGTGTACTGTAATAACGAGAGTTGGTCAAAAAATTTCAATTGAAACTTCTTTATCTGAAAATGGTTATTGACTACCAGGAAATTTTCATGGAAAAATTTCTGGTTTTAATCAAAAAAATTCAAGTTTTTGTCAAAAAAAGAAAACATGCAAATCAGTTCTAGTAATAATCCTGTAGGGGGAGCTAGAGGGCAACTTGTTACCAGGAGGATTATGGTAATAGTTTCTGGACATTATGAAGGGACTATGCTAGCACTGTGAGCAGCAAATCCTGTGAGGCCATAAATTCCCCACCCCTAGCTCATGGACCTAGTTTTGGAATTATCCCTGTTAATGTTTCTAACTAGAATAAAGTTATTCCTCTATTTTACCTTAAATCTCTGATGCACTCTGTGTCAGGTTCCGCAACCCTCACTTAGTGATTAGTGGTTACTTACGTGAGTGGTCGCACTGACTCACTCCATGAGTTAACACCATTCAACAAGTGTAAGGGTTGTAAAATCCCCCGCATGCGCAGGCTTATGCCTCAGATCTTCAGAGCTCTATCTAAGAGCAGAAACTGGACCACTGTGTATATTTTTTTTCTTTATAGTGGTACACAAAAAGTGCTCATCTTTCAAAATCAAGCTTTGCACCAATAGACACTGGTACTATTTGGCTAACTACAGCTCAGTCAAGAGGCTTACATTTGTTAGTTGATTGACTGAGGTACACCTACACAGCAAAAGCTGTGCATAGGCAAGCCCTACGTGAGCTATCTGCTCAGCTTTTGCTGTGTAAGCCTACCATTAGTCTTATACTGCTAAATATATTCATCTAGAAACACCTTCTAAAAGGCATCAAAGAAAACAACATGTATATTATGATAACCTTCGTTAACTCTATAAATCAGCATGAGGATATGTCATGCTGAATTTAAAATGAAGAGCTAATTCTATCATCTTTTTAAGCAACCGTTTAAAATTACCTTAAAGGGAATATGAGCGAGGGGACCAATACAGCTACAACAGCACTGCAAACTTTAAATGGAACAGACAATTAAAAATCCATGAGATGAAGAATTTCAAAATTTACTGATGTGTGATATAAACTCCGCAAGAAATTAACAGTTCATCTCCATGATTATTCAACTGATGGGAAAAATGAATTGTCATGACTCTTGGACAATCAGAACACTATTTTAAAACAAAAACAACAACAAAACACCTTAAAATCAATGCAGGATATACCAGACTGATTTAGGAACGTAATTTTGCAGAAAATGACTACTAAAGATTCCATTAGTTCTATGCTGGAATAGAACTCATATTTGTAGGGTGTTTTACATCTTACTTACTTCGTAAAGCTTAATTAAAGTCAGTCATGTGTCACTGGTGGCAGCAAAATACATCATCATCCTAGAGGAAAGATTTTTGTTTGGAAACTGGAGAATATTAATTTGTCCTCAGATGTGGTGATGAAGTTTAGGTACCTCTTAGAATGCAGAGTGCTTTACCTCGGATGAAACATATTCATATCATTGTTGGCCACGTCACAGCCTTGTTTTAATAAACTGTATGGAGGTACATTCTTGTCTCACAAAAGCAAATGAAACTTTCATTGATTACGAAGGGAGTTGCATGTATGTATGTGATGGCAGAATCTTACCTGTAGTTTTTTAGGTAGGTACCTGTTAAAATACTGACGTATATAGTCAAACAAGTACAGAGAACCATTATGTAACTTCTCACAATTATGTAAACACTTGACATGCTAGCATTGAGCAACTTAAGTAAGCTTTTCTGTCAATGTTTAAATCACTTTTGGGTGCTCCTGTAATTATGTTCTAAGCCTTTTAGCCTATTTCAACCTACTTAAAATATGGTAGTACAAATGTAGATATATAGACTATACCAGGCAACATAAGAAAAACCTCTCTACAAGGTCTTGTATGAGTTTTTGTACATTTCTAATGTATATTACAGATCAGGATACCAAAATTTAAACCAGGACACCACACAGCAAGTTGGATTTCATATCCCAGAACAGATATGAGTTTTCCCTAATGTATTACCTTCACTCAAACACAGCTTTGTAATAAATGGTCCAATGCTAAATCTCCAGGGTGTTCAAAAGCCCTCAGAATTCTTGCTTCTTATCTCTGTTAGAATGCTCTATAATCTAGGTATGGCACTTTCAGATATCCTATAAATAACTTATGTACTATGCTGAAGACCTCTTGTGGATTGTTTTCTTTTTAAATATATTGCCTGCACAGTACATTCAGATTTATTTAAATACAATTTTAACACATTGCATTGTAGCAGAAATACCTTCTTGATTTCCCCTAAGAATCCAATGCTGCAGCCAGAAATACCGGAGTCAAAGAGTGTCTCTTATTTAGATGTGGAAATATATGCTTCTGATTAGGCATTCAAATCCAGCAATTCTACAGTGTGCTCTTGAGGAGAGATGGGAAAATACTCAATGCTTCTAAAACAGTTCTCCAGTGCTATGAGACTAATCGTATTTTTCATCAGGAGTTACTAGCGCATTAAGTATCTCCATCTTGCTACACTCTCAAAGGACAAACTATGGTTGTGATGCAAAACTAGCTGAAGTCAAGAAAAAAATTCTCATTAACCTCAGTGTGCTCTGTATCATATCCCACATGATTTCTGGCAGCACTGAAGCAAAAAGCAGTCACCCGCCTTGTTCGGACACTGCAGGCCCCAAAGCATACAAAGTTGATCAGAATAGTTTGATCCATTTTGAGCTGTCTGTCCCTTTCATAAAATTTAGATCATGTAAACTCTGAAAACAGGATAATTCAAGGGCATGAGTCAGACAGATGGATCAGATACAGCAGCCATAGCAACAGGCACATTAAGCAAGTGTTTGCATTAGATACAAGGCCAAACATTTTGTGCTACAATAGATATACTGGGGAGGGGGGAGAGAATCCTTTAGAAACCTGTACCTGAACGTTCAATAGCAACTGAAATTCTATCTACAAGTGCATAAGGCATTACAGAAAAGACTCTGCGGCACAATAATTCTATTGCTGCTATTGTGCAGACAGGACATAATTTACCTCAGTGCAGAGGCGGCCATTCGCATTAAGTTCCACTTAAGCCCGTAGTGCAGAGCTGAAGTGGTGCATAGGGCCTTGTGTGGGCACTAGGCACAGGTTTGAATTTTAACCAGAGAGTGCATGAAGAGGAAATCACTTTCCATTCACTTTGGTAGATGTCATTTATATAGCTACTCTACAGCATTCTGACATCTCTGGAAATGAAAAATATGCTCATGCAAACACCTGTGAGAGGTTTGAGGAGCATAAAACAGATCAGCTTAGAAACTGAAAATATGTACTTATTTACTTAGATGTAATCAATAGGGTAAAAAAAAAAAGGCCCACCTAGATGAAAAGTTCTTGGCATTCTGACAGTCAAGGCTGGGAGTTTTAAAGAAGCATATGGAGTTCAGTGTCCAAACACCACTGAAATGCAGTGAGATTTGGGTGCCTAACTCCCTTAGCTTAAATAGTCTTCCAACAACATAATAATGACCATTTAACGCCATTTGAAAATTCAGCCCAGCAGCCACTTTTCACAGTCACGAACAGTAACAAATGACCTTAGCCAGACAGTAAATCAAAGCAATAGAAAAGCCCTTTTCCACATACATCTCCCCTCCCACCTTTGGGAACATACCCTTAACCTTCCCCCAAAATAGTGTATATACTTATATTGCTTCATATGATGCCATAAAATTATACTTATCCATCTAGAGTCTTATATTGGTGCCCAACACCATAGTGTCTTAGGCTCCATTCCAGCAAAGCAATGGGACTAAGGGAAATAAAGGAAAAACTTCAATGGGATTACTCACATGCTTAAAATTAAGCATGTTCTTAAATATTTTGCTGGTCAAACCTCAGTGCCTAGGTTCAGAGTAGTTGCATTGTATATGAGTACAAATTATTTCAAATATCCTGAGTACAGTTCTGTTAATTATTATGAACATTTTAATGGCAAATTTAGTCCTTTTTCCCTGTTTGTATCAGCATTACTATTATTGTTACTATTTAGTATTTGTATTGTGGTAGCACCAAAGGCCCCAGTCAGGATCCAGGATCCATTCTTAGCAGCAGTGTGACTATTTACACCTCTTTTATATTGGTGTCATCATTATCCACAAACAACCCAGTTGAGAAGTTGGGTACTTCAAACACAACTACCTGACTCTAGCTTGTGACTCATTTTGTTGTAACTTTTGTATCTGAAGTTTCTCTGAATTTCTAAGTTCAAATCCAGGTCTCTCAGAACTTGTCTACTCCTTACAAGATGAATTTATAGATCTTGACAGAGTTGGCTTTTCTCACTGCAAAGGAAGGAAGTTACTTTAAGCTTAAAAAAGCAGAACCATCTGGCAGTGCACAGCTGTGGCAATATTATGCATCTCATTATTTATAGAGATACCTGTATGGAGAATGATTCTGTGCTGTAGCATTCTAAAACTTCCTATGGTGGAATAAGGGTTTTATTCTTCTCACAGGTGGCATGGGGAGGGGAATGTGTATAAACCTCTGTGTTTTTTTGTTTCAACCTGAAGCAGCAATGAGTTTTGTTTTGGCTATTAGTCTATATATTGGGGGCAGGCCTTCAACAAACCTCTAGCATCCCCAAACCATTCCAGTCATACAACCATAACAGTGGGCCAAATCCTGTTTCTAGTGAAATCAATAGCAAAAAACTATAATGGGGGCTAGGATTTAACCGTGTAGTCCTCCAATATAATAAGATGACTGAAAGGGCAATAGCTTTCAGCATGAAATGAAATAAACAAATCACTTTAGATTTTAAGAACAGGTCATTTTATTTACATGCCTGATCCAATTTCCATTGAAAAATCAAGAGAAAAGCCCCATTGCCTTCAGTGAGAGTTGGATCAGGCCCTGTCTCAGGGTAATTGTGGTAATATAGCTATTCACCACTGTCTTTTAGAGTTATAAGTTGAGGGCCAAAGGATCCCACATGCCAAAAGTTTGAATTCCCCTATCAATATATAAATGATGATAAAGAATTTTGTACTGGACTGATGCACAAAACAAATCCCAAGCGCCCTCTAAAACACAATGGACCTGACCCGTGACTGATGTAACTCTACCATAGTTTAAATGATAAAGTAAAATTAAACTTCAAAAAACTTACATTCAAATTTGAATTGCAAGTATGTCCATAAAGATCAAGATCTCTGTACCCTACAAGAAAAATAAGTACATCTTATCTTCCTAGGAATCCGTACTGATGCTGCAACTCTCTGACTGCATCATCATTTTGCTCAAGGAAGTAACGATTGCTGGATGCTGACTTACATGTACATAAGCAACAAGATTATGTTACTGGACAAATCCAGGTAGAAAGGTGAAAATTATTAAACATTATCAGAATTTTTCCCACACAAAATTTCAACTTTTCTTTGAAAAAATGAAAGTTACATTTTTTGGTTTTCAACAACCAAAAATGAAAATTTTCAGAGGAAAACTACCAAAAATTGAAATATTTTCAGCCAGCAAATAAAAAATTGTTAGTTTTCTGATGAAAAATCAAAAAATGTTAAGGCAAACAAACACTTTCCACAAACATTTTTGTTTGACTGAAAACCCAATTTTCCATCGAAAAAAAGTTTTAAGGGAAAAATATTCTGTCAGCCTTAAGAATGATGCTTCTGAGTAATTAGCCTAGACAGTAATTCAAAGTCAATCTGTTTTTATACATAATAGGAGAAAGACATGTTAGTTTGCTACATATGTTAGCTAAGATCCTTTAGTTTCTGAGCTTAGCATTTGAACGTTTTCACTTAGATTTCGACTCTTAAGTTACAGAGATCTTTAAGATTCTATCCCTTGACCAAGGGGCTGCAAATAATACTGTGGAGATAATACATCCCCGCTCCCTGCTGCAGCTACTCTTTCCTTCTAATTGTTTTTCCCCATACATAAGACACTTTTATTCATGCATTTTCCCTTTGGTACTTAAGCCAAGTTCGTATTATATTGTATACAACAGGTTTGTATGAAACTGCAGATGTAACAAAGAGGTTATCAATACCAGCCCATCGCGTTGCAGATCGCTCAATGTATTTCTGAAGACAGGAGGAAAGTCAGACTCCTGTATCTTACTTGTCTGTGAAAACACCAAATGGAGTTATAGTCTTTTTTATATTTTTTCTTCGTCCAGTATTAGTTGGTTCTCAAAACAGCCAATTCCAGCACCTTGGCAGAATACAACAGTAACAGACATTGCAGTTCACCAGATAAATCAATGAGCCTGCAAGAAGAGTGGTCAGTGAAGGCTAAATGAGTTAGCATGATATCCCAATAGGAGCTGTCTTTGCTTTAACAGGTTTGCCTGGCTACCATGCCAAATTTCTTTGTAGCATAAAAAATATAAACCAGTGTACAAACAGAATTTTGAACAGTGGTAGTAAATTTACTAATTGCTACTTACTGCCCTTATAACCCAAGATTAGCAATTTAACTCCTAAAAGAACATTTTCTTTCTGAATCGGATTTTGCCATTAAGTGCCAGCCTGTGCCTCCATTTCCCATTGTAAAATTAAGACAATAATCCCAGTCCTCCATCTTGAAGCATTTTGATACTTGCTGATAAAAAACACTATGTAAGTGTTAAATATCAGTAGACATATTTTATTATTTATTAGTAACTTTGTATCTATTATGAAGTCTTTTTTAAAAGTAGCCTTTGTTAGGCCTTAATAAGTCTCCTGTACAATAAAGACTTGAAGATTCTGGTGTCTCTTATAGATCAAATCTGAAAATGCTGACTTCCAATATCCAAGACTGTAAGACACATTAATGCAATGAAAACAGGTTTTGTTTAATTACTTTATCCAAATAAGGACAAAAAATTGCAAATTTCACTGACTTGAAAAAGAGGCACAGTAAGATTTCTCTCTGTTAGGAAGCTCTTGGTTTAAGTTTTTAATAGCACATGTCTGAGAGCATAAGTCGTGGGAATGAAAATTCCTTTATCTAGCTAAAATAAAATTTAAATGATCCTTAAAAGGTGAAGTTATCTGCCGATGAAGATTGTCTCATGTTGCTAAGGTATGAGCAAGCAGTCCTGAAATAGAGCCATTCACAGAAACCCAGTGAATTCAAAATGACATTCGCAAATTGTTTTGGTTTAGCTAAGAACTCAGTTTCTTTCATAACACCACTAGCTGCACTGGAGGTAGCATTCACTGAGATAGAAATGTTCCCTTGCATTAAAATAGCTTGGAAAGGAAAAATGCACGTATGCCCTTTTTGTTTCTTTATGATGTGTAAAGAAGTCATGAAAGAATTTGGGGAGGGAACCAAACAACCAAGGCTTTCTCCTTGATTTTACATTAGAAATTCAGATCTATCTACCCTGGAAGACTGTAGCAACTGGAGAACTAGTGAAATTATGACATCACAGCTGAGACCGCTAAGAAAGGAAGGGATTTTAGTCACATGGTTTAAAACTCTGTTTAATTAAACTCCAACGCCTATTAAACAGTTGAAAGAAAGAATGTTAGTACAAAATTTTGACACTCCAGTCCCTTCAGTTAATGTGTTACAGCTGACAATACACATCTGAGAGAACTCCAAGGGATCTTTTAGAGAAAATCGGGCAAGTTTACACATGACATGCTTGATATAGTTAGGTTAAAAAACAAGCAAAAAAAAAAAAACCAAAAAACCCCACACCTCCTGGTATATTCATACCGAACTTTATGATGCCCACTAATGCAAAACTGACCTCATTCACAAAACAGTCCCTTTATTGCTATGCAACTCAGGTCTTTGCACTTTGAGGGCCTGATCCAAATCTCATTATAGTCAATAGAAATATTTCCTTTGACTCCAGTGGGCAAAGAATGAGACCCTATTCCCATGAAAGTATGCAGAAAAATACCTTAATTTCATGCCTTGGCTATTGCATCTGTTTTGACATCATTTTACCATGCTAAGTATCATTGTAGCAGCCAATGTGCACACCAGATGGAACATTCTGCTCTGACACTACATAATACCTGTCACCAATCCAATAGTTTGAAGGAATTCAATTACTCCATCTGCTCTTCCAGCTTGCAATGAGACTGTGCTTCCAGTAACTTTGGAATTTTATTTTATTTTTTTAATAAATGAACGAAGTTTCTTGATAAATTCAAGTCCAAAGATGACTCATCATAATCTCTGCTGACAAATTTCTGTCAATATTTAGTGACATATCTAGAGAGCTGCAGTGTTTAAAGTGTCTGTTTTTATGGCGAAGCTGCTTTCAGTGAGCATCTGGAAAAGTGTAACACTTTTTATCACAGTCTTCAATACATTTCTACACTATCTACATAATGCATATGCGAGCAACACTGGAAAACTAAAACACTAACATCAGAGACTGGAAAATTATGGAGATTGGTCTGGATTTTAGTTCTGCAAAATCTTGTAAATTGAGTTTTGACATTTCAGAATCAAAATGGGAGGGGTTCATATGAGGTTCATGGGGCACATTTTACCCAAACCCCAAAGTTCAGGAGATGAATATTGCTATGACCCATTTCCATTTCAAATGCAGATGAGCTAAAGTGGGAGTTGGTTTGTTTTGCAAAAGTTTATTAGGCAGATTGTAGGAACTGCCTGCATTCACTTTTCTTGAAAAGCACATAAAGAGGGACTTTTCAGTCAAGCCTCTATCAGTTCATCAGCAAAATTGCACATGCACATAAACTTGCAGTTTGTTTGCAGGTATTGGCATGTGCAAAGTGCAATATTACTAATACCCACATGTGCTCTTTAAATAATCAACCCCTGTGCATGTATTAATATGCCGACGTTTTTTGTGCATGCAAACCCTCTCACTAACATATGCACAGGAGTTAGATTATTTAAAGTGTGCATGAAGCCATTCTCATTCAGCCCACACAGAGATGGTTGTCTCTGCAAAGTGAAGTGTTAATAGTGTGCATCTTTTGGTTTATGAGCTCCTCCAAAAATTAAAACTGATTTGGCCACAAGAACAATGAGCAGTCCCTAGTAACCCTCTGAACAGCATCCTACTAGTAAATTTACAAAAAAGAAAAGGCGTACTTGTGGCACCTTAGAGACTAACCAATTTATTTGAGCATAGGCTTTCGTGAGCTACAGCTCACTTCATCGGATGCATCCGATGAAGTGAGCTGTACCTCACGAAAGCTTATGCTCAAATAAATTGGTTAGTCTCTAAAGGTGCCACAAGTACTCCTTTTCTTTTTGCGAATACAGACTAACACGGCTGTTACTCTGAAACCTAGTAAATTTAGGAATTTACACATATCTACTCATAGTTACTTATTCTTAAAGTAAAATGACTATGTTTCAGGGGCTTGCTTCCCTTTAATATGAAAGGAAAACCAGGCCCAAGTGTAAGCAATCTGAGAGTTGTTTTTTCCAAGGTGTTTCCCTTAGTGTAGTTACCTTTTTAAAATTTACAGAATGACTAAGTGTTTCACATTCAGCATCCCATTTCAGGTTGCTGGCATTAAATGAGGACTGGCTCACGTAATCCTAGAGGGATGATTTTTTTATTTTATTTTCTTGTCTGTTAAATGCTAGTATCTCATTATGTTAAATCAGCACCCCCATCTATGAAAAGGTCATTTACAAATTGATATCTTTCTGAACAGGTGGAAGTCAGTAGCAAAGGAACCCATAGTTTGGTTTATATTCTTTATCTGCCCCATGAGCAGTAGCTGTGCAGAATGGCTGTTGCAGGATAGAGGGGCGTGCTCAACGTCGGGGACAAGCTGGGGCATGGCCCCACCCAATAATTGTTGAGGGACGCAGAACTCCTCCAGCCCAGGGGCCCCAGGGAGGGGCGCAGAATTCTTCCTGCTCCTGGGCTGCGGCGGGGAGAGCAAACTTCAAGCCTCGGGGCTGTAGCGGGGACAGCGAACTTCTCCAGCCCCGGCCAGCCACAGGGGAGGGGAGCTCTCTCCTCTTGCTCCTGGGCAGTGATGAGGGGAGTTCTGCGCCCATCGCCTGGGCCCTGGGGCTGAAGGAGTTTGCTCTTGCCCACAGAGGAGTTCTGCATCCCCCAGCAGTGCCCCTCCCCCCAAAGTAGTACAATTTAAACTTCTATGCATGCCCTGGCAGGATAAAAGCTCTCCCGTATACAAAATGGGAGAGCTGACATTCATACTGACCCACAGGGATAAGAGTTACAGATTACTCAACATACTGTCAGAACCAAGTTTATGGCCCAGAGTCAAGAATAGGGTAAAAGAACCTGGCTGACTTGGAATGCACCAACAACAAAGAGGAGGAGGAATACCTTTTGCAACTCAAAGCTTTCCAAGGTGTTACAGATTTGTGGCATGAAAATACATCAATTTATCTAATAAAACATTCTAATAAATTGGAAGGAAGCATCTAGTGAGTGTGAAGGACACAAAGGAGAGAAAGGATTAAAAGTGATTCATTTATCTTTGAATCTGGAAATGCACTGGAGGTTTTGATTTAGGAATTGGATTGATATGGGGAAATCATGACCAAAAAAGGGTTACAGCTTAAGTCTGTCAGTTAGCTAAGCACCACCCAAGGCCGACTAAATTTGGGTGCCACCATTTATGGAAGTCATTAGGAGGAGTGTTTTTTTCACAATATCGTGTTTGAATAAAACCATGGCCTCTTCACACAACACGCAGTCAACCTGTGGAACTCTTTGCCAGAGGATGTTGTGAACGCCAAGACTATAACAGGGTTCAAAAAAGAACTAGATAAATTAATGGAGGATAGGTCCATCAATGGCTATTAGCCAGGATGGGCAGGGATGGTGTCCCTAGCCTCTGTTTGCCACTTGATGATTACCTGTTCTGTTCATTCCCTCAGAAGCACCTGGCATTGGCCACTGTTGGAAGACAGGATACTGGACTAGATGGACTGTTGGATGGATGTTCTCCACATTGTTGTAAGAATGAAGTTGGGAGTGACAGGGAACAGGTTGGAAGCATGGTGTTGTGAAAGGAAGCAGCCTGCTCTTAAACTAGAAATCCTAACATAAAAAACCTTTTGACTCAGATTTGCAGAAAAGGCTTCCATTTTGCACCCATGTGTAATTACGGAGCAAATATTAGTCTTAGACAACCATCTTTCTGTTTGTGCTCACAAATCAGGCAATTGAACATCTAGGCCTAG
This sequence comes from Natator depressus, assembly GCF_965152275.1. Classification (NCBI taxonomy): domain Eukaryota; kingdom Metazoa; phylum Chordata; order Testudines; family Cheloniidae; genus Natator; species Natator depressus. The sequence continues at coordinate 27,346,579 of NC_134244.1, forward strand.
GTCTTCAGCCACAAAACAGTCTGTTTAAATTGCTCCAAATCAGATAACTGGGAATTTCCGCAATGTAGGGAAATCTTCAGGTGGCCAAAAAGCTAGGATAGCCGTGCCTAACTACTCCAGGCAGCCCAAGGACTGGAAGGGTGTAAAAGTAGCATATACTTACCTTCCACACCCAGCCAGGCCTTGTACCAATTGCAGCTCGGCCAGACTTGAAGATCAAGGCCCTGATTATTAATATTTACACCAGTAATTGGTTGTGGCCATAGGAAAATGGGTACAGTTATTTATGAGTGTAAAAAAGTAGTGGCCAGATTTAGGCCTTTTATATGTCTCACAATCATAATCACAGATCTGTTTAGCTCTGCAAAGATAGGCTTTTTATTTTATGGATGTCCTTAAATGCCTGGGTTTTCCTCAGATTCATTGCTATCAGCTACATTAGTATTTAACATACATCAATCAAACAGGTTTTATAAAGCAACATTTCTTAATGCATTATTTATAATGCATCAATTAAAAAAAAGATAGTTTTTCCCCTCATAAATTATTATAAATTGTGCTGTAACATGCTGTAGCAACATGTACAATATAAACAACATTATGCATTTCAGTTTACAAGGGCTTTGAAACAACTTACTAAAACATTGTCCATTAGGTATTTAAAAGTATTATAACCACTTCAGCTTGGGCTGTCAAATCACCATGTTATAGGTATTTGAGCAGGGAAAGATATTTCTATTAACCACTTAAAACTGTTGTTTAATGCTATTTTGATTTGAATGTAATTTAAAATTACTTCTGCATTGCTGAGAAGAAGAAATTTGCTCTAAAACCGCATAACAAATTGTGCTCTTAGTTAGAGTGTTCTAATTTATACAGAGATAAAAAAAACATTAAATCTATCTTAGGGTTTTATAATGCCTCCAATCACCATAGTATCTGAGCCTTTTCCTATAAAGTCTATAGCACTAGTGGATTTCATGGAGTCTCTGGGTGCTTCTCATTTTTGGGTAAAAATTATGCTTGAGATAGGATAAACTTTGGGGGTGGGTAATATTTATGTGCTTTTTTAAGAAAAAGAAAAAAATAACTATTTATTTAGCTAATTTTAACCATTATAAACAATGGGCCACGTTTTTCTTTCATTTAACTGATGCAACCATGTGATAGCTCATCATGTTCAAGTACCCTGTGTGGAGATGCAGAGCTATTCTGCTCACTCATCCTGGTGTCAGGAGGACCCTGCATAAGGATATATAACTACTCTGGTGACTCACTCTGGTAGCCAGTAGTTTCAACCCAGGAATACAGAAGGTTGAAAGTCTCCCTGAGGCAAGAAGCAACTGGGAAACAGTGGGTTCTTAAAGGGAGAAATCCGAGGATGAAGCAGATCAAGAGGAAGCTCTGGCTGAGGTTTATTTGTTCTCATGTCCGTTAACTACGAAGGAGAGGGGATACGTTGGACAATACCCAATGTGTGTGTACTGTTTTAGGAGCATTGTCAGAACACCACTTGCTATACACCCCTGGGAATGCAGATAACAAGGACCTGATCCTGCTGTGACTGAAATCAATAGCAAAACACCTAGAGGGAAGATTGAACTCCAGGATAGACACACTGATATTAGTCAATGCACACTGTAAAGATTTTGACACAAATGCTGCACAAATAAAACAGCAGATTAGGTTGGCAAGGCTCACAAAATCATGATACCTCTCCTCACCCTGTAATTACTACATTTAATTAAAAGTCTGTTGAATGAAAAGAAAGGGAAAGTCTACTAGGAAAGGAAAAATCTATATATAAGAACTATCCCAAATCTCTGTGAATAAGCAAAGATATTCCTTTTTAGATGTGCTTCCACTTCAGATGTAGAGAATGTAATTGTGTTTCTTTTAATGAAGTGTACATTTCTGTAATTACTTATCTCCCTCTCCATCTTGCCTCATCTGCAGCTTTAACCCTTCATATAACACATGAACCAGGGGTCACCCAATTAAATTAATAGGCAGCGGATTTAAAAACAAACAAAAGGAAGTGCTTCTTCACACAACACATAGTTATAACCTGTGAAACTTGTTGCCAGGAGATGTTGTGAAAGTCAAAAGTATAACTGTGTTCAAAATAGAATTAGATATATTCATGGAGCATAGGTCCATAAATGTCTATTAGACAAGATAGTCAGGGATGCAACCCCATGCTCTGGGTGCCTCTAAACCTCTGACTGCCAGACGCTGGGACTGAATGATGGGATGGATCCCTAGGCAAATTGCTTGTTCTGTTCACTCCCTCTGATACATCTGGCTTTGGCCACTGCTGGAAGACAAGATACTGGACTAGAGGGACCATTGGTCTGACCCAGTATGGCCGTCCTTAGGTTCTTATGTTCAAACTAAATGTTCATTTCCAGCCTTTCAGCAATCTCTGCTCTTTAGCTCTACCCACATCCTCCAAGAACCCAATATGTACCTCTCTCTCTCTCAGTCAACGTTGGCATATTAATCCTGCAGAAGAGGCTATTGATACAGAACATTTATGGTTTTGATCTTTAGGTCTGTGGGTCCACCACAAAAGTCCTCACTTCCTGCTGGTTAGTAGAGATAGGTACAAGTTACACTCCCCTTTTACCAGCATGGCCCCAGGGGATTCACCACGTGGGAGAAAATACTGCTGCTACTGCCCACTCAAGTTACATGCTTGTGGGGGAGAGGCCAGCATCATTAATTTATGAATGAGTCTCTGTAGGAGCCCATTCACAGGGACTTCTGAGGTGATGGATGAAACATTCTTTTTCTGGATGTCCAGGTCAACCTTCTTTCCTCTTCAGTACATCCCAGTTTTTTAGGCTGGGCTGCCTTCCTCCAGTCACATCTGCCAGAAGAAAGATGACACCCCATTTCTGTCACCTCAACCTCATCTCCTTCTGTGGACTGTCTGTCTCAGGGACCCTATATGTGGGAAGCCAGAATATTAATCGGGACTGAATTAAGCCCACTTTCTCCCTGTCTGAGTAAGATTTCAGTCCAATAAGTTGCTATCATAAGGTTTAGATTATTTCAGTCAGTTCCTAATATTAGCTAGAGACTCTCTCAGTATTCAATTAAAATTTCCTCTTTTTTTTCCCCTACGATTTGAGGAGTCATGTCAAACAATTATTGATTTACTGTCAAGAAATCCCAACCGATCATATTAATGGCACTCACACAACCCCCCCTCTCTCCAGTCATTCTTCTCTTATACACCTCCCAGCAAAGACATGGGGGCTCTCAAGCCTGTTTCAGAGGGCAGAGCTCTGCAGACTGCCAGGTAAATGTGAGTGCCCCATTTTGTCTTTTTTTTTTTCCTTTCTCTGTAGATTCCTGCTGGAGACTGAGCTTTCTCTCAAGGGTCAGTAGCTCAATTATTGCTCCTCTGTTCGTGGTACAGCTGTGTCTGCTGAACTTGATGCTCCTCTACACTGCTGAATGATAGTTTTTCAACATGGGTGTAATTACCATTCCCATTGTGCTCTTTCCTTTGCAGCTCTTGCCATCTGGAATAGCGTCTTTGTAACTATCTGCCTCACCATCTCCTTTTGTCCCTTGCTTATGCCTTTTAATTTCTTTCTTCCTCTGTTATTAGCCTAGTGGCTTAATGCTTTAATTTATTCACCATACAATGAGCCAACTTCTGGCCTCAGGCACATGAGCATGTGTGTGTCTGTGTATAATAGAGATGGGTCCTAGTTGTGACAATCAGAGCCTAAATTGGATCTGAAATACTCCAGATTCTGGAATATTCAAATTTGAAGCTGCCATTCAGCCCCTTGTAGAGATGGGCCCAACTTCAGACATTGGATACAAATTTAGGTACAAAGTTCCTAACAGTTCAGATCCAGGGTTATGATTCACAAGCCATCTGAACTGCAGTGACTGAGCACAGCAGTTAGCCCAATGTGTTTGTTAACATAGGTTATAGAAAACAATGGTGAGATGTCACCTGCTCTACATTGTTTGAGTGTATAAAGAATTTTGGGGTGTGGGTTGCACGACAGACATGTATTGTACTTGTTTTGTGTTCTCCTTCTATGCTCCTTTGCTAGCAGACATTGAACAACATCCTTCTTTCCTTGTTTTGCTTGGGACTATAAAAAGATTATATTAGTTCTTGCGAAATCTGGCACTCAGGGGCCAACATTTAGACACTTTAGAGACCCAGGGCCTGATTTTCAGTGGTGAAAGTCTAAAATCTGGCACCTAAAATGGAGGAAACCAAAATTAGAGTTCTATTTTAAAATTGTTCTTAAATTCTCTGTGCCTCGGTTTTTCCACCACAACGTAAGGATAATGACCTACTTAACAGGACTGTTATTGGGCTTCATAAAGTGAAGCTATAAAGTGCTTTAATATACCTGGATTGAAAGTGATGATACTGGTTTAGGTCACAACAACCAAAACCGATCCCCAAATATTAATGGATTATTATGCCAACTAGCGTCTGCTGCATTCACAATTAGAGCAAAATTCAGCACATGATCCTCTGAGCTACATTTGGCATAGAGGAGCAACCACGCAGCAACCAAGTGCTAGACTCTAGAGCCATTCTGCCGGTTCTTAGGAGTGCATGAGCACAGTACACTCAGCAGGCATGGGGATTTGGCCAGGCACAAAAGTTGGCAGATACCCTCCACTCCTGGCATTAAATGCCGTTGGGCTATTAATCAGTCCACTGCCCAAGTGCTCCATGATGCACTAGGATCATATCTTTTCCTGTTCCTGTCATCTTAGTGCATGCGCAACGTGCCTCAGGTGGCATGTGACCAGGATACATCATCATCAGTGTGGTCTGCTGGTTGGATCATCAGCTTCCCTGGCTTGGGTCAGGTACTGACTGGGAGTGTGATGTGAATGCTGATCCATGTCCCCATCCTGTTCCTTTGTAGAGGCACTAATAGAAAGAAAGAGTTTCCTGTACTCTTTCCTCCACCTATACCCCCATACACATACATAGAGTTCGCAAATGCAATACAAGGCAGAATTTGCTGTGAGGGCTCAATCCTGCAAGGTGTTGAGCCATGCCAAGAACTGCTGCGCACCAATGGGTCAATAGGAAATAAGGGTGCTCAGGACCTCTCAGAAGTATTTGACACCTCACAGGATCAGGCCTGTAGGGTATGACGCATCCATGCAAAACAGTTCTATAGACAAGCATGCTCAGAACATCCTTTACACATGAAAATTTAGTTGGAGAAACTATAAATGGAAACATTGTGTCCATTAAAAACAAGTCTATATACTTAGGATCAAATAATACTTGGCATTGAATTTCTAAGTGAGACTATAAAGTATGCAGCTGGTGACACTGTCCAGGATGTGAACTTGCCAGCCGTTAAAAATATTCTAAGAGAATGAAATGAAATGAAATATCATTGGTTAACAAGTCACAATAGTACTTGTAAGGAATGAATAGGCACTGTATAAAGATTAAATATATATTAATGGCAATTCCTTACTTCGAAAAACTAGTTTTAGGCTGACCTACCTGGGTGCTAAATACAAAGGTACAGTGAAGGCAAAAATACATTGCAAAAAATCATATTTTCTATATGATCCCAACTTGGGTCGGGTGTGAAACGTACCTTTGCAAACATTGTAAATGACATGAATGTAAACTAAGGGCCAAGTCCTCAGCAGGTGTACATCAATATAACTACAGTGAAGCTGATTTACACCAGCTCAGGATCTAGCCCTAAGGCTTAGAAATCCAAAATGTTTAGCTATCAGTGTAATCTAAATTCATTTTGTATCATAATATTAATCAAAGCACATTTTGAGTGATAATCTGCTTCGTATTAATGTGACTTCCCTTATTTTTGAGGGATTTTTGTTTGTAATAATGCCATCTGCAGCTGAAATCGCAAGTGACTTTACAGCTTTCAAATTTTCTCTCAAATGAACTCAAGCAAATCTGTGTAATGTTCCTAACACAATATACATTATATGCTTCTTTGGAGAACTGTAATTACAGAGTCTCTATGACAACACTGGACAAACCGTAATTGTATAACATTATATTGCTGCCATGCACAATGCAGCCAGCACATCAGGTCACATAGATCATGAGCCTTTGCAATGGGGAGATGCTGATTTTGAAATTAGTGGAGGGAAATATTCTGAGATCTATTATTTTCACAAATATAACAGAATTTGGAGAAAACCATCATCTTTAATTAGTAATAAAAATTCCATCTCTATTGCAGGTTTGGAAATAGCAAGTTGACTGTTGAAAATCTACAAAAAGAAAAGGAGTACTTGTGGCACCTTAGAGACTAACCAATTTATTTGAGCATGAAGTGAGCTGCAGCTCATGAAAGCTTATGCTCAAATAAATTGGTTAGTCTCTAAGGTGCCACAAGTACTCCTTTTCTTTTTGCAAATACAGACTAACACGGCTTTTACTCTGAAAATCTACAGTTAGCTTTCAGCAACACAGACAATGCCAACTCTGAACATATGTTCTACTGAAAAATTGTATGAACTGAAAACCCATCTATTGGTTGTTGTTACACAGGCTGTACATTATACTGAATACTGTTGGACAGACATATTTCAAAGCTATGTTTTACTTGATGAGCTATTGGAATTACATTTTCTCCTAAAGAACTGCCAGCAGTGAATTTCTCCCTCTACATGTGCTTTCCAAGGAAACCACACCAAAATCAAATAGCAAACTTATACAAAGAAACCATACCAAATTCAATAAAATAAATGGCTTTGAAAGTCAGTGGTCAAAATAGTTGTTCCCAAGCAGCAGTGGAAATGATATCTGCTATCCGCCCAGTAAGCCCTGGAAACATGGAACCATTTGAGATGGCTTTGACCTCTTGTGGTCATTAACTGTCCCATTGAATTGTAATAGGGCTAGTTCACCTTGACAGAGGTATGACAAATCTAGCTTTGCCCCTAGATTTAAACTTTACTTGACTCCCTGCCTAATACCAAACCATTATTTTACCCTTTTCTGTATTTCTTGCTCATTCTTACTGCCTAATAAGGACAATTTGTCCTTGTCCTCATATCATCCATTTTACCTATTTCTATCAGAGAGATTTAAATTCCAAAATTTGGATGTAGATCTGAAGAAGGATCTGAGGTGAAATCCTAGTCCCACTGAAGTCAATGGAAGCTTTGTTTTCAGTCAAACCCGGATTATATCCTGGAATTCTTCCTAAGGTCAAGGGTGTTTGGATGCAGGATTTTGGTTTGGCTCATTATAAAAACAGAGCTCAGCTATGACGTTTGGATCTGGATCCGAAGCTTACCAAAATTTGGGAGTGTTCAGATCCGGTGTTTTGACTCAGGCCCAGAAATAATTTGTGGACAATAGTTATATCTCTTTTCAGCTTTATTTTCAGCAGACTGAACATTCCCAGTTCTCTAAACCTTTCCTCACATGACTTATCTCCCAAGTCTCTTATCATACCTTATGCTCTCTTCTAAACTCTGAAGTTTTTCTAACTCTTCCATAAATTATAGTTTAAAGAACTAAGAGCATTGTTCCAAGTGAGGCCTAACCATTACTGAGAAGAGTAGAATAATGAGCTTGTTTGTTTTACAAGTTTGCTTGTATTAGCACAACACAATATAGTACCTGTGGATTTTGCAGTGCCACACTTTCTATTAAATTTATCACACACTCATACTCAAATCCTTCCATGCAGCCACTATTACCCTGATCTCTACCTGTGCACTTGATTATTCCTTCTTTTGTACATTTTACCTTGACTTTACATTTGTCTTTAACATTACTACTTACCAACACAATGTACTTTTTTTAGTACAATAATGTGTGTTTTTATCAAGTTTCATAGGCAAATTTCAAAATTGGTCGATTTGTCATAATCTTTCAGCACCTAGAACAGTGGTCCACAAACTGTGGGGCACGCCCCTCTAGGGTGTGCAGAGGAACTTTGTGGGGGGCACGGTAGGGCCCAGGCCAGCCTCCACAGGGGGCAGGGAGGGAGCACCGCTCTGGCCCCGACCACGATTCTAGGCTCTGGCCCCGGTCACGGCCCCAGCTGCAGTTCCAACTTCAGCCTGGGCCCCTAGCTCCAACCGTGGCCCCGCTCCTAGCCCCAGCCCTGGTCCCCAGCTGCAGCTCCAGCTCCAACCCTGGCCCTGGCTCCCAACTGGTAGGAAAACGGACAGATTCCATTCGGGTAAGAGGAGGGCGTGACATAAAAAGTTTGACTGATATACAAGGTTACCAGTGGGCCCCGGTTTCTGAGTTTTATAAAATGTCCTTCTACAGAACTTGGCAATTTGTAATCATTTGTGAATTTGGTGTCTTGCAGATGTCGCTCATGAGATCTGTTAAAAAGGATCTTTGACCATGACAGCCTTTGAATCATCTGCAAAATGTTAAAGCTATCCAGTATAAACACAAACAGTCACACAACAGCCACAGAGATTGGCTTTTAGTCGTTTCTACATAAGAATGGTCATACTGGGTCAGACCAAAGGTCCATCTAGCCCAGTATCCTGTCTTCCGCCAGTAGCCAATGCCAGGTGCCCCAGAGGGAATGAACAGAACAGGTAATCATCAAGTGATCCATCCCCTGTTGCCCATTCCCAGCTTCTGGCAAACAGAGGCTATGGACACCATCCCTGCCCATCCTAGCTAATAGCCATTGACGGACCTATCCTCCATGAATTTATCTAGTTCTTTTTTAAACACTATTATAGTCTTTGACTTCACAACATCATCTGGCAAGGAGTTCCACAGGTTGATTGTGTGGTGTGTGAAAAAAATACTTCCTTTTGTTGGTTTTAAACCTACTGCCTACTAATTTCATTTGGTGGACCCTAGTTCTTGTGTTGAGAGGGAGTAGATAACACTTCCTTATTTACTTTCCTCCATACCAGTCATGATTTTATAGACCTCTATCATATCCCCCCTTAGTCATTTCTTTTCCAAGCTGAAAAGGCCCAGTCTTTTAAATCTCCTCTCATATGGCAGCCGTTCCATACCCCTAATAATTTTTGTTGCCTTTTTCTGAACCTTTTCCAAGTCCAATATATCTTTTTTCAGATGGGGCAACCATATCTGCATGCAGTATTCAAGATGTGGGCGTACTGTGGATTTATATAGAGGCAATATGATATTTTCTGTCTTGTTATCTATCCTTTTCTTAATGATTCCCAACATTCTATTCGCTTTTTTGACTGCCGCTGCACATTGAGTGGATGTTTTCAGAGAACTATCCACAGTGACTCCAAGATCTCTTTCCTGAATGGTAACAGCTAATTTAGACTCCATCATTTTATATGTATATTTGGGATTATGTTTTCCAATGTGCATTAATCAACATGGAATTTCATCTGCCATTTTGTTGCCCAATCACCCAGTTTTGAGAGATCCTTTTGTAGCTCTTTGCAGTCTGCCTGCCTATCCTGAGTAGTTTTGTATCATCTGCAATTTTTTCCACCACACTGTTTACCCCTTTTTCCAGATCATTTATGAATATGTTAAATAGGACTGGGCCCAGTACAGGCTTCTGGGGGACACCACTATTTACCTCTCTCCATTCTGGAAATGGACTGTTTTTTCCTACACTTTGGCTAAAAGATAGGAAACAGTTGCCAATCCATGAGAGAACCTTCCCTTTTATCCCATGACTGCTTACTTTGCTTAAGAGCCTTTGGTGAGGGACCTTGTCAAAGGCTTTCTGAAAATCTAAATACACTATATCCACTGGATCCCTCTTGTCCACATGTTTGTTGACCCCACCAAAGAACTCTAGTAGATTGGTGAGGCATGATTTCCCTTTACAAAAAACATTGACTGTTCCCCAACAAACTAGTGTTTCTCTCTGTGCCTGACAATTTTATTCTTTACTAGAGTTTCAAAAAGTTTGCCCAGTACTGAAGTCAGGCTTACCAGCCTGTAATTGCCGCGGTCTCCTCTGGAGCCCCTTTTAAAAATTGGCATCACGTTAGCTATCCTCCAGTCATTTGGTACAGAAGCTGATTTAAATGATAAGGTTACAGATGACTGTTAGTAATGCTGCAATTTCACACTTGCGTTCCTTCAGAACTCTTGGGTGAATACCATCTGGTCCTGGTGACTTATCAATTTGTTCCAAAACCTCCTCTAATGAAACCTTAATTTTGGACAGTTCCTCAGATTTGTCACCTAAAAAGAATGGCTCAGGTTTGGGAATCTTCCTCACATCCTCAACCGTGAAGACTGATGCAAAGAATTCATTTAGTTTCTCCGCAATGGCCTTATCGTCCTTGAGTGCTCCTTTATCATCTCAGTTGTCCAGTGGCCCCACTGGTTGTTTAGCAGGCTGCCTCGTTCTGATGTACTTAAAAATTTGTTTTGCTATAACAAAAGTTGTCAGGATGACACAAAAAAAGTCTTACAGCAAGAAATTTTCTATTTTATTATATCCAGCAGAGATTGCTCTGAATTACATGGTCTACAATTCATCTTAGTCTTAGTAAACTTCAGATAATGGCAAACTGTTTCAGCTCTTTAACTCTATATGTGACAATAATTAGAACAGAACTAGGGGTTTTGATTTGATTTTGGTTTTACTGAATGTACTTTTTATTTCTGGATACCTATGGGTAAGGCTAAGATTATGTCACAGAGGTCATGGAATCCATGACCTCTAGCAACCTCCATGACATTGGGGGCCCCGCAGCAGCCCAGCCTCTGCGGGCAGCAGGGGACTTTCTCACAGCTGTGGGTGGTGGGACCCCCTGCAACTGACCAGCTGCCATCACTGGTGATGACCCCTGAGCAGCCCAGCCATTGCTGCTGTCAGGGGTCCCCCCTGCAGCAGCTCAGCTGTCGCAAGCAGCCGGGGCCCCACCGCAGCTCCCATTCATCAGCAGTGGTGGCAGAGGGACCCCAGAGCTGCTGAGCGGCCGTGGGTGGGGGGCTCCCTGCAGCTCCCAGATGCTGGAACTGCTCAGTGGCTGGGGATCCCCTTAATTCTCCAGCTGCCATGGGCAGCAGAGGAGACACCCTGCAGCTCCCAGCCCTGCAGGGCAGTGGGGGGACACCTCCCAGCCATTGGGCAATGGGGTCCCTGCTGAACCCGCCTCTCCCCATTTTGTCAGGGATGTTTTCAGTAAAAGTCAGGGACAGGTCACTGCTTCCATGATTTTTTGTTTTTTGCCCGTGAGCAGTCCCTGACTTTTACTAAAAATATCCATGACAAAATCATAGCCTTACCTATGGGGCCTTTTCAGTTCTTGCAAAAATCAACGGATTTCACTTGAAATTATCATTTTGAACCTAAAAAGAAAAGGAGTACTTGTGGCACCTTAGAGACTAACCAGTTTATTTGAGCATGAGCATCCGATGAAGTGAGCTGTAGCTCACGAAAGCTCATGCTCAAATAGACTGGTTAGTCTCTAAGGTGCCACAAGTACTCCTTTTCTTTTTTCTTTTTACGAATACAGACTAACACGGCTGTTACTCTGAAACCTGTCATTTTGAACCTAGTCACTTCTGATGCTGGCCACCAGAAAACATGAGAGCTAGAATGCATAGATGTCAGCAATTTGTGTTTTCCAACCTACAATGGTAATGACATTTGTCTCAAAACAATGATGCAGCCTTCAGTCACTTATCTTTTAGCTATTCAGTATTTTGGGAGCATATGCGCATACCTAGGGCACCATCTTCCTGTACATTCTTCTGCTATGTGTGACCTTGAAGCACAGTATGCAGTGTGAATCGCTGAACACAGCAGGAATAGGAGGTGAGTGATAATTAGAAATCCTGTTCAAGGTCCTTACATAAATTCAAAGACGAGCAGGCAGAAGAGCGTAAACAGTGTTACTGCATGTTACTCAGTTTACCTGTAAATTAAAATCCACATGAGGGGAGAAGGGATTTGGATAATGATCTGCCACCTCTCAGGTGAGTGCTGTATCCTCTGGGCTATGAGAGATTCTGATGTGGGACTCCTTCAGTCGCTCCTGGTGAAGCTGTTCCATTGTGAATAAATATTTTTTAAATAGTCGTTGGAGCAGGGGCACTGGATCTGGAGTGAGTGCTCCACCCTCCCGCTATAGAATCATTGTCTCTCACTCTCAAAGTGTCATTTGGTCAAGAGAGAGTGAGCGCTCTCGCACACAAGCATGAGAATGACTCAGTAGCTGGTAGTTAAGGCACTTACCTTAAGAGACCCAGGATTCAGTCCCTCTGCTCCAATGACTCCAAGTATTTACCCAGTGAAACAACTTCAATAGGAGAGACTGGGGGAGCCTCACACCAGACTATCACATAGCCCAGTGATTAGAACACTCACATGTGCATCCATGTCTCTGTTCCTCAGTTTCCCCATCTGTAAAAAGGTGACTATGATGCTGACCTCTTTTGTAAAAGCCCATTGAGATCTATGGATAAAAAGTACCATATAAGAGCTGGATACTAATATTATTAAATTATATTGCAGGGACTTCAGTAGACTGGCAGTTATGTAAAAAGAAATGGAGGACTTGTGGCACCTTAGAGACTAACAAATTTATTTGAGCATAAGCTTTCATGAGCTACAGCTCACTTCATCGGATGCATTCAGTGGAAAATACAGTGGGGAGATTGACTGATATGGCAATGCCATACCATTCAGTATAGTCTGTGCAGTGTTCCTTATAAGCTGTATTGATTTTGAAGTTAATTTAAAGTGTATTGTACACTGCCTATAAATTTCAGTGTGCCACCAATTTTTGTACTGAAGTTAGGGGGAAGCTGTAAATTTTAGAGCTGGAGAGACGACAACTATATCTTTTAGCATCCAGGAACACCTGGGAAGGAGTTTTGCATTTTAGCACCCAAGCAGTTAAGGCTTTTGGATTGGAGAAGGGGTGAATTCATGTGGATAATCTGCAGAGCATAGGTCCCAGGGTGATGCTGTGGCGAAAAGAGCTAATGTGATCCTTGGATATGTAAACAGGGGAATTTCAAATAGGAGTAGGGAGATTGCATTATCTCTGTATGTGGCGCTGGGGCAACCATTACTGGAATACTGTGTCCAGATCTGGTGTCCGCAGTTCAAGAAGGATGTTGATAAATTGGAGAGGGTTCAGAGAAGAACCACAGTAATGATTAAAGGATTGGTGAAAACTACAAATCAATCTGTTTATCTTAAGAGAAGGTTAAGGGGTGATTTGATCAGTCTATACATACTTACATGAGTAACAGACATTTGATAATAGAGGGCACTTCAGTTTAGCAGACAAAGGTATAACAAGATCCCTGGCTGGAAGCTGAAGCTTGATAAATTCAGACTAGAAATAAGATACCATCTGATGGGGGTATAAACTGGGACAGATTAAGGAGCTGTACTGGGCCCAGGTGCCTCCACCCTGCCACACCTGCAGAGCCTGCTCCAGCTGGAGGATGAACTTAAAAAGAGAGACACAGACAGCTCAGTAGGGGACAGACAGGAGAGATCTATCTTGGGAGCACCTGAGTATGGACACAGTAACAGTCCAGGCTGCAGGGCAGCAATCTACAAGTGGCAGCTAACCCAGGTCCTACAGAAGGGACTAGTCTTTGGGTGGATCATTTGTGAAGCTTTTGACCATGCTTTGGACTGAGGAAGTAAGTGGTAGGAAGTGGCCCAGGGAAGCATTCCTGAAGCACTCTGGGGTGTTTGTTAGCATGGCCTCTTGTAGGGCCCTGGGTTGGAGCCCAGTGGAGATGGAGGGCCTGGGCTCCCCCTACCAACCACCCTTTGTGAAGGGGGCACAGTGCTCATCTCCTCTCCCTTGGAAATCTGGGGAGGATAGAGACAATGTAAGCCCAGAGTCAAGGACACACCACCCACTGGGGCCAGGAGGTGGCCTATTGGCCCTTTCTTTTGTGGGGCCATTGAACTACATATATTTTGCTGGACTCTGTTTGCCCATAAGGGGGTGAACACAACTGGTGACCTGAGTGGAATCGCTACCTACCAGAAGGGGGATCGCCACAGCAGCAGTGTGGTTGCTGGCAAGGAATGCCATACAGGGGGGATAGCTGGGACCCCATGACCTAACCACTAGGCAGCACCAGCCCTATCACATGCCCGTTTTTAACAGGGAGGATAATTAGTCATAGGAACAATTTACCGAGGGTTGTGGTGGATTCTCCATCCCTGGAAACTTTTAAATGAAGATGGTATGTTTTTCCTAAGAAACATGCTCTAGTTCAAACAGGCATTAATTCAGAGATGTCCTATGGCTTGTGTTTTACAGGTCAGACTAGATGACCACAATAGTTCCTTTTGGCCTTATATTCTATAAATATCCTGTTACCCATCCCACCCTTTGTGTCACCTTGTTCACTTTGAATTCCCCACATCAGTAATGTCCTTAATAAAGAGGCATAGAATTTCTCCAATATGTGCAACCTAACAGGCTAAAAACAGTACTCTTGTTTTATCTGATATTTAATTTGTGCTTTCCTAGCTATCATGAGGTGTGCAGTGTGACTGCACAAAGCGCTTGCTCTTTTAGAAGAGGAAAACCCAAGCCTGACAAAGTGAGTAAACAATGCCACTGCATGTCACCCAGTCTATCAGCAGATCCACATTGACCCTAGAATTATTTTTCTCTATAAATGTTGAGCCTCTTCAAAGGGAAACTCCATCTTTAGCACATAGATTTTTTGAGATGATAACCAGTCAGCAATATTTTAAGGATTGTGGTCAGCACAGCTGTAAAGGGCCTTAACCTTGAACTGACTAGGTGTGTGGTTCAGCCCAGAGCAATGGCAATCATATTTGTTCTGAGTGCTTATTGCTTGCAAGATTTCAAAAAATGAAAGGCTAGAAGAAAAATCATGTTTATAGATTTTCAAGTATTAAGAAGCTCAAGCTACCCACACCAGAAACACAAAATCCCTGGAAAATTCTGTGATTTGTGACCCTCTGCATTTGGTTTGACAAAAATCCTGAGAGCTACACTGATGAAAGATTAGATTCTGTGAATGTGATATATTCCTAGTTCATTCTGTTAGGAAGCTAAAAATACACACAAAATCCTGTGGATTTATATTACCTTGTCAAAATGTTACCTGTAATACACCAAACATAGTCAGACATGCTAGGTTTTCTTTTTTGCAGTGGCTAATGAGACTCATTTTACCAGGTCAAATCAGGTTTATATCTTCAGTTCTTTTGAAGGCAGGATGGTGCAGTAGGTAACGAGCTAGATTGGACCCTGTGAGAACTGGGTTGTCTCTCCCAGTTCTGTCGCTGACCTTGGGCAAGTCATTTCACTTTTTTGTGCCGGTTTCCCACCCCACCTTTGTCAGTCCAGTCTATTCAGACTATAAACTTAACAGGGCAGGAATAGTCTTTTACTATATGGCTATACCATACCAAGCACAATAGGGCTTTGATCTCAGTTGGGGCTGCAGCATGCTACTGTAGTATTGATAATAAACTAAGATGCCCTATTACAATACATCTTTATGGACTCAATCCTGCAAAGTGCTGAGCACCATGGAAGATGAGGATCTAATCACATGTTTGCTGATATATTTTCTTGCTCATGAATGAGTCACATGGCTTGACTTTTTTTCCATAATACATTATAGAAACCTGAACCTGACTCCATAGGTCCATTAATCAAAATAATATTACTAAGGAATCTTAAGTTACTTAACAATGGGGTTGTTATATATATATATATATATATATATATATATAGTTCCTATATAAAGCAATGGGGTGCTTTAAATATATATATAGTGGCAGAGCTCCAACTTTGTCCCCATGGGTCACACGCTTCCAGGCTGTTTATGCTAGCTTCAGAGGCTCACTGCAACCCTCCATGTAGCCCTTCTCTCTACTGAGCCCTTTTCATCATAAGCCAGCAATGGAGGCTGGTGAGAGAATTCCCAGTCTCTGTTGCTCCTACAGCCTCATGCCAAAACAGTTTAGCCTCCTGTCCTGACAGGGGCCTGTTTTTCCCCTCCCAGGATGTGTTTCTGTAATGGTGCATTGGGGGGAACCTAGACCCACCCTCTACTCCAGGTTCCAGCCCAGGGACCCTAATGTCAGCAGCTGTTGACAGCCAACCTTTTACCGACAGAGCTGCTACATTTCCCTAGGCTACTTCCCCACAGCTCTCCTGCTTCTCCCTTACCAATGACTTGAGGGTGTCTTCATTAACCAGCCACACTTCCTCTCCTCTGACTCCTCTCTACCTGACTTGAGTGAGCCCTTTTATATTAGCAGAGGGGCCTTAATTAGAGTCAGGTGGTCACATTAGCTTAATGGCCTCACCTGACTCTTTGCAGGTTAATTGGAGTCAGGTGTTCTCATTAGCCTGGAGCAGCCCCTGCTCTGATCAGTCAGGGAACAGAAAACTGTTCATCCAGTGGCCAGCAGATCGGCCTTCTGCTACTCTGCTGAACACCCCAGGCCCTCTGGACCTTTTCATCAGGCCCCTGCCCCGTGAACCCGACCGACCCCCCCCGCCCCTTCACCATGAGCCGGCTACGCGAGCTGCAGCCGGTCCGGTTCCAGACCGCGCCAAAACAACATCTCTACACGCTCGTTCTCCACACCCTTCATGTCCTCAGCCTCGCGTCCTGCCCTGATACAAAGTGGCGGGACCTCCTGCCACCTCTAGAGGGTGAGGAGCCCCAGTGGGCCAGCCTCTATTCCACCTTAGTCCCGAGGCCCGCCGGGGATATCAGTTGGCGGCTCCTTCACGGGGCCGTGAGCACGGGCGTGTACTTGGCGCGGTTCACCCCAATCCCAGACACCTGCCCCTTTTGCGGCGTGAGGGAAACCCTGGCGCACGTCTATCTGGAGTGTGCCAGGTTGCAGCCCCTATTCCGGCTCCTCACGAATATTTTGTTAAGGTTTTGGTTGCACTTTTCTCCTCACCTCCTTATCTATGCACTCCCTGTCCGTGGCCCCACTAAGTCGCGAGACCTCCTAGTCAACCTCCTCCTGGCCCTGGCGAAAGTGGCCATCTATAAAACCAGGGTGAGGAGGTTGGCTGATGGAGTCTCCTGCGACTGCGGGGCCTATTTCTGATCCTCTGTCCGTTCACGCCTCCGGGCAGAGTTCCTCTGGGCGGCATCCACTGACTCCCTTGACGCCTTTGAGGAGCGGTGGGCGCTGTCCGGGGTTCTCTGCTCGGTGTCCCCGTCCAGTTCCCTTTGTTTGACCCTTTGACCGCACTCCCGTTCCTGTTGTTCATTAGTTGTTCCCCCGTAATTATTTGGTTTCCCAGGTCCTGTGGATCCCCCCCTTAGGCTGGGGGGGGATCCTTTAGCAGTGGGCAGGCTTCGCCCACCCACTTCCTGGATCCCAATAAGGGGGGGGCTACTCTGCTGAACCCAACTGGCCTGGTTCTATCACAATATATATATATATAGTTGCGAGAGTCAAAAATAATAATGCAACTAATGTTTTCTACTAATGTGTGTTTCTGAACGTTCCTGAGACTCTTATGAATTGAATAGACAGGTGGTATAATAAATATGACACCATTTACATGTATAATACAAAACATTAGCCAAGCCTCTGCAGTCATCAGAGCAGAAAAAAAAATTCTCATAAAGCTATAAGAAATCTGATAAGCTAAATAATTCTCAGTTATTGGTGCAGTACTGGTGCTGCACATCAACAAATAGCAGAGTTAGGAAACTGGTATTAAGGCTACTGGGGCATGAAAAGATTAGTCAGAAGAGACTGTTGAGGAAAGCTAGTATTTAAAACATAACTTCAGGAGACAAGGGAAGGACACAGTTTAATAACGTGACTTGGTGACGTATGAGTGTTCGCTACATTTGTTAATACTGTGCATCAGCCCACTTTCATCAAAAGGATTATTCAGATTTGTGCCAATGCCCACTACTGTCTCAGCTCTGAAGAAAGTGTCTCCTTTGAAATGTGTCCCTTTTTGCCACTGCATTAATGGTTTCAAATATTTTGTGTGTGTAAGTTCTCCTCTCAAGATGTACTAGAAACATGTCACACCAATGCTGCCCTGCAAGAACATGATTTTATCTGCTCGTTTATCTATTAGCTTAAATGTCAGCTGAGTGAGACCCACAGTAAAGAACACAATGCAACAACCCTGAAATCACTGGAAATACAAAAGGTGTAATTAAAGGCAGTTTGGCTGTGAGATTGTAAGGGAACTAAGCCGGGGCTCGTCCCTCGGCGGGATGGTGGGTCACCACACCGCCACACTACACTCTCGGCTGGGTTGGGGAATACCCAGTCTATGGCCCAGACCTTCAGGCTGGGTCCCGCAAGCAATTCGATATAAGCCCAGGCCCTGGGTCAGGGCGGGGCAGCAAGGAAACAGTCAGGTGCTCAGGCCCTTAGGCAGGGGCTGAGCAAATAGCTCAGTATAGGCCCAGGCCCTGGCTTTAGCAACCAGGGGGAGACGGCCACCCGCAAGGTGGGTGGCAGGGGGGTCACAGGCCCTCCCACTCTACTGCGTCCCAGCCCGGGGCCCTAGCAGCGGTCAAAGACCTGCTGCTGTGACAATGGGGATCCTGGCCACAACACACTGACATTGGCTCTGGCAGTGCTGCAGCCAGACTGGGGTCAGCTGCCCCCTGGCTACTTCCGGACTCCCCCTCGTAGGGTACCAGGGTCAGCGTGGTGCCCTTGGAGGGTTCCAGCACCATGGGCTCCTCTGGGTCGCCGGCGAGGGGTAGACTTGGCCGTTCCTCTGGGTAGCTGGTGAGGGGTAGGCATGGCCGCTCCTCTGGATAGCTGACAAGGGGTAGGCTCGGCTGCTCCTGTGGGCGTCGGTCAGCGTCAGGCATCGGCCGGTCCGGCCAGTCCTTGGGTCAGCCGCGGCTTGCTGGGGTCTCCCAAGCCGGAGCCAGGCCACGGGCGTCTGACCTCTCCGGCTGCTGTTGCCCAACTGAGCTCCGGGGTTGGGCTTTTCTACTTTCTGTCCTGCTCCTTGACCTCTGGGGGGCGGGCGCAGGATCCATTGGCTCTGCCCACTTTGGTGTCTGGGGAGGTTCTTCCCTCGGCGGGGTGGTGGGGCACCACACCACCTCACTACAGAGAGAAACTGGGGTGAAGCACAATGGGACAAGAGAAGGGCCAGACAGAGATAATACACTTGGTATGAGTAAGGCTATCTTACTCCAGAAGTAGCTCCACTGAATTCAGTTAGACTGCATAGGTAGTAAGGTATCACAGTTCAGGGCAATTATACCTGTATTCTCCCTTTATGGACCGACAAGGGCAGCCCTCTCAGGCTTCCAGCTCCCCAGCCATTGCTTTTCTTGGGTGAAGACCCATGTCTCACTCCCTTCTGACTAGAGTATCTCCAGGCTGAATAGTTCCCTGCCTTCACTGTGTTACATCCAGCAAAGACAGACTTCCCATGCACACCTGTTTGCTTTCTCTTCAGAGACAGCTAACAGTGTGACTGCCCACTGTTGCAACTTCCCACACAGCTCTTTCTAAACAGTACTATTTTATGCTTAAGGTGAAAAGCATTACAGAGAAAACATATTAAAAACAATAAAGGAATAAACACACATGCTAATCAGCTTACCAGAGATCACCCCTACCCTAACATTGACTCTAGCAGGAGCAGTCCTTCCAAACCACACCCAGGGGATTTCCTTGTGGGTTCAAGTTCATCTGAACTTTAGCTCAGAACAAACACAGTCTTATGGGGCCTCAATAGGCCCAGTGCTTCCAACCCTTCCCTAAGGAGTTGGTCCTTCTGTGGACCAGGGGTCCTGTCTGTTTGCTAGATCAGGAAATAGGCTCTGGGCCAGTTTAAAACCAGCCTATCCCAAAATCCTGTCTTTGTCTGTTGGTCCCTGGAGAATCCAGTTTGATCATATATATAAACTTATATATATATATATATATATATATATATATATATATATAAACTTCTCTAGGGGTGTGGTTTCAAACAGCTGAGGAATTACATTATCACCCTCTCCTACTAGAGAAGTTGCATACAATAACACAGGAACAATTGCATTTTTATACAATGGACCCCAAAGGTCTCAAACCTAATTCAATAAAGTGTACATTTTATCTTGATTCCATGAGGTTTGTCCCGAATATTGTCTACCACACCAAGTGTAGTATCTTACTCCAGGAGTAGTTGCACTGAAATCAATGAGACTATATATGTAATAAGAGACTATTCAATGTGAGTAAAGGTATCACAATACCACAATCTGGTCCCAAGTCTCTGATATACAAGCACCAAAAGAAAGTAAATGGGGGATATAAGATATCTGAAGCATAGTTTAGAGTTCACACAGCTATTTCTAGCATATGATAATAAAGTTATTTCATATCCTGTACCAATGAGCTGTTCTATGATCCTCATGCTTTTATACTATGCAAAGCTATAGTAAAGCAATAGGGAAATCAATGGAGCAAAAAGTTAAATACTGCTTGTACAACTGGCTCGTGGAAAAGAAGTTGTTCTTAATTTCTAGGGCCCGTAGTCTCTTCTCCTTTAACATGAGGGCAGAGGAGCAAAACCCAATCGAAAGCAGTCAGCCAAAAAAGGAAAAGGTAGCATCAGATCTGCTGCATGCTTCAATCCCACAGAAACCCCTGCACTTCAAAGCTCCATGGGTTGGGTGGGAGTGAGATCAGGGGATAGACCCTGTCCACCACATAGTCTCCCCGCCAAAAAAAGAAATATATCGAAGGGATTTCTGTCCACAGATTGAAACACTACTTGGGAGAGATGCATCTGCAGACTGCACAGACACATGTAGCTATAGTTCCCCATAGAGCAGGGATGGCTTGGGGTATAATAGACAGGCACTGGGCCTTCATGCCATCCATATGTGTGCTTATGTTCTCAAGCTTTTCTTGTAGATATTGGGACATCCATGGGTTAAGTGGGTGTTGGACCTGCCTGCTCTATGGAAGGAACACAAATCCTCTGCTCATGTCCCTGATACAACTCTGTAGGAAAATCCATGATTTGACGCCTGCAGTTTCCTAGCTCTGGTTTCCCCTCTTGGGCAATGAAATGGTCCTAAATTTTTAGTCACATGGTATATAGGCTGCTAAGTTACATTTTAGAGACATGCTACACAAAAATATTTTTTCTACTCTATGTCTTGAAGTGTTTCCTCCAGAAATGGATAATTATTTAACACAAACAGAGGGAGGTTGTTGGATCGGCTGTTGAGCAAAACTGTTCTTATAAAATCAACATATGCAGAGCCTGGATTTAATGAAAATAATTTGATTGCAAAAAATGGAAACCATCCCTAATGTATGTATGTTGCTTGCCTGCAAATTACAATGCTTCCCGCAGTGGGAAAAAAGCAATAAAAAGGAGGAAAAATATTACTTGGTTGTCCTGCTCTGTTGGACTCTGATCTCTGTTTCTATTTCATTAGGTGATGGACTTTGATTTTGATTTGATTTTTTAATTCAATCACCTTAACTGGTAAAAGAGTAAGTTTTCTCTCTGATGGACATTTGAATAGGCCTGAGTGAAAGCAAAAAGCACTAGATGACATTGTTAGTGTTGATATGTATGCTGTGGAAGTTCTGAAATGTATCTTTGCAATATATTTGGAAAAAACAGGCCCACTGAAATATCCAGTGCATTGCTGGTAGTGTGTCTGGTTCAAAATTGGGAGTGTTTTTAACTGTTGAACCATAAATGGTTTTAGAGATATTTTCCTCATCCCCACATGATGTTAGAACAAAGTATTATTCCAGGCCTCAGGATCAGTAACATTTTCCTCAGCCAACAGCTGGCACAGTTTCTTAAATAGGAACTACCATACCTGGTATTATTTCAAACCAATACTCCATCTAGTTGGGAACTTGGTAGTCTGTCTCATGTTTCAGAGGAAAGTGCAAATTCCCTGTAATGCGTAATAACATATCTATAGAGAAAGTTTAATCAGTGGTAAAGAATGGTGCATTTTATATATTTTAATTAGTATAAATGTACGTGATACTGTCACTCAATAAATGCCTACTGAGCTCTTTGTCTCAGGAAAATCATGTGGCAGGTGTTCTGCAGGTTCTATATGCTTTGCTTTAAAGGAAGTATTTTCTCTTCCCCTTTTTAAATGTGTTGCCTTTCCAGCTTAGTTTTAGGTCCTCATGGTAGATAGGGAAAAGTAGATAGGAGTACTGAGTTTATTTAATAATTCTGATTATTTAATTACAAAAAATATTCATACCAGATATAGGCCCTCCTGACATTTAAAATACCACAACTATACCAAGAAAAAAGCCAGCCCCATCTAGACAGCCCAAGCCTATATTACAAAGCAACCCAGATAATCAAGATGACAGATCACAAAATACCTCAAAGCTTGATTCTCACTCTGTCTTCACCTTCCTCAAATGCCTGAAAAAACATAAGGGTTTACAGAATACTCTGAAGGTCAAATTGACTCTCTCTATGCCATTCATTATTTCATATACTTTTTTCGTGTCCACTCTGTTCTGTCTCCTCTCCTTATTTCTTAGCCTCTTATTCCCTCAGGAGCATGGCATGCAGTATGAATAGAGGAATAATTTTCAGGGTGAGGAAACTCTCTTGTTTTAAAATATCATCTAGGATGTTTTCAGAGTTCTCTCTGATCACTAAGGATGGACCCAGATCCAAAGCCTAGTTTCACATCTATGTGAACGGCAACACCCAAACTCTGGATCTGAGTAGTCCGTAGCATAGGGCTTCACAATTTGGGTCCAAATCTGAACTTCTCAAAGTTCTGGGGCATTCATATTTGGTCCACTTTAGAGAGAGGCTCTCTCTGCAAATGCTGATCCATGTCCAGATCCAGGCTTTTGGTCTGGGCCTTTCTTTAGTTCTAATTCTCTTCATGGTTTACACTGGCTGCCAAGTGCACTAAACTCCATGCATTGAAGAACACCTGCTAATTTGTCAAGAGACTCAATGGTCCTGGCGAAGATTCCAGGTTCCATCCAATCTCCTGGCTGAGTCCCATGAGTGGATGCAACTGAGAAAAGCATGAAGGGGCAGAAGGAGATGATAATATAATGGAAAAGGCCAGAGAGAAGGAAAATAGACGAAGAGTTCATTTTCCTCCTCAATATCTGCCCCCCCTCAGCTCTGCCTCTCTTTCTCCCATGTATGTCTTCTCTGTTCTCCACATTTCCCTGCCTTTCTGCTTTATTCAGTCCTGTAAACATTTTATACTGATGACCAGATCCTGCATACCTTGCCTTACTAAGGGTTTTGCCTCAGTAAGCTGTGCAGAATCAATTCCAAAGATATCATTCACCCTTCCTTAGCTGCTGCTGAGATACACCTCCAGAAGCTGGTATTTCCTGTCAGTGCCTGATAGCAGGCAATATGGTGCTAACTCAGCAGAGCAGGAGACCAGCAGATCAGTGACATAAGCAGCAGCAACCTTAGCAAGAAGATTTAGATTTTAGAAAAAAGAAAGAAGTATAGTGCTATTGTACAGCAGTCCCAGAGCCAGAAATTCAGTACAGTTGACAACTATGCCTTTTTTATAACTCCTCTTTAATATCCCTAGAATGTTTGGCTCCAAATAATACTGCTGCTATAAAAAGCATAAATTTCTTTTATTGCCTTTTGTAAATAGTAACGATATAGTCATGACATTAATAGCAACCTAAATAAATTTATTTTTGAAATTGTTCACAAGGGAGAAGAGAGGGAACAGAATGACAGAAACTCCGGGGCCATATCCTCAAATGGTGCAAATCAGTATAGCTCTATTGCAGCTATTCTCAAACTGTGGGTCAGGACCCCGTTTTAATGGGATCGCCAGGGCTGGCATTAGACTTGCTGGGGCCCAGGGCTGAAGCCCAAGCCCAAGCCCCACCGCCCGAGGCTGAAGCCAAAACCCAAAGGCTTCAGCCTTGGGTGGTGGGGCTCAGGTTACAAGCCCCCCACTTGGGACTGAAGCCCTTGCGCTCTGGCCCCCTGCCCATGGCGGTGGGGCTCGGTCTTTGGCTTTGCCCCACCCAGAGCAGCGGGGCTTGGGCAGGCTCAGGCTTCGGTCCCCTCTGCTGGGGTCATGTAGTAATTTTTGTTGTCAGAACAGGGGAATGGTGCAATGAAGTTTGAGAACCCCTGCTCTATTGACATCAGCTAAGGAATCTGACCCCTGTAGGTCTTGTGTGAAAAGTGACTATGCAAAAAATGATGCGTTTTTTTGTGGATAGATGTGCTCAGCAGTGTCTATTGCTGACTATGATATGCTATTGCGTCCTTCTACTCCAGTTAGCACATCATAGCCAATATAGCTATGGGAAAGAGAGTTGCATTCTATTCCTTGTGCATCACCTTCACAATTGTTTACTGAGTTCCTGTTAAAGGGCCACCCACTTACACCTGTGCAAGCCCACTGATGGCAATGTGACTTCACCATTTGTTCCTTCATTTTTCATGAGCTCTAAACTGAGTTCCCGTGGCTGATAGAGATCCATAATTCTGTAGGTGACTATATATGATGGAATTTCTCTATTCTTTCCCAGGGTCAAATGAATATGAAGACTGAAATGGGCTACTTTAGGGTTCAATGCTATAAACACATATGACTGAGACAGTATTTCACATTTTGTTAGCTCCAGAAACAATGTTGGTGATGTGAAAAACCTGTATATTGGGGGAGTTCACCCATTGGTACTTCCTTTAAAGTTAAAGGTATTCCTGGAGCAGGAGCTCAAAAGTAAAATATAAATCTTGGAATTACCTGTGACTATCATGCATAAAACCAGTTAAACTCTCTTAAGCCCTTATTCTATACCGTTGGAAATCAGTAGGAGTGTTGTCATTTATTTGGCTGCCTAAATAGGAGCTGAGCTGTTTTGAAAATCTGGCCCTAGATGTGGGTCTCGAGCACTTGGAAATCTGACCCTCTGGGTGAAATCTGAAGTCAGTGTCAGAGCAAGATCATGCCTTGAATAATTGCAGTATGGATTCAATTCTTTTATTTGTTTCCATCTTCACCTTTTTGGTCTTATTAGCCTTCTTAATTCTGTGCCTCTTTCTGCTTTCCTTTTGTTCCTTCTCTTCTCTCGTGAAGGGTCTGATTCAGATCTCACGTTGGTTTCATGCTGTCTTCAATGTATTTATTCCTGATTTACATCAGTGTAAAAGAGATCTTGCCTGATCTCTTCTTGCCCTTTTTTAATCCAAAATTTCTTTCCTATGATCACTTATTTTCTTTTCTGTTTAATTAGCACAACTCCCTTCTTTCTTTTATTGTTTCTACAGTAGCTCCCTCTGCTGACCTGTCTCTCCATTTGTTTGCAATGAAATCTAAGATTTCATATTACTAAAAGTCAAATCTGCTATGTAATTTCTTATAAAAGCACTTTATCTAAATACAAAAGAGCTGGTCCTTCACAGTAACACTCGGAGGATTGAATAAGTCAAAGGATAAGGGGAAAATACTGTACACCAAATGTGTAAGGAGCAAAGTCACCTATTCTCTCTCACACACTTTTCAAAATCAAGTATATGTAAAATAGAGAGCACATGATATATATTGTATAGGTAAGATTGCACAGGACTTACTTCACTGTGGTTTAAAAAAATATAAACCTATTGCTCATTGAGTAAACCTAATTGCACCAAAAATATAGTCCTTAAACGGGTCTGTTCCTTTAGCAACTATTTGTCTGACAGGGATTCTTTTTCTTTTTCTCTCTCTCTCTTTGGTTTGGACATAGAAGGCCAGATCCTCATGTAAATCAGCATAGCTCCATTGTTTTCCCTGAAGTCTATGAGACTATTCATGTGAATCAGATTATACACAGAGAATCATAGAAGATTAGGGTTGGAAGAGACCTCAGGAGGTCATCTAGTCCAATCCCCTGCTCAAAGCAGGACCAACACCAACTAAATCATCACAGCCAGGACTTTGTCAAGCCGGGCCTTAAAAACCTCTAAAGATGGAGATTCCACCACCTCCCTAGGTAACTTATTCCAGTGCTTCACCACCCTCCTAGTGAAATAATGTTTTGTAATATCCAACCTAGACCTCTCCCACTGCAACTTGAGACCATTGCTTCTTGTTCTGTCATCTGCTACCACTGAGAACAGCCTAGCTCCATCCTCTTTGGAACCCCCCTGCAGGTAGTTGAAGGCTGCTATCAAATCCCCGCTCACTCTTCTCTTCTGCAGACTAAATAACCCCAGTTCCCTCAGCTTCTCCTCGTACATCATGTGCCCCAGCCCCCCTAATCATTTTCGTTGCCCTCCGCTGGACTCTTTCCAATTTTTCCACATCCCTTCTGTAGTGGGAGGACCAGAACTGGACACAATACTCCAGGTGTGGCCTCACCGGTGCCGAATAGAGGGGAATAATCACTTCCCTCAATCTGCGGGCAATGCCCTACTAATACAGCCCAATATGCCATTGGCCTTCTTGGCAACAAGGGCACACTGCTGACTCATATCCAGTTTCTCATCCACTGTAATCCCCAGGTCCTTTTCTGCAGAACTGCTGCTTAGCCAGTCGCTCCCCAGACTGTAGCGGTGCATGAGATTCTTCCTTCCTAAGTGCAGGACTCTGCACTTGTCCTTGTTGAACCTCATCAGATTTCTTTTGGCCCAATCCTCCAATTTGTCTTGGTCACTCTGGACCCTATCCCTACCTTCGAGCATATCTACCTCTCCCCCCAGTTTAGTTGAACAAAACTGGCTCCAGGACCGACCCCTGGGGCACTCTGCTTGATACCGGCTGCCAACTAGACATCAAGCCACTGATGACTACCTGTTGAGCCTACAATCTAGCCCACTCTCTATCCACCTTATAGTCCATCGATGCTTAAGTGTTTACAGGATAGGGGCCTGAAGTATGTTTTAATTAATATGGTGAGAAAAAAATGAACAAATGCATATTAACATGTTGTTTGAGATTGGCCCCAAAAAATCAGTGAGCGTCTTTAAGGGGTTTCATAAAAAAATGAATAACACTTTCTCCAGACAAATTACAACAATAATTTCAGATTTATTTACCAGTGTGTTAAAAGCAGAAAACTGAGTCTGATGAGAACATATCTTGCAGTCATTAATTACTCATTCAAATATCCTAAACTAATTATTCTCTAGATAGAGCTGATTATATTAAGTCAAGTAAAAGGTAGCATATAAAATAGGTGACTGGAAAATAATCAGTTCCTTATGATAGCGCAAAACTAACTCTCATGTTTTCCCTTGTTTTCCTACAGGGTTTGTCTAGATTATGAATAATAACCTTAAACTAACCGCAACCTTTTCCCAAGTGTAGACATAGGTTTACATCTATTACCTCGATATTTGGCTGGCTGAAGTTAATTGTAGGCTTCCCACTGGGGTCGACCTTGATTGACAAAACTGAAGTACATCCACACTAGGAAAAAATGTATGGCTATGTCAGATTATCTAGCAGGTGTTAGCAGACTCTGACCAAATCTTGTCTTCTTTTCTTTAGCTATGACGTTTCAACATCTTTTTAACATCCTGCTGAGTCGGAGTCTTTTTATTTCAGAATCTCACCTCCAGGTCTGGTAGACAACTACCAAAAATTGTTTTAAGTTAGGGGGTAATAGCTCCATGTGAGCTTTCCAAGAGTACTTTGAGGGGTTTTGACCAGGGACTTGTGATTTCTTTGAAATAGGAATCTCACAATTTTGAATCTCCATA
Source organism: Natator depressus (assembly GCF_965152275.1). NCBI lineage: Eukaryota > Metazoa > Chordata > Testudines > Cheloniidae > Natator > Natator depressus. The sequence continues at coordinate 27,374,209 of NC_134244.1, forward strand.
CAGATTACCCACAAGTGTACATTAACAAGCCATTTAAAATCAAAGAGCCATTGTTCAGCACTAGATGTTCAATACTCTCCAGACTGCATGAACAATTAAGGGTAGCTTTTCATAAAGTCTGCTTTCACAGCAAGGCTTTTTTAACAATGTGTTTGTTACAGGTAAAGCCCAAAATAATGAGATTGACTTATACCGATAACAATAGAGGTGTGTGCAAATTTAAAAAGCTGGAAAATTATGCAGATTGTAATTAGGGCCTGAACACTACAAACCTTTACTCACATCAGTAACCTTACTCACGCTGGCATATTAGTTCTTTATTTCACTCTTAGAAAATGGAGGGGGAGAGAGAGAGGAGAAAATGAACCTGAGCAATGGGGTCATCTCCCAGAAAACGCAGTTGATGGCCCAATGGAGGAGCTTGGGCCTAACATCCTGAGCAATCACACTTTGGGCCCTTATGTCCAAAAGGGATGGCAGCTTTTGAAGGTGTAAACATTTCCCTGTCTTTAGAGGCAAAGTGGCAGAAAAATCTGATCTCTGGGCTAAATTGTGGATACCAATTTGTGTACCATAAGTCCTGAGAGAGGGCCAGCACGTAATTGGGCTGTCAGAAGCAGGCCAGGGCTCCAGTTGTGATTCAGAGTGACAATTGGGTCCTGGCTTCCGACTTGTTCCAGGAGGGAAGTAAGCTGTACCAGCTTCCTTCTCTAGGCCAAACTCAGCCCTGCTGGACTGTGCACAAGATACACAAGCTGGGGGAGCAGTGGGCCTGTCGTCACTGCTCTACACCCACACACAGACTGGTTATGTAGGTGACTTAGGCAGGGGAGTAAAGAGACTATGTGTGCCCTCTTTACTCTCCTGCATAGGCATGTAAGGCAGCTCATAAAATGAACCCTATATACTTAAAGCTGTCATTGAACATATGAATGCCAGATTCACCAGACTACAACAACCTCTATTCACATGATTTGAATGCTTTGACTCTGCACAGTGGGCTGGTAATAGAAAGACCTGGCCTGTTATGGCAGTGTACAAAATGACACTCTGCTAGACCACTTGATGTGGGTACGAAGGGAACAGAAGGGGAGTCCCTTACATCAGTCTAAAATAAGACTTCTATACCTCTGACTCCAATACAAACGACGGCGCACAAACACACAAGTTTAAGAAAGCTGTTAACCATATAGTGGTTAACCATAAAGCTTAAAGCATAAACCATAAACCTTTCTGCATATAGTGATCTTGGTGGAAATACTGTTCTCATTGTCCTGTAGCATGTAGTTTTCCACAATCAGAAGAAGCCCATGCATCTATATATACAGCAACATCAAACTCAGGATGGGATGCAAATACAGGCAAATGGCCCAAATGCTTTCTGTCTCTCAGACTGGGGAAATGCAGTTGTGGAGGGAGTCACATTAAGCACTCAACAGCAACAGCAGGCAGCATGACAGGAGGACTGGACTAGTTTTTTCCTGTGTGATCCAGTCCAGATTTCAAATAAGCTAAACATGACCCATAATGGGAGAGATTTTCACAGGCACAAAAGGCAGTTCAGAACCCAGGTCCTATAGAAGATCAATGGGAATTTGGCACCTAACTTCAATTTATGCCTTTGAAAATACCTCCCATATCCTCTAGGCATTTGAGTAAAAATTTTAATGTGAAATAAATTATGTGATCTCAATCTCCGATGGGCGGTGGCTGTAGCATTTCTTTTATATTACAGCAACTAAACAAGAGTCAGAACAAAGCAGAATACAGAGAAATAACCTTCAGAAACATCACAGCTGCAAGAAGATTTCATTTTAATTTACCAGCAACAATGAGGTCACAGCTCATTTGGTGAGACAACTAGGTTTGCTTGTCAGACAAGCAAATTTGTCTTAGCTGCCAATGAACAAGTGATCAGAAAGTTTATTATTCTAGCCTGTTTGTTGCATGGAACCATCATAAGCTTGTTTTCAACGAAATGCTTATGGGCCAGATTGTAGAGCCTTTGTTTACAGGGGTGGGCATTTATTCATGAAACCACCTCCGCAACCTGATGATTACTATATGAAGAAGACAGCTATAGGTGCATTAGTTAACAGAGAACAACATTTCTCTCACAGGAACATGTAGAGGCCCCATCACCAGCAACATTTCAGAGTGGACAAAGTATGATAAAATGTACTGTAAAGAAAAATCATGCACTGACAGCTGGATGGACTATGTGACCTTCTCCAGATTCAATTTCTCTTATCCATTCTTTTATTTTTCCCTTATGCAATTCTACTTTTTTCCATTAATTCTCAACTCTCTTCTTGTGCCTTTATGTACATTTAATTACAATATTAATCAAAGAACTCAAGAAAGAAGTTTTTATTCATATGAAACTATGAATATGGGATTGGGGAAAATTTTAAAAGTCATTAATTCTATTTATTTTGCAATATTTTAATGTATTTTAACACTCTGCACTTGACAAAATGCATTTCCATCCACACCAATGATATTGAACAAATATTATTTTCACATGTTTATTTCTTTGCCAAGTAGTTAAGATAAAAATCCCTTTCCTATGCTATAGAGAATACTATAAAAATTGCTGCAGAGAATGTTTGTTCAGTTACTGCATATTTTTTCAAGAAGGCCTGATCACTATTACAAGCCATCTTTCCATGCAGCATTCTTCTACTGCCTTCATGTTTGTTTTTCCTTTGTTCATCTCTGTTTTTCACCATAAATTCATGGGGCCACATTTTGTTCTCATTGCCCAATCCAGCTTCTATTGAAGTCTTCCCATTTTTACAGTCTTACACAGTCACACCAGCGTAAAGCTGACACAACTAAACTGAGGACAGAGCAATTGTTCTGACTTCACACCAGTAGAATCAAAAAGCAGAATCTATCCCATGCTCTAAACCATTTCACATTCAGTTTGAAATTCTGTACTATGGCTCCAGCAGGTACAGCACACAAAGTCCAAAGGGGACCAGAGAGGTGGTATTAAATCATTTATCTTCCCTCAATATTCTGGGCTGCTGCAAAGGCTGAAACAGCCCCAGTATAAATTTGACCAGCTCTAATAAATAAACAGTTCACCACAGCTTCCTGAGGGCTATCTATAGGCTGCTCTTCAGTCTAGAGCAGACTAGAATCTCCATAGCATCCCCTACAAGCTTCCTCTGATCCCTGGGGCTTGTGGGCCTATGCTGTGTCTGCACCAGTAGAATTCTTCCACAGACTACCTCTATGCGTCTCTGACTCCAAGCAGCTGGGAAATGGCATCCGAGGTCTTTGATAGCCCCCTAGAGGCTCATAACAAAGTTCCAGAAGCTGGGAAACTCCAGGTGGGGGGTTACAACTGTGGAAGGATAAATACTACATTTTGCTTACATGGTAACTGTTGAGTACTTACTCAGTTACAAAGAAAGCACCCTGTACTGTTCAGATATACCAGGATGTAACAGAGCACAACTGGTCCTCCTGGCTCCTGCCTCTGCTAGGCTCAGAGAACGTCACTTGGTGACCCTGGGTTCAGTAACCACCAGTGCAGTTTATTTACAGGTTGTGCTCCCACCACCTTTTCACCATACAAGTAGCCCTTTATTGTCTGCAGGCGGGGCGGGGGGGGGGGGAGCTACCACCCTGCTTCCACTCCCTGCCTTTTCCCTTTCTTCCTGCTCTCCCCCCAGATTCCTTGAGTCTGAACCCAGGAAGGGAGGACTTTCTCTCTGCCTGCTTGCCTCCATCTTCCCAGCCTCTTATATAGCCCTGGGCTAATTGGGCTGGCAGCAGGATTTCATTCCCCAATTAGGGCAGGTTCTTTCCAGCCAGCTCCCTTTATTCACTTAAATGGGGCTGGTGTGGCAGGGGGCTGATTCTGCCTCTTGCTCAGCACCCCGTCACACAGGGTTAATACAAAATATTTACAAAGTAGGTATCTGATTATGTCTAACTCATAGACAACGGTCCAGTTTATGAGCTGATTGTTTTTTTACCTAAATGTAACTGTCAGAAACATGCAGGAACTTAGCTAAATCAGGTGTTTAAAATGCTTCATATAGATAGATACAGATATTTAGGGTGACCATATTTCCCTATGCTGAATATGGGACACTTGGTAAAATTACTCATAGTGAAGCGAGTTCAACGGCAATCAATCAGAACTATGCAGCACAAACATTCAAATTAACATCAAGCTGACTGAGCCCCTGTTAAAAATAAATACTGTGTTGTTGGATTCTTTTTATTTACCTTCTTATCTTTAAGGCTTTAGCATTCACACGGGGAGGGGTGACACACATACACACTCCCATACACTTCTCTCACACAGGGGAGTGACCGACCAACCCGACCCTCCCTGCCCAGCGCCCTCCATCTTCCACGCCTAGCTGGGCCCCCGGGATGGACCCACCTCTCCTGGTACCTGGTGCCATGTCTTCCTGAGGCAATACGTTGTGATGCCATGCAGGGTCACATGCCCCCCCTTGCCAGATTTCTGCCAGGATTCACACCACAATGTGGCCAGCAGCAGCCTTTCGGCATTGTGCAGGAGGGAAGGGATGGGAGATGCTCTCAGCCACAGGGGTGGGGGAGGAGGGATGACCTGGCCCGTGTCTTTACACAGAGCTCATCTATTCCCCCCACCCACTCCCCTGTGGCTGGAAGCAGCTTGTCCTTACCTGCCCACACAGTATCAAAAGGCAGCTAACACCTCCAGGCTTTTGCTGGCCACCGACATAACCTCGCCGCCTCCTGTCCCATGGCTACAGCGTGGACAGGAAGGCATTAAGCCCTAAGGATGCATTGTGCACCAGGGCCCAGGGAACCTGAATGCAGTGGCTTCAGCAAACCAGGCCAGAGAGGTGGCTCAGCAGGGGAGGGTGCCTAGGGGACAGAGCAGCCCCGCCCTCCCTGGGGGCAGGACCAAGGACGGGGGTGTGTGAAGAGGGTGTTAAGCCCCTGCCCAGGGGACTGCTGTGAGCCTGCAGTGTCAGGGCATGAACAGGCTGGAAATCGTTTCCCCTCCGCCACTCCAGAGCTTCGCTGAGGGGCAGAGAGGCTTCCCCGTGTCAGTGCTGTGCAGGGCTTTGACACATGCTGGGCTCAGCTCCTTCTAGCCAGCTCCTCCTGGCCAGGCTGTTGGTGAGCCGAGTGCTCCAACCAGAGACTGGTTCTCCACACAGCGCTGAGAGTGGGACATTCCCCGCCGGAGGGATATGGAGTAACAGCAGGGCTGGGGAGGGGGCCAAAGGGGCAAAGCAGGGAGAGGTCAGTGAGAGGGGGAGCACGTAGAGGGCCAATGGGTGGGCAGCAGAGGTGACATGTAACTGGCTGCTGCTAGGCACCTGCCCGCACTCACCAGCCACTGGAGCACGCAGCCAGTGCCGGCCGGAAATGGGACAGGGCAGGGCCCTGCTGGCCGAGAGCCAGCACACAGCAGGGGCTGTGCTGATGGACCAACAGAGGGAGCGGCCGGCCCCGCACGCGGCAACTTTGCCCTGCCACCAGACTTGCACACTTAACCCCATTGTCAGCCACTGGCCCCACCCGCACTCTCTGCTGGTGGACGGGCGGCTGGTGAGCAAGAATCCAGCCAGCAGCAGGACCGACCAGTACTGATGGAGGGGAGAGACAGAAAACATGGGACAATTTGCCTGTTTTTAAGAAAAAGTCAGGACACCTGCAGGAGGGCTTAAATAAGGGACTGTCCCTTTAAAAATGGGACACCTGGTCACCCTACAGATATTGCTTCAAGCTAATTGCTGCCCAATCAAATGAAATATTTGATTAAAAGAACAAACACAGGTGTTTCAGTTAACTATTTATGGGTGGCCCTGGTCAAGGCAAATATTTTTGAAGCACCACAAAAGAAAATCTTAAAAGTACAAGCAAACCTTACTACTTAGGCCTGGTCTACACTGGGGGTGGGGGAATCGATCGAAGTTACACAACTTCAACTATGTCAATAGCGTAGCTGAAGTCAACGTACTTAGATCTAGTCACTGCGGTGCCTTCACTGCTGTGAGTTGACAGCTGACGCTCTTCCGTCGACTCTGCCTGCGCCTCTCGCTCTGGTGGAGTACCAGAGTCAACGGGAGAGCGCTCAGTAGTCGATTTATCACATCTAGACTAGACGTGATAAATCGACCCCCACTGGATCGATTGCTGCCCGCTGATCCAGCAGGTAGTATAGACAAGTCCTTAGCTAAAGTTAAATCTAGATTGAATTGTATAGTTTATAATGAGACTGAATGCTATAGCCACAGAAACTCATTACTGTTTTATAAGGAAAAAGATATTAATTTTGGTAATATCATAAAATGTATAAAATGCAATATGAGTGTAAACAGGGCACTTGGTGAACAAAAGCACTTCTTTCTTTGGTATTGTTCTTTTAACAGTCTGGTAGTGGTAGTCTTGAAAGTGCTCCAAGTCTGCTCTGAAAGTACCACGTGTTGGGTTTTTTAAAACATATTTAGGTGTCTCTTCCTCACAGAACTTAGAAGCTAAACTAAAGCAGCCATGTACAGTATCATAAATAACCCTGAAGACTTGTAAATTGGGATGTTTCCCTTTTATTTAGCACAAGCATCAGGCTAGGTCTGGCCATAAACATAAGTGTGATGGCCAGCATCCTGGCAGGGAGCAGGGACTGAACCAATGACCTTTAGAGGTGCAAGTAGGAGTTTGTACAGTTGAAATAAAGAGCCAGGATCTCAGAGTGGGAGCAGTAACAGACTCACTTCCTTTGTCAATCAACACAAAAGGGGTCACATAACACACACTGACTGTGAGTTACATGAGCAGAGAGAAGAAACTCATCCTGAGGCCTGCAGCAGCTCAAATCCCAGATGGACCTCACTTATATGGGGCCACTATCTTGGCCAATAGACCAGGGACCTCCAGAGCTGAAAGCAAGAGCTTTTACATTTGACAGGCCAGATTCTGTAACAGACTCACATCCTCAGTGGATTGGGTACAGGTCTCCAGGAATTAAAGATTATTCTTTAATTAAAGTTTATGTCATGTGATGAAACCTCCAAGAATACGTCCGACCAAAATTGGCAACCCTAGGTGCAGAAAGGAAAATGTAGCACACATAGAACAGTGGATTATACAAGTAAAGCATGAGATACCCAGCTCTTTGGTGAAATTGCACTGGTGTAAAAAAGAGCAGAATTTGGCCCTTTCCTATGTCACACAAAGAGAATCCCAGTACATTTGGAAATCAATGAACTATGTTTTGCAAAGTCTTTCCACAAATCTTCATATTCAATTAGCTTGAAATACAATACAGAACATGTATCTTCTAACTCCCTATATAATGTTCACGGTAGGAAAAAAAGTGCAAATATGTGCCAAAGTCAACTACTGTGTGCCTAAGGCAACTCTCTTCCTCAAAAAATCAATTGTTACCATAAAAGAGTATTGCAAACAGCTGTAATTCTTCTTGATAATATAATCTCTTTCTATACGGAACTCCAGCATGTTCATACACCAGCTACAAAGAGTTTGATATTTCATTTTTTCCAGAAATGAAACAACTCCTGCACAAAATGCCATGCATAAAAACCTACTGAACACCACATTTGATGAAGTGCATATACATAAAAGAGAATTACATAATATTATAGAAACAGCCAAAAGTAACATAATTTAACCTTCCATCTAGCCCTCAAGCACGTCCCACTTCCTAACCACCTCTTAATATGAGAATGAGATAATCCATTTCATATGCACGTTGACATGACAAAATTGCATTCTAACAAATTTCACGATTTCTAGAAAATACACAAGTGTGATTAACCTAGCAAATCAAAGGGTGCTACCAATTTACCATTATCATACATTGCATTTTATTGGAGATAATCCTCTTACTTCCATACACCCCTTTTCAGACAGCTTCTATTCTTTCAGTTCACAGGATCATAGCTGAATTCAGAACACATATAGACACTCAGATCTGCATTTAGGCATATAAAATGGTCATTTAGGCAACTAGATTCCAATATGAGTGACCCAACACACAATTTAGTTGTCCTATTTATTAAACCACATTTGAAATGTTTTTCCCTATATGACTGGATCTGATCTCAACCAGTGTAAATATGGAGTAATTTAATTAAAGTCAGAAGTGTTACACTGATGTAAAACGAGGCATAAGTGTGGTGGCAATCAACCTTGGTGTTTTTATAAGTGCTTCTTCGGTTTTGCAGTGATTACATTCATCCACAGTGCTATAGTTTATTAATATTGCATTGCTCATGTAATGATACTAACAAAAGATGAGGTCCATCACAACAACTTCTTCTAAGGGGGAAAAAAGAACTGGGTCAAATCTTGCACTAAGTTAAATCAGTTTAAATCCACTGTGGTTATAGCAATATTACTGAAGACAGAAACGGGCCCATTATCTCCACTCCACACATGCTTTTCACAGAGTGTCATCCCAAGTCCACTTAGCTCTAGCCAACTCTTGTACTAGTTTGCTATTCATTTTTAGTACCTTAGGGTGAGGCCCAAGTACTCACTGTCCCTAACTAGTTGGATGTGTGCCAAGGTGATGGTTAATACCTTGAGATGGAACTGAAGCATTTGGAAAGACCAAATGGAGTCTGTAGGACTTTATTGTGGTTCACAATTTTCATTTTTTTGGGCCCCAGTTAGAAGCACTCCTTTTTCCTCCTGTTAAGATGGAAATAGGAACTTCCATTTTCAGGACAGCTGCTGATTTAAGAGACCAAATCCCCTGCCAGTTCCACAGAGGCAGTAAACATCTTTCCCCTCTACAGAATAATTAGGAGGAAACTCATAGTGTTTCCTGCTCCCTAACCAGAACTGTCCCATTTAAGTTATGTCTGCATTGCACATGCTTTACGGCCGCGTGTAGACTACATACGTACATACCACTACATACATGTTCTATGTGTCCCCTTAGCATGATTATAAATAGCAGCATAGGCAGTGAGGCACCGCTCAGGCAAGTAGATGAAGGACATGCCTGAACCCGGTGGGTACGTACCCTACTCCCCCCAGCAATGCATCCCCACCCTCAACACTGCTGTTTTTGGCAGTGTAGTGTCCCGCTGCCTCCTGGCTGCTGGCGTCTTTCCCTGCCACAGGGGAAGGCTCCTGCAGCATGGAAAGACTCGGGGAGTGGGGTGCGCCAGGGGCCTTTCCGTGCCCCAGGGAAAGACGTGCACTACAGGGAGTTGCCTGAGCCTTTCTCCACTGTAGTGATAGATTCTGGAAATAGGGAAAGGCTTGGGCAGCTCCCCTTTAACGACCCTTTCCCTGCTGCCTCCCCCCACCAGAGCTTTTCACTGACATGGGTTGCGTATGCCTCAATGAAAAGCAGTCTGCGTACAGAGGCACGTACATACCGCCACCTGTGGTGTGCAGTGTGGACCTAGCCTTAGAGAAGACTCTGGTCCATAGTCCATGCCTCTCCCCCTTGTTCAGACACTGAATCCTGCTTTTTAAACTGGTCTCATTCTAATTTTACTGCTGGAAGTTAAGAAAATTAAATGCATAGCATGTAATGCTGATAGAGTACCAGTCCAACATGGATGCCGGCAATGACATTCTAAAGGAATATATGATTAGAAAATGTCCAAGAGACTATAAACCATCCATCCATGAGTTCCACTACCACACACAACTACTGAAATTTGCAGAATAGGGCCAAGAGGTCTTAGAAAAAAATGCCAGAAGTAGTCTTCAGAGCAGCAATAAATTGTAACAGTTCACATGCTAGCTTGCATAGCTATTTTTAAGAATGGCATGTTTATACACAGTAAAGCTTGCAAAAGAAACACAATTTCAAAAGACGGGAAATTCCCAGCAGGCCACATATACTGCATTTATGCAGGATAAGCAATAGAAACATTTACAAGAATGGTACAACATGAGCAGGATTTCAGAATTCTGGCCAATCACATCCTAGAAATTTCAAGAGTTAGCAAGCTGCACTAGAATTCTTGCAAGCTGCAGTAGAATTCTTCTTAAAACTAGGCTAGATTTTCTAAAAGGCCTCCAGTCTGAGAGTAGAAATACCTGGTACTTAGATCCGTAGCTGCCTGATTTGCTTACACAGTCAGTGTTCAAGCATAATAAGTGAGAGAGCAGAGCCAAGACAATGCAACATTCACATTTTATTCCTTCCTCCACCTGTACTTTCCTCTCATCAAGTAACTCCTGAACACAGAGTTCTCTAAGTTCCTAGACATTAACCTATGCATAAACATACCATCCAATGATAACACTCCCTGTTGGGATGCAATCGATCATAACATAACCTGCTTATATATTTAACATTTATTACACTACCTTAAAATCAATATCACCATATAGATAATTTACCAGCTACTTTTTTTAACTCACTTTTAACTTGCTTGGGAACTAAGTTATTCTCCTCTGAATTTGATAGAGCTGTTCATTCATACCTTAGTATTGTACCAAGTTTCGTGTATACCTGGCAGGCTGTTTGATGTTGGAGCAAGTGCAAGTCTTTTTTGTGATGACAAGAGACTGCCTTGCACTTGGTTCTTCTTGGTGGTGTGGAGTTTTGAAAGTCTTTTTCCAATATCTATCAGTTGTTTGCCAGTTCTTTCCATGTCCTGCTGATCAAGTCTCACTAGAATGTGTTTTTCACCATCCTGCATGTCCATGTTTATGTCTTGTGTTCATCATGTATTTGCAGTTTCAGTGAAATATATACCCATCCACCCCTACATTATATGAACATACATGTATCTGTTCAACACATTGTTTGTTTTCAAGTGCATGATTTGTCCTGAGGAAATAATTTGATCAGACATGGTCTCTGGATGGTAGTTTTCGGAGATCTTTAGCTAGTCAATCATAATAGGCTTTGGCCTTTAAAGTATCTCTTCCTTTTTGTCTATTTCTCCTTCTACCACTTCCAGCTGTTGTAATGCTGGGGCTATAAGCGCCAAGGTATGCATCCTGACATCAAGTGTTGTACTGGGCTGCTATTAATGCCTTCTGTGGGAATGTTAGTCCTTTCAAGAATGTCTTGCCATATATTTTCTTTGCTTTTTGCAGCTTTCTTTAGTAGCAATTTTAACTGCCAATGAATGCAGCTTTGCCATTTAACTGGCTGTGATATGGTGATGATGTGATGTGACTGAACTTCTATTCCCAGGTAAATTGCACAAACTCACTACTGGTCCGGTGTCTGAAGCGACACAATTTGGGATACCATACCTGCTGAAATGCTGGATTACCTTGTCTATGATGGTCCCTGCATTAGTGTCTGACAGTTCATCTAGTTCCCAGAAGTCTGAACAGTAGTCTAAAGAAATGAGTGGTTTGTTTGGTTTCTAGTGAAAAAGTCCATTGTGCCTTTGATTCAAAGTCTGTTGGGGATGCCGTGTAGTTTCATTATCTGTCTTTGGCATTTGGCCTATATTTCCCCATGTGGATCACATCTGCGCATCAGTTCTCATCTATGCTTGGCTCTGTAATTTTAGCAATGATGCTTTTTTCCATTTATTTTATTTCTCCCATTATTGTTTCTCTTATGGCAGTGGGTTCTCTGTGAGATAGGTGCTGTACTGGCAGAATCATTTTATCGATATCCAGGTGTAACGTGCCTGGAAGATATTCCAGTCCGTCAAAAATATGGTAATCTTTTAGCAGCTTTGCTGTAAGGATGCCTGTATGCTTGGGCATATGCACTGTATGCTTGGGATGTTTTTCATTTTGCTTGTGTGTCTATTGTATGAATCTTTTGTGCCAGGTTTAGTGTCACAAAGTTCATGAATTCACTTGTTTTAGCTGAAAGCAGAGGCTTCAATTTTGTCTGTACTGCTTGAAATTTCAGCCTGCATGCTTTTCCTTAGTATTTTCCTTGTTGTCCTAGTTGCATTATGATCATGCTATTGTATAATTTTTTATTTGATTTTCATACAATCTTGGAAATGTAGGGCTGGAAGGGACCTCAAGAGGTCAGCAAGGCAAGCTCCCAGTGTTGAGGCAAGACCAAGTAAAGCTAGACCCTCCCTGACAGGGGTTTGTCCAACCTGTTTTTTAAAACCTCCAATGATGGGGATTCCACAACCTCCCTTGGAAGCCTATTCCAGAATTTAACTACCCTTACAGTTAGAAAGATTTTCCTAATATCTAACCTAAATCACCCTTGCCACAGATTAAGCCCTTTACTTCTTATCCTACCTTCAGTGGATGTGGAGAACAATCAGTCACCATCCTCTTCGTGGGCGGCACGTGGACCGCCGGCTGGGGGAGGCTAGCCCCCCAGCCCCACCCTTTCCGCCCCCCACCGCAGTCCAGAGCCCCCCCACTGCGGCCATCGGTCCCTGCCCCCACCCTAAGCTAGCACCTCCAGCCCCAGAGCGGCCCCAGCCTCCCTAGCCCCGGAGTGTTTTTCTTGTTTGAAAATTTGGTTTAATTATTTCTCTTTCCCCAATGATTGCATATGATCCTATTTGCAGAGAATTTTTCATTATGTTTTTTCTCCACTGTACCCATTCATCTTCATTTGCATGTTATTTATCTCCTCCGCTTTATATTTGTGCATATGCTTTGGCACAAATTTTGGTGTGTTTTCCTTGTATTTTCATGCTTTCCCTGTGTTTCTTGAATGAATTATCTCTGTCTGCTCCACTTATATCCAAATTCAGAGCATGGGCTTGTTTATTAGCTTTGCACATCCCTATAGCTTTTAGTAGAGCTAGTGGGTGCTCTCTGAGCATTATCATTTGAGTTCCTGCATCTTTTGTCCCTCTTCCAGATCTATCACAAATTAGTTCATCTTTTAAGATTTGATAATCATGAGAGTCAGCCATTTTGTACAGTTTGGCAAAATGCTGATCTCTTGTTTCTCCAATTCTTGATTCCAGTTGTTGAAAAAGTACCTTTCAAATATAACATTTTTGGTGGGTTGAAAATACTTTTGGAGAGTTTCTAGGATTTTACATGGGCCTTCCCAGTCTACTGCTGACATATCCAGATGCTGTTGGAGCATATGGCATGAACCCATTACAGCTAATAGTGTAGCTGCTCTTATTTTGATCTCCTTTTAATCGGGCCCTGTTGCAGTTTTGTAGTTTCCCCAATGTAAAATAAAGTATGTCCAATTGCTAAAAACAACCTCTTTCGGGTCCATCTGCTCAGGGACTGAAATCTGGTGTGCTGCCATGATTACTGTTTTCTCTTTGTGGGTGAGGGTGTGTTCCCCCCTTCTTCCCCCCCCCCCCCCCCGCAATATCTGTAGTTTCTGATTTCATGTACCTGCAGAAGCTGTCTCACTTCTGACGTCATCTTCAGTGTTCAAGCATAATAAGTGAGAAAGCCAGAGCAACATTCAGGCTTTATTCCTTTCTCCATGTATACTGTCCTCTCTCATCAAGCACTTTTTTTTAATTCCTAGACATTACCCTATGCATAAACATGCTATCATACTATAGTGCCCCATTTTGGAAAGCTATTTATCATTACAGTCAGGTAGCATGTAGATTTCCCTCTATCCCTCTTAGTCTTTGGGCTTTGTGAAGGTCAAGACTACAACAGGGTTCAAAAAAGAACTAGACACATTCATGGAGGATAGGTCCATCAATGGCTATTAGCCTGGATGGGCAACAATGGTGACCCTATCCTCTGTTTGCCAGAAGCTGGAAATGGGCGACAGGGGATGGATCACTGGATGGTTACCTGTTCTGTTCATTCCCTCTAGGGAACCTGGCATTGGCCACTGTCAGAAGACAGGATACTGGGCTAGATGGACCTTTGGTCTGACCCAGAATGGTCATTCTTACGTTCTTATGTTTCTATAATGCCTGTCACTGAGTGCTTCCCGATAAATCAAATCTGCGTGGTAGGTCCTTATTGTATTTCAGGGAATTTTTTTCTCTTCTCTCCTAATTCTGCTTGTGGAGCAATATTGTTTTAAAATCATCATCATGTCAGTGACAGTGGAAATGCCTTGTCCAAGAGGAGGGTCTTGCAGCATGCTGTGAAAGTGATCAGGTTCTGGATTACTCTGATTTCCTCAGGAAATTGATTCCACAGCTAAATCCCCACCATAGGAAAACTGCCTGTAAAATTGGAGGTTGAATTGAATCCCCTTTGAAAGTTTGGTCCTTATGGTCTTGTGGCTAAAGCATTGGATTGGAACTTTGAAGAGTTTGGTTCAGTTTGTGGTTCTACTTCAGACCTCCTGAGGAACTTCGAATAATTTAATCTCTTTGCTTCAGTTTCCCAGCTGTCAAATGAGTGATAGGTAAACTTCCCTCTTCCCTTTGCCTGTCTTATCTATTGAGATTGTAAACTTTCTGGGGCAGGGACTGTCTCTTAGCATATGTTTGTACAGTGCCTCACACAATGGCCCTCTGATGATAACATGTCTCTGGTTGAATTACTCCTTTCCTCACTCGAAGTATTTGCTGTTCAATACTGAAAGATGAACGTAGACCTAGTCCATTGCTGTGGGCTCCACTGATATGGCAGAAGTAAACATTTAGAGGAGAATCTCAGCTGTCATGATTTACAAACTAAGGGTTTGGCCCTTTTCCTTGTGAAGAGATCCCTGGGAACATAAACTGATGTAAACCAATCACTGGGATGGAAAGGAAGCATCAAATGGTCTTCATTTATGCATCAGGAAGCTGGGAGATGGATTAAGATCCTCACAGCCATATGCTTTTTATTGAAAATTAGTCTGTTAAAAAGGATGATTCTTTGGGATACACCCCAAATTTAACACTCACTAAAACCATTCATCTTTGCTCTTTCCAACTGTCAGTCATCCAAACCCTACCCTGCAAAAGTGGCATCAATGCAAAGAGAACTTTCCAGATTGCACACAGATATTTCGAAGTTCCAACAGCAAGAAAGGCATGATTAACATTTTTATACAGTGGCTTGTTTAATCTTTCTTCTTACCATATAACTGGAACCTTTCTTCTCCTCTTAATGTTCGCAGAGGGAAATACACTTGCAGTAAATCACTCTTCTAGCAATCAGGTGCTACAGTTTCACTCTGATGTTTATTCACAAAAAGCCATTTTATGCCTTGCATATTCCTCCCCATGAACTTTGTCCCTGTAGTCATTTACAATTAAACTAATACAATGGCATTCAAACTACTTGAGCCAAATTCATCACTCCACAAGAAAATCAAATAACACCAAGGGGAAAAAATGACTTCCTTACCTGTATAACATATTCATGCTTTAGAGCAAGGGTGGGCAAACTTTTTGGCCCGAGGGCCACATCGGGGTGCGAAACTGTATGGAGGGCTAGGAAGGCTGTGCCTTCCCAAACAGCCTGGCCTCCACCCTCTATCCGCCCCCTGACTGCCCCCCTCAGAACCTCCCACCCATCCAACCCCCCTGCTCCTTGTCCCCTGACCAACCCCTCCTGGGACCCCACCCCCTATCTAACCTCTCCCTGCTCCCTGTCCCCAGACTGCCACACCCCAGAACCTCTGCCCTATCCAACCGCCCCCCGCAGAACCTCTGCCCCATCCAACCTCCCCCTGCTCCCTGTTACCTGACTTACACCCTACCTGACCGGGACCCTCTGCCTCTTATCCAACCCCCTGGCCCACACCCTGTTACCATGCCACTCAGAGCAGCATGGCTGGCTGCCACACCGCCCGGCCAGAGCCAGACACGCTGCCGCGTTGCCCTGCATGAGCACGCAGCCCCGCCACCCAGAGTGCTGCCCACACAGCAGCGTGGCTGCGGGGGAAGGGGTACACCGAGGGAGGGGCCGGGGGCTAGCCTTCTGGGTCAGGAGCTCAGGGGCTGGGCAGGATGGTCCCGCAGGCCAGATGTGGCCCTCGAGCCGTAGTTTGCCCACCTCTGCTTTAGATGGTGCCACTGAATGAATGGGAGACTATCAGAATCTTGTAATATTGCAGCACTTATTGCTGGGAATAGAAAATTCATCTTAGACCCATATTTAAAAAGATCATTCTAGTAATAGGAAGGCCATGGCATTAACATTGTTGCTTTCCCTTCTGGGGCAGTCTCCTTTGACCCACCGCCAATAAGAACCACAGGTGAGACTGCACAGTGGTCTGCCCTTGTTCTTTCCCTTTTCTATATGTTGTTGTGTATGCCTTGTAACTCTTGTGCTAAGGCTGATATTTGTCTGTGTTTCCGTAACTGATTCTGTGTCAAAGAGATAACAGATTATTTGCCAAAGTTGCACTATAGGAAAGTGGACTGGTTGCTCAGCAACCACATTTGCAATGTATTAAGCTTAAGGTTAAGCTACTGTATTCAAATCCCTTTTAGAAAAGGAATAAGATGGGAGTTTGGGAAAGGCTACTTAGAGAACGGGCTCTGCTGAAAGCAAACAAGGTAAACTCTGGTTTGTTTTAGTTAATTCAAGAATTAATGTAGAGCACTGCAAGTGGAAATAAAGTACCCTGAACCCCATTACCCACAAAGCTCTCTAAGACAAAATGACAATTCTTTGGCTCTTTTTCTTCTTTGTGCTGACTGGCCATAGAACAGATTAGGTATAGAAAGAATTTGAGAATTAATATGTCATAAAATATACAATACCTGGAATGTTGTGGTAAATTGAAATGTCCATCACGCGAGCACCAGGCCTGCACTTAATTCCTGGGGAAGAAAAGCAAATTCTGCATGGCATGCTCTTTCTCCCAATAAAGGTGTCATAGCAAGTAGCTCTCCCATTCTCTTCATGTCTTGGAGGTGAGGGCAGCATGCTGCTGCTGCTATGTGCGTTCACTGAGAAGATCAAAAGCTCTTTCCCGAGCTTCAGAAGCTCGGCAGAATTTTTCATGTTAAATAATCAAACAAAACTTCTGACTGCAGGGTGACCCTGGCCCATTCTAGTCCTTCCCTCCACACAGCCCAGGCACTCATTCTCTTGGTGTACCAGGCCAACAAAACCTTTAGTGGCCCTGTAATCCATGTTTCATCTTTGTAATTCATCATGTAATTCATCTTTGCTAAATATAGTGCTTCCCAGCTTCAGTTTACCACTGTTAAACTAGCTGACAGATTAATTTTGGCATCACTTTTCAGTTTACAGAATGTTCCATTTAATTGTTAAATACCACTTTATCCACTACCCCTTATTTGGGCTCCTCTTGCAACCTTTTGTTCACCTCTGTGCATCTTCTGCAGTTGTCTGATATAATTTTTACCTCTAGCTTCATCTGTAGCCAAGGCAATTCCCTCTGAACTCACAAGCCAACAACAATATTCAGTCGTGCCCTGAAACCTTTGCATGTATGTATTTTAGAAGCAACACTTCTTATGCCTAACAAAAGCAGTCACATGTTCAGTTCAAAACTTTAGTTGGCTCTTCCCCACTCTGAGCTTTCTAATCCGAATCTGGCCATTTTAGAGTTTACATTTATTATACTTACCATAAAGCTATTTACAGCATTAAGGTAATGATGGTTTTACTTCACTGTTAAAATGAACCTTTTTGTAACAATCCTAATATTTCAAATCACAGTGGTAATATGGGTTAAAATGATTATCATAGTCTCTTGGAAAATGTAATTTTCCGGTAATTGGTGTCCACCTACAGTATGTGGTATATACACATTAATCCCTCTGCTAAGCCTCACACACTTCTCATCCTACGCTATGTAAAGTAGTCTGTTAAACTCCCCAATCACCCTGATTTTTAGCTCCTATTTTCTAATGGCTAACTAATAACTCCTTGCAAAGTAAAGATCCTCACAATGGCAAAGGAATTCTAATTATCCATTACACACTCTGGGTTTAAATTCCATGTCCATAATACAATGTGGAGTTCTGCTACCATCCATAAATCACTAAGTCTCCATTCAATATTGTCAGTAAATCCACTAAAAACACCTGTTATTTTTCTAACAGGCTTAACTCTTGAGGATGATGACAATATTTCTGGTGTTATTTACATATTCTAAGAGATGAATTGATTGGCATTTCAAACATTTTATATTTATAACATATGGGGGGAAATCAAAGGGTACTATCATTAGAGCTGTATGTACCTGTGGCTTGGCCACTTGTGAATAATGTGTCTATGCCAAACTCACACCAGTGAAGAGCCTGCTTCTCCATGCTAGTGCAACCAAACTTCCTCTTGGTTTGAGTGGGAGTTTTGATTATGCCAGGAACGCAGAGTCAGGTTCCAAACCTTTGTACCAACGTAAATGACAATATTCTCTCCATTTCTACATTTTTCAGAGCCAGGGATCCTCTGGTGGAGAATGGTGCAGAGACATGATGGGCCAAATCCTTCATTCCAGCCAAATTGTGCTCAACCAAGACCAGAGTCAGATTAAGACAATCCAGGGTCCAAGGTACAGCATAACAAGGAGTTCCCATAGCAGAAGCAGGGCCTTTCTCCCATTTTGGAGAGGCAGGGGTGGTGACACTCCTTTGGAATTAGTGGCAAAGACCACCATTCATGACAATTAGCTACATAGAGTCCTCTGTTCTGGTGATGTGGGTATGGCCCATGAAAGCGATGGATCTTTGAGTTAACACCGTATTGAGATACATGAGGGCAGTTCACACACACACACCCCTCAGAGCTGTTGTTTCATGCAGGTGTCTCTGCCGTGGTTTCATTCAGGCCACGTTTTCAAGATTTTGTCTATGAGACTTAGAAACTTACTTTTATCTTTTAACTGAAAGTTGAGATTCTGGCACAATTACATGACTCCAGGACCCTTTGTCTTTATTCAGTTCTGCACAGAACCTGAGGGGAAGAGGGACGAGAAGTTCCCTCAATTCTGAGGCCAGCTGGGGGGTAACTAGGCCCCCTGTGTACTTTAAAACAAGTTGAGAGCTCTCCTAAGTAACACTGACAGAAAGGTCTCTAGGGATCATTCTGTCAACAGGGGGGATGACCCCCTCCAAGCCCCAGCATGCCGTTTATGCCAGGGAGTTGGACAGGGGGTGGTGAGTTTTCTCTCAGAGAGAGCATTTGCCATGGTGCTGCCAATGTCTGTTCACCATCACACAAAACTGTTTGTGCTGACATGACGTATTATAAATATAACAGAGGCTTGCAGCAGTGCTTGCCCAGCCAAAATTCTGTAGTGCAGATGAGACTTCTATCTCTCAACATATGCAGAGGCTTAGCTTCTAGTTGGCGTATCTCCATCGACTTCAATGGAGTTGTGCTGATTTACACCAGCTCAGGATTTGGCCATAGATGGCCCAAGATGAGTAAATTTTAATAGGTGCATAAATATCATTAGTTTTACCTCAGAATTATCAAAATCTATTGGACAGTGTATTAATAATTAGTTCAACCTGATTCAGGATATAATAATTTTTCATGGTATAATAGAACCCAGAGGTGCAAAGACCTATTAATACATCTTTATCCTCCCACTACCAGAGCAGGATTGTTCCTTACAGTCTATATTTTCCCCTACAATATATTTAATAGAGATTTTCCAATATTTCAGCTGATAACCATTCTTTACAGCTGCTACTTTTTGCACAAATGGGTATTTTAATTATATCTGGAAAATTTCCCTTTCATAATTTAGTTCAGACCATTTGCATTGTGGGTGTTAGTTCTTTACCCAGAAGCAGTAAAATGCCTGTGGCAAAGAAGACTGTGGAAGCTTCCAGTTCAAATTTTTTTATGCGATAAAACAGTGCTGGGTTTCTTCATTTCGCTGGAATATTTTGAAAGTTGGAGCCAAGTCCAAATGTCACTTCTAAATCAAAACAGGGCTTGCAAACCCTATTTGCCATAAAGATGAGAGGCCTCTTCAAACACAGAGAAAATATGGCAAGAATGTAATTATCCTGCTATTTTGGAAGAAAAACCGTGAGACAGGCTGGTGCCAAAATGCTTAAGTAAAGTAAATATGCTAGAAGTAATTAGATGTGTCACTTAGCACGCACCTTGGGCTCATTATAAGCATTGATTTGGCCTATTGCTATACTTGACTGTAAAATGTGGGCCTGGAAGGCAGCACCATGAGAAAAGAGTCAGGATTTGAAATGTGACGTCATTGGTGAATGCTAATGGCCAGATCCTCAGGACCAACCATTTGCTCCTGCACAGCTTGGGGGTCACCACCAGTTCAGTTGAAAGGTGCAACTTAGCGTTGCTTCACAGTGGGTCTAAGTTGTGCCAGTTGCATTACTCTTAAGGAGGTGTTCTGGTAGGTGGGAATTACCAGAGAGCTGGGGAATTTCAGCCATATCCATTTTCCTCAGCCATGGTCCCTACCCCAAGGACTCTGAAGTGGCTGGTGCAGTGCCCCTGTGCAAGGGGAATCAGCTGGCCACCGAAGCTGATTTTGTTTGCTTTACACACCCTGAGTGGTGCAAAGCAGAGACTTCACAGGGCACAGGCTATGGCCCTGAGTGCCATAGAAAGAAAACTAGACCAACAATTGGACACTAAAACCTTGTAGTGGGAACTTTATGATTGTAACAGAAAACCAATATATTAAAGTAGGGATTTTCTGGGCACACATCATGTCAAGATGTAGAGAAATAAATGCCAGAAAAATGTCTTAAGGCCCCTGGTGCGTTTTTCATATGTGTGTGATCTATCTGGGTTTTTTAATTGTACTCATCACTATACTTTCTGAATGAGCACCTACATAGAAGGATTTTGGTTGAGCCCATACAATAAAATATCTGTCCTTCCATTCATGTCAGTCTGGCATTATAGCAGAGTGCTCTGCTGTAATTAAGGTACAGTCACTGACTAATGATGACTATTCTAACTGCTCTAAAAGCCACATGCAGACTCAAGTTGTCTTGAAATTTGCTGTGTCTCAATGAATTGTGGAGTGGGAGGTAGTGGACCAAATCTGGGGTCATTTGTGCAGGGGAGTTGCAAAATATAGCTTCCCTAAAGAATCACACGTTTACAAAATCACCAGGTATGTATAACATTATTTTGTGCTCAAACTAGGGCTCCAATCTTACCCAAGTGGATCTCAGGTGCTCAGGATTTTCCCCTTTGGGAAAGAAATGCTGAAAAGAGATTGAGGGCAAAGTTTACAACAAGAGGTCTACTCGAGCCTAACTGGGAAACCAAAGAGTGAAATGCACATGTGTGTGACAAGACTAGTGCTCTGTTGAAGCCAGATGGTTTGCAGGAAACCTCTTATTGCAGAAGCTAGGTGGCCTATGATGATCTGCTAGTCACTGAACCTTGTCTATACCCCTACACTGAGAGTTTAAGCCCTCCCCTTAGCCGCTTTCAAATAATAAATGTTTGTCCCTGTACCTGGTCCCCTGCCTACATTCTGCAAAGCTTGTTTTGGAAGTTTTGCCCTGAGACTAAAATTTCTGGTTGAAGAGTGATATTTTAAATTGCTCTGTAAACCCACATGCAGACTCTGATTTTACTGTAGAAGTATTGTAAGGGAAATTAACATTAATTAAATAGAGAGAAGATGAAAGGCTCTACTAAGCTGTTAGCTTAATGTAATCATGACTCCTACTCTTCACAAGTTTTCTGGACAATGGAACAGAGCATGATCAAAGAAAAGAAAGTCACTGGTTCATTTGGTCAAGGGTTCCTGATACACAGCTCCTCTAATATGAGTTGCTCATAACATTTTCAGACTCTTACAACTTTTTTGGTGCAGAAGCAGGGAATATGGGGGAAGGGGTCAGTGCAGTGACGACGGAATGTGGGGGCTGTTGCAGCTGTGCAGGGGGGAATTGGGAGGGGACAGGGTGGGTTATCTGCCCCTTTGCCAACCTTCACCCCTCAGGACTGTGCTCTGGCACAATTACTGCAAAGGGCCTTTGCTCTCTAAGAGCGCAGAGGAATTGACATAGCAAAACCATGGAGGGAAGGGGGAGGAGGGGAATGGGGCACATTCCTCTAAGTCAGTGGTTCCCAAACTTGTTCTGCCGCTTGTGCAGGGAAAGCCCCTGGCGGGCTGGGCCGGTTTGTTTACCTGCCGCGTCCGCAGGTTCGGCCGATCGCGCCTCCCAGTGGCCGCGGTTCCCTGCTCTAGGCCAATGGGAGCTGCTGGAAACGGCGGCCAGTACGTCCCTCAGCCCGCACCGCTTCCAGCAACTCCCATTGGCCTGGAGCAGCAAACCGCGGCCACTGGGAGCCGCAATCGGCCGAACCTGTGGACGCAGCAGATAAACAAACCAGCCCAGCCTACCAGGGGCTTTACCCGCACAAGCGGCGGAACAAGTTTGGGAACCACTGCCCTAAGTGATGTACTTTGGGGGCAAGGAAAGTACAGCTATCTGTACTCTCCATCTCTCCCTCCCCTACAAATGCCCCCATCCCCCACAATTCCTCCCTATGGCTTTCCCCCCCCCGGCCACGAGAGTGATCTATGGTTTCCCTTCCCTTCCCTGCTCCCCAGTGGGGGAAAGAAACCAGAACGCTCCAACATCAAATTTTCAGATTCGGTTTAACACAGTTGTTTTTAAATTATTTTTATTTTAACTGCCAGTGAACTGAAAATTCAGTTATTCACCCAGTTTTGTCTGTCAGGGACCTCATTATTTTTACTCTGAAATTTGCCTGTTTCACACAGTGGCACCTCATTTATATTGATGAAAATTATTTACATCAGAATTGAAGAGCCATGAAACTGAGCTTTTGTAAAGAGTCGTTAACATTAAGGGAACAAATCCCACAGCTTTGTATGCTTCCTGTTTTAAATGGTTTTTGAGTCTCTCATTTGTGGTCTTTGGAACATGCCACATCCTTTGGGCCTTGGCAAGCTGAGATAGAATCATAGAACCATAAGGTTAGGAAGAACCACAAGGGTCATATAGTCTAACCCGCTGCCAAGATGCAGGATTTGTTGTGTCTAAACCATCCAGCCTCCTTTTGAAAACATCCAGTGAAGGAGTTTCCACAACCTCACACACAGTCTGTTCCACTGTCTTACTGTTCTTATAGTTAGGAAGGTTTCCCTGAGATTTAATCTAAATCTGCTATGCTGCAGTTTGAACACATTGCCTCTTGTCCTGCCCTTTGCGGCAAGAGAGAACAACTTTTCTCCAACTTTTTTATGGCAGCCTTTCAAGTATTTGAAGACTGCTATCATGTCCCCCCTCAGTCTCCTCTTTTCCAAACTAAACATACCCAGTTCCTTCAGCCTTTCCTCATATGACTTACATTCCATCCCTGTGATCACTTTTGTTGCTCACCTCTGGATCCTTTTAATTTTCTTCACATCCTTTCTATACATTGGTGACCAAAACTGGACACAGTACTCCAGCTGAGCCTAACCAGTGCTGAGTAGAGCAGTATTATCACCTCCCATGACTTGTAGGCTATGTTTCTGTTAACGTAACTTAAAATTGCATTTCCTTTTTTTACAAAAGCTTCACACTGGTCACCCATGTTGAGGTTGTGATCCACCATAACTCCCAGAACCTTCTTAGCAGTGCTTCTGCCAAGCCAGTTTTCCCCCATTCTGTATTTGTGCATTTGGTTTTTCTTCCCTAACTGTAGCACCTTATATTTGTCTCTGTTGAATTTGATTTTGTTGTCTATAGTCCAGTTCTCCAATTTATCAAGATTCCTCTGAATTTTAGCTCTATCCTCCAAAGTGTTGGCAACACCACCTAGCATTGTGTCATCTGCAAATTTGATCAGTCTGCTCTCTATGCCTACATCCAGGTCATTAATAAAGATGACCAACACCAGACACAGAACAGATCCCTGTGGAACCCCACTTGAGACCTCCCTTCAATCTGACACCATTCCAGTAATAATTACTCTTTGTTTGTGGTTGTTTAACCAATTATGTATCCACTAAAAGGTAGTTCTTTCAAGCCCACATTTCTCCAGCTTATTTATCAGAATGTCATGTGGGACGGTGTCAAAAGCCTTGCTGAAGACCAGGCATATTATGTCCACCACATTTCCTCCTAGCCACCAAACCAGTTACCCTGTCAAAGAAGGAAATCAAGCTGGTTTGGCATAATTTGTTCTTAGTAAGTCCATGCTGGCTGCTATTGATTACCCCTTTATCCTCCAGGTATTCACAAACTGTATTTTTTATACATTGCGCTAGTACAGGGTTCTCACAACAAATTTTTGGTGGCCTCAGAGTGCAGCCACCAACTCTAATAGCCCCCCCCATAACGTCGCTACTATTCTTTTACCTTTTTATCCTCACCCAGAGACTCTCAGTAGGGTCTGTCACTCATTTCCTCTTGGACCTTGAAGCAAGTGCTTACATTCTGGATGTACAGCGCAACACCTCTTCCTTTTTTCCCCACACCTATCCTTCCAGAACAAGCTATATCCCTCAATGCTGGTACTCCAATCATGGGAGTTGTCCCACCAAGTCTTCATAATTCCAATTAAGTCATAATTTTCTTTATATACCATGACTTCCAGTTCATTGTGCTTGTTCCCCATACTCCTTGCATCGGTATAGAGGCATTGAAGATATATGGCTGAGGCTTTAAATATTTGGGATTCATTACTGAATATTGTAATCTAGCGTAAATACTAAATCACTTCTCAGGTTTCTTTTTTCTGTACATATTTGTATTAAAATTGGCTTGTCATTTGGGCTTTTTCTGCTGGTACCTATAGCATTAATCTTTGGGAGGCCAGTGGAAACAGTTATACTGAAGCTACATATAAAATAGTAAAGACTAGTAATATCCTTCCATCACAGAGACACTGGTTTCTTGTTCCTACATTATTAGATTCAATCCAGCAGGGTTGCTAGTGAGATCAGAATTGAAATCCCAGTAAGACCTCCTCCCTCCCGCCACCCCCCGCCCTCGCTTTTATCTCAATATACTAGGAGGGTTGGGATCTATGTGTTGCTTTCTCTCCATGAGATGAGAAAGATGGCAGGTGTTTCAGAGATGCTGTACTTCACACATTCCATTATTCAGAACCTTAATCAGATATCTGAAATGTTGGAACAAAATCCTGGAAATCTTTTTATTCCTTCCCTATTTTTTTTTTAGTATGAACACTTTCAATTTTCTAGAATCTTATCCCCTGAATATACCACTTGTACCTTCATAGTCTTTTTATACAAGAAATGAGAGTGCTTAAAATTTTCTTTTAAATAAAGACAATGGAGCTATTAAGTAATGAAGAATAAATTGAACACCCCTGGGGCCCATTTATGGCTGACATACAGTCAAAGATCAAGCATATGCTTTTTGCATTTTTTCCAAACTGTTTATACATGGTGCAATAATTACATGCTCCATTGAATATGCTTGGGTTAGCGAAAGGTTAGGTGAAAAGTGCATAGGGGAAATGAAAGCCATTGTAAGGTTGTAGGTTGTCTGGGAGTAGCTGCTTTAAAGCCCTAATCTTGCAAAGTGCTGAGCTGAGAGTGCTGAGTGCCCTCAACTCCAAATGAAGACAATCACCAATAAAGGGGCATCAGCACTTCACAGCAGGTGCTCAGGACCACACTGGATCAAGCCCTAACTGAGGAAAGACATACAAATGGAAATCTTGAGAAATGTGAAGAAATATTTCCTTTGTTCTTTTGTAAGTATAGTGAAAAAAAAAACAGACAAAAACTATAATGCACAGCACACATGGGTCTCGATCCTGCAGCCACTTACGGTATTTACAAACCGCAAAGAGTGCACGAACAGGCAAAGTCTCATCTTTCCTTCCTACTCGTGCATTCCTTTTTTTAAAAAAGACAGAGAAATATAAAAGCTGCTAACACCTGCATTATGAAAGTAGAATAATACATTATGAAACTGTATCAGTCTGCTTTATAGTAGTGTGGTAAGTGAACGACCACTCAAGTAAGTAAGAAACAAAGAACCGAATCATTAGTGCTAGTAGGGTTACTCGGGTATTAGTAAGGGCAGGATTTGGTATATAATGCCTCTTTTACTGAAGCTAAGCAGCTTCTCTTTGGTGTACACTAGCTTTAAATGAAAATTCATTTAATTCATGAAGGGAATTATAGACTAAAAAAGGTCATCAACATTTCAGGAAAACACAATATGAGCCATTGATCTTTGCAATTTGTTTCCCTATACTTCCAAGTTCTAAAAGCAAAATAAACTAAGCAACATAAATTCCAGATCTCAGATGTGAAAGGTTATTGCTATCATGTTATTTGCTAGCTAAGAAGCCATAACTGGATTGGCATTCATCGATACATTATATGCCCGTGTGTTTATTCTGCTTGTCATCATATTTCTGTTAGTTTAGTGCCCAGACTGATCAGGATGTTTACATGTTTTGTTGTACAAATTTCCACATCCTTGGCTCTGATTTTTGAGAATTGTTATTCTTGGCTCATAGTCATTTCAAGAAAATGCTATTATATCTCTTTGTGCCAAAAGAAGAAAATGGAATGGGGGAATCAGTGAAAACCTCAACTTCTTAAATACCACTTAGATAGCTCCTATGACTTCATCAAGGAAATGTGTGCAGGTCAGTTGCAAAAAGTAAAACAACTGATCAGTAAAATATCTGCATGAAGTACTAGTCATTGGAGGTGGCCACCAGTTAAATGATTTGAAAAACAAAAGACATTTTTGGCATCTACAGATCATAAGTTTTTGTTTAGCATATGTCCTGATCAATTTATCTAAATGTTTTTCCATGGAAACCCAGACAGCAAGGTGCACCTAATGTAATTATTATTAGTTTCTAGAGGATGTTTTTGTCCATTTGCCTACATGGAGTATATTCCATAATTATTTTGTTTTAATTTAAAACAGCCATGTGTGTTGTGTGCTGTCCATTCACACTTTCATTTATAATTGTTGTATAGTGGGGGTGTATTGTAGGCGAAAGGGGGCAAGACAGAAAAAAAAAGAAGGGAGAGGCAGAATGGAGCCCTGTTCTCCTATGGCATTCCCAGTTGACATATCTTTTAGGGACCATAACCAGCAGCCCCTAGACTGCTCTAAATTACATCATCATAGTTAGGGAATGGGGAGAATCAAAGAGCCCTCTCTAACCCCTCTTCTCTCCAGCACTAAGCATATCTCAACCTAAGATGGATTCTGTCCCAGTGTCTTATTTAGATCATAACATCTTCAGGGCCTAGGCCTTGTGTTTTGTACAAATGTCCAGCCATATTAGAATTCAAATACAACAATACAAAATAGCTCACATTCTGAAACCCACCGCATTAATATTGTGTCCATTTTGCTGCATGGTGTAAGCATACTTTGTAAACTAAAATTCTGACTCTAGGTTCTGATAGATTTCAATCCCTGCCTCCCCACTCCTGTTAATTGAGTTATTATTACCTCAAATGGCTTGTTTCCCAAATCTAGTATTTTCCACTTTAGGATCTTAGAATACTTTAATGAGGTCCAATGGACTGATCATGGAACTAGAAGCCTGAACTTCTGAGTTCTAATCCAATCTCTACCACTGATTCACTGTGCGGATTCTCTTGAATAAGCCACATGGCACCTGATCCAAAGCCCATTCAAGTCAATAGAAGTCTTTCCATTTACTTTGGTGGGTTTTGGATCAGGCCCTTAACCCAACTTCACCTCAATTTTCCTCTCCATATAATAGGATTATAATTTATTTATTGACCTAGCAGGGGTGTAAGAGGGAAATAATTCATTCAGTGATCTTAATGATAAAGACATTTTGTTCAGGACTTTGAAGATGTAAAGTGCTGCTTATTAATATTTTAATGATATGCCTTTTGTCTGTTTTTTAGTGAGCTTTACGAGTCCAGAATTGATTAGTCACTCATATAACTCTGATCCCAGTGGATTGATCATTATGCCTTCTGCCACATCTTTCCTATCTTTGCAATGTCCCTCCTAACTTATACTGCACAGCATTGCACACAATAATCCTAATGAGGTCTCTTGTGTTGTATAAAGTAGTATAACTTCAGCAGAAATATTTCAAACCTCAGATACTTCAAGACCTTGTCTGTCTTTTTTTACTACTGCCAGTCAGATACTGGGCAGATGTTTTAAGTGTAGTGTTAAACAAGCAAGCTTCACTTCTGATTTTGTGATCTTTTCTACAATATTAGCTTTTGTCAGATTTTATTCTCAATGGCTCACACAACTTACATTTCATGTATTGACTTTATAAAGCAAATCCATGCAGGAGGTTCTGAATGAAAATAGACACTTACTATGTATTGCTTTTGAAATGAGACCCATGTTATGCTGAAAGCAAATTGAACCATCTAAAAATGGAGCAAGCACAAGAAAAGTGCATTAGATGCACCCTGCTCTTTTGCAATTTGTATCTGTTTTCTTGCTGCATGCTATAAATCAGGAGTAATGAAAAATGGAAAAGATGTAAAGTATGAAAGGACTGCAGTGGAAGATTTACCCTCAAGATTTATGTGAAGTAGCTGTATTATTAAATCACCTGGAGAGACAGGGAAATTTTGACCTTAGGTCTGATAAGCATGGAATGGTCTCAAATGAACCCAAGCTACTTGTCAGTAACTTGTGCATCTGACAGTCTTCATTATGAAAGTCCAATGGAAGAGCCTATCCATGAAAGAGAAGCCTCTGTCCAATTTTTCTGTCCATAGCAAATGTAATTATTTTTACAATTGTACTTTATAAACCACACTAAACAAAACTGTATCTAGTGTACCTCAGTATGAAAGGAAATTAGGTAGCTAAACAGAGTAATAATGGGTTGTATCCCCAGCCCTCCTACTCACTGGCATGCTCCATCTAAACATACCTAATCTAGACCCAGATAATCTCCTAGAGATCCAGGCTTGGGAGGGGCTCTCCACATGTGGAACTCTTCCTTCCTGTGTGGAAGGCATGTCCCTTCAGTGTCTTCATGCTCTCTCCCTGGCCTCACAGGATGTCCCTCAGGGGTGAGACAATGAGGATCAGGGGAGGCATTCCTCTCCACAGTACCCTCCCCTGCTGCGCACCTGGATTTGCAGGCAGGAGATAATATATCCTGGAGCTATATTGGTTCCCTCTGGGTCCCCTTAGGAATCACAGAGATCCCAGACAATGACGATACTCCCAGGGAAAAGGGGCTAGTGGAGCAGACACTTCTCCACTAGGACAGCTCTTCTCTCCACTGAAAGGAGGAGAATGTTTCCTGATGATCATCTTGAACAGGAAAAACTCCTCAAAGCAAATCTCACAGAGACTTCACTCACCCACTGGGCCCATGCTGAGGGTTTTTCCACGGGAAGATGCTGATCTGGCCCATACTTAGAAATTTCACACCATACAGACAAACTTGTTTGATATGGTACTGGACCAATGTGTGGGACTACTATATTGAATCAAATGGTCTGGACAAGGGATCTGGCTTCTTACTGCAAATAATTTGTTTAGTTTAAAAAGGTTTACCAAAAAATCCAGAAACTGACGATGAGATGGTGAATATTTATGTTTATCACATAGTTAGATTGTTTACTCCTATAAAAAGGAATGTAGGTACTGAAAACTAGAGGATTATGTTTACCGCTATTGTTAGAAGCTGCAGCAGATGAACCTCCAAGGAACTGAGTACTTTTGTACTATTCAAAAGGAAACTCTTTAATTCGAACATTTTCACTGGGGATGTTTCCAGTTGTCTAGAATAGCACCATAGCACCAAGACTGATTTTCTAGTGTTAACTTCTATTCTATTTACTTTGATAGGAAAAAACGGACCTTGATATATTGTGCTAACTTTTCTCTGTCCTTCTCTAAAGTGAAGGAGTACTTGTGGCACCTTAGAGACTAACCAATTTATTTGAGCATAAGCTTTCGTGAGCTTATGCTCAAATAAATTGGTTAGTCTCTAAGGTGCCACAAGTACTCCTTTTCTTTTTGCAAATACAGACTAACACGGCTGTTACTCTGAAACTTCTCTAAAGTGCATGCAGTGCTCAGGCGGTGACAGCAGAGGAGATTGAAGAAGTTCTGTGTTCATCCACAGACTAGGAAGTGGCACTTCAGGCTCCCTCCACTATCCCACCAGTGTGTTTCAAACCTGATCTGAAAGGAACACTTTTGCTTTCTGTACCTGACCACTCGATAGCTAAGAGGAGGGCCTGTTAAATGGCAGTTTTTGTGAGGTAGAAGTGCAACCATTTATCCTGGGTTCTGGACTGAGACCATCACCACAATTCACCTAAGTCACATTACAGCTATTTGATTGTAACTACTCTGGATTTAAACCACAGCTTTGGTTTTCCAAATCTCCTAAGCCATCCAGTTGGTGTTTTACCTTCTTGCACTGTTTGCATTATATTAACTGTATTTACAGTACTACAAAGCATACTAGCTTTTGTATATGTGATGTTGAATTACAGCATATGCAGCCTCACTTGGCAGTTTGTGCGCTGGCTGAGCACAGACGAGGTCTAAAGGGCACTATTAAATGGGATGCCTTTTTTCTCTTCATTTTAGTGTTAGATGGATTTTATTTCTTAGCGAAGTTATAGTAAAATATTCATTCCAGGCCTAATTCTTGGGGACTTTATACTGCTCTTCAGGCACAAAGGGGTTATAGAACTGGTGGATCTAGCCAGCTGGGAATTTTCTGTACATAAAGGGAATCCCCAGGTGGTATGAAGCCAGCATGACAGCTCTACACTGCCAACTCCACAGCTCGCTGATGACAATGGGGGCCAGGCCAGAGCACCAATAGGCTCTGGTTGTTCCTGGATATCTCAAGAGCCTTACTGGGACCAGTGCTACAAACTGAGAGTTTTGTTTTGTTTAAGTAGGAGCAACATCAATCTCAGTAGCCCAGACATAACTCAGGTGAAAAACATGCTGCAACTCTGACTACACTATGGCCACTTGCTGTGAGGTGGAGCCCCTTTCAAACCATCACTGGCTTTATTTTAGTTAGAGCTGCCACATATTTTTCACCTAAAAGCCCCTCTTTTCAACCCCACTTAATCTGACTTGTTACTGAGGCCTCTGCAAACTGAGGAAAAGATTGTGCTTGGCCTTACGCACAATAGCCTGGAGAATACACAAAAAATCTCCTTCTCCCTAGGCACCCCTACGGGGGCCAGGCACAATGGTACCCCTATTGCTGCCTTGAAGACAAGACCGTGTGAGGCTGTGCCACTGTCAGCTCTACTGTCTCCAAAGTGGGTGTGGAAGGCCTGTTACTACAGCCCCTCCCTTCCACACCAGCCAAACATGAAAGAAAGCAGAGGGCGTATTACAGGCTGTGCTCCCCAGGTGGCTCCTGGAATGCCATAGGGCCCATGCCTTGCCTGAGTTGCAATGCATCCCAGAGCTTCTCTTGGGGCTGTATTCTGGGAGGCACAATGGAGCCCTGAGATGGCAGAGATCTAACAGGTATTTACAAAAAAGGCATTGCTATCGTTACTCATTCTTTGTATTAAATTATAATGGACAATGCTATTTATTATGATGGCTTTTTTTCTCCTTTCTTCTCTCCGCCCCTGAATTGTAGGCCGGAACATAGGCTTTTACTTTGTAGCTCCCAGTGGTTTATAAACATTTTATATTTGGATTGATTTTTGCTTTAACCTTTTTCTTCAGGGGTCTCATAAAGGGAATAATGTATAGTGGTTGGATAGGAGGTTTCCTTAGAGTGTGGGAAATGACTTAGATTTGTATATTTCCACAGCATTTTCTCTCATTTTTAATGTATATTGGGTTAATATTTACAGCTATTCAGAAAATAAGTTACTGATGTGAAGGTTCCATTTACTGTGAAGGCGCATTATGAGTTTGCAACAATGAAGTAAAAAAATAAAATAAAATGATTTCATCCTGGCCGTTGATGGTGGGCTCTGGCAGCCAATAAAAAAAAAGCCCCAGCAGTTTTTTCAGGCTCAAGAACATAATGGGTCTGTTATAGAAGAGGAGAGAATTTTATAGGTAGTCCCAAGTGTACTCTGGCTCTTGAACATGGATTAGGTACGGGGTCCTGAACACCGATAATTTTTTGTGGGGGAGGGGGAAGAGATCTCCCTCAAGATATTGGCTAAGATTGGGGATTTAACATCTTATATATCCATTATTTGAGGTTTACATCTTGGTGTGGTAGGAGGATTGGTTCAATGATATATTAATTTGTTTGCATCTCTGTCTACTCTGATCTACCCATTTGAATGCTGCTGAAGAGAACTCAGCAGCATTCAAAGTCTTGACTTTGCAAGGCGGGAGGAATAAGATGTAGTCTGATTAAAGATGTGATTATAGAGGTTGTCGAGTTCTCTGACATATTGGAGGTAACACAGAGGTTGCTTATTGTAAAAAAAAGCTTGCCAGTACCAGAGCTTAGGAAGGAGCGCTTAGGGAGGAATTAGTAGGTGCACAGATGAGTACTTTGAATCACGAATAAACACTTTATTGATTATAGCAATATGTCTATGTCACAGTTTCGCTGCAATAGAACTCTGTGGGCTACATCATGCTTTGAACACGAAACACTCATGTATGCAATAGAAAATGCCATGTGTTTCCTGTACATCATTGCATCAAACAACATGCTTTATCATCCTTCTGTCAAGGCTAGGGCATGGGCAGCCTGGCCTAGGGGTTAGCACTAGGTGTGGGCCTAAGGTCCAGGAGCCAATTACCAGAAATCAGGGTGGGTTGGAATACCATGAGGTCAGACTCAAGAGACAAACCAGAGGGCAGGCATCAAGAGTCAATTACCAAGTCAGGCCGAGCCAGGATACCAGGATCAGAAGCCAGGAACAGGTAAATACCAAACCAGCAGTCCAGGTAGAGTGAAGCCCAGTTCTACAGACAACTTCTTGTTTCCTCCTCTGGCTTAAATCAGGAGCCTTGGAGCTCTCCCAATCAGAGTGTAGGGGTGGGGCTTGTGCCCCAGTTGGGCTTCACGGACCCTGATCCCAGCTCCTGCCTGTGAGCTGTGGGGTGGGGGACCGGAGTGTGATGACACCCACAAACCCAGGTTCGAGACCTGTGGGGCCTGATAATCTTTACACACACTCAAAATAGGCAGGTGGTTGATCCTGCTAACTCTACAGATCCATGGTATATCTGCAGAGCCCTGGGCCTGACCTCTGCAGTTCAACTATTCCCAAACCTAATAAGGTTTCACCCAGCACAGGTGTAAGATCAGCATTATCTAACTATTGATTCGATATTGTGACTGGAATTAGACAAGGGTGTGTGTTATCACCAGTCCTCTCTGCATTAACAATAGAGTGAGAGATGAAGCAGGCAACAAAAGGCATTGTGGATTGTATGAAATGGATTAGTGGAAATGAGTTGCATGACCTTGACTTGCCCATGACATTGCTTTGCCCTGTGTGACATAGAATAGCCTGAACAGGAAGCAACAAAAATTGGATTGAAAATAAATGCAGAGAATACCAAGGTTATGAAGGTAGGAAACTGGACAACAGATGCAAAGGTGCAGATGGATGGAAAAGAAATTGAACAGATAGAAGAGTTCTGCTGTCTGGGGAATGTGATGGCATTTGAAGGTGACTGTGATAGATATTCATACGATATTAGGAAAAGCAAGCACGACTTGTGGAAGGATGAACACCATCTGGTCAAACAGACATCTCCACAACAAACTAAAGGTCAGATCATACCATGCAATTGTAGTAAGCAGGCTACTGTACAGAGCACAGACTTGGCCAATGACAATGGCTAACAAAGAGAGACTCAAGCCTGTCCATCACAGATGGCTGAGGAAGTTATTACACATTTCATGGAAAGACAAAATAAAAAATGCATGAACTGGGGAGATGACCACACAAGGTGCAGGACAATAAAGAATCAAGCTCATTGGCTGCTACATTCCACATTGAAGTTAAAAAAATAAATCCTGAGGCTGTGATCAAATGACATATTTATAAAACAAAGGTTCCATTTGGGGCATTAGGGAACTGAAGGCTTCCTTGCACCATCCCAAAACTTGGCCGCTCTAGTCCTTTGTTTGTGGGGCATTGTGGGAAACCTTGACTGTCCAGAGGACAAAGAAAGTGAACCTGTGGAATTGTGGTATATTTTCAGTAGATTCCCAGAGTACAAGTCCAGTTTGGCTGTGTCTATACTGCAAAGCAATAGAGCTTGATTTTGGGTCCCAGTTTGACTCAGGGTTGGCCCCTCCACTCCCAGGGGATCCTGGGAGCATGGGTCCAAGCCCTGGGTTAGCACAATTTGTGTATAGATAGAAGTGGGGATTCGGCTTGAACCTGAGTTCAAACTCTGGGCATATATTGCAGTGTAGACATACCCTCAGTGACAGAAAAGGTCTGGCGCAATCCAATAACAGTGTGGTCTTAAGGCCCAGTGTTTGCATCTATTCTTGCTTGGAAAATAGCTTTCAGATTAATCACATCGGTTAGTTTAAAAAGCCAGTACTGGGGCTTTCAAAGACAGTAGGAGGAGGTCCCCCTTCATTCCCCTGCCTCAACAGGAAGAGGAACAAGGCAGAGCCAAGAGAATTCTATTAACTGTTTAGCCTGAGAAGGGTGAAGAAATATTCTTGCAGGGGGAGAGTGAAGGTCTATTGGCATCAGCTCTGTATCAACAATGGTGAATCCTGCTCCAAGGGAAGAAGGAGCACCTCTCTCTCTGGTGAATGGCTGATTTTGGTGCCTTGGCCCTCCTAGACAATGGGAAGTTTAAACTTTGAAAAGTT
The DNA here is from genome assembly GCF_965152275.1 of Natator depressus. Taxonomy (NCBI): domain Eukaryota; kingdom Metazoa; phylum Chordata; order Testudines; family Cheloniidae; genus Natator; species Natator depressus. The sequence goes on from NC_134244.1 coordinate 27,408,733, forward strand.
CCTAGCCTGATGGTCTCCAAGTGGGCATCTAAAGTTAAGCACCTGAAATAATAATTAGACATATAAATAAAAGTGGCTGGTTTTTCAGAGATGCTGAGCTCCCACAGAAGTCATAGGTAGACGAAGGTGCTCAACCACTAAACTAAAAATCAGGCCACTTTTATTTACATGCCTAAAGCTTGAATATAGAGGTTTATCTTTAGACAACCAAAGTGAAAATATTGGCCTGGTAACTATTTTCTCAGCAAAAATGTCAGGATTCCCTTCCTCCCACTCCCGCCCACACACTTGAAGAAAATTAAATCAGAAATGGCTCCACCTGAACCTGAGTAAAATTGCATTAAGGAAAATTTCCATTTCTAGGAAAAGGCTTGACAGATGTGCTGAAATTACCTCTAGTAATTTTAACTGAGTGGAAGCTTTTAAATTCTGATTGCACGAAGAATGTAAAGCATGCTACTTATTAAGCTTTTACATCTGACATTCAGTCTGTTACCTGAAAACACCCTTCTAGAAATCTGGATATCATTCAGCTAATGTACTCAGAAAAGGTAAAATTAGCTACGGTGGAAAGTCATTAAACTTGAAATTAAATGGGCTTGCTTGGCTCTTTAAGGTAATGCTTTAAAAAATAGAGAGAAACACCTCTGCAAAAGTCAAACAATTCCTGTTTTACCTGTTTATGCTTTTTTCTTCCTCCTTGAATAATGACTGACTATCAGCACTGTGCCACACTTAAAAGAAACTGAGCAATTTGCATTATCATTAAGGACCTGATCCTGCAAACTCCTATTGAAATTGATCAGGCTCTTTTGCTACAAAAGTTAGCTTGCGCTCCTGTCTGTGTCTTAGCTTGAGTTCTTTCAACCTGATTTCAAAGGTTAAACAAAAATGTCATGCAATGCAAGAGTTCTGAAGAGCCAGTAAATTGTAAGCTATATTCTACCTACAGGCTCTTTAAGAAAGAATATCAAATCATAAAGCTCCAAGGGATTTCTTTTTGGGCAGTTGGGGGCATAGGGAAGGGGTCAATAAAATATTACTTCTAAGTATTGAAATATAAAAAGTATGTATCAAAAAATATCTGGCAGAACAATGCCTCTAAAAGGTGTAAGCCAAATTAAATTGCTTACAAATGCTCTGAACAGAGAGTTGCTGTGGTTTCATATACTAGCAAAATGCTGTAGAGGCTAAATCTCCTTTTGTGGCAGTGATTCTTTAAAAAAAACCACATGCATACATGTGCAGACCACACAGAATGAATTTGGGTTCCTAAATCATTTGGCCTTTAATAGGGAAAAATGGGTTTGTTTAGCCTGGAGAAGGGAAGACTAAGGGGGTATATGAAAAAAAGTCTTCAAGTACATAAAAGTTTGTTATAAAGAGGAAGGTGATAAATTGATCTCTTTGACGACTGAGGCCAGGACAAGAAGAAATGGGTTAAAATTGCAGCAAGGGAGATTTGGACATTTGGAAAACCTTCCTAACTATAAGGGTAGGTGCTAGATGAGAGACTGACAGGAGGCCACACTTAAGTCACCACTCAATGCAACGTTTGAATAAATAAAATGGCAAAGAAAACTGCAAATGTGCACAAGCTCAGCTGACATTTACCATAGACAACATGTCTGGGATGCAGGCATGTCTTCTAGCTAAAACTGAAAGTAAAAGGCAGGAGATATCTGGGGCTTACAGTGGGTGCAGCCAGACAGAGGTTTCCTGCCTTCCCACCCTGACATACCCACATAAGCACCACTCACCTCACTGTAGTGGGAGAAAAACCCTCCAGAACACAGCAATTTTTATCTTATCGGCTTCCTTTGAAATTAGGCTGTAAACCCCCCAGGGCAGGGACCCCAGCAACTTCTATGGTTGTGGAGCAAGTGAAACACCGAGTCTTTGATCCTGCTTGGAGATTTTGTACACTTCTGTAATATGAATAACAATCAATGCAATTTAATACATATAAACTGAAGAAAGGGCTCCTTGCCCTGTGATATGTCAGAACACTGAGCTGAATAATGCAATTCTTCTAAACACAGGTTTCGGGGGGTAACATTATATCACATACTAACAAGGCATTCAGCCAGGCTGAGCCTAATAATCTGATGGATAATCACACTGTATTATAGATTTGAGAAATAATAAAAATCCTAATTCAGATAACTTGACTTGTCAGATAGCCTGGGCCCTGTTTTCCAGAGATACTTCTGGTATTGTGGAGCTCTCTGGAAAATCCTGGTCCTAACCCCGTTAATGATTTTATTTATCTAAGCATATGTGTTTTGTGGTTCACTATGGAGGTAATAATCTCTGGGTGCAGTTTAATGGACTTTGGGTGAGTTCAAAATGCTACATTGCTGCCAACTATTGGCCTCCGTTAATAGCCTCCAGGGTGAAAGCAAGCACTGCAGAAGATAGTCCAAATGTATTATAAAAATAAATTCCTCTCAAAATAACAATAAAGTTGAGAGGCAATAAAAACAAAGGGATTACAGTTCACTCATCCCTTTGATTATATTGCTACACATATGGTATATAAGATCACCCACTGTTCCAATGCCTGCCATAAAGGGTCATTCCAACACAGGATGGAATAACTCATAGAAAGATTATTTTGGGGGTGTTTTTGTGCCTATCTTGCAACTTTATCTAATTTTATGTAGAATTTACCAAGTTGACAAGGTTTTCAGAGAACTGATCCATCTTGTTACTTGCACATAGATACAAAATAACAATCCGACATGCCTGGGGGGAAATAATTATCAGATTTTTGTATCTGAATCAAATTCCAGTCCCCAATCAAAAAATCTCATGCTTTCATGAATGTGATAGCCAATGCAGTTTGCTTATTTCCCTGATGGCAGGAAGGGCAGAGAATGGCAATCTTAAAACAGGCTTTTGATCAACACATTCCTTCTTTAGTGTTCACTCATCTCATGTCACCCTGTGAACATTTTTTCCTCTGATGGATAAGGGTAGATAAGGGCAGAAGCCAAAGAGTCCTGAACCAGGTCTTGACCCTCTCAAAAGGTATAAAGGTTTGGATCTGAAAGTATGGTTCAAGCCTCTCTCCAGTGCTGAAGGCACTATGCTCCCGACTCAGATATCACAAGTGAAAACACAGCACACAAATCCATTTTAGGCTACATATAGCCCTAATTCTCCACTGTCTAGAACCTTCCATTTTACGCTATGCATGCTGCCTGTGGCCCTAATTCTCCAATGCCTAGCCCCTAGTATAGTCATGTACTCACTGAGGAGCACCTAATAACTTGGGGGGGAGGGGTAGAGAGGTAGCTTTAAACCACTCTGCTCCCCCAGCTCCTGAGCCAGTGGCTCTAAGGGATCATTGTAACATCAGGGAACTGTCAGGGATGAGGGAAGCCCCCGCTACACCCCTTTCCACCTGCTGACACCTGTGCTGACAACAGGGAGGGAAAGTGTCATAAGAGCTATTACACCAACTCATGCTTCTAGATTCACCCCCCAACATGGCGTTGATACCTGGGTCAGATTAATGCAATCTGGAGCCCCAGGCACACTGTGACATAGGGCCCTTTATGGTTACAGACATGCCCTCACACTGTGGCCCCACGCCCAAATTGGAGTGGTGGTGCCAGGTGGCGAAGAGAGGCAGTTCTATTCTCAGGGGACCCCACTTCCACACTGTGGCCTTGTACTCCAAAAAGTACCATCGGCCCCTCACTCTCCTAAGCAGCAGTGGGGGAGAAAAGACAGGTCCCCTCTTCTCACCACACCACCCCCCAGAGAGATAGGGTAGCAGCTGGGAGCCCTCTCATATATAGCCCAGTAGCTGGGGGTATATCTTGTTGCATAATTGGGCCAGGCCCATTGTACTCTTCTCCTGCCACACAAGGAGTCCTCTGCTTGCTTAGTGCTTCTTAGTGCTTAGTGCTTTGGGGCTTTTTTTATATGGGCTCCTATTACCCCCACCCCGTCCCAATTTTTCACACTTGCTATCTGGTCACCCTATTGAGGGATACAATATAAGAGCTAAGATAAACTGATTAGACCGAAGTTTGTGGCATTTTCAGATCCTAGGTTTCATTTTGGGCTCACATCTGTTAACAATTATTCTTTCAGTCCCTTTTGGGCTGAGCTGGGTTTAAATCATTAACCTAGCAGAGAAAAGCCAACCTATTCCATCACTATTTCCCCGCATTATTCTACTCCTATTGGGTACCTTTTTACAGGTTAACAGGTCTCTCTGATTCATGCTTTCATATAAATGATTCACATAATAATCTCTCTTATAGTTATCACAGTGCTAGGTACTGTAGAAATACCTATAGTTGGAGAGATAATTTAGATGGTATATGTGTAGACTGTAGTCTAAGTTACGCAGCAGTGGGTAGTATAATACTTATAATTATTCCCGTGCCCATACGTTTTCACACCTCCATGTTTTATATTTAATTTCCTTGTTTTCTTTTATGAAATTAATTCCCATTTATGTGACCGTAATGTGGTTTATTACACAGAGCAACGTGCAGAGTAAGGCTAATGTGGTATAGCTACAAAATAAGCAAGTTATGAAAATGAGACTTACATGTGCTGAATAACAGAAAGTTTCCAAAAGGGAGTGTGTCGGGCATCTCAGCGATATTTTTTTGTCAGAATGCCAATAAAGTTTCATTCACAATGTCACTTTCTCTGCATTAAAAGTGTTATTTCTTAAAATGACGACAAATTTGCTTAGCAGCCTGGCAAAAAATTTCAAACTGGTATCATCATTGCAGCTTCGCAACGGGAAAAAATATTGGGTGTCTAGGTTTCTGAATTCCCCAAAGTTCAGGTTGAACACACCAGAGCCATCTGCAGGAACAAATCTGAGTTTTGAGATGGACAAATGTTGCAGCAAGTCTGAACTTGGATATGTAGAGTTAGAGGCTGCTTTTGAAACTCTGACCCAAATGATCAAAAAAGGCTTTAAAAATTGCCACAACTTTTTGAAACAAAAACCATTATAGCAATTCATGATTTATGGTAGAGGTTTCCAAAGCCACCAGGTAATTTGGATTACCAATTCCCATTTACCTTAATGGGGACTGGATGTCTAAATCCCCTAGGCAGTTTTGAAAATCTAACCCTAAAACTTTAACATTCCCTGTGATAGTGAATTCCACGGGCTGACTATTCATTATGGGGCAAATCCAGCCCTCTCCTCCACAGATGAGGAAGCTCATGGTGGAGTTGGGTGTGAGCTGACCTCACAAGATGTATTGCACACCATCTACGTGTCCCCCTGTTCCATATGAGCTTCCACTGTGAATCTGCTTAGCACCCACTACAGCTACTTGAGCAAGGTGCTAGGATGCTGATTTGGAAGAAACTGATATGAAGAAACATTTTGTTGTATTTATTTTAAGTTTACCAACCATTAATTCCCCTGAATGAGCTCTTGTTCTCATATGAAATGGATGTATTGATCAGTTTTCAATGTTCACTTTATAACTTTGAATCCCTCATTCTAATTCCATCTAACTATTCTACAGTGCAAACGCTGCACCAAAACATCACTATGCCTCATTTATACAGCGGTATAAACTACTGTCTCGCTATTAACAAACTTACACTTGTTCGTCCATTAATCAGAAGTGATCAGTTTGCTACCACAGAGAATTTTCACGGCGAGTCATTAGGAAGAAAATTTCTCACATTTTGTCTGAAACTATATTACACCAGCTGGGCAATTGATATTTCTGAGGCTGGTGCAGTGCATTATGTTGAAAGGTTGTACAGTGCTGCAAGTGTCACGGGTAGCAACAGAGCAAGAAAATTCAAAAACAGTGGGCCAGCAATTGAAAACTAATGAAGGCAGTGAATGTGGTGTGTGTGTGTCTGTATATATATATACACACACACAAAGGTTTTTTGAGGTTTAACTATTTAGAAGCCCATTTATAAATGTTTGTTATGAAAACCATGGGCTTAGTTATACAAGCCTGTATTCATATGAGTATCCTTTATGTATGTTAGTGCACTGTCACTGAAGACTCTAGGGCAGGGGTCAGCAATCTTTGGCATGCAGCCCATCGGATAATCTGCTGGTGGGCCGCGAGACATTTTGTTTACATTGATCGTTCGCAGGCATGGCCCCAGTGGCTGCGGTTAGCCGTTCCCAGCCAATGGGAGCTGCGGGAAGCCACAGGCTGCAGGGACGTGCTTCCCGCAGCTCCCATTGGCCAGGAACAGCAAACTGCAGCCTCTGGGAGCTGTGGGGGGCGCCATACCTGTGGACAGCCAACATAAACAAAATGTCTCACCGCCCACCAGCGGATTACCCTGATGGGCCGTGTGCCAAAGGTTGCCGACCCCTGCTATAGGGAGAGTAAGGAATACTGAGGTGAGTCAGAGTTTGTAGGGTCATGACTTGTGTTTGGGTGCAAAGTGGTTGAGATGTGTACTAGTATTTATACATGGCTGGAAGTTCCCCCATTGTTTTGATTGGCTGTCAGAGTGTATTTGGATCCCAAAATACTAAGGAAAATAGAACTGATTCACCATGGTGTTACCTCAGTTTCACTTTAGTAGACTTAACCAGTGTAAAATTTGAGTGTTGCCAATATAACTAACCCACGGGCCTAATAGAGAGATATATCTTCAAGAGATCTATATGGTGGGAGGGTGGGAGGTAGTAACAAGTTGTGTCTGGGTCATTGCTATCAGGCAAATGCACAATTAGCTCTGCACAAGTCAGAAGTTTCTGGAATTGGATGTGATAGTTTTGGGTGTGCTCAATAGATTCACTGTTTGGACTCAGTCTCCATGAAGGCAAGCAGTCAGGACAGCTGGTTTTAAAAAGGCCATGTGGTTTGGGAGAGGCTGAGCCTATGAGCAGAAAGCAAGCAGGTTTCTTTCCCTAACTCTGAAGCATTTTCCAGCAGGGTTTTTTTTTAAATCCACATATTTAACTGAGTGGTTGGTTAGCTGACTAGCTAACTGAGTGATTTCAGCAAAGAAGAAGGAAGAGTGCATGAATTCCAGGTTGACTGTGCATTGTGTGAAGTATTTCCTTTTGTTTATTTTAAACCTGCTGCCCCCTGGTTCTTGTGTTCTTGTGTTAGGTGAAGGAACAAATAACTCTTCCTTATTCATTTTCTCCACACCAGTCACAATTTTATAGACCGCTATAATATCACCTCTTAATCATCTCTTTTCCAAGCTGAAAATTGCCAGTTTTTAAATCTCTCCTCACATGGAAGAGATCCTTCCAGACCTTTAATCATTTTTGTTGCCCTTCTCTGCACCTTTTCCAGTTCTAATATATCTTTTTTGAGATGGGGTGACCAGAACTATGCAGTATTCAAGGTATGGGCATACCATGGATTTATATAGTGGCATTATGATATTTTCTGTTTTATTATCTTTCCCTTTCCTAATAGTTCCTAATATTCTGTTAGCATTTTTGACTGCCACTGCATATTGAACAGATGTTTTCAGAGAACTATCCACAATGACACCAAGACGTTTTTCTTGAGTGGTAACAGCTAATTTAGAACCCATCATTTTGTATGTATAGGTCGGATTGTGACGTCCAATGTGCATTACTTTGCATTTATCAACATTGAATTTCATCTGCTATTTTGTTGCCCAGTCACCCAGTTTTGTGAAGTCTCTTTGTAACTCTTTGCAGACTGCTTCGGACTTAACTATCTTGAGTAATTTTGTATTTTCTGCAAATTTTGCCACCCCTATAATCCTATTATCAACCTGCTAACATGGTTTCAGTGGTGATGTGGATGAGGCTATGGTGTTAATTTTACCTACTATTTTTTAGACATCACCAGGATTTCAGGGACAAGGTTAAGAGGTGAAAAATACTGAAACGGTCATTTAGCATCAGTATTTGTCTACCCAGTTTTAGTTTATCCAGATTTACAGTTTGGAGACAGTAAATTACTGGATAAGAAAATATTTTTGTGCAAAACTGAATGTCCCAATTAATGTGGATAGAACTATTTTCTTGCAGACTCTTGTGCCATGTCCAGATCTGTTAAGATAAATTCATCCTGTGAAAAAAATTGTACTTTTCAGTGACTTAGATGATTTTGAAATTCTTTTTTCCTTGTTGCCTAAATTGGAACTTTACCGGATTATGGCATTTTTCCTGCTTTGATCAAGGTTAATTTGCCCTGATTTACCCTCTCCTGACAGAACCAAATCAATATGCCACTATAATTTAACTGGATTACAGTGATCGCCCAAGGTAAATATTTTAAAAGGAAGAATCACACCGCATGATGAACAATGCTGTGCAAGGTGGTGTAAAGTTGTAGGAATTATGAAAACTTCTAAAAAACTCTAGTAGGGGCTATCAAAGGAACTTTATGTTTCATTTGCCAGCAACCACAAGCAGTCAATGCAGTTTGCCCATCTTGAGGCTCATTAGTGGAACACAACAGCCTTCTCAGGGAAATTGTCAGACTCTTGATATAATATTGAGTTGGTGAGGGTGACTGCTTTAGTTACCATTTGGAAGTAAATGGCAAGCATCACAAGTTGTATTAAGCTAACACCTGGTGGGGCAAAGGGGTAAAGTGCAGAGGTTTCTAATTCTTTGGTACTGGGAATCAAATTGTTTATTTATTTTTGGTGCAAAGTCTGGTGGGAGTACTGGATGTACATTAGAACTGATTGATGCAGAAAAAAATATACACATCAGCTGATGTCAACCAAAGATCTCTACACTTAAGATGAATGTGGGGGGCAAGACAAACACAGCGCAAAGAGTTGCACAATGCAGCTCATGGCACACTCCTCTTTAACATGGTGGTGTAGACAGTGACTCTCTCAGCATGAATTATACTGTCCTGAGCCAAGCAAAAAACCAGTGGACTTTGCACCAGAAAGATCTATATTTAAAGTGAGGGCAACTGCAATCCTCAGGCTCCTCATAATGTGGAGAAACTTTAGTCACTTGTGCATCTATTAAGCTCAGATACACATTTCACTGGTGTCAAAGGAAATCTGCAAAAATTTTGAACAAAATGTAGAGGATTTCATCTTATTTCTTTAAAAGGAATAGAGGAAATTCTAGGGAAACACATTCTCTCGTAGTCAGTCTGGGATCATAACAAATATACTACTTTAAAAATTATAAATACTGAAATATGTTCCACAGAGTAACATTGATCACATTATTTAAAAACAAAAAGTAATATGTATTGACTTGCAACACTGATTCTTTAATGCATGTGTCATGACCTAGACATTAAAAAAAGGCCAATTCAGACCATTTGTTGGTGGTCCAGGGAGAGCTGACTGGTCATATGGCCGCACTGACCCTCCTCATTGCTTCAGTCTGACAGGGATATGAAACAGAACAGATGGGACAGAGATATGAAACCAAGAAAAAAAATTGGATGGACTTTATATCATAAAGAGCAAAACAGTGAGTGCTCTATCATCTGCTAAAAGTTTTGCAATGACAGGTGGGAGGGAAGGTAAGTTGCATAGTAACAAATTGGAGCAGAGGTGATCCACAAAGCAATCTCTCTCCTGGAGGTGGTCCACACCACTGAAAAGTGTGAGAACCCCTCTGTGCTGTGGTATACAAACCCTACAGCAGGCAGAAAGGGATTAAAGAACAGCTTTGGCTCAGGCAGCCCCTCCCCACTGCACCTGTAAGGAGCCTTAAAAGTGAGAGGCCCAGTTCAGAAGAGCTCAGCCATGCATGGTGGACTGACCTCTCCCCATTAGCTCTTAGAAAGGGACACTTTGGATAGCAAAGCTGCCTGGGGTTTTTAGAGAATGCTGCGTGATAGCCCTTGGGACACTAAGCTGGGCTATGGCTCATCAGGTATCTCCTGAAAGAAAGAAGGCTAGGGATGTATATAGATTATAAGGCCCCAAACAACGGGTTTAAGGAGTAGGGGTCCTAGAGTTGACCTGGCAGAAGGCTGTCAGACTGTTTTTGGACTGGACTCTGACTTAGCCCCCCCAGCCAGGTCATGTTTAGTTTCACCCCTTTCAGGGTGAGTCACAAAACAAAGGGGACCACCAGCAGACCTGAATGGTCAGTGTGGAGGGCTACAGAGAGGAAAAAACCATACAGTGCTGCGCCCAGCCATGAGGGAGAGTATTGACTGATGACTCACTTTGTCACATCCTGACTTACGCTATGTCTACATTACCGCCTTTGTTGGCAAAACTTATGTCGCTCAGGGGTGTGAATATTCCACATACACTCCAGAGTGATATAAGTTACAGTGACATAAGCACTAGTTTGCACAGCGCAATGTCAGCAGGAGAGCTCCTCCTGCAGACATAGCTTATGTCACTTGCAGGGGTGTTTCTTTTATGCCGATGGGAGAGCTCTTTCCTGTTGGCATAGAGCAGTGGTGGGCAACATGCAGCCTGCGAGCCTCAAGCAGCACATCAGGGTAATCTGCTGGCGGGCTGCAAGACAGTTTGTTTACATTGACCGACCACAGGCACGGCCACCCGCAGCTCCCAGTGGCCACGGTTTGCTGTTCCTGGGAAATGGGAGCTGCAGGAAGCAGCATAGGCCGCAGGTTGCCCACCACTGTCATAGAGCATCTTCACCACATGCACGGCAGTGGCACAGCTGTAGGTGTAGACATGGCCTTAGGCAGAATTAATGGAAACAAGGACTAAGAAGATGAAATTTAATAAGGAGAAATTTAGGCTGAATATCTACAACAAGGTCCTCATATGAGAGTGATAGCTATGTATTAGGCCGGAGATGAAATAGTCTCCCAAAGAAAATGATTGCAGCTCCATGGCCTCTTTCATTTAAAACTAAACTGGACAAAAGCAGTCAAAAATATATTGTAGAAACAATCCTGCAATGACAATGAGATGGACTAATGACCTAACAGATCTTTACCATTTGTAACTTCTATATTTCTGTGGCGATGATCTGTGCATAAGGACCAGGGGCTATTACTGGAATGCAGCAAAAGTGGAGGATCATTTTACATGTAATAAAAAATAAATAAATAAAACAGGAACTGTAACAGAAAAAGGAAACAATAAATAAAGAGAAATTAAGTAGACTCTTCTAGGCCCACATGCAGAAAGTCTTATCCGATACCATGTCACTCCTATTAGCATGTCCTATTAGCATGTAACTCCTATATGCTATACCAGATGAGTGGATCTATTATCCATGTTCACAGGTCTTAAGATCTGTGCAAATTTCATTGGATATACAGTACAATATTTATAAAGAGGTTTTGGGGCTCTCCTCATTTTTTCTCACATGGTTCCCCATGTAAAATATGACAGGATAGCAAACAATGCACTGTCTTTACACTATACATCTAGTACCTGACCAGCCATAGTCTGGAAACAAGGTTCATTTCATGGTGTAAGACCCGTCATTACTGAGTGGTTGTACAGTATCATTGTAGGTGCCAAAACCTAGACTATACCAAACGTAGATCTGAAGGAAAACATATACTGTAAATATGGGAAAGAAGATATAGCGCAATGTCTTAAACAGTTATTCTGAGTGAAGAAATTACACCTGCTGTTAGCAGCAGTAGAATTTACTGTCGGGGGGAGAAGGAGCATCAAAAAGGCAAATGTGCTCTTGAGAATACAGAAGGAATTGTATGTACATAAGGCCACACCCAGAAGCCCCTTTAGCTTTTGCATACAAATGATACCACACCCCTAAAGGGATGTCTCCTCTGTATGTAAATAATACCACTCTCCTTAAGGCCTGTCTATTCTGTATGTAAATAACACCACAACCCTGCAGGCCTGTCAAAACAACACATAAATGAGGCCATAACATTGTTACTTCTCTCATTTGGTTTGGCAGTGTAGGTGCTTAAATCGCTCACGTGTACACTGCTCAGAAAGTTCTGGGAAATAGGGAGTCGGACTGACAGAAATGTAAGTTCTATTAATTGATGGGGGAGGGGAAGGCACTGCTCAGCTACTGTGGAAAAGTGTTATACTGTATGTTGGATGTAAGGGACAAAAATTGAAACATTGGATGTGTTCACACAATTACCTTTGCCCTATCAAACAGGAGGATCTATGCCAAACCATTGCTGCAAAAATATGTCTGGACTGTGTAGTATTTAATCTAGTGAGGCCTCTCATGATTTTCAGTTGTCATGCATTTCTAGTCACAACACCACAGACTGTTGTTGCCTTCACAAGAGTATCAGGAAAGCTGAAGAATATAGGGGGGTGTAAAAATCCATGCTTCAGTAGAAGTGTTGGAAGACAAGCATTTATTTTTTTTTCCTTAACAAAGAACCCAATAATGAAAAGTACAAAAAGATAAATGACTTACAGCTTGCATGTGTTTCCAAATACCGCATGCTTCATGGGGTCTCAAATGGAATGATGCCGTTTTACAACTTGTCAAAGCTGCAAGACCAGACAATACAAAACCAGACAATGCTACAAAAACAGAACACGTTAGGGTGGGGGTTAAAGTAGTAAAATAGAAGAAGTTGTACATATATGATTAGAGAGAGGAGGGGACCAGGAGGATGGGGGAAAAGGTGGGGTTAGGTGGAATAGAGGTCTGGCATTCTTTCAGACAGCTCAGTGTTTTTTATGTAAATGCATCTCATCTTTTTTTCTTTTAAACTGTATTTTGAACTAAAGGCACAGCTGCAACTGATACCAGTGGAGTCACACCAGTTTACTTCGCCAGAACTATACCAACTTACATCAGCTGTGCATCTGGCTCTGACATGCTATACTGTCAGTAGAAACTAAGAATAGTTAAGTTCCTAGACCAGCTGCCTGATTATTAAAACTGGGGTCTTGCTTCCAAAAGTCCCTGTGAAGTGCTCAGCATAGTGAACAAGGCTGTTGTGCTCCAGAGTAAGTTTGAGTGGAGGATAGTTAGAGGAAGACCAGGGTGTGAGTTAGCACAAATAGGTTTAATGCTCAGCATGGTCCTGAGCACTGGAGCAGCAGGAAATCTACTGCTCGCTCACTGATTAACAGGTGTGCAGGTCAAAAATGGGCAGAGATGGCCATGTCTGAGGATATGGGCTTGAGCGTAACCCTCATAATGCTTAGCTATGCATTTCCCTCTTAGTCCTTACTCCTGCTCCTAAGCAGAAGACAGTTAGTGATCATGCCACAGCACTCACCTTAGTGCAGGATTGGGTTCCTTGGACCCCTTTTTGCCTTGTGCTTACACATGCAAAGCTCTGTACCTGCACTGATCACTGCATAACACTGGGTTAATAACAATAAGCCGTGGAGTACCACCCAGGAGTTCCAGCTACCCTCTTTACAATTCATATTTTAAGTGTTATACCAGTAAGTGTGTTCATTCCTCTTCTTTTTTCCAATGGTTTGCAGGCATCTAGTTGTGAAGCGTTTATTTTTTGGCACATTGGCTTGGAGTGGACAGGGCAGGATATGCCAAGCCCATGGCCTGGCAAATATTCTGAAAGGGCTTTCCTTGGGGCTCAGTACTAGATGTGAAAGCCTCTGGATTTGTTCTTTTTTCAGATGGGCATCTCACACTGCTTAGGTGAAGACTGTGAAAGGTTTTTCGTGTGGTGTACGTCATTGAATGAGAACGTCACAGCAGAATAAACATTCACTAGACTAATTTCCAATTTAAGGAGAACTGAATAAGATTCTCGAGGAAATCTACGCTGGACTTTTGTTCAAAACAAGTGTAATCTGAATCAAAAACGTATCCAACCCTCTTTATACCAGCTATGTAGCAGGGCATGTCTTCATTGCTTTCACATATTTATTTCTTCTTCCACCACAGTATGCAGAATTCAATTTGTCATTGCTGATGCAGGGATGATTTTCCAAGTATATGGGGGATCCAGATAAAGAGATGTGTAAGGCTTATCTGTAATATTTATGTTAAGCCAGAAATTCAACTGTCTGGTATCTGGCTCCCTCTTGTGCTTCCTATTTTTATGACACTCATGTTCAGCATTCCAGTCTTCCTCTCACTTGCTGTGTTGCCTCCCCAGATGGTCATATTCCTTCATAATGAGAAGCAGTGAAAACAAAATAGGACAAATTCAGCCCTGTGGTAACCTGCAATGGGGGCTGCACATACAAACTGATTAGTCCTATCATCATCAAATTACTGTGACATAGTTAGTAATATTGCTAGCTATTAGCCAGAACAGAAAACATAGAGCACCTCCAGACTGTAACATTTGAGCACCCTTGCAAATTGAAATTGTGAAATGCAGCTGCTCCTGGAACATAACTAGGGAAAAGGCTATATACCATTACAAATAGGCTCCCCCGTCCTCTCCAGGAAAACCCTGGCTGGTAAGCCGTCTTGATGAATTAAGCAGCACATTGGTCCACCAAGGTACCTTTAACACATGTGTTTATTGTTTACCACTTTCTTAAACTCCAGGTACAATGCAACCATATAGCAGCAATTATGAAGAGCCCCTTTGCTGCTCCCTGGGTTAGCCTTTTATACTGCTTGCCTTCCTTCTTGGGTTCTCCAGGTGGTGAGCTAATTATCTCATTAACTCATCAGGCTACCACTAGGTGTAAGTGCTCCCATCTACCTTAACCATACAGCCCAATTTGAAGCTGTTAACAGCACCCTGTCACAGGAATCTACAGCTTCCAGCATCCATATGTTACCTCTGGCTTAATCGAAGATGAGTAATTATTGTAAGAACGGGTTTACACCTTGGAAAAGCTAAAATTTATACAATACATTTTGTTATTGCTCTAAATGTCCGTTAAGGATTATGCAGCGTAGTTGTAGCCATGTCAGCCCCAGGATATTAGAGAACTAGAGATATTAGAGACCAACAAAAGTTGGCCCAATAAGAGATATTACATCACCCATTTTCTCTCTAAATTCAGGATTATAACGTATCTAGTGATTACTTCCATCAGCCTGTGCTCTTCACTCCAAATGTGCATGTACTCTGCTGTAAGGAACTTAAGGGGCAGAACTGACATTCAAAGCTTATGTTACACTAATAAAAATGATACCAACAGGATCTTGTAAGGGGGACAAGGCAAAATGCCACGTTTATTGTAAATACAACAAAATATTACTATATGCAATTTCTATATAAATCCATTCACACACACAGACATTCACACAGGTTCTGCAAAAAGGTTGTTATAGTTACCAGCCTAGACGTTGCTCGTGCCAAGTCACTGGCCAGGTGGTTTGGACACGAGAGTGGAGCCGAGTCATTGTCAGATGCGCATCCGATGCTCCTGGAGGGTGGTCGTAGAACCCGACTCAAAGAACACAGTCCCTGGACCCAATTTTTATAGGTCTCTGGTTCAATACAAGTCTATGGAAGTTGCTTCATCATGCTGAATTTACAATTGAGATGACCATCAATCAGCTCAATCAGCAGGTGGTACATCCATGACGGCACCATGATGGCTAGGTGTTATCTTCTTGTTCTTCCCCGATGCGTTTTGGGTGGATTCTGGTTCGCCCTCCAGGGGTCATCCAGTTATCTCCACTTTGCATATTCTTCGGCCCATCGATACCAAGGTTGAAATTCTTAGGATTAGGCTGGCACCATTTATTAACCAATTATTTCCCTGCTTCAGGCTCTCAATTCCATGCACTCATCATTCATTCTTTTACTTAACAACACAATCTATGACTCTTGATTCATTTAACAAGTTTTATCCCACTATCTATTTTTCCCTCTTTGGATACCAAGATTTACATAGGCATGACAGGGGGCCCCCGCGGGAGAAGAGCATCAGGGTGTTGTTTTAAAGAACAGCATTGTTTTCTCAAAGTTCTTATCACTTTCTAGCACAGACTCTTTATCCTTTACGGGCCTGAAGTAATTAGCACTTTGGCCTTGCATTTGTTACAGAGTGAAATTCAACAGCATGGAACTGATGTTCATACCCTTTTACAATACCTATATACTCTTTTGTCTATCTTTATTTCTACTACTACAAAATTATAATTCTATCATACTTATATAACTTTGAGGGTGACCCAACACTTTCATGGTGAGCCTGTCAAGATAGTTTCTCTCACTCCATGGCCTTCTTAAATCAGTTTCTCATGGTTCCTCCCTCAAATCCCTCCCCAATTCTTATTCCTCATCACTGGCAAAAAGAGTGTGTGTATACTCTGATTAAAAACAAAACAAACATGAACTACCATGATGCATATATGCCTATAGTTCAGTATTGATATAGTCCTATATCTGTGACTATGTCAGAGAGACTGTGATTTTGAAGCATCAGAGCAACTGCAATATATGCCCAAGAGATTGCACCTTACCAAAGGTGCCCTGTCCACCTCCGTCAACGTATGAACTTACACTGTACAATAATTTTAACAGTCACAAATGCTGGTTTCCAAAAAACGCTGGCGGGGGGATGTCTCTTTTGCAGTGTAAATGAGTCAGCATCATGCTGGTGGCTGGATACACATGACTGGGGACAATAGAAAGCTCTACTGCCAAAAAAAAAAAAAAAAAGTAAAAAGTGAGTGGGGATTTTTGACCTTTGCCTCCCAGAAACTCTATGTGGAACCTTCCCTCTTCTGCAGTACTCTCTAATGTGGAGAGTACGTTCACCTTCGCAACTTTCCAAAGTCATATACAGAGAAGGTTGACCACACTGGCATTTTTGCAATACATCCCAAACTTCAGCTCAGCGATATTTTTACAGTCCACTCCATATTTAATCAGGATGCTGTTACTCTCCTTCGATGAACTGTTCCGCAGAACCACTGTCCTCTCCTCCTTCAAATTGTTCCTCAAGACCCAACTCTGCCATAGCACCTACAATAAATTGCCCAGTTAATAATAGTTGAGAGGCCATTGTGCCTACTTGATGTGTATTTATATTTAAATAATAATGATATCTAAAAATTGTACATATTGATCCACTTTCCCCCATCCTTCATATATTGCTTTTGGTTGGGGAGGGAGAATTGGAACTAAAAATGCACGTGCCTGTCAGCATCCCCAATGACTATGCTTCTATATGGATCTCTTGCATTTCTTGGGTTTTTAGATTGTAAAATATATGGGGCAAAGACCAGGCCTTCCTGTGTTTTTATACATCCCCTAGCACAATGGGGGTCTAAGGGGACCCCTCGGTGCTAATGTAATGCAGATAATAGTAGCAACAGTCATCAATCAGGAAATCTACAAAATAAGAAAAAATAGCTTATCTGGAGCTTCTCCCAGGGACCCACAGCAATGGCTGCTGCCTTTTAGAGATGGTATTTCTGCCTAACTAGGATGTTTTCAGGAGATTTCCTGCTGCCTCTTTAGCTGTGATACCCTGTGCTGCCCTGTCTCTCCTGCCTCCCACCCCAGTCTGCTTGTTTGTCTCATCCATCTGTTATACCAAGTCTTTTAGACTGTAAGTTTTTTGGGGGCAGAGACTGTCTTTTATTCTATATTTTTATAGTGCCCAGCACAATGGGCCCAATCTGGTTGAGGCCATTAGGTGCTTTTCAAATAAATGTTGATGATAATAATGGAACAGCAATCAACCCGTGGCCACGCATGTATGAATAACAAAGTAACCAGTGGGAAATCAACCCTCAGACCTTCAACATCAAAGCACAGTCCTCTACCACTTCAGCTAAGGGAATAACTTTGTTAAGTAGCTGGCTGTTGTAGTTATTGGGGTCAGCCACTACAGGACAACATGAGCACATGGAAGGCTATCAACTGGGGTTTCCCAATTAGGCACACTCTATACTATTATCCCTGGGTTTTTGCTGTCACAGCAAAACAGCAAGGAAAAGGAAAATATGTAATAATCAAAGATAGACAGGACATCTAGGCTAATAGATGATAGAGGATCTGGGATTTGACAGTAAATTATATTTTATAACAAGGGAAGATAGTTAAGAGGAATGTACTGAGGAAAATCCTATCTGTCTGTTTGGGAAGACAAAATGGATACAGCCAGGCAAAATGATCTGTGAAATGCTATACTTGAGCTAGGAAGTTAGTCATTTGAAAGATGGATATTTAATATTTATCACCTTCTTCCCAACACTAGACAATCACCGGGGGAGTGGGGGGATGCAATCAGCTACCGACCCCTATTGTGTGCATTGATCTTTGCAAAAAAACCTATTTGGTGAAACTCACTGAGCTGATAATGACCTCCAGTCCCTTTTGAGCTTAGATCAAGGGACTAAGTAAGGCCTTGTCTACAAAGGGAAATGTACTGCTATAGTGTATGTCTACCCGATTATACCTCCTAGCAGCTGTGTAGACATACTGTACTGCACAAGCTAGTACAGTAAAAATATCAGTGTGGTCCAGCAGCATGGGTGATCGCTCGGGCTAGCCACCCAGGTATTTACCCAGAGGGTTGGGCAGGATTGGGATGATAAAAGATAAAAAGATTTGGGGGTTGTGGTGGATAATCAGGAGAACATGAGCTCCTGGTGTGATGCTGTGGGATAGCTAATGTGATCCTGTGGTGTATAAACAGGGGAATCTCGAGTAGGAGTAGAGAAGTTATTTTACTTGGCAGATGGAAACTGTGTCCAGTTCTGGTGCCCACAATTCAAGAGGATGTTGATAAATTGGAGAGGGTTCAGAGAAGTGTCAAAAGAATGATTAAAGGGTTAGAAAAAATACCTTACAGTGATAGGCCCGAAGAGCTCAGTCTATTTAGTTTAACAAAGAGAAGGTTAAGGGGGTGAAATTATCACAGTCTATAAGTGTTTACATGAGGAACAAATATTTAATGGGCTCTTCAATCTTGCAGAGAGGGGTATAACACGAGTTGGAAACTGAAGCTAAACATATCTAGCCTGGAAATAAGATGTAAATGTTTAATGGTGAGAGCAATTAACCATCGGAACAATTTACCAAGGGTCATGGTGGATTCTCTTATCACTGACAATTTTTCTAAAAGATATGCTCTAGGAATTATTTTGGGGCAGTTCTATGGCTAGTGTTATGCAGATGATCACAATGGTCCCTTGTGACCTTGGAATCTATGAAACCCTTTTTCTAAACATTTATTATTGTTTCTCATGCATTGAAATGGGACCTGAATGATGAATATGGATAACATCGGACTGAACTGTTGTTTGGTTTCACAGTTCCCTCTCTTAAAAACGCTATCTCATACAGCAAACAATACTGTATCATACTGAGTCACAACAGAGACAATGCTCTCCATTTTCTACTGCAAGCACAAGGTGTCTGTGTACATCTGTTTGCAGAATCAGGGCCTATAAGGGATTTGAGTGGGAAGGTAGTCACTCTCTAAGCCACAAGCCAGCTCCATAGACTTTCCAATCACTATTCCAGTTCCCAAGCTGAAACAGGAGATGCATGTCCTGCCCTCTATACACCTCCTACATCTCAGTCAGTGCCATATGGTCTGTAGTCATTGACCTCAAGGCCCTGACCCTTCATGAACACCCTGCCCCCTTCCATCATGGCTGTTTTTACAGAGCTGCTATAAAGACTATGTGTAAAAATCTGAAACATACAATAATAATTTATATTAATAATTTTATTAATCAGAGACCACAGCCCCATTGTGCTAGGCACTTGTACAAACAGAACTAAAAGATGGCCCTTTCCTCAAAGAGCTTACAATCTAAATATAAGTCAAGAGACAACAGATTGATACAGTTTGATGGGGGAATACAAGGAAACAATGAGATAATACTGGTTAGTTTGATAAGCAGTGCTCACAGCACAGCAGCTGCTTAACCACTGTCAAGTTTTCCCTAGGAATCAGAGCAAAGGAGAGGTTCAAGAAGAGATTTAAAGGTGAATAATGAGGTAGCTATTACTATTATACAAGGTTTGCAGAATCCACCTAAGTACCAAGCAATCAACTTGTGGAACTTGTTGCCTGGGAATGTTGTGAAGGCCAAAACTATAGCCAGGTTAAAAAAAAAAAGATAAGTTCATGAAGGATAGGTCCATCATTGGCTATTACGCAAGATAGTCAGGGGTGCAGGCCCGTGATCTGAGTGTCCCCAAGCCTGTGAGTGCCAGGAGCTGGGACTGAACAACGGGATAGATCACTCATTAAATTGCCCTGTCTGTTCATTCCCTCTGAGGCATCTGGCATTGACCACTGTCAGAAGACAGCATACTGGGCTAGATGGACCATTGGTCTGACCCAGTCTGGCCATTCTTATACCAACTCCTCAGCCATTCACCCTCTGTGCAATGGAACTTCCCTCCCTCAACCCCCCCACAGGCTCATCTCAGCTTCACGGAGGGCCTTCTCTGGTCCTTACTACCTGGGTGAATTTCATTCCTTGTGTTCTAGTTCCTTTGTCTCCGCTGATTGCATCCCTTTTACTGTCTGTTCAAAAGTTTCAATTACTATTTTCAAATGCACAGAGAGAAAAAGAAAACCCTATTATATATAATTGCAATAAATATATACCATGTAACAAAGACCATAAAGACAGCAGGATGGGCTATGCAACTGTTTCTAAATCATAGTTCAAATGACATCTGATTTGTAAGGGAGACAGAATCACTGATATTGTTTGGATTTGACCCACAATTATCTGAAGTAACAATTTTTATTAAATTCTTTATTCTTTTCAAGGAATTTAAATTATTTTTATAATGTAAGTTAAATACAATGAAAACACCTCTACACAGACAATGAACTGAAATAAGAAACAGGAATGCCATAAAGACAAAAACGTGAAATTTTAAGATAGGTTTTCTATATAAATTATGGTAGAGAAAAAATGAATATATTAAAAATTATGTAAAAAGAGAAAAACAACTACAGTCTGAGTAGTGGAAATGAGCACAAATATGAACGGATTTTATGTTTTCAAAACATTCTATAATTTCCATCCCTGCTGAGACTGTGATACAGCAAAGTACTTAAGCTCATTCTTATCCTTGTCTTCTTCCTTGACTGTAAATTGTCATGCACCACAATGGCACTGGTTTAATAAAAAATAATAACTGGACCTTCCATTTTCATGATAAGTAAGGTTGATAGTTTGTCATGGCAAGAAAATACCAAAAGCACAAAGTTAGGGGGGTTTTGTTTGTTTGTTTATTTGTTTCTTTTAAAGGGAAATGTCCACAGGATTTTAAATAATTTTATTCTCCATTAAAAGTGCTCAGTTACTGTCTTTAATAATTTGAGTATCTACCGATAGATGCACCCTCAAAATAATATAAAAGAGATATAAAATATAACACACTGGGTAGTTTTGTCTTGTTTTGACAAACCATTATGTACATTCCTACATTACATAGTATAAAACTATTTAAAAACCTAACTCACTCTCCCCTGCTTCTCCACTACAGTGGATACTGAGAGAGCCAAATTTGCAAAAGATCATTACATCACATTAAGTGACAAAGTCCATTAATTTTTATGATGAAGCCCTAAAAGATGGGTTTAGTAATGGCTCTGACACAGTTTTAACCTAAGACTCATACTTAGCCTCAGATACCAAGGTGACAGGCATCATAGAACAATGTAAGCACTTGTACAGTTTTTTTACATTCCAAGCACTATACAAATATTATGATTATTGTTAATAATATGCATTGACAACGATCAGAATGAGATCCCCTTTTGCTAGGAAAGTACAAATGCACAGAGAGAGGCAGTTACTGCTCCTAGGATCTTATGACCCAGAAAATATTTAACTAAACATTAAAATATTAACTAATTTTCTATTAGATTGTGGAGTTATTTCCTTGGCAATGTGGTAGAAACACCACTATTTGAAACATTTAAAACTGGACTGTAAAACACAGCCAGAAACAATCAGGCACTGGCAGGGGGGATGGCGGACAATATGATATGAAGGTCTTTTCCATCCCTAGTTTCTGTAATTAATTATTAGAGTGATTGGTTGCTTTTCAGTACAATTTTGAGGTTGCTTACATCTGTACAGGAAATTATTACTCCTCTCTTGTTCACAGGATTCACTGCTGAATGTTATGACTTGCTGTGGAAATATGTGTCATAGAATCATAGACTATCAGGGTTGGAAGGGACCTCAGGAGGTCAGTCCAACCCCCTGCTCAAAGCAGGACCAGTCCCCAACTAAATCATCCCAGCCAGGGCTTTGTCAAGCCTGACCTTAAAAACTTCTAAGGAAGGAGATTCCACCACCTCCCTAGGTAACGCATTCCAGTGTTTCACCACTCTCCCAGTGAAAAAGTTTTTCCTAATATCCAACCTAAACCTCCCCCACTGCAACTTGAGACCATTACTCCTTGTTCTGTCATCTGCTACCACTGAGAACAGTCTAGATCCATCCTCTTTGGAACCCCCTTTCAGGTAGTTGAAAGTAGGTATCAAATCCCCCCTCATTCTTCTCTTCCGCAGACTAAACAATCCCAGTTCCCTCAGCCTCTCCTCATAAGTCATGTGTTCCAGTCCCCTAATCATTTTTGTTGCCCTCCGCTGGACTCTTTCCAATTTTTCCACATCCTTCTTGTAGTGTGGAGCCCAAAACTGGACACAGTACTCCAGATGAGGCCTCACCAATGTCGAATAGAGGGGAACAATCACGTCCCTCGATCTGCTGGCAATGCCCCTACTTATACATCCCAAAATGCCATTGGCCTTCTTGGAAACAAGGGCACACTGTTGACTCATATCCAGCTTCTCGTCCACTGTAACCCCTAGGTCCTTTTCCGCAGAACTGCTGCCTAGCCATTCGGTCCCTAGTCTGTAGCAGTGCATGGAATTCTTCAGTCCTAAGTGCAGGACTCTGCACTTGTCCTTGTTGAACCTCATCAGATTTCTTTTGGCCCAATCCTCTAATTTGTCTAGGTCCCTCTGTATCCTATCCCTACCCTCCAGCGTATCTACCTCTCCTCCCAGTTTAGTGTTATCTGCGACCCTTGGGGCACTCCACTTGATACCGGTTGCCAACTAGACACGGAGCCATTGATCACTACCCGTTGAGCCTGACAATCTAGCCAACTTTCTATCCACCTTATAGTCCATTCATCCAGCCCATACTTCTTTAACTTGCTCGCAAGAATACTGTGGGAGACCGTGTCAAAAGCTTTGCTAAAGTCAAGGAACAACACGTCCACTGCTTTCCCCTCATCCACAGAGCCAGTTATCTTGTCACAGAAGGCAATTAGATTAGTCAGGCATGACTTGCCATTGGTGAATCCATGCTGACTGTTCCTGATCATTTTCCTCTCCTCTAACTGCTTCAGAATTGATTCCTTGAGGACCTGCTCCATGATTTTTCCAAAGACTGAGGTGAGGCTGACTGGCCTGTAGTTCCCAGGATCCTCCTTCTTCCCTTTTTTAAAGATGGGCACTACATTAGCCTTTTTCCAGTCGTCCGGGACCTCCCCTGATCGCCATGAGTTTTCAAAGATAATGGCCAATGGCTCTGCAATCACACCCACAACTCCTTTAGCACTCTCGGTTGCAGCGCATCCAGCCCCATGGACTTGTGCTCGTCCAGCTTTTCTAAATAGTCCCGAACCACTTCTTTCTCCACAGAGGGCTGGTCACCTCCTCCCCATGCTGTGCTGCCCAGTGCAGTGTCCATTTCACTGCATTGTCAATAACTGCGTAAGTAGAAGCAAAGCCAGGAGTCTAAATGCAGTGACCAACACTTTCATTCCAAAACTTAGAGATATTCAAATAACTGGTCTGATTGTAAGAGATGCTGAGCAGCTGCAGCTGCCCGTCAGTGAGAGTTCAATAGTCCTGTGAAAATAAGGCCAATTATCACTTATCTGTGCCTAATATGCATTTTGAATGTGGGAGGCTGGGTTAGCTGACTGAAAAAACAGGAAACGTTTCTACAAAATGACTACCAATCACTAAACTACATTTCTGGGGTCAGAGCTCATGCACCCTTCCCAGGTATAAGAGCTCCACCTTCTGGGTGTGTCTCTATCACAAGGACCTTCTCCTGCAACGAGAACACCAAAGGCAGGTAACAATGTTCCTGTTCTCTGTAGCTACCTGCTAGCACAAACAAATATACAGTATCCCCAGGTTCCTCTTTGACAATCAATACCTAGTTGGTTTATCCCTTATAGTATCTGAATGGCCTCTTATTTATTCCCTAAACGCTTAAAAATCCCTTCTTCCCCGCCCTCAATATACTCTCTGCCTCAAGTAAGGGGGATTGATTTAAAGCAAAGCAATTTAAACCACCAAGAAGGAAACCTTGATTTAAATAAGTGATTTTAATCTCTCTCTTTTTTTTTTTTTGCATTTGTACCTTAGTTATTTTCCTAAAGAAAGATTAATTCTTGTTGGTTGGAAACCATTAAAATATGTTTACTTGCAACTTGCAATTAGAGCCTTTACATTAAATTTGCTACTTCTTTTTGCTAACCAGGAGGATATACTGTATCTTTACACAGTGATTTAAGGAACTGTGTGGATTTTTCATCTTCCTCTGCAGCATGGGGCACAGGTCCCTTACAGGTTTAAACTACTGTAAATGGTGGATTCTCTGTAACTTGAAGGCTTTAAATCATGATTTGAGGACTTCAGTAACTCAGCCAGAGGTTATGGGTCTATTACAGGAGTGGGTAGGTGAGGTTCTGTGGCCTGCAATGTGCAAGAGGTCAGACTAGATGATCATGGTGGTACTTTCTGGCCTTAAAGTCTATGAGTCAATGAGCCTACCTAGCTTAACATACATTTATTCAGATTCCTAATTTGCACCATTTTTTGGTTACAAAATAGTGATTGGTGCATGTTTTTTATTTACTAGATTATGATTAATTTTTTACTTATAATTTCTGTCAAGATATATGTGGATGGAAATTAGAATTCAATTCATGCACAAAAACAGCATTTACTTTTTTTATTGGTTAAATAAAACTACTTTAAATTTGCTGCATATAGAAAGAAAAAAGTTTATCAAAACATGTTTTACATGTAAAACTAAGTGATTTATTAAACAAAAACTTGCATAAAAAGAGTGTATGTTAATACAGCCACAAGAGGCACTCATTTGTGATGCATAGAGACCATAAAACAGGGATGGTCCATTCACTACGAAAACTAACTTCTACGCACTTTAATTTCACCAGATGCACGAAGAGGACATTTGCTACTTGTTTGAAATTTAAGTTAGTATTTGGGACTTTTGTCTTGGTGTCCATGATTCCTGTGCTTTGAGAAGTGCCTGTGCACATATTGTAGGACTGTATCAGCTGTGATATAGAAGGGCCTGCATTTTCTTTTAATGATAGAGGAGCCACAGTGTGTGAAATGAGGCTCCTAATACTATTAGGATGCTGTGTGGAGTCAATGGCAAAACTCTAATGGGAGCAGGATTGGGCCCTAATTAATTGAAGTTTGCAAAGTGCTTTGAAATCCTCGGCTGGAAATTACAGAAGTGCAAAACATCCTTTATAAAAAGTCCCCAGTAATAGGGCTTCTATCAACGCCCTTGGGAGACTGTACTTTGGTGTAAGAGATGTCATTCTCAGGAAGTCCTAGCTCGTAGGCATCACCTACAGCACCTAAATGACTTCTACCTCCTGAATCTCTTTTGGAAGTGGCTTTTTACTGTTCTATTCACTTCTTGGGTAAATTCATATGTCTCAGAGGAACTTCCTATCACATCAATGTGAGTATCATAAGGAATAACCAGAACTTTGGGGAATCGGGATTTTATGCTCTCACATGCCTGTTTATATTTCTGCCTTTCAGGTCTGGTGTTGCCATCAAAAGAGAATCTTTCTTTACGTAATCTGCAGTGAAGTTTTGCAGACAAATCTTCAATTCCCTCTTTGGCCCTTTCTAATTCTCTAGAATCAGAACTTGCTCTGGCATTTTCTAGATATACTGTGGTAATCTCACCATCTGTGACTCCATGACTTACAACATTGTATTTTGCCAGACTTTCCTTGTATAAAAAATGTTTCATGTAGTAGTATATATCTGTGTCAAGGACAACCACTTGTTCTTTCCTGTTTACATTATGGACAAAAGTATTATTTGGCTCCACAAATAGTCCACACTTCTGGGTCCTGATGTTAGGTCTCTGATCTGGCTTTCTCTCTCCCCTCTTGCCCTTCCCTGAAAGGGAATTTGCTTTTAATAACAAATTGTCTTTTAGTGTCTTGATTGCTGGGAATGACCCTTGAACAGAAATTTGTCCATTGGATTGCAAAGGACTGAAGCTCAAGGCTGGGATAGTCTTCTTAAGCTCCTGCACCAGATCTTCCAAAATGTATTTATCTCCAAAAATGGACAAATCGAGAACAGATGAGACACAGGTGAAGACCTATACGTGTAAAATAAAAGCAATTAATAAGTGCACCACAGGCATGACCACACCATTAGGACGCTATGATGGAAGCACTTACGTGTTCGCTATAGAGAGATATTTTCAGAGGATAATACCTGCCCAGCCTCTTGTCCTCTAATCTGTGTTCATCTTTCTGGAGAACATTCTCTGTAACTGAGAAGAAAATTCAGACTCGCTTTGTTTTGCAAGAGGATGATAATGTTTTATTTCCTGTCTGATGGTTGGAATACTTCATACGTGTGTTTCTCTTGATGGTTTCCCTAGCAATTTCCCCATTGCTCAATATTCTTGCCTGATATTTTATGTATTTCTCAAAATTGTTCAGAGGAGAGAGAGAGAGCAGCCTGTCTCCTTAGAACATTAATTGGCAGAGATTTATTCCCCAAGGCTTGACTATAAAAATCTCATCTGCTATGCAAGTTACAGATTTATTCTTTTACTAGTCTTAAAAGACACAAATACTCTGCATGAAGCCTATTCACATTTTTGCCCTTAATAAACAGGAGGAAATCTTAAAATTTGGGATTAATATGAGGGCGTTCATGTGTAGTGTTTTAAGTTTAATGTTCTAAATTACATACTCTTATTTCTTGGGTACAATTATGTTATTTGTTAATATGAATACCTTCTTGATCTTCAAAGATTATGTATGCAACTCCTTTTATTGTTGTTGGATAAACTACATCCTTCACGTCTCCACCTCTATTCTTTGTCTTTTGGAAATGAATCATCAATATGTCAGCCATGACATCATCTTTCACAATGCCATCTGGAATACCAGAGACCACAACTGTTTTCCTAGAGTTGGCAGCTCGTCCTGGGGCCTGTGGACAGAGACACGACACATTGTAAATACAAGTTATAAGTGCAGTGACTTATGCCATTAGCTGTTCCCTCCCCAGAAGAGATTTCCCAGTACCTCTCTGATATCCACTCTGTCACACCATCCCTCCTGTACAGAGATCCATAATACACCTCTTTCCATTCCCGCAGCAGGAAGAATGCTGAATAAACTTTTGATTCTCTCTCATGGCACATTTCACCAAAGAACTCCAGGCTTAATTTTCCTTTACATTAAAGGTTTGTCTACATTACAGAAGCACAGCTACGGTGCTGCAGCTGTGCACTGTAGCGCTGTATTGTACAGGCTTCCTACATCAAAGGAAGGGAATTTTCCGACAGCGTACATAATCCACTTCTCAGAGAGATGGTAGGTAGGTCAACAGAAGAATTATGTTGTCTTAGCTGCATCTACAAGATGGGAGTGTTGGTCAACCTAACTATGTTGCACAGGGCATGATATTTTTCACAGTCCTGAGAGATGTAGCACAGTCAGTCTAAGTTTTAGGTGTAGACCAGGCCTAAGGCCTTTTTACACTAGTGGTGTAAATCACATCAACTTCAAATGCCAAAGCAGAGCAAGTGAAAAGCAGACTTTTAGACTTAAATGGCTTCTAAAATGAGCAGAATTTGGTGTATTAATAAGACTACTTTTGTTCTATTTTCTGATTCCAACATTGAGTGTGTGAACAGAGTTGGAAAGTACTACTGTGACCGGAGTCCAAGGGGGGCCATGCTGAGATTGCTCAGTCAGGGCAAAGTACAAAGAATGAGGCAGACAATCCCCAAAACCATTGGATATTTCTAATACTTAGATTCACCAAACCATCAACAAAATAACTTCTACAACACCTTACTGGTTACCCAGAAGCCAGAAATACAGTTCCCTTAAACAATCGAGCCTTGAGCTCCTACCCAGACAGCCAAGTCAAATATGACAAGGATTACTGAAAATCTGGTTCATCATATAAAAAGTTCTACCAATCCCAAAGTACCAGACACATTACTCACCAGGTCAATGAATATTCAGATCTTACCCACATAAAGGCTTACAGCCAATTCTTATTAACTAAACTAAAATTTATTAGGGAAAAAAAAAGTATTGGTTAAAAGATCATTATACAAACAGACTTGAATAAAATTCTTAGGTCATTTTCACAGTACAGATGGTGAGCTTTAGAGCTGCGAAGAGTTCTTTCAGAATAAGTTCCTTAGGTTACATTCCAACATCCAATATCAGGGTGATCCAAACTGGAACTGGAGACCTCAGTCTCGCGAATCAAACTTCCCATGACAAAGCTTAAGCAGATCTGAGTTACAGGATCAGGGCCCTAGAGGTCTTATAGTTCTCTGGCAGCCTCTTGATAGCAGGCATTCCTTGGATAAAGCATTGTGGATTTGCAGTAAAACCTTCTATTTCCTAAGCACCACCCATAATTAGCTACACAGATTGGCATCAGGCAACTGCCCATCTCCTGCCATTTATAGGTAGTTTACTACAAACTTCAAAGAGAAATGAAGAAAATGATACTACTACATTCACAGTTCATCTAAATGTTTTCTCCTTTCGATCTCTGAATTAACAGAATAGAACCATTTGGTTACACTGTCAATCTCTAACAATATATATGTCAACACACCAAAAAATACAATCATTATACACTAATATATCTCTAAAGGTTGAATTTGGGTCATTTAGCCTGCAAGTTGCTTAACCCTTTCTGGCTCAGTGTCACAACTACTATTTACTGTTCAGTAGAGAGAGGTTTTGTAACAGTTCAGTGATTTAAGGAGAAGTAAATAATTTAGTGTTTTGTCATGGAGCCATCTATAGGAATGAAGTGTCAATAATTTCTGAGTGGCTGTGAGCCAGGTCAATTTTTCTTGACATTCTTTACACTACTGTAAGAAGCTCTCTTCTGGATCTACACTGCAGAAGGTAGAGCCAGGGCTAGCATAGCCGTTACAAAGCCTGCAAAACATGCCACAGAATGATAATTTTTCACTGACATGGATTCACAGCTACGTGGACCACCAGTCTATTATTTCCAAAGGGAGTCAGAAGACAGATTCAATGACAGCGTAGCAGTGCACCCTGAAAGCTTTAATATGAGAAGACATGAGCCCTATTTTGATCAGGCTTCACATTTAAAGAGCTATAAGTTTTACTTATGAAATGGTGATTTTCTTCAGTATAAGCCAATTTGTTTTTTGTTCATCTTGATAACATCGTGGGGCAGATTTTTACCCCACTCTCAGACAGCACAATGGGACTGGAGACAGGCAACTCCCCAGCTAGAGGGAGTTCCCAGAAAGCAAACAGAAGCCAGAACTGGCACCTTCTACATAGCCTCTGGCACAGGATTGGGAAGGCGGGAAGGAGGCATGGCTAGAACACTCATCGGGCAGACAGTCCCTTAGGAGGCCTTACCAGCTGGCATGCTGAAGCAGCCCTGAGGATGCTCTAACCTGTGCCCAGTACTGTGGCAAAAAGAGGGTCAAGAAGCCATAACTGGCTCCTTCTCTACTATAAAGAGTCCGTAAAAGAACCTGGCCACTCCAGGTTACCACACAGATATGTGGTCTCACACACAGAAAAGTGTGGTTTAGTGGTATGACCATAAGAATGAGAGGAAATAACTCCCAAGTTCCAGGTCTGACACTGACCCCTTCTGTGTCCCCGGTTCCCCATCTGTACCATGCAGCTAGCAATACTGAATCATCTACCTCATAAGGAGATATGAGGATGAATTAATCTGATAATGTTTCTAAAGTGATATATAAGAGTTAAATAGTAGTGTTATTTTTCTTCAAACAAAGCAACACCATCAATAGATTTTGAATTTGTGCTTCTATAATGGTATACTGCTGCCAAGAGGAGGACTGAGGTGACGATGTTTAATTTTGATACTGGGGCATAAACGTTGATCCCATTAGTTTATATCTCTATTCTACACAATTTTAAAATGTTACTTTCACTGGAAAAAAAATATAGACCCCATTGTATCATAAGTTGAAAAAGTGAAATGAGTGAATAATAATGAGATACCACAGAGCAGGGGTCTCAAAGTCCCAGCCCGCAGGCCATCTGCGGCCCAAGAACCTCCCCACTGCGGCCTGCGGAGGAGAGACGCATGCAGTCATGCTGCTGGGGCAATGTCTGCTGCAGGCACCGCCCCCCACAGCTCCCATTGGCTGGGGGAGAGGGACAGAGATATCATCACTAGTTGCTGGGCACAGTCAACCATGGAGGCAGCATCATTAGTTGCCGGGCAGAGTCAGCCATAGAGGCAGCATCACTTTTTTCCACAATGAATATAAACAAGTCAAAATACCGCACACAACTATCTGATGCACACCTTGCTGCAATCCTGAAGGTTTCAACTGCTCACTCACGAAGGCCAAACATCAACAAACTGGCAGAACTAAAGCATTACCAGGTGTCTCGCAAGCACTAAAAACTCTCTGGCTGGCGAAAAATTGTATGAAGTTGTATGACAGTTTTATTATTCCTAAGAAATTTGAAATAAAAAATACAATATAGACATTTTCTTTTCTGAACACCATCTTCAGTGACATTATTGGCCCTCTGGGAGGATTTGAGGATTGGCACTGGCCCTAAGGCAAATTGAGTTTGAGACCCCTGCCATAGAGAATATTAATACTTTGATATTATACATTTTTTCAATACAGGAATTAATTTCAAAAGACAATATTTAAGTAAGAAGCTATTTCAATTATAGATGCTGCATCTTTTAATGCATTTATGTTTTTTGAGAAGGTATCCAAGACAAAGATGCTCTCATTGTTTGTAATGCATGTTGGAACAGTACATCGAAAGAATGCTGTCTGGTTGCATGAACAGAAAAGAAAAGAAAAGAATAGTGTCACAAAATTCTAATATCTTGCTTTTACATAAATGCCAAATTACAGAAGAAGAATCAATGGACAATAAAGGCCAGGTTCACTGCTGATATAAGTTACTGCAGTTCCACTGGAGTTGTGCCAACTTATACTAGCAAAGAATTTGGCCCTGAATGTCAAGAGAAAGCTGAGACTTGCATTTGCAAGACTGAAACTGTTAATCCTTTGATATTCATCAAATAATCTGAATGATATAATGTGATGGGCTAAACTAGGCCCAGAGGACCCCTGCTGGAGGCCTCAGAGTCCTGCCACACCATCCCAGGAAAAGAGCAAAAGAGGTGTCCTCCAAGCAGCCTAGAGTGGCTGCAGAGGAAGAAGCCAATCAGAAAGGCTGCAGGGAGCAGCCAATCAGGGCCCAGGAAGGCCATATAAAAAGAGCTGTAGAGCTAGAGACAGTTCTTTGCTGGAGCTCCTGGCTGGCCAAAGAGAACTGCAGTACTATGTACAGCTCAGTGCTAGCAGGGACCAGGGGAATGAGAGAGAGCTCCTGGTTGGCTGCTGGGCCTGAACACAGATGAGCCCTGAGATAAGGGTGAAGCTTTTGTGGTGGCTGGGGCTGTGGGGAAGTGGTCCACGAATTGAAGGCAGTTAGTTAAAGGGACATGGTTGTGCATGACTGCTACTCTTAGGGGCCTTGGGCTGGGACCCTCTCCACCCCCCACTGGGGACCTGGCCTACAATTGGGCAGTGGTAAACGCCCCCTAAAGGGGATCTGAACGACTGAGAAGCCCAACTGGAAAGCTTGGGCTTGAACAGACCAAGATGACAAAGCCATTGCCTCCAGAGAGGAAGCCCTCGGGGTGTGGCCTGATACCAGGCTGGGACTGTCTAAAGATCACAGACACACCTAAGCAGAGGGGGCACTTGTGAGAGGCGGGTGCTACGCTGTTACACACAGATTTAAGCCTTGATTTTGCAACTGGATCTACAAGTGTAGACTCCTATGTTCCAGTGGGATCCCATGTAAGTCAATGGTGCTGCACACAGATGCATGGATTCTTCCAAATGGATTCTATTGCAGTCATTAGTCATTTAGCTGATGGAATATTAACACAGTAAAATAACAGTTTATTGTAGCATTAGCTTGTTGCACTCTACTTATTGCATCTTACTGCTTCCCTGCCCGTCTTTGACCTGACAAGTCGTCAGTGTGTCCTTCTTAACAGATTCCGGAATGGGCAAGGCCTTTGTGCAGCCAATCAGCAGCGTTGGGGTCTTCAAGACAATCCAAGCTGCGGTGCAGATCAAACAATGATACACATTGTTGAGGACTGCCTGCTAGCCAAATTAGTGGTGGTGTTCCAAGAGCTCCACTTGGCCACTAAGAATGCTATTGCTTTGCTATGTGAACGCTAAATAAATAAATTGCACTCTGCTCGTCTTGAGAACAGACTTTCACTTTTTGTCAACCAGAGAGCTCATGCACAGAAATACATGTTTTAAACTGACACTGATTGTATGAACAAGCTTCTTTCTGGCTGGCTGAAGTATATATAGGGTTACCTGGTTTTGACCTGAGTGGTTAACCAAAGTTGCGGCCCTGAAGTTTGTTTCTTCTAGAAGGAAAAATTGATGATGGATTCAGGTATCTCTAATGCAATCCTGTTTGTTTACAATAACATGTACAAACCCTGTTTCTCTGAATAGAGCAGGAATCAAGCAGCAGGAGACAATTTCTTTGCTCACAGTCCCAACTCTCTTTTAGCCAGCACTTGGCCCAAAAGCTCACTCTTTCTTAGCTTTTTTCCCTCAGGATAGTGCTAACAGTTCTCCTGTGGCTGGTCCCTTGCTGCCTTCTCTGTGTTTCTCTCATGACAGATCCCCCCCTCCCCCCACACACACATACAATTCCACCAATCAACGTCCTAGCCGCTGTGACAGGTGTTTGCTGTACCCGTCCCTAGTAGGGTTACCACCTTTGAAATGAAGAAAAAAAAAAAAGGCACCTCAGCTCCAAGGCAAGCCCACTGCAACCCCAAACAGAAGGCAACTCCACAACCCTGCCCCCCCCTTCAACAGCCACTTACAGTATTTAAAGAGAACACATTTAGATAAGACTGATAACACTGCATGTCTCCTCACTCTTGAATGACTCAAACCCTCTTTCTCATACACACAGGCGGTGCGCTCGCATGTTGGTGGACAGACAGTTGCTATGTTTTCAACAGTTTTGATCTGTTATTTAAACTGTGGAAGTGGGAACCCTGCAGCCTCTTTAGTTGGACACAAACTTTTATCCCATGATGATAATAGGTTTCAGAGTAGCAGCCGTGTTAGTCTGTATCCGCAAAAAGAAAAGGAGGACTTGTGGCACCTTAGCGACGAACAAATTTATTTGAGCATAAGCTTTCGTGAGCTATAGCTCACTTCATCAGATGCATTCAGTGGAAAATAAATGCATCCGATGAAGTGAGCTGTAGCTCACGAAAGCTTATGCTCTAATAAATTTGTTAGGCTCTAAGGTGCAACAGGTCCTCCTTTTCTTTTTGTGATGATAATGCAAATCTTTAGACCACATTAAAAAAAGCTCTGGCATAATTAATTATTTTTCTGGCAAATCTTTTTTTTTTTTTAAACAGCCAGGCCTGTCAAATACCGGCCACGTGATAACCCTAGCCCCCAGGGAAACCTGCTGAACTATACAGTTCAGCTTTAACTCAAGTTTTGTCATGTGCTTGTGTGTTGGGTTATTTTAGCCACCTAGTTACACAAAAAGAAAAGAAGTACTTGTGGCACCTTAGAGACTAACCAATTTATTTGAGCATAAGCTTTCGTGAGCTACAGCTCACTAGCTCACGAAAGCTTATGCTCAAATAAATTGGTTAGTCTCTAAGGTGCCACAAGTACTCCTTTTCTTTTTGCGAATACAGACTAACAAGGCTGTTACTCTGAAACCTGTCATTATGCTAGTTACACAGAGGGACTTAATGGCTTCTTTACATTTAGCCTGAATGAAAGAGGGCTCTTACACCCACTAACTTCGAAAAGGTTTAATACAACCCACAATGACCGTTTACTTTGGCTAAGGAATAATAGCTAGCCAGCACTTTGGTTAGTACACATTTTCAATGTGTTTCCTTAAATTACAAATAACTTGCTAGAGAATGACTGTTATTTAACCGGGCCTGGAGCAATTTCATTTGCTGTTATCAATTCAAACCACACAATTACTGTTTCAGCATATAAAACAGAGGAATATTGTTCCTGTGCCCGGTTGCAGAGGCAGGTAGGGACAAGGGGGAATTAGCCAGGAAAAATAATACAGCCCCTCCCCCTCCGAGGCCCTATTGCAACTGCACTGCCCAGCAGCTGGGCTAGGGGCAGCCAGAGCCAGTGCAGGCTACCGAGGCACGGGGCTTCTGCATGGATGGCCCTGACCTCCTGCAGCTCCTCCACGAACAGCAAGTTTTGGGGGGCAGGCCCGTGAGAAGCAAACCCTGCTCCTGCCCTGGCACGGTGTGGGGGGATTTCTCGGGGTGAATCCCCTTTGAGATTTCTCTTGCCCAGAACAGCGTCACGCGGACTGTAGGGCAGGCTGAGCCGAATTTGACCCACGATGTTTTCCACGCGCTACAAGAACGGCCGGGCCGTTCCGCGGGTTCAGCCTCTTGCGAACCGTGCAGCGGGGCGCTCGGTACGAATGCATCACGCAACCCACCGCGTCCAAAGCCCCGCTACCCTCAATTCGAGCCCGAAGTCCTGCCGGGCCAGCTCGGAGCCCCTCTGCTGCACGCGGTAAAAAGAAACACACCCAGTGCGAGCCACTTGCCATGACTGCACCGCTGGCCGCCTGGCCCCGACCGTGCAACAGCCCGATGCAGCTTTACTTTCACTTCTTAGTTCGGTTTCCCCGACAGCCTTGGCATTCATCAGCCCGTCTCGGCGCGATGCTTGCTGGGGACTGTAGTACCCTGCGCCCCTTATCGGGGGAGAACAGTGCGCTGTAAAAGGGGACCGTCAACTACACGTCCCAGCTGACAGCTCTCCCCGGGCAGGCGGCCGCTTCTGTTGAGACGCTGAGGAGCGACGCCCGCTTCTGTCGCTTGACATCCGTGGATTGGCACAGCCGAGATACAGGTGACCCTTAACCCCAAGGAGAAACTAAAGGGGTTTGCGACACAGAGATTGGGTTTTAACTCCGGTGTCTGTGCCCGGTTTTCATGTTGATTTGTATGGTTTGTTTATAACTAAAAAGAGGAAGCATACAATCAGGTACTGATAGGAGCTGGTGTCTTACCAGGTACTGGTACAGCTGCAGGGTATAGCTGATACAGCATCGGCCTGGCCTGCGGCACACCATGCGGTCATCTAAGGTGCCCTGAGGTGTGAAACTGTCACAGGCCGTCCTACGCGCGTTTTTGCTTATCTAGATCGATCTATCCACAAATAAACCTATGAAACTAAAATCAGGATGCTAAGTAGGAGGGGGAGGCGATAGGGAGGGAGGGAGTGGGATGAGGATGGGCACAGGGAAGAGGCGGGAAGGAGTAATCCAAGGATGAATGCGGTGACATAAGGAGGCAAGGCAGGCATGTTAAACCAATTGGGCATAAAATAATGTATAAATCAAGTGAGAGTGAACTGAATGCTATGGCAGAGATACAGACTGTGGGTATTGTTCATCTGTCATGTGGAAGTGCAGGAAGCCAGAAGTACTCTGACGTCCAATGGGTGGGCATGTAATGGCATTTTGTTGTCACTTTTGTAGGGGCAAGAAAAAGAAAGTGGTGAATGAGGCCCCTTGAGTCCCCAGTGAGGATTGTCAGTGCTATCTTAGAGCTAGTAGGATGTGCTTTTCAGGCAGTTTTATCCTTTGCCTTGTCTGGGTGCTTACTAGACGTAAATTATGCAAGTAGCAATGACTCTTTTTAAGACTTGATTTAAAATTGTCTTTTTTTCTCCTAAAATGTGAACTTGAAGGAAATTAAAATGAAGACTCTGCGATGAGTTATTGCATCCCCACACCTTTCCTTCTTCCTTGGCATGGTCTGCTGCAGCTTCTTAGAATGGAATCTTCAGCGCTCAGGGCTTGTCTACATGGGGAAATAGCCCGGAATAGCAATTCCTCAACAGCTATTCTGCATGAGCTCCCTGTGTGGACACTCCTGTTCTACACTAATAATACCTTTGTGCAGTTTAGCTTAATCCACTTATTTGGGTTTTAAATTCACATCCTAGCTTATTTTTCAGACAAGCCCATAGACACTCTAGTGATGGGTGCTATGGTAAAGCTTCACATGGAGAGATATTAAGTGCTTCCAAAGTGGCAAGACGTTTGGCAGTCACACATCAGATTTCTTGTAGATGATTCCTCCTCCCAGCTCGTTTGC
Source organism: Natator depressus (assembly GCF_965152275.1). Taxonomy (NCBI): domain Eukaryota; kingdom Metazoa; phylum Chordata; order Testudines; family Cheloniidae; genus Natator; species Natator depressus. The sequence goes on from NC_134244.1 coordinate 27,445,051, forward strand.
AGTGCAGAATGGTAAAACAATTTTCTAAAGAAATAATTAGACTACTTCATAGCTCTTATATAATGCTTTTCATCCATAGCTCTCAAAGCCCTCTTACAATAACTGTCCTCATTTTATAGTTATTTTTGATTTGTGATATCAATTATCTAGTTCTGCTGTGGTTTTCTTTTTTAAATTAAAGGAAAGCAATATATATATATATATATATGGGTTCTATTTTTATGGCATGGATGACACAGAAACAGGAAGGTTAGGGTGCCCTCTCCTGTTCAGTTTTCTTCTCAGTTTTGCTGCAATAAAATAAAAAGGGTAACAAGCAATAGTGTTAGATTTTACATTGGAGCAACTTTAGTTCCATAACATTGTACTGAGGTTATAAACATGGAGTGTCATGTATATATGGATGCATAAATAGACCACAACTGAAAGGGAGCCACTTCAGAACGGACAGCTGGCAATCTACTAGCAAACAGCATTACTGTGAGGAATGTGGCAAATCTGACAGGTGCCATGGGAACCTTAGTGTTCATGTACAGCGGTGGGATCAAGGTTTGAAGGTATTGTTACCCCTTTTGACCAGAGCAGATAGCCAGTTTGGGGGGTCATGGGTTGTTCCCATTAGGAGAAACTGATGATGGAGTCAGGTATTTCTGTTTATTTACAAGAAACACACAAATTCTTGTTTCCCTGAACACAGAAGGACGTGGTTTCTTTCCTCACAATTCCAAGCTCCTTTCTATCCACTTAGCCCCAAGCTCTCTGTCAGCTCTTTCTCACTGAGCTTTTTCTCAGGATCAAGGTCACAGTGCTTCTCTGCATCTGGTGCTTCCTTGCTGCCTTCTTGGTGTGCTGTAATGTTTCTACAGGCTGTGTCTCCACACACAGTTCGAACTGAGCAAGCAATACCCACCCAAACCCCTGCTTTCAGGAGGCCATTTTCTCACTGGTCCTGCATGGCATGGCCTGTGTTTGGAAAGCAACTCTATTATTTCAACATTTTATTCCACAAAGGAGCTTGTGTTTCTTATCTTTATTTTTATGGTTACATCCACTAGCTTCAACAAGGTTTAACCCAAAGCCTAGCATCACAGTATCATCCAAAACCACCCACCCAGAGAGATAGAGTGCATGAGTGTAAACTGAGGGAACTACCCTGTCAAATCTGCATTAATCCTGTTGGAAATTGGGATCTGAACTTCTGATTGTGTAGGGTGTCTTGTAATTTCAAAGCCGAAGTTTAGAACATGGTGTCGGCTGCATCCTAGCAACATAGTGAAGAAATATAGGAATTTTTAAACTTCCACTGGAGAATAACAATTTCATGAGATCATAAGTGGATAGGAAGAGTGTGCAGCCATTCTGTGGCTACCTAATCTTATCTAATTATTATTACAGACATTTATAAGATGGCCATCACTGTATTACTTAGTCCCCATCACATCATTTAGATTGTCTCCAGAAACTAAATATATGTTCTGTTTCTGACCCCTCTCAGTGATGACACCACCTTTCCTAAATGGATCAGAAAAGGAATCTTCTCAGCAAGAATGCTCCTTGCCAATGGAATTCAAACATTTGCAGCTAATAAGGACTGAACTAGCACTACCTACAACATATTCCTAGATACCACTGTAGGATTGGTGGGAAACCCTTTCCATTAAATTGTTCTCTAATTTCTCCCATTGGTATCAATGGCACAGAAGAAAGCTGTTAATTTATTCCTGCTGCATTAGCTTCCTATGAGCTGAACCATGGCTGGCCCCGGTATAGGTAAGCAAGAAGGCAAAAGTGTTAGGAGCCTCCCCACTCTGACCCATTGGGCCCTAGTGCATGGCCAGGTCAAACGGTGGTTTTGGAATGCAGGCTTTGCTCCCCGCTAAAGCCCCCATTGCTGGCAGCTGCTTGAAAGAGCTCAGGTTGATGGAGTGAAGTGCATGCAACGCACTCCCCTCCAGTGAGGAACTACCATTCTAGCATGTGTTTCCTAGGAGGAATTTTGTTTGTGTGGCCTGTCTAGTGTATTTCTGCCTAGAGAAGAAAGCTTCTAACTCTTCTTCTCCATCTTAAATATTCTGACATATAATGAGGACATTTAGGAACAAGGATTTATTACTGATGTTTTCTAAGGCTGTATTTAATTTATTATTTGACCATTATTTAATATTATGGGTGGTAATAGCACCTAATTGAAAGAAATATCAAAAATGACTGTTTCTGAAAAAGGTCTTATTTTTTGTTTGAAACTGATCTCCCGTTGTCTTTATATAAAATCACTACTTAACACTTTTAAACTGGATAATCAATAGACTGAGAAATTCACAAATAGTACCTGGTTCTTAAGATGTATTACTTAAAAACTCTTCTTGATTTTACTTTGTTACTTTTATCTGCACCTTTTCACTAGTCCTGCCATGTTTAAACTTTTGTCAGAATTTCCACTGAAACCTTCATTCTTCAGGTTTTACATCTCAATGCTTTTCAGTGATAGGGTTTATGTTGTTGATCTTCATGCACTTTTTTTTCTCTGTGCAGTTTAGAGCATCTCCTCAAAATATCAAGACATTTTTAAAGCTAATTGCTAAGTACACAATTCTCCCATAGTTTCACATGCCTTTGTTTATTATGCATTTTATGTTGGTTATTTAGTGTAATCAATGTAAACTTTTTCCACACATCAAACAGAGGAGACTTTTCCTTTCTTTGTTCTAAGCAGAAGGAAAACAAAACCAACTTTGACAGTACTTGATTTTTTGTTTTCTATATACAGCCATGTATTTTGTTGTTCATTTGTTAAGGCTGTGTAATCTAAATCTGACTTTTTGTATATTATAGCTACAATCAATGTCTGATGTATATTTTCCAATGTCTTCCTACAGGGTATAATACAAAATCCCTTTTGTACAGTAAGGGCTTTTATATAATGAAAATAAATGATATTCACATGAACCCCTCCCTCCGTGTTAAGTGACATTAGAGGTTTTCTGCTGCCACATGACAGACTGCCAAATTATTCCAGCCCCACAAGGGTGGAGAAGGAAAAAGAGAGAGAGGCAATAAATCCCCCCTTGGGAAGAGAGGACACTCCCTCCCTTTGCAAGCCCAATTCAGTTCAAAGAACTTTTAATATAATTTAAGATGTGAATGAAGACAATAAATTCTGCCTTTTGTCCCTGATTCAAGGGCTATGAATGAAATCTGTGCTGCCTTCCATATGCCCCTTTTCCAATTGGCCATCTCCATCCATTTACTGCTGCCCTCAGAAAGAGGGCTGTGGCCATGATCACACAAAATAAAATCCTCAGACAAGGCAATCATAACCAGATGGTTGCTCCAGTATGGTTACAAAATAATAATCTGTTATACATAGTTTTAAGAGCCACCTGAGTTCTTAGCTAGTATCTGTATGTGTTTAAATTAGACAAAATAATGGGTATAACTGAAGAATAGTGTAACTGTAGATACAAATAGTTAAGAAAAAGACCTCTCATAAATAATACATCCTTCCTAGAGAGAGACCTCATATTAACTCACTAAAGAGTTCGGTAGGTGTTGGATCAGGCCCCAGAAGAGGTATCAACATTCCAACAGCAGTGCAGATTATACTCCTGGGGGAATTCTGTGCCAAAAAATTAAAAATTCTGCACACAATATTTTAAAATTCTGCAAAATTCTTCATATTTTATTTGTCAAAATAATACAATATAATGCCAGTTTCAATTATTTTGGTAATTTATTTCAAAATATGTCAGTAAGAATGTCTGTAACAATACAGACCAAAAGAATAAAGATTCTGGTAATTATTTTTTTTTATAAACAGATTCCTTACTAGGCATATTAATACAGAACTCTGAGTAATTCATTTAAATTACAATACAGAACTGTGTTTCCTGCACCTGTCAGAAGCAGTGCAAAAGCTCTGGAGTTTCAGGAGTAACAGAGGAGCTGAGGGAGCGGGAAGGAGCCTGGAGTGAACCTGAAGGGTTGTTGGGTGTGGGTGGGAGAAGTTTTTTGTTTTTTTGGGGGGGTGGAGAGGGCAGGATTGTTAGGAAGCCTCCCCCATGCAGACCCTGGCTGATCACAAGCCTCTCCCATTCAATCAGGCACATCTGTCCCTGTCCTCGCATCCCTCCATCCCGATGGGTCCCTGCAGCCCCCGTCCCCATGTGGCTATGCACCCCCACTCCCATTCAACCCCTGGGTCAATGCTATCACCCCCCTAGCTCCACAGCCCACTAGCCCCCCCATCTGTCCTCCCCACTAGCCATTCTGAACCCGTCTGTGATCCCCCAGCAGCCCCATGTGCCCCACTCTGTCCTAACCTGGCTCCACGGGCCAGGTGCTGTGATGAACTTCTACTCCTGGGGGAATTCTGTGCCACTGCACGTGCACAGAATTTTTTTTCCCCCACAAAAAATACATTCCGCCCAGAAGTGCTTCAGTTCTGCCTTTTGTCCACCAGAGGCCGCTGTGGCACCAGAACAGTCTGCTGCATTCATGCTGTTGGCTGTTCTGGTGCCACAGTGGCCTCTGGTGAGAAAAAGGCAGAACTGCAGCACTTTTGGGATAGAAAGTATTTTCTGTGGGGGAAAAATAAAATTCTGTGGGACACATGAATTCTGAGCATGTGCAGTGGCCCAGAATTCCCCCAGGAGTAAGATTACCTCCATGCCATTTGCTACCAGCTCTGAGCTGTTCCTTAAAGGCACAACTTAGCCCATCAGATGTCAACTGATGAGTACACTGGTGCCATTTTTGAACACTCCCCTTTTTGATCATAAGCACATTTGAAAAACTACATATCACTTTCTTCATTATGGACATTCCATAGCTAATTTGATTATAGAGTCCTATAAAGTTACAGAATAATTATCAGTTGCTTGTATTATGGCAGCACCAAAGGATCTGATCAGGACTGGAGTCCTATTGGGCTATACACTGTATGAAGGAGAGACACTTTAAATTACTTTTGAGCAGTGATGTAAAGCTTTCCTAACAAAAACCTCAACTAGGAAAAATCTATCAAGTTTTGGGTTTTGTTATTCATGCAAAACTCACATCTGATTTGCAGAAAGCAACCTTGATCAAGTTTCAGGTGCTGGTGAGGGATTAAGGGGTTTGGTGGACCCACATACATTAAGCAAACTCTAAGGTTTCAGATGAGTTTTGCACGGAGATCTCGGCTTTGTGTAATATTTATTGCTGAACTTTACAAGGAACCTCTAGAAGCCAGAACCAGTGAGTTTCACATAGCTGTGCTCTCGAGACCATAACGGTATGTCTACACAGCAGTTAAATACGAGAGGCTAGGCTGGGTCAGCTGACTCAGGTTGTGGGGCTTTAAAATTGCAGTGTACATGTTCAGGCTCTGGGACTGTCCCACCTTGCGGGGTCCCGGAGCCTGGGCTCCAGCCTGAGCCTGAACATCTACATCGCAGTTTTACAGCCCTGCAGCCCAAGCCCCCTGAGTTTGAGTCAGCTGATCCAGGCCAGCAGCAGGTGTTTAACGGCTGTGTAGACATACTCTAAGAGTCTTGTCATCATGCAGGTGAAAGGAAGGAAAGGCAGGCAGTTCTTCTTTTCAAGTGTAAATTTTGAAGATTAAAAAGCACAGATATTAAAAAGACTAAAAGTCTGCAACATTTTTCCATTATACTGTGTCACACTGGGCAAAGTGAAAGCCCCAGCGGTAAAGCTTCATGCCACATTCTCAGTATCTTCCTCAAAATAGGCTAGTTTGGTTCCTGTTGCTACATATTTGATGTTCTCGATTTCCCCGCCGTCATTGCTAGGCTTCTGAAAATGAATTTCTATCATATCCTGCATGCTCTCCTCATCCTCCTCAACCTCTTGAATTTCTGACAGCAGTATGGTCTTCTTGGAAATCCCAGAAAATATCTGGTAAGGAGGAAAACACACACTGTATGTTCAGTTTCAGGAACCGGTAGGTTGCACAGTTAAAATGTCAGTGCGAAGATATCACTACAAGCTTGCCTTTCATTTTAGGATTTCTACTATGGTGTTGGTCTACTACTGAAATCACTGGGAGGTTTGAATTCTATAGAGTCAGGCTACTGACTTCAGTAAAAGCAGGATCTGGCCTCTTTAGCTCATGTGTCCTAAACTCTTCACTGAAACATAGTGAGCCAGATTCTCAACTGATGTAAATCAACATTGCTCCATTTAAGTCAATGCAGATACACCAGTTTACACCAGACATGGGATCTGATTCCTTATTAACTTCAAAATATATCATTTCTTGCAACCTGGAAAGCACATTTTTAACTGAGATGGTGTATGTCTGCATGTGTCTATCTACACTGTAAGAACCACCATGCACTAACACAGGTCTGTGACACAGCAGCATCCGTGTTTATAACATGTTGTGTTTTTTTCCTTATTGACAGAGTTATGTTGAGAAAACATTCTCTAGCCAGGTTAGGACCAGTGATTTAACCTGGGGGTTTGTGTATATGCACACTCACACCTAAGCAGAGGGAACTGGGAACCTGGTACGCTTACTAACATACCCTATGCAAGCCCAGGGGAGGGGTGGGAGGAAAGGTACTGACCCTACAGTATAAGTACTGTTGAAACGTATAAAGAACAATGCTAAGACAAACAATCCTGGATATTTGCATCTGGGCCAATACACACTGGAGTGCATATTGTAAATATGGGCATAGAGAAATCATTTCTAACCTCATAGGTAGATGGATAAAACTTTATGCAGAGAAAAACAGCTTACAGAGAATTCACTGATATACATGAACTGTGGGGTTTTGCAAAGAGGACTTACTGTTTGTAAAAGCTTTGTGGGTGCTTTTAGGTCGATTGGGAATGTTGGTATAATATACCCATTAACCACAGCACAGGCAATGAGGGGTTAAATTAATGCTAGATTTAGTAGTGCTTTTATGATATGGACACTGATTCATCAATTGTGTGTAACTTAAATGAGAACAATTAAGCCATAAAACACCTGATGGAACCTTATCTCTGCCCTGACTGTAGACAGACATGGTTACTGCTGTGACATATGATGAAAAAAGCATTTGTAATTTCTGAGTGAATTACGGCCCTCATATTGTAGGTCATAAGATCATCAACAGAGGAACAGGCTATGGGGGACTCTCTGCAAGGAGTGAACACTCCCCACAATCTGTAAAGCACACAGCTCCTGTGCCCCAGAGGAGCCTAAGGCCAGGCTGGTAGATCTACAGCAATGGGAATTCACCAGCAAGTTCTTGTATACACCCACCTAAAATGAGGGAGAAACAGCAGCTCTGAGAACTACAGCAGTTTTCCTGACACTCCGTGACCTGAGGAGAAGATTCTGTTCACAATCCACCCTCCCAGAGCACAGATTGTTTGCTCTGTTTTAGGATGTAGCGTCATTAAGATTAATTTACCTGAAATTTTTCCAAGTGCTTTTCTATGCTTGGGGAAATAGAAAGCATAAAGCGCTTTTCATTTATGCAGAAAGGATGCTCTGTACGTCTCATACAGTTGTCAGCAACTAGAACAAAGAATTCAAAAGTGAGAAATAAAATTAATACTATCTAAGGGGTATTTTTAAGCATGTCAGAAACAAGACCAATCATTTTAGTATATAGTTAGAAACTAAATACAATTTTTTAAAGTTTACTATTTGGAAATTGGAATTGACATTTGTGACAAAACAGATGTTAATTAACTGTCCACTAAAGTTTGTGGATCAAATCTACAGCTGATGTAAATTAATGCAGATCCACTGATTTTAGTGGAGTTTCACCCATTGACACCAGCTGAGAATCTGGGTAACTTTCAGTGGCATGACATGACAAGTATATTTTCCCACTTTTCTCTTTCCTGTAAAATAAAGTCCAGTAATGCAAAGGCAAAAGAAGTTTTGAATACTGTAATGTGAGGGCAAATATCAAAGCTTCCAAGCTGTGTATGAATTCATATTTGATCCAAAACAGCTTTAAACAGCTGTGTTTAAAGACCTATGGGCCTGAGTCTCTTCTCATTTATAGTTGAATAAATAAGGAATAATTCAGCTGAAGTCCATGCAGTTCCACCAGGGCAAAAACAATATAGATGAGTGGAGAATCAGGCCCTGTAACTTTAGCTAACAAGATGTTGTATAAAATACCTCCAGGTTTGAGGAATGTAATAATGGCTGTGCGAGACCTTCTGTCATATCTCACATCCTTTACTTCTCCTCCTCCTTGTTTGGATTTGTAGAAATTCAGTTCTAATTTATCTCTGATCCACTCATCAGGTATTGGTAGATCTGGTACTTCAGAAATATTGATCTTCTCTCCAGAAATTGTGACATGGAGCTAACAAAAAACAGACTTTATTTTCTTTATGTGCTACAGTACCCGTTCGATACAGTTTTTGAAAACAAAGGTACATATTCTTGAAGTATCTCAAAAGTTTTTATATTGACCTGTCAATTACCTCAAATTTGACTCCTGTTTCTAGTGTAACCGGCATTGCTTTCAACTCTATCTTTTCATTATCCAGGCTCACAGTATGCTTACCTCTTCTTATCAGTTTCTGGGCAACTGCAAGGGAAATTAAGAAGATTTTCAGGTAGCTTTACACTAATGAAAAGTACTCCCTAGTGCCCTTAGCCAAAAATCTCTTTAGCATCACTAAAAGTGAAATAAATGGGAGTGAGGTGCCTAAGTGCTTTTGAAAATCCCACTAGGCACCTATCTGCTTCGTTATGTGTTAAAATACCTTTTTAAAATCTCACCACTGTATGTAATGTGCATCACTAGTAAAGTATTTTAGGATTGTCAGTATGAAAGATGCTATCTCTATATACAATATTATGGCTAAATCACTACCAGTATGAAACATTTTGATTCCAGCTAAGAGTTAATTGAGAAATAAGGCAGGCTCTTGCTTTATGTGAAATTTTATTTACTAGTTTGCAAACAAACTGTTCTGTTTAATTTAAATCTGCATCAACTAAGTTCCAACCTCCAACTCTACTGTAGGCTCGGGTTGCCTGCATTTTAATGGGGCACAGCTGTGTCTGAAGGAGGCTGATGTAGGGAAAACTGCCCTATATCATTGGCATGGATTTACTAATATTGACTATAAGTCTGTACATTAATGTTGTGAAAGATAACATTGACTGATCCAAAGCCCACTGAAATCTGCAGAAAGACTTGCACTGATCTCCATGGGCTGTAGATCAGGCCTCACCCCTCTGTGAGGTAGGATCTATGTAATTGAGGGTAGACTGTTGGTATTCTGTCAGCTGAGTTTAATTGGACTAGAGCTGATGCTGACATAGTGGGCAAAATTCTACTCTCACAAGGTGCAGTTGTCTACCTCTGTGCACCCATCTGAGTGACTGGGCTCTGAATGTAGAGAAAGTGGGATTGTCTCAATATTGTTTTCAACTTTATTTGGGTTTTAGCCCACGAAAGCTTATGCTCAAATACATTTGTTAGTCTCTAAGGTGCCACAAGTACTCCTGTTGTTTTTGCAGATACAGACTAACACGGCTGCTACTCTTAAACTTTATTTGTGATACCATGAAAATGTTTGCATCTAGGCTGAGAGCCAGATTCTGGTGCTCTTACTCACTGTAAGCAGGTTCCCCCTCCAGCCCTGGAAACCCAAGCTAGTAAGCCCTCCTGCTGATCAAATAAATTGTTGTTTAACCCCATATCCCTTGCTGTTAACGTGAAATACATTACTAGTTATAATTAAAATATGTACCATACCATCCTCCTCTTCAAAAGTGAGAAGAGCTTGTCTTTGCTGCAATCTGAATGGAATTTTTGCAGCTATGTGAAAAAGGCAGCAAGTATTCAAAAATGTGTCATCACTCTCAGCATTTTTCATCCCAGTAAACTTCATTGTCTTTTTCTGTATCTCTCTTTTAATCTAATATTGTAGGATCAAGACGGGAAATGACAAAGTTTAAATAATTTATTAAGCAACTGAAAAAATGTACAGTATGCATCTTGCCTCACTCTGCAGTATTCTTTTTTTTTTTTAAGGCTAATATACAGTAGGGCTGAATTCACCACTGATGTAACTGGACTGAAGCAGGACCAAGTAAACCTAGACCATCCCTGACAGGTGTGTGTCTATCCTGTTCTTAAAAACTTCCAGTGATGGGGATTCCCCAACCTCCCTTGGATCCTATGTCCCCCTAAGGAGTTTGGTCTGTAAGCTTTTACTTTTCCTCTCCAATAAACGTTGAGCACAAACTTGTCCTTAGGTACTAAAACTCCAGTTGAAGTAAATAGGGATTCTACCTGCAGGATCAGAGCTTTGATGCGTAGAACTTTTAACACCAAAGGAAGTACAAAACATTGTGCAAAAGCAGATATCACAAAGCAGTTTATGGTTACTGTTTGTGCTGTATTGACTGTAGCTCTTTGGTAATAGGAGGCCTGCTAAAATTGCCTTGCATGTTACTAACTTAGCCAAATAAACAGGAATGTTACAGTGCTTCATAACATTTGCAGCAGTGTAGCCAAAAGAGAGGTCTGATTCTGAACTCACCCATATTATACCAATATAACTCCATTGACTTCAAATGATTTGCATGCTATAAGTGAGATCAAAATTAGGCTACATGCAATTTGGGAAAACTAAAGTTACAATCATGTTTTTTTCTGTAATGGACAAGTCCCTTTTCTTTCGACTCCCCTTTCTGACAGAGATATAAAATATGAACTCATGAAAATGTTATGCACTATTTTCTTTTTCTTTCAATTTTGTCCTGATCTTTCTTTCTATCTTGTATCATCCAGTTTCACATTTCCATTTTTCCCCTCAGCGTCAAGTGCATTTATTAACTTTGCCAGATAGAGAATGAGAAGGAAAGCAATAGCTGAATTTCATACTGAACTCAGTGGAGCTACACAGATTTACAAAACTGATGATCTAGCCCGTAGAGTTTAGAAATTCAGAAGTAAAATATGTCCATTTGAAAGCTATATTGTAAATATTTCAAATAGCAATTACCCGAAAATCCTGTGAAAGCTTTGAACTCTTTGCTGCAAGGTCATCTCTGAGCTTCTGAATCTCCCTCTGCAGCTCAATATTTTGTTGCTTTACTACAGTAAGATTTCTCTGCAGATTACAAAAATATATATATATAAAATGCATAATATGTAGAAGAGTCAAACTCTGGACTTCAGTAAAAAGTAGTAGGCCCTAGAAATTGGAAAATGAATTTCCGTTTTTAATCTTTTGCTAAAAATAACCAACCACGCAACTATCAATGGCATGAACAATTATGAGATAGATTAAAGCAATGGTACAAATTACTATCCAATAGGTAAGTTTGCTGTCCAAGGAACAGCTCCATTCAACTTAAATGAGAAAAGTAAGATTTCAGAAACATTTACATACCACCATAAACTTACACTGCACTTTACACAGTTAGGCCCTGAACTTTCATATACACAAGAGGAATTTATACATGTGAACAGCCTTGTTTAGTTCAATGAAATTAACTGTGTGCATTAAATTATTCATGTGCAGGATGGGGTCCTAGATAATCTATATTCCCTGTCTTGAAGAGTTTAGAAACTGAGGGCCAGTTCCTGGCCCCCTCCCACTCCACTCCCTTTATGCCACTCAGGAGGTAAAAAGGGAGCAGAAACCAGCTGCATTTCTACAGCTGGGGATATCATAGGTGTAGGGGAATCCCGAGTGGGATAAAGCCAGTGTAACCAGCTCCCATGCTAGCTGTCTTGCGGTGCTCGGCATAGGGAGCACATCAAGATTAGAAAGGGGACATGGCAGAAGTGATGAGCTCCAGTTATCCTGAACTATTGGGTGGCTCCTTTAGTGCCATTATCAGCTCATGGCATTTACAACAGTTCCCAGATTGCTCTAATGTCTACCGTTGATGTTGAAAACAGAAGTTATGGGTTTGATGTAGAAATTACAGGGTAAGGGTCTATGCCCTGTCTTGTGCAGGTCAAACTAGGTGATCACAAAGGTGCCTTCTGACTTTAAAATCTATGAATCCATGATCAGAGAGCCACAGTAACTCTCTGAGACATCCCAAAGAGCAGAATGAGTACAGCAGAGGATTTGGGCTTTAGAGCCTGATTCTGCAAATGCTTGTGCATCTAAGTGACTTTACCAATGAATAATCCCATTGACTTTGGCTGGAAGTACGTACATATGTAAAGTTACTCACATGTGTAAAGTGTTTTCAGGATTAGGCTCCAAATAAGATAAGACACAGAATGATGACAATGCACAGAGGATATAGATTATTGATAAGAGAAAGAAAGGATTGCTTGAAATAGAGGGTTTTAAGCGGGGATCTGAAAGAGGACAGTGACAGCACCTGTAGGATGAGGACAGGGTATTCCAGGTGTAGTTACAAGCACAAAGCTGAGTAGAAAAAAGAAAAAGGGCACAGTGAAGTAAGAGGACTGGGAGGAACATAAGGCGGAAGTAACAACAGAGATGTAGAATGAGGCAAAACTGTGTAGAGCCATGAAAATGAGGACAAAGAGCTTGAATTTCATATATTTGGCTACTTACATTCTACTATGTCTGAAGTTCTCTGTAAATTAATAATGTACCAGCAAAACAAATTAAATCCATCATTTATTGGTTTGAACATCATCTACATGAAAATCATTATTAAAAATACCTTGGGATATTGAGGTAATAGCCTCTGAGCTACAGCTGATAGGTCAAATCTAAAACTGTATTGCAAATCTCTCTCCCAGATAAGCGACAACCATCAGCCCCTGACAGTCTAGGAAGAATTCACTGCCTACCACTCATGTTCCAAATGCCTAGATTACATACCCCAAGGACAATTACCAACTAATTCTAAAAGGAAGCAGAGGATAACTTTGCCATCCTTGGTAAGTAAACTTTTGTGTCTATATGCAGCTATGTTAGCTGCAAGCTTTCTCGGGTTGCAAGCTCTCTACAGTTATGTAGAAATGACTAACTCTCCTGGATGCTCTAAGCTTTTATGAGGAGTGTTAAGTTTTGTTTTAAAGTGTTCTTTATGTAATTTGATAGAGCAACTGAATGACCTAACTCAACACAATGTGGACTTTAGCGAATAGTAAGACTGTGCTGTCAGTGGGAGCCTTGGACCAAGTGAAGGTAAATTCTGTTAGCCATCACTTTTTACCTATGATGTAGAAAGTCTTAGCTTTGCCTGCATTCTTTCAAATAATTACTGCAAGATATTTTTTATTTTTTTTTATCATGTAACTTCTGAATTTTGTATAAAATGATGTGCTAAATATTCTGGCCCTACAAAATGTAGTTCTGATGGAGCTGTTTGGATTGAAAGGGGAAAGTACTCCACCCTACAAGGAACACATCTACAGCTCTTCTCCAAATGTTGATAGCTATGGGTAAATTCTCTTATTACCTCCTGGTTTTCCTTTCTTATAATGCTTTCCTTATATTGCTCCTCTTCGAAATGCATTAGCTTTTTCAGCTCATCTTGTGCCTGGTTTCTCTTTTCATCAGCACTTAGTTTCAAAAGAAGGAGCTCATCTTTTTGTTTTTCAGCTTTTTCAAGCCTTTCCTTGATATTGAAAACAACAAGTACTTTAGTATATTTTCATTAGAACAAACAAAATATTGTAAAGTCGGTTTAAAAGCAATCTTTGGGCAATTTTTTTCTTTGGACACATTCATGCTGCTGCTGCTGACTTCAGTGAAAACCTAAGAGCTGTACAGTTCATACGCACCTTCCATTTTTCTAGTTCTTCTTTAAGATTGTCAACCTCATCTGTCTGTGTGCCAGAATGGTCAGTAACTTTCAGATCCTAGAAAGACAAGAAAATGCACAGTACTATTTTTCACTTTATAATATCACCAGATATGTCATGCTAGAGAGACTACATTCACTTGTTAAATCATTATCTGTACAAATCATACCAGCAGTGTTCAAACTATACTAGCAAACTGAGAAGAATAACACTTTGCACTCGTTTGAAATATTTTGCCACTGTAGTTATGAGTTAATCAGTGTACATGGCAGTCCAGTTCTTGACTGAGTGCCTTTTGCTGCTTCTCTGCAACTCTGCCTGTCCAGATGGGTGATGGGGAGAAAGTGCTGATGAGGCAAATCTGATAGAGACATGCTGAATTAGATATTCCCAGTATTTTCATGCAGGAGTATAACAGATGCACTATAACAACGAGTTTCTCATTTTTACTCTTTCACTTCAATAAGTCTTGACAGTTAGACAGAAATCACTGAACTACTGTTGTGGTTGGAAAGGATATAAATCTCAGAAAATGGATTTTGGTCATTAAACGTGGGGACCTAACTGGAAACTATCCAAATAGTTCTGACACACCATGGAGGCATGCTGCCCCGTGTTCTTCCAAAAAGAACGAAGATCATTGGGGTCAACTGAGGTCAATGGGTTTACTCACAGTGTATAGAGTTATATAGATAGCCTTGGCAGAATTTGATTTTTTTTTAATAATTTCAATGGATAATATTAATGTTTATTTTTAAGCATTTTTATCAATTTAAATTTTCACACTTGTGGGAAATTATGGAGGAGTAAGATAACTATTTAATGCCAGCATATGTTGAGATTCAAAAAGTTAAAGCTTTATAATTGTTAAAACACAATTTGTCATCATCACATCATAATATACAAAGCAAACGTCCTTCAATCAACAAATCATACTTGTTTTTACCATTCATTTCACTAGTCCAGTTGTAACAAGCCTAATACAAAAGTTTAAATCATTACTTGGGCAGTATTTTCCTTACTTTGCCTATCTGTAAATTTCGGTTATTACTGATGGAAATTTTTTTGTCACTTTGTGTGTGAACAGTGAAATCGACATTTACCAACAAAATTCTAATCCCTCCAAGCCTAGTTATAGGTGTATAAATCTTTGCAGGAGCAGGGCCTTAGATGATTAGATTGCCAAGAATAATATAGGGAGGTAAAAACAGGCTCAAAAAGTATTTCAGAATTAAAAAATTAGAACACAGAAGTTCACATACAGAGAAAACTTGTAGCTGGGCTGAGCACCAGGAATGAAGGGAAAACCCTTCTTGCTCCATTTTATTTCCCGTTGCAATATTCTGAAAGAGAAAAATTCCGGAAAGACCTGCAGAAAAATCCTTCTTGTTTCACTTAAGATTACGTAAAACTGGAATGTGAATCATAAAATTTAGGCATAGAAAAGACCTATTAGGTAATCGAGTCAGTTCCCGTGCCAAACTGGATAGTCCACAAAATATTTCCGACAAAATATTTTCCAGTGCTTTGTCCCATGTATTTTTTTTTTTTTTTTTTTTTTTTTTTTTTGTGAAAGGAAAAGAGAGAGAAAGGAGATGCAGGCTATAATTGGAAACTGTTCAGAAAAAAAGAATGCCTATTTATTACTGAAAAATGTCTTACAGCATTAGCTAAACATCTCCATATAGAGATCTCCTTTTCAAATACAGATTCTTACAGCATGGCACAACAGAAAATACTTACCATAGAATCATCTTTTAAGGAATATAGTTCACTTGTTAAATCCATTGAACCCTGAGGAAATAGAACAATACACCACTTTCACAATATGTAGAACATACAGGATAATATAATAACCTGAGAGCAAGACATGCCAAGATTTCTACAGTGCACAACTTAAGGCTTTGATATGGCAAACACTTAAGCATGTGTTAAGCACGTGCATAAATCTTTGCAGGTCTGGGATTTATGGAAATAATCTGCACCCATCTCATGCTTACACTGAAGTTTGATTTAGTCTTGAGGAAATTAATATTAATTCAATAAAACGACAAACTAACTTAATTGAGGAAATTGGAAATTTCCAAATTATTTCCAAATAATTCCAAATTAATTGGAAATTTGCTCCATGAATGGAATTCTTATTAGTGTCAACTGGAAATTTTTGCACAAAAATGGATCATGGCCGTTCCTTTTGTATGTATTATTTGTATTGGAGTAGCAGCTAGATGCCCCAATTAGGATCAGGATTCCACATAATACTTGTCATTGCATTGAATGCAGGCACTTATGCTGATGTCATATCACATTATAGTACATATTATCAAAGAATCAATGTTAGAGAAAACAATCTGTTATTGTGGCAGGACTTGTTTTCACAATAATGTTAACTAACTAATCACAACAATCTCATGAGAGAAGTAAAGCACTTAACTCTATGTTAGCGATGAGGAAACTGAGAAAATGAATAAAACCATCTCTTGGTTATTTCACTACATTATACATACAGTATGATAATTTGAAAAATAATTATTTTACCAGAATAATAGCATCTTAGATCAATATACAGTTAATTAGATATTTTTCAGTATAAAGATTGTTTATTATTTCATAAAATAGAAACAAAGATAAAAAGAACATACTTCATTATGAGTTATAAGGCCAGTGCTCTATTACAGGGGTCGGCAACCTTTCAGACGTGGTGGGCCGAGTCTTCATTTATTCACTTTAATTTAAGGTTTTGCATGCCAGTAATACATTTTAACGTTTTTTAGAAGGTCTCTCTCCATAAGTCTATATATTATATAACTAAACTATTGTCATATGTAAAGTAAACAAGGTTTTCAAAATGTTTAAGAAGCTTCATGCCAGCCGCTCAGCCCGCTGCCAGCCAGGGGTTCTGTTTACCTAGGCCGGCAGCCGGCTGAGCGGGGCCTGCGGCTGGGACCTTGTCTGGCAAGGGGCTGGCAGCCAGAACCCCAGACCGGCAGTGGGCTGAGTGGGGCCGGCGGCTGGGACCCCAGACCGGCAGTGGGCTGAGCGGCTCAGCCCGCTGCCACTCAGCCCGCTGCCAGTCTGGGGTTCCGTCCGCCGGCTCCTGCCAGCCAGGGTCCCAGCTGCCAGCCCTGCTCAGCCCGCTGCCGGTCTGGGATCCCGGCCCTGCCCACACAGAGTGGGTACCTACCTTCTCCCTGGTTCTAGCCCATTCTCTTCCTCTCTCTCTGCACTGAGCTGAGGGTGGGAGTGCACTGAGCACAGGACTGGGGGTGAAGGAGCAGGCTGGGGTTGGGGTGTAGGGTCTGGCCAGGAGCTAGAATGAGGGAGGAGGCTCAGGGTTGGGGCAGGAGGTTTGGGTATGGAGTGCTTACCTGGACAACTCCCATTTGGTGCAAGGGGTGCAGGTAGGAATGTAGGGGGTGCAGGAGCTCCCGTTTGGTGCTCAGGGTGGGGGTGAGAATGTGGGGGGTGCAGGAGTCAGGGCATGGCGTGTGGGGGGGCTGAGTATGTGTGGGGGTGCTGGAGTCAAGGCTGGGGTCGAGGGGGGTGCAGGGGTCAGGGCAGGAGGCTGGGGTGTGTTGGGGTGCAGGGCAGAGGGCTGGGTGTGTGTGAGGGGGGTGCAGGAGTCAGGGCAGAGGGCTTGGGGCATGTGAGGGGGTGCAGGAGTCAGGGCATGGGGTGTGGGGGGTGCAGGAGTCAAGACTGGGGGTGCGTGAGGGGGGTGCAGGAGTCAGGGCAGAGGGCTGGGGGTGTGGGCTAGGGTCGTGGGGGTGGTCCCAGCCCCCTGCCCAGAGCGGCTCATGGCAGGGGGCTGGAGGGGGTATGCCCTGATTCCACCCCCCTTCCCCAAGGCCCTGCCCCCACCTCTTCTCCGCCTCCTCCCCGGAGCAGCGAGCGCGCTGCGGCTCTGCTTCTCCCCCTCCTCGCAAGGGCCATCAGCTGATCGGCGGCAGGGAGGGAGAGGAGGAGGGACAGGAATCCAGCATGCTGGGGGAAGAGGTGCGGGAGGGGGGAGCTTGCCTGCCCTGCAGTAGCACTCAGCAGGACCAAGCTTCTTCACCCTGCCCCTGCGGGGAAGGGGTGGGGTGGAGAAGAGCGGGCCGGGGCGGGCAGGATTTTTAATGGCACGCTGCTGTCTGCTGGGGTCCCAGCCTGGGTTCGGCAGCGGGCTGAGCGGGGCCGGCGGCTGGGACCCCGCAGGCAGCAGCGTGCCATTAAAAATCGGCTCGCATGCTGTCTTTGGCACGCATGCCATAGGTTGCCGACCCCTGTTCTATTATATTTAATATTACAATAATATTAGGATGATCATAAACATAGTAATGAACACACTGGAAAATGTTTATCCTGGAGGTAGTGAAGTTCCATATAAGAGCAAGGATCCACTTGTGCACATGTGATGTCAGGACAGGGTAGGGCGGGGGGCTACAAACGGTTTTCAGAGTTGTCCCCTTATCTTTCAAATATTTTATGCACTTGCTTAATTACATGTGAGTAGTGCACTAGCAGGATCAGGGTGTTTGTTATAACACACATGTTTGTTATATGTTATATGTTAATGTTTGTGTGTTTATCTTGTTGTGTCAGGACCACACCTTCCCATCTGCAGTACTGCCAACCCAAAATGTTTCAAAAAAATCATGAGGCAGGTTTAAAATGTATCGGATTTTTTCCCCAAAAAG
The DNA here is from genome assembly GCF_965152275.1 of Natator depressus. NCBI lineage: Eukaryota > Metazoa > Chordata > Testudines > Cheloniidae > Natator > Natator depressus. Next base: position 27,463,460 of record NC_134244.1, read on the forward strand.
GGTTAGTTTTATGTGATTTCTGGCTTCCAAGCTTTCAAGCATACTTGGGTTACATTTTCAAGCTTTTCTCTGCAACCATGAGAGCTAGAAAGTTGCACGGCATTTTCTGGTTTTATTTTAATCAAAACTGCAGTTCTCACACATTGACTTTTCTCTAGGAGGTGGGGCTTAAAGTAAAACTTTTGTAAGCCTTGCAATAAAATCACAAGCTAGCACCACTGCTTCTGCTTGGAAAGCACCTAGAACACTTCGAGTGCCATCCAAAAGAAGTAACAGTAATAATATTATCCACACAAAAATCTGCTATATGTAACATACCAAAGAATCAAAGAATCATAGGACTGGAAGGGACCTCGAGAGGTCATCTAGTCCAGTCCCCTGCACTCATGGCAAGATTAAGTAAAATGGCCCATCAAGATAATACACTGGTGGGCTGCGAGACAGTGTTTACATTGACCGCCCGCAGGTGTGGCCACGGTTTGCCATTCCCAGCCAATGGGAGCTGCGTAAAGTGGCGGCCAGCACATCCCTGCGGCCCGTGCTGCTTCCCTCAGCTCCCATTGGCTGGGAACGGTGAACCACGGCCAATGGGTGCTGCAGGAAGCCGTGCCTGCAGACAGTCAATGTAAACAAACTGTCTTGTGGCCTGCCAGCAGATTACCCTGACGGGCTGTGTGTGGCCCATGGGCCGCAGATTGTCCATCATTGATCTAGGCCATCCCTGACAGGTGTTTGTCTAACCTGTTCTTAAAAATCTCCAATGATGGAGATTCCACAACTAGGCAATTTATTCCAGTGCCTAAACCTCCCTGGCTGCAATTTAAGCCCATTGCTTCTTGTCCTATCCTCAGCGGTTAAGAAGAACAATTTTTCTCCCTCCTCCTTGTAACAACCTTTTATGTACTTGAACATAGTTATCATATCCCCTCTCAGTCTTCTCTTTTCCAGACTAAACAAACCCAGTTTTTTCAATCTTCCCTCATAGGTCATGTTTTCTAGACCTCTAATAATTTTTGCTGCTCTTCTCAGGACTTTCTCCAATTTGTCCACATCTTTCCTGAAATGTGATGCCCAGAACTGGCATAATACTCCAGTTGAGGCCTAATCAGTGCAGAGTAGAGCGGAAAAATTACTTCTTGTGTCTTGCTTACAACACTCCTGCTAATAGATCCCAGAATGATGTTCACTTTTTTTGTAACAGTGTTACACTGTTGACTCATATTTAGCTTGTGGTCCACTATGACCCCTAGATCCCTTTCCACAGTACTCCTTCCTAGGCAGTCATTTCCCATTTTGCATGTGTGCAACTGATTGTTCCTTCCTAAATGGAGTACTTTGTATTTGTCCTTATTGAATTTCATGCTGTTTACTTCAGACCATTTCTCCAGTTTGTCCAGATCATTTTGAATTTTTAATCCTAACCTCCAAAGCACTTGCAACCTCTTCCAGTTTGGTATGATCGGCAAACTTAAGTGAACTCTCTACTCCATTATCTAAATCATTGATGAAGATATTGAACAGTACCGGACCCAGAACTGATCCCCAGGGGACCCCACTCATTATGCCCTTCCAGCATGACTGTGAACCACTGATAACTACTCTCTCAGAACAGTTTTCCAACCAGTTTTGCACCCACCTTATAGTAATTCCATCTAGGTTGCATTTCCCTAGTTTGTTTATGAGAAGGTCATGCGAAACAGTATCAAAAGCTTTACTAAAGTCAAGATATACCACATCTACTGCTTTCTCCAAATTCACAAGGCTTGTTACCCTGTCAAAGAAAGCTACCAGGTTGGTTTGACACAATTTGTTCTTGACAAATCCATGCTGACTGTTACTTATCACCTTATTATCTTCTAGATGTTTGCAAATTGGTTGCTTAATTATTTGCTCATTATCTTTCCAGGAACAGAAGTTAAGCTGACTGGTCTGTAATTTCCCGTGTTAGCCTTATTTCCCTTTTTATAGGTGGATAAACACAGTACAGACCCGTTTACACGCGAATCCGCTTAATGCGTGGTAGCACCATACCTCCCAGTGCTACCTATTTAACACACAAGACTCGTTAACAAGCGGTACAGGAACTTGCTATGTAGCGCTACAGCGGTGCTCACTAACTCACTGACATAGAAATCGACAGGAAGTGCAGAACGGAAATGTGTTGTACGTCTTTACCGCTATTTGTAAAGATGTATCATGCCCTCTTAGTCATTGTCATGCTAGAGAGAGATATAATATATAGTAGTTATATAATAATACATCTACTACATTAGAAAATTTTAACCGTAGGCCTAATATAATGACAGAGGGCAAGCGTCAGCATTCCTACACTGTAGAAGAAAAACTAGCTGCTATAGATTGAGTAAATAGCGGAGAAACCCAGGCCAAAATTTCAAAAGATATTGGGATTGCCGAGTCGACTCTCGCAGGATGTCTAAAAAATGAATCTAAACTGACTGGCTTTGTACAAAATATCGATTCTGCCGCAGGGCTTAAGCAAAAACACGTGCGCTATTCAGCAAAACCCACAATAGACAAAGCCATGCGCATGGGGTTTGCTCAGGAAAGGCTTAGTTTGGATACGTCGCCGGAAATCATTACTGAGTGGCTGGAGATGGATGAAGATTGCCCGACTTCTGAATTTCTGTCCGAGGAAGAAATATTAGTGGGCTGCAAGGCTACATCAGACCGCGAAAGTGATGGCGAGGATGTCGTTGAAAATGTCAACATTTCACCCACAGAAGTTCTTAGTGCTGTAGAAATTGTTGTAAGATTTATGGAGGAGCAAAATATGGAAAATATCGAAATCATTCATCTGCGGCAAATAACAGATTTCATAAGAAAGAAAAAAAATGCAAGCCAGAAAGAGCAGAAAATAACGGCACTTTTTTCTAAGTGAATCATAGACACTTTTTTCAGCATGGCCCTCTTCACCCGTGGTCTGTTAACAGGCGGTTGTGACGGCTTGACTCCCAACATCCGCGCATAAATGGGTCTGTACTGTATAGTGCCATTTTTCAGTCTTCTGGAATCTCTCCCATCTTCCATGACTTTTCAAAGACAATCGCTAATGGCTCAGATATCTCCTCAGTCTGCTCCTTGAGTCTGCATTTCATCAGGCCATGGTGACTTGAAGACATCTAATTTGTCTAAGTAATTTTTAGCTTGTTCTTTCCCTATTTTAGCCTCTGATCCTACCTCATTTTCACTGGCATTCATTATGTTAGACATCCAATCACCACCAACCTTCTTGGTGAAAACCGAAACAAAGAATTCATTGAGCACCTATGCCATTTCCACATTTTCTGTTATTGTTTTTTCCCCCTCATTGAATAATGAGCCTACCCTGTCCTTGGTCTTCCTCTTGCTTCTAATGTATTTGTAGAATGTTTTCTTGTTACCCTTTATGTCTCTAGCTAGTTTGATCTCGTTTTGTGCCTTGGCCTTTCTAATTTTGTCCCTACATATATTCATCCTTTGTAATTTGACCGAGTTTCCACTTTTTGTAGGACTCTTTTTTGAGTTTTAGATCATTGAAGATCTCCTGGTTAAGCCAGGGTGGTTTCTTGCCATACTTCCTATCTTTCCCATGCAGTGGGATAGTTTGTTCTTGTGCCCTTAACAATGTCCCTTTGAAAAAATGACAACTGTCTTCAATTGTTTTTCCCCTTAGACTTGCTTCCCATGGGATCTTACCTATCAACTCCCTGAGTTTGCTAAACTCTGCCTTCTTGAACTCCATTGTCTTTATTTTGCTGTTCTCTCTCCTACCATTCCTTAGAATCGTGAACGCTACCATTTCATGATCACTTTCACGCAAGCTGCCTTGCACTTTCAAATTCTCAACTAGGTCATCCCTATTTGTCAAAATCAAATCTAGAACAGCTTCTCCCCTAGTAGCTTTCTCAACCTTCTGAAATAAAAAATTGTCTCTGACACATTCCAAGAACTTGTTGGATAATCTGTGCCCTGCTGTGTTATTTTACAAACAGATGTCTGAGTAGTTGAAGTCCCTCATCACCACCAAGTCTTGTGCTTTGTATGATTTTGTTAGTTGTTTTAAAAAAATTCTCATCCACCTCTTCTTCCTGGTTCGGTGGTCTGTAGTAGATCCCTACCATGACATCACCCTTGTTTTTTACCCCTTTTATCCTTACCCCCAGAGACTTCCAAAAGTCTGTCTCCTATTTCCATCTCAACCTCAGTCCAAGTGTGTACATTTTTAATATATAAGGCAACACCTCCTGCCTTTTTCCCCTGCCTGTCCTTCCTGAGCAAGCTGTACCCTTCTATACCAATAGTCCAGTCATGCATATTATCCCACCAAGTCTCTGTAAAGCACATAAACAAGAGTGCTTTATAATGAAGAAAATGTGTGTTATTTTCTTTATATTTGCGCTTTACAAGGCACCAGACTCTCTTTATAGCAAAACAAAACAGTGCCTAAAGGGCCATTGATCCCAAGGACAAAGTAAACTTGTGCCTCTCTGTAAAACCTTGGTGACAATGATCATTTACCATCATGTGTGTTCTGTGTATGGTCAATAACCCAGAGGTGTTTTTCAGAGCGGCAGCATCATACCCAGTCCTCGGTGTGCGGGCGCCCTTACAACCCGCCCTTAGGAAGCCAGCTTGGAATTTGCGCTCCCATCCTTCCCTGGCCTTAGACGCTGGCCCATGAAGACCCAGCTCTTTAAGGGAACCCAAACCCAAACCAGACGAGGCAGGCGCTGCAGGCCCCTGGCCGCTCCCCCAGGCACCGGCAGAGCCCGCCCCACCTGCTCCCGGCTGCCATCGCACTGGGCGCTCACTTTCAGTTTCGCTTTCGGAGCGGAGGCCGGGGGCCAGGGAGGGGGTGGCTGCGGCGCGGAGCGGCGTGCCCAGGCTGCACTTACAGGGGTGGGGGCCGGCCAGACCGGCGCTGCTGTGCGTGGATCGGGTCCCCCGGCGCGCTCCAGCCCCGGGCCTGCGGAGTCGCCGACGAGCAGGCAGCTGCACTAGCGGCCGCAGCTGGTCTCCCGTTCCCGGCAATGACGCGCCGGGGAGGTGTTTCCAGGGGCAGGCTGCCCTCAATGACGCCTCCCCTGCGCCCAGCCCGAGCGCGCCAGCCCAGGGGGAGTGCAGAGGCCGGGCTCTCTCAGCTGTCAGCGTCCCCACCCTTGGGGCAGCGGCTTCCCTCCCCCGGCGCCTTGGGGAATGACTCTCCGCCCTGCCCCTGGGAGCCTTCTGCCGCGCTCCGGAAACAAACTCCAGCGGGAAGCCGCCGCGCTGGTCGGGGTGCCCCTGTTTTACCCAGACCGTGCACAGGCGCCCCGCGGGGAGACGCCGCACCCTATGGGGTTGGCTCCCGTTTCCAGCCCTACTGGGTCTCACCCTGCGCTGGCACCGCGCCCCCATGTTACGGGCATCAGAGCTCCTGCCAGCCCAGCTCGGCCCGTGACCCACCTGGATCCAGCGCTCCACAATCCTTCCCGATGCTGCCGCCCCTCGGGTAGTTCCTTTTGTAGCACCTCTCCCCCACCTGGATTCCTGCTCCCTTTCCACACTAGCATATTGCAGGATGTAAGTAAGGAATAGTGTATACTAGAAGCAGTGGCGAATTAGCCACTGGGCCAACATGGCCTGTGCCCAGGGCCCGCGGCCCTGGAAAAATTGGCACCCCTGCGCCATAACCTGCTCTCCCCACCCAGCGCTTCTGCCAGGGAGCGGGGTCGGGGTGCAGGCGCTTCCTCGGCCCACCCGGCGCTCCTGCCAGGGAGCGGGGCAAGACCCCGTGCCCTGACCTCACTCCCTGGCAGGAGTGCCAGGCAGACGGAGAGGGGCAAGCCCCAGCGCCCCAACCCCACTCCCTGGCAGAAGTGCCGGGTGGGCAGAGCAGGTTGAGGCACAGGGGCACCCATTTTTCGGGCCCCCCCCCCATTGGCCGGGGCCCTGGGCATGGGCCATGTGGGCCCAGTGGCTAAAGTGCCACTGCTTCTAGATGCTCTATGCCGACAGGAGAGAGCTTTCCCATTGGCATAATAAAACCACCTCTGCCAGAGGTGATACTGTCAATGGGAGAACCTCTGCAGACGTAGCACTGTCCACACTGGCACTTAGGTCAGTGTAACTTACGTCACTTGGGAGAAGGGGGTACTTATTCACACCCCTGAACAACATAAATTACGCTGGCATAACCTGTAGTATACACAAACCCTAAGATTGGGAGTAGACTGGGAATGGAGCAATGCAGTAGAAGGTCCATGGCTACGCAGAGCTAATTGCCACACAGCAAAGAGGTATGCAGTGTAGTTGTAGCCCTGTTGGTCCCAGGATATTAGAGAGTTAAGGTGGGTGATATGTCTTTTATTGGACCAGCTTCTGTTGGTGAGAGAGACAAACTTTTGATCCACACAGACATAGGCGCTAACTCCATGGGTGCTCCAGGGCTCAGCACCCACCAGCCACCCAGCGATCAGCTGCTTGGAGGGCCCCACCAAAAAGCTGTTTGGCAGCACCAGTGGGCAGGAGGCGCGGGGGGAGGGAATGGGGTGGGAAGCAGCGGGAGGAGGGTGGGGCCTCAGGGCAGAAACTGGAGGGGGGAGCACCCACCCAGAAAGAAGAAAATTGGCACCTATGAACACACAGCTCTTCCTCAGGCCTCGGAAAGGTACTCCCAGCATCACAGCAAAATGCATGGTGAAAGAGATTTTTTAGCATAAGTAGTTAGCATATATTGTAATGGAGCATTCAAGGGAGAGTGACCTGCTTGGGTTGCAGCAAGAATTATAGGCCATGGCATGTGGCTGTGGGAGAGGCTGCATGTTCTCTCTCCCCTTCCCCTTCCCCCCATAGGGTGGGAGTAGATTCTTTCCCCCAAGTCCTGTGTAGTTCCCTGCACAAAGAATGTTTACCTGGGCTCTGTGCATAGTGAGTGGATTTAACCCGTAGTGCATAGTCAATCCACTCTTTTGAAAATATAACTTGTAAATTATAAATGGAGCTGTTACGTGTGACTCTGGAAAGAACCTTACGTAGATAAAGGGAAGAGAGAGGAGGTGATAAAATGTAGCTTAGATACAAAGACCTATGAAAATCTGAAAATTTCCCTGACAAGCCTGGATTGATGCTGAATCGGTTCTTCAGCATGATGAACCCTGTTGATATATCTAAAAATTAGAGGTGGGAAAGACATAAAGAAATATTAGATATTTCAGATGTGTGTTGGCCCTTCCTTTTGCTGGACAGCCCCAGGATCAGGGGGGCGGGGGCTCAAAGGTGTTTATAAGTGCTTAAAAGGACCATTGCAATCAGCTCCTGCCCCCTACCACTGAGCTGTGCCCAATACAGCTTGACCACAGCTCAGGATCTGGATCACAGTTGTAACACTGCACCCATATTCTTCACAGTGATATTATTATGTTAGGATTATGGCATAATTATGATGCATTTTGTACAAGATAAATTGTGAGGTGTCATTGAAAAAGTTATGATTTGCTGAATCTGATTATCCTGTTTGTAGGCATGTATCATTTTTGTATCTGAAGTTATGAACATTGCTTAGGGATCTGTATTTCAGATGGGCTTACTCTGGAAAACACCCACAGCCAGCCTTTCAGGAACAACAATGAAGAAGCCGGATGTGGCTGATGGCCCATCAGCAAAAACAATGGTCTGTGGAATAGCTTAACCTACCTGTGGGCATTTTGCACAGCCTGTAAGCAATGGCAGCTATAACACTGCAAGGACATGTGACCAGGCCACATGATTCTGGACTCCATCTTGGGATATCAGTATTTTTCCATAAACCAGTCTGGGAACCAAGTTTTGAAACAAAGGGTTCTTGCCATATGCTAAAGCTATATAAGGCAGAGAGTGACATCATCTGTTGTTCTTCACTCCCCACACAAGGAGACTCCTGGAAACACCTGGGGAGCAAAGACTGAACTGGGGGAAGTGTTGGACCCAGGCTAAAGGGATTTCTAGCCTGTGTATAAAAGACCTGGGGATTCTAAGCTGTAAAGCAAGTGCATCTTGCCCCTTAAAAATCTGTAGCCTGCCTGTACCATCAATTAGGGTGAAAATCTGCTAATTCATATCTAGTCTATCTAGTATATTAAACTTAGCTTGTGTTTTTGTTTATTTACTAGGTAATCTGCTTTGATCTGTTTGCTATCACTTATAATCACTTAAACTCTATCTGTTGTAGTCAATAAACTTATTTTTGCTTTATCTGAATCAGTGAGTTTGGAGTGAAGTGTGTGGGAATCTTAGCTCAGAGGGACTGTTGTATGTTCCTCTCCACATTGAGGGGGAGGTGAACTGGATAATAAATTCAGACTGGTTTGGGCAGGATGGTTCTGCTCTGGGGTCCTAGGCTGGAAAGCTGGGAGTTATTTTGGCTGTAGCCTTTCTATTGTTGATTCACATGCAATGGCTGGTCAGAGAGCCTGCATGTAACTACAGCTGGGTGTGTCCCCGCCTGTGTGTATGCTGGTGGAAGTGTAAAACTGGGAGCATGTCTGCAGCTTGTCACAGCAGCACAGTGTGAGAGGGATTGCAGGCTGGTGGGTTAGAGGGCTCAGTGGTACCCTAGTTCCAGGTGGCACCTGGGGGAAACCCATCACAACAGTAATTAAAGATCCCAGGGCAGTTTTGGAGAAGTAAAGTTTTCTGATATTCATCTTCAATTTATCCTTTTTCACTTTAATTCTTGCCAGACGAGAGAAATATATCTGAGTGGGAGAATCTAGCTGTACTTAGGTGCCAGATACCTCTCTTCTATACTACAGAGCATGATTGGAAGGATCCATTTTTCACCCCAAAATGGTTATGAATTAAACAGTCAATACTGATTTGCATTATTTACAGGAAAGCTTACGAAATATGTCCTAACAGTTTTGGAATGTTTCAGTTCCCCTGGGACTAAGGTCTCGGAACCTTACTGTGTGGAACTGCTGTGAGTTAGTCCAGCCGCCCCAGCACAGCCACTAGAAAGAAAACAATGAAGTAAATAGAATTTAAGCGATGCAATGTTACGTCTGAGCCAAATCCTGGTTCTTTGGCTACAAATCGGACAACTCCGTGAGCCACACAAAGAAACACTGTTTTCACAGAAAGTTTCTGTAGTTTCTTAGTATTAGTTATTTAGTTTCTAGATGGAAGAACAAAACACACACTGGGGTCTGCATTAGCAAATTACAGTGAGCTCAAGAGCTACGTCTAATGTGCATATAAATATCCATACTTTTTTTTAAAAAATGAGCTCCGACCCAGAGGTTGCTTGTGCTTTTGTCTTTCTTGCTAAATGGAGAGAATTTGCTTGTTGTTTGAATTCACGAGTTTAAAGAACCCACCGCTGAACTGCATTGTCCCCAGCCTGCAGTTACAGGGCTACAGCAGTCACTGTACGTAATTTAGAACTCTGAAGTGCATGCTTTGCCTCTTGGAACTAGTTTAAATCCTGAATTATAGGATTCTAAAGCTATAATTATAAAAATATTTGCTTTTGGTCTCCTGCTCCTGCCAAATTTTATAGTCAGCAGGATTTCTTTGTGCCTCTGCTGGCTGCATCCATTGTCCACTTCTTAGGATATTGTCTCAACCAAGTGCTCCAGGATAGGTTCTGTTTTCTCCAAATTGCCTCTCACAAGAAGTCAGAAAGCAGTTTTCCCTTCAGAAATGTAACACAGTCCATTTTACCCCAAAAACTATGTAAGACTCATTTGGTTTCATTAAAAGCAAAGTTTAGCAAGAAAAGAAAAAAATTGATTTTAAAAATGATATGCATATCTTAGCTAGTCTTAAACTCCACGACTGTAGACTCCAAAGTCCACAGTCTACACAGGTATCCTGTTGGGCCAGTTTCAATGCAAAAGTGAGAACTTGCATTTCTAGAGAGCACAGCTTCTCTCTCCAGTTTTTCTTTTTCTTCCTGACCCTTTTGACAGGTCACAAGTCACATAACCCAGACTCTGGTCTCTAAGCATGTATCACAGGTTGTTCTTTCTTCCTAGCTTCTCTCTTTTCCCCCAATCCATTCATCAAGAAGCCTGTCTACACTGCAATCAGACAGCCGTGCCTTGCCCAGGCCAGGTGCCTGGGACTTGCGGGGCTATGGCACGCAGGGCTGTTTAATTGCAGTGTAGACATTCAGGCTCGGGCTGCAGCCTGAGCTCTGGGATCCTCCCATCTTGCAGAGTTCTAGAGCCTGTGCTCCAGCCTGAGCCTGAACGTCTACACTGCAGTTAAAGAGCCTCTTAGCCCAAGCCCTGTGAGCCTGAGTCAGCTGGCACTGGCCAGCTGCGGGCAGAGCCGGCCCACAACATTTCGGCACCTGAGGTGGGGAGCTCAAATGATGCCCCTATACCCCCTCGCTTGGGCCAAAATCTTGAAAGGTCTCAATTCTGCTTTCTTCCTGTTCTACTCCTCTCATGGTACTGCTCTGCTACCTACCCCAATAAAGGAGAACTAACAACTTAAAATGCCTTGTTCAAAAATTTTAAGTAACATTTAACTTTCAAACACCTGAACAGCAAATGTAACTTTTCTTGTCTGCATAGTAAACACTGGCATTTTTATCTGTTTGAATAATCAAAGTGGTGCTTTCCATGCCTTCTTGGTTGTAAAGATTTGAACTGCTTCCTGCTGAAGGTCCACAGTCTGGGCCAGCTCATGCTCTATTGAGATGGTTGCAAGGCCGACCAGCATCTCCTGTGTCATTGTGGAGGGTAGATGTGTTTTTATTAACTTCAGCTTGGAGAAGCTGCATTCTCCACTGGCAACTGTTACAGGAAGTGTTAGAAGTATGCTCAGAGCAACAAAAGCATTTGGAAAGAGGGTGGTCATCTTATATTTGTGCACACATATTCCGGAACAGCCTTTGGAGTTGATCCTGCTGAAATGTATCTTGAAAGGGCTTTCAGTTCATCACCTAAATCACTCACATCAATATCACGCATGTCATCATGTGTCAACACTGTCTCTAGTGCCCTGCATTGCTGGTGGAGGTCTTCTTCAGGTATAGGGAGGAGTTTTGGAATATCATACAACATCCCAAATGTACTGCCGTGTTCCTTGAGCTGCATGAAACTTTCTTCAACTGACTGTATTGCAACAATCTAGCACCTGGTTAAAGAATTCAACTTTGAATTGTTTGGGGTCTCTTATGGGATTATCCTATGCCTCGTAATCAAAATGTCTTCTTCTTCGGTGACTCTTGTATTCTTGAATGGGTGGGAAAATAGCTTTAGTGGGAAGTTCCTCTGCCAACTTCTGTGCACTCTTCAGAAGGTTTTGAAATCCCTCATCTGACCGGTAAGACTGTAGGTATGACTTTGCCTTGTCCAGTTGTTCCATTGCTCCTAATATATCAAGGTCAACACCTTGGAGTCTCTTGCTTACAACATTTATTTCAAACAGTATGTCATGCCACAACATGAAGCCACACAGAAATTTGAAGTTATGTATGTTTCTGGTGATTCCATTTCCCTCTGCCACTGTTCTCCCATGAACAGTTCCTCTCACAGCGTTATGCTCCATATGGTAACTATGGCATCATCTATCTTCCCAATTTGGTGTTTGATAGGCTTTATCGCCTCCACTTGACTTTCCCATCGTGTGGCACTCAGTGGTTTCAGTGTCAGAGAGGATGTTCCCAGATGTTGCTTCAAAATTTGCCATCGATGAGTTGAGGCAGAGAAAAATACATAAATGCTCTTAGTTACATTAAAAAATTCAGCAGCCTCACTAGAAGCTGATGCTGCATCACTGACCACCAAGTTCAATGAATGAGAACTGCATGGGACAAAAAAAGCTTGAGGGTTTAACTCTTGGATCCGTGTCTGCGCTCCTTTGTTCTTTCCTCTCATGTTGGCACCATTATCGTAGCCCTGACCTCTCATGTCATCTATCGCAATTCCCGTATCTTCCAGCTTTTTAAGAAGCATATTTGTCATACCAGCTCCTGTAGTATCATCAGTGTCAGTACCTTCTAGAAAATGCTCTCCGACGGTCACCATTGCAGGGACATTTTCACTAGGTTCTGTTGTTACAAAATGCACCATTAAAGTCATTTGTTCCGTATGGCTGATGGCAGGTGTGCAGTCCAGAATAACAGAGTAATATCTTGCTGACTTTAGATCTGCCACAATCTTCTATTTGACTTTTGTTGCCAGTAACTGTATGATCTCATTTTGAATTGTTTTTCCAAGGTAGAGGTGTGTGTACATTTCTTGGGTGGTGACTCTTCTTAGATGCTCCTGGAGTACAGCATCAAACTCAGCCATCAGCTCCACAATTTTAAGGAAGTTTCCATTGTTTGGCACATACAGCTGATCTGAAGTGTCACGCAGTGCTAAATTTTGGGTAGCAAGCATTCTCACAATGGCAATGAGCCTTTTCAGTACATTTTGCCAGTAAAGAGACTCTGATGCAATCTTCTCTTGATGCTGATCATCTATGTTGGCCTTTAACCTTAGTCTCATCTCAAGCTCTTTCCACCTATGGAATGCTCTCTGGTGATTTGCTGCCTTCTCATGGCATGCCAGATTTCTAGCCAGATTTTTCTAGTCCTTTGTTCCTGTAGAACCCAATGTGGCTGGAACATTAGACTGGAAGAGTCTGCAACAAAAACAGTATGAAGCATTCTGGGTTTTTGAGTACATAAGCCATGGCCTCTCCACTTTGTCACCACTGGGGATTTCACGCCGGTAATGTGTTGGATGGAAACTTCTATTTTCACTGTCTTTGGGGAACATGAAGTTTTTCACTTGCTGTGGCCCATGCAGGACAAGGAAGTCCCTCAGGCTACTGCTCAAATGGGTTCACAGTCCTGGATCATATAGACTTAAGAAACTAAACTCAGCAGCAGCTGTTTCTTGTGCCTCCACCACACTCTTCTCTGATCTACACTTTTCTTCAGGAATGTGCATGGTTACATCCATTTGAGATGGAGATATGGATGCTCCAGTAGCTGCCAGGTCACCTTCATTCTGACTAACTGGAAGATCAGGCATTTCCTCACCACTCACATCCTCACTGTGGCCAGAAGGCTCACTGTGAACATTTGTGTCTATGTATCTCAGGAGAGCTCCTTGCTGCTTAGATAGAAAAGCTTCCTTTGCTTTCTTTCTTTTTCTGAATGCTGCCCCTGAGGGGCATTTTCTTCTTTCACTCATGACTGCTGTTCTGTGCCAGCTATAGTGGCTCTCAACACTCAAATGAAGGGGACAAATAAGCAGGCTGGTAGCAGGGCTTGAGTGAAGGAAGATATCAGCGTCTTAAGGGCCTAACTGGCTCCTACTACTTCAGTTGACTGCCTGTTCTCCTTAAGCGGGTTCAGGTAAGCAGCAGGAAACAGGAAGCTCCCTGAGAAGTTGGTGTTAATCAGTCTAGACTCCTGGGGGTAACAGAGAGGTACATAAGAGGCTCCTTCTCCTCTCTCTCCCTGCAGCTCCTGCTGCTTTCTGTTATTCCCTCTCACCTTTTTTCCTGCCAGCCTGTTATGTCTCTTGTGCCCTCCTTCCTCCAGCACAGCACTCCACCATCTCTGTGCATCTAGAGCAGAGAGAATACATATGCACCAGCAGCAGACACAATTTTCTACACTCTGGGTCCTAATGGTGCCCCCCTACAGTCTGGCACCTGAGGCGGCCGCCTCAGTTCACCTCATGGTAGGGCCAGCCCTGGCTGTGGATATCTAATTGCAGTGTAGACAGGCTTCTTGACGTAAGGGTCAGAGGCTCAGGGGCCTTTGGAGTCTTCAGTTACTACTTTTGAACTGTGCCCCCACTCCAATACCTTCTACATAAAGATATTTCCTTTGATGTATCTGCCAAGGAGGATAGGGAAGACTCCACTGACTTTTTCTGAAATCCATTCACAATTGTATTTACTGCTTTGGATGAACAACTTTGGTTCCTGCTTTTTCCTGTAGTATTTTGGAACAGATTTTTTTTTGAAGATGTATATGCACTCAATAGTTGGTCCCCTGCTCATTTTTACATCTTATTTCTAAAAAAAAAATAAAAAAAATCCCTAACCCCAAGAGTAATCTTTTATCTATGTTTTTGCATGTTAAGGGTCGTGGCTGGAGGTATTTTTATGAATCCAGCTCACTTTGCCCTTACAGAAATGGCTTGCATTTTCCTATAATTCTCTCAACTTTATGTCCTGTTTTGTCATAAATATGAGTGATTGACAAACTAATATTGATTTGTCACAAAATTATATGATACAAGTGTCACAGTGTTATTCTCAGCCCAAGATCATTTATTTAAGTTTAAAAAAATTTGAATCTCTGTTTCTACAAATATTTCCCAGTAATTCTTTTCCCCAATGGGTTGGCAACAACTGTCTTGCATCAGTCTGTGGGATTATGTTCAGCATGAAGTAATATTCAGTGAGTAGGATTTATGTGAAATTTAGCTTCCAAGGAAGGATGATTCATTCAACACTGTTCACTTTACTAGATTTCTCTGTCTCTCAAGTGCTCAGAACCCTATTTACTTCACTGTCTTCAGAATCTTTTTGAAGATGATATTTTTGCATGTAGTAATTGTTTACTAGGAGGCTGTTGAAGCAAAATGGGTGGCATGAAAGAAGGCACAAAACTGGGAGCTGGCAAAGAAAACAGAGAGACCACAGAAGCATGGGAGGAATGTAGGCAGTTTGTTGATGAATACTGTATAAAGCTGGATTTAAGATAGGCAGAGTTGCTTTTAATGAACAAAAGTTAAAAATATGGAAAAATAAGAAATACTATGAAAATATGATTTGAAAAGACACAGTCTGCCAATGATCTCAACAACACCAAGCAAAATTCCCTTAAAACACACAAAGAGGAGGAGATCCAGTCAGCAATCAAGTCACAAAGGGAAAACAGTGAGAGCTAAATACAGGGCCAGAATATAGCAGTAATATTAACTGCTTTCTCTTTTCCAGTGTTAGTGAGGAAAACTGGAGATAAAATGCCAGAAAATGGAAACAGTGCTTCCATGGAAGGAAAGAAACAAAGCTAGCGCTTTAGCAGTCACACAAAAACGTGTGTTGTGTAAACCAAAATAACTTAGGAGGGATAGGACAGTTCTAGTCTAAAAAAAGAAGTATTTCTGAAAGACAAGGAAGATGTTCCAAGGAACTGAATATTAGCTAACATAACAACTCTTTAAGAAAGGAAGTAAAGTGGAGACAGGGAATAAGCAAGGCAGCAAGCAGTCAATCTGACACCAGTGTCTGACACTACGTGGAATAAATTCATAAGGCACACATACACATTCAAAGCTGATAAAAATATTGAGTTGTTATGGACTTAATAATGTCTGAGAAATCTGTTATTCTCTAGGTGGGAGTTAAGACAGACAGGAGGAGGGTGAAGAAGGAAATGAATATGTGGTGGGAAATGGAAATGAGTGTTCCAGGCCAATAGGGAGATCTTAAGCCAAGTCTGCTGCGATGACTCCACTGAACATATAATCACCATATTCATCGCTTTGGACTTCAAAAAGGAATCTGGGTTATCACTAGAAGGAAAACTAATGCCTATGATTAATATTTATGGGATGGGAGGCACTGTCCTTAGCTAATAAAGTAAGTGGTTGGGAAACCAAAGGCGGATTGTAACAGTACTGTGAAAGTGTGATTCAAGGCAGGGAAAGCAGCAATTGGTTTACCACAGGCTCTTCGCTAGTCTGTAACTGGAAAGTCCTATCTGTGGGATACATGATCTTATATACAAAACAAAATGAGGTGAATCATATAATAAGGGAAAGGATCAGTTACAAAGACATAGAGAAAATGAGAAAAAAAGTGTAAGCAATAGCTCATGATTTTTGAGTTCAGACATGTTTGGGATTATAAGACTGAGGTCAAGAATGCAGAATGTGTATAGTAAATAGGAATAGTCCACAGGAAGACACAGAACCACAAAAGTGCAAGGATCAGATTTTTAAAAGTATTTAGGAATCTAAAATTGCAGCTGGCACTTTTGAAAATCCCAGTAGGTACCCATCGCATCTTTAGGTTGATAAATACATTTAAAAGTTGGCCCTTAGTACTCTTTGTATCTTTTGTCAGATAGGCAAACAAAATGTTGGAATGGACAAGTAGAAGCATGAAATACAAGTTTAAAAAAAAAGTCATTCAGGCACTCGTTGTATACTTCTGGAGTTCTGGCTTCAAGTTAGAGACCTAACACAGCAAAATGTGAGTTTAATGGTCTCACCACACTCTCTAATGAACATAATTACTTAGGACCTGATCCAATGTCCACTGAAATCAATGGGAGTCTATTGACTTCAAGGGGTGTTGGATCAGTTCTTTATATAGTTCTACTGTCCAACTACAATACCCACCTGCTGAAGTGAAAAAACAGATTGACAGAGCCATAAGAGTACCCAGAAGTCACCTACTACAGGACAGACCCAACAAAGAAAATAACAAAACGCCACTAACTGTCACCTTCAGGCCCCAACTAAAACCTCTACAGAGCATTATCAAAGATCTACAACCTATCCTGAAAAATGATCCCTCACTCTCACAGATCTTGGGAGACAGACCAGTCCTCACTTGCAGACAGCTCCCCAACCTGAAGCAAATACTCTCCAGCAACCACACACCACACAACAAAAACACTAACCCAGGGACCTATCCTTGCAACAAAGCCCGATGCCAAGTTTTTCCACATATTTATTCAAGTGACACCACACCATCATAGGACCTAATCACATCAGCCATGCCATCAGGGGCTCGTTCACTGCACATCTACCAATGTGATATATGCCATCATGTGCCAGCAATGCCCCTCCACCATGTACATTGGCCAGACAGGACAGTCTCTATGCAAAAGAATAAATGGACACAAATCTGACATCAGGAATCATAACATTCAAAAACCGGTAGGAGAACACTTCAACCTCTCTGGTCACTCAGTAACAGACTTAAAGGTGGCAATTTTGCAACAGAAAAGCTTCAAAAACAGACTCCAGCGAGAAACTGCTGAGCTTGAATTAATATGCAAACTAGATACCATTAACTTGGGTTTGAATAGAGACTGGGAGTGGCTGGGTCATTACACATATTGAATCTATTTCCTTAAGTTAAGTATCCTCACACCTTCTTGTCAACTGTCTAAATGGGCCATCTTGATTATCACTACAAAATTTTTTTTCTCCTGCTGATAATTGCTCATCTTAATTAATTAGCATCTTACAGTTGTATGGCTACTTCCACCTTTTCATGTTCTCTGTATGAATATACATATATATATATCTTCTTACTATATGTTCCATTCTAAGCATCCGATGAAGTGGGCTGTAGCCCACGAAAGCTTCTGCTCAAATAAATTTGTTAGTCTCTAAGGTGCCACAAGTACTCCTGTTCTTTTTGTCCCTTGAAATATAACCTAGATTTATATTATATGTATTATCATAGTGCTTAGGAGTCCTAGTTAAAGACCAGGACCCTATTGTGCTCATCACTGTACAAAGACAGAACAAACAGACAGTCCTTGCCCCAAAGAGCTTACAATATTATGTTAAATCAAATAAATACTGAAATGACAAAAAGCATAGAAAATTAAAACAAGCTGTTTTGAAGGCCCAGTTATAACTTTAAAAGCACACTATAATTTTAAAAAACAAAACAATAGGGACACAACTACTTACCATTATGTCTTACACTATGGCAGTAGTGTTATAAAATTGTGCAACATTTCAATGAAAATGTATTGTTTTATTTTCTCTATTTTCTGCTTAAATATTGGGTTTGGGAAAGGGGCATTTTTGTTTTAGTTTGTTCTGTTTTAAGATTTGGTGGGGGTGGTGTCATTCTGGTTTATGGTGCCATAAAAACTGAATAGTCAAATAATTGGCATAGGGATGTGTGGGGTACACTTGGCCCAGAGGCTTCCTGCTGGAAACCTCAGGGACCTTCTACACCCCATCCCAGAAAGGAGCAGTAGAGAAGTCCTCCAAGCTGCCTAGAGTGGCTGCAGAGGGAAGCAACTGATTGGAGAGAGGCTACAGGGAGCGGCCAATAAGGGCCCAGGAGAGCCACATAAAAGGAGCTGCAGTAGTAGAGACAGTCAGTTGCTGCCTGGAGACAGAGGAGTATGACTGGTGTTCCTGGCTGGCTGAAGGACCTACAGGACCATGGACAGAGCAGTTGCTGGCAGAGACTGGGGGAGCAGAGAAAGTGCTCCTGGCTGGCTGCTGGGACTGAGGCAAACAGTTGCTGGCAGGGACTGCAGGAGCAAGAGAGAGTTCCTGGCTGGCTGCTGGGACTGAGTACAAGCCTTCAGCCCTATGGCAAGGAGTAAGCATTTGTGAAGGTTCTAGAGGCTGTGGGGAAGTGCTCCAGGGAATTGTGGCAACAACACAGTTTAATGGGGTGTAGCAGGAGGCTGCAATTAGTAGGGTCTTTGGGCAGGCCTGGGTCCCACCCCATTTAGCCACTGGGGATGTGGCCTAAATATTGAACTGTGATACACCTCCCCTGGAAGGGGATCTGAACTGTTAAGTGGCCTAGCTGGAGAGCTGGGACCAGAAAGGCCCCAAAAATGTGAAGAGTCTCCAGGGAGGAAGCCCTGGGGGCATGGCCCTATACCAGAGTTGAGGATCTATTTGAAGCTATCCCAGAAGGGGCTGTAGGACTGATTAAGGCCTGAGCCAAAGAAAGGCTTCAGGAAGCCAGGGTTTCCAGGGAGGAAGCCCTGGGGGTATGGCCCCATACCAGGGCTGGGACTCTTTAAAGACTGAGCCTGGGGCGGGCTACAGAGATAGGCCCCTGTTGGACTGTATGCCCTGGAAGGGGTCTGTTTGTTTCCCATACAGACTGTGTGTGAGACTTGGCTGGAGGGCTGAGTCATTGAAAACCTGATTGAAAAAGCACCAACAGAGATTACCACAGAATGAGTGTGCAGGCACACGCATTCCACCAGCAAGAGGTGCTTGTGAGAGGTGCATGCCACCCCATTACAGGATGTAAACTATGGGAAAGAGAAAAGATTCCTACATTTCTGCATCAGTAATTACTCACTGAGAACTATATTCTGTCCTCTGTGAGCATGCATAACTTGCATGACTACTTCATACATTAAAGGAAGCATACATTCCAGACAATTGCATGTTTTTATAAACTTAAATAATCTGGTGTGGGGGTTTTTTTGTAGCACTCTTGCTTTCCCATAATACTGTAATTAAGTGCACTTATATTACAGAGCACTTTTTCCCAAAAGTTGAGTACATATTGCAGAATGATCACTGTAGCCTACCTCTGATAACTTTTACACCAGTTTTGCACTGATGCAACATCACTGAAGTGATTTGCACTGATGTAAGTGACATCAGCATCTGCCCTGTCAATCTATGAACTTCTGCAGATATGTAGAAAAATCTTGCTGTTGGATATGTACACGTATTGATTTCAATAGAATTGTAGGTGTGTGTCTGAGCGTAGAATTTAGCCCTAAAGCAGTGCATGTGTTGTTAGGTTTGTTTGGAAATACTCTGGGCCATGTTCTCTGCTATGGCAAAGGAGCACCCAGCACAGCTGATGAGGGTATGATACTCCAAAAAGAGCTTCAGTTGAAGCTTTGACTGAGTACTACAAGATTTCACCCCATTATGTATTTTAACTGAAAATGCATTTAACTTGTGAACTGACACATAAAGATCAAAATCTTTAAGTTAAATCAAACTGCCACTTATTTCAATGTGTAACAGATCTTCTGGCCTTTCATGGCACAATTTAAGATATAGACTAAATGAACAAGAACTTGGACAAACTTTGAAATAGGATAAATGTTCCTCAGGATCCAGAGAAAACACTGGGCCAGATCCTCAGCTGGCCTCTGTCAGCACAGCTCTCTTGACTTTAGTACAACTATGTCAATATTTCCCACATGAGAATCTGGCCCTTTATGTCATTAGGTATTCTGTATTCTGCCCTACTCCTACAGACTTACTTTATCCAGTAACTCCTGTACAATTTCAAAGAGTTGCATGGAATTTAACCCCATATTTCTCAGTCAAGTTCTTTCTGAGCAATTGATTCTGAGCTTAACCCCAGAAACTTTAGGAGAAAACATAGATTTTTGGGGTTGAATATTGGAAATTTATCACTGAATTTCATTAAATTTTGTTAGAAACAGTGAAAATCCAGTGAGTAACATAGCTCTGCAGATAGGTAGTGAAAAATTTGGAAAATGTTCCAAATTACTGCTCTCTTTTGTAGCATTATACTAAGTTAATAAAAAGCATGTGTAATCCTTTTAATATGATATACGTAAAGGGATATTTTACTCGGCTCGCAGTGCATAATATAAATTATTGTCTTCTAAGTACTTCATGTAAGTTTTGCCAAGTCATGTGCACTTTTTGGACACATTTACTACAAAGCATCACATGGATTCTTCTAACCCTTTGAGTAGAATTAAAAAATCTGGTTGGGTAAATGTGACAGAAATGATGATTTGCAGACTTTTGAAACACCACAGGCTGTGTTAATTTGATGAGACTCTGGTTTGGCCCTGTGGCTAATACCATTAGAGGAACATTTACAGTCTGAAGATTTCTGATTGAGACCAACTACCCTTTTAAATGACCAACTACCCTGTTGTATAAGACCCAACAAACAGTCTATAATTGTCTCTCCTTGCAGTGAATCAAGCTGACATAGCAGCATTAAAACCAGAGTTATGTTGTTTTGTTCAATAGTAGTTTGTAGCCATTATAGATCATCTTCTACATACCATGGTAGTGAGCACAGTATAAATGCCTACATGGATGAATGAAACTTAGCATTTTGGTTGGCATGATTTGTTCTCAGAGCCAAACAATTTGCCTGCGAAGTAGGACATGTCTTTAGTCTTATCAGCTGCAGAAATATAATGCAGCTTGGTACATTTTAGAGCTACATTTTTCAACCCCTTAAAAACACAGAAGTATTGATAATAGCTAACCACGTTATACGCAGGAGGAGTGTGTTTGACACTTGAAAGGGCACAACTGTAGTGCAATAGCTTGCCTGACATGTCAGAATTCTTACAATTTCTTCTTCAAGTGATGACTGCAATGCAGAGGTTCTCAAGCAACACCTTCCACCCTTTCCAGTCCTGACATAATTGTAAAACTTCCACTCTCCTTTGCCTGAAATCTTGTTGATAGTGTGAATGCGGGAAGTGAGTTGCTCTGCGATTGACAAGCTGTGCCAACCAGCAGCTCCCATTGGCCTGGAGTGGTGAACCGCAGCCAGTGGGAGCCGCGATCGGTCGAACCTGCGGACGCAGCAGGTAAACAAACCGGCCTGCCCGCCAGGGGCTTTCCCTGCACAAGCAGCAGAACAAGTTTGGGAACCACTGCTCTATAACATCAAATTTAGAATGTTCTGCGTCTTTAAGTGTCCAGCTCTCACATCCATACAGGAGAGTTGACCATATGTTGCCCTCTAGCAATTTAGTGCATATGTCCAATTTTAACTTTTGACAGCACAGAAGACTTTGGTAGATGTTTAATACATTTTTTCTAAGCTGCATCTTTCTCGATTTCTTTGACAAAGAAATAAATTCTTACATGGGGAAGGAAATTGCTTTCATGCCATTTGAGAGGCTGATTAAAGAGAACGCACCTTGTCTATAAATGGAAATTAACAATGATTTACTGAGCAGAAAGTGAAGTCCTCAACATTTTGCAAGAGTTGGTTAGTTAGCCTTGATATCCAGTAACTTCCAGCTCAGGTAATTACATTGTCTCCCTACAGATTCATTTGGCTACACTAATCTTCTCTTCCTATCCACATTAATTTTTGCTAGTGTTGTTGTGTACTGTTCCTTCCCAAAGACGGTGAATTTCATGATCCCTGTGTATAGTTTGTACATCAGATTAAGTTTGTAAAGCGCTTTGGGAAGCAAGGGACTACATTCAGTAAATGAAAGGTATTGCAATTATTTTAATGCATGTGTGTCTCTAAAAAGTTACCACTAAACCAAGGTTTTACTTATATATAAGTTCTATATTGAATATATGGCAAAAACAAAGTCAGATTCTGCTCTAATTTATTTACAGTGATATAAATTCACAGTAATTCCAATGGAGATAACTGAGCTATTGAAATGAGTAACTGTGGACTTACCCAAATGTAAATGTGATCAGAATCTGGGCCAAAATATTAAAGTATTTCTACTCTATTGTATAGATTAACTTTGCAACCGGATATGTAAGTGGACATACTGATATATTGCTTCCAGTTTACTTTGCCTTGCAGTGGCTCCCCTCAGGTTTTTTGCTTTGAGAAATTTGGATTTGCTTGCTTTGGAACACACATGTTTTCAAGGTTCTTACCCATTCTTCTGGATTATAGTGTAAATACTATTTGTATTTTGGACATGTATTTATTTCACAAAATGTAAATGGAGAAAAATGTCCATGAGACACTTGCTGAATTGTATGCCTGCATTAAAAAGGTCCTACTGGAATAGGTCCATTTTATTTGTAATTACTATATTTTAGAGTTGCCTGTTAACAAATATCTTACCTTGGCAAATGTTCAGTTTTTTTAGTAAGTGAATCCATTATCCTCCCCTAACATCTGCTCTTCATAATCCAAAATGGTTTTGGTTTATTCTCTTTTCATAAGTTAGTTTTAAACTAAAACACCATTATACATAGAGGAGCTGATTCTAATCTCATTGAAGTCACTAATAAAACTGCTATTGACTTCAGTGGGAGTTGGATGAGGGTCACAGAAAACAAAGGAGGGTAGTGTTTAAAATGAAACCTTAAAAAACGAGCAATATACTCTGCGATGGATAAATTAGACACGGATACAATAAACAATGAAAATAAAAACAAATAGTTTTAATCCTTACTCTTAAACTGTTATATCAGGAACATAGACAGAACTGAAAATTATGACAGGTTTCAGAGTAGCAGCCATGTTAGTCTGTATTCGCAAAAAGAAAAGGAGGACTTGTGGCATCTTAGAGAATAACACATTTATTTGGGCATGAGCTTTTGTGAGCTCATAAGGTGCCACAAGTACTCCTTTTCTTTTTGAAAAAATTATGAAATTTGTTCAGAATTTAATTCAACTATCTGTTTAAATACATTTAAAAATATGATATAAATTACCAAAACTTGGTATTGGTAAAGTATATTTACCTTTTAGCCTCTAGAGAAATAGGATCACGCTAGCTAAAGTTGTAAGTAAAAAAAGTTGTTTGGCCTCTTATCCACATCACAAAATTTCCACACAAACTGATACCTTTCAACACAACCAGTAGGCCCAAGAAAATCCCAAATCTAATTATTGTCAGGTTTATTGGCCAATTGTATTACTTTCATGTAGGCCTGGCAAGTCTGATTCATTCGAGATGCAGACACTTTTGCTTTGGGTGATTCTTAGGCTTCTTGCAAAGAAGAATTTTGCTGTGCATTTCAATTAGTTAAAAATTTCACTCAACTATTTTTATTTTTAAATAAAATCTCACTGATTCAAATTGTCCCAGCTTGACATTTTTGTTCATGAAAAACAAATTTCACTATATTCACCCATTGGCAGAGTAGAAGAGTAATGAAAAAAGGTCTTCTGCTTGCCTTTTACAAGCTAATACAAAATAAAATAGATTTCTCTCACAACATATAATCATTATTTGTTTTAAATTCCTCCTCTTCTGTTGTTCATCCATTAGTCAGTAGATTTGTCTTTCCTACTCTGTTTTACAGTAATATAGTTTTACTTACATCAAAAAATTCCTAGTCTGAATTCTCTACCCACTCTTTCCACTCCTCTCTTACTCACTGCCTCCAACACATTCTCTTAGGGCATGTCAACACTACAAACTTAAGTTACGTTGATGTATAGCCTCCGCTGTAATTAAACCACTGGTGCATGTCCACCCTATGCTCCTTGTGTTGGCGAAGCACGTCCACATTAGCAGCTCTTGTATCAACACACAGAGCAGTGCACAGTAGGTAACTATTCCACTGTGCAACTGGCCACCATCTGCTGCAGCGTGTTCTAGGAAGGGTTTGCAATGCCTCCTGGGGACAGGCTCATAATGCAGCTTTCTCCATCCTGTCATTTCATGGGCTTCCTAGTACATGGTTTGTGCTGCTTTTCAACAGCCCCTGTAAACTGCATGCCCGAGAAAGCATGGATCCTGCACTATTCTTCAGTATTGTGATGAGCATTATGAACACAACGCACCTGATCCTGCAGTATTTCATGAGCTGCAACTCTGATGACACCGTGCTGTCTTCTCTCCTGTGTGCTATGGACAGAAACAAATCAAGATTGCTGCTGACATTCATGGAACAGCTGCACACGGTGTACTGTCAGTTCCGGGCTCAAGAAACAAGCACTGAGCGGTAGAATTGCATTGTTATGGGGTGATGAGCAGTGGCTGCAGAACTTTCAGATGAGCAAAGCCAACTTCCTGGAATTGTGTACGGTGCTTGCCCCAGCCCTCTGGCACAGGGACACCAAAATGAGAGCAGCACTAATGGTGGAGAAGCAAGTGGCAATTGCTGTGTTGAAGCTGACTTTTTTTATTGTAGTTTCTGCTGCTGCCTAATTGCATACTTCCAGTTCCAAATGAGGTGTGTGGCTGACGGGTCAGTTTGCAATTCTGGTGTTTGTAACTCTGAGGTTCTACTGTATTCCTTTCAACTTTCTTTTCAGCCAGACTTAAGGAATTGAACTCTGTTCAGTGTATCAACCCATGACCTCCAGTGAGAGCTGCACAGGCTTATGCCAATAAAGCTGAATCTTGGCCATATGTTTAATTCAGGAAGACAACAGACAATAAAACTTCCTCAGATGTCAAAATATTTTCCTTTCCAGGTAACCATGTACTGCCTCCTGTAAGGCCTGTAATTGTCTTGCCATCAAGTGGCTGAGTTTATACAGTTTGAAGACAGGTCAGAGGATGCTGTGATAGACATCTGAGTCCCACCCTCTGAGGCAATCACATTGCTTTTGACTCTTATAAACAGAGGGCATGGCTCCTTCAGAGGAGCATGTATGTTGTCCTACAGGGATTATAAACTGTCTATGACAAAGGGGTTACTGTGACCAATAGCTATTAATTGTTATGTACTGTGGTGTTTGTAACTCCTTTGATAGAACTACCTTACTCTCTGAGGCCTTTTACCATAACTATGTCAGACTGAGAGTAAAGGTCATTTTTGTTCTATGATCCCTGAGTGTGAATGTCCAAGACTCCTCCTACCAAGCAGTAAAGGGTTTGTATGCATGCCACGCCTTCAGGGTTTATGGTTTGGTTGCCATAGCTACAAATACTACTAGACTTTTGTACTCCACAGTTCCTGTGGCATCAGGCACAGGCCATTAAGAATGGAGTAGGACAGTAGTTTGGAATGTCTGGTTCTGATGTAAGACTCTTGAGCCATGAATTAAAGTAGTCTTTCAGCCTTTGTCAATATGTTAAATATCTGATTGCCCAAGCTCACCTACTACAATATTATGTCCTAAAACTACTATTAGGGCAAACTAAGGCGTCCACATGGAGTGGCAAGGCTTAAACATTGCTCATATAGGGACCCAAGATATAGTGAATTTTTTTTTCTTTTTTCAGAGAAAGAAATATAGGCACTCACAGGTCCATCTAACCAACAATGTTTGCTAAGAGGATTCAAACTGCATCTAAAGCAGTGAGTTATATAAAGTTAGTCCACATAAACTGTAGATATTGTTGCTGAATTTGCACCCTCCTACAGTTCCTCCTTCCACCTCTAGTCTAGGTCCCCATCCCATGCAACCAATACTTCACA
Source organism: Natator depressus (assembly GCF_965152275.1). Lineage (NCBI taxonomy): Eukaryota > Metazoa > Chordata > Testudines > Cheloniidae > Natator > Natator depressus. The sequence goes on from NC_134244.1 coordinate 27,489,229, forward strand.
GGCCTAATCAGACAAACAGGTCTTGCAATCTCCTTCAGCCAATAAGAGGTGCTGCAAAGTAATTAACATAGTACTGTTTTCTCCATTCCCACACTATATATAATGCTTAGAATATCACCTCCACAGTAAGCATGTCCTAGGGGACCTACATGTGAGTCTCAAATACTGACGCTTGGAAAGAATAACCTTATTTGGTAGAGAAAGTTGTGATGTGTCTGATTCAAAAACTTAGATTCTCAGATGTGTTGTATAAAAGTTCTTAGCCGTCTGGCAGCTGTGTTGGTGCCAGGGAGACAAAGTCTGTGAGATGTATTTTATTGGACACATTTCTGTAGGTGGCTGGTACAACTGTTTGACCGACACAGAACTCTTCTTCAGGTCTGGGAAAGGAAACCAGAATATCTGAGGGCTTGTCTTCACGTACAGCACCACAGTGGTGCAGCTGCACTGTAGTGCTCTAGTGAAGATACTACTAACTATGCTGATGGGAGAAGCAGTAACTATGTCAATGGGAGACGCTCTTCTGTTATAACACTGTGTATGCCGGGGGGTGTGGGGGGGGAGGGTTAGGTCAGTATAACTGTCACTCAGGGTGTGGATTTTTTACACCCTCGAGCAACGTAGTTCTACCAATATAGGTCTGTATTGCAGATGGCCGGAGCTCAAATACAAGTTGGGACAAATTGTTAATCGTAAGGGGTAACACATGTTGGAGGCAGTCACATGAAATGAGTTGGGCAATTGAAGATTTCATTGTTATGCATAAAGGGTTTGAAGTGGGCAGTTAAGGGTAGCAGGCAATGTGGTATGTTACAGACTGTTGTAATGAGCCATAAAATCAGTGTCCCTCTTGAGTCCATGGTTTTTGGTGTCAAGCAGAGTTATGAATTTGTTTCCAGGCTCATCTTTTGAAGGTGTTGTGCAGGTTTCTCTTAAGGACCAGTATTGAAAGATCAGCTATGGAATAATCACTTTGTGAAAAGCGATCATGTTTCTGTCTCATCATTTTTGTGTGAGTTCATTCAAAAGTACAGTGATTGTCTGGTTTCACCCACATAGTTGTTGTTGGGGCATTTGATGCATTGGATGAGGTATGCTGCATGCTATGATTAAGGCTATGATTATGTCACAGAAGTCATGGAATCCGTGACTTCCATTGACCACTGACATTTTCTGCCCTGGGGCTGGAGCTCCCAGCTAGCCCTACTCTCACAGCTCCCAGCCCTCAACCTGGTGGGGGGGACCCAGTACAGTTGTGGGAGGCAGGACCTGATGCAGTCACCCAGCCCCAAGGCAGGGGCACCCTGGAGCTCCCACACACCGCATCGGTGGGGGACCCAGGAGCCCCAGCAGCAGTGGGTGCTGAACCCACCTATCCCATTTTTAATTAAAATCAGGGACAGGTCACGGGCTGCCGTGAATTTTTATTTTCTGTGACCTGTCCCTGACTTTTACTAAAAATATCCAAGGGGGTCAACATACCACCAAGTAATCTTAACTCTGCTTTAATGGAGTTTTTTGTCACCGAATATAATAGGAATAGATCCAGGGTTAATGTGGGTAGGGTGGTGCATCTCTCCATCCTCTGCTAAAAGAGAAGGGAGTTCCCCACTCCTTTCTGCTCCCCTAACACTCCCAATCCTGCTTGGCAGGTGTGTGCGTTGGGGGGAGCAGGGTGACTAGGTTCATGCATATGTGCAGTGGTACTGGAACAAAGGGTGCGGAGGGTGCTGCCACACCCCCTGGCTTGAACTAGTAATAAGAAACACCAAATATATGGTTTCCATGGTTTCCATCATGAGCACCTCCACTATAAAAATTGTTCCAGCACCCCTGCATGTATGTTTGTAATATGATATGTGTATTAACCCCTCTATGCCAGCTGATGAGGATTCAATGGCATTTAAGAATCTTTTCTTCCCTTAATGTAACAGAGATTTATGTCAAAAACCAGCCTGAGTGTGAAGTTAGTTCTCGACCCTTTTCTTGTCATTGCTGGTTTTCATTAACTTCTGAGGTCATGGCAAATGAACACATCTGATCTTTAGCTGTAACTTCTGACTCCAGACTCAAGGGTGTTATCAAAACAATATGTATAAGTCTCTTGTGCCACCAAAGGAGACTGGACTCCACCTTAGGCTCTTCAAGAGCATGGGTAGGGTAGCAAAAATTTTTCCACACTATCATTTTTTCCCCTTTTTATTCCAATGTAGTCCTGCTCACAAGGAGCAGCTGCTTATGCAGCACTCACCCTGCAGCCAGTAGGGAGACAGGCAGACAGCTAGCATGCCATGAATCAGATTCTAAGGTGTGGTTAGAGCTTCATTCCTCACATTTTGTCACTTCTGGTTTTATGCTGACCCTGGGGGAGGTCCTGGTTTATCCTGAATTAAACATATTATGTGGGGTTATTTAGTCTAAAATTGATGCTGCTTTGAAGATGTATTCTGCTGCTGCTACTTTAGAAGGAAATCCTCCCCCTGCTCCTGAGACATCCCCAGCTGCACTGTGTACCACCACTGCTGCTCCACAGAAGGTCTCTTGGACAATGACTACAAAGAAGATCCTAGGTGCCTCCAGGACATTGCACACCAGCAGCACGAAGGGGAAGAACGGTGGCTGCGCGAAGGACCCCCTCCGAGATGCTGTTCCAGTAAGATCCTGCATCCTGAGGCCGGCCTGTCAGGACACCACAGCCAGAAGGAACATTCCCCCACTCCCCAGCAGCACCAGCCACCGAGGAACAGCCCCCCCGCCTTACAGCAGCTGCCGACGGAGAGCCCCCCCACTCTCCAGCAACACCAGCTGCCAATGGATAGCCCCCCCCCCCCACTCTACAGCTGCGAGATGCTCTGAGGTGACCACCTCCCACCCCCGCAGCTGCCCAGGTCCCTGAGGCTGGTGGTGCTCTCGCTGCTCTACACACCATCAAGAGAGGAATCTCCATAGACAGGACCAGCATCTCTCCAGAGACCACCCAGAGCATCACCAGCGCCTCGCCAGGTGCCTGCCCAGCCTCAGAAACCACCCAGAGGGACCCCAGGACCCTGCCGGATGCCCACCCAGCCGGACCGCTCGACCCCACCCACCCACACCAGGATGAACCAGCCAGCGATACCGCTGATGCTGCTGGAGCCCCCTCGCTGCAAGGTAATGAGGACACCATCTACCTGCAGTACCCCCTCGCTGCGGACGTGCTCATCTGCCCCATCTGCTCTCCGCCCCGAAGCTTCCGCCTTCCCGGTGGTGTCACCAGGCACCTGAAGAGATGCCACAGCAAGCGGGGTCGCCTTCAGCTGTGCCCTCTGCAGCCTGCCCTTCGAGACACAGAAGCAACACAAGACGCACCGAGTTGCCTGCAGGAAACGCCTCAAGGGAACAACACAGTCTCCTGCCCCGGCTCCCAGCCCTCCTGCTGCACGCTGGCCCGCTGCTCCTGAGCCTCAACAAAGAAAAGCGACCTTGCAAGCTACCATCAAGAAGCCTGCCCCCATCGTCAGGCCAGTGGAACGGGATTCTGTGATCGAGAAGGTACCTGCTGCCTCAGGGAACATCACCCAGGTCCTCATCAGCAGGAGGCCCGACTCACCCTCTCATGTCACCAAGCAAATCTCCATACTGAGACGACTCAGCACTACCTTGCCACCTGTCCAGCACGTCACCATCCGCAGAAGGATCAGCGCCCCACCGCACATAGCTGCTCAAGATCCCGTTGCCAGAAGAGCCAGCACTGCCCCTCAGACCGCCCTGCAAACTCCAACCGCCAGAGGAGCCAGAGCCACACCTCAGACCACCCTAAGAGCTCCAGCAGCCAGAGGAGCCAGTGCCAAGCCTCAGACCGCCCTGCGAGCTCCAGCCACCGGAGGAGCCAACACTATGCCCCAGATCGCCCTACAAACTCCAGAAGTTACTGGAGGAACCAGCCCTGCGGCCACCCCAAAGCACCAGGCCTTCATCGCCAGATGGCCCAGCATGGCCCCCCAGTCCATTCTGCAGGACACTGCCTTCAGGAGATCTCACGCTCCAGCAGCAACCGCCCAGGCAGCAGCCACTCATAGAAGGACCAGCGGTGTCCCAGCAATGCCCGAGCCAGACCACGTCTCTCCGACCACTAGCAACGCCAGCATCCCGCCAGAGATCCCGCCCCAGCACCCAACTGAAGGGAATCCTGACCCACGAGATAGACGGCAGGCCAACCACACAGGCTTTGATCCTGCACCAGACAAGGTCGAGGTCCATGAGGGCCAGCAGCCGATGGTGAGGGCTGCCACTCCATGGCAGACTGCCTGGACTGAGGAGCTACAAGTGGCAGCTTCCTTTGACGACTTCGACCTCCTTGTAGACAGGCTCACCCAAGAACTGTCTGCGGAAATCGCTCGCAGGAGAAGTTCGAACCAGGAGAATGCCCTGCCTGCCCACAGAAAGCCTGCTCCAAACCACACCACCACCACCAGGGGAGCCAGAAGTAGAGATGCCAGCCACCACTACGATCCAGCAGCAGCTTCAAGGATCCAAAAGCTGTACCGGGCAAACCGCTCCAACGCCATGAGGGAGATCCTAGACAGGCCCTCCCCCTACTGCACGATCCCATCTGAGCATCTCTACAGCTACTTCAAGGATGTATTCGACCACATAGCCTGGAATGACACGCAGCGCCCAGAGTGCCTCCACCCGCTGCCCCGTGTTAATGAAGCAGGTTTCCTGGAAACTGACTATACGCCCAAGGAAGTGATGGCCAGACTCTCAAAAACAAAAAACCACAGCTCCTGGGAAAGACTGCATCCCCTACAGCCTCCTGAAAAAGCAAGATCCCTGCTACCTGGTCCTCGCCACGCTCTTCAACCAGTGCAAGCGATTCTGCTGGACTCCCAGCTCCTGGAAGAAGGCCATGACGGTACTGGTGTACAAGAATGGAAAGCGGGATGACCCCAGCAACTGGAGGCCCATCTCCCTCTGCTCCACGATGTACAAGCTCTGTGCCAGCTGCCTGGCGTCAAGGATCACAGACTGGTTGGTGAGCGGGGGAGCCATCAGCTCCATCCAGAAAGGCTTCATGTCCTGCGAGGGCTGCTATGAACACAACTTTGTCCTCCAAACCACCATTGAAACAGCCAGAAGGGCGCGGAGGCAGTGCACGGTAGCATGGCTCAACCTGGCTAACACCTTTGGTTCCATGCCCCACCACCACATCTTTGCCACACTCCAGGAGTTTGGGATGCCAGAGAACTTCCTTCATGTGATCCGAGAGGTGTACAAGGGATGCAGCACCACCATTCGCTAGGTTGAAGGGGAGACTGCTGAGATACCTATTGTTATACCAATAAAATAAAAACCAGCAGGATCTTATTAAAGGGAAAAAGGGAAAATGTGGTAAAATACCACATTTATTGTGAATACAGAAAGAATCATAGTAAGCAGTTAGTTATAGCTATAACATTCCATTCAATCTCATATTTATTCACACAAACATTCATTCATACAAAACACACACACACATTCATACAAACACACACACACAGATTCTGCAAGGTTGTTATCATAGTTACCAGCCTTAGAGTTGCTCATGCCAAGCCACTGGCCAGGTGGCCTGGACATGAGGAGGGAGCAGGGCCTTGTCAGATGCTCATCTGATGCTCCTGGAAGTTGGTTTGCAGAATCAGACGCCAAAGTTCTCACTTTTTAGAGTCTATTTTTATAGGAATTTCTTCCTATGCCAGTCTATGGGAATTGCTTCATCATGCTGCTGCTGAATCAATCAGCAGATAGCACATTCCTGACGGCTCCAAGAAGTTATCTTGTTCTTTGGTTCTCCCATTCTTGAGGCTGTTGGGTGGATTCCAGTCTGCCCTCCGGGGGTCCTCTGGTTATTTCCACTTGACACCTTCTTCAGCCGATGGACACTGGATTCTTAGGCTGGCACCTCCCTGATCATTCAGTTATTATCCACACCAAGCATCCATCCACATACATCCTCTATCTCTATTTTAATCACAATTGTTAATACAACAAAAGGGCGGGGAGTCTCTGGGTGCTGTTTCTGTTGTTAGAGTATTGCTTTGAGTCTCTCTCTCTCTGTGAATTGCTTTGAGAACAGACTCTGTCTTAGAATGTACTAACACAATTAGCAGCTTGCAAGTTTCACACACAGAGGGAGAGAAACAGTACCAAAAACCAAGAGACCTCTTAATTAGTAATACCCTGGAATTTAAACTATGGGGAATCAAACTCATTTGTGATTCTAATACAGAACTTCTTTAATATGATCCAACACTATCCGGAGCGGAGTTAAGCAGGGCTGTCCCCTCAGCCCCATCATCTTTAACCTCGCCATGGAGCGGTTGCTGCAAGTGATCTCCAATGGCACAGATGGCTTCAACCTCCACGGTGAGAGGGTGAGCATCCTGGCTTACACGGATGACCTGGTCCTGACCGCAGACAACCCAGAGAATCTCCAACATATGCTAGATGCCACCAGTCAAGCTGCCGACTGGATGGGGCTCCGCTTCAATGCAAAGAAGTGCGCAACTTTCCACATCGACGGCAGCAAAAGGGACTCAGTGCAGATGACGGGGTTCCAGATCCAGGGCGAGCCCATCATCCCCCTGGCAGAGGGGCAGGCATACCAGCACCTCGGCACGCCGACGGGTTTCCTTGTCCGGCAGACACCTGAGGACACCATCCAGGAGATCTTGCAGGATGCCGCCAAGATCGACGCCTCCCTGCTAGCACCGTAGCAGAAGATAAATGCCCTGAACACCTTCCTGATCCCTCGCATCTCGTTCGTACTAAGGGGATCCGCCGTGGCAAAGGTACCCCTCAACAACACAGACAAGATCATCCGGCAGCTGGTGCAGAAGTGGCTGTTCCTTCCCCAGAGAGCCAGCAACAAGCTGGTCTACATCGCCCACAGGCGTGGCGGTGCCAATGTCCCCAGCATGGGCGACCTGTGTGACAGCACGGTGATCACCCACGCCTTCCGCCCGCTGACATGTCCCGACACCATGGTAAGGAACATCGCGGCAAACACCCTTCATGACACACCAAAGAAGCAGATCGGCAGAGCCTCCGCCAACCAAGACCCCGCCACCTTCCTGAGCGGTTCCCTGGATGGTGAATTCGGACGGGATGGGCGTGACATCGCTTCATTGTGGTCCCGCACTCGCAATACCACCTGTCGCCTGGGGAAGCACATCAGCTGCCGCTCGGAGTGGTGCAAGGAGCACCAGGAGCTGGGAGTCCTGGTGCCGCAGATCAGGTCCGACGACAACTCCATTGTCACCCCGAGCGCCAGGGGCATGCTGGAGAGGACCCTGAAGGCAGCCATCCACTCACTGTACATGGAAACCCTGAAGCATAAACCAGACCAAAGCCTTCGAAACCAGCAAGTGGGACGCCAGCAACCACTTCCTCGCTGGGGGCTGCTTCACCCATTTTGCCAACTGGCGGTTCATCCACCGTGCCTGACTCAACTGCGTCCTGCTCAAAGGAGCCGTCCGCCACGGGAACTGAGACAAGCATTGCAGGAAGTGCGGCTACTCCAACGAGGCCCTGCCCCACGTCCTGTGCAGCTGCAAGCCCCACTCCAGAGCCTGGCAGCTGCGCCATAATGCCATCCAGAACCACCTGGTGAAAGCCATCACGCTGCTCCTGGGGGAGGTCGCTGTGAACTGCACCATCCCTGGTACTGACAGCCCGCTGCGACCTGACGTGGTAGTCACCAACAAGGCCCAGAAAAAGATCATCCTCGTCGACGTCATGGTCTCCTTTGAGAACAGGACCCCGGCCTTCCGTGAAACCCGAGCTCAAAAGCTGGAAAAATACACCCCTCTGGCCGACACCCTGAGAGCGAAGGGCTACGAGGTGCAGATGGATGCCCTGATCGTCGGAGTCCTGGGCGCTTGGGACCCCTGCAACGAGCATGTGCTGTGGACCTCTGGGATCGATCGACGCTACGCACAGCTCATATGGCACCTCATGGTCTCGAACACCATCCAATGGTCCAGGGACATCTACATCGAACACATCACCGGCCACCGACAGTACCAGGAGGTGTGAGCCGGTACGACATCGTGCATCAACTATGGGAAAGGGACTGAGAGACTTGTTCCATTGGACCATATGAACTGGAACCATAAACTCACTGAACATTAAATCCCACCAAATGAGGGTAAATCCATCCTCATCATCATATCCACTCATTATACTCCACACCTGAACATACCCCCATATCTCAATGTCTGTACTTTGACCCGTTAAACTTTTACACCCAATCAGGGAGATTGCAGATTATGTATTCCTTACGCCACCCATTCCTAAACTGAATTTCACACCCCTTGATAATCTGTACCTTATTCCCTGATCCCCAGAAACTTCTATGCTTGAACTCTGTACTGTTTTGTTTTTACTTCAACATCTTAATAAAATTATTAAATCTAAGGCAAAGCATTACCTGTACTACTGCTTTTTCCCAGTCAGGTCCCTGAGAAATTCCACCAGACCAGACTTTTAGAATGTTTAAATGACAACAGATAATGTATTGTGTGAGTAAAATCATCATCCACTGTTAGATTTGCTACTTAGTTTTAGCACAGGCAGGAATATATTTGAAGAGAGTGAGCGCTAAAGAAAATTTTGGCACATAAGTTTTCACATGTGGTTTGGTAGTTATGGATACATTGAGGAGCAGACACATCAGCAAGGGAGCCATAAAGTGAGTCAGACCAACCAACTCCGACATCACATTTAATTCTGTAACAATACTACAGAAAGTTCAATTGGAGCAGGCTTGCTGACCTCACATGGAAACATACCATTTAAGATCAGGTTACCAGATGCTCCAACAGAATTTAGGCAGCTGCTAGCTGAGGTTACTCTGACTGCTTCAACAGAGAGCATTTACAATCTAATAGCTCAGACAGAAGAGATGATCGTGTTAATTTTCTTCTTTGTCTTGTTGTGGAACGAGGCTCAAAGTTGGGGATTCAAGAATGGAGTACTGCATAACTCTATTTGGTTAGGTAAGAACAAAATGCATTCATTCTTTTCATTTTCATTCATTCACTTTGCTGCGGAAAGAACCACAGTTATTTAAAATGATATAAAAATGTACTGTACATCAATAAGGGCAAAATCTTGCATTGAAATCAATAGGAATTTTAGCTGAGTAATTACTGTTTTTGCCTAATTTTCTTAATGTTTTCACACTTATTTTCTAACTAAAGGCTACCCAGGAAAAGAATCCATGAACTATGTAAGTTGAATGTATTATCTGAAAGCATGAGCTGAAATAAAAACTGAGTATTAAATGACAATTCTTTTAATGAAGGAAAAATATGAAAGTGTAAAAGGAAAGCTGTAAAAGGAGCACACTAGTTTTTGCATGAACATAAAACAAATACATGGTGTCCTACATGTGAAACTAAAGAATGCTGAGGTAATAGCTCTCCCCACAGATATAATACTTCCTACATTTTCAGTAAAAATTCTTGGAAAGTGTGTACTGGTTTTTTTTATGGTTTGATGGCATCATCAAGCAGCTGTGGGGAATAATTATGAAAGAATGATGTACAAATACTGTGGCAGCAGTCTATTCTTTCATATGTGGGTAAAAGGGCTTCTTAAAATCATACATTTTCAAATGCAATGGAAAGAACACTAATTCAAAACACATTAACATAAAGAACAACCAAGCAAATGTGTGTCTGAAAAGGCTGATTTATGGAGTAATAGTTATACACTATTTTATCTTTTACAGTACATTATGCATCTCTTTAAAAGATTTCTAGTTAGTTTAATTCATGTTTATTATTAGTCATTGCATAGTGGCCAGATTTAAGATCCGGACCACTTTATTAGGTGCTAAACATACACATAGGTAAATCTAGTCCCTTCCCTAAAAAAAACTTGAAAACTAAATGACAAGTGATATATGAAATATGGGTGGGGGAACGGAAACATTCATTCTCTCTCTCTCTCTCTCGCTCGCTAATCTTTTCTATACAAATACTCATTTTTAACTACTTCCCCTCCCCACCAAGTCCTGAGCATAGCCACTCTTTCTTAAATGTATTTGAGATATCACAGAGAAGGAGGGCTATGAAGGAGGAGAGGGTAGTGTCTCTATGGTCACCAAAAGGAGGGTATACTATGCCTAAGGGACAACTTAGCAGACATATGTGTGAGAAGCAGTTAAGACTGGCATTGCTGGCTGACCGGTGGTGGAGAGGTGACATGATAAGACACCAGGGTAAGTAGGCTCAGATGGCTGTGAAGAGCCTTTAGGGTAAGGACAAAATAATCTCAGCAGCTGCCTTTTGTATGGATTGAGTGGAAATGGAGTGCTTTAGTCTCCTTCTAGTTTTGCTTCCTTTCTCTTTAAAAGGAAGAAGCAAGGTGTTAACTGGACTGAATCAGGGCACCATGGATTACTACTCTTCCCTCTATTAAACCAAAAACACTGGTGTCAGCACCTCTTGCAATAAAAGGATTTATAGTGACAGGAAAGATGAAAGAAAAACACTCTCTCATTCAATCTCCAAAAAGGAGAACCCATGGAGTGCCTCAGACCATAACTTTCAAATATTTTACCCTGAGTGCCTGAGGTCACCGCTCCAGACCACTGCACTAAACAGAGGGTCTCCAACTACACCCTACAGTCCAATTATTGCAACAAAAATATAGCTGCTGGTGCAGCCAAAACATAATGCAGTGAACTGAAGAGAATTTTGACCGTTACAACCCCACACGCTTTTATACAATCATAACAATGTTTCAGTTGTAATGTGAACAATAAGTAACCACAGTCCCATCTCCTATTGACTGTAGGGGGGAAAAATACCATGTCCAACAAAACAACACAGTGATGATTTAATTAGCCCATAACACATACAGGAAAGAAAAGAACCAACCCTACTGAGGTAAATGGGAGCATCTGTAAAACAGGGCATAGTCACATTTGAACTTTCCTTTGCTTCCTCTCTTCTGGCAAAGCAATATCCAAACCAGAATGAGAACTTTTTTTCAGTAAAATAAGGCACCATAGCAATGACACAGAACTATCGTGTCTTGATATCAGGACAGACTAGAAATGTAGACTAGAAATTCCCTTCATCTTATTTCTATGCTACCCAGTGTATTGTGTTCAAATTCACTAAACATGGATACTTAGTGCAGCTGAATATATTAGCTTTACACTAACAGCTTATTTATTTGACTGAAGTCAGCTTTTGAAACATGCACATTCTGGCATGTTCCAAAAGCAGTTATTGTAATACCAATATCAGAGTAACTTTGCACAAACATTTTTATTGTGTTTATACAGGGCTGTATTTTGGACAGGGGGAAAGGAATACTTTGTTCTAATCAGCTTCAGATAACGGGAGAAGAAAATAAACTAGAAAAGTATATTTCTTTCATTTTAAAGTAAGTTCCTCATGAGCAAAGAGGAAAAAGAACAAGTAAACACGGAACCTCAGCAAGCACTAGAGTATTTGATCCTTCTGTTTGTTATGTTTACAAGGAAATGTGTAAATAGAGAACATACTTTTTAGTAATGGGGAGTTGCTCAGCTCAGCAGAAATTGTTTACAAATGATTTAAGGCGTGCAACTAAAATCCATTCCTAGGGCAAGGATCAGTAAACTGAAACTATGGAGATTAGACATTAGATGAATTTGTGAAACTGATTAACAGGATAAACTAGCAAGGGCCAGTGGTAGGTCGTGGCTTTAGAGGGAATATTGGTAGTGAGTGGTTCTGCAAAACTGAAGTGATAAATCTGACACACCAAGGCCCTGATTCTGAGCTGCTCCAGTCCTGAAGCACATACTAGAACTTCATGTCACCCTTGCACCTCAAGGATTCTAGGGCTACTGGGGGCCAATTTGGCTAGCGCAACCTCGGGAACTGCTGTAACTTCCACACTGGATGCAACAGATTCCAAGAGACCATCAACAACCCAGAATAGTGGAATACAGAGCACTCTGGTCACACATGCCCCAGCAGGCCATCACCAAGGTGCAGCGAAAGGAAGGGGAAGTAAGGGGATGGGGAGATCAGGATGCTTGTTAGCCCCATTTCCCTGCTGGAGTGGCATAAAGGGACCAGAACACAGCCCAGAATCAGGGCTCATATGTACATATTTCATGGTCTTATCTAGCTGTGATTTTTTTTTTTTTTTGGTGGGGGAGAAATCTGTGAAACAAACTAAAAATTCTTTGTCACATTTTTTGGCTTCACTAAGGCGCACTGAACTCCTACAGAAAGTTGTAATAAGATCTCTGTTTCCTAATATTCTATATTTTCTTTTGTCCTTATTCGCACACTGAATATCACTGAAATCTAAGTGGAGTGTTGCCTCAGGGCAACCGCTGTATTTGGTCTGAGGACAGAACAAAACTGGCCATTAAGGTTTGTGGATTAACAGCAAAACTGCTAGATTCATGGGCACAAGAGAAGTGTCTGCTTCTGGCTTCCTTTTTCTTCTTTGTACCTAATATAAGGACATAATGTGAAATATTAACGTGCACTAATGTATTACTATATTTCTTTACAATGACCACTTAGAACAAAGTTAAAAATTTACATCTTCTGCTTCCCCTTCAATTTTCAATTTCGATTTACTCCATTCTATCACTCATTTTAGTGGACCTTCATTGGGTCAAATCTAGCAGTCCTTAACCTGTACACAGAGAACCCTTTACATTCAGATCTCACCTGCTGTTATGGAAGTGGGTGTGGGGGAAGGTCAATCACCTTTGCAGCAGCAGCATCCTCCATCTCCAGGGAGCTCCAGGGAGAGCTATAGAGGGCCCGTGGTGGAAGAACAATACATTGTTAACTCGACAGGCTGTACTCCCTGTGGTAGGGTCCAAAGGGCAGTGGTGGATGGTCCCAGTATACAATGTTTCAAATACAGAGGAAAATGATTACATATGCTACATACTACAGAGGATTCTTAAGGGGCAGGCTGTTGCCTAGCTAGTAGCAACCCTTTAAGACCTCTCCAGAGGAAAGCATAAAGAGCTCTACACTAAGCAGGCCTTTGGGCTATTTAGAACCTTTACTACTGTCAAGGAACAGTTCCCAGCTAGGCACCCAGGGAGAGTATATTTTTCTCAGCCAGATCTCTCCCTCTGCAGAGGATAGCCTTTATAGCTGCTGTAATCAGCTCCAGCTGGAGTGCTTCCTGCTCTCTAGTGGCAGCATTAAACCATTCACTTGGGATGTATAAACTGCATCAGATGTGTGTTTGTATGTACAAGTAGAACTTGATTCAGCCTTAACTACAGAGACATGATAGTGCCTCAATAAGTGTGTGTGTGTGTATATGTGTATATCTATCAATATACGTGTCATGCTATCTAAAGCGGCTCATGACAGTGTGCGCCTACTGCAGGGCAGACTGTCAAAAGCAGGGCAGACACCCCAAACTGGTGGTCTGTTCTATGATTAGGTTTCACCAAGCCAGTCACAAATGTGAACTCCTGGATCACTGTAACAGTTTTATCATGGAGTACCAGAGAGTCCCCTTAGACTCTCCAGTCTACCATACCACCCAGACAAAGTGAACTTAGTGATAAATGTGATATCAAAAATCACACCACATTCAGGTTACTTCCAGTCCCAACATAAGTTTTGCCAACGTAAGTGGTCGTTTAGACATGGCCTTAGAGTCTCTGGCCCATCAGAGTTCAAACAACCAAAAAGTTGCAGTTTCTTTTTGTCAGGGATTTTTATTCCCTTCTCCCAGAGTTCAAGATGATGGGACAAGTTCACGTGCATATCTCCTACTCAGGGTTGGGGGAGCAATCAACAAAGTAGTTTGTCCTCTGATGTTCCACAGTGGTTGGTCCGGTGTCTATGGGCCTTTTTGGTTGGGCAGGAGACAACACCTCCTGTGGCAAACTAGTATTTCACTTGGTAATGTTTGTGTCCTGATTGTGGGGGTTTACAGTTTCAGAACAAACACTTAAATATTACCTATAACATGGGATATGGATAGTATAAGTGAGATTAATACATACAGCAACATACAAGCATTTCATAGAGTCTAAACACTGAACTATATTCTTATAAGACTAATACCTATTTTGAGCAAAACTAACATACAGGTCTGATCTCCACTTATGAGGTTGTCAGTTCTTAGCTAATGCCTGCAGCCTGAGCAAGAGCTGGCGTCTGGCCTGCCAGCATCACAATAGGTATGTTAATTTATCAAAGGGATGTTTTGCTGTTGTGTTGTATCACAATCCTGCACAGTCTTGGATGTACTTAAAAAAAACCTCTGAAAGATGTGATCAGTAAATATAGATACTATAATAGACCATGCCACAGCATTAACAAGTGGCATATGGTATCAGCAGCAAACCTCAAAGCTTAGCGGGATACGTGTGTGGGCGCTATCCAGCCAAAAGCTACCAACACAATTTTATAAAAGAGTAACAGAGCTGTAAGGTGGTGATTGCTTTTAGCAGGACAAGACCACACACAATACAACTTATGAAGATAGAAAACCAAAGAGGTGCTACTAATGGTATAGCAGCTTTTACAAAAATTGGAAAGCCAGAACCTTTCCAATAATAGCCTGAACAAACCTGTCATTAATGTCCCGTCCACACTGAGATTTCATCAGACTGGTAAAATGGAGCAAAATTTGCCTCTAAAGGATTAAAATTTGAAAACCCCATTTATGGGCAACTGCACGCTATTAATTCTTGTTGGCACCACTGTCGTGCGTAAGAGGGATAAGTCCAAAGGGACAGTGATCTGACCAGAACCTCATAGTGGTATTTTAGTCTTTTTGTTATAAGTTATTGGCATCTAGTAATTAGAGTAACCCTGAGATTGCTCTAAATTACACTGGGGACTGGTCACCTTTGCTAAGTGACGGTCTCAGAAATCAGCCACGTTTTCCCCCCAACATCCCAAACTTGGTTCCTGCTCTGAGCACAGCTCAGTGAGACTGAAGGATTGAAGCCTTTGATTTTTAGATTCATTTGTGAGCTTACTTGTGAGACATGGTAACTGACTACCTCATTTCCCAGATTGTCACATGAAAGTACTGTAATGTTAAATTATGCATCTCTTTACTGTATTAATCAGATTTTCAATCCATACATAACTATATCAAATGCACTTAACTACTGGAGAAAGAAAGTGCCAGGATATATAGGTTAAAACCTGATTGATGACAATTTTGTGGTCTCAAAAACTCTCTCCTACAAAAAGGATCTTGAAAATGTTTTAAATGGAGCATGTGACACTCTGCACTCCAGAGGAGCAGCCTGTAACCCCCATACTCATCATTTGTATATAACTGTGATATTTCACAAAAAGAATGCCATGTGAGATATCAGGGAAAAGGTTATGATCTGCTGAAACCCATTGTTCCATCTAAATATGTGTACCATTAATACATATAAAATTATAATAATTGTGTTGTATGATTTTCACTGAAAACCCACTGGTTGTGGGTTTGGGAAGTGCCCGGATACTGGCTCTCCAGAGACAATGACAAGGGAGGTAACCAATGCCCGGGTGGGTGCTGAACAGACCTCACCAGCCATTGCCCACAAAGGGAGCTACAATACAATGACTCAGTTGCACAAGGCGACACCAGGGGAATTACTCAACCTTGCCTGGTGACTCAGCAATCCCTGTCAGACTTGCCTGGACTTGTGTTCTCCAAGCACATGGACTAATGGTGTAAATCAGAACACAATGGCCCCCTGCTTGGCCTTTCCACCCCCACCTATGCTGCAAGCAACAAGGACTCTCAAAAGACTGAAGACTCCAACAAAGGAGACTGGCCCAGGTTTCAAGAGTGAAACCTGGCTACTATGAACTGTAATATCCAGTGGGGTGAGAAAAACTGCTTAATCTAGATATTGCCCAGTCTAATAGGGTTGAGAGTTTAGACTGCGTGCTTATATTTTATTTTATTTTGATAACCACGCTGACTTTTTGCCTATCACTTGTAACCACTTAAAAGCTATATTTTGTAATCAATAAACTTGTTTTACTGATTATCTTTACCAGTGAATTTGCCTGAAGTGTTTGGTAAATCTGCTCAGGTTTACAAAGGCTGGTGTATGACCACTTTCCATTGATGAAGTGGTGAACCAATTAATAAAATTGCACTGCTCATCTTGATTCAGATTCCTGAGGTACAAGGCTGGGAGCTGGGGGGATTTGGCTGGTGCCTTTGTGTGATTCATGAGTGGCTCCAGGAGCATTCATGCAATCTAGCTGGGTGTGGGGCTCCACCTGCGGTTGCGCTGAGTGATAACAGTGCCTGGAGGGCTTTGCTGCTTATCACTAGCAAAGTATTGTAAGAGACAGCCCAGGCTGGAGAGTCAAGGGGCCACAGTGGTCCCACAGTCCCAGGCTGCACCCCGGGGATCCCATCAAAGAGCATACATGCTATCCTATATGTGTAGCTAGCATATGTTATGATCTCTTACGTTTTTGGACTGGAAGCACCCCAACTCCATATAATATATATTAGCCTTGTCTACATCAGGGACATTTTTGAGTATATTCATATAAGCAGCCCACTGTCTGCTGAGACTGTTTTTATCTAACCCTGTTGGGAACAAGTCTAATTAACATGAGTCTAAAAACTGTACTGGCAGTCATCAGGCTGTCTACACTAGGATTCCCACCATTGCCAACCACAGATTAATGGAGGGAAAGTTGACAATGTCCCTAATGTAGACAAAGCCACTGAATCTAAGTACTCTTTCAAAAGAGAGGTTACTTTTCCTATGGTGTGGTATTACTATTGTGTAAAACAGCTTTATATTTGCCAATTTTTTTGGTCATGTTGACTAGTGATGGCAATGTAGCATGATGTACAGTAGTTTCTGTCAGATTTCAAGTGGGGTAAAGTTTCCCATTGAAATCAATGGGAGTTCTGCATGCAAATCAACTGGACCCTTCAACAGCAGTGATGGTAGAAATATTGCAATGTTGTTATAAAACAAATGTAAGAATTTTTTGTATAAGAAAAACATCAGCTAACAATTGCTCTGGTTCTGTGCCTAATATGTGACAGTAGCTCAAATATGTGTGTCACATCACTCTTCCCTTTAATTTTCTGCACCTCCTCTAGCCAAATAACTCTGTAATTTCTCTAGACCTTCAGAACAAAGTTCTGATTCATTCTACAAAGAGTACACTCAAAATTATTGTAATAATTCAGGGCAACTGCATTTCTATCTCCCCTTTGTGGTTCAGCAAGGACCCCCATTCTATGGCTGGCTCCTCAGCTGTCACCTCTCTTGGCCAGAGACATGTGTCTCTCTCCCTCCTGACCATGGTATTCCCAAGCTACCCCCTTCTCTAGCAAGTCAGACTGCCTCAGCAGGCCTGCTTTGCCTTCTCCTCAGAAGCTGAAAATAGCATAAGTGCCCACAGTTAAATTACAACACAGCCCTTTCTAAGCAAGCACATTTATTCTTAAGGTAAAAACATTACAGAGAAATCGTATTAAAAATAACAGAAGAACCTACATGCATGCTTATAAGCTGACCAGAGATCACCCCAACTCCAACAAGGACTCTTGCCAGTAAACAGTCCTCCTAACCCCACACAGGTGTGGCGTTGTGGGGTTTTTTTTGTTTGTTTTTTGTTTTGGGTGGGGTTTTTTTGTTTTTGTTTGTTTGTTTGTTTTTTGCAAGTTCATAACAGCTTTTGCTCAGAACAAGAACCTTCATGTATCCTCACTTCTTTATAAAGTCTGAGTTTTTGATCTGCGGAAATCAGCCAGGCAATGGTTTCACCTGAAGGTGTAACTTCAAAAGGTTGGGTCCAAAGGGAGAAATTTGCTTTCCCAAGGAGGAGAAACACTCCTTCCTAGGAAACTTCCTGAACTAGAAGTTCAGTCTTGTCTGGCACATTGTTCAAAAGAGTCCTTTGCAGCTCATAACACTTCCCAAGGTTTACATTAGTCATGTCTCCCCTTTAAAAAGTTACATACAATAATACATAAATATTGCCTTTTTCATAGAATGAACTCCTAAAATACTTAAACTTAATTCAATAAAGTTTAACTTCATTCCCTTCGGTTTGTCTAGGACATGGCAGGACATTGCCATATCTCTCACAATTATATCCAAAAGTACATTGTGATACCAGTCAGGAAAGATCACCTCTTAGCTTAAGTGGGATATTCCAGATTCAGTGTTTCTGACAAGAGTTCATTGTTGCTAGAGCTGCTGCTTTCTAAGTAGTAGTTCTGGGGATCATTTCAGAAGTATGTTGACTCACTGTGGTTCAAAAAGCCCCCCTCCCACAGGACTCTAAAATACCCCTGTGTTGGGAGGGACACACATTTTCCTGAAGCTTTCTAAATAACGTAAAGTTCAGTTGAATATCTTGTTTATGTTCTCACCTGGGCAATAGCCCAAGCTGCAGTTCCTGATCAACTGCTGGCAGCAATGAGGTCTGATATCATCCAGGAAGGGAGGCCAGTTGGGATCCTATATTCTGTACTCCTAAGAAATACTAAAATTCTTAACGGCTTTGATCCCACAGAGCGAGCAGCTGGAGTGTACCACAGGGAGGCGCGGGCTGGAAAATATCAGCTCACCTATGCGGAAGCTAAAGCAGTGTGTGAATATGAAGGAGGACAACTAGCCACATACCAGCAGCTGGAGGCAGCAAGAAAAATAGGTATGAAAGAAAATGTGCATTTGAATGTGCAGTCCCTTGAATCTCACATCACACGCTCCATGTTGCCAACACTTGTGTTATTGCAAGTGTCATGAATTTGAGGGTGGCTCTTGCAATCTTGTTAGAAAACACAGGCAGCTCAGGCATTCTGCTTGAACTGTCTGCGGTTTCCCACCCCCTTGATTGCTCAGGGCTGCTATGCGACTTGTATTGCAGATAGTTGTAGCGCAGGGGTCGGAAACCTTTGGCACCTGGCGCATCAGGGTAAAGCCGCTGGCGGGCCGGGCCCATTTGTTTATCTGGAGCATCTGCAGGCATGGAGCCACACAGCTCCCACTAGTCGCGGTTCACTGTTCCCAG
Source organism: Natator depressus (assembly GCF_965152275.1). NCBI lineage: Eukaryota > Metazoa > Chordata > Testudines > Cheloniidae > Natator > Natator depressus. The sequence continues at coordinate 27,508,263 of NC_134244.1, forward strand.
CCAGTGGGAGCTGTGGGAAGCAGTGGCTAGCACGTCCCTCGGCCCGCGCTGCTTCCCACACCTCTCATTGGCCAGGAACAGCGAACCACGGCCAGTGGGACCTGCGGGGCTCCGTTCCTGCTGATGCTCCAAATAAACAAACTGGCCTGGCCCACCAACGGCTTTACCCTGACAGGCCAGGTGCCAAAGGTTGCCAACCCCTGTTGTAGCAGCTGGTTGCAGTGCTAGTGTGACTCTTTGTGCTTTGTGTGGGACGGAGCCCTAGAGTGGGTGCAGCACAATGGAGCAGCCTATTCCTTGAATTTGGGAGCAGCAGCCTCACCCTCAATCTCCTCACCACTAACCTTACACGAAGGGGGTGCTTTTGGAGATAGAAGCATTCCCCTTCACTGCATTTTCTTAAAAAAATGATCAGTGCCTCAGGAACTTCTTCTAGAAATGTCCCAAATTTTCATTTAATCAATCAAAAACACTTTTTATTGTGTTTATCCAAGACATCTTGCTAAATTTTCTCCATATATACTGAGAACAAACAGTCCAGCAGAAAGAGTGTTCAGTGTGATGACAAGTGTTTGGAATGAAGAGTTGAATGAGTGCAGACCCCATTGAAGGTGTTATCTTGCTCCGAGTGAATGTTAACATTTTTGTTCATTGTTTCATGATCAACTCATTCAGAACATAAGTTATTGGAAAAAATCCTCCATCGTGAGGAATATGTAAGCATCACTGTTGAATCAAAACCTGGCAGTAGGCACTAGCAAACAATAATGGAGTACATTTTCTTGTTTGTGACTATTTCACAACCTGAAAACCACCACAAAAGAAGTGTTCTGCCTTTTTACTTTGAAAATTTGGTAAGCTTATGAAAACTGTTTTGTACTAAGCAGTGAATAACTTTGAATTTTTTGATTTATTGTTTTTAAATTCTCAGCCATAACGTCGTATTAACAGGTTGTTTTTTAATTCAATAAGCATTTCTGTTGCCTCAGCTTATCCCATGTATATATCTTTTTATCCACCCAAAGAGCCCAGTCCTGAAAACCCTTATTCCCATGAGTAATGACTGAGTGAGGTTGTAGGATTAGGCACTAAAAAGGAAACAAAGCAATCAATGTATTATATTTACATGACTAATCTGACTCCTAATTTGAATACAAAGGTTGGTAATATTATTTCTAGGGTGGGGAGCTTTACTGTCCATCTGCAACTGATTTTTATTTTTCACTGAGAAAAAAATTTATTTTGGAGGACAAGAAGTGATTTTGTACTCTGCATTCAAAATTCTCCACGCAAAAGATAGCAATTGCCTCAGTACTATGATATGATTTGCATTAAGCTAATTATACATAAACTAGATTTTGGCAATGAGAAAAAGTGTTGTTAGTTTGAATGAGGCAATAATTTTTATAATGTTTCTTGCTTAGAGTGAATTTTCAAAACCTTCTGTCACACAGGTTTCCATGTGTGTGCTGCTGGTTGGATGGCTAAGGGCAGAGTCGGTTATCCCATAGTGAAAGCTGGATCCAGCTGTGGCTTTGGAAAGACCGGCATTGTTGACTATGGGATTCGCCTCAACAGAAGTGAGAGATGGGATGTCTATTGCTACAACCCTCATGGTGTGTCTAAAAAAAATCCAATGTTGCTTAATTACATGCCTTTTTACTAAATAAAATAGATTTTTAAGGTTAATAATAGACCAACTGCTAGCTAGTGAATCAATAATAGGGCTAATGAATTTTCCAATTTGGGTGTGTACATTTATGTGCCTAAATTTATGATTAGGCCATGGGTGATTAGCAGCTACTTTTATTTAGATGCCTAACATTAGGCACCTATGTTTGAATATTTTGGTCTGTGTGTTTATAAAAGTAATGTTAACGGGAACATTTAAAATCATATATTGTAAACAAACATATTTCACCTCTGTTACTCGATCATTAAAATTAAAAGAATGTTAAAAATCTCAATTGTAGTAATTAATTAATTAATTAATTATCTTGTTTTCCTTTTACATTTCTCTCAGCTTGCACAAACTAAAATCAACTAAATCAGCTTTATTTTGTGGTTGCACACACTGCAGCAGAGTATTTATTTGTTTTAAATGACAACTTTCATGGGAGTATGGAAAAAAATCCAGAGGAAAATGTCTATTTGTCTTCTATTGGTAAAAAGCTTGTTTCTGCTACAATTTGGCCCAAATTTGAGTGGTGATTATCCCTTTAATAAACATCCCCTTTAATTGTCTGACACTTGGAAGGAAGTTTAGCTATACTTAAAAGCAGATAAAAAATAAGGATGGGCATTTTGATTCAGCACATGAAGAAGAAACTACCCAAAAATGACTGTCAAGGCTTGCACCACATATTGTTCCAATATAATCTGGTACCACTAGTATAATGAAGAAGGAAGTAAAGTAGAGGGAAGAGATAAAAAGTAGGTACCAACAAGAAAAATTGTTTAACTTTGTGTTCTCTTTCAAACCCCTCCAAATGGCCTATCCTGTGTTACATAGCCAGCATTTTGGGTTAGCAGAGAAGTACATACAACTGTGCATATTTTATTTGTGTACACTGTGGTTCTAGCTTGTTTATGTTAGCTCAGCGGTCATCAATTTAATAGCTGCATGGATGGGAGACACTCACAAATGCTCAGCAAATAAAGAGAGTGTGAGAGACTATGTCACTGATTACTATCAGCCTTACTTTCTCCTTTGTCTGTCCTCTCTCCACTTAGATGTTTTTCAAATACATTCTTTGGGCAGTGGACAGCATGATTAACCAGAGCTGTTTACACTCAGAGGTTAATTTGGGTCCCTCCCATTGTGAATACATTTCTTAATACTTGATGGAGAATATTGTTCAGATTTGAGACGAGGTGCCTGTCTTTATGGAGAAAGGGCAGCATCCCGAGGAGAGAACGCTAAGTTGTTGCTAATTGAATTAAGGGCTGCCTTGTTCTCTGAGGTATTAACGATGTTGGCAGTACATTGTAGGATGACCAGACAGCAAATGTGAAAAATTGGGATATATATTAGGATCCTATATAAGAAAAAGACCCAAAAATCGGGACTGTCCCGATAAAATCGGGACATCTGGTCACCCTAATACATTGTGCAACAACTTGCGTTTGGGATGCAAGTCCTTCCTGTATCTGTGCTGAAGCATTTACAATCAAAATAGACAATGTACAAACGGAGGGCAAGTCTACATTACAGCCTACATCAGTGCAGCTGCACCACATCTGGTGAAGATACAGTATGCCGACGGGAGAGTGCTCTCCCGTCAGTATAATTACTCCACCTCTGCAAGAGGCGGAAAAGCTATGTCGGTGGGAGAGCATCTCCGGTTGACATAGCACCAGCGTGGACAGCACTTAAGTCGACGTAACTTATGTCGCTCAGGGGGATGGCTCTTTCACACCCCTGAGAAGATGTAACTTACATCGACTTAAGCGGTAGTGTAGACCAGCCCTGAGTGTTTGGTCTTCCAGGCTTGTGAGCTGTTGAGAGTCCTCAACTTCCACTGAAGCTAATGGGAACAGGTGCTCAACATCTTGAATGATAAAGCCCAAAGGAAGGGGGAATAGGATGCAAAAAAAACCAAACAAAAAAACAGTCTAACTGAGTGGGGATGAGGGCTAGAGTTTATAGACATTTTGGATGGGGAATATTTTAAGGAGGAACTTGAAGGAAGAGAGACCAGGTTGGAAGTGGGGTGATTTATAAGTGCAGTTGTGAGGCCTATAGATTGACTTAGTTTGACATCCCAATTTTCTTTATACAGAGCACCTAGCATCTGATCTGAAGCCTATTGAAGTCAATGAGAGCACTTCCATTGACTTCAATAGACTTTGGATTAGGCCCCTAGTTGCCAGCATATCAATTCCATATATACTATATGCTCCATATGTGTGCTACCATGGTACTAGTTAAGAATGATGAGGTTATAGACTATATGAACAGCACTCAAGAGTCTTGCTGTTGTTATTCTGGGTTGGTTCTGTTTAAGATTCTGTCAGAAGAGCTAACAGGCAAAAAGGTATGACAAATCAAAACACATTAAAAAATCTATTTTTATTTTTCTCTTAGCAAAAGAATGTGGTGGAATCTTCACAGACACAAAGCACATCTTTAAGTCACCAGGCTACCCAAACGAGTATGAAAATAAACTAATATGCTACTGGCACATTAGACTAAAGTACGGACAACGGATTCATCTACAGTTCCTGGATTTTGATGTTGAAGATGACACTGCTTGCATGGCTGATTTCTTAGAAGTCTATGATAGCTATGACGATATCACTGGCTTTGTGGGCAGGTAAAAATAATTTCCACATCTTTATACATATATTTGAAGCTATATAGTTAAAATGTTCAAGGTATAATATTTCATTGACAGTATGCTCAGAAAAAGACCATGTTGACCACATTGCATTTACAGGGGTGCTTCCTACATCACTCCTGCATCTAATATGCTCTTGAATATATGCAATGATGTTGCCTAAACCCTCTCCTCTGCAGTCTTCCTCACTACTAGTAAAGGTGACCTGCAAAGATTTTTTTAAAAATTAGGGTTTTGCCCTTTTTTGCTTCTTTATGAAATATAAAGAAAGCCTGCAAGATTTTCGCAACAACTGCTTATTGTTACCTTAGAAATACAAGTATGGTCATCCATCCCTGGCTTTGGTGGAAGAGCTCTTGGAACTCACAGAGCACAATCAGTGTTTGCGCTAACACCTTAATTGAAGGGATGTGGGAGGGGGAGTTGAGTTATTAGCAAAAATACACTTCACTCAAAATGTTGTTCTTTATTGAAGCGAAATAAATATTAACAAAAACAAAACAAAAACGACCCAATAGCCCAAGGAGTTTGAAACAATCTTACAATCTGAAACATTGCTTTCCCACTTACTTGCTCAATTTTTTATTCTCTTTGCTCGTGTGATGTTGTCATTTCACTGGTTCCCCCGCAATCATGGAGTTTTCCAGCTTGGAACATCTGAATTTCTAATGTAAAAAAACAGAGAGAAAAATAAACTCCCTTAAAATTCTCACTGCTTTTCATGCCCCTTTTGTACATCATCAAGAAGCAAAGAGAGTACACAATCCCCTTTTTATTTTTCCCTTGACAAGTCCCCTTTAATACATTTTCCTTATGTCTAATCTAAGGTTGTCCTCCCTCAGCTTCAAGTCATTGTTTCTTATGAAAATGAATAGCTCTTTGCCTTCTTTTATTTCATTTACTTTCTTCAATTATTGCAAATTTTGCTTCCTGCATCCTCTTTCTTCTCTCCTCCCTCACTCCCATTTGTGAAATAGTGCAGATAAACGTACTTAAGCCAATGACATAATTCTATGTTAGAAGAGACCCCAAAGAACAACTTAGAACTATGGACCATAACAGAAAGGGGGACTCCATCCTTCTCTGTTAAGGTATCATTGTGGCATGTATGTTATTGCATATTTGCACATTTAGTCATGAACCATTTACAATCTTTTTTCAGGTACTGTGGAGATGAACTTCCAGATGATATCATCAGCACAGGTAATATTGTATGTACTGCTTGTAGACAAAAATATCAACCTACTGGACCAGGGGACCAGATATTTGAAGATTAAATGCCCATTTCATGGCTAATATGTCATAAGCCACCATGCAAACCTTCTAGTATATACTTTAGTCAATACTTTTGCTTAAAAATAAGTGTAAAAGAAGAGACATCCTGGAGAAGTCTAGTTAGACAAAGAATTAGGGACCAATTCTGTAGGCTTTACTCAGGCAAAACTCCCTTTTACATCAAAGTGACTTCACTGATTTGGGAGTTTAGCATGTCTGTATCAGTGGCCTAGTCCTACAAGACCGGCCCACATACAAAATATTGAGTCAATAAGTATTCCCATTACTCAGGAATCAGGATTGCAAGATCAGGCCCGAGACTCTTATTAGAGAGGATATGTCTGAAAAGGAGCCTCTGGAATTGGGGAATACATTGTATCTTTGGGTTTTTAACATAGGCACTTACTTCCTCAGTTCCCAGGGGGTGCTCGACCCCCGCTCTGCTCCAGACTCCACCCCCACTCCACCCCTTCCCCCAGTCCCCACTCAGCCCTGCCTCTTCCTAAATACCTTTGAGGATTTGAGCCAATGTGCTTATTTATCATATCTAATTTAAGGGTGTCCCTTGCTTACATTAAACTGGCCCTGCCCATAGTAAGCAATGCTGATCCAACTCGTGAAGGTCTTACTCAGTATTTACTCAAGCAAAACTCTTATTGATACTGGTGGGTGAATCTTGAGCTCCTTGCTTAGTTTTCAATGAGATACACCAATATTGATTTCAGTGTTGTCTGAATAAGAAGTGAGTAAGGATCTTAGGATTTAGCTGCAAGATTTGGGGGGAAATACTTCAATAGCTCTTGGGGAGGGAGGGGTGAAGAGAAAAATTCCAAAGCAGCACTTTTTATTCAATAGCAAAGAAGTAATTTTTCCCCTCTCTCTTGCCCTAGGAAATCTCATGACCTTAAAGTTTTTGTCAGATGCCTCAGTGACAGCAGGTGGTTTTCAAATTAAATACGTTGCTGTAGACCCACCTTCAAAACCTAATGATGAGAAAAATGCAACTTCCCAAGGAAACACAAACTTCTTGTCTGGAAAATTTGGCATTATGTGAACAGACGATCAACATCACAGAAAATGCAATTGGAATATACAGTTATTAAATACAAATACCACTTGAGATACCTGTTTTGTCCAATAAGTTATAGCTATCATACTATATTTGGGATAGTCAGCAGCCACAGTCTTATCCTTCTGACTTTTCATCTTATGCTTCTGACTTTTATAATTTCTGCTTTTTGTAATTTCTTTCTTAATAAAGAATATTGGGAAATAAATTAGCAAATTGTACTTAAATGATAGACAGTTATTTTCTAGATCACAAGGAGTCAGTGAAACTAAGAACATAAGAACGGATATACTGGGTGAGACCAATGGTCCATCTAGTCCAAAATCCTCTCGTTCGACAGTATCCAATGCCAGGTGCTTCAGAGTCAATGAACAGAACAGATAATCATCAAGTGATCCAACCCCTGTCGTCCACTCCCAGTTTCTGGCAAACAGATGCTAGGGACACTCAGAGCCTGAGGTTGCATCCCTGACCATATTGGCTAATAGCCATTGATGGACCTATCCTCCATGAACTTGTCTGAACTAAACAGAAGGATTCACTGTTACCATAGATTTCCCAACTAATTGTTTTTCTACACTATCCACTCTTTTTCTCTCACCCCTTGCACCATTTCAGCTGAAGTTTTGGGGGCCTGATATTTCAATCCTTCTCCCCTCACTTTCCTTCATTCCTGTATATTTATTGTTGTCCGAATTCTCCTTTCCCTATTCTTGCTTTCTTTCTTGCTGCTCTCTCTCTATTTTTAAGCTAACTCAATTCCAATGCCTTTTGAGTAAGTCTTGCCTCCATGATAGTTTACTTCAAAGTGCAAATTCATCTTGAGAGTTGGCCTGTGATATATCCCTGATGAATCCATATGTAATGGGCTTCTAGAGCCAGAAGGTACTAAAGCAGCATGAAAAGCACTGAATCTGTAATTGTACTGTCCTTGTGATTTTATTGTGTTCTGGATCATAAATTATTTAACAGATTTGTAAGGAGTTTGTCTTCCTTACTCAGTGCAGAGTTATTCAAGCCTTTTCTATTCTCAAACCACATTTATTAAAGGGCAAAAAGCTGAAAGATTCTCTGTTAATGAGAAACTGAGGCACCAAAAGGAATTGCCCATCAACTATCAGCAAACCCTTTTTCAACCTGTCAACAGGCTTTGTGTTGTTCACACCAGTTCTAAGACTGCATTATGCTGAACTGATAGACATGTATCCATTCCTGATATCAATTTATATCTGTCTGTTAACCCTCTGGCCCCAAAATATAATTAAATCTACCTCTGTTTTAATCATGTCCAGGGTTTCCAATCTGTGCTGTTTATTTTTTCTGATACTTTTAGGTATTTTTATTGACTTTTGTGTCAATAATTAGGGACAGCTGGCTCATTTGATAAGAGAGAGTGTGTGTGTGTGTGTGTGTGTGTGTGTGTGTATAAAATCAGAAATTAGTCCAATCCAGTGCCCATTAAAGTCACCTATAGCCTTTCCACTGTCTTCTTCAGTAGGTGTTAGAGCAGATGGCAAAGTACTTTGTTCGTTGGAAAAGTTCCCAGCAAGAATGGGAGACCTTTAGGGCTAATCAGCCCTTTCACCAAACAGTTTTCAACACTACAGCATTAACAGTTCCTGGGTACTTTCAGAGTGCTTTAGTTTGGGGGATTTGTTGGTTTTAACTTTAAGATGAAGCCAAAAACATACGACAAGTACATAAGAGTAGAGACAGCATCCACCAGAAAGGACCATTTTCATTTCCAGCATGTAACATGAGAGTTACAGAAACAGCTCTGTTTCTTAACTGTTCCAAAACCACTGTATGTTGGCAGCCATTACAAAATCCAGTTATCCTCTAGTTTTGTAATCCACAAATGTTCCCTTTCCAGCTGCTGAAATGTCTATATCATAAATAGCTCCTTTCCTTTGGGAATCTGGATTCCCCAAAGCGAATATAATATATAGTAGCATGAACTGTGTAAGTAAGCTAACATAACTTAAGTCCAAGTGGCCTTTTCCCGTCACCACCACTCTTCAAAAGTTATGTAATTTTCTGGCCCCTACTTGCTGGGGGTTCCTTCATCTCTACATCACACATCGTTCCTTTGTTATTCTCAGACATGTACCTATATGTTTCTAAAACACCACAAAAAATGGACTAGGATGCAATATGGACCCTGTTATCAGAAGAGTTCCTGATGCTTTGAACATTTCTGATACAAATCAGTAGCAGTGGGAATGAATCAGAAATGAAGTAACCCAGAAAATACGACATCTGAAATCTCCTAAAGAGAACAGAACACTACATATAAAATTATAATTTACATAAAAAAACATTTCATAACTCTGTTGAGCAATAATACAACTATTTCAGCCTCTCATTCCAAATTACCTTACTATGGCATCACATTAGTACTGGCGGAAAATAAGTTTCATATAACTATACTTAATTGAATCAAGATGCACTTGTTAAGAATTGAATCAAATTTAAATAAATACTATGTCTAAATCCTGCCCTCTGGTGGACTGAATGAGGCCACAGACATGTTCCTGTAATTACATGTTCTTTATTTTTCTAAACTCAGCAGTAGTAGTTTGCTGATCACAAACTAAGAGTGTTAAGTGGGTCTGTTAACATTTTATTTAGCATAAAATATTATTTTTTTAACTGACAAGTCTGAAGTCTTAAACTGATGTGGGCCAGAATCAAAATATCTGCTGACAGTATCCCAGGCTAACAAAACAATCCCCAACAAACAGCTGTGCAGTCACTTCAGTGATATCATTCTAAAAAGTACTTTCAAGAATTTGTTACTCTTGAGAATTCTATCATAGTACATTGAAGGCTTCTATTTAGCTCTACAGGTGCTTCAGTGGAGATGTAAGAGTTACTGTGCTACTAAGACCTGTGCTCATCTCTGTGGCACTTACAAACATTGCAGAGACTGGGGCCCCAACTGAATTTGTAAGTTCAAAATCTGTTTCCGAAGAGTTTAGAAGCATTGCAGAGACTGGTTTCAGAGTAGCAGCCGTGTTAGTCTGTATCCGCAAAAAGAAAAGGAGTACTAGTGGCACTTTAGAGACTAACCAATTTATTTGAGCATAAATGTTCGTGAGCTACATCCGATGAAGTGAGCTGTAGCTCACGAAAGCTTATGCTCAAATAAATTTGTTAGTCTCTAAGGTACCACAAGTACTGCTTTTCCTTTTGCAGAATCTGGGATTCCTAAGAAGCATCTAAACCAGACCTCAGTGGTTCAGTGATCAACATTACCCAAAAGAGCTCCAGTAGTGTGAATTCTTTGATTCATTTATATAGTATTATTCATATTTAAACAGTATGACAGGAAAATATTCAGTTTATATATATATTATTCTCACAGCAAATAAGTTAATAACTTAGTGCAAGTTCATAATTTAATTGGTTAATATTAATAATATACTAAAAGCACCCTGATTCATTAATAATTAAATCACGAGTGTTTTAATATCATGTGCTGCAAAGAGCCACAGGAGACACATTAAAGAGCCACTTGCAACTCATGGGCATCTCGAACCACTGCAGTTACTGTAAGGTAAGTAACCTTCTTATTTCCTTTTAATGACTAGTGTGACTCAGTGATCTCTTGGTACCAACTGGCAGAGAGCGCAGGAGGGGCATAGAGTTTTACTGGGATCCCCTGAGTCAGATATATACATAATAATTCACTAAAGGGTGCCATATGAGGTCTCTAATGAGAGCCAGAAGCCCACTGGTAATCATAATCATTGTGAAAAGTAAGTGTGGGTAATATTGAAGGAATTATGCATCTATATTGAAAATTATGTCCCTAAGATAGGTAACGGGAGGTGACATGTCTCAAACAGGTTCTTTTCAGGAAGGAGTTTTGGGATTTCCTCTGAGACCTTTCCACTTGACTTATCCAGAACACCTTGTCCAGTTCTGGGAGAACACTTCATCCAGTTCTCTAGTCATCGGTTTGACTCCAGATTTTGTCACTCTGATTCCTTTATTTGGCATTCAGAAAATCTATGCTGAGCTGATCAGACTCACGCGTAGGGGGTGCGTATAGGGCATACCACACATCTAAAGTTACACAGAAAACCTCCTCCTTTATATACATTTACACAATACATTGCATTTACTATTCTTTTTGCATCACATTTTGGGATTGTTTCCTGCATAGGAACCAAGCCAATCTCTGTGCAGCATACTCTGTCCATGCATTGTCCATGCTCAGCCTACCCTTTACCTCATCTCTACATTCCTAACTTATCTTGTCCATTGTTAGTAAATGGTTCCTTGGGTGTTCTCACTCTTATCTTAGCAAGCTCAGACATTCTGTCATTTTAGCCTGATGACCTATTTATGTATCTTATTTAGCACAAATATTCTGTTTTCAGCCTAATGATCTGTTTACCTCCCTAACACTGTCCTCCAAGAAATCAGACCTCCCTCTATATGTTAATTACTCATGTCAGGTGAGGCCTCCGCTATAGGGGGTGACAGATGCTTATATCCCTGTCTGGTCATTCTGTATTATATGTCTCATGATGTGTGCCTTTTTCCATGCTTAGCCAAATGCTAGTCAAGAAATTGTGAAATCTTCAAGAAAGGAAATTTACAGGAAGAAATAACCAGCAGAAGAGCATCCTATGTACGAGTAAAGACAATGGATTGTTGGGATATATCTGGGAGTGCAGAGGAACACCCTGGGCCTTTCACCAAGGAGGCAAGCTAACAGTGTGACTTGTCTCATAAATGGAAGATCACAGCCAAGCCTGGCTGTAAATCGCTATAAGACATTAAAATATCTACTTAAGTAACTCTAGCTTCCAGAATGTGTGTTATGATTTTATTTTATACATAATTGTTTATTGCTAATACTCCTACTTGATATGACTGTAATCTCTATACTTTGTTGTTCAATAAACTTTTACTTGTTTTCACTATAAACATATCTAAGTTGTATGTGTTAAGCAATGATCTGAGGAGTAATTGGTAAGGTGAAGAGTACTGCTTCTTTGGAAGCAGTGAATCTGTGAATACTGCAAGTGTCCAGTGGACCAGGAGCTGGACTGGACGCTCTGAGGAGATGCTCGGCGGGCTCAGGGGTTGGAGTGTGCCAATCACCAACGTAGAGAGACAGGGCAGGGCATGCAAGACCTAGAGAGGAATTCTTGTGTTGCTCGTGGCTGATAGTCAGAGAGCTGGCAGGCACAGACAAGTCTTCCTCACACTAAGGGGAGGTGGTAGTGAGGTGCCTCGCAACTGTGGGTACCCCAGGAAGCACAACAGTGGCATAGTACACAGGATCTAAAGCCCGTTTGTTGGTTAACCAAACAACCAGAAACTCAGAAACAGTTGGATGAATTTTCTTCAGACTTTGCACAGATTTTCTCCTTTGCCTCCAGAGTAAATCTGGCAATTGTCACACCAAGCCAGCAACAGAAGGTCCTAAAACTGGTTTCCCCGTAAGATGGTGCACATGGTCAATGTGGCATAGCTCCCGCTCATGCTGTTTGATTCATTATTTTCCTGGCCCATAACCCTATCTAGGGTCACCATACATCTGGGTTTTCCAGACATTTCCTCTTTTTTGAGTCTTCATTCTCTGACTAGGTAGATTTTTCAAATAACAGGCAACGTCAAGGATTTTTTCAGAGCAGATGCCACAGCTCAGAAAGAGCTGTGATTGGTCTGCTTCCTGTTTGGCCCCTCCCTTGCATCAGCAGCTGAGTGGTCCAGTCCCTGGCAAGCCACAGCTGCAGGATCGCACCCACCCAGGCTCCGGCTCCCAGCCCTGCAGAGAGGGTCCTGCAGGGAGGTGCTGATTGGTGCGACCTGGGCTTGTGCCACCAACCCTGCCACCGTGGCAGGGAGTGACACTGCTCCCCACCACCAGTGAGTAACCCCCTCCCTCGTCCCCAACTGTAGCCCCCCCAACTGCACCTCCCCCACCTCCTGCAGTGTCCTCTTTTTGGGAACCTGAAATATGGTAACCCTAAATCCCTTTGCTTCAGATGGCTCAAGTGCCCATTTCCTCTGGCTTGGGTGCAGTTACAAGAGCCCCCTAGCAGCTGTTCAGGAGTGGATTGCAGGCAGCAGCTCAGACATGATCTACCCTGCCCCCAACTGGCGGGCGCTGCAAAAGCTGCAGACAGCCAAGAAGGGCCCAATCCGTCACAGGGGAGAAGGAGGGGTCCTGATCGACGACTCGGCGCTCCACCGCAGGCATGGCTGCGCGGGGAAAAGCGCGCGGTGGGAGGGACGGCGCCGCTCGCTATCTCGGCGTTCGGTCTCAGGCACCGCCTTTTGCGGCGCTGATTGGCTGGGCAAGTCCAGTCCCGGTCTGTCTGGTGGCGAGTCCCGCGCGCCGCCATCTTAGCCCGGGAGAAAGCGAAGCGGCCGGTGCGGGAGGGGAGGGGAGCGGGCGCGGGGATTCTCTGCTCACCAGCCTACGTCTCTCTGCCCCCGGAGCACCATGAGCGCCGCCGCCGCCGGCCCCAGCTTGCTGCCCCTGCTGGAGACCCTGGAGGACCCGGCCGCCCCGCCGGGGGAGCTCACGGACGCGCACCTCACCATCGTTAAGTGAGTGCGGCCGCCCCGCCCCCAGCTCCGACACCCGCGGGCTGGGGCGATGGCGGGAGGGGGTGTAGCTCTGGCACGGCTTTCTGTCAGGGCCGCGAAGCGATGGGCAGGAGGGGAGGGCTCTGCCCTGGGCTCACTCACGTGCGCCCGCCTGGGAGAGGATGCGGGAGCCGCGCGTGTGCAACAGGTGTGAGAGCGGCTGTGTGTGTGGGTAGTGGGGTGCTCCAGGTGAAGGTTAGCGGGGGGGGGCAGGTTGTGAGCTTGGCGGTGTTACCTGGTTACAGACAGCGGGCGGGTCAGGAGGCATGACTGGAAGCGTGTGTGTGCAGCCACACGCTGAGCGAAGGGCATGGAGTGTGGGGAATCTCTGCGTGCACCCTGTTGAAGGCAAGGGGGCATATTGGATAGATCCTCAGCGATACGACTGTCGGCAGATACCAATGGCACACTCATGCACGGACAAATTCAAGCAGATTTTTAGCTGGAGGTCGGGGGTGGGGAATACCTGCAAAGTTTAGAAATATTTGGCCATTTGTGAGCAAATGCTTGAGAAATCAAAATGCAAATCAAAATCTTATTTGCAGATGGGCTTTTTACCTAGCTCCAAATTTCACCAGAAATGAATGGACAAGTGTCCTGCCTCTTGAGATCAATGTGCTTTTCTGGTTAGAAAAGCTCAGGTTTTGTATTGTTGGATCCTTCATGATTTCTGTAATATCATATTTTATCAAAGTGTTTGACGTCAGCCTGTTTAACTAAGTTACTGTAGCACCTGGAGAGCCCATTTGAGAATTGGGGACCCATTATGTAGGTACTGTACAAATGAGTACAAAGATAACATCCCGTCCCTGAAGTTACTCTTGGGGAAAATCAGATAGGCCTTAATCCTGCAGACAGCTGTACATAGGTGTCTTTAGGCAATTGACTTTAATGAGACTGCTTCCATGCTTAAGTGTTTACAGGAGTGGGGCCATAATAGAGAGAGAGAAAATGGAATGCTGCTAGCTTAACTTTGGCAAGAAAAGCTTCCTCAGAGTTGCCTTTGGTGATCCCACAAGAAAAAATCTGTTTCTCTTTTAAGAAACTGTTCACACATGCCTCAAATTGTAACTGTTAAAATTTACTGGCTCAGTTATGATGTGGTACCTTTACATTTAGGGTTCAATCTTCCATTCAGATATTTGGTGGGGATCACTAGCTATTGTGTATGCATATTCTTTCTAATTCTTGGAGCCCAAACTCAAAGCTTGATGTTAATTTAAAAAAAAAAAACAACCTAATTTTTCTTTAACTCCTTTTGATGTATGATTTTGTAAAGTTTATTTGATTTTCAATAGCAATTTCAATTTGGTATATGAATAATCTCTAGTTGTTTAGCAGCAAGAGTAGCAAAATATAAAATACACTAATATCCTGTCTTCACAATACGGTGATCGGCTATATTAGTCATTCTGCATGGTTACAGGCTTAAGTACAGACCTGTAATGCTTAAAGGTGTGATTTTTCTTTCCTCTCCCAACACTTGAGTGCTATTTTCAACTATTTTTTTTAAAAGATGTTCATGAAACTGTAACCTTTAGTTAAAAAGTAAATAATTTGACAGTATTTTAATATAAACCTTATCATAGGAATAAAATATTTTATATTTGTAAATATGACTTATTTTTTTCTCTCTGCTTCTTGGAGTCGCCTGACTGGGGAGGAAGGAAAAGAATTCACTGCAGATGTTGGAAAACACTTTTCTCGACTTTGTAAAGTATTTAAGGTGTGTGTTGTGTTCCCTAAAGTTAATTTTGCTGTACGAGACTAAGTAAGTAAATGTACGAAAGCTTAAGTCACGATATGGGTTCAGTGTGAGGCTGAATTAATACTGAGCTCATTTAATTTGCAGTCAAGCTGGGTTTGGAAGTAGCCTAATTTTGACCTCGTGAATTAAGGTATCCAGTAAATTGTACTCTCCTGGCTTTTCCTTCACATCATGGAGATTAATCTTTCTGTACTAAAAGAAGATACAGTTTCTCCAGGTTTACTTCTTGACTACAAAATGGCTTGCAACAAACATTTCTTGGATGCAAAGGACTGGTTGGGAGGCATGGATGTTTTGCGGTGCAGTCAGGTCGAGTTGAGTTTTCGCAGCAAGGGCTCACTGTCTATTATGATTGTTATAACCAATACTTAAAAATATTTTTAAAACTAAAAAGCAACCCCTACCGTTGTTCCCTCTAAGCTGTGCGCGTGTGTGCGCGTACGCAGATCCTAAACCCCGCGCACACCGTGAAACACCACGTGCACAATTTGCACAGAAGCACAGTAATTTGCACAGAAGAAATTTTTTGCACACACGGCCTGTCAAAAATTAGAAGGAACAAGTCTCCTACTATCCATGCCACTTCTCTGATGCATCCCACAATAGGCTGGCACTAGTAATCATAAAAACTAAGAATAATGTAATCTGAGGTGTCTGTGTAGTGCATAATGGATGGAATGATTTCAGATTTTTAAGATCACTATCTTTCCATGTAGTGAATACCCCCATAGCCTGAGTAGTGGAGATCATCAAGATATTGCTGACATAATATAAAGTTATTTGCAGGTCCTTTTATTCGGACTTCCTTTCTTGGTAACCAGTTCATCTCTATTTTAAGCATGTAATGCTTATTTTATTCAAAATACAATAATAAAAAAATGGATGATTGTTCCCCATTTATGTAAAAATCATTTCAGGGCAGATTCTTATATGTTTTGGAACTTAATTCTGTCACCTGTAAATCTGGACACTTGTTATTGAAGTGTCTTGAAAACAACTAGGTTTTGTAGTTTTAGGTGTGACTTTGTGCTGTAGAAGCTAGGCATAGTTTTCAATTTGCATTTAGGTATAAGAGTTCATTAAGCATGGGATTTTTTTATTGTTCTCTGTTCCATTTCATTGACTTAATCATAACTCAGCTGAGAAGCTATACAACACATAATCATACTTTGTAATTAGTGAGACGACTTGGAGTTTTAATGTCTTTTTTTTTTTTTTTTTTTTTTGCAGGCACACATTTCTAGTCAAAACTCAGAGCTGAGCAGTGCAGCACTACAAGCTTTAGGATTTTGTGTCTTTAACTCAAAGATTACCTATGAATTATCTGGTAAAAACAAATATTACTAGAACTCCTTCTGTTACCTCGCTTTTGAAATGTGCCTTCATCTGTTTCTTTAATTCTAGATTAAAATTAGGAATTTTCAGGTAACAAGGCAGAGATTTGTAGGTAAAATGTTTGAATTAATTGCTGAGTTGGTTCCAGGTGATGGGGAACAGCTTGCCCTGTAGTGTAGGCATAATGTAATTAATTCATTGCTCCCAAACTCTCTCAAACTTTATTCTATGTCCAATCATCATGTTAATAATGCTGAACATTATTTTTCTTCCAGAGTGCTGTACAAACAGCCTCTTCACTTTCAGCTTTGCTTCTGTTAACGGTTAAAACCATGTAGAACCTGGGATGGGCATACACCATCAACAAAACGGTGAAATTGACTATGGCTAAAGTGCTACCAGTTGCACAGCGTTTTAAAAAAACGCAAACGGGAGAATTAGAGAAATATTTGTTTAGTCTTTTGTGTTTCTTGTAATAGGTACATTTTTTCAGATGGAAATTTGACTTTCAAGTTTATAGTGTTTCAGTTTTCTATAGTGCTAGTGTAGATGGCAACATACGTATGTACTATTCTACACATTTTTGCCTATTGGTAGTCTATTTTAGTCACTCTTTCTTGGAAAGTTTATTTATATTTAATATAGTTAAAATGTTAGTTACATTTTTGTGGGCTTTGGAATTGCGTAGCTGGTCCTGTATTAACGTTTGATACGCCCAAGCAAAAGTTTCTTGTGTGACCTAAAAACTTGCTAAGAAAGTGAATAGAATTTGTGAAAACATAATTTGAATGCCATATGTTCTTTTCTGCTTTTTAGCAACTGAAGTACAAGAGTTACTTTCAACAGTGAACAGTGTTGCTGTAAAAACTTCAGACAAGAATACACGCACTCGAGCCCTTTGGGTAATCTCTAAGCAGACCTTTCCTTCTGAAATTGTTGGGAAGGAGGTGAGCTTCTTAACTTTTTTTTTTTTTTGCCTCTCTCTAATTTTAATAGACAGTTTAGTTAACTTCATCCCTTTGTTCTTCAGGTACCCAATATAATTTCTACACTAGAAACCATACTTACTAAAGGAGATGTATATTCCATGGCTGTTGAATATGAAGCACTAAATGTTGTCATACGGTATGTGAACTGTAATGCTAAACGTTTAAAATACTTATTGAGTCTTTGGAAAAGCCCATTTGAAAAAAGAATCTGTTTAAGATAGTTTAAGGACAATATTTGACCTACTTTAAAATTGTTAAACATGCTGAGTAATGTTCTCAACGTTGCCTGTATATATTTTTAAAAAAATCAGTATGATAAAGTCAAGGTTTTTTATGAACTGTCATAACTACTTATGCTTTTTCTGAAGCCTGCTAGACCATTTAATTTGCAAAATGTCTTTCCAGACCTATAACGTCATCACTGCTTTTGATGTGGAAAGGGACACAGTCAGTCAGATTAAAAAAAATATTAATTGCTACCATTTTTAACAACTTAAGTTACTAAACTTTTTTTTTTTTAAGTCTATTCTACTTTACACAATTGATTCTTTGTTTTTTCCCTACACCTTTTAGTCACCCTGGAAAATGAAGCTAGACTCAATGAGATGTTTTTAGCATTGGGTGGGAATGTTTACATCCAAAAACTTTTTTTAAGTTAATTACAGTATTTATTATGATACTGTTTTGTACTAGTTTTTAATTACAAAGGCTACATTTTAGGATTAAAACTTACTAAGGGTGTGTTCCTCCCATTGGCATTGTTGGAAATAATAGAAATAGTAGATTTTATCATCAACACTGAGTGAATTTAGTATTCCTGAGAGTGAAGAATTAAGATCATTGGCTTGAAGCAGACATGTTAGGCTCATTGTAAAATACTCTTACCATCTCTACTTTATTTAGCAGAGACAAACTACACAGTTGCACTGAACGATGTGGTAGTGTGTGTGCACACATAAATTCAGTCTCATTGTAGTCTTTATTTTACTTGAGACCTAATCAGTTTGATTTAAGTTCTCTAGAGTGGTGTTTGAATGACCGGTCCATGGACTGGCACCTGTCTCTGAGCTCTCCCTGTCACAATTTAGGAAGGCAGCAAGCTGGTCCCTGGTATCAAAAAGATTGAGAGAAACAGTCTCTAAACTGTGTCAGGGAGATCTTAGGGACCGATGTCAGTCCATAGTCCAGGCATTGAGAGAAACTGCTCTAGAGCAAACTGGCTAGTTCACTTAAGTCCCTATGTTAATTGGCCCTTCCAAAATAAACCTTGTAAAGTAGAGAATAATAGTTACTACTGTCCACTTGCTACATTTTCCTGATGTATGGAAAACAATTCTGGCTTTAGTTGAGAAGGTTCAGTATGTACTTGTTAAAGACAAACATTTGACTCAGTGATTTTTGAATAATTACCTACTGTTATTACAAGTAACACCTAAGATTACTATAACTGAAAAGTTAGGTTTTTTCTGTGTGTTTATATTGTGTATTTGGCAATACTGTGGGCATTGTTAATTTCCTTCTGAATAATTTAGTTTTCCCCTTGGGTGTATGTTGTGCCTTTCACACAGCAACAGAGATGATAGCTCTCTATTGGACAATAGTGCTCAATAGGAAAATATGATTATAAAATTGGCAGATATCCTCAGAGGTTGCAGGTTTATAGACCTCAAATTAAATGTAACTTAAAAATAATTGACTAGGTTTCAAGTTGAAGATAATCTTTTAACAAGGACACCTGTTCAGAGGTCCTTCAGACTAGCTTTCTTTCCCTTCTAACTTAATGGAAAATTACTTCCCTATAGTATCATCTGCTGCTTTGGGTTATACCATTAAGAACTGGAATCTTAACTTGAACAAAACAAGTGCAGAGGAAGTTGTTCAGAATAAATTTCTCCTTTTTTATCACCTTGGTGAGGCTTTTTGAGGGAAGTATCTGAATTGGTACTTCAGTGATATACTGATATGTAGAGTTTCACTGAGTTAGATTTTCCAGGTGTAATTCAAATTTATTAGATAATGTTTTGAACAGCATTTTGTTAGTGCATAATACATCTGAATTATAAATGCATATTTTAATAATGCTAGCTAAGGATATTTTTGTTAAGCCCAGCAATAAGTGTAGTGGTTCTATATGGTAGTTAATACATGTGTACTTTGTTGAACTCAGTCTAATGGAACAGACTCCAACCCAAATGGGAGAAGAGGCTGTGAGATGGGCAAAGCTGATCATTCCTATGGTCGTCCATTCAGCTCATAAGGTGCAGTTACGAGGTGCGGCTGCATTGGAGATGGGAATGCCATTGTTACTTCAGAAACAGCAGGAGGTGGCAGTCATCACTGAACATCTTATGACTACTGTAAGTGGAAAATGCTTTTAAAAACTTCTTTCCCTCAGGATTTTAGAAATCTGTGAGACTTCTAATAATGTTTTTTTTTTTATGCTCTTAAAATACCATTTAACTTTCTGAATTACCCTATGTACTTGTCTCTGCAACCTTGACTGGAAGGCCATTTCATACTATGATTTTTTCAAAGCATCTGTTACCTTCCGTGAACCAAATTCACATTAGCAGTGATAGAACTAAAGGCATATTCAGCTTGGGCAGTGAAGAGAAGTGCAAGCTTTCTTAGTGTCTCAGTATGCTTCCACACAGTTTTGGAGGGGACTCTGTCTCCGTACCCATTCATTCTTTGATTTGTCTGCTGAGAGTACCAATGAAAGTATTAAGAACTAAGACCATCAGCTAACTTTTCCTAATAGTACTCAAATGGTGGCAACCTATTTTGGCTGTTATCAACATATGCTGGATTTGAACCAGTATCTTGAAGACGAATGGCTCTGTATCATGTTACCAGTCACCTTAGCCAGCCTTGCAAAATTATACTTGCCCAGTGTGAGTAAAGTATCTTCATTTTTTTTTCTATCCTCATTAAGACTAAAGTGAAAGTGAATTAATTTTGTGCCAGATTGTAAACTTTTGTGACAGTTTTGTAAGACTGCCTAAGCCTTACAGAAATCTTTAGGGGCAAGGGCTTTTTATTGTGTGTGCTCAGGGCCAGTCATGATGGGGTCCTAGTCAATGACTAGTTAAATAATTGCCCACTATTTCTATATTAAGATATATATTAGAAATGGAAAAGGACTGTGTGAGGTCTGCTTTTCTATTCTACTGCATAGTCAAGATAGAGAACTAGTTGTTTTTAAAAAAAAGGTGAATGGGCTTGCTTGGCATAAAGGGAACCCAAAAGCCTCTGTTCCAGGTGGGTGGTGATGTTTCCATTCCCCCCCAGTGGTTTCCTTCAAGAACTTCCTTACAAACCCTGATGTTGTAAGAGGTGACACTTGGGACAGGAGGAGCATGCTGGTGTGGGGCCATGGCATACCATGTTGCAGCACTGTGGCCTGGTTGGCTGCTGTAATTTTCATATACCCTTGGGCCTGTCTAAGTCACTCCAGGGATGACTTCAGCCCCAGAGCAACCCAGCATTGGGAAGATGCAAAGGTGGCTTAAAGCTACTATATTCCCTCCCACACCTCTTGTGACCTGCAAGTTTTGTGCTGCGCCTCTAGAAGTAGCACAGTTAAATCCCATGCTGGGGTCACTTCCTTTTAACTCTTGTCAGTATAGTACATCTGTATTTTAGAAATTGTATTAACTTAAAAATCTTCAGTATAAAAACTTGTAGCTCATTCTATGTATTTCACTGCAGAAGAAAATATAACAACCTTTTATTGTCTTCAGAAAGTAATTTCAGAACTCCAAAAGTTATTTTCTGCAAAAAATGAGACCTATGTGTTGAAGTTGTGGCCTTTGTTTGTCAAGCTACTTGGAAAGGTAAGCAGAAGAGTAAGAACTTTATTATTTAAGGTCCATGACAATAGATACTGACAGTGTAAATGCTTCATTGTATAAAAACAGTATTATTTTACCTTTAGACACTCCATCGTAGTGGCAGTTTTATCAACTCATTGTTGCAACTGGAAGAACTTGGATTCCGTAGTGGATCACCAGTGGTAAAGAAAATAGCCTTCATTGCATGGAAGAGTCTGATAGATAATTTTGCTTTGAATCCAGGTAGATAAAAATATATTAAACAACTTAAGTTTAATGTTGAGCTAACCAGGAGAAAGGAAAACACTTACCCATCTTAATCTGGTAGTGCTCAACTATGTACAGATTAAATATTATCTTTCTAAAAGTGCACATTTCTACTGATTGTTGGTTCTTTCTCAGCTCAGTCTTGCTGCACGGTAGAATTACTAAAGTTAAACATTTTTTTTTTATAGTAGTTTAATTGGGCCAAGCACAGATAGCAATGAGAGGACGCACAAGGTTACACTACAGTTCTTCATTTTGTGCTACATGGATTTATTACCGGGAACGGTGGTTAAGGAATCTGGAGATTTGAGAAATTACTTCTGTAATCAGTACTGAGACTTAAACAAGCCTGTTTAAATTCAGCGTGCATCCTGACTACTTTATAAAAGATCCTTTGTAAGATTGGACCATACTTACTCTGAAGGAAAATGAGGAGACAAAAATGAAAGTTTCTTAAATTAGTAAAATTTCATTTAAATTCTCACTGAAGTGTTTATTCTCCACCCTCATTATTAGATTTGGCAGAATTAAATTTTTTAAATCTGTATGGTTAATATTGATTATTTTTAAGCATTTATTTTTATTGATTTAAATTTTCCCAGTTGCATGAGATTATGGGGGTCTGGCAACAATTATTTAATTATAGTTGATGCTGTGATTCAAAATGTTAAAGCTTTATAACAGTTAAAACGCAAATTGTCAACATCACTTTTGTCAAAATATACAAAGTAAATATCCTTAAATCAAACTCCTAAGTTCTCAAGCAGCATTTTTCTTACTTTGCCTATCTGTAAATTTTGATGATCATAAATGGAAGTATTTTTTTGGTCAATTTACGTGTATATGATAAAATTGACATTTACCAGGAAAAAGCTAATCCTTCCAAGGCTATTTAAAATAGATCATTTAGCAATGCTTCAGTTCTGCTAAAGAAATTACAGATAGGATTATTGGTGGTAACGTGGCTTAATTTTCCAGGACAAATAAGGAATCTAAGTCAAAACCCTAGCATTCTGTGGTTCTGTAGCATACAATATTTATCTCATACTAGTGAAATGACTAAATGCATGTTCTCTGTTCTTTTGTATGGTTTATGTGGAGTCAAGAAAAAACTGTCTGGATTTGCTTTGCCACTTCTCCAGAATATAAAGGCTAATTAAACTGGGAAATTAAAGCTGTGTCAAAAGTAACTAATAGCCAAGCCATGTAGACACTTCACTGCTATTGTGAACGTTTGTGACCTCAGACATGTCTATATCTGATTTAAGATCTGTCAGCCTGATGCAGTTGCTCAAATGTACAAGTAGAGTTTATTTGTTGTCTTATTTTCCTATTACAATGTCAAATGTTGTTTGAATGACTTTTTCCTTTCCACATCCAACAAGAGTAGATCTTCCTCCTCCATGCATCTACTGGAGTTAAGATAGCTTGGGGAAACACCTGCTATTTCCATTTAGAAAGCTCTGTTTGTAGAACAATCAGCAATGCAGCACTACCCTACTAACCACTCTTCTTCAAATTAACAACCTTTACCTATTAGCCAGTAATCTCTAACAAATTGCAGTGTATTTTCACTTTAATATTTTGAAATTTTGGAGCTCTCCCTTGCCTTTTTGTTGTTTACAGACACCATATGGAGAGCTCTACACTGTCCTCATCTTAGCTGAATGGTGGTGGATTGATGCTGAAGCAGCCAGGAAGGCCCACTCCAAATACAGTGAGGTGCTTTCGGCACAGCACTCTTCTTATAGTGTTGCTAATGCTGTATTTGGCAGGTTCTGTCTTTCTGAGCCTGGTCAGCCCTGAACCCTGATGCTGTTTTACCTTCGCTGGCAAGTCTTTTTGTCCTGTGTCAACATGCTAAACATGACATTCAAGCTAAGGAGTGAATACTGGTTCTCTCCCCTTTTCCTCCTTTATTGGATGCTAGAGTTGAAGGGACCTGGCTATTTCTAAAACAGTTCCTCTAAAAACCAGTTGCAAACAGGTGCTAGCGAATACTGCAACTTGAATCTATTTCCAAATTTGAGCTAGTAAAAATAATATTTCAGAAAGGTGAAGGACAGTAGCCTGACAAATCTGGTGATAAAATAATGGAGAGTTTTCCAATGTAAGGGTTTATAAATCTTTAATATAATATAATAATTTATTATTCCAGATAATAAATCCAGCATTTTGAGGGTAGCATGATTGTTTTTCAAGACAGATGTTGCAGGCGCCTCCTTGGCAAAATCCCAGCTGATTTTTCCTAAAAGAGGCACCCTTAGGAAAAACTTGGGCTCTGGCTTTTCAATCCCTATAACTTTGATGGGGTAACTATTAACATTATATGAGCTGTAGAGGGCATTTTTTATGTTCATATCCAATAGCACCACTTCCATAGACTCTCCCATGTTCGCCTCTTGAGCTATGAAATTCAACAGCACTGATGGATAGTATATATGGTTCTTCCCTTGGAAAGTAGACAAGCAGTTATACAATTCTGCTTTGTGAAAAACTTGAAATGAGATGCCTATTTGGAGAAAAGCTTGAGAAAATGATGACAGATTCCATAGACAATTATTACATCTTTTCCACTGTTGATGAAGACGGGGCTCACAAGGTTTTCTCCCATGCAATCTGAAAATATTCTGAGATGATGATCCGGTTAAAGAGGAATAAATTATGGAATCCAAACAGAGGCATAGCCAGACAGGAGTGACTGCCCATCTTCCTCCATCGCCAATTACTGCTGGAGGAGTATCTTATAATATAAAATCCCTCATCTACCAGTGGATCCAAGGGACACAGACATACACTTGCACTATAATCAGTGTGTCTGTATAGTCTAGAAGAAAGCTAAAGATCTCCCATCTTACTTCTCAGCCTTACTGGCACAATATCTATAGAAATGTTCATTTGAGGTAACTAAAGATATTTTTATTGGGCACTACATTGTTTTGTGAGCAAGATCAGAGTTAGCTTCTCAAGTGATTAGCACGGCGAGAGAACAAATGTCTCTTCTACTCGAAACACAGATGACTGATGCCAGTCCTTTAGATTGGGGAACACATACTGACTCTCATGTTGTCTGTGGCACTTAGACACAGACACAAGGCTACAAATTCAGGCTTCAAATTTTCCTACTTTCCCTCAAGTACATCCTGTTGATGTTAAATAACAATCACTATTTCTTTTTATTGGCACCCAAAGTATATTGGTTTTAGAAATTCTTACACGGAATCTCTTGGTTTTAGAGTTTAATCCCAAATAGTGAAAGGATGGTGGGATTGGGAGACAGCCATAAGGAACTGAGTTGTAGAGTTAGAGTAAGGATAGCGGTCATTCTAATTTATTTGGTTAACGAGTTCTATAATATGGGTCTAGCTCCTTTTTGAAATTGCCTCCCTTTCTCAAGAGATTGCTCCAACAGTTTAATTGTTTCAGCAGAATGTAGCTGTGATCAGATTTCCCAAGTACAGAGAGAGATTCTCAGTTTGCTAGGGCTATTTCTATAGAAGGCTTTAAATAATAGGAAAGAGATCTTGAACTGGATACTGCTTTCAAGAATGAGCTAGTGCAGGAAGTGGAGCATTGATATGCTATTTGATTATCACAGTAGAGCCTCACTTCCAAAGTTTCAGCATCATCTCTCTCAAATTCTGCTGCCCACAACTGGACCTTTCGATATTTTCTCAAATACAAGTTGAGCACGTGTTCTAGGGGGAGATAAGTCCAGCAGCCTTGAACACTTTTACATGCACTGCTGAGCAAGTCAGGTTTCTTCTTCTCATTCTACATGTATCCAAAATAAAAGAGCAGCTACAGTGTGAACTGGATGTGTGAAGAACTTTGAGAGCATAGATTAGCTGTACCAGAGATCTTCAGGCTGTGCTCTTTCATCCAAATTACAGAGGTCAAATAGCTTCAATTCAGTATATCCATATGACTTTGATAATACATCAAGAAAACATATACCAATATTGGCAACCCAGCTCAATATTGATCTTTTAGAGTGAGCTGAATGCTTTGTTTCCAGCAGAAGAAATATGCAAAGTTGTAACTTAAGCCCTGATTTGCACCTTCCTCAGGCATCATAAATTAGATTTTGTTTTTCTCCTATTCCTTCAGGAGACAACTCCCCTAAGCTTTCGTTGCATAAATTATCCCTATTAGCTAAATTTTTCAGGCTTTTTTTTTGATACCATAGTTTTCCTTTTCCACTTTCCTTGATTTGTCATTGCTGTAGCCAAGTCTTGCCAAATCGTGATTCAGATAAGAGGGGGATTCCTTATTAGTTAATTTCTTTTCTGCGATTTAACATCTGCTAATTTGGATCATTTATCAAAACTAGCTTTTCTAGGCTTGGATTCTTTTCTTCCAAGATTTGTAGGGAAAAGCTGTTTTTCCTTCCTTTTATTCCTCTTTGAGTACTTTTTAACAAAATTCCTGTTTCAGTGTTAACTGCTAAACAGTCTCAGAAGTACTTGTTCTGGCAGGCTCCTGTTGGAAAATGGAAACAAGTTTTTCCTGCCGACTGTGTTGATAAGACTGAGTACTTAGAAAATGTCCTGATGGAGAAGACTGATTCTTGCTGAATTAGTGAATGTGTTAATTGAAAGAAAAGTACCTAACAGTTTAGAAATTGCCCTTTATTGTGCTGCAAAATAATTTAGACTTTTATAGCATTTTTAAAAATGTGTTTTTTGTTCCTCAAGATATATTGTGCAGTGCAAAAAGGCTGAAATTGCTAATGCAGCCATTGAGCTCTATCCATGTGAGAACAGAGGCTTTGGCACTGACGAAACTGGAGGTCTGGTGGTATTTACTGGTGAGGCTTGGACCTCAGCTGCCTGCCAACTTTGAACAGGTAACAAATGCAAATAGTTTTAGCATAGTAGTTGACAGCCTATGTTTTGTTCATATAAAACTGAAACTTGCTTTATGGTTATCTCCTTTCTGTACCTGTTTATCTGGACTCTCTGTAATCTTTAGCCATAAAACAATTATTAAAAGGATACTGTTACTCTTGTAGACACCAAACCTGACATGCTTCCAAAAATTTAAGCTGGTAGGTCAATATAAAAACAGTTTGTACTAATGGTACACATGGAGGTCTAAATTAACTATCAAGAGGAATTATCTGAATGTCACTGTGGACTGCTCAGTTAAATCCTCTACTCAATACACAGCAGTAGTCAGACAAAATACACTTTCTATAAGGAATAAAATGGAAAATATTGACATTTTCACTATATAAATCCATTCTCCTACAACACTGTGTTCAGTTCTCATCATCCTGCCTCCATCTGGAAAATTTTCTATGTGAAAAGAGCCTGAGAAGATCAGGATTTTTTAACTTGGAAAATGTAAGAGGGGATATAAAAAAACTTAATGGTATAGCAAAGGTAGATCAAACACTTCTGTTGTCCTTGCTCAGAATACACAAAGGCATTCAATGGACAAATAGAAAATACATCTAGTACTTGGCAGCCTGTTTATAAAGTAGTATTCTTAGCAAGGAGCAGTAGTTACCCTGATCTTTGTGATGTGCATTTATTCTTAGTTAACTTCTATGTGAACATAAGAGCTGACATACTTCGTCAGCGATGGTCTGACTTGCTCAGTATCTTGTCTCCGACAGTGGCCTGTACCAGAGCTTCAGGGCAGTTACGGAGCAATCCACCCGTCTTCCATTCCCAGCTTCTGGTAGTTAGACGTTAAGGATTGCCCTGAGCATGGTTACATCCCTGACCACCTTGCCATTAATGGACCTATACTCCATGAACTTACTCATCTCTTTTTCAAAGTTTAAAAAGACACTCTGTTTTTGAAATTCAAATAGATTTCAAGTAAATAGCAGTTTTATGTATTCTATCTGCTCTTGAGTCTTCCTGCTAGTTTTTTATGGGTTTATAGTCACAGCTGCCTATTTTTTCTATAGACTCATACAAACAAACACAACTGATTAGTGTGTGTCACATGCACAACAAAGACCATTTTTAAAAAAATCTTTCAATTATAGTAATGCAGGTATAGTTTGTAACAGTAGGTAAATAATTCTATGTTTAAGAACAGTGAAGTTGGTGTTTTAATGTCTTCGTTTTCACCTATAAAGCCCTAAATGGTTTGGGCTTTAGCTACATGGAAAATGACAGTCTCTCAAGTGATACCACAGCAGTTGTGATAGAGTGGAGTCAAGTTTACAGCCCCCTAGTCAGAAAGGGATTGGGCTGATGTGTTATTTTTGAGGGGTTCACTCTCTATATCAAGTTGAATATGGACTTGGTGGACCTGCAAGACATAAATGTTTTCCTCGAATTGTTTGGGAAGGGTTGATTTAGTGGTAGCGATGGGGTGAGGCTTGTTCTGGAATTAGGCTTTTCAGTTAGATAAATTTTAATGCTTTTTTGACATGTTTTGACTGACTCTAGTAATGAACCTAGAGATTTTGATAAATATAATTGGAAAAGTACTTAAATAGTAGTATAATTGGACTGAGCGCATAAAACGAACTGTTAGCACTGGGTTTCATAATTCAATCAAATTATATTCCAGGATGTGATTAACTGAAAATCTTTATTTCTTTTCTTATGCTTTTGATCTACCTATAGAAAAGATTAGAAAACCATATGGAAAAATGCAAACTGCACTCTCTCAGTAACATCTCATTTGAAATTATTTAACTTTCATTTAATGATGATATTGGAAAATTTTACTGATTTGGTAGTCATTAAAATAAAGCTGCTATATATCAGAAATAACTTTTAAAACGAGTAGCTTACAGCGTAGATGTCAACTTCTTCTGGTGCCGGTGGGTGCTTGACCCACCTCTGCCTCCCCCCCCCGACTCCACCCCTGCCACGCCCCCTCCTACCCCCATTCCAACCCCTTCCCCAAATCCCCATCCTGGCCCTGCCTCTTTCCTGCCTCCTCCCCTGAGTGCGCCACATTCCCGCTCCTCCCCCCTCCCTCTCAGAGCTTACTACAGCTGTTTGGCGGCGGCAAGCACTGGGAGGTAGGCGGAGGAGTGGGGACGCGGCGCACTTTGGAGGAGGCAGAGCGGAAAGGGGCGGGGGGCAGGGAGGGGAGCTTGGTTGCCGGTGGGTGCAGAGAACCCACTAATTTTTCCCCGTGGGTGCTCCAGCCCTGGAGTACCTACGGAGTCGGCATCTATGGCTTACAGAGTAGTTTAGTCTTTTTATGATTCTACTTTCTCCTCAGACAAGGTATGATGCGGATTTGAGACTAAATGTACTCTTTAATTCCTCTTCATGTGTGTCATACGCACAATCACTGAGGTTTGGTGTCTTTGCAGGTTTGTGTTCCATTAATCCAAAGCACTTTAAGTCTAGATTCTTCTGTTGTACCTCAAGGAACTCCCTCTCGTGCAGCAGTCAATCAGAGTTTAGCCACAGCAACATCTGCACAGAAATCAGGTACAAAATAAGCCCTGCTTCTGAATATAATTCAAATGCTGGAACTAAGTTTAAAATAAACTTAAGTGTTAGTAGTATCTCACTAGTGAGAAGCAATAGCAAGCGATATATTGATACTGCACATTCATATCAGTCTACTGATCTAGAATAATTTAGTAGCTAGTTAAATGAAGAAAACTTTGTATCTGTTTTAAGCCTACAAAACTATTCAGATCCGAGAATGCGGGAAAGAATTCCTTGGTGCACTGCATTGTACCTAGGTATTGCAGGTATTCTTTGTCCTGTGTCTGTAAACATCATTTTATATTAATTTATATTTTATATTTATATATAATTAAGTTACATTTGTTCATTTGCATACTGTGTGGTATTCTTGTCAGCCATAAGCAAATTCATCAGGGACCTCATGAGATCTATTGTGCGTATATCATGATGCAGTTTGGATCGATGTTTGCCAGTGATGGAATAAACAATTCTCAGTTCTAAATTACTTTCATGTTTAAGTCTAGTTAAGCCATTCATTTAACCTTAACGTGTAATTATTTTTAGTAGCTCTAACTGTTGTATAAATCTCTATCTCAGTTGAGGCTTTTTTGAAAACAAGTAGACTTAAATTTTAAGGTTATGTAAAATAGTTTTAGTTGAAACAGAGTGAAGGAAAAAACATGTGACCTTCTAAAAATTGTTCTAAGATAGTTAAGTGATCTGCAGAATTAAACTTGCATGCTTAAATATTAGGTGATGAATGCTTCAAATTCCAGCATCAAAGCACCAGTCTGTCTATTTTTTTCCCCCTCTTTTCCAGATCCCCTAAGAGCAAAACCTTTTCCCCTCCCGTATCTCTCCTCCACCCCAATCACCAGCTTCTTTACATGGGAAACCTCTCCTTTCCCCACTATGCATTTGGTTGGTATATCACAACTATTAATATTAGACTGGAGTCTGCCTATTAGTGGTAAGGCAAGTCTAATTTGGAAACATTGAGGTCTGACTATTGACAATCTTAAATCTTATAAAATGGGAAAAATATTTTCCTATCCACTATAGGCAGACTTCACCCTTAAAAAATGATAAATGGTGTATCTGATTTTTACGAGCAGACTTTGTGCTGGTCATTAGGGAGGGGTCATATGGAAGGGAAGGGAAAGCTAAGTATGAGGCATAGGAAGAGAATAGGTTCTCTTCAGACCTGGAAAACAAGACCGACAAAAATACATGTTAACAGTGACAAATCTGTCAAAAAGGCAGATTTTTGTTTTTTAATTGGCTAAAATAACTTTTTGAAAAATTGTTAAAAAAATTAATCTTGATCTAAAACCTCAAGGTAAGCAGTCCTGAAGCACACTTCTAAAGTTACATAGTTAGGACCCTGTCATAAATATAAAGGGGAGGGTAAACACCTTTAAAATCCCTCCTGGCCGGAGGAAAAATCCTTTCACCCGTAAAGGGTTAAGAAGCTAGGATAACCTCGCTGGCACCTAACCAAAATGACCATTGAGGAGACAAGATACTTTCAAAAGCTGCGGGGAGGGAGAAGACAAATCTCTGTCTGTCTGTCTGTGTGATGCTTTTGCCGGGGACAGAACAGGAATGGAGTCTTAGAATTTAGTAAGTAATCTAGCTAGATATGCATTAGATTATGATTTCTTTAAATGGCTGAGAAAATAAGCTGTGCTGAATAGAATGGATATTCCTGTCTGTGTGTCTTTTTGTAACTTAAGGTTTTGCCTAGAGGGATTCTCTATGTTTTGAATCTAATTACCCTGTAAGGTATTTACCATCCTGATTTTACAGAGGTGATTCTTTTTTACTGTTTCTTCTATTAAAATTCTTCTTTTCAAGAACTGAATGTTTTTTTCATTGTTCTTAAGATCCAAGGGTTTGGGTCTGTGGTCACCTATGCAAATTGGTGAGGATTTTTACCAAACCTTCCCCAGGAAGTGGAGTGCAAGGATTGGGAGGAAAGATGTTTCCAAACAACGCTTTCCTAATAAAATAAACCCGGATAAACGTTTGGTGGCAGTAGAAGTCCAAGGGCAAAGGGTAAAATAGTTTGTACCTTGGGGAAGTTTTAACCTAAGCTGGTAAAAGTAAGCTTAGGAGGTTTTCATGCAGGTCCCCACATCTGTACCCTAGAGTTCAGAGTGGGGAAGGAACCTTGACAGACCCTATCAAATTCACGGCCATGAAGAATGCGTCACAGACCCTGAAATCTGGTCTCTTTTGTGCTTTTGCTCTGTACTATACAGATTTCACTGGGGAGACGAGCGTTTCTCAAATTGGGGGTCCTGACCTAAAAGGGAGTTGCAGGGGGGGGTCGTGGTATTGCCACCCTTACTTCTGCTCTGCCTTCGGCCGCACAGCTTTGGAGAGTCGTGGCTGCTGACTGAGGGCATAGCTCTACAGGCAGCAGCCTAGAAGTAAGGGTGGCAATACCATACCATGCCATCCTTCTGCGCTGCTGGTGGTGGCTCTGCCTTCAGAGCTGGACTTCTGGCCAGCAGCCACCTCTCTCCAGCTGCCCCGTTCTGAAGGCAGCATTGCCGTCAGCAGCAGCACAGAAGTAAGGGTAGCAGTACTGTGATCCCCCCCACGGTGCCTTTTTGGGTCAGGCCCCTACAATTACATCATCTGAAATTTCAGATTTAAATAGCTGAAATAATGAAATTTATGATTTTTTAAATCATGTGACTGTGAAATTGAGCAAAATGGACTGTGAATTTGGTAGGGCCTTATACATACTATAAACTCCTTTAAAATAAAGGATTCTAATGGAAACTCTGATAGTCTCTTAAATAAAGCATTGCTAGTAGGTACTTACTATAATGGGAATTTTTGGCCAGGAAGAGATTGCTTTGTGGCTAAAACACAAAGCTGGGAATCTGGAGATTTGAGTTGTATTCCTGGATTTACCACAGTGCTAAGTCTGAAATTGTTCTCTTTCCCCATTTGTAAAATTGTCAGACTTAATTTTTATATTTACTATTTTGGATCTGTGTTTTCACTTTAAAATGGTTCATTTGAATGTAGTTACGATATAGTCACAACAATTGTGTTTTTCTTTTCCTTAGGTTCTTATCCATTTGGAAGTCCAGTCACTCCAAGGATAAACCTGAATTCTAGTGTATCAGGGATCATAGTGATCCCCTCAATTCAGCTTTTGGGAATTGAAATGCTGCTTCACTTCCTGATGGGGCCAGAAGTTTTGGCTTTTTCTAAGCAAAACAAACTTTTACTTAATCTAGGTATTTGCACTACATTTTTCAAAGCACTCTTGATACCGAGGGTAGTTTGAAATGATTACTTTGAATTTTCCATAATATTTTGCTAAACCTAAAGATGTACATAAGAGATAAGATACTCAAAATAATTAATTGCAGATCCTAATCTTTTGCTTAATATTAGGAGCTATTTTTATCATATGTTAATATAGAACACTTAACAACATAAAAACAGAACATAAGAATGGCCATACTGGGTTAGACCAAAGGTCCATCGAGCCCAGTATCCTGTCTGCCGACAGTGGCCAGTCCCAGGGGGAATGAACCTAACAGGTAATGATCAAGTGATCTCTCTCCTGCCATCCATCTCCACCCTCTGACAAACAGAGGCTAGGGACACCATTCCTTGTCCATTAATGGCTAATAGCCATTAATGGACTTTATCTCCATGAATTTATCCAGTTCTCTTTAAAACCCTGTTATAGTCCTATCCTTCACAACATCCTCAGGCAAGGAGTTCCACAGGTTGACAGTGTGCTGAGTGAAGAAGAACTTCCTTTTATTTGTTTTAAACCTGCTGCCCATTAATTTCATTTGGTGGCCCCTGGTTCTTGTATTATGGGAACAAGTAAATAACTTTTCCTTATTCACTTTTTCCACACCACTCATTTTATATACCTCTATCATTTCGCCCCTTAGTCTCCTCTTTTCCAAGCTGAAAAGTCCTAGCCTCTTTAATCTCCCCTCATATGGGACCCGTTCCAAACCCCTAATCATTTTAGTTGCCCTTTTCTGAACCTTTTCTAATGCCAGTATATCTTTTTTGAGATGAGGGGACCACATCTGTACGTAGTATTCACGATGTGGGCGTACCATGGATTTATATACGGGCAATACGATATTCTCCGTCTTATTCTCTATCCCTTTTTTAATGATTCCTAACATCCCGTTTGCTTTTTTGACTGCTGCTGCACACTGCATGGACGTCTTCAGAGAACTATCCATGATGACTCCAAGATCTCTTTCCTGATTTAGTTGTAGCTAAATTTGCCCCCATCATATTGTATGTATAGTTGGGGTTATTTTTTCCAATGTGCATTACTTTACATTTATCCACGTGAAATTTCATTTGCCATTTTGTTGCCCAATCACTTATTTTTGTGAGATCTTTTTGAAGTTCTTCACAGTCAGCTTTGGTCTTAACTATCTTGAGCAGTTTAGTATCATCTACAAACTTTGCCACCTCACTGTTTTTACCCCTTTCTCTAGATCATGAATAAGATTATGAATAGATTATGAATAAGTTGAATAGGATTGGTCTTAGGACTGACGCTTGGGGAACATCACTAGTTACCCCTCTCCATGCTGAAAATGGACCATTTATTCCTACCCTTTGTTCCCTGTCTTTTAACCCGTTCTCAGTCCATGAAAGGGTCTTCCCTCTTATCCCATGACAACTTAATTTATGTAAGAGTCTTTGGTGAAGGACCTTGTCAAAGGCTTTCTGGAAATCTAAGTACACTATGTCCACTGGATTCCCTTTGTCCACATGTTTGTTTGACCCCTTCAAAGAACTCTAATAGATTAGTAAGACATGATCTCCCTTTACAGAAACCATGTTGACTTTTGTGCAACAGTTTGTTCTTCTGTGTGTCTGACAATTTTATTCTTTACTATTGTTTCAACTAATTTTCCCAGTACTGATGTTAGACTTACTGGTCTGTAATTGCCAGGATCACCTTTAGAGCCCGTCTTAAATATTGGCGTTACATTAGCTATCTTCCAGTCATTGGGTACAGAAGCTGATTTAAAGGACAGGTTACAAACCATAGTTAATAGTTCCACAATTTCACATTTGAGTTCTTTCAGAACTCTTGGGTGAATGCCATCTGGTCCCAGTGACTTGTTACTGTTAAGTTTCTCAATTCGAAAACCTCCTCTAGTGACACTTCAATCTGTGACAGTTCCTCAGATTTGTCACCTACAAAAGACGGCTCAGGTTTGGGAATCTCCCTAACATCCTCAGCCGTGAAGACTGAAGCAAAGAATTCATTTAGTTTCTCTGCGATGACTTTATCGTCTGTAAGTGCTCCTTTTGTATCTTGATCGTCCAGGGGCCCCACTGGTTATTTAGCAGGCTTCCTGCTTCTGATGTACTTAAAAAACATTTTGTTATTACCTCTTGAGTTTTTGGCTAGCTGTTCTTCAAACTCCTTTTTGGCTTTCTTATTACATTTTTACATTTAATTTGGCAGTGTTTATGCTCCTTTCTATTTACTTCACTAGGATTTGACATCCACTTTTTAAAAGATGCCTTTTTATCTCTCACTGCTTCTTTTACATGGTTGTTAAGCCACAGTGGCTCTTTTTTAGTTCTTTTAGTGTGTTTTTTAATTTGGGGTATACATATAAGTTGAGCCTCTATTATGGTGTCTTTGAAAAGTGTCCATGCAGCTTGCATGGACTTCACTGTAGTCAATGTACCTTTTAATTTCTGTTTAACTAACTTAAAGAACACGCTCTACTTGATTTTTCTTTTAGGCTATCTCTTGAAAACTCTTGACTGTAAAAAAAAAAATAATAATAATAATAATAATAATCCACATGTGGTATGTCAGATTTGTTTTCTGTTTTCTCCTAGAGCCTCTTCAATATCCATTGATCAGTAGCCCTTCTTTTTTTTGTAAGCATGCCAGCACACTCATAAATGCAGTTCAGGAAGGCTTCATTGCAATTGGAAAAGAGGTTCCAGGTAAAAATTTCATGGTGAAATAACCTTTTTATTTTGTGTAGTAATTTTGAGATGAAGGGAAATAAAATTAAAAAGTAGGGAAAAGAGGATTTTTAATAGAGGAGTAATGAAAATGTTAAAATAGCATTTTTCTTATCAACATATCCAGTTTTGTGTTTGTGACCTTTTCATCTATGCGTTGTTGCATTACATTTAAAATTCATTTCAAAGTCCATAACTGAACAACTGTTTTCTATGTGCATTGCTATTTCTTTTGCTCAGTATTCTTCACTGACTTCTGTGAATGGAAATTTCACTTTTTGTTTTGCAGATGCCATGCTAAATATTATATGGAAGCATATGATTGATTTTGTGAAAGCAGCTATTGAATCAGGTAATAATGTTTGTTTCATATTTATTATTGGTGACTGAAACATGAGGTTTTTTGGGGGGTATGCTCCTGAAAGTATTTGGCTATTCAGTAAAATCCTTCATAAAAACCCACTATTTCTAGACACTTACAAGATGCAATCTAATTTTGTACAATATATACATATATAATATGTATGCAAAAGGGACTAAATTATGCCACTTTTGTAATGAAGTCCTCATGAGTAAGGATTATGCAGCCTACCCCCATAATAAGGGTATGCATCATAAGGATTACATATCATATATTAAAAATTGAAAACATCAAAATGTGAGCATACCAAAATCATCTCCATGTGGTCTTATTGCTGTATGTCTTGTCACCTCTCAGTCCATTTTCCACATTATTTTTTTTATATCATGTCTTAGATTACATTTTTCTTAAACAGGGTTGAGTGATTTAAATCAAGGCGATTTTAAATTACTTAAATTTGATATGAAAAAAATCATTGATATGAGTCAAGTAGAGCTCTTTAAAACTAATTTTAAAACTTGGGCTATTGCAACTTTAAAATTTGTAATGAACAAAATTGTAAATGCTATCTTTTTTAGAATTCCATTACTGGTATAGGGTATCTTATCTGAATTTTACAAAACTCTGCTGCTGTAGGCAAAAACAAAAACACTGAAAATATTAAGTCCCTGATCCTGCAAACATTTAAACAGGTATGTAACTTTACTTACACAAATAACTCCATTAAAGTCAGCGGGACTACTTGTGGTTAAAGTACTCATGGTTAAAGTTAAGCATTTGTCTAAATGTTTGCAGCATTAGGAGCTAAAATTGTATTTTTAATATATACTTTTCTTAGTGGCGTGAAATCTGTCATTTCAAAACAGAATTGCTTCAGTGTTAACAGTGAGAAGTTTAGACTTTAGTACATTAACAAAGTTATGAACTTTTTAAAAGTTTTTTTTACATTTTAAAAAAGGAGCCGAAAGTTAGCCTTTCCCATATTTAGGCAATTTCTGATGAGATTTTTCAAAAGTACTGAAGCAATTTAGGAGCATAAATTGCATTGACTTCACACTGTGAATGCTGATGGAAGAGTTGTAGCCTGGTCAAAGCATTTCAGCTTTCTTGACTGTCTCTCAATTATTTAGTAAAGTACCTAGCACACTTTATAAATAACATATTTTGTGTCTGTTTCTCTGGGCAGTTCATTGCATATCTTCATAATTGCAGGAGATTGAAACTGAAAATTGACGTAAGGTGCTACAGTCCACATTATGTATTGATTTTTTTCAGAAAATGTCCTTGCTATGAGATTCATTTAGTTGCAGTAAAAATAATTTTTAAGTGATGATCACACTAATTAGTGCTTTGTTCTGCAGACTTCTGTAGCTTTATCTCTGGCTTGAACATGCTTTTTACTTTTATCTTTTTTAGGCAATAAGAAAGAGAGGCAAGGTTCAGAAATGTTAACACTATTATTACAGGCCTTAAAAAACATAGTTACCTCAAGCACACTTCCTGTTCAGAAAACATTGGTAAGGTTTTATGTTTGTTTGTTTTTATTAAACTGATAATTTCTTATGTGCTGTTAAGTAGATATCATATAATTGAAACCTTCTGTATTTTGATATCAGTTTCCTGCAATGGCTACACCAAAACTTCTTGCTCTAAAGAGCTGACAATTTTTAAAATTTTTATAAAAATTACTAAGTTCTCATGGCAAACTACATAGATTTCTTTTGTAGGAACCCTTAAGGAGTATGTATCAAATGTCAGCATGAGTCCCATGGTGTGAGTCATTGTCTGGGTATACTGCAAGAAGGACAGGAGACTTGTTATGGGTTTTAATCAGGCTGCAACTTTATTATATAGATGTCTGGGACTACCGGGCAGATAAAGTGTACAGTGCAGGCAAATCCATGCTTATTTAAATCAATTCTCTGGGGCTTTCACCAGTCCCCCCACTGTTTAATCCATGCTTATTCAACTCAGTTTTCCAGGGCTTTCACCAGCCCCCCTTTGTTTCCATCCAGGTCCCCCAGCCAACCCATGGCTTGGACCTTGCCATCCACCAGCCTCGTAAGAGGGTTAAAAAGGGCTATGAGAACAGAGGGGGTTTGCTCCCTGCCGTACCAATCATAGGAGTCCCTGAACCCCCCTCCCCCGTTCTGTTCCTTTATACAGGACCTCCTTTTAAATCCTTTATCAGGCCATTTATCTGGTCACTGGCTGCCCTCCCTATGGTGTACCTGCACTGAACATCTGCCCATTATTACAAAATAAGTTGCGACATGGCCTACCACCTTTTCTGTTCACCAGAAAAGGTCCAGCCTCACACCTGCTCTGAGGAAGGCGAAAAAGACACATTCCACCGAAGCCAATTCTGGTGATGCAGGAAAAATTCCTTTCCATCCCCCCTTCAAAAGGGATGACTAGCGTAATGCCCGCAACAGGTCCTAACCCGGCCTGCCATTTGCCTCCACTAGGGGAAGGAGGGAAGGTGTTGAGTTCCTCTCTGCGTGGACCTAGAGACTTGCCCCACCCAGGTTTCGTTCCTTTATACGCATTCCTGGGTGGGGGGGTGAGTCATTGCTGCAATGCACCTTTTGCAGCAGTTTCTGACCTTCCTTTCTCTCTTTCCTTTCCCCCTGCCCCCTCTCCCCCACACACACCACCACCACTCACCCACCTTTAGTTGTGGTGCATCTTTGTATCCCTTTTCTTCCTAAGTTATCATTACTTCAGAGAGCAATTGTTTGTAAGGCTGCTTTCTTTATGCCACTACAGAAAACTTCAAACCAGTTAACATCTGGATTCTCATTTACTTGCTAGTATTTGGCTCTTGCATAGGATTAGATATTTATACATACTCTGTTCTGAAGGATTCTGTTTTTTTAATAGTTGCCTGTTTTCTTGTTTGCTTCCCTCCCTCAGTCCCTTATAGAAATTACAATTAAAGAATTACCTTCAAAAGTATTGGGATCACCAGCATATCAGGTTGCTGACATGGATCTTTTAAATGTAAGTAAAACCTAAGTTATATTTTTAAAATTTTGTTCGTATTTATACTTAAGAGAAAGGAGTTGGAGTACAGTGCATATTCACGGTACACTATGTAAACCAAAAGAGCCATATCTTGGTGAAATTATACATTCTCACTGGTATTTTTATTTTAGAATGTCTGGAACAAGTTTAGCATTCACTTGTCACAGACAGTTTATCTGCATCAATAAATGAGATTAAAATGAGTTGAAACAGGGTTAGCAATTCCTCATGTCTGAAAAATACTCTGAAGAGACATATTTGTGAAAGTGACCTCCCTGTATTGTTGAGCACACTATTTATTGCAAGGGTCGTAGACAGTACCCAAGAAGACCACAAGGTCTGTTATGTAACCTTTTGTTACATGTTATTGATGGAGCAGTATGTTGATTAATAGTCTAGCCAATTGATTGACTACATGTGTGGTATGTCACGAAAAATGTTCAAGAGACAAAATAATCAAACTTAGCTTGTGACTACTCTGAATATGTTTTTGGTAATAATTTGGCAAATGCAAAATCTGCCGTATAGGAGTCTGGCAGTTTATGGTGGCTTTCTGCATGAGGTAAGGGTGTTTGAATAATTTGATTCAGATTTCTCATGCTTTAGTTTCTAGATGTTATAATTAAGTGACCACTTTTTTTGTACAGAATTCAAGTTCAGAATTTTAGTTGACTCTGAATAAATTTAGTTGACTCTGGCCCGTGGAGTTAAATTTATATGGCTCCTATATTTTTCATTTCTGGATCATTAACTGAAAAACCCCCCACCCTGTACGCTATTCTGACTGTGAAATAAACACTTCATTAATGAAAATATAGTTCAAAAGGCTGATTAAATATTTTTTTTCTTGCAAGGGAACACCAGCTTTGTTCTTAATTCAGCTACCTTTCCGTGATAATCTGTTGGAATGGTGTGTAACAGATGAGAGGTAGGTGATCCTATTCTGGAACTATTTGAGAATGTTCGTTTGTTTTGTTACCAAACTTGTCCTGTTCTTCTGTACCTCAGTATGCTGATTTTAGAGGCTTTTCCTGTGAATTTTAAATAATACTTCCCCCCCATAATTGCCTATCTAACTTTTAAACTTTTGTTTTTAGGTTCTTCCTAAACTTGGAAGTCCTTGTGGGTTGTGTTTTGTCTGGCCCCACATCTCCTCTGGCTTTCAGTGAGTCCGTGTTCTGCATTATTAATCAGTGTGCAAAACAGGTGGAAAATAAGGAACATCTCTGGAGAATGTGGAGTATTGTAGTTAACCCATTGACTGAATGGATTAACCAGGTATAGTATTATACCAAATATTCATAAGCATTTTAGTGTGTGATTGCCTTCTCAGCAATGAGAATATGATAACATAAATGCAAGAAATAGCATATTTTGACATTTTGGTAAATTCCTGACTCTTAAAAAAACAAAAAAATAGTTATCAGTCACCTGCCCAAAGAGTTTATTCCCTTAGTTAGACAGAGACAATGCAGTATTACTTCATCTTTTTACAAGAGAGACTAATAGTAGTTTGTAGTTGATCAATACTGGAAGGCTGTCCAAAAGTAGATTTTAAAGTATGGCTCAATTCTGAAAAGTGATGTCAATATGACATTGAGAAATATGAAATATCAGCAGATATCAAATGTGAATAATTCATAAGTGCTTTTATTAGCTTCAGTGGAGTTGCACAGGTGTGATGAAGAACATAACTTGCCCTGCAGAATTTTTATGGCTAGTGATGATTGAGAAGAAGAGAGTCCAGGTTGATGCTTTGTTATATAAACCAACCTTTTGTAAACTGAATATTTTTATGTAGGATCAATGAAATACAATGTCATAATTGAGTCACTATTTAGAGTATAATTGCACATCAAGTAGATGGAATAATAAATAACTTTTCATAATTGATTTGTGTTGTAGTATTTCCTCCTCTTTGAAATTAAAGGGACCAATTAAGTTAATAAAAATCATTGCTGGTAGTTTGTAGATAATGCAAATTGGAAGGGTAGTAAATGACAGGCCAGTTCTACAAAATCTGTATTGCTTGGTAAACTGGGCTCCTTTGAGTAGCACACATTTGAATCCAGCCAAATGCAGGGTCATACGTCTGGGCACTAAGAACGTAGGTCATACTTATGTGATGGGGGTCTACATCCTACATAACAGTGACTGAAAAGAATTTGGGGTGGTCTTTGTGTCTAACCCATTGAAAATGATCGCTCAATGCGAGGGTGTGGCTAAGACAGCTGGTGTATACTTGTAGGTATTAGTGGGGGGAATTTTCAGAGTAGCAGCCGTGTTAGTCTGTATTCGCAAAAAGAAAAGGAATACTTGTGGCACCTTAAAGACTAACCAATTTATTTGAGCATAAGCTTTCGTGAGCTACAGCTCACTTCATCGGATGCATTCAGTGGAAAATACAGTGAGGAGATTTGTATACACACAGAACATGAAAAAATGGGTGTTATCATACACACTGTAAGGAGAGTGATCACTTAAGATGAGCTATTACCAGCAGGAGAGCGGCGGGG
Organism: Natator depressus; assembly: GCF_965152275.1. Lineage (NCBI taxonomy): Eukaryota > Metazoa > Chordata > Testudines > Cheloniidae > Natator > Natator depressus. The sequence goes on from NC_134244.1 coordinate 27,549,070, forward strand.
CGGGGGGGGGGGGAGAATGTTATGAGAAGTGGAGACATGCTATTTCCTCTAGTTGACATTAGTGAGACTGTTACTGAAATGTAGTATACATTCCTAGTTTCCACATTTCAAAAAGGGTGCTGACAAAGTGAAAAAAGATACAATGATTTGAGATCCTGAAAACAAGCCTTACAGCGAGACACTGTCTACTTACTTTTAGTCAAAAGAAGGTAAAAAGGTGACTTGATCAGTTTATAAGTACCTACATAAAGAGAAACTTTTACTGGACAAGGATATAACAAGGTTCAACTGCCGGCATCTGAAGCTAAATATAGTCATACTAGACAGGGTAATTAATCATTGAAACAGCTTACCCAGGAATGAAATGGCTTAGCCAGGATGGGCAGGGATAGTGTGTCTGGCCTCTGTTTGGCAGAAGCTGGGAATGGGCAACGGGGGATGGATCACTTGATTATTACCTGTTCTGTTCATTCCCTCTAAAGCACCTGGCATTGGCCACTGTCGGAAGAGGATACTGGGCTAGATGGACCATTGGTCTGATCCAGTATGGCCGTTCTTATGAGATGGAGAATCTATCATGTGAAGAATTTAAATGAAAACTGAATGACTTTCTAAAATATATACTCTATCTTAACCAGAAGTCACAGGCTTGATGCAGGAATTACTGGCTGAAATTCTCTGGCCTGTGTTATGCAGGAAGTACTACTAGATCATCATAATGGTCCCCTGGCCTTAAAACTATGAATAGTTTTTAAAGTATTTAAAAAGTCACCTAAATTACCAATAAAATCTCTAGTTATTAAAGTTGAATTAAATTTTAGAATTCATTTTTTCACAAATGTTGATTTTCACTAGTAGCTAAAAGCCTGTGCTGTCACATGAGTGTAATGTGTAAAGTTTTTTTTTAAAATCAAAAGGCTGCAAATTTAAAAATTGGATGGTAACAGACAGCCAATCCCAGTTATGATTCAACCTGGTGATACTGTAAACAAAAATAGCTCTCAGCCATGCTTGTACCAGTTTCTATTGCTTCAAAATGATTCCTGGAATCCTGTTTTATAGATTCTGTTTACTCTCTTGCATTTTTCTCTCAACATTGAAAATTGAGCCGTCATTGTTGCTTTTTTGTTTAACTAATTGATAGCCTATTTTTAGATTCTCTAGCAAACACTGTGGGCTAGTAACTAAAGATTTAATTCACATTTAAAAAATGGAATTACTTTAGTCTTAATTTGTAAAAACTTTATTTAAAAACTAGAAACCAAATTTAATCCGGGTGTCCTTTGCTCCTTGTACGTTACTTATCTAATAAGTTATTGTTTTTGGTTTATTTAGACTAGTGAAGTAAATCAGGGAGATGCATTGGAACACAACTTTAGTGCTGTTTACAGTGCACTGCTGTTACCCATGAGCCACATTTTCCCTATTCAAGAATTTCCACAGGTAAGAAATGAAAACAAATCTTAGATTCTGTAAAAATGCAGTGTTTCTAGTAAACATTAAACATTGGTAAGATAATCTTCCTTTGGGTATACAGTACTGAATCTTATGTATAAGATGTAAGCTGGCTCCATATCAGCTCACACCTGGCTATTCTTAAATCTTTCTCTTTGTCTCTTAGAAACTTTTAAACTAGTGTAAGTTATTAATTTTTCAGTTTTTCTGCTTACCTGGAAGTCTTTGAAATGAGCACCATGCTGCATATACAGTTTAAAAAGAGCTAAGGGGACATATGATAGAGGTCAATAGACTCATGAGTGGTATGGAGAAAATGAGTTAAGTGTAATTTACCCTTTCATGTAACACACGAACCAGGGATTACCCAATGAAATTAATAGGCAGCAGGTTTAAAACAAACATAAGCAAGTACTTCACATGACACAATCAGCCTGTGGAACTTGTTGCCAGGGGATATTATGAAGGCCAGAACTATAACTGGGTTCAGAAAAGAATTAAGTTCATGGAGGATAGATCCATCAGTGGCTATTAGCCAGGATGGTCAATGATGCAACCCCATGCCCTGGGTATCTCTAACCCTCTGACTGCCAGAAGCTGGGACTGTATGGTGGGATGGATCACTTGATAATTGCCCTGCTGTGTTTATTCCGTTCAAAGCATCTGGCACTGGCCACTGTCAGAAGGCAGGATACTGGGCTACGTCGTCCATTGGTCTGACTTAGTATGGGCATTTTTATGTTATGTTCTTAAAAATAAACTTGTGTTCTGTACTTCTAAGGTTAATGTCTTGGCATTTTATAGTCTTTTGATGGGGAAAAAAGAGCAAAACTTGTAACCACAGGATTTCATATCTATATTTAGATCTTAAAGCAGTGCAGTTAATTGAAATGTGAAAAGGCTTTTCCTATTAGAAGAATGTAGGTGAGGCTTCAGTTACTTGGTATAGTTCTATTGACAAATAGAGAAAGGAATATAAAAAGACAAAATCAATATTAGACTTGGTGGATATCTCACCACATCTCAAGAAGAAAGTCAAATAGCTTGCCCACCTTGACTTCTGACATATAGAAAGAAGGAAAAATTGTGCAAATACTGTTTTGAATTTTAAATGTTCAACTTGTGTTTTGGTTGTTAAAGCCCACTATGAAGTCCTTGTTGCGCACCTGGTCAGAGCTGTATAAAACATTTGCCCGCTGTGCTGCTTTAGTGGCAACGGCAGAAGAAAATTTGTGCTGCGAAGAACTTTGTGCCAAAATATCTGGACTAGAAGATGAAGCCCTAGTAGTAAGTATAAACCACAATATTAAATTATACAAAACTCCTGCTGGTGCAGTCTGCACATGGAAAAGCAGTCCCACTTTAACTTTTGTTTTGCGTTTACTCAGTTAAATTTAAATTTAACCATCAATCTTTGTTATAAGCCTAGTCAAAGCTAAACATCAGGAGTTGGATTATAAAGGTATGTTTACACCAGTGTTGCCTCTAATTTTTTACATCCATGTGCGGAATGAATTATGTGCACCAAAATGGAGGTGATGTGGGGTGCACATAACAAAATTAATATGGTGGAGATGGGGATGAGGGTTCAGAGTGTGAGAGGGGGCTCAGGGCTGGGGTAGAGGGTTGGGGTGTGGGGGAGGAGGGTTCTGGGGTGGGGCTGGGTTTGCAGTGTAGAAGGTGGCTCAGGGCTGGGGCAGAGGGTTGTTGTGTAGGGGGAGAGTGTGCAGGCTCTGGGGTGGTCCCAGGGATGAGGGGTTTGGGGTCCAGGCTGCCATGGGGTTGCGGTGGGGAGAAAGGACTCCCCCCAGCCTTCTCTCACCACAGCAGCGCAGGGCGGGTAGAGAGACACGTCTCCCCGGCCACAGTAACGCTGGCTGGGCTGTACCAAGGGAGGGGCTCCTTTCCCCCTGCTGTGGCAAGTCTGGGGCAGGTCCGTGCTTTGGCCGGTGGGGAGAGGCACCTCTCTCCCCTCTGCAGCCTTGACCCTGCTCAGGGCTTAATAGGCAGCTATGCAGCCCTGCAGCTTAGAGGGAACTTAGGTCTACACTGCAGGTGTGGTTGTAGCAAAGATAGGCATATGTGTGCTAGTTCTAATGGTACTGTAAATGTGGTACCATGCCCTTCAGCCTAGGTTAGCAGCTTCTTAAGCAGTGTAGATCTGATGATAAACTACAACAAATAGTACACTACTGTCAGAATTATTTACACAAATCAAGTGAAAAATACATAATCCTTTTCCTACAGAAATTAGGAGTTGATTCAGAGACAGTTTGAAGTAATGTACACATGAATAGGTTATAAAAAAATTTTATAAAGCATTTATCAAAATATCAAGTCTTTAGCAAATTTCTAGTTTTTAATATAACCCAGCAACATTAGTTATACAGTTAACAAGCATTTTGTTTTAACCCATTTACAGATCATGAATGGAATTTACATTGTCTAATAGGAGATGGCTTTGTCATGAAGTGAAAGCTCTGCTGCCTAATATGGTGGTTAAATACACAATTCAGTAAACTTGAAATTATAAAATGAGGGCTGGTCCATCTGAACAGAAATAGAATTTTATAATCAATATGGGAAGTCCTCAGAGCTTGTCTACATGAACATTTAATTTGTAGCAAGCTGGGGTGTGAATCTAACTTGCACTAGCCTGCCACAGACTAACTGTCCATGTGGAACCTGCTGATGCGTATTAGTGGTCCATGTATACACTTTGATCTAGTCCTTTTTGAAACGTGAGCAAGCCCTAAATTAGTAAAGTAATGTCTGATTCATCCTTAGGCCTCCCATCCCACTGAACAGATGCATAGAACTTTATGCAAACTGAAAGCTGCACAGGAGATTTTGAGGCAATTTCGGTTGACTAAACCTGGACACTAATTATTAGCTATACAAATATTGTGTGATTATGCTCTATATGTAAAACTGCAACTCAAGGACATTTTTGGATTTGGGCTTTAAGTACTGAAGTATAGTAACACTCTACTAAATCCACTGCGACTGACACTCCACATATTTAAATGGCAACTCACACTGAGGTTGACAACCTTAAACCTGAACTATCCAACTAATAATTTGTCAACTTGTAAAATAAGGTTAAGAAGATTAATCAGTTACCAGTTTCTCAGGTGGGTAGCCCAACCAACAAATAAGTCTTATAGCATTTGCTTTTGTTTGCAATCATGCTGGCTCTTCCTACTGTGTTTCAGCTGGTTCTCCTATTTATAAGAACAGATCAGACAGGCAAAATAGGGGGCTGGCAATGTGTGTACATGTAAATATATACTAAGTTGTCATAAAATTTTAGACTTTGTAAATTTAACTGTATTTTGTTAACCACACTTAGTTCCTTTAAGAACACATACAACAAAGGTCAAGCCTTAGAAATTGAGCAACACAATTGCAATGCTACAAGTTTGTCACTTGTTAAACTCCCTCTTGATACTACCACATCTGTTAATTCTAATATAGGAAACTTTGCGCCTGACTCTTATATTTTCAGTAATAGCTGTTGCACTCAGACTTATTTTAAATTGAAGTACTTCAAAGTATAAATTCTATGAAAGTTGGACAGTTTTGGCACAACTATTTAAACAAAATATTGTTCTTTTTGTGCACATAGGATGGTTGAGGGAAATGCTCTCGTTTAAACTTAGTGTTTCTATTAACAATTGATTAATCATATGACCATTGAATTTACTTTATGGCGTTCCTTGTTATGAAGATTTTATTGCTGTGTTTACAATACTTTAACCAAAAATGTTTGCTCTTAGTGTGACAGTCCTTCAGCTAGCCATACATTGTAATATTGTAATATGTAATATGTCCTTCAGCTAGCCATACATTGTAATATAAACATTTCATTAGGGGTCAATACCTCTAGACTTATAAAAAGAAAATGAATACTTGTGGCACCTTAGAGACTAACATTTATTTGAGCATAAGCTTTCGTGAGCTACAGCTCACTTCATTGGATGCATGCAGTGGAAAATACAGTGGGGAGATTTTTTTATACACAGAGAACATGAAACAGTGGGTGTTACCATACACACTGTAACCATACACACTGTAATGAGAGTGATCAGGTAAGGTGAGCTGTTACCAGCAGGAGAGAAAAAAAACCTTTTGTAGTGATGATCAAGGCGGGCCATTTCCAGCAGTTGACAAGAACGTGTGAGGAACAGTGCGGGGGGGGAGGATAAACATGGGGAAATAGTTTTATTTTGTGTAATGACCCATCCACTCCCAGTCTTTATTCAAGCCTAAGTTAATTGTATCCCGTTTGCAAATTAATTCCAATTCAGCAGTCTCTCGTTGGAGTCTGTTTTTGAAGTTTTTTTGGTTGAAGAATTGCCACTTTTAGGTCTGTAATCGAGTGACCAGAGAGAGTGAAGTGTTCTCCAACTGGTTTTTGAATGTTATAATTCTTGACATCTGATTTGTGTCCCCTGGACACCATCATAGGGCCTAATCACATCAGCCACGCTATCAGAGCCTCATTCACCTGCACATCTACCAATGTGATATATGCCATCATGTGCCAGCAGTGCCCCTCTGCCATGTACATTGGCCAGACTGGACAGTGTCTACGTAAAAGAATAAATGGACACAAATCAGATGTCAAAAATTATAACCTTCAAAAACCAGTTGGAGAACACTTCAGTCTCTCTGGTCACTCGATTACAGACCTAAAAGTGGCAATTCTTCAACCAAAAAAACTTCAAAAACAGAATCCAGCGAGAGACTGCTGAATTGGAATTAATTTGAAAACTGGACACCATTAACTTAGGCTTGAATAAAGACTGGGAGTAGATGTGTCATTACACAAAGGAAAACTATTTCCCCATGTTTATTGCCCCCACCCCAACTGTTCCTCAGATGTTCTTGTCAACACCCATTGTTTCATGTTCTCTGTGTGTACAAAATCTCCCCACTGTATTTTCCACTGCATGCATCCAATGAAGTCAGCTGTAGCTCACAAAAGCTTGTGCTCAAATTTGTTAGTCTCTAAGGTGCCACAAGTACTCCTTTTCTTTTTGCTGATACAGACTAACACGGCTACTACTCTGAAACCTCTAGACTTATAATCACTTTTGATGTTCCTCTCTAAACTCCTTCCATTTGCAGGTATTTGTGGTAATGTGGTGTCAGAGTTGAATGCAGTAGTACATGTGATAAAGCTAGACAAATAGAGAAAAGAATATAAAAAGACTTGATAGGATTTTCAACTTGTGTAAATCTGCTGCTTTGAATTCAGTGGAGCGATGCTGACTTAGACTAGCTGGTAACCTGGCCCTGATGATTTCCTCCTTGCAGCTTAAAATTGCATTTGTCTCCTTGCCATGTATTATAGTTGTGAACACATATCCAGATTGTTACCCACAATCACTACTAGGTTTCTTTTAAACACTGTTTCACATTTTTCTCTACCCCCATGACTTTGGCTTTGCTAATGATTTTTGCTTTTCTCCCCCCTTAGAACCTGTCAATGGTGGATGGTCTCACCCATATTGTATCAGTTATGGTTGACTGCATCAACTTTACACCATATGGTACTAAATATCAGCCAAAAAATAGATGTAAGAAAAATTTCCAATAATTGGATTTGTTCTGTGATTTCAAAGAGTAAATGATTGAAAACTAGAATTATTGCAAGTGATAAATTAGGTATTGTATATTCTTAACAGTCCACCTCTGAGGTATTTTTTCTTAAGAGCGGAGTCCAAGATTTTCAAAAACAGGAAACAAAAATTAAGCTCCTAAATTCATACTTAGGCACTTAAGTCTGATTTTTCAGAAGTATTGAGTGTTTAGCAGCTCCACTGTAAGCTTCGTAAAAGCTCCTTGGGGCTCAGCACATGTGAAAATCAGGATATAGGTTGGTATATTATGACAATAGCAAATTTTTTCATGTTCGGTGGATTATTGAAAACATAAACTTTCTTTAAATTTGGAAAATTTAGTTATGGGTTCAATGATAGTTTCATTTTTTAAAGTCTTAAGTCTATGAAGGCATTTTCTTTTAGTAGCAGTCCAGAAACTCCTGCGTTTCACATACTGCTTTGTTGAAACGTAGCCTAAAAAAGCAACACTTGATTATAATAATTTCCAGTTTTAGTTTAACTTATAATGTGCCTTGAAGAATTTATACATTAAGCAATTAACTTTAAAACATAAGTTACTGCACGTATGGTTAGTTTTCATAACACTTATCAGTGCTGCACTTGAAATGGGAGTTGCTTCATTTTATTAGCTTTGTGTCCCATATCACTCACCGAAAGTCCGATGTTAGTGAAATAGTTTTCCACATTTCATTTGAGCTATTGATATATAAATACAGAAGGTGTTGGGCACACAGTGTTACTGGTTGTCCTGTTCCCCTGTCCTGTTCATAGCCATTAAAAGTAAAGTAAACACTAGAACATTTTAAAGATGGAATTTCAAATGGAAATTGAGTTAATTTTTTGCTGTAGCATCTGCCACCCTTGCACACATTGAGTAGTATCTTACTTGCAACTATCTGGGAGGACTGCTCAAGGAGCGGAGGTACTAGTTACAGCTGAAGAGAAATGATTTTCCCCTTGAAATAATGTGATGTAAACTTTTAATTAAAACTTTTTCAGTTTAATCCAGCTTTGAGTACTAGTCCACATGACTAAATTTATCCGAATCTGGCCCTTCTGTTTTTTACACGAAGAATTTAAGAGTATGTAGGATCAACCAGTATCAAAACTCCTGCATCAGTTCTAGGCCATAAGGGTGGGTGAATGGAAAATTGGAATCAAATCCACAGCGACTGCACTAAATTAGAATTTTTATTGGTTATAGTGGATTTGAATAACTGCGTATTTATACTGATGAGCTATTTTAGGAGTCCAAATATGCTATTTATTATTGCCCTGGACTGTTTCATTCTAATATTGTATCTCAGACAATATTGATTTGAATTTTATATAAAGCAGAAGGGAAAGTTTAAGGTCACTGTCTTTAACGGATTTATTTTTTTACCTTAGCCCCACAGACACCTACGGATTGGTCTAAGAAGAAAAAGGAACCTCTTGGAAAACTGGCCTCTCTCTTTAAACTTCTAGTGAAGTTGATAAACTCTTTCCATATGCTCAGTTCCAAAGATACCCAGTCAGAAACATTGATCTCGGTTGGCGCTTCAGTTATTGCTATTCTTCACAACATCATCAGCCACATTTCTTTGCCTTCGATGATCAGAACTATGTTTGCAACTCTGTCAAAACCACTTGCAATGTTTTATGAAAGAACAAAGTGAGTATTTCAGAAATTATGGGATGACTTCTTGGTAAATATACATGGTAATATTGGTGAAACTGTGGTAATATTGGTGAAACATTTTCCTTAAACAGATTCCAGTAGGAATATACGATATCTTAAGTAACCCACTTTAAAACTGTATAGTAGAACGTATAAAGAAAAACAAAAATATGTCTTGCTTTTAATTTATTCAGTATACAGTTGCATGGGTTAAGAACTATTAAGATGTACTCAGAACAGTCCTTTCATAGGTGGGCAGAAAATGGAAGGGTTTTGTCACAAGAATAAGGAAACCAAGTTTATAGTTGCATATGTTTTGAACTTAAGTAAAAGCCTAGAACGTTTAAGTTGTGGGAAATTTTATATAAAGGTTTTGAAATATTTGTGCAATGCTCTTCATTCCATTGTATTTTCCAAAGACTTGACTTTAAAAATGGTTATTTTTGGAGGTGAAAACTATTAATCTGTTTAATTTTCACCATGCAAAGTGGTTACAGTTAAGCCTATTGGATACCGTATTAAATTCTCTCCGGGTGCTGCTGTAGCTATGTATGGAAAATCTCTCTGAAGTTAGTTAAGGAAGTTTGCTTGCAGAGTCAGTGTAGCTCAGACCAAGAGGAGCAGAAGAAAGGTAGCAGAAATTACTATATTAGAAAACAATTAGTTATGGATCTGTAAACTACTCTGTCGGGATTATTAGAACTAATTTTTAATTGTCATGCTCATTAGCTTAAAAAGTTTGTTTATGGCCATTATGGGGGAATCAAGAAGGGTTGTAAATTATTAAATGGAGCTATTAAAATAATATGCAACTTCATATGTTGGTGTGAGACCTTGAAGATGACTATTGCATCTTTTCTAGTGTCATATATCAACATTATTGGAAATCTTTGCTGAGAACAGAAAGGATTGAGAAATATTTCATTAACACTTCATCCATTCTGTGTTCTTTCTTTCATAGGCTTGCTGATGTATCTAGAGTGTACAGTAGTCTCAGCAACAAGGTAAATTTTAGCAGAAAAGGTCTGTGAAAGAACAAATACTGTATGGCATTTCAATCCTGAGAATTTTGTGCTCTAAAAACAAAATTGTATTTGTATTAAGGCAAGCTAGTAAGCATTTCGCTTAAAGGTGTACTACGAACTTGAACTGAAAACTGGCTAGGGTAAAGTACAAATCTGTGTTGAATTAAATATTATGGGCTCCTTCATATATAGAAGTTTAGTATTTCTGTGGAACTGAGTCCAGACCTGTTCTTATGCCATATTCTTGTCATATCCACATAAACTGCCACTATATAAATCTTGTTTATTTCACTATTTAAATTTTTAGAATATGTAATTGATTCAAAAATTATTTACACATTTCTCTTTTTTTCCAGTTAGAAAAGCTTTTGGGAGAGATCATTGTATGTTTACAATCCCACTATACTGGATTTTATGATAGCGACCTATTAGAGCAGCTCTCTCCATTGCTGTGCATAATCTTTCTGCATAAAAGTAAACAAATACGCAGCCAAAGTGCTCAGTTCTGGAATGCAACATTTGCTAAAGCTACAGTGTTAACGTACCCTGAAGAATTAAAGTAAGATGCTCTCTTGTATATTTGTTGTTTGATTTTGCTACATCATCAGAGTATTTATAAATCAAGCCAAGATAACATAAGCTTTTTTAATTTGTGATGGGATATAAACATGAAAAATCATAACTTCTTATAAATAAGATGTTAAGTAGGGAAAACTGTTTCTAAACTCAGGATTTAACCTTGGTCAAGTACATAGTGATAAAAAATAATCAAACCACTAATTGTGTTTAAGTCCATGAAAGTATCCCTAGTATAGAAGTGAAATTGTATGGAATGAGAATTTAAATGTGAAGTTTTATTTTAGGAATTCTGGAAGGGAAGGAAAAGATGTTCATGAGTTATCGGGATAGTTTGGAAGTCCTCACAAATGAGTTCTTTGCTCGTAGAAAGCTTCAAATCTAAAAGATACTTGTTCAAGAAAAAGTATCTGTAAATGTACAGAATCCATGAGCTTCATTCAGCTTCAGTGTATGTGTGCTGCTTATAAGTAGTAGTGAACTTAATGATCTTATGCACTTTTTCCATAAATCTTAATTTTTTTTCCTTAAACAGATCCATATTAAGGCAAGCCAAAAAGAAAATTCTGCTTTTACTACCTGGCTTTGAAAGTGTTGAGTTAGTGGAAGAATCCAGTGGTCCATTTTCTGATGCTGTAAGTATCTATTATGTTACTTCTTATGAGTGGTTTACTCTCTACAATTCTGGAATTGTGCTGGAGATAGTAACAATGTCCTATGGAGTTACAGTAATCAAGATTTTACTATAATGATTTGAGGTTGATTAGTGTTAGAGGTAATAACCATATCCTGAATTAGAATAACCAGAGGCTGAAGGGCCTAGGCTGAGATGGCATTTGGTAGATAATAACTAGGGTTTTACCTGAACTATTGGCCTGTTCTTATGCAGCATATTTGCAAAAATCTTTACATTTTAGCGGAAACTACAGGGGAAGGTAAGCAAACATATTTTTTGAAGTCATGAGTGAAATCGAATCTTATGCAAAGTTTCATTAAGTTACCTACTTTATCTATTTACACTAAACACCATTTTTATTTCTCTTTAAACAGACAGAAAATTCCCAGTGGGATGCAAAGATCAGTGGAATAGAAGTTAAATCAGGTGGAAAAAGGGATTCCTTGCTGGCACAGGCCAATGGTCTGAAAGACAAGACTACCACTGCTCATGTAACAACAGCAAAGGTAAGATGCATACAGATGGATGTAATAAAATTAAACATTACTTTATGCTGACTTTCTTCCACAAGAGACTATTGGGTATGCTGGTTTTGTATCTCAAGTCCACCAGTCTGAAGCAAGCCAGCCTAATAGCAGTTAGCTGTTACTTTTTCCCTATTCAGATTTTCTAGTATTTTTGAAGTTTTCTTTTTTGTTATTGCTATGGAAACTTAAGGCAAGGTAGGTTTTTAAGGAGTGAAAGTTTAATCAACAGAGGCTCCGTAAGGAATAGGGAGAGCAGCCAGCAGGATGCTGAACATTAAGATCTGATTAGTTTTTTTGGCTGTGTATCATGGCAAAGTATTCTCTGTATGTGTGTGTGTATCCTGGTGTAGGTGCACATGCACCTCATGCATCTGAGATTGGATTGCTTTGACTAGCTAGCTCTGTCCATCAGGGTAATGCATGTACCCTGTGCCTCCTTGTGCTCCTGTGAGGTTATGAATGGTGGCGCAGCCAGGACCTTCCCCAGTTCCCTCTTACTGCCTGGGAAGCAGGATGGAACCTGGTAAGTGTCCAGCCCACTACTTTGACCTTCAGGCTCATCTTTTAGACTAGTTTTGTGAAGAAATTCTTCTTTGCCCTCCTTATCTTCATTAATACTTTAATGTGGACAGTCCTAAAAAACTACCCCAGAAAGATACCCCCATGCAGCTGGCTGAGGGTGAGGTGCCTCATGCCAAGCCCCAGGGGCAGAGTCTAAGCCTTCAGGATATAAGCACTAACTGATTTTTAGTGGACTTACTCTCCTGTTTAACGGGCAGAGCGGATGCCGTTTCTGTCTGGGGGAGAGGTACCTCCACTTAAGTATTCAGTGTGCAGATCCTTCTCATTGATGATTTGCAAGGTGAGGGCAGCGTGGCTGAGGCCACACACACTCTCGCGCTCTCTCCATACACATTATTTCAGACCTGGAGGAGATCTCCAAAAAATCTAACGGGTCATCCTCAGTCAGTGCTCCTGTAAGCAGACACGCCATCCGAGGACCCAGCAGCAAAAGAAGGCAGGGAAGAAAACCTCTTTGAAATAGAAACTGGTTACATTGGTGCTTATTACCAAAACCTTCAGTATTAGCCGATGCTACTCCCAACACCGGTGCCAGCAGCTGCTTTGACACCAGTACTGGCAGACTTGGCACTTGCCTCTCTCGTACTGACATCATCATCATTGGCATCAGCACCACAATACAGTGGCGAGGCCACATACATTTCTCCATAGAGAAAAGAGACATCAGACCTCCAAGAAGAAGAGGGGCCTAGTCCTCCTCCAAGGAAGTGGCCCTAAGTAAGCTGGCACTGCCAGCATCTGTCCTGACAAAGGCATATGTGCCAACCGCTGCACCTATTATAGGACCAAAGTACATCTTAGAGAGCTGTTGAGATTCCCTCCAGGGAACATTGTTGGTACTGGTGTGGCAGCAGCTGCCAGAATGGGGACATGACACTACAGTACAGCATTGCAATTCAAAGTACATCTTTGTTGCCAGATTACTACTTCATCTCAGCAACAAACAGTGATGCTCTGTTACCTTCTGAGAGTGACCCTAGAGCTGGTACTCTCTCTGAGCACTGCTTCAAAAAAGACATGAGTGGCACTGGGCCAACCTGCTGCAACCATGTCAGTACCCATCCTATCCGTACTGAGGATCATCATTTCAGGTGTCCTGCCACAGGTTCGGGAAGAGGAGATCAGGCTCTTTGGCAGCATCGTTACCTTGGCCACCAACACTGGAGCCAGTTGTCAGCGCTCAAGAATTAGGAGCAATGAAGAAACAGCAGCATCCCCAGGTTCCACCGAAGGAGTTATAGTCACCTGATGAAGTGGTCACACTAGCCCCTACCCCAGTGGTCAACTTTAAAGCATTTCATGATGCTCATATCACAGACCTGGATATCAAAACAATGGCCATACAAGAGAAGTAACACAAATTTAGACATCTTAACCCCATCAGCCCTGGGAAAAATTGCTGTTCCCATAAAGGAGGGCACATAGGAGCTAGCAAAGTGCTCTGACGCACTCTGGCTACCATCCAACCTGTGTCTGAAGAGGTGGAGAAGCTCTTTCAGGTGCCATCGGAAAACTTTGAAGCCTTTTAATCCCAGCAGATCCAGGGCCACTGGTGGTAGTTGAAGTAGAGGACAAGTTGAAATTGACAAAGGCATGCCCGAGGATAACTCACAAAAAAATAGCTCTGTTTGGGCTCAAAGCCTACTCATCCGCCTCATTGCAGTTCTGTGTGGCAAGCTACCAGGCATGGTTCATCAGATGTAATTTCCTGATATGGGAGAGAGTGACTTCCTTCCTGGCAAAAATGCCACAGGACACTAAGGAGGAATTAGAGGAGATTATAAGGGAAGACTAAACAGCTGCCAGAGCAGCCTTGCAGGTAGTCATGGACTCCTCCGACATGGCCGTGGCTGTCCTGGCAGTTAGCATCCAGAATACTGAGGGAAGTTCAGGGTCATGAGACACCTTCCATTCAAGAGATTAGAGCTCTTCATCAAAAGAACAATGAAGGACACCTTGAAGAACTCGAGGGCCACTGTGAGGTCACTGAGGATTTGTACACCAACCCCCTACAGGAAACTCTGCAAATACCAGTCTCAAAAGAAACAGCTGGTTCACCCATACTTTCAGAGCAGACAGCCAGTTTACCCATTATGGAAAGGATCATGATACTCAAGTGGACACACACAGTATCAAAGTTTCTCAAGAGGCTTTTATACTCTTACCTGCTAGTCAGAGAACCTACTTCAACCTGGCACTTCAATATAATCTTCCTGAGGCTCGTGGATCCTCTATTTTGAGCCTTTCTCAGAATGCTCTCTTCACCACCTCGTTCTGAAGTAAATCTTCTTAGTGGTTATCACTTCAACCAGGAGGAGTGAGTGAGCTTCAAGCATTTATGGCTGAAACCCACTTCATGACATTTGATTGGGACGAGACAGTTCTGAGGCTTCACCCGAAGATAATTTATAAAGTGGTCTCAGATTTTCTTCTAAACCAGTCAATCAGCCTCAAAACCTCATTCTATGTAAAAGAAAAGAAACCATGCACCCTAGACATATCCAGGACTCTGCTTTATGGACAGGAACAAACCATTCATACTGAAATCCCATCTGTTTATAGCTGTAGCCAGATGTTCTAAAGGTCAGGCCATCCCTTCACGGAGAGTATCAAAATGGATGATAAAATGTATTTCACTGTGTTACTACCTGGTTGATGTACCTCTCCCACTGAACATCCAGGCTCACTCCACCACATCACAAACTGAATCCTCCGCCTGCTTCAGGAATATGCCAATATTAAATCTGTAAATTAGCAACGTGGAGTAACCCACTGACCTTTGTCAAACACTATGCCGTGCACATAGCGGACAGGTCAGATGAAAAGTTGGAGAGAACAATATTAAAATCTCTGTTCAACTGATGCAGCTGGAGCTCCTAATTCCCACCATTCTGAGGGCATATTGCATGCTGGCCATCTGCACTATAATCCATACTGACACATGCTCCAAAAAAAAAAAAAAAAAATGGTTACTTATAGAATCATAGAATATCAGTTTGGAAGGGACCTCAAGAGGTCATCTAGTCCAACCCCCTGCTCAAAGCAGGACCAGTCCCCAACTAAATCATCCCAGCCAGGGCTTTGTCAAGCCTGACCTTAAAAATATCTAAGGAAGGCGATTCCACCACCTCCCTAGGTGACGCATTCCAGTGTTTCATCACCCTCCTAGTGAAAAAGTTTTTCCTAATATCCAACCTAAACCTCCCCCACTGCAACTTGAGACCATTACTCCTTGTTCTGTCATCTGCTACCGCTGAGAACAGTCTAGATCCATCCTCTTTGGAACCCCCTTTCAGGTAGTTGAAAGCAGCTATCAAATCCCCCCTCGTTCTTCTCTTCCGCAGACTAAACAATCCCAGTTCCCTCAGCCTCTCCTCATAAGTCATGTGTTCCAGTCCCCTAATCACTTTTGTTGCCCTCCGCTGGACGTTTTCCAGTTTTTCCACATCCTTGTTGTAGTGTGGGGCCCAAAACTGGACACAGTACTCCAGATGAGTCTTCACCAATGTCGAATAGAGGGGAACAATCACGTCCCTCGATCTGCTAGCAACGCCCCTCCATATACATCCCAAAATGCCATTGGCCTTCTTGGAAACAAGGGCACGCTGTTGACTCATATCCAGCTTCTCGTCCACTGTCACCCTTAGGTCCTTTTCTGCCGAACTGCTGCCGAGCCATTCGGTCCCTAGTCTGTAGCGGTGCATGGGATTCTTCCATCCTAAGTGCAGGACTCTCTGCACTTGTCCTTGTTGAACGTCATCAGATTTCTTTTGGGCCAATCGTCTAATTTGTCTAAGGCCCTCTGTATCCTGTCCCTACCCTCCAGCGTATCTACCTCTCCTCTCGGTTTAGTATCATCTGCAAATTTGCTGAGGGTGCAATCTACACCATCCTCCAGATCATTTATGAAAATATTGAAAGAAACCAGCCCGAGGACCGACCCTTGGGGCACTCCACTTGATACCGTCTGCCAACTAGACGTGGAGCCATTGATCACTACCCGTTGAGCCCGACAATCTAGCCAACTTTCTGTCCACCTTATAGTCCATTCATCCAGCCCATACTTCTTTAACTTGCTCGCAAGAATACTGTGGGAGACCATGTCAAGAGCTTTGCTAAAGTCAAGGAACAACACGTCCACTGCTTTCCCCTCATCCACAGAGCCTGTTTTCTCGTCATAGAAGGCAATTAGATTAGTCAGGCATGAGTTACCCTTGGTGAATCCATGCTGACTGTTCTTGATCACTTTCCTCTCCTCTGAGTGCTTCAGAATTGATTCCTTGAGGACCTGCTCCGTGATTTTTCCAGGGACTGAGGTGAGGCTGACTGGCCTGTAGTTCCCAGGATCCTCCTCCTTCCCTTTTTTAAAGATGGGCACTACATTAGCCTTTTTCCAGTCATCCGGGTCTTCCCCCGATCGCCATGAGTTACCTTACAGTAACTGTGCTGCTTCAGGATGCCATGCATGTAGATCCCATGACCTAGTCTCCATCCTTTCCTTTTAGAGTAGTTAGCTAATATGGGCTTTTAATTGTAAGGGACTTGGAAGAGGGTCATGGCCACTCCATTTTTTTGTACCCTCATATGGTAGCATGAAGAGGCATAGGGTACATACATGTCCCCAACACAGCTATTTACAAAAAAAAACAACTCATCTCTCATGCGTGAGGTGCACATGTGACTACAGAAGGATCAGTACTGAATGCAACATCTCTAAGAACCAGAGTTACTATAGGTTAGTATTCTGTTTGGGGATGGTGTACCTGGGGTACAGAAGTATCATTAATAGTATTTCCTTTATCTTGTTTTTAAACCAATTTTTTCGTTTCCATAGCTGAAACTAGAATTTTCATCTTCAAAGACAAAACCAAGCGAGATACTTCTGGAAGAGGAGAAATCTGTTGATTTTGTGGTTATTCCTTTGGAAACAAAAGCAAGACTATTGACAGAACACCAAAAAGAAGTTCTTAGGACAAAGAGGTTTGTAATCCGTAGCACTGACAAGAGTGGTTGTATTATGAAATGATCAGGACAAACTTTAAATTTAATTTGTTTACTGTACTCCATCTCAATCTTGAATAGGATATTAATTATGCATCTTGTGCTATTACATGCGAGCTCCAGAGCTTGAAGCTAACATAAAAAGATCTTTTGGCTAAAGACATCAGAGTTGTTTGGGAGAAACAGTATCTTAAAGGGACAGGACCATTCACTGATAGTGTTTTAGGTCCAGAACTAACCATAATTGTCTAGTTTCACCTGCATGACACATGCTGTAGAACTTCACCCAATGATTCATGTTCGCTTTTAGGCTAACACTAGTAATATGGCATTTTTCAGTAATTGAAATAAGGAAAGTCTTTAGCTGGCAGTATGATCCAAAGACAGGTTATCAAAAGATCAAAAAAAACTTTATACCCATATGTAAACAGCAGTTCCTTCGTAGCAAGCACTGATTGCTGAAACACACTTTCACTGCAAGAGGTCTCTCATTTCACATCACAGAATAATTTAGAAGTGTAAATAATCTTGTGAGGACTTGGCAGTTCAGTCTTTGTAGGGTTTCCTTGATGAGCATTTTCAGCGTTGGAACTGTGTGTTAAAATTACATGTTGTTTCTCACTAGAAGTTCTAAGAGAAAGCTACACCTAACTGAAATGATATTTTTGATTCCAGAATTGATATTCCTGCTATGTACAATAATCTGGATGCATCCCAAGACACTGCCTTGTTTTCTCAATATTCTCAGAGCCAGGAAGATTCTTTGTAAGTATGATATACCAACTGGGCTTGTGCTGATAAGATATTTTCTAAGTTCTGTTGCAACAGCTCTAATTTGGGTGATCTTGTTTTTAGATTAAAAACATCTTTAATAGAAGAGCCGAAAGAAGATTTTGAAAAGAAACCTCAGGTATTTTCACCATGTTTCATAGTATTGGAGATGCTAGAATTACAACTACCTTAATGATGCTTTATAATAGGCTTGGAAGGATTAGATTTTTATCAGTAATTATTGGTGGTATTTGATTTTGGTGTACACACACTAGCCAACAAAAATATTTCCATTGATAATCAAAATTTATAAATAGACAAGGTAGAAAGATGCTGCTTGAGAACTTATTAGAATTTAAGGATATTTACTTTGTATATTTTGGCATGTGATTATGACAGTTCGCATTTTAACAGTTATAAAGCTCTAATTTTTTGAATGTGTCTACTTTCATTAAATCGTTGTCTGATCTCCCCCCATAATTTTTCCCAACTGTAAAAAGTTAAATAAATAAAAATAAGGTTAAGAATAAACATTGATATGCATTGAAATTATCTTTAAAAAAATAAATTCTGTCACGCTTATTTATAATCTGTTTGAGGAATAATTCTAATATGGAGTGAACTTCTCTGATCACAGACCAAAATTGATATGTGGTGGAGAGGGTAAGCTTGATATGTCTAAAACAAAGAGCACCTCTAAATTTCTTATTATAGGACTTGAGTTTCCATTTTATAGAATATCTGGTAAGGCTGTCTTATGTGGGTCCAAAGAAAAACTAAAGGAGAAAGACGTGCTAGTAAGTTCAGAGTTTTGAGAACATTTGCTAATCTTGTTTGTTCTTGCAATGTAATTTAATTTAGATTTTCTTTTTTATTCAGTTTCCTCAATGTCTTAGATTAACTTCAGTCAAAGAAATCACATGATTGTGTAAAGCATACTGATAGTCTTATGCCTAGTGGTTTTTTTTGAAATTGCCTTTATTGATTCAAATTACCTCATTTGAGATGAATTCTAAATACAACAGAGAACCATAACATGTTTGCTTGTGACTTAGAGTAGAAAGTCCTCAGGTTTGGCATGATAGGAAAAGAACATATGCAAGAATGTATACACTGTTGACTATTTGAACATAATCATACTAAACTTGTGAGTCTCTGCCTGATTAACTAAACTCAATCATATAATTACATGATTCAGCAGTTAGGTATTCAGGTAACTATAAGTAGTGTTATCCCTGTAACTACCAGATACAGCAAGGAGAGTCTCTAAAACTATCACCTGTATACACTAGTAGACAAATCAGAAAATTGATACAAGATGCTTTCAGTAACTTACTACAAATATTATAGAATTGTTCTGAGAAATTCTTCAGTGCTTGAATTTCAGTTAGTCCCACAGTTGAAACTGATGGCCATATTTGGGGTCAGGAAGGAATTTTCCTCCAAGGCAGATTGCTTTCCTGGAGGTTTTTTGACTTCCTCTGTAGCATGGGGCATGGGTCACTTGCTGGAGGATTCTCTGCTCCTTGAAGTCTTTGAACCAGGATTTGAGGACTTCAATAGCTCAGACATAGGTGAGAGGTTTTTCACAGGAGTGGGTGGGTGAGATTCTGTGGCCTGCTTTGTGGAGGAGGTCGGACTAGATGATCATAATGGTCCCTTCTGACCTTAGTATCTATTAATCTATGAACTTTTCACATGCCCATTTTATTTTTTCCAAGAATTTATTTTCAGTGACTTCCATATCACATTGTCCTTCACTGGTTATTTTGAAATGTAAGTGTTTTGTCATCTGCTTGTGAGTTTGGACCTGAAACTTCATTAGGATACAAAAAATCTTGGAAACTATCTAGCCTTTTAGACATCATTTAGTCTGCATAGTTTTTCAAAGTAGTTTTTAGGTAGTAAGGTAATTCTTGAAGCTAACTTTTTCACTTATGACAGTAGTTTTTATAATAAATTATGTAATCCCTAAGAAAGATCCTCTCTTAGGCTTTTTTAGCCGTATAAACTTTGACTCTGGATGAAGTTGTACAGGCTGAACAGGACACACAGTTAACACTGAACGTTTAAATGGGCGTAGAATTCAGGACACATGAAAAATGATGTAATATAGCATGTGTTCAGATTATGCACACCTGTTACACTTCCTTTTCCTGCTCCTTACTTAACTCTTTAAGGCCAGTGTTCTGTCTCTTTAGGACTCTTTTGAAAACATTACTTAGTCAGACTCCATGGCAGTTGTATTGTATCCAGAATCTTAAATGTAGATGTTAGTAACAACTCCTAATTGCCTTCAGAAAGTACTGTACAGTATGATTAGAAAATATTTATATTAATGTAAAGAAAAACAATATATGAAGTACTAGTTAATAACTTTGAAATAAAACCCAGTAGATAGTAAGTTTACTGCTGTTCTTTGTCTACACAAAAGGTCTTTCTACCACTCCTCTTTCTTTGGACTAAACAAATAAAATAAATATTGCCATAAAGCATGTCAGTTACACTGGAACAGTTACACAGTTGAACTGTGGCTAACAAAGGAAAATTCATAGTGTTTTGAGTGGGTGGATGGTTTCAAAATCATTGTCATTATTTAGGCAGAGCAGTCTTTTTTTACTTTATTTCAAGTCCAAATGGGATTGCATTTTTTGTGGGTTTATGGTGAAAGTAGCAAAATTACAATGTCACTTAATTTGTCCTTGCAGGATGAGAGGACAAAGAGCAATGTGCACAATAGTACACATGAAATCACTGGGAACTGCAAATCAAGCGAACCTCTTGAGAATTCTGTGAATATTGAAGACAAATCCATCACTCATGTTCCAGAAAGTTCGGATTTAAATTGTGAGGAGGATTTAAAAAAAAGTATAACTGAAATGGTTGCAAAGGAGTCTTTAGTAGGAGACGATTCAAAAAAACATGCAACTGGAACAGTTGCAAAGGAGCCTTCAGTTGGAAATGAAAACACTTCAAATGTCAGCAGCATTTCATCTTCTAGTGATGTTATTTCTGGAACACCGCAACCTGCCAGCCGAAGACAGTCCTTTATTACTTTGGAAAAGTTTGATAGTTCAGAGAACAGACCCTTTAGCCCTTCTGCATTGAATAGACTATCAGGAGCATCTGGGACTGTTGCTGTTTTAGATAAACAGGAAAGCATAGATGCACCAAAGACTCCCTCCAAAATAGAAAAACCTAAAGAGGAGAATAAAAGTTCTTCAAAATCTGAATTTGAAGGAACAGTTACTGGGTTAAAAAGGTTGAGTCGCAGGCAAATTAAAACACAGCATGGAGAAATTAGGCAATCCGAGTTGTTAACAGATTTAGAACTGGAGAAAAGTATACAGGAGTCTGTTGTTGACACCCATTTGGAAAATAAATCTGGCCCACCTAGTCAAACGGAAGAGACAAAATGCATTCTAGATACTCAAACACAGGCTCCCAATTCTACAGTGATAGAGAGTACAACAATAGAGCATAAACAAATTGTGGATGGTGTAGAAGAGGAAGAAAAATGTAAAGGATCCAATTTGGATTCCAAAGAAAATACACCTCCAGTGGTTGCTGTATCAACTGATCAGATATCTAATGATGACAATCAAGTTCCACAGATGTCTCCTAATCAGAAAACACTAAGACGTTCTTCAAGACGACGGTCAGAAATTGCAGAAAATACAACAGACAGTCAAGATAAAGAAAACAGTCACCAAAAAAAGGACAAACGTAAAGATGATGAAAAGTCTTTCCAGAAGAGGGTGCCACAAATTAAAGAGGATGCATCCCAAAACCAGAAATCTGTTTCTGAAAAAGCTGTAGATGCAAAAGAAAATGCAAATAAAAAAGAATGCAACTTTCATGAGAAGACTGCTGCAGAAGACATTGGCCCAAAGGAGTCACACACTTCAAGGGGTCTTCAAGAGGAAATGAACAAAAATGCCAAGAAATCTGAAAGTGATAACTTGAAATCTGAAATAGATGATGTTCAAGATTCTAGTTCGGATATAACAAGCCAGAAAAAGACAAGGGGGCGCACCCGGTATCAAACAAGAAGAGCTTCACAAGGATTGCTTTCTAGTATAGAAAATTCTGAGTCTGATAGCTCTGAGACAAGAGAAGAAAGTACCAAAAGGAAAAGATCTGGAAAATGGAAAAATAAAAGCGATCCTCTTCAAAGCAAAGTGAAAGAAGAAAAAGAGAGCCAAAATCAGGAGCTGTCTTCACAAGAAATAGTAACTGAAATTAAGAATCTGTCTGAAGTAAAAAATAAAGGTGAAACAAGTTCTGAAGTCGACAGAGATACTGTATTGATATCTCAGGCATGTGATGTGAAAAACAAAAAAATGTATACAGATATTAACGAATCTACAGGAATTATAGATGTGGCAAAGACTTCAGTTGGTGGGCAGAACACAAATGTAGAACAAAATAAAACCAACATATTGGGAGAACCCTTCATGAACCCATGCATATCTGAACCAGTTTTGAAAACGAGACAGGCAAATAAATCACTTGATAAGCAAAGAAGTGTAGAAGGCTGTAGTGCAATCATTCTATCTGAATTTGCAGCAGTAGCTACTCCTTCAGACTCTGTTCTTTCCTCTGAAAAACCTCTGCAGATACTTGAGTGCCAGCACAAAAGAAGCAAGAGGATGAGAAGATCAAAGAGCTACAATTGCTGTGGTGAAAACTCTCAACAGCAAGAAAAATCATTCACTGAATTAAAAAATGCAGATAACCATGCACAAAGTGAGCATAAAAACACATGTATTCAGATAACTATGACTGCATTAGAAACTTCTTCTAATGATTCTCATTTTGAAGAAAGGCTGTCTGTGGAACCTTGTGCAATGAGTACACCATTGCTTCCCATTAAGAAATCTAGTTTCGTTAAGGATTCAGAAAGAGGAATAAAATCTGAGAATGATTTGGAAGAAAATGCTATTCCAGTGGAGGAAGATCTAGAGAAACCGTCATATATCAAAAGTAAAACTTGTGACCCTGTCATTCAGGAGCAAGAGCCAGAGCCCACCAATCTAGTTGACAGTATTGAACAGTGTTTGACTGACTGTGTTTCAAAAGAGTCCATAGAAAGTTGTCTTCCTTTGGAGAATGGCACAGAGCCAGAAGCTACAGAAAAGAAGGAAATGAGTCAAAATGGGCAAATGGAGGAGATATCTGACGCAGAAACTGTTAACAAACCTGACCAAACAAAGATAAATGAGCCAAAACATGATAAGAATGAAGCAGAAAAGACTGAGAACACTCCTATAAAAGCATACATCCCTCAAGATAGTGAGATGAAGGAGGAAGGTTTAATATTCACTGAAACTGCAGTGGCAGCTACAGTGCCTGAAAATGTAGCCTCAGACAAGGAGGGTGCAGAAGAAAGTGACAATGTGGATTCTCCTCAGAAATTGAAGGAGCTTGATTCTGTAGCTTTGGTTAAGGTTAATGAAAGCCCCAATGAAGTGCAGACACGCTGCATTTGGTCTCCTTCTGCTTCTCCATCCACCAGTATTTTAAAGAGGGGAGTAAAAAGACATCAAGAGGATGATTCCCCATCACCTGCTAACAAGGTATTGTGATGTAATTCAGTCTTCAGTACTACTGAGCACTTGTAAGCATACATAGTGTACTGAGTACACTGGATATCATATATGCCATTACCACATGATCTTGTAGAAGTGCTAATGACTACCTGCAAAGATTTTATTTTTTTATTAGGCTGTGTCCCTTTTTCTCATGTGTAAGTGCTGACAGGTTTTATCTTAAAAATTATTTTTCTGCATGTTTTTACCTTGGAAATATCAATTGTCCACTCCTTACCTTCTTTGGTTTTGCTGGAGGATTTGTTTGGAGGGGCAGGATGATCAGGATGCACACTTAACTTCATCCTTAATTGAAGGTGGGGGCATTGAATCTTTAATAAAACCTTCTGTTCTCCAAATTCGTGGTCAGTGATGTTAAATAGATGTTAAATAAAACTGTTTGTTTTATTTTCTGACTAAAAACCTCTTCCCTTGTCAGTTGTTCAACGTTCACTCTTGGCTCTTGTGGTATCATGTCCTCCTCTTCATGTCATCATAATCTTCTGAACTAGACAGGACCTAAATTTCCAGTAAAAAAATAAGCAATAATTTCAGGCCTTATGAAATCATAAACAAGCAGAATGGAAAGCGGGAGACTAGCCCAGCTTTTTTTCCCTTTGCAGGTTACCTTTAACACTGGTTAAGTGACTTGCTGTGAAATATAAGTGCTCTGGGCCAAGAGACTCTAATTTTCTCTGTTTGTACAGAACTCGGACAATGGGGCCCTGACCAGGTTGGCAGTTATCTGCTACATGCAATATAGATGTTTAATTTCTTAACTGTTGAATGCTCTCCTTTTTATACTGGAAAGATAGTGTCTACGGTGGTTACAGCTGATACTTCCTTTGTGTTATAAGTTCAGTTTTTAACACCTGGTAACATGCCCCTTATGAGCCGATTCTAGGGTGGAATTTTTTGGAACATGAGGCAAATCGGACATGAGTTGAAGTTTCTATTTAGTGTTGCATGTCCAGGATTTAAATAACTTTCATATTTTCCCCACAATAATCAGCTATTTCAGTGTTTCAGAATAATTCTAATGGTATGACTCCTGTACCCAGCATATGAATATGAAATTCAGTGATCCAGTATGTTCTCATTCAGTGTTTCTTCCAGGGTATTGGAAAGGATTAGGGTAAATGTCTATTTACCAAAGATCCAAGGAAATATGTAGTGTATATTTATATTGTTTGTCTCCCCCCCTAATCTCCCATATCAAGAATCTGTCTAAACTAACCAGTAAGGTCAGTAAATACACTAGATGATGAAAATGCGGATTACCAAATAAAATACACACTTTATTGTCCCATTGGTTCAACCCTACATCTTCCCTTTCTTGTTGTCTTACTGCTACTCTTTCACTCCCACTCTGTCCTTTCAGCCACACATGTTATGAATGTTTTCCTTTGTTTTTTGGTTCTCTTGTTTGCACTTTTTTATGCCACTCTCCTAATTAGTCTTTGCATAGTAGGAACACCCAAGTTGTAATGCAGCAAGGCTTTGGCACTATTAAAGAAAATAAGTGTTAGTGCAAAATCACTGTGCAGTCAACACCTCACTATTGTATTCCTTGGGCAATTTTTTATAAAGTTTGTAACCTTTCCTGTAGCAGTAACACTCCCCCCCCCCCCCCCCCCAAAAAAAAAACAAAAACAAAAAAACAAACAAACCCACAACCTATTATGGTCTCAGATATTCTTTAGTGAAACACAGCTGTATGAATCAGGAGATCTGATGAATGCAACTGTTTGAAATCTCAGACTTTAGATCCATCTAGTATGAAATTAATTTGACAATATAGTTGTAACAATACAAATTCTATTAGTTTAGTTATGAAAATCACTTAATCTCTAAAAACAGATTCGTCGAGTCTCTTTTGCAAATCCAATTTACCAAGAAGGATTGGCAGATGACATCGATAGGAGAAGTCCCGTTGTTAGGTCTCATTCTTCTTCGAATAGTTCACCATCTTTGCGAAGTTTTAAAATTTCATCTAATACCCAAACCAAGGTAAACTGTGTTTGTTTTAAGTTTTCTTCAGAATAGTTCTTTCTAGGTATTAGTACAATCTGTATAGCATAACCTTTATACCATAACTGTATGCCTTTCTTATCAGAGCTAGTCTTACTCAAGTGTAAACTTAAATATAAGGGTAAACAGTTCCAAGAATGGCCAATATATAGAACAGGCTTTAGAATTCGTAAATGAAAGAAATACTTTTTTTAGTCTGGTTGATTCTAATTTCACCTTCTGTGAAATGAAGAGCTTTATGTTGAGAACTAAAATCCTATGACTATTTTTAAATATCTACGATCCTGAGAGATTTTTTCCTCTTTTCTATCCAGCATATTACCACTCCAACCAAAGGACTTCTGTCCCCAGGATCTCGTAACGCTAAATTTAAGAGCTCAAAGAAGTGTTTAGTAAGAAGTGCTTCAGTTCATGTATCTCTTCTCTATTTTCTCCTGTATTTAGTTGTGTGATACTTAATTAATAATTTTTTCTATACTATTCAAGATTACTGAAATGGCCAAGGAGTCGCTGCCGTGTCCTACAGAGAGTGTGTACCCTGCATTGGTAGGCTGTAAAGCTCCAGTTGACATAATTTTACCTCAGATTACATCAAACATTTGGTAAGTGGTTATTCCTTTCAAGACTAAAAACTCTTAATACACCTCCATGGATTTTATAAACCTTTCTGTTAAGATGTATCAGTCTCTAATTCTAGCATTCATTTGAGGCACTTCCTGCAAAAAAAAAAAAAGTAAAAGGAAGTTTTACTGTCAAACTTAGTCTCCTTTTAGCATCTAGCAGAAATGCTCAACTCTTTTATTCTTGTCCTAAGAATACAAAAAGGCCATGGCAAATTCTTTCAGGAATGCACAGGGGTAACCCCAGCTGTAAAAGCAGCAATGAGGGCACTATTGTGGTCAGCTGCTAGCGTTTTTACCACTGCATTATCTGTCTGTACTCAGATATGGAAGATGCATGAACTTGTTTTTTTTTTCTAGCCTACCTATATCATGTTTGTTTCGTATATTTTTAGTGTTCTAGAACATGAACGTGTTCCACAATCTGTTAAACAAGATTTTATTACAAAGCTTATGATTCTGCCGTATTTGTGACCTTTCTTTTAGCTTTTGCTATATATATATATTATATATATTCATATTCTGAATGTGTCAGCTCTTTCAACAGAGCTGATATTAATGTTTGATAATGCCCACCAGACCTGTCTGCATATTTTATTAAAAATTGTCAAATGCTGCTTTGTGCAGTGAGCATTTCAAGAGATGAAAGAGCATTATTTCAGATTTACGAAAACTTGGATGAGTGTTTCCAGTGCTTTACTAGGCTCAACTACCTTGGTTTTTTGTGTGTTTTGGATCTGAAAACATATACCAAAAGACAAGTTTTCTGGAGTTACCACAGGACCTGTTCAGAATGACCTGTTTTTGAAGTACTCCTTTTTTCACATTCGTGTTACTTAATTAAATTTAAAAGCCATTCATTTTATGGATAATTCAATAAACTGTGGAGAACAAAATTTTTATTTTCTGCAGAAAGATGTCATCTGCTTTGACTTTTTTCTCTTTCTTTTATATGAATACAAAGCTATACATTCCAGCAGATTTCTCGCCTCTCTTCCTCCTCTTCTCAGCCTCTGAAGGAAACATGATCCTACCAACAGCTTTTCATGTCTTAGTAGGAATAAATATACAGAATCCTTTTTTCCCTCAGGGCAAGAGGTTTGGGGCAGCTCATTCGAGCAAAGAATATTAAGACAGTGGGTGACCTGAGTACTCTGACAGCAGCTGAAATCAAAACTCTTCCTATCCGTTCTCCTAAAGTTTCAAATGTTAAAAAGGCTCTTAGAGGATATCATGAGCAACAGGTAAAGCTGTTTTAAGTACTATAATGAAATAGACAGTATCATAAAGTCCTGCATTGCTAACTGTCTTCACAGGATATCTACATTTAAAAAAAATATAAGCCTTTTACTGAAAAAAGGCTAAAATACAATATTAAAGCCAACATGAAACTTAATTTTAAATTTGCAAGCTGAGTAACAGTGCAACAGCGTAGCTAGTCTACAATTGTCAAGCCTTGCCTCTGTCTTTTTCCTGTTTGGTGGTGGTAATATTTCATTATGAGAAAATTATAATTTTTTGCTTCGCCAAGAAGCCTGAAAGCTCACATGGTGAGAGATTTCTGAATGTCGATAAAATGAGGGGTCTTAAAATTTGAAACACGACTAGTTTCTGAGCACAGTGTTGTCAGTGACTAGTTAGATTAAAAAAATAACTTGTGATGCCAATAATATGGGAGTTTCCAATCTTATACATGCTTTAATATTGACTTAAAATACAATTTTAACATTTGTCTATCAAAGCAATATTCAAGTGTGGTGGAAACCAACTTACAGCTTAGTACAGAGCAGCGTTTCCCAAACTGTGTTCCGCGGAACACTGGTGTTCCGCATGATGTGAATAGGTGTTCCGTGAAAGAATCTAGAATTTAATTTTGACTCTTGCACTTCATTTTTGTACTACTTTATATGCACTTTCCAGTTAGAAATTGTTAATTCAAGTTATTTTAAAGTTCTATTTTTGCTTTGTTTTATAAAATAAGATATATTTGACAATAAATAACGGAATTTTGTATTTGAAAACCAAACAACTACAAAATAATATTATAAGTGTTCCGTAATAGGCTAAAAAGTGTTCCGTGGCCAAAAAAGTTTGGGAAACACTGGTATAGAGTTTGCATGCTGCCCATATCACACAGGTCACGTTTTTTACCAAGGTAATGACCACGGTAATGTGGTTAAACAGCAGTTGTGTTTAAAAATCGTGAAATTAAAATCACAGTTTTTTAAATTTGATAAGTGCTTTCCACCAGGTGATTTCAGACTGCTTCCTTTTGGGGAAAACTCTTCTTTCCTTTCTGATCTTTTTCCTAATTAAATCTGTAGGTGAAGGCTCGTGGATTTGATGAAATTGCAGTCCTTGAAGACAGAGAGAAGGCAGAAAATGTCATAGATGAGAAACCTTTTTCCACAGATGAAGAAAGACTTGCAACTGGTAAACATTGTGTTATCTTGTTTGACTTCAGATTTGGGTTTTGTCACTTGCTCTCCTGTCCTTGTCATAATATAAGTGTAACTTGTTGCTTTCTTAGTTTGAGTAGTGTGACAAATTCAGTTAAACCGATTTAATACCTTTGTGTGATGGTAGCTTCTAAAAACTGCTGTGTAACTGAATTGCGCTGGTTTTGGGAGGAGATCACCTTTATCAGTATTTTGCTACATGTCATTGATACTAGTTAGAACACAATTAGAACAAACATGCTAACGAATTCATATCAAAGTCGAATATTTTTAAATTTTACGGATTCAGCAGCTGAATTATATTGGTGCCATAAATGTGATATAGACAACTTAAACACATTTTTTTCATAGCAGAAACTCATAACACTTCCATACCAATAAATTTCACTCAGATTAACATACACTATTGTAAATGTATCTTACTTTTAATCACTTTTATTTCTTTTTTTAGATTTGAGTGAACAAGTTGCCTTGAGCACAGATAGACAGCCCACAACAGATCTCTTGAGCCAGGTCAGTGCACTTGCTGCTCAGCTAACCTCTGAAGATCTCCACAGTTATTCGGGGAGCCAACTTTTTGAAATGCAAGAGAAACTTGGTAGCATGACAAACTGTATTATGAAAAATTTGCAGTCCCGTTGGAAGTCACCAGCCAATGAAAGCTCTCTTTAGTCATTTGTACTTGAAACACTTTTCAAGCAGGAGGTTTTGATATACAACAGTTTTTGAAAACAAGTTTTTTATATTTGACTGATAATATGAAGTATTCCATAAAAAAACTGAACATTCATGCAATGGCCAACTTTTTAACACAGAGGGAGACAGTGTATCATGGTGTATTGCTTAATTTTTTTTAATTTGTGGGATCATTTCCATGTTAAAAGTATTTGTTTTATAGCTGTGCATAGTCTTTCAAGTAACTTAAAAGTAAACTTGTTAAGATATGCAATAGCAAAGACTGTGAAACCTAAATAATATCTTAAATATTTTTCAAATGTAAAGTGTTTTTATTCCTGTGAAGCCTTATTAAATGTAAAAGGTTATATATCTAAGAACTCTAATTAATTGAAACCAGAAAGTGTTGCTCAGTTTTACCGAATGCTCCTGTGATGTTCTTTTAAATTGCTGATATTTTGAGAAGAATTCCTTCTGGTTTAGACCCTATTTCATATTGAGATGTGCTATGCTTGACTAATTCCTTACAGCAGTATCTTTCACATCTCAGTAAGGTCCAGTTGTCAAGCACCTGAGTTGGTCTGTTTTTGCATGCATTTTTATAGACCTCAAAAGGTAAAGCTGGTAATAGAATTGGCTTATGAGGTCATAAGGGTTTGCTGCAGAACTTCTCAGGCTCCTTTCATGTGCCCGTACAATGTTATGTGCAGCAGTGTTATGTCCCACTGGAAAAATCTTACACAGAAGTAGATTTGACATGCACAATTTTGTATATTATGTATAGACTTATGGTTGCAGATGTTGGTTATAATTTATGATTTTGAATTTTGATTGCATGGAATGCACTGCTGCTTCTCAAAGACTTTGTTCAGTGAGAGTTCTTCGGTTTTACTTTGGAAATATAATTTGTATATAATGTACTGTAGATTCCAGAATGGACAGTCACGTAATGTGAATCCTGCAGCTGTTTTTAGGACTTCTGTATGTACAAATAAAACAATGAATAGTTCTCTAACGGTTAATGCAGTCTTACTTGCAAATAGAAATTCTTATTGCTTTTTTTAGTGTATGCTGAACAAGAAGTATGGTGCACGTGAAACTTGTCTGAAGATATGTCTCAGGCAGTGGTCAGAACTCTCCTGGCAAACGCTGTCTGAAGGGTATACTCAACGTTTTCTTAATAGTGCTTATTATGATGGTGATTTTCACAGCTCCTGCCTTTGCATCTGCCTAAGGGACTTTTTTGTCAAACTTTGGGGTAGTGGTGAGCATTGATCTCCCTCACAGCCCCTTCTCTACCTGGGCCAGTTTTTTTTTTTATCCAGGTGTTGGAACCCCTCAGAGCCTCAGCTGTAGTGCCTCTCTGCTGGCTCTTCACAAATAGAAAAATGGAGGCTACTCTCAAAAAAAGATGTTTAAGGCCTCCTGGCTGGAAGATCACAGAGCCCTCAAAGGATAGAGACCATCCTGACTTTGGCTCTATTTTAAAGAAAGTTTCCCTGGCAATAGTTTAGTTGCTGAGGTCTTAGAGAGTGCAATGAGTTTCTCAGCCAAATCCAGGGCCTCCAGCTCAGTGACGTATGGCTCCATCCCTGGAAGGTGAATAACCACTCAAAGTGGGTGCCGTGTTCTGCCAAATTCACAGGAGCCCTGCATTTCAGAGCAAAGCTAGACAAGATAGTGGCGGCAGTGCCACAGAGTCTAAACGGTCCCTTCCAACACCCCACCATGCCTTTACGAGAGAGTACAGACCAGTCTTCAGACAAATGTGTTCCTTTCAGCCTTCATTCTCGCAAGAATACCAGCAGGTTCTCCAGAGGGAAGCTGTGGAACCGTGACTTGGGAGGAAATCCCCAAGGGAACATTGTAGCTCCCAAAGCCTTTTCATGACAGGCTGCATAAGTCTCTGCCCAGAGCTGGAGCTTGGGGGCAGAATTTCCCATTTCCTGGAGGAATGGATTGCTTCATCCGCAGCATAGGCATTGACTCCGTGGGTGCTCCAGGGCTCAAGCACCCACGGGGGGGAAAAAAAATAATGGGTGCTCAGCACCCAGGAGCCAGAGCTTGAGTGTGGAATGTGATGAGTTCTGTGCTGCTCCCAGCTTCTGCCCTTGGGGCAGGGAGTTTGTTTATAAACAGAAGCAGGGTGATTACGATAACAAAAGGCTTGTCATTAAATTAAATTAAGCATCTTTAGATGATCCTGAAAGCATTCCCAGGCATTCTAGTTAAAAGGAAACACAGGATAGGAATAAATGGTCCATTTTCAGAATGAAGAGAAGTAAATAATGGTGTCCCTCAAGGGGCTTGTACTGGTCTGGGACCAGTGCTGATCAATGTATTCATAAATGATCTGCAAAAAGGAGTAAACGGTGAGGTGGCAAAGTTTGCAGATGCTACAAAATTACTCAGGTAAGTCCAAAACAGACTGCAAAGAGCTACAAAGGGAAATTTGCAAAACTGAGTCACTTGACAACAAAATGGCAGATTAAATTCCATGTTAAATGCAAAGTAATGCGCAAGAAAAAATATAATCCCAATTATACATACAAAATGATGGTCCTAAATTAGCTATTACCCATCAAGAAAGAGATCTTGGAGTCATTTTCAGTATTCTGGAAACACTGTTTCCAGAGTACTGCACGTTCAGAAGAATCCTCCTCACTGTGCCTGTATCATCCTGAACTCATTCTCCAGCTTCAGAAGACTTAAAAATGATCTCCAGTCATCAATGGGACAAACGCAACTGAATAATGTAACTGTCCTTAACGTGCATCAAAACAATACCAGGGAACCTAGATGTAAATAAGATTGCTGACAGTTTCATCCAGAAATCCACAGAGAGACATAATGTCTTTAAACTGGGATATTAGTGAAGACAGCTTGTGATTGCAATGATTTTAATATACTGTAATTCATGATAATGTAATTACATAGTTCATAACAATTGAATCATTATTAAAATAGTAAAGATACCAGTGATAGACACCTTCAATGACTAGAATATGAAAAATGTGTATAAATATGCTGAAATTAGCCTCCCCCTAAAACTGGCAGAGTGCCCCCCCCAACACACACCCCTCTTCAAAAGCACCTACTAGCAAAAACAGAAGTTAGCGGCTCTGGTCCACAGACCAGTGGGTCAGGGAGATAATGAGGTAGGGATCCTCCATCAAGTTAGACTCCATTCTGTCATTTTTCATCCAGTTCCCCACCTCGAACAACCCCATAAAATGTGCTTTAATACAGAATGAGATTTCTCACCTCTTGGATATAGGAGTGAGATCATTCACTTGGAGTACAACTCTGAGAATCTTTCATCTATTTTCTTCATTCAGAAGTGTACAAGAGGATTCCAAGCCATTCTAGATTTCAGGTGGCTTAACAAGTGGATGAAGGAAACACAGTCCTGGACGAAGTCCCAATTTCTACAGTGTCATCCCTGTCCCAGGGTGATTTTTTGACATCCGTGAATCTCCCAGTCACACTGCAGGATCCTATGGTTTTGGCTGTGGCTGTGGCTGGAAGCGTTATCAGTATCAGATGCTCCCATTCAGCTTGCGATTGGCTCTCCTTCGGTCTTTACAAAGATGGTGGTGGAAATCATATTCAGATTCAGGTCACAGGGAAACCATCTGTACCACTTCCTGGACGACATCTTAATGAGCTCCACCGCCATCACTGGCACACACAACTACGTTCTAGACATTGAATCTCCTTCAGGCCCATGGCTTGATCATCAGTATCAAGAAAAGCTCCTTGCTTCCATCCACCCAACTAACTCACATCAGAGTACCCACAGACACGTCGATAGCAAGGACAAATCCATCTCTAGAGAGGTTCCAGAAGATTCAAGACATCACATTGTTTTGGAACTGTAAGACACTATTGTGCTGAGGCTTCAGCTGCTAGGCCTTCTTGTATCAAGCATAGAAATCACTCCATGGGTGCAGTCACATATCGGGGACCTTCCAGGCTTCATCTTAAAGGTATGAGACCACTTCCTGGAATGCATGAAAGGTCAAGTGAGAGTTCCAGTGCAGGTTAACTCCTTAAAATGATGGTCAGCCCAGGGCAATTGTCTGCAAGGGTGAATCCATGTGCCTTCCACATCCCTTGATCCTCACATCTGACATTAGCCGGAGGCACTGGAGAGCAAGCACACTTGGGGTCTCAAACAGCTCAAGGCATCTGGAACATGGAGGAAAGGACTCACAGCATAAACCTTGTAGTGTGGTCAAGCTAGCACTATGAAGGTTCCAGTCCAGCCTAGAAGGGAACCACATCCTGATCAGACAACAGGACCATGGTTGTGTATGTGAACGAGGAGAGAACAAGAAGCCCAGCACTATATTGCAAAGCAATGGAAATCATGCAGTGGGTGGAGCATTCTTTTCTGTCCCTCAGGGCAGTTCACGTAAAGGAAAACCTGAACCAGAAAGCAGACTGGCTTAGCAGGCGCAAGGTGAACAGCTCTAAGTTGTGCTTGAATCAGGAAGTTGTCAAGTAAATTGTCGAGTTGTTTGGCCTGCCCTCAACTGACCTATTTGCAAACCACATAAATGCGAAGAGACCAAAGTACTTAAACTCTTTGAAAACTCGTGGCGAACGGGGGAAGTCCCGGATGACTGGAAAAAGGCTAATGTAGTGCCAATCTTTAAAAAAGGGAAGAAGGAGGATCCTGGGAACTACAGGCCAGTCAGCCTCACCTCAGTCCCTGGAAAAATCATGGAGCAGGTCCTCAAAGAATCAATCCTGAAGCACTTACATGAGAGGAAAGTGATCAGGAACAGTCAGCATGGATTCACCAAGGGAAGGTCATGCCTGACTAATCTAATCGCCTTTTATGATGAGATTACTGGTTCTGTGGATGAAGGGAAAGCAGTGGATGTATTGTTTCTTGACTTTAGCAAAGCTTTTGACACTGTCTCCCACAGTATTCTTGTCAGCAAGTTAAGGAAGTATGGGCTGGATGAATGCACTATAAGGTGGGTAGAAAGCTGGCTAGATTGTCGGGCTCAACGGGTAGTGATAAATGGCTCCATGTCTAGTTGGCAGCCGGTGTCAAGTGGAGTGCCCCAGGGGTCGGTCCTGGGGCCGGTTTTGTTCAACATCTGCATAAATGATCTGGAGGATGGTGTGGATTGCACTCTCAGCAAATTTGCAGATGATACTAAACTGGGAGGAGTGGTAGATACGCTGGAGGGGAGGGATAGGATACAGAAGGACCTAGACAAATTGGAGGATTGGGCCAAAAGAAATCTGATGAGGTTCAATAAGGATAAGTGCAGGGTCCTGCACTTAGGATGGAAGAATCCAATGCACCGCTACAGACTAGGGACCGAATGGCTAGGCAGCAGTTCTGCGGAAAAGGACCTAGGGGTGACAGTGGACGAGAAGCTGGATATGAGTCAACAGTGTGCCCTTGTTGCCAAGAAGGCCAATGGCATTTTGGGATGTATAAGTAGGGGCATAGCGAGCAGATCGAGGGACGTGATTGTTCCCCTCTATTCGACACTGGTGAGGCCTCATCTGGAGTACTGTGTCCAGTTTTGGGCCCCACACTACAAGAAGGATGTGGATAAATTGGAGAGAGTCCAGCGAAGGGCAACAAAAATGATTAGGGGTCTAGAGCACATGACTTATGAGGAGAGGCTGAGGGAGCTGGGATTGTTTAGTCTGCAGAAGAGAAGAATGAGGGGGGATTTGATAGCTGCTTTCAACTACCTGAAAGGGGGTTCCAAAGAGGATGGCTCTAGACTGTTCTCAATGGTAGCAGATGACAGAACGAGGAGTAATGGTCTCAAGTTGCAATGGGGGAGGTTTAGATTGGATATTAGGAAAAACTTTTTCACTAAGAGGGTGGTGAAACACTGGAATGCGTTACCTAGGGAGGTGGTAGAATCTCCTTCCTTAGAGGTTTTTAAGGTCAGGCTTGACAAAGCCCTGGCTGGGATGATTTAACTGGGAATTGGTCCTGCTTCGAGCAGGGGGTTGGACTAGATGACCTTCTGGGGTCCCTTCCAACCCTGATATTCTATGATTCTATGATTAACCACAGATGCATTCAGATAGATGCCTTATTGCACAGATGGCTGCAGGACCCCCTGTATGCATTTCCACCCTCCCTGTTATTGGGGAAGGTGGTCCAGAAAATAAAATAACACCTGACAGTAATATTGGTAATCCCGCACTGGTCGAGGAGATCCTGGTTTTGGACCTAGTAGAGCTGAAATTGGGACGACCCCCACTACAGCTCCCAAAGAAGCAGGCTATCTCACCAGGTCCTCTGCTTCAGGCAGACCCAAACAGACACCATCTAACAGCTTGGCTACTGAAAGAGAATCAGTAGTAGTATCATTAGGTCTGTCCTTCAAACTCATCAGAACATTTCTTTCTTTTAAGAGTATCAGCCTTGAAACCATACTCCTGTCTGGATAAAATTTTGCGACTTTGTGCCAGAAACATACAGCAAATCCTAGAAACCCAGGAATTCCAGCTATCTTAATTTTTTTCAATAAGTCTTTGACAAAGGTACCAACCCAGTGTCATTGCACATCAGGTGTCTGCCCTTAGTGTGACATTTGTAGGGTTTAGGGGCCATCTGGTAGAGGACCCCCCAGGTAGATTCCTTAGGGCAGTCCAGTTAGCCAAGTGGGCACCTAGACCTCTTTATCCCGAGTGGGACTTGCCATTTGTACTGGGAGCCCTGACAACACCCCTGTGAACCGCTGGTGTCAGTGTCACCATTTTATTTGTCAATGAAAACTTGCTTTCTGATAGCCATCATGTCTGCCAGGCAAATGTTGGCGCTCCTGACGCTTTCTATGCAGAAACCTCACTGCATGGTACATGAGGACAAGGTGGAGCTTAGGACTCTGGGATCATTTATCCTAAAGGTGAACTCTTCTTTCCATGCTTCCCAAAAGGGGGTTCTACCTTCATTCTGTCTGACACAACACCCCACCAAGGAGAAGTGGCACACATTAAATATCAGAAGCACTCTGAAAATTTACCTCAAATGTAGAGTCCATGAGGAGAGCAGGGGTCCTGTTGTATTCTGCCATCCAAAAGGGCAAGGACTCAGCAATAGAAGACTTGGAAGCATTAAGTAATAAGATCACACATTGTGGAAGCGTAGAAGGCTTCCAGAGGTTCCTGTTCCAGAAGGGATCAGTGCACACATTCTGCAAACTCTGGGGACTTGGAGGACAAAACAAGCTAATACATCCACAGCAGACACTTGTTTGTGAAGCACTACAAGGTGGACTTCCTGTCCTCTGCAGAGGCATCCTTTGGCAGGAAAGTGCTGCAGGTGGTGGCCTGTAAATAATTTTGCCCTCTGAGCAAATAATTCAGATGAGGAAGGACACTATTTTTCCCTTTTTTACCTTTTCTATAACCTTTCCTACATCTGTTCAGTGCTCACTACTTCACAGACTTCAAGAACTGTGGAAGACACAGAGCTGCAGAATGGGAAATTTCTCACCGATAATTTTCTTTCTGCTAGCAGCATCTCCCACAATTCTGCCCAAGTATTAAGTGGCAACATTACCATATGACTGTTGATCTTTGGTCCAATGTACATAGTAATTTTGTTATCTCTGGAATATTAATGTTATGCAAGTTTTACAGCTTGGAAACAACTCATCTTGGAGTGAGCGGAGGGAGCAATGGCCAGACCATGCAGCTCCAAAACTCTGATCTGCTTCTGTGAACTGCAGCAAGAGGAGAACAGTCCAGACATCAAAAATTGTAAGAGACACAGTTAACACAAAGGAGATTATTGGTAAGAAAGCGCTGTTCTCCAGGACCATGATGTGGCAACCGGAAACCACTGGTCCCCAGAACATGAGTGAGTTTGTGCTAAAAATATACAGGTAACATAGCCAAAGGAGAGGCTTCAGTCTTCTAGAGATATTCGTCAGGCTGCTCGGTCCACTTTGCTGTAAAATTTAACCTGCTGATAAATGGAACGTAGCCATTTTCATATTGGACCATTAGACCACTGGTACCTGTACTACAGTATTCTGTCTGATGGGCCAGCACTAGATGGGGGGAAGTTTAATTAATTTGCCCATAATTTCTTCCCAAACCCCTCAGTTAGAGATTAGCTAATGCCCTGAAGTATTATGTGCCTTTCAAACTTGTTGGTTTAAAAAAATCATACTAATGTAACTGAAGTTTTTGTTATCCACATGAATGTGTGTCCATTTCTTTTCTGAATTCTGTTTAAAATCTTGGCCTCAACTATAGCTTGTAACAGTGGAATAAAGATCTTTGAATATGTATAATTCAAGGATTTTCAGACAAGATTGTGTTGTAGCAAGATTGTGTTTAATATGCAGATCATTTCACTGCTCTTGACCCAAAGTTAATGCATCAATCATACTGCAGAAATGTGAACTTAAAGCTGTTTTCCTGTAAATTAGTGACTACTGACACCACCACAATCAGATGAAAAAAACATGCATCAGTGCTCAGCAAGCAGGAGAGAGGAGAGGCTTTTTCTGTATTTCCTTGTGGCTGGTTTGAGATGTTGAGTTTACATGTTGCTTATTGGGAACAAAAAATGTATTCAAACATTTTTAGAACAGCATAGAAAAATCTTAGGGTGCATGATAAGAAAACCAGTAAAACCAACAAAGATGCAGACTTTTTAAAATTATATTTGAATACTGTGAAATTCAACTGGATTCTAAACCAAAAGGTACTCAGAACCCTTTGTGTCAAAATTTTGCTTGCGTAAAAATAACTTAAGGAAGATGGCATTGTAATAGGTTTTTATGAACAAGTCCAGTCCTAAAAAGATAGTTTGGAAGAACACAGTGCTCTAGGGACTACTAGTGTTAGCAAACATTCTCATCAGAAATGAATTGTAAATGTTTTTTTAAACATTGTTATATATATATATATATATATTTTTTTTTTTTTTTCAGAATGACAATTCATAAGACACCATCAAGTGGAGAAAACAATAGGCACTTTAGAAAGGATTGAATTTATAGTGGCCAGTCTGATTTGTGGTTTAAAAAAAAAAAGTGCCGAGGTGTTTTGACCATGTAGATATGCTTCATAGAAGATCTAATTTTCATTTAGACAGCTTCTACATAGTTGGCTGGAAGCATGCCAGTCTTGCCAGTCCTCTGTACAGTCCCATACATCCAGCCTTCATCAATAGCTTGGACATTTACAATTGCATCCCCATCTTTGAAGGAAACTTCATCAGCATCAGATGCCATGTAGTCATACATGGCACGGTATGTCTTCTATTTAAAAAAAAAAAAAAAAAAAGTCATTATACTAAGAGGTTAAAGAAAGCCATAACTTGCCACAAATTGTTCAACAGGTTATAAGGCAGCAGTGTACCACCTAAGGATTCAATTTCATACTCTTTATGCCTGTAAATATTTAGCCTGATTCTCCCTCCCCGCCTCCCCAATAAATAAACTCTGTAGTTTCCAGCCATGTATTCCATGTCTGCCCAACTTGGGGTGGGAGAAAAGGTTAGTTTGGAGGTCACACTGCACAGTCTGTAATGTCCATTTCATGAAGGAGGCTGGAGCCCAAAAAAGGGATGCCCTATCTTAGTGTATCATTTGGGCAACTTTAAATGGCAGACTTGTATAGAGCTCTAGCCAGCAATTTTAAGCTGCCCTCCCCTTGTAGAACTCTTGCTGAGGGCAGCACTATACACACCTTGCATTCCCCCTGGAATGGTCCCCCTGGCCACAGCTAGAATTCATCATTTAACTTGCACACCCTCAGCTAATGGTAATAAATGTGGTCCCTGGCTTTAGGTTTAAAAAGCAACCCCTAGAGGGTGAGAAGACTAATATGTAATTTTCAGGTCTGGGCTGGAGCTCATGCCATTCCTGCTTATGTATCTTTTTGCCCAGGCCTTCCACTGTGTGTCTGTGTAGAATACTGGCACATCTGCTACTGAATCAATTTCTGCATGTGGCATGCCTTGGAGGTCCCTGAAGCGTTGATGAGCACCAATGTTGTTCAATCTGTCCAAACTACTTAAACTTGGGGAAGCCAAACCTGTTATCTAAGTCACAGGAGATTTCAGATGCTGCAGTCAGTAGAAGGCCTTTGGT
Organism: Natator depressus; assembly: GCF_965152275.1. Classification (NCBI taxonomy): domain Eukaryota; kingdom Metazoa; phylum Chordata; order Testudines; family Cheloniidae; genus Natator; species Natator depressus. The sequence goes on from NC_134244.1 coordinate 27,588,452, forward strand.
GCATAAATGGCACGAGCTCTAAACTGAGCCTGTTTATTCACTATGGCCACCATAGGGAAAAGGTGAAAGTGGCTAAAGAAAATCACACAACCATTAATTGTACTGTAGCTAGTAAAACAACTTGGGACTGACAGTCCACAAACAGTGTCATCAATTTTACTTACACCCGTGGTAGATGGGTGAGAGGGAACGGAAGACACTGTTGTCAGCTGGGTGGCAACAGAAGATGATCTTTGTTGTGGCAGTTCTATAGTTTTAGCTTGTTTGTAAGCCACTGCAAAAGAAAAGAGTGTTTAAATGGTAAATGATTTGGAGGATTATTTCTCTCTCCCTCCCCCAGTTTTTCCAGAGCTGAGAACTTTGCATACAAATAGTATTTTTAACATGAATAAAGATACTTGGTCAAATCATCAGCTGTGGAAATCAGTTGAATGCCATTTAAACCAATGCCAATGTACATCAGCTGAGGTCTCAGCCACTGTCTCAAGATTGTGTAGTTATGTTTTTGTAATGGCTAAAATGTATTGTTGGGGTTTTTTAAATCAAACCTTTCATCTGAGTATCGTGAACGGTGTTCAGATATTTAAAAGGACCGTAATATCTACCTCACAGGGTTATGAGGTTCAAAGATTGGACCAGTTGTTTCACATGTCTGGGCCATATGTGTCACAGTCTATTGCACAGCTGGGAATAGAACCCAGGAGTCCTGACTCTTAGTACTATTGCTTTAACCATCTCTGAAGTACTGCAATGACGCACTGTAATATCTTTTCCCTGAGGTTTCAAAGCTGAGAGATGTGAGCCAAAAATTCCCCAGTAGGAGTTAAACATCCCTTCCCACTCATATAATCCCTCCCCTTTTCCCCAGCCATCCCCTTCCTACAGGATGCTGGAAGAGAGTCCCTCCCCCAAAAGGGGGAGAGAGACTCTCAGTCATTGACCCCATGCTTTCATATCATAAGGGAGTGTCAACTTCTCCCTCCCCCAGTCCATTCAGCCAGCATGTGCCACCTCTTCCCCTGCTGCTTCCTGGACAGCAAGAGAGTGAGAGAGACACGCTTAGGGAGAAAGGGTTCCTGGTACAGGTGAGCTAGTCATCAGGACTCGCAGCAGGCAAGTGTCCCAGTATAGTCCAACTAGAATGTCTTCCTTTCTCCAGGCAAGGCCCTTGTTGTCCCACTTCTTTAGCCCTTAAGAACTGGCCTGTCCCTATGTTGTTAAATACCCCAGAATTAGGAAATGTCCTCATGGTTAACACCATCCATCGCTCTATTGACATTTACTTGCAGGTTAGATGAAGCACTGATGAGAATGAGGTAGGGCACTATCTTACAAAATGCGAAGGAGAAGTGAGACTGGGCAACCCGAGTCTCTTTCATCCTGAGATCTTCCAAGATTTTGTTCCCTTCCTACCTGTTGTAGTTGTGGTGAAGAGGCCTCCATTGCTGTAATAAGACAGGTGGTGATCAGCACCTTCTGAATGCTCAGATTTCTCATCCCCGGCGCTGACGCTTAATGCACTAGCAGAGCGGGATTGCTCCCGGCTGCGGCGCTGAGCTTGGACTGGAGGAGGAGAACAAGCAGAAACCAGATTGAGTGCCTGGACCTATTTACCTCAGTGGTACTCTGTTATTAAAGGCCATATTTTTCCCTAACAGTGCATTACTATTGATGTGAGTGAAGTTATGTTGGTGTACAGTAAGCTGGAGGGAATCTGGCATGGTAGGTATAAGCAGCTAACAAAAGTTACTCACATTCTAAATACTACTGCTGCTTAGAAAGCTAATGGAGAAACCACACAATTAGGTTTCAGAGTAGGATTCTCAACGACACATACAGCTGCAGTGCTACTGAAGGGGGACCAGGGACTTCATAATAGAATTGTAGCCTAACTGAATAAAAATACTGCTCTTTGTATTAAAAAAAAAAAAAAAAAAATTAGGAACATCACAATTGTGCCGGTTTGTTTTCCAACATTCTCTCCTGCTGCACCTACTTCTCCCTCTAGTTATAGGGCAAGGTGCTCTACTTCTCCATGTTCCCTTTTCTGTACCTGTTGGATGGTACTTACATTGCCAGCATTTAACTATCACTTTCTTTGGAATAAGCAAAATGTGATATTTTAAAAGCACTTGGGCTCAGTTAAGTTATTAACATGATAAATCAAAATTAGCAGGGCCATTTATAAACATTAATGAAAGCTGAAGCTGAACACAACTCCCTTTTGGTTGTCACTCTTACTACATTGGAATTTTCTAAACCATGGAGGATGCAATATGTATTCATAAATCAACCTCTGCCCCCACCCAGGTAACACAAAGCTGGGTCAGCATTGCTGAACATTTTTCTTATTAGTGCTTGCAGTACAGAGCTTTCTCTAAAAATGAAAGGGAGTAAGAAAAAGAAGACTAACCGCTCTGCAGGCATTTCATTTTAGATAAGTAATGAAAGAAGCACATTTGATAATCAAGCTATAAATACAGTGATTTAAGCCAGCAGTAGACAATATAAACAATCCAATGCATCTGTGTTAAAGGCATAATATACATGTATATACTTGGGGTTGAATAATGTGTTTTCTGAAGATTAGCAATATCAAATATCCAGTTACCTATGTGTACAACTAGGTAAGTTTAAACATATAGCCATGTAGGCTTGGATTTTAAAAGGCAATTCCTGTTGTCTTTCAGTGGGAAGTTGGTCCCTAGGTGGGTTTGAGAATTCTAGCCCTATTTAATAAAGTGCTTCCAGAAGTCAGCACGGAAATCTATTCAGTTGTATTCCTTAACCTGCTGATGGAATTCAGTCTTCGTTGGATAGTAGGTAGAGCGTTGACCTGTCTAAAAACATACATTTTAAGTAACAACACATTTGACAACACGCTGCGTTGAACAGAACATCTGGTCAACAGCAGCTATTGTGGGACACACCAGAAATCATGTGTAAGCTTCTAGACTGAATGTTGTCTTCTGCTGGGTCATAGTCAAAGACTGATCCAGGATTAGTGCGCCACACACGAAGACCTGAAAGAGAAATGTACTGTTTTTACCAACTATCCAAAAGTCCACTTACATCTTGAACAGGAAAAGAATAGGAACATAAGAGGTTCCTATATGCAGTAATTTTGTCTCTTGGAGCTGAATATGTTTGAAGGCCATAAGAGAAGTCTGAGGAGAACTTAAAAACCATGCTTCTCAAATCTGGCCATAACACAGACCAGATAATTGTGCAAGGCCCATTTCCTTACTACTCTATCAAGTGATGTCATTGTACAATAACAGATTTGCCAAACGCGTCTCCAGGATCTGCAAGGATATGTTCATATGTGCTTAGAAAGAAATTAACACAATTTTTTTAAATCAAGATGAATTATGATCTTCCCATGTTAAATTTAGAAAGACCTGGATCAAACAGTAGGTTTCCATATTGCACAATGTGTAGCTAATATTGCCCATTGCAGAGAGCTTTGCAACGTTTAATTTGTTGAAGGGTGACTAAAATAGCTCAAAGTAACGCTGACTAATGAATCAAACAGGATGCAAGAGCTGGAAATTAAAGCTAGGCAAATTCAGACTATTCAGAATGCTACTTATGTAGTATTCCCTCTAATTTTTTCTATCCATGTGCGGAATGAATTTGATGTGCACCAATAATGTGTGGCTGTGCGCCACCAGTAGAAACAAACATTTTGGGGGGGGGGGTAAAGTTACCATAGGGATAATTACTCCAGTCAGACATTTGAGAATTCACTACTCAAAGAATTAAATTTAAGCATGAGAGAAATAAAATTATGAAATGCATAGACCAGTCAAAAAACTAAAGTAACAGCACTTTGAAAGAATAAAATTACAGAAAATACATGTGCATTGCAGGAAATACCAAGTAGTAACAACACCACCACCACAAGAATGTGTTGGGGTGTGAAAGAGTGTGTGTGTGTGAGAGAGAGAGAAAGAGCTAGTGTGTGTGTGTGAGACACAGAGACGGTATATGTATGTGTGTGTGAGACACACACACACAGAGATTGTGCTGGCTGCTGGGCAAGTCTATGAGAGACTGTGTACTGTCTCTTTAAGGCACTCACACCAGAAGGCTCAGACCATGGCAGCTGAGCTCTCCTGCTCCTGAGCCCTGTCCCCCTCGCTGGCTCTGTGGAGATGGGGTACATAGGCAAGGGGGACACCCTGACATAAGCTCCACCACTTCCCCTTCTCCCTCACAGAGGGTCCCAGGAGCAGCTGGCCAGGTGCTTTGAGGCAGGAGCAACATGGGCAGGGGCACCTGAACACACACCACGGTGCGCGGCTCTGCTAATTAAGTGTGCGGCACTTGATTCGCTCCTGGGCAGCCGCGCAACCATACAGCTTAGCGTGAACACAGGACATAAGGTGTATATTTTTATTGGTGAGAGTAATTAACCGTTAGAACAGTTTACCAGGGAGTGTCCATCACTGACAACTTTTAAATCAACATTGGATGTTTTTCCTCAAAGACTGTTCAATTAATTATTTTGGGGATGTTCCATGGCCTGTGTTATACAGGAGTTACAAGGCCTGTTTGAGTTTTACATGGGGCAGAAGAAATGCTCTCAGTAGCGCTATGCAGTGTGAATGCAGAATACCTGTGATGGTCTCTTGATCCTGGTCCACTCGTTTTCGCTCCATTTCTACAACTTTTCTTTGAATGCCTCTGTAGTGAATATCACTGAAGTCCTGCATGTTCTTTTTCACACGTTCTGTAATGGGGTCAGTAACCACAGGCGTGAAGCTACCTTTGTGTTTTTCAAAATCTTCATGGTATTTCACCTACAATTAAAAAAAAAAAGACATGTCCATTCCTCTGCAGAGTAGCTACTATTGGTATTTCTGCTTGCCTTGACTTAATAGCTAGTAGATATGTGCATTGGCATCTCTGAGTTCTGAAAGCCAAGAGACAGGGAAATCCTGTATCCCTTGTGGATTCTATAAAGGATAAACTCAGTACAGCTTTTGCTGTTTAAATATGGCAATCAAAGTCACCATAGACGCATTATCCATGATGTGACAACGCCAATCGCTCAAGACCTGAGTTAAATTTTGATTACATCACTTGCCAGCCTTCTAAAAAAAAGGAAGCCTTACTGTAGAGATGTGTCGCTGGGTCTCTCGTACACGCCTCATTTCAGGGGTATCCAATACATAGGCTGCTTTGCCTTGCACTTGTTTCCTGAAACTATCTGAATAGAGAACCTACCAAATGAGAAACAGGGAGTGAAGGTGGGTCAGTACTTCTGCCTCTGAATTCTCAGAGACTCTTTGCACAGGAGTGACGAGATGAGACAAAATGAATGTGGACATGCTGGAGAGAGCCTCTAGCCATGATGCTAGTTTAGTTATTGAGACATGGCTCGCACTGGCTTTTGAAAGGCACGGTATAAGAACATACCTCAAACTTTTTGCTTTTCACTAAGTAAAAGATTTTTTTCGTCTGAGCTCTGAAGTCTTTTAAAGGCAAAGTAGTGGTGAAAGCCTGATTAATTTTGTTAGATGAGTATGTAAAAAATTGCTGCCTTGGTAAACAAAGGCCAGAGCTGAACCTTAGACAGTATTTTGGGCCATATTCTGTTATCATTTATGGATTTGCAACTCATTGACTTCATGAAGTTATCAATGAGTAGTGGAGAAAATAATTAGGCCCATCTTATCCTTCTAATAGTCAATTACATTTGGGGGGGATGGGGTGGGAGGGGGAATACCTGCCTTTCTCCATGAGCCCTAAGACCATTCTTTGATTATACCTGTGGCCTAATCCTGCAAACCCTTATTCACTTAAGTATTCCCGATATTAGGATCTCAAAACCGTGTTGATAAGGGCCATATAGGTTCAGTGATACTATTTGCATGTGTAAGCATTTGCAGGAGAGGGCATGACAAGTCTCAGCTGTCTTGAGTAACAGCTTATGGGGGGGCGTTACTGCCTGTAGGAATGAATACATTTTATGTAGAATACAAGCTACTATCAAAAAACAGTAAAGTTCCATAATGCTGAAGAATGTCCATTATGCATCTCATGCCATATATGTGTTTTAAACACACAGGATATTACCAGGAATTTAGATGGTTAAATTTGTTATTTGAAGTCAAATCATTATTTAAAACAAGGAATCAGATAGCCAGTTAAAACAAGGAGTGAAACACTTCAGGAATTAGAGTAATATTTTAGTATCATTTTAAAACTTCAAAACTAGGTAAAGAAGTTAATATTTAGATGTTTTTAAGTTGAATGAGGAAAGGACTAAATGATTTATAATGTTAAAATGTTATTTTGTAGCTTATTTATTTGTCCTAGCAAATACCGAGCTAATGTTTTCTTGATTGCGTTTAGCTCTCTCCATCTCTGGAGTGATAGGTGTCGGAGTTCCTTTTCCCATGTGCTCTTTGTACAACACCTATAGCACACAAAAAAAGTGTCCAGAAGTCAAAGACTAGACAATTGTTGATGAATCATGGTGTAAATGGTGTTATTGTTTAATCATACTCATCACTGCATGGATATAAGGATATCAGGAAGTAAAGCAGTTAAAACGTTATCTGATTATGCAAAAAGTAAAATAATTATTTCAAAAGGAAAAAAAAGGCAAGTTGAGAAAATTGGGGTAAAATTAGAAGCAGAACAAAGTTTTTGACGCTTGTTATTTTTTTTAATATAAGGTTGTTCCTTTCAATACCAAGCTAATGTTTTCTTGATTGCGTTTGACTCTCTCCATCTCTGGAGTTATAGGTGTCGGCGTTGCTTTCCCTACGTTTTCTTTGTACGCAACCTACAGGTTACAAAGAAGTATCCAAAAAACAAAAAAAATGTACAAGTGAATTTTTTTAAACTATTACTTTTGTAATAGTAAATTTTATTGTGTTAATAGGAAAAATCCCTCTGGAAAAATATTTAAAAAGTTAATAAAATCAATGATTGTAATTTTAAAAAGCCAATTAAAATTACATTTAAAAATGTGGGGGGGAAACAAAACTAGTCAGATGAAAGGTATTTTTAAAAAATGCACTGTCACATCACATTTTATTTTCTCAAGACAATACCGAGCTAATGTTTTCTTGATTGCGTTTGACTCTCTCCATCTCTGGAGTAACAGGTGTTGGGGTTGCTCGCCCCAAGTTTTCTTTGTATAATACCTACGGGATACAAAAGACGTATCCAGAAAAAACAAGTTACTTATAAAATTTTAAAAACCATGACTTGTTATGGTACACAGCACTGCATGAATGCCAAACATCTAAAGGGACATGGATGTGTAAGAGCAAGAAAAAAAAACTGGAATAAAAGATTATTAAAAATTAACTTTTCATATTAAAATAGAAGGGCTCTATCCAGCTGCAAATATTTACGGTACTGCAGGATGCACAAGCTCTGGGAAATTGTCTGTGCCCTCGGCACACCTAGTCAAGAAAGAGGTTGCTCCAGGAGACCTGAAAAATGAGTCACTAACTCCCATGCACCACGTCACTGCCTTCATGTATTATGCAAACCTTAAGATGAGGGTTGGAGGAGGAATTGCTGTAGGAGGGACAGTTGGTCAGAGGGTCTTCGGTTCTCAAGCACCTGAACTGGTTGTAATCTGAACTCCAACGAAACTCCATTGACTGAACCTTCCCACAGCTGCCCTTGTAGGATCACAGTGGGTGGTTGGTGGCTTCCCCAGTGAAGACATCCCTTCTTACTACTTTCTCCACTAAATCACCATTTGGGGAGGATTCCGCTCCCTGTCTCTGTTTTGAAGATGTTTATTTCTCTGGCTGATTGACACCAGTCAGCCAAATTAAAAACTGACTCCAGGGGCAGATGTTCTGTAAATCTCACTGCATCATTCCCAGGACCCTGATGGCTGTATATGGAAATCTGAGACTTCATCCCTTAAAAGGGGCAGGTTGTACAGTTGTGCAATTCCAGTTCAGGCAATGGAAAGACTCCCACTGATTCTAATACGACCTGGATCACGCCCTAATGTTTAAGCCCGTGTGATTCTCAGTGTTTCCTAGATACTGTCAACTACTTCCAACTCCCACAGAGGTCTAGAGTATGTCACCAGGTCAGTTCCTAACTGGATTCCGTGGAACAATAGGGAGGAAGTGCTGTTGAACTTGTACAGGCCAGCAGCCACAGAGACTGTTAATGTCTGGATAGAGCCCTACAGTCACAGAGCTAGGTTATAAAACAATCCTAAAATTCCAGGAGCAGACTGTTAACACTAAAGTTAGGTTTATTTTTAGGAGCAAAAGAAATTATTATACAAACAGAGTCATATCTAACATTTAAAGCTAAAAAAGCCTTTCTGAAATTTGTTAGTGTTATTTTATTAAAAAATAGGAGCAAAGGGGGAAAAACTTTATTTTATAGGTACCGAGCTAATGTGTTCTTGATTGCGTTTGACTCTCTCCATCTCTGGAGTGACTGGTGTTGGGGTCGCTTTCCCCACGTGTTCTTTGTACAAAACCTACATGATACAAAGGAGTATCCAAAAATCATAAAAAGGCAATGACAATAAAAACAAGAGCTTCTGAATTATCACATTTAGAAAGGGTTACTTTTTGGGGCCCATTCCTGATTCCAGTAAAATCAGTAAGTGCTTTGTGATTGGCTACAGGAATGGCTCCATTAAGGAATCAGCACTTCATGAAAGCAAAACAGCTTAGTAGAATAAGGAGTCTGGAAGGGTTAAACAAAAACAAAAAAGCAAAAAAAACACTGTTTATTGAAAAAAGAAAGTCAATTAAATTGTTGCTCTAATAAAATCCTAGTACCAAAGGATTAAAGACGAGACTGTGTAGCTTATTTATAAGTGTAAAAAGTAGGAATTTTATGGCAAGAGGTGAATTCACATCCATTTTAAAGTTAGAAAGCATAATTGTTAAAACCTCTAGTGTTATGTTAAACATTTAAGATCTTAAAAAGAGTGTTTTTCCTGCTAAAAATACCGAGCTAATGGTTTCTTGATTGCGTTTGACTCTCTCCATCTCTGGAGTGACTGGTGTTGGGGTAGCTTTCCCTACATTTTCTTTGTACAACACCTGTGAGACATAAGAAAGCAGCCATAGAAAGCAGCAGTAAATAAAACTCCATTTGTTGACAAGTTGGAAGCCTAGGGCATGTTCTATCTTTTCATGCTATAAGAGAATGCATCTGAGGAAATATAGATCTAACATTGCTTTTTAACCACAAAAGAATTCTTTGAACAAATATTGTGTTTTAACAAGACCACAAAAAAGCAGTAGTTGAGGCGGTTACGAAAATGGATGATGGTAAAAAAAAAAATTAACGTAAAAGTTTCAGCGAAAATCAAGATTGAAAAGTGAAGAAGGGCAAATGATTAAAAGTTCTCAAGATTAGAAATGTGGCATTAAAAATGTTTTTAAAAGCAACAACATCAAAACAAAAATAGGTTAAAATAGTGGGAGGTCAGTGTCATTTGTTAAAAAAGTTCATTTTGAAACAGAGTTAATGGGAACTTTTTGCTTATCAGAAATACCGAGCTAAAGTTTTCTTGATTGCGTTTGACTCTCTCAATCTCTGGAGTGACAGGTATGGGGGTTCCAGTCCCCAAGTTCTCTTTGTACAAAACCTGTGTGGTAACGAAGCATCCAAAAAAAATCAGAAAAGCAACAATTAATAAAGCACCACATTATGTCAGGTATTAAGTCTGGTTGGTCTGATTCTGCTTCTCTATACACCCAAAATCCTGGCTGAATGCCATGAAAGTTTTGGCTGTGCAAGGAGTAGGGGATCAAGACCAGATAATTCTAATGTCTTATTGTGGAATATGTATTGAATCCACCAGAAAATGGCTTTCTTGGCAAACACGGATCAAAAACTAAATCTGATTACATGAGAAAGTTTTATGACTACCTCTCACTCTATCCTATTGGAGATTCAGATCCATGTTCCTTGCATGGCGAGTGACAGGTACAACAGAGATTTTTAAAAATATCCAACAAGAGAACAGACAAAAAAAAAAAAAAGAGGTTCAAACAAGGAGTAAAGTGATTAACCTTATTGAGGATTATACAAATAGTAAAGTTAGGAAGAAGATTAAGTAAGTAACAGTCACTGTAAAATTGCAGTAAAATGATGGAAAGAGGATGGTCTTATTGGTATAAGTTAATTACGTGAAAGGGATAGGGTGTATGATTTTTGTTTTCTTTATAATGATTAAAATGTGCATTTTAAATGGAGTTAAAGGAAATTATTTTCTTTTCAAAAATACCGAGCTAAAGTTTTCTTGATTGCGTTTGACTCTCTCAATCTCTGGAGTGACAGGTGTTGGGGTTCCTGTCCCCAGGTTCTCTTTGTACAACACCTGTGGGGTAACATGGAAATAGCCAAAAAAAAAAAAAAACAAGAGTCAATAATATCCTGTATGCTGGCAGAAAGGGAGAAGTGTGAGGGATACAATTTTTTCACAGCCATCCTGGACTAAAAGCAAGACAAATTAATGAAATAAAAGCTGTAGCATCATTGTACTACACAATACATTGTGATCAATTTTGATGGAAAGAGGGGTTTTTATTTATGGATCACATGAAATATCTAGGGTTAAAGGGTATTTTAGAGTTTAAAATGTTGCTTAAAAAGGAATGAAGGGATTTTTCATAAATAATGAAATAACATTTTCTTGATGGTATTTGACCCTGTGTTTCTGGAGAGAGAGACATTGATGTTCCTCCCCTAAATTCTCTATAACATGTGCAGTGAGGAGGAGTCATAAAAAAAACCCATCAATAAAGTGGTGCCTAGAGTTAAGATTAAGGAATCTTGCTGCCTTATTCTGAAAAGGGCACAGGGGTTACATTAAAAAGAACACATCTGGGAATGGTACTGGAGAAATACTTATTTAACACTGCTGTCTGATTGCATGTGAAATTTCTCTCTCTCTCGAAGAAATGCAACTATGCTGGCAATTTTGACCCACAGGACCAGAGCTTCAAATGAAGGTATGCCAGTTTCCACAGATAAGGATTCAACTCAGAGTCTTTGCACCATGAGAGATAGGTAAGGATGGGACGAAAGGCATCTGACATGACAGAAAAGAAGCAGTCTGCTCCTAAATACTAACTAACTAACTAAAGCCCTTGCAGAAATACTGAGACAGACTCTCAGCAGTTTAAATTGGTGTAGTTGCATTGAAATTATACAGATTTATATCAGCTGAGGTTTTGGCCAAACATGTCTTAATTGTTATGTGCATTAAACCAGAAAAAAATCAAGGATTGAGGTAATTATTTTTTAAAAAGCCTGTTATTAGACAAAAAATAGCTAACAACGTTCAGGATTATCTAAACCACAAAACATAGGAATAGGAATAAGGTATCAATCCCTGAAACCTTCAGTAAAAGATGGGGGAAAGGATGGTTTTATCAGTATAAGTTGATTACAGGGAAAGGATAGCAGTATAGTTATTTTGGTAAAGGTTAAAACATTTAAAAATGAGTTAAAGGAAACTTTTTTCATGTGGAAAAATACCGAGCTAAAGTTTTCTTGATTGCGTTTGACTCTCTCAATCTCTGGTGTGACAGGTGTTGGAGTTCCTGTCCCCAGGTTCTCTTTGTACAACACCTGTGGAGTAACAAGGATGTGTCAATAATACTCCACTTGATGAGGGTAAGTGTTGAGCATAAGGAATACAATTTTTATGTCTACCAAATCCACTCTGCACCAAAAAAGCAGGAAGTGTTAATGAATAAGCTAGCTAAGATCAGTGTTATACAGGAACTGTGATCAACTCGGATGGAATTCTTTAGACTTGCAGAAATACCATATCTTATTTTTTACGTGCACTACAGTGGGAAAAAGGGGGATTGAGGCTTTCAAAAACCAAAGTGCTACATTAAAAATTCAAAATAGTTCTAGTTTTTTAAAAGTTAAACACAGGTTTGGAAAATAGAGGGATGGAAATGGTGGTTAGGAGTTCCTCAGAATTACATAACTCATAAAAAGTACAAAAAAGAAATAAGTAATAATCACTGAAAATTGGAAAGAGGATGGTCTTATTTTTATAAGTTGATTACAGGAAAGGAAAAGGGTGGAACTTTTATAAATGTTTAAAAGTTCATCTGAAATGGAGTGAAAGGTAGCAATTTTCTTTTAAAAAAATACCAAGCTAAAGTTTTCTTGATTGCGTTTGACTCTCTCCATCTCTGGAGTGACAGGTGTTGGGGTCCCAGTCCCCAAGCCCTCCTTGTACAACACCTGTGTGGCAACAAGGAAGTGTCAAAGAAAAAGAAGAAGCAAGTCAACAAATCTCTACTTAACATCATGTATATGTTAAGCATCAAGAATCCAATTTTTATATATCAATCCTGACCCCAAACTAGGAAAAGTTAAAGGGAAAATGAGCTAATATTGATGATTATGCAGTATTTGTGACCTCAGCTATGCACCCACAATTCCCATCAATAAGAGATGCTTGGGGAAATATGAAGGCACAAGTGGGCCAGATTCTGATTTATTTCATTGTAAATCTGGAGTGATTTCATTGATTTTAATGGATATCTCCAGACTTGTACCAGTTTAAATGAGATCAGAGTAGCTTGTGGTAAGTACATGTATCAAAAAGTGTAACTACATTGTATTCTCCTAAGTGGCATAAGAATCTGAAGTCAGGACAGAATTTCAAAACTATGGTGTCTGAGTCGGTATAAAATGAATTCAAACCTCCTCCCATATAAACAGGGACACAAAAAAGTTAATAATAATAAAAAAGCATCAGGATGTAAAACTCATGAATTGTGGATGGCAATTCAAATGGAATGTATGTATGACCAGAAGAATTTATCCTAGAGGATTGTGAGTACTATAATAAATCTTCATTATGTATGTAATTCTCTTCCTCTCTGGAACGACAGCAATGCTGCCCCGGGTCTGTTTACAAAGACCTGCAGGATACAAGAAAAGCATCCAACACGGCAACAACAAAAGAAAGACATGTCATGTTCTAACTACATTCTATTGCTTTAAAGAAAGGTTAGGTTTTATTTTACATTTGCACTACACTGACATGGTGATGCCAAAGGCTGTTAGAAACATCTACTGTGTTATTGAGGAAGAGGATGGGAATCCACTCTGAACATCACGTTTTTCAATGGGGGAAATATATAAGGAAATGTGGTAGGGTAAATATGGTTAAAATTTCACAGAAGGAAATATTTATAACAACTACGTTAGACTGGGATGGAAAATTAAAATGCCGTACTAGGATGGTGACAGGTTTAGTGGTTCAGTTAAAAAAAAGGGCTGTGATTCAAAGCCCTGTGAAGGGTTAAAGGAAGAAATTTAATATGGAGGAGTTAACGGAGGAGTTAACGGGATTGTTGTTTTCTTTTGGAAATACCGAGCTAACGATCTCTTGATTGCGTTTGACTCTCTCCATCTCTGGAGTGACAGGTGTTGGGATCCCAGTCCCCAAGCCCTCCTTGTACAAAACCTGTGAGGTACAAGAAAGTACTCAAACCAGGCAAGGTTATTAAGTCTGGCTATGTGATGAGCAGTGTTTAGTAACAGTATTGACTATTCCACACTTCTAGAGGTGAATACTAAAGGCAGCCGCATGGTGGTTGATTATTCCATAAATACTCAGAAGCTGGTGAGTTAAACTTAAACAAACAGGCAGAGGGAAAATGCCATGTTAATTTCACTGCTGACCTTTGGGTGTTTTTTTGTTTTGTTTTTAATGCATATAAAATTGTAAATCACTCAAAAGGTTAAAAACACAACGAGAATGGCAGGAGATAAGTTAAATATTTCATGTCGGTAGTTTTCTTCTAAATCATTGAAGAAACAAAGAATGGTTGTTAGGATGTTATTGTGAAAGGATGAGTTGTTTCATTTATTTGAGAATTACCGTGCTAATGTGTTCTTGATTGCGTCTGACTCTCTCTATCTCTGGAGTCATAGGTGTTGGGATTCCTGTCCCAAGATCCTCTTTGTACAACACCTGCAGAAAGAACACAGGCACCCACAGAGGTGATGAGAAGACTGCTCACTTTTCACAGAAACCTAACCGAAGCTGGATATGTAATTTGTTTGGATTACATGTAAATATGTGCACATTTTATTTTGGCTGCAGGTCTGTGTTTTTAAGACCCTGGTTCAAGGTAGTTGGACAGGCATCTAATTTTAAGTACATGAACATACTGAAGTCAATGGGATTGCCCACTTAAAGTTACACACATGCTTAAATACATAGCTGATTTGGGGTCTAAAACTGTTGCAGTTCTTTAAAAAAAACACATTGATTTGGTTTTGAAAATTCCCACGTGCTACTTTTCCTGTAATTAACATTTTCAGAGAGATAAATTTTATATTATAGTGTCAACATATGGCTAAAATTCTCAGAGGCTTGTGTAGTACATTTTGAAAGCACTGTATAGAGACTTAGCAATGTGGCTCCACTGCACATGAAGTGCCCTTTCAAGATTTACCCTGTCTTAACTATTAATAATACGCTAATCCCTCCATTTTGTTTTAGTTTTCTGATGAGAAAGCGCATCCGAATTTCAGCTCTCATACAGTTAGATTCGTCTTCATTTGTAATTATTTGACCAAATAATTGCTTGCATTTTCATGAAAGGAAATTGCTTATAAAATGCCTCAGTCCAAAGTCTGATCATAAGAACCAGAACTACAATTATGTTAGAGATGTAACCTGTAAATCACTAAAATGGATGTACATACTGCATTATATGCCTTCAGCATGCCACCAAAACCAGAAAATGGTTAGAATAGATGGTAAATAAAGCATTCAAAGCATGAGAAGCAAGAGATGAGGTAAATCCAAGGTTAGCAAACACCAGTGTAGTTTGAAAATATAACCAGATTATGCAAAACTGAACTGTAAAAAACAATTAGTACCAGAAGGAGCTCAGAGGGAAATGGTGGGACAGGGGACAGGAAAGGGAAAGTTATTACTTAAAGGTTACTTATACTCACTTATAAGGACTTTGCCATCACTCAAGATAACTCTTTTGTAGTGAATAACTGAGGTATCAATAAGCAAAGGACCACATCTGCTCATGAGTCTACATGCAATGCTCTCACTGAAGTTAAGAGGAATGTCACCTAAAAATCAGTAGCTCTTTAACAACAGAGTAACAAAGAAGGCCAAGATGCTGTTTATACTCAGAACTGTAACTGGATTTTGTGACAAGTAATATGGCTCCAGATACT
Source organism: Natator depressus (assembly GCF_965152275.1). NCBI lineage: Eukaryota > Metazoa > Chordata > Testudines > Cheloniidae > Natator > Natator depressus. The sequence goes on from NC_134244.1 coordinate 27,603,659, forward strand.
TTTAGTGAGATTTCCCTCCAACCATTCACAACACTGCAGAATTGTTTAAGAAACTACCTGACCATTTTTTTGTTCTTAACCACTTATTTAGAATTAAATCAGCAAAGTGGCTGAGTTTATCAAGCTCCAAGCTTGAGTAGTGAAGAAAACTGGATTCTAGTGCCCTGCTGTTGCTCATCATAAAGATTGAGAGGTACATTCTCTCTTCAACAGGCAACAGCCATTAATGCTAAGGGAGGTTAAAGCTTGAGCTCTGCAAAGGGCATACCTCCCTGAAAGTCCTAGTTGGAAATGACAGCATTTATTAGAAAGGAAAGGAGGACTATTTAGTAATGCAAGCATAGTGTTATGACTGCGCAGGTCACACAGATGAGTGCAGAAAATATCAGCCACTACCGAGCTGATGTGCTTCTGTGTCTCCTTCACACGTTTCACTTCTGGAAGATCAGAAATTGGAATTCCTTTTCCAATACTTTCCTTATATTTAATCTGCAAAGTCACATACATTCAAAAAACAAAAATACTTAAAGCTCATTAAACATATGTATATGCTACCCAATTACATGATAGAACAAAGAACCAGATCATTTAGAACTTACTGAAACTTAAAGCATTACATACACCCATGTGGAAGGACAGTCTTCAAAGAAGATTCTGCCAAAATTGATCTGCAGTGTCAGGCTACCTTAAGCCATCTCAGTGTGTCTAAAGGTAAACGGGTCGCATGCTATGCAATGGGAATTGAAGCCTATGCCCTGAATGTCTCCAGTTCATTGTGATTAAAAATAACTATGACCAGCATGTGTCCACCCTAATCCGATGGCAGCAGATACATTTTCAAAATGTATTTGAATAGTTTGATCTTTTCAAGATAAACAAGATATTACGTATGATATTAACCACTTATAGCTTCACTGATGATAATCAAGAGACTTGAGGCTGAAAATAATTGTTATACACGTTATACTATAAATTAGAGAAAAAGCTAGGACATGCAGTGGGTTCTGACATGCATCCTTCACCTCTGGGGACCTGTTTTTGCCATAAATGAGATGACCGCGGTCATCTTTAAACAAGTGTATTCAATAAAGTTCAGTTGTCCATAAAGAAATCTTATCTTCCCTTCATAGGGAGCCATCTCCTTCTGAGACCCAGATTTCAATAAATTCTAATGGAATAGACAGGAGCAGAGGGTTTCTCTAGGGCACAGATGATGAATCTTTTGGCTCTCAAGTCTTTAAAAGAGCCAGAATTGCCATGGCATCAGAAACCAATCAACCAATAATTGAACCCAGAGTAAAGAGGCAGACAATCTTAGCTTCTTAAAGTAAAATGTTCAAACCTGAGCCCAAGATTTGGGCATCCAACCTGAGACACCTTCAAGAGGGCATGGTATTTTGAAAGTGCTGATCACATGACTGCTAAAATTTGGGCCTAATTTGAGATGTATCACTTAGGCACCAAAAAAATGAAGGCAGTCAAAATTGCTAGTCACTTGAATATCTTAGCCTAAGTGCCTAAAATTAGGCACCTAAATCCATATTTAACTACCGAAACAGAATTAGCCTGATTTCCAAAGATTTTGAGAACCTGCAGATCCCACTCATTTCAATAGGACCAGAGATGTGTCTGCACTTTTGACCAACACAGCAATCCAGTTTAAAAGCAGGTCTCTGCTTTTAAAGCATTCCAGTCCTTTTCACAGTAACGCTGTAAGCAGAGGGAATCTCAGCTACAGTTGAAGCTACCATTAATAGCTCAGTTTCATAGTACTGTGGACTGAAACTGATTTTTAACATAAATCTAAATACACTGAACAGACCTGTAACCTTGCTACTTGCTTTCTATATGAATGTAGGTGTTCAAGTTTTGGATTTATGAAACATATCCTATCCAACATGGGTGAGGCTGCACACAAGAGTCAATTTAAAAAAAATTAGTTTTGTCTCCTTTTTTTACAAGATGCAAAATAAAAGACACCCCTCCAGAACAAATTTCTCCCGCCATCATCAAGCAAACATTCGAATGAAGAGGCAAGCTTTAGTATCCCTTGCCCTAATATGACATCAGCATTAAAAGCATAAACTGTATGTAGGCTAAATACTTACAATTGCATTTGCCAACATGCATAAATAAATCCTTATTCATACTTGAGAATATTAAAACTTTTATGTAAAGTAAACTTGATATAAAAATGTGTTAAATTACATGTTTGGGGAGAGATTATAATTAGAATGAGCACTTCCATGTTTTAGAAAAGGATTATAATTAGCATATTGTTAATCATTAGAAAGATTTTCCTAGTAAGAGCTATCACAAATATTGAAGAAAATAAAACTTTTTAAAGCTTGTTAGGAAACTATTTTTTGACAAATGGCAATAGGCAAAGGCTCTAAAATAACCCTTAATGTCATAAGTAATGCCAAAACTGCTGTTAGCACCGGATAAGGAAACGAGCGCGAAAGAGGAAATTATTTGAGTTGTATTAGCACAGGTAGAGTGTTAGAAATCCATTGTTTTGTACCGTGCTGATCGCGTCCTGGGTTTGTTTAATTCTCTGCATCTCAGGTGTCTTTTCAATAGCTGTTCCTGTTCCAATGTCTTCTTTATATAAAATCTTAATATTCAGAAACAAGACAACAAAGTTAAGCACAGAAAACACAATACTGTCCCTCCTAGAGAGTGACTACAAAACATCTGAAAGTGGGTGGGCCAAACTAATATACCAAGGTACAGGCTCATAGCCAATTCTGAGCTCTATCTGTAACTGGTGCGAAAGAAGGTCAGTCAAGTTTACTTCGCCTACCTTGAAGAGTCTCTCCTACTACAAGCAGTGGCCCTTGTGGAAACAAAGGGTTTGGATCATTTTTATTTGCAGTAGCACATTTTATGGACACCAGTACTCCATTTTGCAGCATTTAGTTTAAGACTGAAATGTATCACTCTCCAGAGTTTGGACAGACTTCTGTTGTTAAACGTACAATGTGACCAATGTGAACATGACACAAGGAAAATACTTAACTCCTTAAGATAAATGGTGTGAAATGTGAAACAAATCCGGACAGACGTAGTTTGTTTACTGTTAGAAGGTGACATCGGCATCACGTCAAGACTGTTATTTTACAAGCTCACAGCACTAGATGGCCATTGGCCACGTGACAAAATAAGGGTGAACCCTAATAATACTGCACACAGGGTGGCTTAACTGTCAAAACAGAAAGTGAGTGAGGAGTCTGGGCAAGCAGCAGCAGCTATGACAGGTAGTAAAAGTCAGTTAACGATCAGTGTAAAATTAGTATGAAACACTAAAGACCTGATGCTGCAAATTCTCATGCACATGCTTAATCTGAAGTATCAGTAGCTCCACTGAAGTTAGTCAGACTACACGTGGACATAAGTGGATACAAGAAAAGTTCTAAAAAGTGTTTTTAAAATATTAAAATGGAGCTATTTGAGTTAGCATTGAACATGTGTAAAATAAATATACCGAGCTGAAATTCTTTTGGTTTTCTTTAACACGCAGTATTTCTGGTGTATCTTGTACCACTATAACTTTTCCTTTACTGTTCTTTGCATCCCACTGGTAGTGAAGCTATTAAAAAAAGGAAAAGAAAGATGTGGTTAGGATATCAACTCTAGTCCGTAAGAGTTTACTCTTGTCTTTTTAAAAGCTTTCTTTTTTAAAGATAGAAGATAAAAGATTTGTCAAGGATATATTCTGAGGAGACTTTTAAACGTCATCACATGTGGTGGGATTTTTTACAATCCATGAATGTAAAATATACTCTCCCAGATTGCAGCTAATCAGAATAAAAATAGTAATAGAGTCTTAAAATTAAAAAAAAAAATTCTAGAAAGGTGACTACTGCGAGCTAGGGAAAAAATCACACCATTGAAAACTAATGCCGTCCACCAGGCTCAACAGGTGGGAAACTTAATAATACCAGCAGTGAGGTGGACAGCCCCAAGAAACAGGAGGGTGTGAATGCTAGAGGAACACAGGGATGATCCATCTTACTCGGGAGAGGGGTTCTCTTCCTTCTGTTGGCCAACCAGAGGCAGCTGGGAGTTGATTGCTTTGCTTCCCCCTCCCACCCTTTTAAATTTAAATTTGTCCCCACGTCTGTTTGGTCATGATTCTCGGACCAATACACAGCTGTGGCCCATGTGACAGCCTCAGGGTCTTATGGGTAGTATAGCTACATTGTGTGGATGCAGTCCACATAACACATGGAGAGCTGAATATGTGGCCACAATGGTAAATAGGTTGCAAACCACTGATGTATGGCTACACTGTAGCTGGGAGTGAACGCCCCAGCCCAGGTAGAGAGACTCAGGCTAGCAGGACTCAATCTAGTGTGCTAAAAACAGCAGTGTGATCATTATGGCTCTGGCAGAGACTTGGCCTAGCCATCCGAGTTCAGACCCAGGGTGTTGGATGGCCTTAAGAGCCCAAGCTGCTGCCCGAACAGCATCCGTACTGCTATTTTTAGCACACTAGATCAAGCCCTATTAGCACAAGGCTTGCTCCCAGCTGCAGTGTAGACATACCCTGAGACCCTCTTGCTCCATTTAAGCAGCTACACCTTCCTTCCTTGTATTTTGTAGCATAGGAACTGTGTTTTTTAGGAGGCTGTGGGCAAGGCCACCCTTAGGATTAATGGGGCCCCTATGCCCGAGGCAGCCCCGGCTCGCATGTGTATTTTAGATAAGGGTGGTCTTTTGAAGGATTTATTTAAAAAACTATATGTCTGAAGATCCAAGCGTTTAAGGCTAAAGAGGAATACTCAGATTGTGCATCTAAAAAGCTATGCAAGGATTGTTTTAGAGATGTGATTTTATAATCTTCAGCAACACACTAATGAAATATTTTTAAAGCAAATTTTAAACTAAGGTCCTGTAGACTAACATGCCCTGAGTAGGTATCACAGTAATGCACAACTGGTTTTGTCAGTAAATGCAGAACCTGAGGCCTTGTCTACACTGCCACGTTAAAATGCGGCCACAGCAGCACTTCCACAGTGGTCGTGAAGACATACCCTGACGGTGTATACCTGGGGATTGGCAAATGCTTCAGTACCACTTGAATGGCTCTTTAACAGTTTCAATGTGCTAACAGGTCTGGCAGGCTGGAAGGCCTTTTCACTTTTAAGTACTAGATCCCCTCCGGAGGAAGACTCACGAGGCTGCAGCAGCCAGCTATGGTGGCAGCCTGCAGGAAGGGTCAGAACAGGGATAGGAAGAGGCGGGGGATGGACAATAAGACCCAGAGGTGCCCCAAATTTTCAGGTGTCCTACGCCGCCGCGTATGCCTAAGGACAGCCCTGGCTGTGGGTCTGACCAATCCTCTAGTTTGGGGGTCAGGAAGGAACTTTTCCTACTCTGGCTGACTTGGCAGAAGTCTGGTGGGGGAAGTTGTTTTTGCCTTCCTCACATCATCATGGAGGCACAGTTGTGTTAAACAGAGCATGATTTAGAGAAACAGTATTAGTAACCTGCATGACTATTTAATTTTAATGATACTAGACACTTGCTGGAAGCGTAGTGACAAAGATTAAAAGAGCCAATTCCCGGAGCTAAGAGAGATCAGGTGGATCTCTGTGCACTGGGGAGAAGAGGATACCTGAAGTCTTCACTGACTAAAGTCACTCCTCTGGTACCCTCTGACCCCGGCACAAAGGAGTGAGGGGCTTGAGAACAGCAAGTTGAATCCTGCAAGTAAGCAGAGGACTGCCTACCTTGAGTCATAGGTTATATGGTGGGGGCTCTGTAACCCCACACTGTAACCCTCTGTAACCCCACTTAAAAGCCTGGTACATGAGAGTTGGGGGAAGACGAGGCAAATAGCGTTGCCCAATCCCCCCATGTTATGGCAATAGTTGTGGCCTGTGCTTTTACCCTATACGACACAGATTCCGTGGGGGAGACCAGTGTCTTAAATTGGGGGTCCTGACCCAAAAGGGAGTTGTGGGGGGGGTCACAAGGTTATTTTGGGGGGGGCGGGGTGATAGTATTGCCACCCTTACTTCTGCACTGCCTTCAGAGCTGGGTGGCCAGAGACTGGCGGCTGTTGGCTGGGCCCCCAGCTCTGAAGGCAGCGCCCTGCCAGCACCAGCACTGAAGTAAGGGTAGCAGTACCGCAACCTCCCCCAATAGCCTTGCAACCCCCCGCCTCCCCCATAACTCCTTTTTGGGTCAGGACCCCTACAAATACAACACTGTGAAATTTTAGATTGTAAATTTGAAGATTTCAGTGATTTAAAATTTTTAAATCCTATGACCATGAAATTGACCAAAATGGACTGTGAATTTGGTAGGGCCATAAGGATAAGGGTCTTAAAACAGGAACAAACTAATTAGATGGGAAATGGACATTCTCTGTTGTGTGACAATAAACAATGGCTTGGTACATGTACGTACAGTGCTAAAGTTCTTTTGGTTCTCACGGACTCTCAGCATTTCTGGTGTGTCTACAACAGCCAGGTAGTGTGACATGGTCCTTCCTGCATCTTCCTTATATTTTTTCTGTTAAATCAATGTTAAAAAAAGATAGTTTTCTGTTAAAGATAATAAAAAAATAGTACAGCATTATTTACTGCTGATTAATGCAAGTTTAAACAGTAGCGAGCAATGCAGTGGCTGATACAGACACATAAAATAATCTTTATGCAGGATTTTTTTTTTAAATGTTGACTGACGTTAATGTTGGTCAGAGATGCTAGTCTGACAGTTCTTTGGTAGCATATGTCCAGCATTCTCTCCTGAATTTTGTTATAGCCAGTTAGTTTAATTCACTTTAAGACAAAATCTGCTTTGAATTAGCCTCTGTTAATGATCAAGTAAGGGGGAGACTCACTGAGAATGAACAACAACCATGACTCTTTAAATCTCATTACCTGGCTTGAAAGGTTCTTGACCTGCTGGGCATGAATGATCTCTGGAGTATCGATAACAGAGGTGTAACTGGCTTTATCCATTTCTGCCAAATGCTTATATTTAATCTGTTGGAAAACATTTAAATTAGGGACCCTCAATCATATCTATGATCACTGTCTTCTCTCGTCTACTCAGAAAATACTCTTCATAAGGTTTCTTTTTAAAAAGTCATCAGGTTTTATGTCTGCGCTATTCACACTGACCTGACTGGCAATGTCAGTGGCATTCTTTGCCCTCATATAATCTGGTGTTTCCAAAGCCAGGTCTGTCAGACCTCTTCCTTTGATTTCGAGCTCCAGTGCTTTCTTGTACTCTTTCTATGGGTGAAGATAATCATTTGAAAACAATATATATATGTGGAATCGGATGGCTCTGGCAACTTTAACTAGAGTCTCATTACAATAGCTCTACCATCTAGAAATGGCATATGACAATCATACACACAAAACCACAACGTTAAATTCAATTATATTAACTATGACAGTTTATTTTCAATAAAAACTATGTAAATGCTCAGAACAGACAACACAATACAGCAGTAAATGGACAAATGTCATGAGCCAGGTTTATTTCCAGGCGGCGCTGACGGTGGCATCATAAACCTTGGAGCAAGGTCTCAGGGCAGAAATTCCCCTAGGGACCAGGTGGTGGAAGTACAAAGCAGCGACCAGCCACTTGTGCTGGGAGGTGGGCAATGAGACGCTAGTGCTGTCTGAAAAATGTACAATAGCAGCTTTAGAACCTCAAGAACTAATGCTTCCCCCCCGATGGTAACTTTGTGAAGCACAGTCGCAGAAACACTAGGATGAATCTTCCCTGGGGTTCAAAGGATCTATTTGGTGCAAGTCAGTATAATTTACACCAGAAACTTTGCTACATTTGGCCCATTATCGGTTGTAATATAAATTATGGTAATATAATAAACTTGAACTGCACAAATTTGCTGCAGCATCAATACAAATATATTACAAATTCAAATATCCCCTTTGCCAGTTATCAGGTACATTTAATTTGAAGTATTGCATTGACATACCATAATAATAATAATTTGCATTTGGAAGTCTCCTTTTATCCAGTAGTGGTGAAGCCCTTAGAAACATGCGTTAACTTAGCTACTCCTGTGAGAGAGGTTACTGTGAAATACCTCCATTACAGATATGCAGTATAGTTAAAGTGATTTGCACAAGGTCATACATAAAGTCAGTTGCAGAGTCATGAATAGTGCTCAGCAAGTGCTAGCTCCCATTCTGCAGCTCACTGGAATACTCTTCCCTTCCCCAAAGGCCATGTCTAGCAACATTTATCATTCTGTGTTAATGTCACCTTGTGCGTTAATGCTGTGGAATGGTTCTAGTTCCAGTCAGGCCTTATTCCAGCTAGTAATTTGACTTACCTCATTTAGGATATGAGTTGCATTCTTTGCTCTTAACATGTCTGGAGTCTCCTCCAAGAGTGTCATACCTTTACCTTTGACACCTTCCTCTAGATCCCTCCTGTATTCTTTCTATAGGAAGGAAAAGAGAAGGGGAAACTGCAGAAATAGTTATCATTCCACTACTCTGATGTAAAGAAAAAATGAGACCGAACAGGGGGGGGTTTTTGTTTGTTTTGTTTTAAGTAACAAAGAATATTGTTTGGAGTTATATACTCTCTAAAGACAGAGATCAGAACTCATTCTAAACTCTTATGGATGCACACACACAGGAACAATTATGTTGATGTAAAGGGACACAATAAACGTGAATACGGTTAACAATTAGTGGAATTAACATATGCAACAAATTACATCATGGTACAAAGACATCTGAAAACATACTTAACATACATGGTAAGCAATGAGGTGAGGTTAATTAGTGAATACTGGTGGAATACTGGTGAGGTTAATTAGTGGAATTATTTGGCTCAATAGAGGAAGTAAATGCAGAGTAGCTGCTACCTCGCTTGCTATTTTGGTTGCATATTTGACATGTAAGAAAGATGGTGTAATCTCCAGGCCAGCAAGGTTTCTGCCTTTAATGGACTCCTCATAGTCCTTCTTATATTCTTTCTAATATGAGTAGGAAGAAGGGAAAAAAAGCAAATATTTATTACTTTTTTCATATTGCTTCAAAATAAATGCACCAGGACAAAAGAGCAACTTCTAATTATCTCCATTGATTTCACAGTGTCACCATCTCCAGGAAGGTAACTGTAGGTGTAACCTTACTTCCATTGAAGTCTTTGAAACAGCTCTCATTGGCTTCAATGGAAGCTGGAGCTGACCCTCTATCAGAAGTGTTTCTAATTGTCTGTGTATGGCAAGAAGTTCAAACAATCCATGGAAGCACCCAAACAGCATGACTGACCACCTTACACAAGTGTGTTTCAACATGTATAAGTTTCTCAACGTGACAAAACAAGATGAAAACTTAAAGCTGATAAGAAATAACTGCTTGAAAGGATAGAATGACAGGCCAATGAAAAATACTGTGACATCAGAGACAAGCAGCTATTAAACGGAGTTGCTGAAAAATACAGGTCTCCAATAAAAATGATATTCTGAGCACTTACACTAACAGTTTGAAAAGTCTTCCCATAGACTGTGATAACTCCCGTAATACATTATGCTGCAAACCCTTCAGTGAAATGGTAATCTCATACTGTATTTCTCCCATAGACTCAAAGTTACTGGTCAAGTATAGGCTACTTTATTACAGTTTATTGATGTAGACAGAGTGTCAGAGGTACATCCTTTATAGTTACACACCGAAATCCCTTGAATTAACGAAGTATGGTTCCATTGGTAATGCAGGTATAATGGAACTTACATTACAATGTAACTATAGTTTACAGGGCACAACACCACTCAAGGTTTACCCCCAACCATTTTCAGTTCACTGTGAAAACATAATAATGAAACAGCACTATACAGAGGTTTCCTAAATCTAACTCTACTGAGTTTGCTGATGAAGCATCTTACCTCACTCTGCATGTGCTGAGATTCCTTGGCAGTGATATATGTTGGAGTTTCAAAGTCCAGCATGGCTTTTCCTTTCTCCTTTTCATACTTCTCCTTGTATTTCACCTGACAACAGGAGACCCAAGTTACCCTCCGAATTAGCAGAGAAGTAGCTGCTATACCAGCTCATGGACTTATAGGTGTCTGTTTCGTTCAGTCAACAGACTTCCATTAGAAAATGAACTGTAGTCTCTGGCGCTCTCACTGAAATGCACAGGGCTCCTATCCGCTGCCATCACAGGTTAAAGACATGGAAGGGACAGACTTGCTATCGTGTCAAAAATATGCATACATATAGTGAGCGTTCAATAGAAATAAATGAGAAAATGTTTCTAACTGACTTCTGTGTACAGCAGGTTGGCATAGGGCTCATTCCATATCAGAGAGCCCTCTAGGGGTAATTGTAGTAACTGTTTGACACTGAAAGTAAATGGATGAATGAGAAACACTTGACCAACTTACTTGACTTTGTAGTTCTGTAGCCTCCTTTAGATGAAGCTGTTCAAGGTTATCTGGCACCACATGGTAGTGACCCTTACTCTTCTCATATTGCTTCTTGTACTGGTACTGAAGGGAAGGCATCAAGTACCACCTCAATAAAAACCTGATCAGGTCTACTTCCTAGGCCCAACTAATGCAAACACTTCAATGGCACATCAAATAGCAATTCGAAATCTAACAAAATGAGGGAGGTGGGGGGAAAGCAACCCCCAAATAGATTTATTTCTAAAGATTTGGGGTGGACATTTGTCCTTTCTGATAATCTCAAAATGGACCAAGATTTTATTTTACACCAGGAAAAGAAAAGAAATAGGGTTATGTCATGTAATAATGACTGATCTTTTATATCATTCTGAAGTGCTATATTAGACATAGCCATCATTCTGTGATACTACAGCAGGGTGATAGTAAACACAAAAATCCCATTAAAAACAGTAAAAAAGAAAGTCACAAATAATAATAAATAGGAAAGAATTGCAAAAAAAGGAGAAAATGGAAAAGAAACCTGGTATTTGTTAGTGAGATAGGATCAGTCGAAAATGTAAAAAATGATTACAGTTAAAAAATGGTTAGAGGTTTTAAAATAGTAGCAGTTCTACATATATAGATTTCAGTGTCCAAAGGCTGGATGTATTAATGTTGCTAGTTGGGTAGGTAATAATCATTAGGTAGGAGAGGAAGAGATCACTACCAGGTGATGTCCTCAGAACAGTAAAGGAGGGAGCTGTTATAGAAATTGTTAGCAGAGGTCAATACAGAATGGGAATGGAAAATCAAATAGATCTGGGGTTAGTTAATGAGCTTACAGCACTGGAGAGTTGACTTGTACTCAGGACATGGTTCATTATCAGCGATTCTGACATGTCTGTCACAGGCTTGTGAAGTTTCTTTAGATCCGCCTTATATTTAACCTACAGGAATGAAATATCAAACAAAATCAGGAAAGAAGACTCCAAATCAAGCTTTTAATATATAATGTATTAGTACCACAAAGTAGGACTCTGCTAGTCAAAGCCAAAATTTTAAAACCCCCCTGGAAAATGCAAAAGATTGTAATGAGTAGGCATACCTCACTAGCGATGTTGTGAGCATCTTTCAAGGTCTTGTAGATCTTGGCCTCCTTCAAGTCATACTTCGGCCTCTTACCCTTCTCTTTGTCAAATTTCGCTTTGTACTTCAACTAATTGAAAACAACAAAGCATTTCAATTATTCCTGAACATTAGCCTGTCTTGTGCCAGAGACTGAATAAGCCCACATTCACAAAGAGTCTGATGGCGAACAGAAGATCAAAAAATGCAATAATTTTAAGACATCCATTGGAATAAAAGATCTTTTAGAGATCACCTGACGTGGGAAAGAAAATGCACATTCAATTTTTACAAGACACCATTCATAGCTTTCATTCAATGCACAGATTTTAGCTCCTCACATGCAGATAAGGCTGGTAAATTGAAAAATATTTTTTTTTAAAAAAGTTGACAAAAACTAGCTAAATAAGATAGGCCAATGTTTATATCAGTGGGAGTTGTGCAGGCATGTATGACTGTAGAATCCAACCCAAAGGGACCAACTGGCAATTGTACAAAGAGTGGTTAGAGAAGCTTAATATGTGTATCTTAGGGTATGTCTACACTACGAAATTAGGTCGAATTTATAGAAGTCGGTTTTTTAGAAATCGGTTTTATATATTCGAGTGTGTGTGTCCCCACAGAAAATGCTCTAAGTGCATTAAGTGCATTAACTCGGCGGAGTGCTTCCACAGTACCGAGGCAAGCGTCGACTTCCGGAGTGTTGCACTGTGGGTAGCTATCCCACAGTTCCCGCAGTCTCCGCTGCCCACTGGAATTCTGGGTTGAGATCCCAATGCCTGATGGGGCTAAAACATTGTCACGGGTGGTTCTGGGTACATGTCGTCAGGCCCCCCTTCCCTCCCTCCCTCCGTGAAAGCAAGGGCAGACAATCATTTTGCGCCTGTTTTCCTGAGTTACCCGTGCAGACGCCATACCACGGCAAGCATGGAGCCCGCTCAGCTCACTGTCACCGTATGTCTCCTGGGTGCTGGCAGACACGGTACTGCATTGCTACACAGCAGCAGCAACCCCTTGCCTTGTGGCAGCAGACGGTGCAATAGGACTGGTAGCCGTCATCGTCATGTCCGAGGTGCTCCTGGTCGCCTCTGTGAGGTCGATCAGAAGCACCTGGGCAGACATGGGCCCAGGGACTAAATTTGGAGTGACTTGATCAGGTCATTCTCTTTAGTCCTGCAGTCAGTCCTATTGAACCATCTTATGGTGAGCAGGCAGGCGATATGGATTGCTAGCAGTCCTCTTATACCATCTTCTGCCGAGCAGCCATGAGATGTGGATGGCATGCAGTCCTTCTGCACCGTCTGCTGCCAGCCAAAGATGTAAAAGATAGATGGAGTGTATCAAAACAAGAAACAGACCAGATTTGTTTTGTACTCCTTTCCAACCCCCTCCTCCCCCGTCTAGGGGACTCATTCCTCTAGGTCACACTGCAGTCACTCACAGAGAAGGTGCAGCGAGGTAAATCTAGCCATGTATCAATCAGAAGCCAGACCAACCTGCTTGTTCCAATAAGAACAATAACTTAGGTGCACCATTTCTTATTGGAACCCTCCGTGAAGTCCTGCCTGAAATACTCCTTGATGTAAAGCCACCCCCTTTGCTGATTTTAACTCCCTGTAAGCCAACCCTGTAAGCCGTGTCGTCAGTCGCCCCTCCCTGCGTCAGAGCAACAGCAGACAATCGTGCATCTGAGTTGAGAGTGCTGTCCAGAGCAGTCACAATGGAGCACTCTGGGATAGCTTCCGGAGGCCAATACCATCGAATTGTGTCCACAGTACCCCAAATTCGACCCGGCAAGGCCGATTTAAGCGCTAATCCACTTGTCAGGGGTGGAGTAAGGAAATCGATTTTAAGAGCCCTGTAAGTCGAAATAAAGGGCTTCATCGTGTGGACAGGTGCAGGTTTACATCGATTTAACGCTGCTAAATTCGACCTAAAGTCCTAGTGTAGACCAGGGCTTAGAGAAGAGGGAGATATGAAAACTACCTAAATACTCAAGAGGTAGTAGCATAAACGAGGCAGCAGAAATATTTTCAGGTGCATAATGAAGATACTACAATTTATCTTAACCAAAAAGAGGTGATACGTACAAAAAGAGAGAGTGGTCACATCTTCAGAAAGGGTAAATTTAAACTAATCATTAGGAACTGGGGTGCACAACAGGCTAAGCAAGATCCCTAGACCCACTCTGAATTAAGGTGGAGGCTCAGGTTAAACCATATCCATGAACATCAGTGAAAGTCCATGAAAGTTCAGCAGACATAGGGTGAAATTCTGACCCTGTTGAAATCAATGGGAATTTTGCCACTGACTTTAATGGGACCAAGATTTCACCCATGGTGATCTCTCACTGGCTCTAGGTTTAGATGCAGATGACTATTTCCTGTGGACCTACAGGGGATGACCATTGTTCACAATGTCTACAAATACGCAGGACAGGGACCCTTGCACTTCAATTAGGGACATGTTTTGAACAGGAAAGTCATTTTGATAAGAAGATTTTGCCATCGGGGGTTGCTGAAGTACTTTCAGCGGAGATCTTAAAGCTAGGACCAAAGCTACATGAGATCTTGCAGCTAGGACCAAATTCTGATCCCACTGAAGTTGAAACTTCAACTAGTTGCCTCTCAAGAGTTTAGGGTCACATTCTGACTTTTACAACCAGAGCCCACATTGTAGGTGTGGGTGGGTGTGAGTCTGTGCGTGTGTGGTCACTCTAACTGAGCGTCAGCCACCAGAGATATTCTACGTGCTGCCCCTTGCTGATCCACAGGTGGGTGTGGAAAGGGGGTGAGGCAATGACACCTCCTTTCTCTCACCCACAGTGCGAGGGTAAGAGACTGTGGCGGTGAGGAAGGGACAGGAGGCCCTTCCCAGCACTAGCCATCAATAATTCTCCAGTAAAAACAAATCCACAAGAGCTATTTATACAAATAATCAAATGAAACAAGTCATCTACAGAAGAGCTGACAGACATAACTGATGAAAGGAACGGCTCATGCTGGGAATGATACCGATGCTTTAAACACATTTACAGAAATAGTAGCATACAGTTCCATATTAGTAAACACAAAAGATGCTTCAATGCATAGATAAATCACAGTCCACTTATTCTTGGCTTTTAAATTCTTTAGCATATTTTATCCATACAGTCTCATGCTCTACACCAGCTCTATATTTGCTGAAAGAAAACAAAGAACAACAACATTTTTGCCATTCAAGAGCAACACTTAGCGTCTGATTCTGATATCACAAAGGTGTAAATCAGGTGTAAATGCATTAAAGTCCATGGAGACACACTGGTGTAATAATCAGAATCAGGCCCATATGTCAAAGTAGAGTAGTTCACTTTTGCTGAACTTATAAGAAAAGAAATGATCACAGAAGGGGGAAACTAAACGTAGCTCCAAATTAAAAATAATTACAACAGACACACAGAGAAAACAAAAAAGGGTGAGTGGTTAGAGAACAAAATGGGTACCTGTCTTGTAAAGATAGGATAACAAGATGGGTGAGGTGCTGCTTCTCTAATAGGAAATGCCCAGAAAAGTAAACACGACAAAGAAGACAACAACAGAAACATGCCACATCAGTTTCAAGACTCAACTAACTCGGTTTCTTTCAAGATGAAAATCAAGCCAGTTAAAAAAGTTACTCAAAGACTAAGGGAAGGTCAGGTTATACTTAAAACCAGAACTGAAGCTAAAACACATAAAACAGAGCTCTGATCATTACTGATGAGTTATGCTGCTTTTCTTCTTTTCCTCGTAAAGTTTGCTTTTATGGAGCAGTGTGGGCTTAATAGGCACCCAGCTCCAAGAAAAGATTCTTATTTCCTGACAAATATAGGAGGTGATGTTTAGACATGCTGCGGTTGCATGCAGTAATCACGTGTAGACATGGAAAAACAGTAAAACCCCTTTTTTCCTTTGAAAATATTTGAGCAAAATAGGCTGTGGAATCTGTGCACTGCCATTTCACACTCTGTGACACAGCCATAATACCCATGATTTCTGAGCTGGGAAGGAGGATTAGAAAGTATGTGCCCTGAAATAATTGCAATCAGAATTTATTTTGCCAGAGGGTTTGGGGCCAAATTTACAGAAACACACTGGCTGCATTGTACCACTCTGACACCAGGAAGCTAAGTGAACAGGTGAACCTCATCTACAGTGTATTATGTGTGTTGAAAATGACATATATCATCATCACATTCCTGACAATGGGTCAATATTTTGGCTGATGTAAATTGGCACAATTCCATTGACTTCCTGTGACCCTGATCCTAAGGTCTGGCCAACAACAAGTCTGGGGTATAGATCCTGGGGCCAGCAACTGAATAATCTCTCTTGGGTTTCATTACAGGGATTCACATAAACCCTCTTCTGACCAGTTCAGTACAGAAAGAAACAATCTGACCTAAATAAATGATCTGTAGCATGGTAGAGGATTTCATTGACTGAGTCAGAGCACATGGGAGCAGGTATCAGGGTTTCCTAATGTTTTTCTGATTACTGTAAAAACATTAAAGGAATATGCTTTAAAAATCCCCATTAAGGCAATGGACTCCACATTTTTGTCATTTGGTATTATGCCTAAGTAGAACAGTGTGTACAAACTGCTGAGTGACCTAAGGTAACACAAATACATACTGCAAAAGCTAAATGCACAAGGGATTAAGACTTCTTTGCTTTTGCAGTTCAGTATTAGATCCTTAACTCCATCTCAGTGTAATTTTGTATCTTTCAGTTTAAGCACTGTCATCTAATGGCACATATTTTCCCATTTCCTATGTTGTCTTCAAGAGACCAAATTCAGCTGCATTTTTTCAATTTAAATCCTAAGAGCAGAATTCCAGCCTTGGCTGTGTGTGTTGGAGACATCCATTAAAATCACTGGAAGCTGCACGAAGGGCAAGGGTAGAATTTGGCTTCAAGTTCTACACACTGTAAATTGGTTTAGTCAAATTCCCCACCCACAGAGGTCCCATGCACAGTCTTTGCATTGGAAAAAAAGAGGTATTAGCCAAATGGTGCATTCCACACTTTTGACAGAAAGACTGCAGAAAAAAACAGTGCAACTGGTGCATTATAAACTCATTTACAATTCAGGCTGATTGTCTTGTGCTAGGAATGACACAGATCATATACAACATAGAGGAAGTGACATTCCCTTTTGTGTCACTTAAATCCATCTTACATGACTACTTAGGACATTAGCTTTCTTAACGTGTCTCATCATTGGTGTATCATAAGATGCTGCTCCATGCCCTCTCATGTGTCCTTTGAGGTATTCCACCTATAATGCGTAGCAAGATAGCAAGATCAGAACAGCAGACCATCACAGGGATCAAGCATAAAGCTGTGTGAGAGAACCAAGTGGTGGTGAGGTTGAAAAATTCCCACAGGAAACAGCAAGAGTAAGATCCACACTAACTGATGCTCCAGATTATTTTACAAGAGAAAGGAAGTTTATATTAACATGATGTATTCATTCAAAAATAAAAGGTAATGAATTATTTGAAAGACATACATTAAAATAATTCCTTATCTTGAATAGGCAAATGGAAAGGATATTAGAAATCTCTAATGTAAAATAATAGCTTGCACTTGTATATATAGTGATGACGACCTGTCCATTACAAAGTACTTCACAAAGGTGGGTAAGCAGTATTATCATCCCCATTTTACAGATGGGATGAAGTGAAGCACAAAGAGTGAGTTTCCAAAAATGGCCTCTAATTTTGGGTGTCCAATTTTAGACTTGTCCTCAGCATTCAGGGATTATTTTCCAAATACTAACTAATATCAACAGAGCAACTCAGATGTTTGTCATTCATTTCTACATGGTAGGTTTCCATGAAGTTACACTTCCTCTTGTGTAAAGCTCTTTATGCTGAACATTTCAGAGGGACTACAAGTGACATATTCTGAACGAGATGGAGACATAAGACGTTTATGTCAAGAAAAGCGAAGAATGCAGAAAAGAGGACAGACAAAGAAACCACAAAAGAAGCAAGGCTCAACCTCCCCGCTCCCAAAAGTCATCTCTCCAGGGCTCAGTTCTGCTCCCATTGAAGTCAGCTGAGCTTTAGCCATTGAGCACGATTCTCTGCCATCCTGCAAAACTCTTGTATGCTCACTTTGCACAGATGTGAATTACTACAATGCAAGGGAGTGGTGACTTAAGACCCACTTACATCACTGAAAGCCATATCAGTCCCATTATAACACAGAACACCCCTTATACAAGCATTTGCTGCTTCTTTCATAAAGCACACAAACTCTGCCCAGTGAGTTACTTTTTCAAATTAAGTTACCATACTCCCCTTAAAATTATCTAGAATTATTTCCATGTTCAATTCTGAAGTGGCTGAAAAAGTCTACTGACTTCTGTCCCAGAAGAATGTGAACTCATGCCATTATTCACACTGGTCCAAAATTTGCAAACATTTATTATTACCTGGCTAGTAAGTTTGGACACCTCCTTAGCAAGTTCCATATCTGGACGTCCCAGCATGCTTACACCAAGGCAAGCCTCTCCTCGAGCCTTGGCTTTGTACTGAATCTATTGAAGAAAAATCAATCAGTACATAAAAATGTTTAACTTTTAATGATAAAATGCAAACACCTCCACATGCTGTTCTAATAATTTATATTGATATAGTTTGCTACAGGAAAAATACTGCTAAGGAGGTACACAGGAGATTTACAAAATACTCACATCACTGATTAACTTGGCAGCGTGGGTTGCTTTCTTAATATCTGGTCGATCTGCTATAGATGTGTAATGGAGCTGTGACTTAGCATCTTTTTTGTATTCAACCTAATCAATGAAAACAAACATAGAGGAAAGTGGATTACTCTAGTGTTTACTAATTAGAAAAACAGCCACTGAGGACCCAATATCGCTGCTGTGAAAGTCAGTTGGAGTTTTGCCACTGATTTCACTGGGAACAGATCTTTGGGACCAGCTTTTGTAAGTCATTTTCAAATGAAGTAATAAATATCATGCAATTTTAACTGTATATGAAAAAGATGAAAGAAAACATTATTGTGACGGAACTGTTATTTGTGAGCAAACTATTTTAACTCCCAATCACATTTTCCAGGAGATGGCCTTTATTTCTCTAGGTGAAATTTTCTGCCTACATATAATTTCATGCATATTTTCCTTGCAAAATGGAGGCTGGGGAGACATCCAGCTGAAAATCAGACCAATTTGATTTTTCTGATTTGAGAATGACTCTAATTGAAAATGGTCATATGGGCTGTTTGCTTGATGTAAATGCAGGACAAACTTACAATACTCTGTTTCTTAGCGACTTCCATGGCATGTTTCACCTCAGGAGGCTCCAGCATGATGGAATAGTTGGACTTGCCTTTCTCCTTCACAAACTTCTTTTTATAGTTTGTCTGTGTAGAGCAAATAGGGTTTATATTATATGTCAATCATTATTCCTACAAGGAACTGTGTTCTACCGACACTCACAATAACTCCTCACAGAAGCCAATGGAGATAGCCAGAGACATCGTTTACTTCTTCTAAACATGCATCAGCACAGACAAGGAAACCTGGCTCCCTGCAGTGTTTAGAAGATATCCATATACATCCCACTGAACCCCTGAAATGGTTCCAGTCCTTCCTGTCTAATCAAAGCCTTCTGAGGTAGTGTCTTCCAACACTCCATCCTTTCATGGGAATGGTAGGAGGTTAACAGGTGCCTGTGAATGTGCACCTGTAAGAGGCCATAACCTGCCCATTACAGTCTCAACAGCAGTTCTCCAATCCAGCCTGAAGACATTGTGTTGGAGCTGGAAATGGAAATAAGACTGATAGCGGGAAGAGGTCTCTTGAAATATTTTAAAAGCTATTATCCCAACATTGTTTATCGCCACCAACAAAATCTTAAACCACATAGAAAAAGAGAGGATCCAGAGTGCCTGCTAATGCATAATACGTTGGAAGCAACTTACAGCATCAAAGGTTACCTAAAGCATGTCTGAGGGGATCCCTCAGAGTTAATAACTAAGAGATGTGATGTTTTGGGCCCTGATGAAGCAAAGCATTTAAGCATACGCTTAACTTTAAGGTCATGAGCAGTTCTATTGATTTCAAATGTCTCACTGGACAGAAATAAGAAAATGTATATGGAGGAATCTATAAAAAATGCTTGATAGGATCAAATACACACCGTGAATGTAGCAATAGCAAAATTCTACATGAGCAATAAATGTTGCACTATACTTGTCACGCACCTCACTGACATTCTTGGTCACCTCTTTGACACGAACAGTGTCCTGGGTCTCAGGCAGGGTTGTATAAGAACCATGCGGGAGCTGCCTCTTACTTTGCTCTTTGTATTTGTTCTGAATGCATAGAGAAAAAATAGTTGAAAGAAATATAGGGTATAAGAAGGAACTGTTTATGAAGACACACAATATTACATGTGGTACCTCAGATACAAGAGAGCTGACACACTTAGAGAGGAGGATCTGAGGTGTGTCTGGGACAGCAAGGCATGTTCCCCTAGCCTTGTTATGCTTCTCTTTGTATTTTAGCTGGAGGAGAGAAAAGATGTTATTTTATGCAATTTATTTGTCTTATGCTGACTTTAAAAATAGGCTTCAAATATACTCATGTTTCTGTATATGGCAGAGCCTTGCAAACACCACTGATGTGAGTAAGGGTTTTCAGGATTAGGCCATAGTTTGATTTGCTTGTCAACTTTAATATGCCCCAGCCTATATATTCCTACACATCTCACTAAAGCTTAAACTCAGATCTTGTTATGGTATTCCCAACATTTATTCTAAAGACATGGTACTATGCCCAAATGAAAGCAGCAGCTTTGGTTTTAAGTATGTATGCGTAATGCATGCATTTCAATGTATGGAGTTTAAACCTGTGTCAAAACCAGAATAATTTATTTACCATAAAAGTTGGGTATTTGGATAAAAAGGGCCACGTATCTGAACTGCCTCTAGTTTATGTTTGCAAATCAACCAACCAGACCAATGAGGTTTGCAAGACCAAAACCATCCCAGATTTTGTCAATTTGTTAATAAAACAAACAAACAAACAAGCCTAAATAATGAAATATGAAATTCTGAGCAAAATTTTCAAACCTAGATTTCTAAAGTTAGATTCCCTAAGTCCTTATTTAGATGCCTAAATAGAAGTGGCATGTTTTTCAGAGATATTGAGCAACCCCTGCTCCCAATTAGGAACCAAGGTACAGAGACTATGCCCAGATGAAATTATCTGCAACAAATTCTACAGAATGACATTCACAAAGTCCAGTGTTTCCATTTTCATGGTATTATAGTTACAAAAACAATTGGACACACAACATAGGTTTTAGGTTCCTTAAATAGCATGTAAACTGTTAGCAAAGGAATAAACATAAAGTAGAAGTTCAAATACTTACATCGCTTGCCAGGATGGCATTATTCAAAGCCAACACTGTATTTTTGTCATCTGTGACAGACAGTTTGCATCCCCTAAGGAATTCTCGGTCTAGTTTGTAGTCATACTGTCAGACAAGAAAAGAAAAGCTGACAAAAAGTACCCCAAGCCTTTGCTGTGAAAGAGTGATGGAGTGTGGGAGGGAGGGAGTATAAGCTAATATAATATTTTCTAGTTTCCTCACATCACTCTGTTGCAGGGATGCCTTGGCTGCTTGGAGAAAGTCAGGTCTATCAACAGTCCATTGCCAATGAGCCTTGGTTGCTTCGTATTTCTTCTTGTAATCCAGCTGTTTAAAAAGAAACATTAATGAAAGTCATATCATTCATAAACTCAATATGTACAGAGCCTACTTCTCCCCGTGCCTGAACAACTGCATGAGAATTGGGAGAAGGGAAGGAAATCATGCCTGGAAAAGTACACGTCCATGAAAGCAGCACTTTTGGGATGTGCTTCTCTTCTGAGTCATGAACAAATGCAGAGGAAGTCTATTTGTGATGATTTTCCCCCTGCCAGGTTGAAGGAGCATATGCAGGACTGAAAAGTGGGCATGGCCTTGAAGAAAGTGGATGTGTTATCTCACTAGCCTGTCAGTGCATGCTGGATCCACCCAATGGTGTGAAGGCCTTCAGCCCTTCCCATGTAGAACTTATGCTAGCTACAAGATTAAATCAATTAGCATGGAAAATAGTAGGAGCACCTATGCCTCCATACCTGAGGAATTAGGAGGTGCCTGAAGAATAAGTGGTGTTTGTGCTACATGTTGGAAATTTTGTGTGCATGGATAATGCTTTTAAACTCAGCATTTCATTTCAGCCTGTGATAAAACAACACATTCTTCAAAGATCATCAAAATTATCTGATAAGCAAAAGAACACAAAAGACCAGGTTGGGGGTTTCAGCAAAATCCAGACTTAGTGGAGATGCTCCAAATTTATAAAATTTTCTATATTCTGGCTGTGATTTTCAAAAAAGATCATAAAGGGGCCTAGTCCCAATGAATTTCAATGGAAGGTGAGTGCCTAATTCCCATAGAGTCCTTTGAAATATCAGCCATTGACAATAACAGTGAAAAGCATTAATAGCACTGAACTCACATTGCTGTTTACTTTGTAGGCAGCTTTGGCAGCTTTAATATGAACAGCATCCGGTACAACGTTGCAGTGAGACTTATTCTTCTCATAAACTTCTTTGTATTTCAGCTGGTGAAAGAAACATATTCTGAGTCTTTATTTATGTGCCACAACTCCATGAAAGTTCAATAAGAACAGCACGTGGAATTCTACTTTTAAGCAATTCCCCTAATTGTTTAATTAAAAATTATAACAAAAAAGGAAGAGGCATCCATAGATCTAGTTTTCAGCCATCCCACACACAAAAGATACACTGTCTTCAGGTAGAGTTCCATTTTCATAGAAACATAAAAATGTATCAGTTTAATTCAACATGAAATACACAGTCCACACTAACTTGTGTTGAAAGCTTTTGGCCAAGATTTTCAAGTGACTAATTATTCTGGGTGCCTTCATTGTTGGGTGCCCAATACAAGATACTTTAAAGGGGCCTGATTCTCAGAGGGTGGGTGCTCAGCACTTTCTGAAAATCAGGCTTCTTTAAGGGGGCTCAAGTTGACTTCCAAAAATGTAGATACCCCAAATCACTGGGCACTTTTGAAAATCTTTGTCCTTCAGGATTGTGTATGGGCAACTAGATAATATTAATACTTTCTACTTCTCATCCATATGTCCCTCATTACTGTTGTATCCAAATGCCTCACAATCTTTTAATGTATTAATCCTCAATGACACTCCTGTGAGGATGGGAAATCCTATTATCCTGTTTTTACAGATAAGGATCTGAAGCACAAAACAACTGAGTGACTTGCCCAAGGTCACATAGGAAGTCTGTAGCAGAGCAGGGACTTGCACCCGGAGCTCTCAATTCCTAGAGTAGTGCTATAACCATTGGACCAACCTTGCTCTCTTATACTTTCATCCTTTCTTTTCTATAGCACCATTCATCTAAGAATTTCAAAAGTCTTTTACATACATTAATTAATTTAGCCTCAGAACACTGCTCTGGGGTATTTATTATCCCCACAGTATGGATGGGAAAATGGCATGATAGTGATTAATCCAAGGCAATACAAAAGCTACTGGCCAACCCAGGGAAAGAAACCAAGAAACCAGCTAAAAAGATAATAGCTCAACCTGCAGCTTTCATTACAGGTAAGAGCTGTTCTATTCCAAGCATCATTATCCCGTGAACTATGCTGAAAAGGTACATGAATGATTATAGCTTTTCAGTTTTTTTAAACATTGTTATATTCCCTGTGAATGTGTCAGATGCAGCAGGAGGAATTTTGAATTAAAATAATATTGATATATTCTAATAAAAGGCAAGCTGTTATGGCAGCGTTACCTACTAGGTAGAAAGGAACAGTATTGTGTAGTAAAATAAAGGTACTGATATCAAATGCCAGGCATAATTTACTTACATCACTTATTCTGTCTTTGACCTTGCGCATAAGTAGTAAGAGAGGGGTGTCATGGATTGTGGTGTACCCCTTAGACTTAGCCTTCTCAAATTCCATCTTGTAAATAATCTGTGGGTAAAAATTGTTAAATCGTATTATTCTGGCTAACCATGTAAGCATGTAAGTCCTTTTAAAAAAGTCAAGTTGAAAAATATTTTATTGTGGCTGAGGAGGACTCAATTTTTTAATTAGCATACTTCACAGGTCACAATTCAGAGTAGGAAGATAGACTTAAGATATATTTAGCATTATGACATTATGGTAATTATACTTACCTCACTGATTTGCTTGTTGACTTTTGCAGTCCTCAGATGTTCTGGGGTATCTACGATTGAAGTAAACTTGTCCTTCTGCATTTCATACTGCCTCTTGTATTTGAACTAATGGGGGGAAAGAAGAGGACGTTAACTAGACGAAACAAGAAAACATTTTCAAGGAGAGACGCAATCATGTTAAGATTGCGTACTGCAATGTATGGGCCCATCTCCCACTGAAGTCAGTGGAAGCTGGGCATACATGCACAGACAGAATGTGGCCCTACGAGCCAGACTGCATGAAGCTCTTATTTATATTGGAGCATCTGGGCCTGCTTGTGTGAGTTACTCCCACATGTGGTCTCATGAGGATTTCAATGTGAATAAGAGCTCCGCAGTCTGGCTACAACTACATCGGCCTGAAGGTCTAAAATAGAACTCTGAGATTCAAAAGGATTCTAAGCAGTTCTGTGAGGTCAGTGAAAGTGCTGCTTTTGTTTTTAATCACACTGGACCAGATTCCCTTTTAAAATCAGTACCAGGCTGAAGACTTTAATTAAGGTCTGGGAAAATATAAACATGGCAGACTAGAACAAGCAAACCCTCTAAATATTTCATTGAGTGAGAAACAATATCGGGACACCAATGCCATCACAATGCTTGAAATATGTGTGTATAGTTTTTTTAAGGGTCATTTTGTCCAGCTCTGGGCCTAATCCTGTTCTCACCAAATACACTGAGAGCAGGACTGGGCACAAGGAATGAAAATTTACTACAGATGGGCTAGGGACAGGTGGAGGAAATCCAGAGTTTTTAAAAAACCTAACTCTCACTTTATTCCCTGAATCATCCAAACTGAGAATATTTTGGTTACAAATGAGAAAATAATGCATGCATTAGAGACCAGAACAGCAAGGGACACAAAATAAAGACAAGAGCGTACAAACAACACTCAGAACAGACTTGTCTCAGTGTCACTTAACTCCTCTCATTTCAGCAGAAATACCTGAGAGGAGTTCACATGAGGCTGAATGTATTTTTTCACGCAACGCACTGTCGACCTCTGGAACTCCTTGCCAGAGGGTGTTGTGAAAGCCAGTACTATAATGGGTTCAAAAGGGAGCTAGATAGATTCATGGAAGATAGGGCCACAATTTGCTATTAGCCAGGATGGGCAGGGATGCTGTCCCAAGCCTCTGTTTGCCAGAAGCTGGGACTGGGTGACAGGGCATGGATCACCTGATGATAACCTGTCTGTTCATTCCCTTTGGGGCACCTGCCATTGTCCACTGTCAGAGGACAGGATACTGGGCTTGATGGACCTTTCATCTAACCCAGTATGGACGTTCTTATGTTCATTTTTTACTGAGGGTTATAATATGGGCCAGTAGATGAATGGAAAGCCAGTTCAGGCTCCTATGGGAGCTGGATCAGGCTTAGGGTATAATAGGTATAATTTCAGATGCTCCATTACCAACTAAAGAGTAGCAAATGCATGGGGAAACATTAGAGCTCAAGATCAGTAGAAATTCAGAGAATTCATAAATATTAAGATGATAAAAAGTCAAGCAGCTAAACAGTGTATATAGTGCCTTCCTGCAATAGCAGCCATTCACATTACCTGGCTCCACAAGTTTGTGTTGTAAAGCGCTGTCAGCATATCTGGTCTCAGAATTTCATTA
Source organism: Natator depressus (assembly GCF_965152275.1). Classification (NCBI taxonomy): domain Eukaryota; kingdom Metazoa; phylum Chordata; order Testudines; family Cheloniidae; genus Natator; species Natator depressus. The sequence continues at coordinate 27,629,123 of NC_134244.1, forward strand.
CATCCATGTTGCAGGAACAACTTGGCACTCGACTTGTATTTTTTCTGTCCATGAAAAGAGCAATGAAGCACAAAAGATACTTGTGAAGCCAACGAACAACAGCACAGCTTTAGATTCCAGTCACATGCAGAGTGATGCGATTTAGGCAAGCATAATATGTGTACTCACACCATTGCACGCCTGGACAGCCATATAATTTTAAACATGTATTTTTAATTAATGGTGCCAGATTGTAGGGCCTGCAATGATTTACCAACTCCTTAAAACAATCAAAACACTGAAACACCTTTTGGAAAATAAGAATAAATCTTAGACCAAAAGAGCATTTAACCAATGGAACAAGCCCACAGTGGCCTTATATTTGCAAATTAGATGGAAAAAATAAGTGTAAAAGTCATTGAAAAGAAAAGAAACAGTCAAGAATAAGTGCAAGATCCAACATCCACTGAAGTCAATCAGATTCTTTCCATTGATTTCAATGGACACCGGATCAGACTGTAAGTAAGAAAGATGTATATCGGATTGTTGTAATCCTATCAGTCCCCGGATATTAGAGACACAAGATGGGGAAGGTAATATCTTTTATTGGACCAACTTCCACTATGTAGGCTTGAAAGCTTGTCTCTCTCACCAACAGAAGCTGGTCCAATAGACGATATTACCTCCCCCACCTTGTCTCTGTGAGAAACATCTCATGTAAATATCAATTGATGCACAATATTTGAGAATACATAGAGAAACAACAGAGTCTAGTTAACTCAAAAAGCAGCTGTGGTCTTTGGGTGGCAAAACAGATACTGTCTGATAACCCTGAACTAGAACACTGTAATATCATAGGTGAAACTATGACATCATTGGCTATAGACATTTCAGGCAGATTAAGATGCGTGTTGTGTGCTATCCAGCCACATTTTGCTTGCACTAGTCAGCACTGCTACAGTAACTGACTGCTCAGTTCATCTCTTCTTTTGGCCAGTAGGATTCTAGGCTCATCCACAACAAAACTGTAATTATCTTTCCTCTTCTCGTACTCAGATGTCTATATTAAATTGTAGCATACTCAGATGTGTATATTAAATTGTAGCAAAGTAAAAAGGCGAGGGCACAAAGAAACATTGATATAACAGTTTCAAAGCTGACATCTTATTGTGCATAATATTTAATATTTAAAAGGATACTGTTCAGTACCTCACCCAAATTAGAAAAATAAAGAAAAAACAGAGGAAATGTAGATCATTTATAAATAAGGCTAAGATTTTGTCATGGATATTTTTACTAAAAGTCATGGACAGGTCACAGGCAATAAACAAAAATTCACAGAAGCCATGACCTGTCTCTGACTTTCACTAAAAATATCACTGACAAACTGGGGAGGGAGGTGGGTTCAGCACCCACCACTGATAGAGCTCCAAGATCCCTGCCACTACAGTGAATGGGAGCTCTGGGGTCCCGCTGCGCAGCGGCTGAGCAGCTCTGGGGGCCCCACCACCACCCGTGGTGGCTGGGAGCTCCGGGGGGTTCCCTGCCACCTGCAGTGAGTGGGAGCTCCAGCGTCCCCTGCCACGGGGACTGGGCTGCTGTGGGGTCCTCTTGCCTGCCGTAGCAGCTGGGAGCTCCACGGGAGTTCCCCCGCCACCTGCTGTGTCTGGGAGCTGCAGGGTCCCCCCACTGCAGCTGGGAGCTGCAGGGTCCCCCCCACCAGGGCAGGTGCTGGGAGCTGTGGAGGGGCCAGCTGGGAACTCCAGCCCTGGGGTAGAAAATGTCACAGAGTTCTCTGGGAGTCACGGATTCCTTGAGTTCTGTGACCTCCGTGACATAATTGTAGCCTTATTTATAAAGAAATTCCCAAATTTATATTTAAGGGTACAAGGTAAAACTTAAGAAAGACTACAACCCCTTTCTACAACCCTCTCATAAGCTGCCTTGTAACACCCATTCTGCATTCAAAAGAACTTTGGCATGTGCTGGTTCTTTGTAATATCTGCAATTGTGAACAATTATGACACAGGGCTCCGGAAATACAATCATTTTTTCCTATACCTAGAAGAAGAAATACTGTATTGTATCTGATACTAAATGTTGACATTTTAATGGTGACCACTGTGAGAAGTGTGAGCCGAGTAAAATAAAATATCTAGATGCTATATTCGGAACATCAACTGTCATGTCAAAAAGTGCCAGAGGTTGAGTTTGGTTATATTCTGGAGATCTGTACGCCAGCTTTAAGATGACAAAAACTATGTCTAGAACTGTTTGAAAAGGGCTTAATCCATCATTTATAAAATACAGCATCTATTCTAGGAGTCACAGTGGCTACATTATCAGACTACTTTAATCTCAGCCCAATTGCATTGATTACCATTGTGCATTGTTTCTTTAAATCTGCAGCAGGAGCTGGGGAATTCTAGCCTGAAGCTCTGTGGTGAAACACAGAGATGGATAGAATCATAGAATCATAGAATATCAGGGTTGGAAGGGACCTCAGGAGGTCATCTAGTCCAACCCCCTTCTCAAAACAGGACCAATCCCCTATTTTTGCCCCAGATCCCTAAATGGCCCCCTCAAGGATTGAACTCACAACCCTGGGTTTAGCAGACCAATACTCAAACCAAGAGAATAGATCTGTGGGTAGTATTGTTTTCCTAATGCTATTGAAGTTCTTTTTTCAGTGTGATTCTTTACCATTTTCACAAGATAATCACAAGTCAAGTTTTACTGATTTAAAGCCCTGTTGCTAAAAAGGAAACTGATACCTTTCTGAGTTACTGACTCTTTATTGGTCAGAAGCTGAAAGAGCTCTTTGCATTTTCACTGCTGAAATGTGGGTCAAAAGGTTACTCTGTTTTAGTTATAATACACCTACTTTGTGCTACTCATCACTATAGATATCAAGAACATCCCTGCCCTTCTTCATTTTGGTCTAACTTTAAGACACATTTGTTTTCAGTAGTTTTTTGTTTATTTCAATGTATTTTCCACTATGCAAGACAGATGAACTTTTAATTTAATGTTATCATGAAGAGCCTTGAGATGCCACTTCATCATGATATGCTATCCAGGTCTGTTACTGTACTTACCTCATTCATTAGCTGAGTAGCATGTTTAAAATGCCTATTAATTGGACAGTCTGCTACATACTCGAACTGAGACTTCGTCTTTTCAAATGACTCCTTGTACTTACACTGGAGAAAACAAAGAAACTAGTCATTCCAGAGTAAAATTAAAAGAAAGACCATGAAAAAATATGAATTGAAAAAATGTCTACATCAAAAGAATAGTGGAATCATCACAAAACCAAACTTTGAAAAAATTCTTCCAAATGTCATGAAGAGATTTATTTACCCCACTGTAGAGGGCTTTGTTCTTTTCTGCCAGAGCAAGATCAGGAGTATCCCAGGCATAACAACCAAAGCCTCTGAGCCATGATAAGTCTTCTTTGTATTTAACCTGTAGAAAGAAAGTAAGAAGATAAATTTAAAAACTTGGAATAATTTCAAATGGCAACAAAAATTAGCATTCTATTAATGCTGAAATACCATCCAGATCTAAGTCTAACACACAATAGTAATAGTTCTGTGAGTTCCTGCATCAATTACCTTGATAACTACATTTGTTTTTATACAAATAAGGTGCCAGCTTGTACCCTCAGTTAAATCATTAGGGTTGCACAGTTGTAACTGAGAGCACAACCCGGCCCAGAGTCATTAGATGAAATCCTGACTCCAGTGGGAGCGTTGCCACAGGATTTCACATATTAAATATAAGCCATGAAAACAAATGAGCATTGTTTTTATGTCTCAATAACATGCTCATAAAAAATCACCACTAAGATAGTTAAAAGCACCAGTGTCTTTCGCATGTTGTGATAAGCCAGAAAGACTGCTAAAGTGCTGCTAGGGGCTTGTCATGTGACAAACAAGTTCAAGCAACAGAAATCGTGCCCAATTCAACTTCCACTGAAGTCCATGGGAGTTTTGTCACTGCTTTCAATAGGAAGTGGCCTTATTCAGTTGATTTGCTCTGTTGATTCCGAAAACATGCCAGGCAACCGTGAAACTGATCATTCTTTCATGTCAGCAGAAGATACCTGCGAGGAGTTAAGTGACACTGCAGAGGCCTCCATTTTGGACACCTGCTTTAAAAATGCAATGTCTAATATACAATAACCGTTCAAACTCACATCGCTGATAGCATCTGTGACTGCTCGATGATGATAGTGCTCCGGCCGGTCTGGGATAGATCTCCAGATTCCCAACTGGCTCACATAGTTTTCCTTATATTTCACCTATAAAAGGAGTTGAAAAGAAAGTTGTAAATGTTGTAAAACAGTTCAAAATCATAACACATTAGTCACCCAATTTTATGACATTCCTACTTCTCACTACTGACTCTCCCCAAAGACGTCCTTAAAATGTGGGGCCTGATTCTCATTTACATTAACCTTTTACACCATTCTAACAATGCAAAGTGGCCTTATATTGTAAATGAGAATTAGGCCCAGGATCTTTCAGTGGGAGGGAATTAACTATAAAAGCTCTAGTTTCGTACAGTTAATGACAAACATTAATCGGGACTAGAAATGCTGTATACGTACACTGCTGATGTCATCAGTGACCTTGCGATGATAGACAATATCCAAGGCATCTTTCACTGTGTGATATTTACCCTTTGCCTGCTCAAAGGTCTCTTTGTAGCGCAGCTGATAAGAAGAAAAATATGAACAAATTAGTTATATAGCCTGCTAGCAATTATTAAAGCTAAATGTGTAGGCCTCTCTTAAGTCCAGAACTGCCTCCATAGCTGCTCGCCCACAGAAACTTATTTTTGGTCTCTCAACAAAAACACGTCCTTTCTATAAGTGTAGTCACGCATTGCCACCGGTGAAGTTCCACCCAGTTTCATTATGGAAACTGGACTCATGAGAAGGACACAGGGGGATGTATCAGCTCCCATCATGTTAATGTGGCACCTAGGAAAATTTAACAAGCTTTGTTGCCCAAAATTAACTGCCTGACTGAGATCCAAACTGGAACTCAGTCAGAGAGGAAAGATTAGGCCCATCAGAGCAGGGATTTTCCCTACTCACCTTTAGGCTATGTCTACAGTACAGCCTATGTCGGCAAAACGTATGTTGCTCAGGGTTGTGAATATTCCACCCCCCTCAGCGACATATGACAAGTTACACCGACATCAGCGTTCGTCCGCACAGTGCTAAGATGGTGGGAGAGCTTCTCCTGCCGACACAGCTTCTGCCACTCGCGGGGTTGTTTTTTTGTGCTGACAGGAGAGCCCTCTCCCATCGGCACAGAACGTCTTCACCGCACGCACTGCAGCGGCCCACCTATACTGGTACTGCGGCACCGCTGCAGCGCTGCCCATGCAGACGTGCCCTAAGAGCGAAGATGAAGAAGAAAGGCACGGAAGTACCCTGCACGACAGCAATGAGTGCTGGGTTTGGTATAAAAACATCCATCCTTTTCCCCAAGCTTGCCCTGAATGGAGGAAAGAAAGAAGGTCATTCCATTTTGAAGTTTATTGGAAATTCCCCAGCCTCCACAGGGAAGAAACCCAGATCCAGCACAGGGAGTTCGGTTGCATGAGAGCTGGGAAGCTTTTTCACAGTGCAAAAGCTCCAATCACTAGTGCAGAGCTGAGGTCTTTTGCCTTTCTATTTTGGACATGTGTAACTGAACAAGTTGACCTGATGGACAGACCAATACATATGGCCCTTCAGGCTTTTAATAGCCCAGGAGGCAATCTGCAATCAAAAATGTGCACCACAGATCTCATTATATAACAGAACACTTCTACAAGTAACTTTAAATTAATATTCCACACTTGAAACAAAAACTAACTTCATCCTCAAATCCTTACCCAGGTCAGCTCAGACAGAAACTGATTTTTAATGAATCTGCATTCTAAGTAAAAGGGAATGAACTCTCAGTGAGGATTGAGATTTATTCCTCAAACAGCATTGAGATGAAGAAGTGGGATAAAAGCATTTCTGTGCTTGCTTCCAGCATCAATACTTTCATTCTAATCTATATTATTTGTAAATGTCACATGGGGAAGCAATTCATTTTGTCCCGATTTATTTCTCTCTCCCTCTCATTCTTTCCTTTTTTTTGACGAGCACATTTGAACACAAGATTGGCTGGAAAAAAACAAAACATAAAAAGATATATGATGCCTTGAGTCTAAACATAGGAATCTCACTGACATCATTTTAAAATCAGCATGGAGATGGAGTGACAGATACAGCATGCACCATAGTGGGATCTGGATGCACGGGCAGTCTTTATTTTATATATTGCCATTTGTTCATTTCCCCCTAGCTCCTTTTCTGCTCTATCAAAAGATGAGAGAAAGTATCAGTGATGATGTCTGCGGGGTACATACATCACTAGCATTCCAGTAAGCCTTCTTCGCCCTGATGAGGATAGGCGTGTCAGAGACAGTTGTGTACTTGTGCTTCATCTTCTCATATTGGGCTTTGTACTTTTTCTAAGATCAGATGGCAGGAGAGAAAAGAACAAAAATATAATTAGTTACAAAGATATTTGCCCAGCTGATTTTGTGTTAACACCCAGGGAAGCTACATTTAGTACACTTTGTTGACCGTCATTACTGCAGGATACTAAGTGCATTCAACTTCCACTGAAGTCGATGGGAGTTGAAGTTGCTCAGCAGCTCCTGAAAGGTGCTCAGCACCGTGTAGAACCAGGTCCTAATCAATCTGCTCTGCATGATGCCTTACAGAAGGGTGGACAACATTTTCTATTTGGGGGTAGGGGCTAGCGTTAAAAATCACAGTTGCTGATCATCACTTTAATGAGTAGTTTTGTACCATGACAACATTTGTCCACTTTTAATAAACACAAAAACCAGCTTCTGTTCCAAACTCAGTGTTTCCTGTATTTATTAATGTAGCCCGTAAAGGGTTTATTTTATTTTCTTTACGGGGGGGGGGCAGTGCTAATGTTACGTCTATGGCTTCATAAGTCTGAATATTACAGACATGCATTTAGAAGCAGATGATTTTTCTCTTTTATAAAACATTTCTATGTGTTAGAATTATATATTAAATGAAAAACTACCCAGGGATCATACAAGGAAATGTAATACTTAAGAATCAGAAGATTTAAAATAAAATAAAGGTGTATTCTGTTACCCCTACACACTCCACCCCAGTAATGTTAGAATTGGAACCTTCACTAGCATAACTGTGCTGAAGATGGGAGCAGGTATCTTACCTCACTGACCATGTCCTTCACGTGTTTTGCAAGCGTTAAGGCTGGAGTCTGATCACCAACATGGTGATGGGGTCTCTCTTTGGTGGCTAGCTCTACATACAAGTACTGTGACAAGGAAAGAAAAACAGAATGTTAGAAACATATTTTCTGAACAAACTTTATCTTGGGAACCCTACAAAATGACTGTGTGCTGAAAATGCGTACGCACACACAGTCACCGTGAAAATGTAATCCACTCATACATCTTCTAGGTCCTCCCTCACCTCACCCTTCTTCTATCTCAATACTCTGGCTACTCCATAAATGCCAGCAAAATATTTACAAATCAAAATCCCAAATGAGCGTAATAGCAGTGACCTTCACATGGCCCTTATCAAGAGCTTTTATTCTGGGCCATCTTTAAAAAACATTACTGATTATTTACAGGATCAGGGTTTCACCTTTAGGAACTGGAAAAACTACAGGGAACATACCCTGGTGTAAATTAATAACACCTATGGCAGCTGCACTAATTAAAAGCAAGTTTCTGGCTTTGACAACCACATGCAGCACTAAGGGAGAAGGAACTCTTTGTACCCTCTGCCTGTGTTTACACACACACACACACACACACACACACTAGACCTACATGTTTATCTAAACTGTACATGCAGGTTTTTCACATCACTTGGCAGACTGCACAGCAATTAAAAAATGTCATCATTTTACCTGGCTAATGAGCCCATTAATAAAGACAGATTTTATTGGCTACCTTGGATTTTAGAGAATTTGAATGGAATTGTATTGGGGTTTAATAAAGATTTCTGCTACTTCAGATGAACAGAACTGGACATGTTTGTTAAAGAAACATCATGAGCTTGAGAATCATGTTGTCATTTGAAAATGTGTATTAATCATTACAAGCCATCCCTAAGATTTCTAGGTTGACATGAGAAGGGTTGTGGGGAGCACTGTAGTAAGATGGATTCAACAATCAACACAGATTCCCAGCCCCTTTTCTATTAAGGAAGGATTTTTACCTGACTCTGTATTTTCTGTCCTTTCTTGGCTCGTAAAAAATCTGGTGTATCAAGGATTGACGTGAATTTTGTCTTTTGCTTCTTGCCTGCAGCTCTGTAAACCACCTAGAAGGAGACAAAGCCTGGCAGTTATTTCCTTTGTTACAAATGTTCAATTAGCATTTAGTTAATCAAAGCTGGGAAAGGTTAAGGTCTAAAATACATCAGGAAAGCCAGTGAGATGATCTGAGCTTCTTTTGATCACTGCCAACCTGAACAGATAAAATAATGCAATACCTACCTCACTCAAATGTGTCTTCAGCTCCTGAACTTTCCTGTATTCGGGAGTGTCCAGAACCACACTGTATTTATCCCGCATCTTCTTTGCCGTATTGGTGTAGACGTAATTAGACTGAAAAGGTAATAAACATGACGTATATGGAAGCTGCAGTATTCTCAGCAGTGTATAGAAAATGTACAGGGGACCCTAACCTGGGTAACCCATGATACAACGGCATCACACTCTATTGCTAATACTTTGAATCAGTTGTCTAGCAGCACGGCATGAAACACTCTGAATTCCTTAATCATTCTGATGTAGCACCTACCACAGATCATCTTGACAACTGTGCATCAGTAAATAATGAATCAATGTTAAATTATGTGTCAGAAAAAAAGAACATACCCAAAGTTCCCGCAAATGACGAGCACGGACCATATCAGGAGTATCATATAGGAAGCAACCCAGGCCCCTCAACCACTGTAGATCCTCTTTGTATTTATTCTGTGAAGCAATCATAATAACAGAAAATTAAAAGTTGATCCTTTTGGAAAAAAGTGAATAATCAAACAATCACATTATTTTAGCTTGTACATAATTTAAATGTCAAGTCAAATTCTTCTCCCATTGACATCTGCACATGTGTGACTAGGAAGAGAATTTGGCCCATCACATTCAAAGGCAAGGTATATTTGCTTACATCACTTGTGATATCTCCAACGTAGCGACAATGCATCACTTGTGGGGTGTATGGCAAGGAAATCAAGTGTCCCTGCATCTTAAAGAAATCTGCCTTGTAGATCAGCTGAAAGACAAAGGGAAAATATGACACATATTTAATCACGCTGAATATACCAAGCATCTCCTTTTAATAAAATGGAAAAATGAGACATACATCACTGATAGCTTCCTGTGTGGCTTTGACTTGGCGAATTTCTGGTGTGTCAGGGGTGGTATGAATCTTGTCCTTATTTTTGTGGTATATCTCCCTATACAGCCTCTGCACCAAAGGAGAGAGTATTCCATGTGTTAAAACAGAACTCTTAAAAGAAAGCCATACAGCATCCGGGTTAGCAGAAAATAAATAGCTATTGCTCTGTTAACCCCAGACTTCCTTCTACTTCCATGCCCTAGACAGTACAGAAGGACAGGAGAAGATGGAACCACTTTACTAGAAAGGTTTGGTTCTTACACGGTGAAGACACTTCACAACAACTATTCTATTAACATCTTGGAATGTGTTACAGAGAATCTAAGGCCCAGATCATGGAAACACTTGTGCATATGCTTAATTTAAGCACATGTTAAAATCAATGGTTAAGAAAGCGTGTGGGTTTTTTTGCAAGCTTTGGGCCAAAAAATGTTGAAAATATGGATCTCACTAGCACAGAGACATCACTTTCTCAACAGCTTTTATTAAATAGCAGCTAGTTTGTTTTATGAAATTATGTTGTAATGTATTTTATTATACACCAGCAATATCAAATAATGATGCATTAATACAAACATATATAATTAACATTTACAGTACCTCGTTAAGAACTTTATTCACTTTCTTTATATACTCAAAGCCAACAGCTTTGGGTCCAAGAGTGTAGCCTTTAGCCTTGATGTGCTCATAGGCTTCTTTGTATTTAAGCTGTAAAATTAAAAAAGAAGTTTTAAAATAAAAGGGTGTAAGAACAATCATATATGGTGTTGGCTTCTGACGGCATCTGTAATAAATGCCTGCTTATCTACTACTATTTACAGCCAATATAAATAAAGGACTACATTCAGGGTTGGCGCTTCTGTACAGCACAAAGCCAGACTTTTAAAGGTATTCAGATGAGAGTAGGTGCCTAGGCACGTCTGAAAAGCCTACTAGGCATCTATCTGCATTTGTAAGCACCTAAATACCTTTAAAAATCTTTATGGGTAGGTGGTGTATTGAGGACTCCAAAGGATGTTCATAGAATCATAGAATATCAGGGTTGGAAGGGACCCCAGAAGGTCATCTAGTCCAACCCCCTGCTCGAAGCAGGACCAATTCCCAGTTAAATCATCCCAGCCAGGGCTTTGTCAAGCCTGACCTTAAAAACCTCTAAGGAAGGAGATTCTACCACCTCCCTAGGTAACGCATTCCAGTGTTTAACCACCCTCTTAGTGAAAAAGTTTTTCCTAATATCCAATCTAAACCTCCCCCATTGCAACTTGAGACCATTACTCCTCGTTCTGTCATCTGCTACCATTGAGAACAGTCTAGAGCCATCCTCTTTGGAACCCCCTTTCAGGCAGTTGAAAGCAGCTATCAAATCCCCCCTCATTCTTCTCTTCTGCAGACTAAACAATCCCAGCTCCCTCAGCCTCTCCTCATAAGTCATGTGCTCTAGACCCCTAATCATTTTTGTTGCCCTTCGCTGGACTCTCTCCAATTTATCCACATCCTTCTTGTAGTGTGGGGCCCAAAACTGGACACAGTACTCCAGATGAGGCCTCACCAGTGTCGAATAGAGGGGAACGATCACGTCCCTCGATCTGCTCGCTATGCCCCTACTTATACATCCCAAAATGCCATTGGCCTTCTTGGCAACAAGGGCACACTGCTGACTCATATCCAGCTTCTCGTCCACTGTCACCCTTAGGTCCTTTTCCGCAGAACTGCTGCCTAGCCATTCGGTCCCTAGTCTGTAGCGGTGCATTGGATTCTTCCATCCTAAGTGCAGGACCCTGCACTTATCCTTATTGAACCTCATCAGATTTCTTTTGGCCCAATCCTCCAATTTGTCTAGGTCCTTCTGTATCCTATCCCTCCCCTCCAGCGTATCTACCACTCCTCCCAGTTTAGTATCATCCGCAAATTTGCTGAGAGTGCAATCCACACCATCCTCCAGATCATTTATGAAGATATTGAACAAAACCGGCCCCAGGACCGACCCCTGGGGCACTCCACTTGACACCGGCTGCCAACTAGACATGGAGCCATTGATCACTACCCGTTGAGCCCGACAATCTAGCCAGCTTTCTACCCACCTTATAGTGCATTCATCCAGCCCATACTTCCTTAACTTGCTGACAAGAATACTGTGGGAGACCGTGTCAAAAGCTTTGCTAAAGTCAAGAAACAATACATCCACTGCTTTCCCTTCATCCACAGAACCAGTAATCTCATCATAAAAGGCGATTAGATTAGTCAGGCATGACCTTCCCTTGGTGAATCCATGCTGATTCAGCTATCTCTGTGAGAGCTTCTGCCAGAAGGGTACCCCGGCACAAATCAAAGCCATGCTCTCCCACCAGATCATCCTGATTATCCTGCCCTTCCTCAGGGATTAATTTTTCCTGGGGCAAGGTGGCTCCCACTGACATAGGATTAAATCAAGCCCAAAATGTGACCCTTATGAATCCTGAACTATGGAAAATAAGCCACAGATCTTTAATGGATACATATCATGCTAACTCTGAGAGATATCATGGCACATTTGAATTCTGTGGCTCAAAATGATGTAGCAGAAACTAACCTTTAGGGAGCTATTTCTGTTGCGATAAGTGATTTTGTTTCACTTCTCATGCATTTGATAAGGTATAAATATCAGAGGGAAATTTATGTCATGATAGCAAAATATTCAGATCTCTGTACAGTTCATCAGCTTTTACATATACTCAGGGCAAACACAATCGGCTGCAAAGCTGAATAGTAACTTCCATATAGCAATATTGTATGTTCACATTGGATGCCTAGAGATAACCAATATTCTCTTGCAAATCATATCTTAAAACAACTTAGTATATTACTTACATCGCTGCCTATGTATTGGACATGTTTAGCAAGCTTAAAGCCTGGAGTATCTGGTGGGAGTTTGTATCCAGTGGGGAGGGCATGTAAACCAGCCCCTCGGTACAGATTCTGCAGGAAAAGTAAAAGAGTTACAATTACATAAAATATGTGACAGGTTTCAGAGTAACAGCCGTGTTAGTCTGTATTCGCAAAAAGAAAAGGATGCATCCGATGAAGTGAGCTGTAGCTCACGAAAGCTCATGCTCAAATAAATTGGTTAGTCTATAAAATATGTGAGGAAGTTTGTTGGTATTGCATAGCAAGTATCTTCTTTGCAATGGGCCAAAGCCCCCCCTGATTTAACTCCACTGAGGTCATCTGAGGCATACAGATAATAGAGATACATCAGGTATCCTTGTACATTCACAGAGATTTTTTAGTTTAATTTTAGAGCAATTCAGTACAGTCTAGCCAGGATGGGCCAGAGGAAAAGCCGAAATCATCACATACGCTGGGTTTTGGATATAAGGAAGAGGTGTGGAGAAAATGAACTCTCTGTCTCTAAACCCAGAATGCAATGGAGAAATGCTGGGTGGGTCTTGGACAGGTGGCTTTGAACAGACTGTATTCTGGATCTCCAGTCTTGGAGTGCAGCAAGGAGAATGACAGCTTCACAGATTGTATTGCTGGCTGTGAAAGGTTTGCATTCAGAGCTGGCATCTTCACTGAGAACAATCGTAGAGAATATAACCAGTTATAATGGGGAGAATTCCCTGGAGTTTTGTAAACTGGAAATATACACTCACAGCTCCCAACAGAGTTGAACAAGCGTATGTGACACCCAACAGCAGAAGTTGGCCATTATTCTGTAGTATCTTATTAGAAATGAAAACTTGATACTTACTTCACTCTGTATATTATGAGCATGCTTTGCCCGCACCAAGTCCACGGTTTTATCTGTGGGGGTCATTTTGCCTCTAATGTTATGCACATATGCATGGCGATAGACAGCCTAGGAAATAAGAAAAACCAATTAGCCTATTGATACCATTTTGTGATAGGTGTTTGTCTAACCCAGCGGTAATCAAAGTGGGTCACGACCCTGTTTTAATGGGGTCGCCAAGTCCCAGTGCCCGAGGGCTTCAGGTTATAGGCTCCCTCCTGGGGTTGTATAGTAATATTTGCTGTCAGAAGGCGATCACAGTACAATGAAGTTTGAGAATTCCTGGTCTAACTTATTGTGGGTCAATTAGTGTTTGCAGGCTTAACAGGACCATCTTTTGAAATATATGGAAGGAAAAAGCTTCACATTCAGGGTATGTCCATGTAGAACATGCTTGCCATGCTGCTGAAACCAGCTGTTGCCTAATATTCTATTGATGGTATAGCAAAGGGTGGTCGTGGACCAGCATGAAGTGATTCCAACATGTCATTAAATGTTACATTATTGGAATTATTGAGACACGATACATATCATACAGGGATCAAATGTGGTATAAATACTTACATCGCTCAGATTCTTGCCACTAATGACATTCTGGACATAATAAGGAGTGTCAGTGATCATGGTGTATTCATTCTTCATTGACTCTGCCTTAGATTTGTACTTAATCTGCAGAGAGAAAGAAAACAATTTGATTTTTGTAAGTCTGGTTGTTTAATTAAACAACTTGCCTATGCACAATGTTAGTAATTCAGTAAAGTAAATTATATTTAAGCAAAAAGAAAAGAAAAAAGTACTCAGGTGAGACATTTTACCAGCTAAAAACAGTCATAGCACTGCACTCGGGGAACTTTAGAATACTTCAATAACACAACATTAGAATACTTCAATAATACTTCAATAACATAACTATTCTGTCATTAATTATTTGTATGTACCATATAAAACCATGAGCCCCAAAAATTCTAAATAAAAACTCTTGAGGAGATGTGTTCTTTGTAATCAAAACCATTATCTACAACTACTTCAACTGCTTAATCCTCAGCTAATAATGAGTAAGAAAACTTTGCCTTAAAAAAAATTGACTAATCAAATCAATGACATATTATTTCTAGATTGTATGAATTTTCATTCAGTGCTGCTGTACAGAATACACAGCACAGTGGCCCTGTCACAGCTTCCAGGGAGCCCTGAGATAAGTACTACCCAGAGCCTACACCTCTCACCCCTTCCTGCACCCCAGCCCTGCCCTGAGCCCCCTCCCACACCCAAACTTCCTCCTAGAGCCCACACCCCAACTCCCTGCCCCAGCCCGGAGCCCTCTCCCACACCCAATCAGTGGCCCTGATTCAGTAAAGCATTCCCTTTACAGGAGAGAATCTCAGCATGTATATCCCACTAATGTCAATGAGGCTTAAGCACTTTTCTGAATAGGCATGGACTTAAACAAATGCTTAAGTGCTTTCCTGTGTGTGGGGGCGGGGGCGGCGCTATGTGACAACACCTAATTATTGCAAATCAATAAAATTTAAAGAACTCAACCTGAACATTTCAGTGTAAGGAGGAAATGCAATGCCCTTCCAGGCTTCGTCCCCATGGTATTTTAAAGAGTGAGACTAGATGTGAAGCAAACTGAAAAGCGGAACCAAACTAGAGACAGTTCAAACTTACATCACTGCGAAGATCATATGCGTGTTTGGCATGCAGAATCTCAGGAGTATCCCAAACAAAGCAGCCAATGCCTTTCAACCAGTTGAGGTCATCCTTGTATACAATCTAAAGTATTACAGAAAACAAGGAAGTGTTTGAGAATTTCACTACAGCTTAATCCCTTAGCTACATATTAACCCTAGATGGCAGCTTTCAATAGTAAATATCTTTTCCAATATTCTGAAACTAATTTGCCTGGATCCTGGTACAACAAGTGCTATTGGTTCTTTCAGCTTTTAACTGAACTGCAGGTGCAGGGTGAGGGAGACTATACAATTAGAAGTAGTTTGACGGGAAGGCTTTCAACTAACCTGTATTTTGCATAATGATGCATTGCTGCCGAAATGAGTTATAGACAGGGCATTTCAAAATCCAGGGAATTTTGCCAAATACAAATGATTAGTGTCTCTCTCAGATTCTGGGCAATTTTTTTTTCAAAATCTGAGTGTTTTTTTTTAAGGAAATACAACTAAAACATACTGTAAAAAATCTAAGCAACTGTGTGAAAATTTGTATTTTCTGAAACTAAGCAGAAAACACAAATCTTCCGAGAGATCATAAACCTGTGCTAATGCAAGGAATTCTCACAGTCCCTGTTTCCAGCTGCTATACTTATCAGTATGAAAGACAGTAATAAAAAGAAAGAAGTACTGAAAAAAGACTGCAATTCTGAACTTTGTTGGTGTGTGTATCTATTCTGTGGATGAAATTCACTTTACCTGCATATAGACAGAGTAACTGAGCTGCATCCATCTACTGCCTATAAATAACACTTGCATGTTCTACTGCGGCCACTGGATTTGCAGAAACACAGATGCTATGGCCCTTACTCTGGCCTGCCCCTCTATTGGAGCAATCATGGAGAGCCTTTTGCCGCATGGGTCAACCCATCCGGGGCATCCAAATTTCCAGAGTACTTAGCACTATTGATTAATTACTCTGGGTAATTTATAAACATAACATAAGAAGGAGTTTGGAGAACTGTCTGATCACTAGACTTGCAGTGCTGTGGTCCGATGTTTATACGGGGGAGAAACCAGACTGTACCTGTTCGGCTTGATCTAAGCTAAACACCTGTGGAATAAGCAATATTTTTAAACAGTCTTGGACAGCTGTTATGTGTGGACATAAAACAATGCACAAATATTGCAAACTCAAGACATTCCAACATTTTTTCTGCAACACAATTTCACCTACTACAGACAGAAGCTAACAATAGAAATCTTTTTGAAAGTTGAACAGAATATAATTTGAATTTTGAAAGTTGAACAGAATATAATTTGTAGGCTTACTTCACTGAGCTGGTCAGTGACTTTTCGAACATGAGCGTTGATCTGAAGGTCTGGTAGGCAGGTCCACTCATGGAGATGTAGGCGATAATCAATTTCACTGACTTTTTTCTGTGTGGCTCTAGCAGCTACAATGTCTACCATGTCTGGAAGAATGTGGATTTTGGCCTTGTTCTTTTCATAGACTTCTTTGTACAGACGCTGTGAAATTAAAATATTATGTTAATAATGGGAGAAAAGAGTGACACGTCATTTTAAATTGTTGATTTTCTTATGCAACAGAAGTTAGAACAAGAACTTTCATGTTATAAGTAGGGTCTTTAACATGGTAGTTTTTGTAGGGTAGACCCTGTTCTACAGATACACTACCAAAGGCTGTAGCAAAACAAACAAAAACATATTTCTATACATATTGGAGAAAGTTTAGTAAATATCAATAGTTGCCACACACATATTTAAATATGAAATCTTGATTAATGTATGTGGTTGCTTGGACTATCAGGAGAACTGAAATTTTAAAAAAGAGCCTTACATCAATGTTAAGCTTGCCAACTCTAAGGCATCTTGCTGTGTTGGGATCATCTTCAACGCTTCTGGGTAGAGTGTAAAGTGCTTTAAATTTATCATATTCTTCCCGATACTTGACCTAAGCAGAGACAAGGAGATAAAATGACTTCCTCCAGGAAGACAACTACATTTTTAGAGACAAATTCACTGGTGACTGAAGTGGGCACAACTCCTTTGAAGTCAGTGGAGACTGAAAGCAGTTCAGGGCAGGGTCTTGTTTTCTGTTTTGTCAGGTGTACCTATGATGTCATATAGATAACGACTACTTCCAGAGGAATTTTGTAAAAGAGCAGGAATAAATGAATTGATAAATTTATTGTAAGAAAATAATTCCAGCTCTCTATATTTACAGAGGTCAATATAAAAATGTTCAGGAAGGGAACTATCTTTTATGGGTCTCAGTTCAGCAAAGCAGCTAAGCATGTGCATGAATCCATCCATATTCAGCACATGTGTAACTTCAAGCACATGTTTAAGTACTTTGTTGCATAGGATGGACTGCTGAATGAGGCCCATCTAGCATACGTCTTGTATAGTGATTGTCAGGAAGAGCTTTCCAACAGTACCGCAAAATGTGAATTTTGCTCATCAAAAGATTAATCACAGAACTATGTCTTTAGTTCAACCTATGTGGTTAAATCCACCAAATGTAACAGTATCTCAAATTCAAATCTAGCCAGAGGTTTAGATCCTGTTGTCTTACATCTAAAAATTGGAAGTATAAAAAGCAAAGAAGTTGCTGAAAGCAAACTTTGGCTAGGGATATAAGTCACCAATCTTTTATTGAAGTATTTGGTAGAAAGATTGAGAAGGGTGTTGTTTCAAGCAAGAACCAGGTTGTGGTCAATAGATAATAAGGCTGCCAGGGAAGAAGAAATTACTTGCATGAATGACTGTGTACCTACTCACAGACACACATTTGAAATAAAAATAAATAGCAATATTAAATTTTTGTACAGCTGTACTATGTAAATACAAAGCAGAAAAGGACTTTATTGCTAGCATTAATGAGCTGCAAAGATAGAGAAGCTTAAAACATGACGTTCACTTACAATACTAGCATTATGCTTCAGTTCTTTGGCACGAGACAGAGAGACGGAATCAGAGGATATTTTGTAACCAGTGGCTTTCACTTTATCCCAGGCTTCCTTGTACAGGTTCTGAGTGGGGATACAAAGATCTCTGAATATGGTTTTCAAAACTCTTATGTAATACACAGTATAGGAAAGCATTCAAAATCCTTTGTATCTTAACTTAGACCTCGGCAGACCTCTGAACTCTTACTCAAGCCCAGTAGACTGAATGCTGGTTCAGAATAATCACCCACCAGGCTCAAAAGCTCATTCCATGAGTGACAAAAGCCACGGTTCATCCACTGGGGCCCAGTCTCCTGCAAGAATTGGTCCCCAATTGTACTTTGATACAGGGAATCAGCTTATCAATACACTGTATTTTGCCTAGTATCTGGAACTAAGGAGTTTGCAAAAACAAAATAAATCCCATCACACTAGCTCCTTGAAAGAAACAAAAGAGTTAAAAACACTCACATTGCTAAAAAGATGTTTCAGATTTTGGGTTCTTTCGTGATCCACTGTTTCCACCACAGTTGTATATTTGTCCTTAATTTGGTGATAATTTTCTTTATATTTCACCTTTAAGAAAGATATAGTGATTAATTCACTGTGTTTTAACTATCTGTGGGAATGGGGGAAAGCTTCTGGGTGGAAAAAGGGGAATGACTCACCTCACTAGCATGGATGCCGCTCTGGACCGCAGTCACATAAAGCGGTGTATCGGTAACGGCACTGTAGTTCTGCAAATTCTCTTTTCCTGCAGCTGTGTATTTCAGCTAAGAAAACACAGACAAAAAGTGTTCTGAGACTAACTAGACCTGCTTCCCTAGCAACTTCATCATGTTTTCCAGGTCCATCAGCCATCTATTCCCTTTGTTAAAATAGGCCTCTATGCTGTGTATTATAATGTTTATTCCGAAATGTTAACAGCAAGAAGTCTTGGGAGCTGATCACTCCACATGAAGAAATTTCAGCAGTGGAAAGTCCACATCCAAGCAGACCAATCTCGCCATCTTCAGATTAAAATAAACTTGCTTGTTCAAACTCTGTTAAACTGCTATCCTTTTCAGTTCTCCTTGGTTCTCTGCTTTTTTCAGTAGCAGGAGGAAATAATGATGTCTCTATCAGATAAGCCTGGAAGACTACATTGCATCTTTTTTATTTTGCTGATCTAAAGCATACTGTACAGCATCAAGCCCTGCTCGCAGCTATGGTGGTGCAAACCCCAAGGAATGTAAATGAAATAAAAATGTGGCCCACTATCTCTTCTTATTTAAGGAAGATTTGCTTACTTGGCTTTGGAGATCATATGATTTCTTAGCATGCAGGATTTGTGGGGTGTCCCAGACATAGCATCCAAGTCCTTTCAGCCAATTTAAGTCATCTTTATACACAACCTGTAGAGAAGAAAAACTAAATCAGTTCCCAGAAAATGTGCACCCTACCTGAAAGGTGGTAATTGCATCTTCCCCATATCAAACCCATGTATCCCACATAGCAAGGCAGAATGCTACTCAAGGCTGTGACCCAGTCTTATTCACTGATTAAAATCAGTTTTGAAAGTTTATATCTGAGAATGAAGGAAAGTGTTTAACAGCACAGTTAGTCTGTGTTATTTTCAGCTTTTTCTACAGGAATTAATATGAGAAGTAAAAGTAAAACAAAGTGGCAACCCACAGCATGTAGAGTCAGATTATTCAGATGTAATCAGACTTCTTTGGGTAAAAAGGACCATTTCATATTGATTTAATAGTACAATTATATGGTCAACTAAACCAGTGCTTTCCAAACTGTTTGGTCAGTTGTACCAGTGTACTGGACTTTGATCCCTATCCTTGGTGCAGCACCCAAAGGTGGAAGGCACAGGTAAACCACTTTTGCACTCCTCTGATTCCAGGAGCTTCTGGGAGCTGTTTTGGCCCCGGTGTAAGTTAGAGCAGTCCAAAGGGAGCATGATGATGCCTGAGGATCACTGCAGTGCTTTGACCACATCTTATATTCCCAACATGCCAACCCTAGTGGTTAGAAGCTACTGGCATGCTTACGCAAGTCAGGTTTGTGTGTTTCTGTAGGACCTTACCCAAAGCTCACTGAAGGCTAGGGAAAAAAACCTAATGTGGACTCCAGTGGACTTGGATTAGGCCTGTAAATCTTAACTTTTTTCCAATTTTCAAACCAAATAATAAATAACAAGCTCACGAAAAATCCATTGAGAAATTGCTTAAAGCCCCCCTGAACATTATGGCAGATTCAATTAAATGATGTTATTAAGCAATTTGGAAGCACAGTTAAGTACTTTTTAAAAAAAAAGTCATTTAGCCAAAGGCTGTGAAGCTACCCGAACTTGGAATGACTAAATAGGGTACATACATCACTCAAAATCTCCTGGGCTTTCTTGGCTAGAACAACATCATTTTCTTCAGGTGAACAATTCCACTGGTGGAGGTAGGTTCTGTACTCAAGATCACTGAGGATATATTGACACTTTTTAGCCAACAGGTGATTCAACATGTCACTTGGAATATGGACATTTGCCTTGGTGTCTTCATAATTCTTTCTGTAGGCCAGCTGGAAAGGAAGTATGGGGGAGAGGGTAGAGAGTAAAAATGTGTATTTTTCAGGCACAGCTCTGACTATAAACAGAGCTATCTCACAGGGTCTAATCCAGCACCTTTTCAACTCAGTGGCAAAACTCCTGTTGATTGCAGTGGGATCAGGACTGAGCCTATAATGCTGAAGAAATACTTAATAATTAAATTAAAATGTTTAAAATTAATTCTACTGGACTGCTATAAGAGAAGGAGTGGCCCTTGTCCTGTTAGATTCACACAGCTGGTTAGAAAATGCATGAGACTTTGAGGTAAAAGCAGTCCTAAACTCCAGCTACGACTTTTAATCTATGAGGCCGGGAAAACAACATTTCTTGTGGTCATGAGCACTGTTTTTATTCTTCATCAAATCTTTTATTAACACATGGCTAGCTAGATCTCCCTGTCTAACTGCATGCACAATATTAGTGACTACATTTGTTTGTAACTGTATGTGTGCCTTGGGAGATTATGAAGTGGTGAGGTAGTGGTGGTAACAGATTGACCATTATGTATATCACTGTCTAGTTAACTCCCTGCTAGAGTTAACAGGCCTACTACACCACGTGCTGCTAGCTAACACCTAACTCTAATCAGAATCCTCTAGTAAGCTATGGTAGCTTGAGCAATACAGTACATCTCTCTGCTCAGATTTCACACAATGGCTACTCCTGAGGGCATTCTGTGCCAAAAAAAAAATTATGCATCAAAAAATTCTGCGCACAATATTTTAAAATTCTGCAAGTTTTATTTGTCAATAAATATATGCAGAGGCTCCAGCATGGCAGTGGGGAGCAAAGGCCACTGGCTGCACGAAGGTGGGAGATCACCCTGCAGCCCCTCGACCTCCTGGAACATGGACGCAGCGGTGAGGCTGCACTCGACACAGCATAAGGCCTGGGCCTGCCCTAGAAACATGCTGGAGCCATGCTCCTCTGCACCAGGTGTGAGGCAGGTAGGCTCAACCAGGCAGGTCCAAGTGTGGAGGGGCTCAGTGTGGGGGGATCCAGAAGTGGGATGAGAGGATTCTGTGTGGGACAATCTGGGTACAGGCAGCTCAATGGGGGGTCTAGGAGTGGGGGGATCTGGATGCACAGAGGCTCAGTGGGGGGGAGTCCAGGTCCAGGGGCAATGGGTCTCTGCAGGGATGAAGGTTGTTGGGGCTCACCCAAGGGGTCTGGGTGTGGGTTCTCAGCAGGGGGGTCTAGGTGCTGGGGAAGTGAGGCTTGGTGGAGTGGGGGTCTGGGTGCAGCTAGTTGGCAGTCAGTGGCATGGGTCTGGATGTGCGGGCTCAGGGTGATGTAGGAAGTGGGGCATCAGGGTGGGGGGTTGAGTGCAGGGAGCTCAGTGGGGGGTGGTCTGGGTGCAGGGGTGGGGGTCCTAAAGCAGGGGGTCTGGGTGCAGAGGGGCTCCAGATGCAGGGATTGAAGTTCAGTGGGGTGGGATTCGGGTATGGAGGACATGGGGGGTTTTGGATGTACCAGGTGAGGCTTGGCAGGGGAGTCTGGGTATGGGCGGTCTGGATGCACAGGGGTTGGGCAGATGGGGGAGTAGCTCCCTGAACAGTGACTCCTCCCCACCACACCTGAGGAGTGATGGGGGCAGGAAGCAGTGGAGGATGCTGAGCTTCCTGCAGCTGGGGGAGTTTTCTGGAGGTGGGTCTGACACAGCCCCAGCCACACCTTGTAGGAGAAGAGGAAGTCCCAACCTCTCCTGCCTCCAGCCCAGCTGGGATTAGCAGCTCATCCTGGCTCTGGGTAGGAGCCACTGGCTGGGGTGTCCCCAGCCCCACAGTGATTTACCTCTCTGCCGGGTGCTCTGGGTGTCTAAAACATTGCATCTGCGCTGCAAGGAAGTGATGCTTGACTTTTCTTGCAGCTTCGCTGTCAGAAAGTCATTTTCTGTGGGGAAGCAAAGAAATCTGCGGGGGACATGAATTCTGCACATGCGCAGTGGCACAGAATTCCCCCAGGAGTAAATGGCAAACAGTAAAAGCTTATGTTTTTTTCTATTCTAATATATCTAATCTTTCATTACCTCTCCTCTTAGTTTCCTAGTTTCATATATAATTGTTTATCCCTGGCTAAATACCCATGGCTCAGAAAAAGATATGCAAATATAAAATAATGTTTTGATTTCATCAATACAGTAATATTAGCTAGATGTTAAATCTTAAAGGCCTTTTATGTGCAAATTCCTCATGTGGATGGGATTGTAGGATCAGAGTTAGGCACACACTAAATATGGAAAAGAGAAAATATTGCAAGAAAAAACCCTCACCGCACTCCTTAGTTTTTGGAAAGCTAGAGAATGAATGACACTGGGGAATTCGGAGATATGCTTCCCAGCCAGGTAATGGCCCTTCTGCTTCTCATAGAATTCTTTGTATTTAAGCTGCAAAACATTCACATGGAAATTGTTGAGATCATTAAAATAAGCAATGCCACAAAAAAAAAGATATGCAGGATATAATTAAAAGAAGATTCATACTAACCTCACTGTTAATATAATCAGCATGCTTAGCTCCAACAATAGGGATGTACTCTGGAGGCAAAGTGTAGCCTATAGCCTTACCAGTTTCCCATGAATGCTTATATCGTTTCTAGACAAAGAAAACATATATAGATTTTGATTAAATGTACAGTATATTTTCCAGTAAACATACCCACATTAGCAAAATATGTAGAGTCAGCTTCTTCCCCTCTTACCGAGTAGTACCTTACTCCACAAATGGCCCCAGTGAAGTCAGTGGGATCACTCACCAAGTAAGGTGTTTCTCAGTGTGAATAATGGATCATAATCTCTGTCCCAATACAACAAAGCACTTGAGCACAAGCTTAACTTTGCGTTCATTCTTGAGTAATAATGCTTTCCTGATTTGGGGCTATGGCCTCTAATATTTATATCCTCCTTTCATAATTTAAATGGGAAGCCTGGTATAAAAGCACTACCTGGAATTGGAAGAGATGTATATCCAGATGTATGCCTCACAAACCTGCAAACCTGCCAAGTCCTATTATTAGAATTTATTTATGGTAGCCCCCCCTATGTGACAGGTGTTTTCCAGACAGATGTTTAACATGTGTTAAATACGATAAACATAATTTAGGGCTAGACTGTAAAACCTTTACTCATATCGATGAGCAATTACTGACCCCGGCAGGTATAGTTACTCACCCATTAAAGTTAATGGGACTACTCACATGAGTAACTGCTCAGCAATGTGAATAAAGGGTTCACAATCTGGCCTTTAAGCAGTAAATAAAACTAAGTTTCATCAGCAATATATCCAGATGTTTCACAAAATCTAAAACATTTTTCTACATGCAAAATATGTGTAATAATAATACATATTGCCGGTGTAGAGCACTTTTCATTAGTAGATCTCAAAGCACTCTACAAAGGAAGGTAAGTATAGATGGGACACAGAAAGGAAGTTACTAGCCCAAGATAACTCAGAAGGCCAGTAGGAAAGTTAGGAATAGAACTCAGGTTTCCTTAGTTCCAGTCCAGTGCTCTATCCACTGGGCAATTACAGTTAACATGAATATATAATAAAATTAAGTTCAGTCAGTTAGATATGCTGTTTACCAAATCTTACATCGCTATAGAGCTTAGACATCTCTCTGGTGTGGTTCAATGCTGGAGTGTCATCAGAACCAATGAAGTGGCCTCTGTCAAGGTTAAATGTTTCTTTGTATTTCAGCTAAAGAAGAAAATAAAGACTGTGTTAATGACTTTTAGGAAATGAATTAGTTGATTGATCTGCTTGTGAGAAACAAGCATTTATACCCATTTGCACTACCTTATCTGAATTATGTTATATAGTGCATACCAGTCACTCTGGGACCTAGGTAAGTATCATCATGATGGTTCATCAGAAAATTCATAGATTATTCTAAGGATATGAAAACTCTTGATCTGCAGAAATATTTTAGTAGGTGTTCTGTAAATTAAGCCAGTGTACTATACTGGCTTCACCTAGAACAGGATTTTTTAAAATAATTTAAGCCAAATGTATAGCGACTATGATTAATGGAGATCTTAAATGCAAAATGTAATGGTGCAGTAATATTGTGTTGCTCACTTATTTAACACTTTTACCAAACAAAACTGCTGCATTAATATATTAACTGTAGACCCCATTCTAGCAGTAATAATCAAGCCATCTAATAATTTTGCTAATACATTATTATAGTTGCCAAAAAAATAAGGCTTACATCACTCTGATTGACAGAGTTGATCTTCGCCAAAACAACATCCGGAGTATCAACCACACTTGTGAAATTGGAATAGTTATCAAGGGCTTCTTTCGTATAGGCTCTCTGCAAAAAGAGTTGACAAAATCTTCTTAAATACCATGCACGGAAATAGGAGGGAAACTTGTATTTGTGAAAACTTTCACTCACCTTATTTATTAACTCTTGGGCTTTCTTAACTTTCCTATGTTCCACTGAATCCAAAGGAATCCACCCACAACCCCGGATCCATTCCAGATCAGATTTATAGATATTCTGAAAACAAATGCAAAGAAATACACATATTATATAGACAAAAGCATGAGTTAAACTAAAGAGAAATCTTTTGGTTTTTTAAGTTTATGTGGTACAGGCCATGTACATAAACCCGCAAAGAGTCAAAATCATGTAATATAAATAAGGGAAATCACTTACATCACTCTGTAGATCATAGGCCTTCCTTGCCTGGATGCAATCATTCTGGTCAGGGTGACACGTCCATTCGTGCAGGTATTGCCGATAATCAATATCACTGACCAGTGTCTGGCATTCCTTGGCCGCCAAGATTGATATCATATTCACAGGAATGTTAATATTTGACTTTGATTTGTGATAAGCTGATTTGTACAATCTGTCATTCTGGATCTTGCCTGCATGCTCAAACCACACCAGCTTGGGATCATCTCTCATACTGGGAACACCAACATAGTGACCTCTGTGATTAACATACTCAGCTTTATATTGCAGCTGGCAAGGGAGGAGAAAAGATATTTAAATGTCAGCACTGAATACTGACCTGAACACAACTGAACCTTTTTCTTCTCTTTCTATCCTGTAAACTCTATGTTTTCTTTAACATCAGGAATAAATGGAACCCTATTATATAGGCAATGTGCTGCTAATTACATCTCAATTTTCAGTACATTACAGGATACATATACTATAGGATGAGGTGAGTGATAATGTTAGGATATATATTCCTTCCTCTTTAATGGCAATGCAACCATGTAGCTTAATTTTCTGCCACATTTTAAACAGGGGATACAGCAACTTCTTCAACACAACTAGAACACCTTGCAATTACTTTGCTCACAATTGCATACAACCATAGCTTTATAAATAGCTTGAAAAAAAGAATTTGAAAATTGCATCAATAGTTTGCATTTAAAATTCTACTCTGAGCAATGTTACTTGTTTTATTTAGAAATGTGCATATTCAGCTACCGACAAGCATTTAAAATTCTACTCTGAGCAATGTTACTTGTTTTATTTAGAAATGTGCATATTCAGCTACCGACAAGCATTTAAAATTCTACTCTGAGCAATGTTACTTGTTTTATTTAGAAATGTGCATATTCAGCTACCGACAAGCAATCACGTAATTGAGTATGTGTTTTATGCCAAAATACTTGAGGTGTATTTGATTTTACAGAATGTTCATGACAAAGTCTCTTGTACTCCTAAAGATGGCCAACAGAATTCCACCCATTGCACTACAGGAAAGGGTGTATGGGGAAAAGGATAGCATCTCTTTAAGGAACAGGTTGGAATCTACAACCTGGAGATCATCACGGAGGCTCCTCCCTGAAGGGCTCAATTATATAAATAAGAGCAGGAGGGAGAGAAGAGTAGAAGCCAGACAGACTGTAGTCAGTGGCAGTTGCTCTCTCAGGCACCAGGAGACAAGCCTAACCTGACTCAGAGAATTGGGGGAGGATTGT